>NC_045622.1:68472400-69672400 GCF_009829155.1 Mustela erminea | reverse complement strand
CCCTAGAAGCTTATCACATCTACCAGTCAGAGGTGAACCAAAGCCATGAACCTTTCTGCCCAGTGTATCTTCAGGTCTGGATGCCTAGGCAGGCTGAATCTATGGGGGGGGCGGGGAACACAAGAATACTGAGTCCAGAAGGGGGGAAGCTGGAGAAGCAGAATCTAAAGGTGGAAGAGGAGCAAGAGCCCTGAGGTTGGGATCTGGACCCCTGAAATCCATCTCCTTTCCCTTCTCCTTCCTTAGTAGCCCCACTGCCTGGGCCTTTGGTCTTCCCAGGTTCCCGTTCTGAACAGCAGCTAAAAGGCCTGACCACTTAGCCTATTCCCCTTCTGGATCTGCTGCCTCCCCAGGGCCAGGACTAGGGCAAGGCCACCAAGGAGCCTGGAGCACAACCTACAAGGAGGTGCTCTCTCTCAGGAGAATGCAGGTAGAGGCCCAGCACCTGACGGGAGGTGCTTCCTCAATGGTGCACCCTGCTTTATTCCCTTGCCCGCCCCCCGCCCCGAGTCCTGGCCCTGAACCTCCACCATTCCCTGCTCCCAGGCCTGTGCGAGGAGTTCTGGGGTGGCAACAATGAGCAGACCTGGGGGCAATCTTCAGGACCACAGCACATTCTTGCCCTAATAGGACACAACTGGGAAGAGGAGAGCCACTCAGATCCCTATCTGGACAGGAACACCTTCTCTTGGTTCCTTATGGTCCCTACAGTACTAAGCAGAGATGTGTATGCGTAAATCCAGTCCTGTTCCTCCCCGCCCAGGAGGCCTCCACGGCAACCTCATTACCCATGGATCACAGCCAACCTCCTTAACTTGGTGCTGAAGGTCATTGTCTGTTCTGGCTTTTATCATACTCTATTTTGACCATTTACCGTATGACTGGACTGGATGGTGACCATCTCCACGTCAAACATTACTCCCTTGCCAGTACCTGGCACATAACTATCTAATGAGTTACTGAGTACCTCTTCTGAGCAAGGGCTATGCCATGTGGTGGGTATACTACAAAAATGGACTTGCAACAAGGCCCTGCTTCCAAGGAGCTTACACTCTGGTTGGAAGATACAAACAAAATACAAATTACATACATAAGACAGCACACGATAACATGTGCTAAGAGCACAGCGCCCAGCAGAGAGACAGTGAGACAGATTCAGGGACACTGTTTTAAATGGAATGATCTTATTGGTAGAAGAGAGACTTCCTTCTGATGGACGTGTTCTGCTCGGTGCAGCCAGACCCACGTGTGACTTTCAACTACTGCACATGTCAGCAAACCACATCTCCAGGCCATGGATGGCCTCCGTCTTCTGTTTTTGTAAATAAAGTTTTATTGGAACACAGCAAAACCTGTTTGTTTGCCTGTTGTCAATGACCGTTTTCATACTACAATGGGAGAGTTGAGCATTGTGACATAGACTGTATGTCATTTCGAGAAAAAGTTTGCTGACCTCTGAATTAGAGACTCTTGCCATATAACACATAAGCAATTGCAGATTGCCATGTGAACAGACCCTAAATCCTATGGTAGAGATTCTCTCCATGTCATTCCCTTCCTCAGCAATAGGGACACGCGCTTTCTGCCACTCAGTCTTCCCAGGCACTAGGAATGTTGGTAAATGATCGCAGATCCCTCACTTCCTGAGGGGGAAAGAGGTGGAGGTGCCGATAAAGCAGTCTCTGGCTGGCAGGGATGCCAAGCCCCTTTTCATCTGATCTACAACCCCCCTGACACCCAACCGGCAATATCATTTTCCCCATCTCCCCGCAAAGCCAAGCAACTTTGCCCACCCATTTGCCATTCGACAAAGTCTTTTAAACAGATGACTTTTAATAAGTTAATCCATTCATTGTCTGGAGCTCTGAAAACTGACATAAAAGCACAATGACGCCTAATTAAACTTGTTCTGTGAAAACTAATTTGTCAAACCCAGAAGCACAGTTCATAGATAAATGCTAATATTTGAAAGTCAAATTAAAGTTGAAAAGGTTTGTAATAACAGTTAATTAACTCTTGTTTTGTTTTCCTTCACTGCAAACTGGAACCAACTGCATCGCGGGCGCCTCTTTAACATTTTGGACCACAAAGATAAAATTCAAAGCTTTGAGATACGCCTTTGATGTTGGTATTCTCTGCAGATTCGATATTATTTTAAGTCTCTTTGTTTAAAAATTCATTTTTATTATCCCTGCATGAAATGCATGGCAATTCCCCAAATAACGAGCCATCAGTGCAATTAACATCGTCGATCGACACCAGCGTCCTGATAATTAATACAGACGCGCTGCCTCCCCAGCGAGAACTGTGAGGGCTTGATTTTTCAGAGCAACTGTTCATTTACAGACTCAGCTTCGACCTAATGAAAATGGATTGTGAAACTTTAATGAACAAGACTTTGCTGTCATAATAATAAAGACTTTGAAACAACGCGGCGGCCTCCACAGCAAACGTCTGGCGCTGTGCTTGTTGCTACGGTACATCAAACCAATTAAGCTGTATGATGAATATTTACACCGAGGTTTTTTTCAACTCTATGACATAAGATAAACTCGTAAAAGTGAGCATTAATTCTGCATCAACAGTTTCTGACACGACATCGCGGCAAAGACGCATCCGCCCAGCCAAAAGGCTGTGTCTGCCCACCTCTGTTTTGTCTTAATAAATGTCAACAAAGGATTAGAACGCTCTGAAAATCCAATTTGCATGCACAGGTTGTGAGTACAAGTGCAAAGAAAATAGCTTCCTTGAGGTGGATGTATGCGCACGCGCTTGTGTGTGTGTGTGCATGTGTGAGTGTGTGTGTGTTTTGCTTGTGGGTATGGTAGTACCCAGGCGGGCCTGCCTGTTCTGTATGTTCGCATCTCTGTAGCTGGGGGAGTGTGTCTGCCTTATGCATGTGGCTCTGGGGTGAGGAGAGAGTAGGTGTAACCGTGCATGAACTCATTTCTCTGTGCATTTATAGTTGTGTACACATTTCTATCTTTGAGAATGTACATGGGGGAATGATTTGTTGCGTTTGTTGGAGTTTGTAGGACTCTTCTTGTATCCATTCGATGATTTTTATTGAGCATCTATTACACTAGACAATGTGAAATTACAATGCTCATAAAATCTCTAAAAGCATCTCTACTCAGGGAACCATGGTCTGATGGGGGACTCTATACACCCATTAATATCCAATCACAGTAAAGCATGTCAAGTGCTCAGACGAGAAAAGGAAACGGTATCTGGGGTGTGTATAGCAAAGGCACAGAACATAAATTAAGGGAAATTAAGAAAGACTTTTCAGAAGAAGTGGAACTTAAGCTGGACTTGAAGATAAGGAAGAGTTAGCCAGGCAAAGAAAGGGAACCAGAGGAAGAAGCTGCATTAGGTGCCTTTGTGCGCATGTGTGTACTGTGCCCACGGCAGCTGGATCTTGTCTGGGGTCTGTGCACATGTGCCTGTGTGTGTGCTTTGTGAGACACATGCGTGCATGTACTTCTGTATGCCCAGGTCTCAGTGCCTGAGAATCACAGCATTCCGTGGCAGGAAATATCTCAAAACCAGGCACCACTACTCTGGATTGTAAATGAGGCAACCAGAGAGCAAAGAGCCATAACCTTGGAAGGGCTCAGGACAGCAACTCTGGATTTAAAGAACTGTTACCCTCATGTCTACTTTAATCTAAGTTTACAAGTCAAGCTTTCACATCCCCATGATTGCTTGAGGTTCGGTTTTACAGACACACTGGACTTCCCAAAGGCTAATGGAAGACAGAGTCATCCTCTGACTACACAAGCTCAGTAGTGTAGGAACTTTCAGGTCAGGGATTTCCAAACAACCTTATGCTAGAAGGAAGAGTGTCATCCATAGAAAAGTCAACCACAGGACTGTAACTCCAGAACCTAGCTGTATTTCAGCCATACACAAGTGTGCACATGTGTGTGGACACAGCAGCATGACTCTTGACACTAGGTGTGGTTAAAATAAAAAGTCAAGAAGTTAGGGTTGCTACACAGATGCTCCTGTGCCTCTAAGACAAGCGCTGTAATAGAACAGTGGAAGATTCTACAGTTTGTTTTCCAGTTGGATGGTAGGCCATAACTTATATAATGTGTGTCCTGAGTGCATCCAGGTACACAGAAGAAGGTAATCAAGATGGGAACCAGCCAAGAGAGCTGTCACAAACCCATTTTTTTTTATCCATGGGGAACCCTCTGGCATTCGGAAACTCATTTTACTCACAAAATTCTTGGATGTTCATTTCCCAAGCTACAGAAGGAGAGAGGCAGTCAATTAAAATCATAGAGGAAGCTACTATTCCAAGATGCATCAACAGGAATGATGAGGTAGATGTGTGTTCTGGTTCTATTCATCATGGAGGTAAACAGTCCTACCCACCTTCTCAGGGGAGTTCTGAGCACTGGTTGCTGTTCATAATGAAGACCCCAAGTCCCTATGACAAGGTTAAATCATACTGTTTCCTCTGGTGAAGAAAGATAGAAAGATCTGGAGCTAAATATTTTTTTAAAAAAGATTTGAGTATTTAAAGTATTAACCCTTGACTATCCAGAAAGTCCAACTATCCAGGTTCAGCTTCACTAGCGTATACTGAGCACCAACTAGGCACTGGACTAGATATTTCCACCAGTTGATCTCATAGAGTCCTTATAATCCTAAGAAGCAGAATTTACTGTCCACATCTTAGAGATGAGAAAACTGAAGCAGAGAGAAGTTGGGTTGTAAAGGGCAGGGACACTTCTTTGGTTCTTGCTCTAAGTACTTCTTAGGGAACAAATTGCCCCAGGGTTCCAGAGGCAAGAGGTCTTACAACAGATCCCATACTTACAACATACTTACAACATCCCCATACTCAATCAGCAGGCAATGTCATAACTATTTGGAAGGTCCTCTTCCCTTTGCATTACCCAAATCCTCTGTCAGCATCATGGTCCCAGCTTGGCCTTCCTTTGAGGAGCAGTAGAGATAGGGACTTCATGAAGAAAGATATTAGTTTACTTGAATGATGTATCAGAGGACACAGACACCTCTGATGCACCAAAAGGGCCTGGGGATGGAAACTGATATTTCTGCTTCCCACCCTGTGTTTGCTCAGTCTGTACCACCTCCCTGTCAACATGTGCATCCATAACATGCACATTACTGAGTTCCCCTACACTATGTCTGACTCCACACAAGCTTATGGTCTGCTTTTCATGACAAGTGGGTAATGGAAGCCCAAGAAATCTGAGATGCAGAGGTTTAGAAAGTTGCCCAAAGTTATAAAACCTGAGTGGTAGTGTTGGGATTTGAATGGAACATATCTAACTCAAAATACAGTATTCTTTCCCTTATCTTCTGCTCCCTCTGAGAATTAAGTCCCTGGGCCCCAAGGGGTTTGCACATCTGTGAAGGTCCTTCCAGTATGGGGTTCCTGGTACAGAAAAAAGGGCTGATTGTCTTTTTTTTTTTTTTTAAAGATTTTATTTATTTATTTGACAGAGAGAAATCACAAGTAGACGGAGAGGCAGGCAGAGAGAGAGAGAGGGAAGCAGGCTCCCCGCTGAGCAGAGAGCCCGACGCGGGCCTCGATCCCAGGACCCTGAGATCATGACCTGAGCCGAAGGCAGCGGCTTAACCCACTGAGCCACCCAGGCGCCCTGATTGTCTTTTATCAAGGGTACGTGGGCAATTCAGCTCTCTGATCCTGCTTTTCATGACAAGTGGGTAATGGAAGTCTGATCCTGGAGTCTCCTAAACTTCTAGAATGTGGGGAGAAAATCTAGTTCTCTGCCTCCTGAAGGCAAAAGGGGCTCATCAGCCTGTCTAGAGACTTAGGACAGAGACTCCTAAGGGGTCTATGGACCTCAAACATCATCTTATCTAACCTCTTTGCAACATCTCAAGGACGTATATTAAATAAATATTAGTGTTTGGGTGCCTGGTGGGCTCAGTCAGTGGGGCATGTGACTCTTGACCTCGGGATTGTGAATTTTAACCCCATGCTGGGTGTAGAGATTATTTAAAATAAAATCTTAAAACAAAAACTATCGGTGTCTCCAAATTTAACCCAAAAATCAAATCTTAAAACAAAAACTATCAATGTCTCCAAATTCATCTCAACGAGGTTTATTCCATCTTTATAGAGAATTATTCTGCAGAATTAAACTAGAGCTACAATCTGTTTTAACCCCTTTATTCAACACTGAGTCCTTCCCTCCAGGGGACCTCTTTTCTATTCAGAGAATGAAATCAGTAGGGACATATGCTCCTTTTCAGGATGCATGCCTGGAGTCTGTTAGTGGTTTCCATTCTCCTCACTGAGCTTCAGTGGATCTGACTTGCAGACCATCAGTCGGTTAGACTGGTGCTGAGCTCGTAGAGGATCTGAGTGGCTCTCTGCAGCCAGGCTGAGGGGCGGGAGGGAGGGTGTGCTCTGGTCAGGCTCTAGTCTCTATTGACTCTGCTTATCTGAACCTCCAAGAAAATCCTATCCCACAAAGCCTTTTCTCCATCCTCCACATTGGGGTCTAGGACCCCTGTGAATCATTACCGCTAGGAACCTAAACCTAAGATATGTTGAGTGTTTAAGCAAAGTACTTGGGGAGGAGCCCACTGAGTATATGGCACTATTATTACTATTTTCGTTGTTGTTACCTAGCCATAGGATCCTAGGGTAATTAGCAGCGGCAGGAACTAAGGCTCACAGAAGACACCACACTGTCTTTAATGAACATAAATTGTGCTGATAAGGAAGCCTGGTTTCTAATTACAGTTTCACCATTAAAGATGAGGAGGAAGAGAAAGATTTTGAGAACAAGGGCCACAAGGGCAAGCACCATTTCCACCATGCTTATAACCACCAGGCACATTAAATTGAATACTTGCAATAACCCTGTGAGGTTTTATTTACCCCCACTTTAAAGATGAGGAAACTGAGGTTTTAAGAGGTTAAGTACCTTATCAAGTCAGGTAAGCAATGGGATTGAATCTCCATCGTCCAAGAGTCCTTGAGTCCCTGTTATTAACCACAAGGTGGTATTTCCTGTCCCTAAGTTACTGGGTGAGTTCAGGCAAGACACTTCCCCTCCCTAGGCCTCAATCCCCCTTGGCCCTGGGTTTTCATAGCACCATTAAGCCAAAGAACTGACTTGAGGAGGGCAGTGGAGGTTCCTGGAGAAGCCAAATCTCTCCCACTGGGCGTGCCAAGCTCCACCCTCCTGCATCTGAATTCCCTCCCCTCGGCCAGGGTGGCTCTCAGGCTCATCTGAACATGCAAATCAGAATTAATTATTCAAGACTGGGTCTACTTTGCATACCAATTCCATTTTCTTCTGTGTGGGAAGGTTCTCACCCCTTTTAACAGTTTAGAATAATGTGCATCAGACCTCAAAAATGAAAACAGAAGTTTTAAATAAAAAAATGGACCAAGAAGGGATTCTTTTGGCCAGGGGGCGGGGGGGGGGGGGGGTGGGCGCGGGGGCTGGTTGTTCTCGATGACTAGGGCTGGGCTGGGCTGGGCTGGGTGGAAATCAGAAAGGCAGAGGCCCTTGCAGGCTGGGATGCTCTCCGTCACTAATGGTAGACAAAGGGTTGGTGAATGTCCAGATCATGTATATCTTTGAGAATCTGATGAAAACTATGGAGTCTATCTCCGCTCCCCCCCACCCCAAAAAAGCAAATCTACAAAATGTGGCATATAACCGTGGAGTGTTTCTCAAGAATACTCAGCCCTGAACTCCAGGTTAGGAAGACAGGAATGGCTCAAATCAGAAATATCATGGAGATGAAGGCCCATGGGGTTCCTGGGCACAAAGGTGTGTCAGTGAGTGTTAAGGAAGATAGCAGAGACAGTGGCCTCCAACCTGGTCCAACAGTTGACCCGACAAGCTTAAGGACCCCCATGTATTTCACTAAGACCAAGGGGAACCAGGTCCGTGTCCAAGCACCAGAGCCTTGATTGGCCCGTGTAAGAGTAAATACTTGAAGGAAGATAGCTTCCATCACATTTCTGCAGAAGATGTAAAAACAGTATTTATAACTTACACTATTTTCTATGATCATAACTATAAAACTCACCACACAGAAACAAAGGTGAGAAGAAAATAAGTAAAATTTTCATGGAAGTTACTATTCCATATAACAATAGGTCATATTTTTCATTTTGCTGATTTTCTATTTTTTTTCCTACAGTGAAAAGTTTTGCCTTATGAGGGAAAACATACCAAGTTTATACCAAACATTACCAAGGCAGACGAACAGGCAGCTCATGATTAAGTCTCTCGGACAAATGGACGGTATCATGATGTTAACAAATGATAAAAGCTGGGTGAGCAGGCAGGAAAGTCTATGGTGGCCTGAATACAGGCAGAGAAAAGAAAGCTGACTGCAGGAGATGCAGAAAGAACTGAAAGCCAAGCAAGAAGCAAAGAGCAGGGCCTAGGCTGCCACTCCTCCCTGGAGAAAAAAATCCCGCCCTGGCTCCTGACTCCCTTAGGGGACGCTGCTGAGTTCTGTGACACAGCTTTAATCTTTCCACTCAATCCTCTTCTGGCCCAGGCTGGCTTGAGTGGTCTTGGTCTCATATAACCAAATAGTACCTAAGACAGCGTGAAGCCAAACAGAACAAGTGTGTCTACTCTATGATCGAGTGTCTGCGACATCTGAGTGAGTGTGGGTGACATCTGAGAAATTATGTGTAACATCTGCATGGGTGTGTTTGTGTAACAGGCTGAGTGTGTGTAGCAGCCAAGCGTTTGTGACATCTTGAGAGTGTGTGTGTGTGTGAGATCAAAGTAAGTGTATGTAGCACTGGAATAAGAATGCATAGTTAGCAGGAGTCAATAAATGTTTAAATCTGTGACCTGTCAGTTGTAATTTCTATCAGTTTCCCCTCCACAATCTGGGTTTATACTCAGCCCTAGGGCCTCATCTTTGCAAATTTCACCTGGGGCCAGGGCAGACTTTCTCTGGATGCTTTTCTGCTCAGGTTCACAGGCCTGCGGAGAGAAGGGCAGCCAGTCATGTTTACCCCCTTCCTGCTCTCCAGGCAATGTCAGCTGATTCTCTGAAACTTTTTGGACAACCAAAACCCAGGACCAAGGGCCAGGTCCCCCTTCATCTTAGCCAAAGGGCAGGATCTCATCTGATGCTCAAAACAAACTTTGGATGTCTTCAGGACAGAGATAATGATTCCTGCATCACAGGTAAGTAAAACCAAAGTCCACAGTGATGAAAACACTTGTCCAAGTCACATGGGTGGGGAGCAGTTGGATTTGAACTCAGTTCTCCTGACTCTAGAGCCTGTGTCCTTCCTAGAATGTCATAGCCCTCCTGATTAGACTCTATAGATGTCATAACTGTTTTTTCTCAACACTGTTCACTTCTCTTCTCCCATCAAAACCCTCCTGATGGGCACCCATTGCCACACAGAGCCTGTGGTCACAGGAGTGAATTCAGATCTCATCTGCCAGTGGTCTTGAGCCCACTGGGGTAGGAAGAAAGGCCATTGAGCTCTAAGTTGTACAAACCTACACTTGAGCGGTACTGGGAAGGCAGATTCTTGGTTTCTTGGGATTGATCGTATTTAGAGAACTGACAACACAGAATTGTTATATCATAAAGTGTTTCATCAAGGCTGAAGCAGAATTCAGAAGTCTTAGAAGATTCAGCCTGGTCGAACATTTCCTGTACGTTTCTAAAGCTCTACTGGCAAAGATTCCAGAGGCAACCAAAGGGTGCTAGGAGGGCATTTCACTTGGCCAGGGCCAAGAAGAAGAAGAATGTATTATTTCACCAGGGGCTAAGGTTACTGGGGTGTGCAGCACTGGGAGGGGGCAGTGCTGACCTGGTTTCATGCTGCCTCTTTCCTTGTTGGTCCAATGAGACCTGCCAAGCCCATGGGGCTATCTGCAGTGACCAGCAGAATTGTGTGGTTAACTCCTATTCCATTCCATTTCTCAAACCATGTCTGCCTTTCCAAGAACTGAATTCCTTCGACTGAGCTTGAAATTCCAATGGCATGTGCCATCTGGAGGGAAATCTCTGGTTCCAACCCCATCCTCACCTAGGTACCAGACAGAACAAACAGTATCTTTCCTGGATGCCTCACTCTGACTAAATCCATCAGTGCCTTTCTCGAGAGCAGGATTTTGTGAGGAGCACAGAAGGGACTTGGCTAAGGTGCAGGAGAGGCGGAGAACATGAAAATACAAAGACAGCCAGCAACAAGTCCAGAAAACTGTACCATCAGGGCAATCTGCAGGCCTATCCACTCGCTCCAAGTGGAGGTCCTCATGTCTGAGCACTGATGAAATAATTTCTGCACGTTGCACACAGTTGGGAGCAACTTCATTCCCATGAACTCTCTTAATCTCTTTATCCTGCAGTTCGCGGGCTCACGAGTTTGCACCAATAAACTAATTTGCAGGCTGAAAGATGAACAAAATGGCTAAGACAGACAGGCGTGATAGTGACTCATTAAAAAGGAAGAGAATGGCCTAGGGGTGTTCCTGACACTAGTTTCGAAAACATTTTTCTGCCCATGTTCTCCATAAACTATTTTCAGTGGATCCATTTTTATCCAGGCTGTCTTTTCCCTACTTGGCTAGGAAACCATCACATGAAAAATGGTAGCTTTCTCTTAGAAAGAGAAGGCAAAATCACAAGCACCACTATTAATGAGGTGATTTAAAAATATATATATTCAATCAAGAGTAATTGGGGCTGAGCATAGTAAGTCATGGAAAATTATAAGCTCTGCCCACTCTAGGGCATGACTGACTATTAAAATCTTTTTCACACCATTGCCTACAAAAAGCAGCTGGGCATCCTGCCACCAGGGAGGTGGCAGCAGAATGGCCTCATTCCCTAAACAGGCTTGCAGAAAAGAGGACAATCGGTGGGATTGCTGAATCAAAATTAACCCTTTCTGTGCCGCATCGAGTGGATTTTTGACAAAGAGTGGTCAAGAGTTAACGCTTCAAGAGCCAGCTGGGGAATGCCTTTTCATTCAAGAAACACGTGTTGAGCGCATTTATTGAATGCCCCCTATGCCCTTTCACATCCTAGTAATCCCATTTCCTTGAATTGTCCAAACAAATACATATGTCCCACTTCCTTTGCCTTTGTTCATAAAGGCTGAAACTGGAGTTCAGAGAAGCCAAGATGGTGCCCATGATCCCAGAGGCAATCTATGGCAGAGCTGTAGTTGGATATTTCGATTCTG
Organism: Mustela erminea; assembly: GCF_009829155.1. Classification (NCBI taxonomy): domain Eukaryota; kingdom Metazoa; phylum Chordata; class Mammalia; order Carnivora; family Mustelidae; genus Mustela; species Mustela erminea. Next base: position 69,661,188 of record NC_045622.1, on the reverse strand, counting down.
CTCCCAGAGCTAGACAGGGCTCCTTTCCTGTACTGGCCTCTACAAACAATATGGTGAATGAAGAGTCTTTCTAAGAACTGTTTGCACAGACAATCTTTGAATATACTTCTCACCACCCAGGACCGTGAGTGGTAGGGATCCCAGAATCTCTGAAGGTGCAATTTCTCTTAATTGGCCCTTGTCTTCCTGCCATTCCCTCCTTTTGTTCCACACCCGTCTTACAGATGAGGACCCAGAAAGAGGCAGGGACTTGGCAGACTTAGATGTGGGCTGATCCTAGCATGGATCTTTCCTTTCTTCCTAATAAATCCGTAAGAGGAGTCTCCTTCATTGTGTTGTACTCCATGTTCAAAAAAAAAAAAAAGGCAGAAGGAAAATAAAAATTCTATTTTAATGAATAGGCTAGGATGTGTTTTGTCAAGGTTAAGGGCCATGCTATATGATGGAAAGAACTCTAAACCAAGAACTCATTAACAAGGATTCCAGCCTCAAATTCACTATTACGGGTGTAACCATGGGACATTTATTTAACTTCTCTGAATCTCAATTTCTTCAACTTCAGGTGGAACTAATGATACTTACCTACTTCACCAGAAGGTGTGAAGCTTAAGTAATATGAGTATGGAAGTATCTGGGACATTTAGCTGTGTCTTGTGCTTGTGACTTGGCCCAACATAATCCCAACCTCTGATACAAGTAATTGAAGCATTACCAGGATCATAAATGGAATAGCATGAAAAGAGCAAAGGCTTTGGGATCAGATTGGTGCTGGTTCAAATGTCCAATCTACTGCTTGCTAGTTGAATGCCCTTGAACAAATTAATTATGCCAGCAGAGTCTCAGTTTTGAAAAACTAAGCAATTGAAAAGAGCAATACTTTTCTCATTGAGTTGAAGAAAGGACGACAATGGTGTGCCAGTAAATGTTTACGAGGTTTCTGAATGAAAAAAGCCCTGGTTTATAGGGTTTGCTGACTCCCATGGTATCAATACTCCACCCCAGCCCCTTCAAGTTGCCAACATTGCATTGCTAGATGCTGAACGGGGGCACTGGGCTCCTGAAAGCCAGCCTTGAGCCCGTGCCAGCCTGCCTCTCATATTAGAGGACTTGATGAATGTGAAGACTCAGGACAGCTTTTCCATTTACCAGGAAATCAACAAACGTACATGACTTTATCTCACTAGGGCCCTGTCCTCCAAGTTCCAGAATCTGAGGCAGACACCGAGGCAAGCCACAGAAGGGAAATCCATAAACAGATTCCCTCCTGGAGGAAAGGAAATAGAGGTGACGACTGGAGGGAAGGAGCATCCTGGTGCTGAGGTGAGAACCAGATACAGAGGAAGAAAATCAGCAGGAGAAAGAGGATTTCCCCCTCCAACCCTGGGACACCGTGAAGGATTGGAATTCATACCCAGCCCAGCCTTGGTATCATCCAGAACCTCTTCATTCCGCCATCACCTAGGTAACTTAGGCAGGGGATTAGTTGCCTGGCAACAATGCCCCACCTCTCCACTCCTGCACACACCCACAGGCCCTCACCTCTAGTGACATGCCCTCCCCACAGGCCACTGCCTGTGGGGACAACCCAACTCTCTACTGCCACTCCTGACCCCTGGCTCAGCCAGGCCCAGGGCCCATTTCCCCAGAGTACATCAGCCCAGAAATCCAAAAGTCTGCTTGTTCTCATAGCAAAAAAGCACCAGAGACCAAGGGCCTTGGACTCAAGTCTCAGCTCCCAGAGGACCAGTTGCTGGAGGACCCTGAACAGATAGCTTGACGTCTCTGAGTTTTTGTGTCTTCATCTCCCAATGGAGATTTCGTTCTCATCTGTACGACTGAGATTTTCTTTCACCTGCAGAATGAGGGAGTAGAACATTTGCTAGGCCGAGACACACAGTTATCCTCGATCCGTGTGGGAAGTGTGCTCTGACACACACCAGGTGCAAGGGGAGATGAGGTGATGATTAGAATCGCCAGCAATGCTGGCATCACAGGCTTCCAGCCTCTCCAAAGTCCCCCAAAGCCAGGCTGAGGCCTAGGAACCAGGAAGCAAAGGGATGAGTGAAGCCAAAGCTCTTCCAGGACAAAGCAGGTGACATGCTCTGATGGCTTCTGAAGAGGGTCTGTGTTCCTGCCCTTCACCAGTGTAGAGCCATGTGTACAGGCCGCCCGGAAACCTCGGCCCAATAGCTTCATCTCTCCGAGAGGAAAATTGGCAGCCCTGGGAAGTGAGCCGCTCTCAGGTTGAACTTGATTAGGGACCAATTTGGGCCTGTTAGCTGAGCCTCCAGTATCATCTCGGCCAATTACTGGCCCAGCCTGGCCTGCAGCTGGCTGCCGCTTCCAAGCTGGACACTTTTATTTCCAGCAGAGTTCTCCCTGCGCCTCAGGCAAGGGACCAGGGTGACTGCAGCCCATTAAAAAGATGGAGAGAGAAATAACTCACTCACTAAGGTAACAGTGTGGGAGGGGCTTGAGCTGGAGCTTTAATTAAAAAAAAAAAAAAAAAAAACTCAATAAACAGTCTTGTGCCTTGCATGTAATAAGTATGGGAATTTATAAACTCTCCCAGCTACGGGGCTCTGATGGCTATTAAACTTCACATCTGGCAGAGGAATTCTGGCCTTATGGGCAAACTGTGTTCTTCACCTCTGCCAACCCAAACAGGCGGGCAACAGGAGGGAGGTGGGTGGGACCTGCTGAGACTGCCCCCCCAACCTTTCAAGAGCTTCTGGGGTCGGGCTATCCCCTAACCAGTACTGGCCCTCAGGAAAACCAGAATCTGCCAAAAGACTCTCCTTCCTGCTCCCCTTCCTTGCCTCCGCGGGCACCTGGCACTTATTCCTCCCTCCCTCCAACTAAAGCCTCGCTTTTAGGAATGTAAGCAAGAAGAGTCTAATCTCAAAATCACATGTTAGTGCCTCCACACCCCACCCCTGGCCCGGGGCTGGTGTGGCCTGGTATGTTGCACAGCCCCGTTTTCCATCATGGCTTCAAAGCCCACCCCACCCTAGATCTGTCCCTTTCTTACTCAGTTCCTTACCAGTCTCTGCTTCCCACATTTCCTCCACGTGCTCTTCCTACCATCTCATGCCTTTGGGGCTCTGGTCTTCTTGTTCCTTCAGCCCCAAGACCCACTCCCTCCTCTTCTTGCCTGGCGTAGAGTTGCCTTATGGTGTGGATCCTCTGGCCAACCTAGAGCTGACCTCCCTAGAGGTCTCTAGCTCCTAGAGCTCAGCAGCTGTTTCACTTTGGGTAAGTTTAACCTGCTAATGCCTCAGACCCCTCAACGATCAAATGGAGATGATGACACCTGCATCACAGGGCTGTGGTGAGGGTTGAGTATTTATGTGTGTGCGTGTGTGTGCATACGTGCGTGTGTGTGCGTATCTGTGTGTGCGTGCCCTGTGTTTGGCACCCAGAATACAATACCTACCTATTCGTTGTTATAAAAGTCAGCAAGCTATGGCTGCAGGCTGACTCCATCTACCCACTTTCATAAATCAAGTTTTACTGGAGCACAGACTCGGCCACACCCATTTGTTCATATACTATCCAAGCTCACTTCCTGCCAGGGCTGAGAGTTGTGACAGCGACACTACGGCCCCCAAGTGATATGCTATCTGCCTTGTGACAGAACAACTGTGTTGAGCCCTCGCTGAACAGCTCATGAAGACGCTGCCTCTAACAGCTCCCGGGTACATTAGGCCCCATCCCTACACCGCATCCTTTCCCTTTCACACACTTAGCATCACCGGGTTCTGCTGTGGTATCTGTTTCCACCGTTGGACTGCAAGCCCTTCGAGGGAAGGAGCCACTTTTTCTTCATTTACTTTTCTCCCACAGGTCACAGTGAACAAATTATGAATAATGGCTGAATGAGGAAGGGAACACCCTGAGCCCCAGAGAGACTCAAGCACAAATTTAGTAAGCTGAGCAATGTTGCCTCATTGGGGATGAAGCAGACCCCGCTCAATGAGGGGGAGCTGCTGGAACATTTACAGGGAAAGCCTGAGCCTTATCTGATCTCTTGTCTGTGGTTCCCAAGACAGAGCCATTTCAGACTGAAATAACTTCCAAAACATGTGGTGATGAGAGAGAAGGAAGAACCACCTTGATATCCACACAGAGGTTTTTCACTATTATTAGTTCTAAGGGTTTCAAACTCTCATTTCTCCTTCTTCAGTGTCTTTAGCTAAACTTAGTATAGTTCTCAGAGCTGCTATCAAGTTATTCACGTGAGGTTTGAGGGAGTGGGTGGTGGTGAGGCAGGAAGCGGCCTGGAGACCCAAGAAACGCAACAGGAAATAACATTGGGACGATGTTATTGTAGCAATTCCCAAGTCATAAGGGGGCTAAGAAAACAGAAAGATAGCCACGTCTGAGGTGTTCTAGAACTTTCTTCTGCCTAGGCTTTAGTCAAGGAGAATATCTTGAAGATAAAAGCGGTAGAAGAGAAGATGCTATGACCTTGATGAACACATTCATACAAGCAGGAACTACTAGTTCACTGCCTTGAAAGAAATTATTCTTTTGACACCAGATGTGGAAAATTCTTTGTGTCACGGAGGGAAGGAGGGATTTAGTGATGCACAGGTGAACGAATATAGAGAAAAAAGGAGCCTCAGTCCCTGCCTTCAGGGAGCCCATCGTCTAATGAGAGGTGAAAACCAGTAGGACCGTAATCATCCTTATAAACCTGAGTGAAAACCCAACCGACAAAGTGCACAATGAACCCGAGAGACTCAATCAGTTCCTATTACTGTGAAATCTCAACTTAACCAAAGATTCCCAGCCAGTGACGCACTGAATGTAAGCAATACTTGAAACAATAAAACCTCCTGTAACAGGAAAAGAATTCAAAGAAACCCCTGGGATCCTTGTAAAACGGTTTGGCGTATATAAAACTTGCTGCATAATTGAGTACCCGAGCGCACTGGGCAAAAGACTAGATGAGATGAAACTTCGACAAGGCTACCAGGAGGACCAAGGGCAGCAGAAATCCCAGAACTGAAACTCAGCATCTTCCTAACTGTATTCCTTGGGACATTTCTAGATATTTCACCTAGAAATTGTCATGTGAGTGTCTTTATAGTAGACTCTTTCATGGCGTTTCTTACATGGTATGACTTTTAGAAAGGAATAGACAATGTAGCATTTCTTAAATATCTTACATGTATGTGATCAGGAAACATGATTCCTACAGACTATCATCCAGCTCTCACGTTCTATGTGGATAATGATAAGGGTATTGGTAATATTGTGAGCTCGAGCAAAGAGTGACTCATCTCTTCTGGTACTGCCAGTGCCCACGAGATAACCTGGCATACAGGCATGGAACTAACCTAGGCAAGACGCTGATGTCCTGAGCAGTAAGTCACAGATATATCATAGCCTCAGGCCACCAACGACTATCTACAGGACAGAGAAGGCACAGAGAAGTCTGATAAGCTTCTCCAGTCTCCAGATTCCAACTGAGCTCAATTTAGAACACAGTGATTTCCCAAGAAACTTAAATAGCTTGTCCTATCAGCTTCCAATAAAGGCTATACCTCCTTGAGAAATGATCGAATCACATTCTTCTGAAATGGTCACGGCCTATGGACCCTCTTTTACAACCGAAGTAACCAACCAGCTCATGAGTCCCCCAAGTAGCCATTACACAGGGAAAATGTCGGGTCAATTTCATCTGTGATTAGCAGATTTCCTTGACTGCTAACACTTTAGAGAATGTTTTAGTAGAAATACTTGGGGCAGATAAGTTTCTGATAATCTCATGAACAAAATTCTATAACATTCTTACTATTATAGTGCCAGAAGATTATAGAAATTCTTTTATTGGCCATGTTAATTTCCTCTTGAAAACATTTCAACATATCAACTGGAAATAAATCATCAGAATCCTGCAGTTTCATTTAAATATGTTAATAATCATAGGTAAACAAACCCAAGGCTGAAATTGTCTACAAAGAATAGAGGGCAGCTTGTTGGAGGTTCACAAACACAATGTAGGATAATTATACACTAAAACACTTAACCTTGGGAACACGTGGAAAATTTACAAAGATCAATCGCTCATTAAAAAAAAAAAGAAAGAAAGAAAAGAAAAGAAATTAACCAAATGAGAGAGTTATCTAGTAAGTGGTTAGAAACTTGATGGGAATTCCTTTGATAACACCATTTTGATTTGATTAGTTATGCTATTTTTATATCTTTAGTAAACAGAATTTGATTATACCACTGTGCACCTTTTCTGAAGAACTATTCCAAACCCATTAGTAGGTAAGAAATTGGAGAAGGAGGATTCAAATACCTTTTTTAAATTATGACCTGCTCTTCTGTCTCTTCTCCTTGTTTTTTAATAATATTAGTTTGTGAAGGCTGAAAGAGTGGGCAGGGCCGGTTACTTCTGAGGCCTCTCCTTGGCTTGTACATGGTTCTCCCTATGTCTTCATGTGGTCTTCTCTCTGTCTGTGTCCAAATCTCCTCTTCTTACAAGGACACCAGTTATACTGGATCAGAGCCCACCAAGGTGACTTCATTTGACTATGATCACCTCTTTAAAGACCCCACTCCAGATAGAGTCACATTCAAAAGTACTAGAAGCTAGCACTTCAAAATAGGAATTGGGGGGGTGGGGGGAACAAAATTAAGCCCGTAACATTAGTAAAAACAAACCTTTCCTTTCTCCATTTTTCAAAGGAGAAAATACCACTGCCTTAAAAAATTTCCCCTTAAATATTCACATTTATACTTTGAATCTGTCACCCAGATCAAATTACAAATATTTCTACTGATTTTTTTAAATGTTATAATCAGACATGTGTACCTCTTAATCCCCTATTTCTATTGATTTTTTACCTCTTAAATTTCTCTCTTAATTCTCTGCTTCAAGCCCTCATCATCCCTCACTTAGATTCTTCCAGCAGCTTTTGCCCTCACTTCTAACCAACATCCAGCTGCAAAATGATCTTTCTACATAAAAATCTTATGGCCAAAAAAAAAAAAAAAAAAAATCTTATGGCCATTTCTCTATTTAAAGCCTTTCCTGGACATTTAAAAATCCAACATTCTAAGAAACTGCAAATTACATTCTTGCCAGTTTATCCAAAGGAAAGAAACAGAAAATGAGACAAGATTTTTGTTACAGAATTGTTTACAGTAGCAAAAACTGAAAATCAAACAATTCCCCAATAATAGAACACTGGTAACTAAAATCTAGATATGCAGCCAAGCAATAAAATACTGTATAGCCTTAAGAAGGATGAGACCAGGGAATATGTTTGTTGACAATGAAAAAACACCTATCCTATACTAAATCTTTTTTTAAAAGCTGAATAAGTAATGGTATATATAGTATGGTCTTATTTGAAATACAAATGGATGGGGGCGCCTGGGTGGCTCAGTGGGTTAAGCCTCTGCCTTCGGCTCAGGTCATGATCTCAGGGTACTGGGATGGAGTCCCGCATAGGGCTCTCTGCTCAGCAGGGAGCCTTCTTCCTCTCCTCTCTGCCTACCTCTCTGCCTACTTGTGATCTCTGTCTGTCAAATAAATAAAATCTTTAAAAAAATAAAATAAAATAAAGTAAAATAAAATAAAATAAAAAAAAATAAAATAAAAATGGATGAAAGATACAAAGATTGAGAGACAGATGGACAGAGAATTCAGGAAACATACAGATCAAATTGTTACCAGTGGGTCCTCAGTGGTATTATAGATGATTTCTTAAATTTATCTGTTCTTATATAATTCTTCAAAAATAAATATATTTGCTCATGTAATAGAGAAATTAAGATTTAAATATAAAAACTCCGCTAATCCTCCCTTCCTCGCAGATGTAAGTTCAAGCTTCTTAGCCTGACATCCAAACATCTTGGCCCTGGAGGAAGACTACCTTTCGAGGTGGGGGTCCTGTTACCCCACCTCACCATCCCCACCCCTCCACACCACTGCTGCCTCTTCCCTCAATATGTCGTGATGCCTTCTACCTGTATGCCTTTTTATATGTTTTCCTCAATACTACTGAACTATCTTTCTCCACACTCTTCAGTTGGCAGGCTCTTATTCATCCTTTAAAACCCATAACAAACATCATCTCTTCCGTGAAGTTTTCTCTACCTATCAAGACATGGCAGCTTCCTCTTCTGGAACTCCACAGCTCTTTGTTTATGCTACAATTTCAGCATGTAACTTCTCTCATCTTGAATGTTTTTTATGTTCCTTTCACTATTCTGGGGCAACTCCAAAGATGATATTGGGATCTTAGGCGCTAGAGAGCTCGTGAGTAGTTGGTCGCCATGGCTGATGTGGCGATCTGTGTGCTATAGGGCAGAGTGGGAGGATTAAAGGGAGTCTTTAGAACTCAGATCCTGTCACCCTTCTGTAGAGCAAGCTTTTTCGACCACCCTCACCTTTGCATCAGGATAGACCGGGCCCCTCTTCTATCATCCGGCTGTGCCCTCCCCTTCCAGCATCCCTTCTAAGACTGTTTTTCTCCCTTGGGGCAGGATACATGCATGGGCAATGTGTTCTGCATTACAGCCCCAAGACTCGTCACTGTAAGCAGGCAGGCATTTCTTGACTAAATGAATAGGTAAGTCAAGTGCCAAGCCTAGTGCCTGGCCCACACCAGCCTCCAGGCAATGTGTTCTCTTCCTCTGGTATCGTAAAATCTGAATATTCCACACTCTGTTCTGTACCTAAAAAATCTGCACTCTCTACAGGAGACTCTAGAAGAAATCACATCACTGCTCTCTTTCAGAATGATTTTGAAATATTTCCACCAGAGACCATTCTTCTGAGGCTGGAGGAAACTCTTTTCATGCCCCATAATGGACTGTGACATTTCTTTAACGCTCTTCCAGGAAGGAGCCCTTTCAGGACCATTAAGAAGAGCATGGATAAGAATACAAGCAGCAGCAAAGAAAGGACTAGAAGGAAATATCATGAGGTGTTAGCACTGACTTTCGCAGGATGGTAGGACGGTGTAAGCAATCCTTCTCTATATTTTTCCATCATTTTTAAATTTTCAATAATCAACATGCATTGTATTCATAATAATAAAACAGTATTATTTGTAAAGAAAAAGTCCTGGTATGTCTGCCTTGGTGCATGTGTAAATTTCAAACTGCTTTTCCTCACTAATACACATGGACATCATCCCACATCCTAGGAAAGTAACCCCTTACTGGACAGCTGAGTGGGAGGCAAGGAAAGTGCAAATGACCTCCTTCTTAGATCATGGGTTCCCTGCCTGACTGGGGACAGATTAGAATCTGAAAGCCTGGGCCAAATAAGCCAGAGATGGTCCCCCTGCCCAGGAAAGTGCTCTGAGCCTCAGGAGAAGGTCGCTGAGCTTCTGGAAGCAGAGAGAGTTCTCAGAATCCCTGGAAATACCTGAGAACAGGTTTCCTGGCCTCCACTCTCAGGTTGTTTTGTTTTGTTTTTCTAGACTCAACCTCCCTCCTTTGCTTTAACCAATCTCATTCATATGAACTTATTTCCATCCCTGGTTACTCCCATCTACCGCAACTGCCAATACCAACCATCTCTCTTAAAATATGCCTCCAGGGGCGCTGGGATGGCTCAGTCAGTTGAGCGTCAGACTCTTGATTTCAGCTTGGGTCATGATCTTGGGGTCCTGGGATCAAGCCCCACGACAGGTCTGACACTCAATGGGGAGCCTGCTTAAGGATTCTCTTTCCCTCTCCCTACCCCCTGACTCTCCTCCTCTCTCAAAGAAATAAATCTTTATAAAAAATAAAAATAAGTAAAATATGCCTCTAGATCTGTCTCAACTGCAACAGGCTGTATTAGGGCCAACACTACCCTTGCTTGGAACATTGTACACTGACTAATCTTAAGATCCAACTACAACAGAGAGGTTAATTGCAGAGAGTCTGGAACCAGACTGCCAGGTTCGAATCCCAGCTCTGACACTAACTATGTGATGTTGACCAGACTCTTGGCCACCTCTGTGTTTCAGGACAAAGGGTGGTAATGAGAGTACTGACCCCCAAGGGTAGTTAGGAGGATTGACGGGGCTCATCCGTGTGAAGTCTTTAGAACTCTCCCTGTCACACTGGGGAGTGATGCCAGTATTGACTGTTATTATGCCTGAAACTGCACCGGCGTTCATACAGTTTCTTCTGTCCCGATTTTTGTGAGAAGAGAGGAGTATAGCTGCCAAAACTCCACACTGACTGACAGTAAGATTAAAGGCGAACCCCCTCAGACCTTGGGGGTGTCCCCAATATGGAATAACGCAATTGATTTTTGAGACTAAAGGCAGCAAGATGAATTTGTGTATTTCCCAAAGAAATTCCAGAGAGAAAGTGAGAGACAAAGTGAGAGAGGGGCAGAGAAAGAACAGGGACAGGGAGACAGAGCTAGAGAAACAGAACAGATTGAAACTGCTAGCCCGGCATCAGGAATGAGGGTCTCAGAAAAGCTGTTCATTTCCCAGCTGGGTTGTTGGATTTTGATTTTTTTTTTTTTTTTTTCCCCTTTTGGCGCGGTCCTTCTTTTCATTTGTGTTCATACTTCCCCCTCTTGTGGCTCATCAGAAAATCACAAGTGCTCCACGCCTGCCAGTGGATTCAAAACTGGTGCACAATCAAGCCTGGCAGATCGGGCCAAGGCAGCTGGTTCAAACCCAGGGAGGGGAGGCCAGGTTTGTAGCCACATGCATCCCCTGCTTCTCAGCCAATCACAGGAGGACAAAGCACTGGCTCCTCTGTCACATCACTGAAGACGGAAGAGTTCAGGCAACAAACACCAGTTCCTCTAGGAAATCCTCCCAAAAGGCTTGGGGATGGGGAGGCATGGGCTTATTCGGTGACAAGCCAGTAGAAGAAAGCAAGCATACCAGTAAGCCCAAAGGAGAAGTGGCCCCCTCCCTGCTCACAGCTCCCGGTTGCACAACATTCTGGCGCCTTTCCCACACTGTGCGCTACACCAAGTGCCCATCCTTCTAGAACTAGGGTAAATGACACCCCTTTCATGATACTTTTACCAGCCTCTCCCCGACCCCTTACCCCAGTGAAAGTGTTTTCTCTTCTCCCTCCCCACAGCAGCTTATCTCAGACTCTAATGCGGCACTGGTCGGGTCTGCTTCTATTGCAATCGTATGTGTCCTTGTCATAACCCCTAAAGTTACAGTGAAGAGGAAAGGGAAGGGGCTGGGTTTTATTAATCTCCAAAGAGCCAGACTCCAGCTTTAGGCCTGCAGCAAAGGAGGTGCATAGGAAGCATTTGATGAATGTTCTTTGGTCACACACTTGGACGTCTCTGTTCCATGATCGAAGGGCTAGGTGAGGCTGGGTCTGAGGGTACACTAGTCCCAAAGTGCATGCATTCCATTCCAGGACTGCCCAGACAAAGACAGTTATAGTTCTCTATGTCCCCATCTCAAATTTATAGCCCACCTGCATTTAGGAAGTATTTAAATGATCTCCACAACTTATTTTTTAAATGATTCCGAAGAAAAAGATGGAAGGGAGGCAGGGAGGGAAGAGGGGAGGAGGAGGAGGGAGAAGACGAGAGGAAGACAAAGAAGAAGAGAAAGAGGGGAGGAAGACGAGGTTGGGAGGAGGAGGGGAAAGAGAAGATGGCAAATATCGCCGTTGGTGACTCCAGCTGCAGGACGAATGGATGGCCATTGTATCCCTCTTTCTACTTCTCTGTAGTTTTGAAATGTTTCAAAACAAAACGTTGGGAAAAAGACCAAAAAAAGGTCTTTAAAAATCATTGCCAAGGTTGAAAATAAAGCAAGTGGCAGAGTAAGAAATAAAGTCAGGACACAAAAAATATTGTCAACCTAGAAGCCAAGAAGAAGCTTTAAGGTTTACACAACTCAGGAAATCGTAAGGATGAATGCTGCTTATTCGTGCTCTTTCTAGGGAGGAAGTTAGCATCTTTCATCAGACTCTCAGATTTGGAACATCCCTTGTCCCTCAAAAATGTTAAAATAGTAACCTAAAGGGAACCAGGAGAGCTCTTCTGACCAGACACCAGGAGAAGAGGTTGCACTGGAGAATGACTAAGTCCCAAATTTGAGAGACAAGAAATGCCTCAGAGACCATATATATAGCCTAGACCTCTATGTCCAGTTGGGGAAACTAAGTCCAAAGAAAGGTCATTGAGTTTGATGCCAACAAATTTAACGTTTCACTGGACCCTAAATGACAACTAGGCTCACAATACTGTCCCTATGCCATGGGGATATTTCTCCCCCCAGAAAAACCGTCCTGAAAAACATGTGCAGACAATGGCCATTTGTCAGCCCGCCTAGACCATGACAGTCATCTATGTTCTGAGCCAGACGACCGCATTCTTACAGAACTATCTGCAAAGGACGCTTTGTCAGGAGGGTTGAGGGTGTCTCGGTAGCATCCAGGATCCTCTCTGCTGTAGGGAAGACGCAGGCCACTAACTAAGATTGATGGATGGTTCGAGCCCTGGCAGGCCCAACACAATGTGGGGCCGGCCAAGTGGGGGAAAAATTAGTTTGCAAGATTAGGACGTATTAACACAAGTCAGACAACTGTCATGTCACAGCTACTCACCGTAATGCTGATTGGCAGGCAAGCATTTCTGATTCTGATGGCCACGGAGGCCAGGCGTCCGCAATCTGTCTCGCATGACATCCACCGGCTGGCAAATCCCCCCTGCTGAAGAAGTCAGCTTTTCTTAGAAAACTGGATCCCCCGGGTCTTGTTTGGCAGGCCCTCTGGGGCCAAAGGTGCACAGCAAGGTGGGAGAAGGCAGGGAGTACCGGTAGGCTGTCAGGAATTTCAGTGGCAGTGGAAGGTAGGCTTCCAGAGCTCAGAGCAACAAGTACTTCTGGGTCAGTCTGGGGCCTGGAGCCAGGAGAGGGGTGGCTAACCCAGGCGGGAGACACCAGGATCCCAGACTTACAGAATGTTCGACTTGGGGGAAGGGAGCAGGGAGCCCAGACCTACGCCTGTGGCCAAGGTACCCAGCGATGCAAAGAGGGCCAGAGGCAGCAAGGCCATGACCAACCCAGCCCCCTCCAGCTGACCCTAATGTCTGCCAGTTACCTCTGCCCCAACCCCTCTTCTCTGCAACTAACGCGAGGCCAGCGGTTCCGCAGAGCAGTTTTCATCACCATTGGAACCTGAAGAATTTGGAAGTAGTCATGACTGACTTACACCCGTCCTCAGGGGCACATTTTTTTTTTTTTTTTAGTTGTTCGCATTGTTTGAAATGTTTAATGTGGGCCTACAAAATTGACTTTATTAAATTTCGAGGAAGCACAAAAGAAGCTTTGTAAAAGCGTGCGAACTCGTCCCCGGAGGCTAGGCTAAGTGCAGTAGCCAACTGAAGTATCGTGGGCTTGACACGGCACACGTAGACTTCTTACCTCTACGGAATCCACAGCCCATCCAGACACCTCTCCAGGTAAGGCTTAGAGGAGAAGGAAACGGCGCGATCCAGGCTGCTCTGCTCTCTCGCGGCTCCTCCATCACCGCCCGGAGTCAGGGAGGGAAAGAGTAAACCGCAGGTCCCACACTGACTTTTTCATGCCTCAATCCAGAAAACGCTCGCGCGTGCACGCACACGCGCATGCAAACACTCACGCGCACGTAGCCCGCAGCTCATTGGCTTGAACCTGTCACATGGCCTTGCCTAATTTCAAGGGGGTTGGCTCTGGGAGGGAACAGATGGGACGTCTGTGTCACGGCCTATGAGCATAGAGCGAACCCTGTTGTCCTCACGGACAAATGTAATAGAAAGAACATTATCATTCTAGGTCCCCGTGTGCTCTTCTCACATGCCAGCCCCTTTCCTTTCACCCCAGAGGTAGCAACCATCCTGAATTTTGTATGTATTATTTCCTGTTCTTCTTTATAGAGTTTCACCACATATGAATGCGTCCTTCAATAACAGTATTCAGATGTGCATTTTTTTTTTATTTTCCTAGGAATGGGTGCATGTATTTGGTGGTTTGACTTCTTTTGTGAAACATGCTTTTACATTTTTCTGCACGGCTGGAATTCACTCATTTTTTGCTGTTTTATAGATTTCCACTGAAGAAATAACACAAATTCTTTATCCATTATGCTGCTGTATGGACATTTAGGTTACCTTCGATGGGGGATCTTAGAGAGGGTGCTGCTATCTACATTTTTGAACATACCTCCTGGTGGGCTTGGGCAAAAATTTCTCTACATAAAGTTATCTAAGATGGGGTATCTGAGATGCGAGTGGAAACGATAAGCATAGAAACGGGCAATTACATGAATCTAAACAAACTCTAACTATATAAAACAACATAATAATGTCTTGCAAGTTAAAAAATTAACAAGAAGGGCCACCAGCGTGACTCAGTCAGTTAAACACCCTTGATCTCAGCTCAGGTCTGGATCTCAGTGTCATGAGCTCATGTCTAGCACGTGGAGCTTACTTAAGAACAAAACAAAACGAAACAGGGATAAATATACCAAAACAATAACGATTGTCTGGCAAGGATATTTGAAGACAAAATTGTTGATATACTGACTATAGTATATAGTCACAAGAAGTGGATAGTTAATTGAGATATTTTATCACAAGCAATGCAGATTCAAATAAATGATTAAAGCTAAAATATCCTTGTAATATTTGGGAGGATGATACATATATGTTTAATTTTTGACTTTGACATGTTAACTATGCATAATACATTTCTAAGTTAGTCACAAAAAGAAGAGAAATCAGTAAAGATGAGAAAAAAAAACCCATGGGGGGCAAAATACTCAATTCATTAAAAAAAAAAAAAAAGACAAGAAGAAAGAGAAAAAGAAAGGGTAAGACACCTAGGAAGCACACAAATAGGGGAACAGAAATAGTTCTAATAATAGAAATAAACTGGGTCTATTTAAAGAAAAATATTGTCACAGTAATTTTTGTTTTGTTTTGAGAGAAAGGGCAAGAGCAGAGGCTGTCGGGTTTGGGGGAGGGGAGGGCGGGGGGACAGGGAGAGGCAGAGGGAAAGGAAAAGAATCTTTAAACAGACTCTGGGTTGAGCATAAAACCCAACATGGACCTTGATCTCAAGACCCTGAGATCATGACCTGAGCCGAAATCAAAAGCTAGACGCTTAACCGACTGAGCCGCACAGGTGCCCCTCTTATACTGATTTTTTTTTTTTAATCAAATGGCCTCTCAGATGAGAAGGTATCTCCATAGAAGTGCAAAGTCCTCACACAACCCTCTTTGGAACTGAGGGGTTATCCTGCATGGGCTAGTTCCTTCAGGCTGTGGGTTCAAGGCTCCAGGGACAGAGTTTCTATTAATGCTATACTGAGTTCTTGAAATAAATTGTGAGCTTTCCCTGTTTGTTCCTGGACTGAAATAGTTTCAGCACCACTGGATTTACTTTTTCTTTAAATGCTAGTCCCATCTCAGCTCTCAAGCCATCTGATGTGATTTATAAAGTTTGCTCATAGATGTATTCAAGAAAAAATAGGCCCCAAAGAATGAAGGTGGATGTTTAAATGGAAGTTGGAGATAAGCAGATGGGCTGTTCAATAACCGGGTTATGAGAAAGGGAAGAATCACATATGGATCAAAGCCTTTCAGTCTGAGCACCTGTGGCAATGATTTGTCGCCATCTGAGATGAAGTCAACTGGTGAGAGCACAGGACAAAACCCTCCCGGGTGTGGAAAAGCAGCCAGGCCATCTGATATAAACACTTAACAGCTCATGAAAAACGTTTATATAAAGTCTTAGGTGAAGAATTTCAGAATAATGAAAAAGCCAGTACTCTGAAAGTTCTGAAAGATCTCAAGGTTAATTAATTATACAAAAGAACCGTGGTACTTTGCAAAATTGCATGCATACAGATAATCAACAATTTGGCCCTGGGGAAAATTTGAGGATAATCAGGCCCAAGGATGCAGTATCAGCTAAGCCCCGGGCACTATTTAACTCTGTTGCAATTGAACGCTACCCCTGGGAACGGTACAACACAGTGTCCCTGACTTGACCAATCTAATTCTTCCTGAAGAGTTGGGGAGGGAAAGGAGAGTGAACCTCTTTAGGAGGTACCTGCAATGCAAAGCTTCCTTTGATGGAAAGAGAACTGTTAAGCCCTGGACCTCCTCATGGAATCAAGTCTGGGATTGGCTGAGGAAGCCAGTCTGACCAGGAATGTAGACAAGTTGTAAATATTGACAACTTGTTTCTTTCATTCCTGGAAAACCAATAATCTCAGCTCTGTGGGCAAAACTGGCTCCTGTGGAGATAAACAATGAAGACTGGAACGAAGGAGACAGAGAAGAAGAGGTCATGTGGGATGCTCTTCAAAAGATGATTTGTTTCATCGCTTGCGACTCATCTTCTTTTTATGGCAGGGTCTTTCTCACCGCTGCTACTAAAGAAATTTCCATGAGAGTCTTTGAAGGAAAAGAAGCAAAATCCAAAAAGTACCAGGAAGTCCAGTCAGCTGGACTGAAGCACCGTAGCACAGCTGAGGAAGGAAAAATGGCCTCCGGAAATGGAGCAGCTCGTGTCCTTACACTACGGGTGCCTAACGGGGTCAGGAGGCCTTGGCCGTTTGACTGCAGATTAGAGAATCAGACATCAGCATCTCAAAGGGAGGCTCAGAACATGTCGAAAAAGCCAGGAAGTCTCATACCTGTGGTTTATTGAATATTTAATAGGCTGCTTTAATATATAATAGGTTAAGATTTAATCAGAATACCCATTCCAAAAGGATAACTGAGTATTCTAAATGTTTGAGCACCTGGAGGGGGAAAAGTATTGCTGTATTGATGTAATAATAACTGCTAATGAAATATCTATACCTTTGAAGATGAAATCGTTGACAGACTGAGTACAGAATCATTGTTTCACGGAGCAGTGACTGATAGTTAATTGGGATGTTTTATCGCAAGGAATTCAGATTCAAATGAATGGAAAAATGTAAAAATTGCAGATTATTCTGTATTTCTCTATGAATAACAGATGTTACATTTTTTTGTACCAATCTGAAGTTAGGAATGTAGGTATTTAGGGTAATTCTTATTTTCAAGAGGCATTTTTTTCAAGGAACTAAAACTGTAAGAAAAACTGCCACAGTGTCTAGGCTATTCAAATAATCATATAAAACTTCAGCTTTCAAAACCTCTGCTCAGAAGGACTAGGTTGAGGTCACAGGACTGTCCTCAGATGCTGTGCCTGAAATCTTGAATAGGCAGAGCCTGAGGATCCAGTAACCTGCTCAATGTTGGTGTGAATGCTAAATAGCTTGGAGCTTAAAGTACCTAATTTCTTTGTAGCATTGTTGATTCTGGATGGCTGAAAACACACTTCTCGTAAGTTGATATTTCAGATCATTTGTTTTAAAATATTATATGATATTTTAGAGGCTACCATGTCTGCCATCTTGCTTTTCAGACTCTAGAATCCAATTGTTTTCAACTTGGAAAGAATTAATAATAATCCTTCACTGATCAGATCCTATCTACTTAAAGGGAACACTCTGAATGCATCCCATGTCAACTGTATTTTTATTATGTACTGAAAGAGGACATGAAAGCAAGAATGCATTTTCTGAATACATCAAGTCCTTTGTCGCCAATGAATATTGAATGTCCTATTCAATGGGGAGGGAACTTCTGCTTTGGGTCAAGATGTACTAACAGGGATTAGACTCGATGCCCACTTGAAACAAACACTTAAACAAAATATATAAACCAACTCTTTTCAGATGTTGGACATCAATCAGTGTAGGACAATACATTCTCTGAGAGAGGAGGAACAAGAAGAGGGAGACCTTGGATTTTTCCATCCTACTACCTAATAAGATTTGCCACACCACAGTGCAAGGAGGTGGAAGGCAAGCAGAGCCTGGTTGTCTCCCTAAATTGAGAAGATGGAATTGGAGTACAAGGCAGCTAAAGTTCACAGGCCAGATTACCAGAGAGGAGAAAAAGAGAGACAGAAACAGAGAGAGAGAGATCTATAAATCAGCAGATGTCCCTTGAGTTTTTGGTCAAGGGACCAATGTGGACATGTGAGAAAATGACCAAGAGCTAGAAGAATCATTTGAAAGGATGAAATTATTTCAAGTACTTCCATAGAGTGAGGGATATTCTGTGTTCCCACCATCTAGAATGGGAAAAAAATCACAAGGTATCACATATCTTTGAGTATGGAGTACTCAGAAAAGCATTGTCTCTATAGGGGGAAGAATTTTTCCCCAAACTAAAGGCTACTCTTTCTCCTCTACAAAGATTATAAGCAAGCTTTGAAAGACGAAACTGTTTCCAAGTAACTCAACCATATCCTAGCACACAGTTCAAGAATATTTATAGGAATGCAAAAATATCTAGTGTCCCCCCCCCCAAATAAAATTCACAATGACTTGCATTAATTCAACCAAATAATAACAAGGCATGCAAAGAAAGATGAAACTAGGACCCATAATAGGAAATGTCAATCAATAGAAATGGATCTATCAATGGCAGAGATGATCAAAGTAGTAGAGATTCATATTAGAATAGTTCCTGAAAATATGTTCCGTATATTCAAGAAGCATGTTAAGTTAAGCAGGTAGAGGAAAGATGGAACATGTTATAACATTGGGGATACCAAAAAAAGATCTATATAAAGAGATAAAAACTACCACGTCTGAGGTGAGAAATGGACTAGGTGAAATTAACAGCAGACTAGACATTGCAATAGAAAATATTAGTGAATTTGAAGACACAGCAGTAAAAACTATCCATAATGAAACAGAACTTATTTTTTAATCTAGGAAAAAATGAACAAACCATGAGTGAGCTATGGGACAATTTTAAGCAACCCAATATGCATGTAACTGAAGCCCTTGGAGAAAAAGAACAGAAAATGTATTTGAAGAAATGATGGCCAAAATTTTTCCAAAATTGATGATAATAATAAACAGATCCAAGAAGCCCTAGGAACCCAAATCATAATAATCATTTTAAAAACTTCATATCATACTCTAATTGCTTATAATAAATGATAAAGAGAAAATCTTAAAAAAACAAACAAACAGCTAGAGATAAAAGAAATTATATAAAGAGGAACAAAGAGGGGCACCTGAGTGGCTCAGTTGGTCAGGCATCTGCCTTCAGCTCAGGTCATGGTCCTGGAGTATCAGGATCGAATCCAACATTGGGCTCCCTGCCCAGCAGAGAATCTGCTTCTCCCACTGACCTCTCTCCTCTCATGCTTTCTCTCTCTCTCTCTCTCTAATAAATAAATAAGAAAAATATTTAAAAAAATAAAGAGGAACAAAGAGAAGGATGACAAAACAAGTTAGAAGGTGGTAGAGCAAAAATGGAGAAAAAACAAATGAAATTAGGAAACCCTGTCTATTAGGAATGATATAACTTGCAAAAATACCTTTTCCAGACATACAAAAGTTAAAAGACTTCAGTAGTGGTAGATTATTCCTACGAGATAACCTTAAAGAAAGTTCTTTAGGCAGAAGAAAAATGACACTAGATAGAAATCTGAATTTACATACCAAAAAACAAAACAAAACAAAACAAAAAAAACCAACCCTGGAAATGACAGGAAATGGCATCTATTTTCTACTTAATTACTTAACAAAGACTCTGAGGTAACATGAAGCCCATCACTGCTGAGGACCACCCCTCCCCCACTCTTGGACCCATTCATAAAATACTTCTTTTCTAAACTTGCTTTAAAAATTATATGAAGTGGTTTGGAGAGTGGATTGGAAGTTACAATTGGGACTTCTCGAATATATGCAGAAAGAACCTTTCTTTTGAGACCTTTTCCAATTCATAATGAATCATGTTCAAATTACCCAGCTGCTGTGTATACTAGAACATCCCATGGCTCACTAGTCTTGGTAACTGTAATAGAGTACTTTTATATTAGTGGGATGTGTGTATTGAGATAACTTAAAAAGGAACATGAGATTTTACACAGTTTGCAATGGTAACCAAGGTATATGGGGAAAATATTGGTCTCTTCTGGCCCCTAGTTCTACCCATTTTAAGAAAGTTCCACTTGCCCTTCTTAGCTTTCTCCCTATAAAATATAGTGATCCATTCCTCACAGATGATGGACTTAATCATCAAGAAGTCTCAATTTAATTAAATACATGTAATAATAATTGCTCTGAAAATTGTTAACAGACCCCTATAAAGGCCGGTGCAGTTCCAAAGGCATCTGTAAGTTTCCTCTTCTAATGTGTGTCTCTGACATTCAAAATCTTGAATCATGTGCAAAGTGGTTCTTTGAAATCCCATCACGTCATCCATTGTTTGAATTTCATCCCTGACCAAAGATGGAATACAAGTGTGACACATTCTTTGGATCTGTCATTTAAAATGTGGGTCAGGGGCTGGTGTGGAGAATGCAGGATGCCTCCACTATTTCCTAGGAAACATCTGGAGTATATGAATCCACAGATGCCTTTGTCTATTTCAATGCTTCCTTGATAACCGTTATACACATTTCTTCTTTGGCACACTCCCTGCGAATGAATGTGGCATCTCTTACTGAAGCTGGATCCAGCTCTGAACTTTCCTTCTAAAGCATACATGTCCAAAAATAGAGGCTGGTAGGGGCCTCCATTTATTCCACTGGGGCCTTTAAGAGATATGTCCCTACATAAAAGGGGCATATTTTAATTTATTATTTATTTAGTCTTCTCTTGGTGTAGCCTCATTCATGAAGGGATAATCAATACCCCTACCATATTCCAAAATTCCATATCATCGATGTAAAAACTGTGAAGTCTCGTTCTTACGAGGATCTTCTTCTGGTCCTATGGAGATAATCAAACTACCTTCTAAAACATTGATGTGAGCCTCGATAATTCCTCTTTGATGAATCGTTGGTAAGGTGCTACTTTTGGCCTAGTTTGGTGTGATATATGGTAAAACTGTCATATTTCTTTCTTCTTTTCGTAGTAGAAGTGTGCCTGGAAATGCTTGTATACAGCCTTGAAAACATCAGACTGGGCCTTGAAGAATATCAGATGATGTTTCACTGAAGAACAGTGGTCTTGATATCTCTTTTATCCCTTTTATTACTATTGAAGCACTATCCCTGCATGAATGATGTACAGATGTGCAATTCTCTTTTTCTATGACTCAAAGAGCCATTCCTTATATTTATCATGAGGCTGTGGATTGGACTCCACCTTTCCATAGACAAATAACTTTAGAACCTATACAACAAACTGCTTGGTCCTTGGTCTCATTCTAGAAAGTTCTTTTTTTTAAATATTTTATTCCCTTCTCCAAAAATACAAATAATCCATCTCTAAGGATGAAACTGACTCAGGTGGATTCTTAGTTTTTTCCTCCACTTCTTACACGATGTTCCCTAAGATTTACCCAGGTTTTGTCTCTTTCTTTCCTTTTCGTTTCTTCATTTCCAGATTTTCCTTTTAGGATTACATTCCTTCCACTTAAAACACATTCTTTAGATTTCCCTTTTGCGAAGGCTGTTTCGTGACAAATTCTCTTAGATATTTTTTATCTAAGAATGCCAGTCTCCCTTTATCCTTGAAAAAGCTTTCCAAACCAACAGTCACTTTCTCTCACTACCTGGTAGGCAGAATAACACCCCTTCCAAAGATGTCCACACCCCAGTGCTGGGAACTAGTGAGTAGGTTATGTTACATGGCAAGAGGGAGTTTGCAAATGTAATTAAGGTTATCGATCTTTACAAAAAAAAAAAAAAAAGGAGAGTACCCTGGAGTGTCCAGCTGAGTCCAATCTAACTGCAAGATCCTTCACAAGCAGAGAAAGTCAGAGATGAGCAGTAGAAGAGGAAGAGAGATGTAACAAAGAGGAAGACAGACAGGTTCATGCAAGTTCTGTTGTTGATTCTGGAATCTAGGGACCCATGTTCAAGGAGCAGAGATAGACCTCCAGGGTCTGAGGGCAGCCCCCAGAGGACAGCTAGCAAAGAAACAGATTGTCACTCTTATATCTGCAAGGAACTGAATTATCCCAACCCACCACGGTGTGCCTAGAAATAGATTCTTCCCATGGCCTCTCGGTAAGAGGCCACCTGTCTCTTGGTTTCAGTCTTATAAAACTCAGGGCAGTGAAATCGGCTGTCAGCCTGGACTTCTGACCCACACAACTGTGAGACAGTACATCTGTGTTGTTTTAAATTTGTTGGTACTTTGTTGTGACAGCAGTAGAAAACTAATACATTGATAAGAGCATTCCACTGATGGCTTTCATTTTGGCTGTTGAGAAACAAGATGTTGTTCTAGTGATCATATTTTTTTTTATTTTTAGAAGTCATCTTTTTCTTCCCCCCTCCCTATTTGTAAGATCTTGTCTTTGTCTTTGAAATTCTGTGGTTTTATTTTTATATGTCTACATGTGAATTTCTTTTTATTTGTCCTGCTGGGAAATCAATAGCATTTCTGAGTGAGAAAGTGATGTCTTTTTTTGTCAGTGTTGGAACACTCTGGGCTCTGATTTTGAATGTAATCACTGCCTCACTCTTTCTTTCCTCCTCTTCTAGAATTCCAAGTTAACATGTGTTGAACCTATTGACTGTGTCTCATTTTTCTTAACCTCTTTTCCACACTGTCCCTCAAAGAATTTTCTCTTTTTTTAAAGATTTATTTATTTATTTGAGAGAGATCATAGGGCAGGGTGGTGGGGGATAAAGGGAGAGGGTCAGAGCGGGGAGGGAGAGGGACGAGCAGACTCCATGCTGAGTGCAGAGCCTGATGTGGAACTCAAGCCCATGACCCTGAAACCATGACCTGACCAGAAACCAGGAGTCAGAGGCTTAACTCACTGAGCCCCCCAGGCACCCCTATCAAAGACTCTTCTATGTACACTTTTTTCAGACATATCTTCCAATTCACCTTTTTTAAAAAATATTTTATTTATTTATTTTTAAGATTTTATTTATTTATTTGAGAGAGATAGAGAGAGACAGTGAGAGGGAACACAACCAAAGGAAGTCAGAGAGGGAGAAGCAGGTCTCACATCAAGCAGGGAGCCTGATGGGGGCCTCGATCCCAGGAAGCTGGGATCATGACCTGAGCCAAAGGGAGATGCTTACCCAATGAGCCCCCCTGGCACCCCTATTCAGCAGCTTTTTTTAAATATAAACATATAATGTATTATTAGCCCCAGGGGTACAGGTCTGTGAATCGTCAGGTTTACACACTTCACAGCACTCACCATAGCGCATACCCTCCCAATATCCATAACCCCACCACCCTCTCCCTACCCCCCTCCCCTCAGCCCCCCTCAGTTTATTTTGTGAGATTAAGAGTCTCTTATGGTTTGTCTTCCTCCTGGTACCATCTTGTTTCATTTATTCTTCTCCTACCCCCCAAATGCCCCATGTTGCCTCTCCACTTCCTCATATCAGGGAGATCATATGATAGTTGTCTTTCTCCAATTGACTTATTTCGCTCAGCATAATACCCTCTAGTTCCATCCACGTCATCGCAAATGGCAAGATTTCATTTCTTTTCATGGCTGCATAGTATTCCATTGTATATATATACACCACGCCTTTATCCATTCATCTGTTGATGGACATCTAGGTTCTTTCCACATTTTGGCTATTGTGAACATTTATTCAGCAGCTTTTAACAGGCTGTTTAAATCATTCCTTGAGGGGTGCCTGGCTGGGTCAGTCCATGGAGCATGTGACTCTTCATCTCAGAGTCATGAGTTCAAGCCTCAGATTGGGTGTAGAGCCTACTTAAAAAAAAAAAAAAAAAAGTCATCTATTCTCATTTCAATTACTTTATTTTTAAAATTATTTTTAGAAGTTTTATTGTTTCTATTTTAAATCCATTTGGTTTTATAATCCATTTGAAAAAGCTTTCCAAACCAACAGTCACTTTCTCTCACTGGGTACCCAGTAGGCAGAATAATACCCCTTCCAAAGATGTCCATGCCCCAGTGCTGGGAACTAGTGAGAAGATTATGATACATGGCAAGAAGGAGTTTGCAAATGTAATTAGCAGTTATAAATCATAAATTTGTAAGTTTTATAAATCTTATAAAAAACAAGTCTTACTCTTCAAATATTTTCAAATATTGTGAATACTCTATTTCTCTAAAAAAAGAAATATTCTTACTTATATTCTGGATTTGATGATTCAACCCTCTATATTTAATGTAGATCTGGTTCTTTTTGTTGTTTTGGTCCTTTCTCAAAGTACTTTATTTCCTTTTGTGTCACGTGGGTTTTTTCCAACCGAGTTCATATATCTTAGAACTTTATCTGTGGAAATGTTCTGAGGTCTTTGAAATTGTTTCTTTCACAGAGAATTCTATTTTTATCTGATTAAAGAACAACATTAATGAAATCCTTGACCTGGAGGTTTTTTTTGTTTTTTTTGAATCACCCAAATAATGGGACTTCAGTCTGCAAATTCACGTGAGCGCCCTCTTGTGGCACACATGTCTCTGTGTTGGTGTCAAGAACCCAGAGAGACCACTTTCCCTCCAGCCTTCTGGGTTGGAAGCTTGGACTTAAAAGCTCACCTTTATACTGAGGGTGCGATCCTTTAGAGCCCCCAACTTTGTGTTGGAAGGCTTCTCTTTAGACTCTCTGCTTCAGGCCCATTCTGGACTTGGTATTAATTCAGCAGGCTGTGAGGCTCTGAAAACCATAGCACCTTTTTATCTGGTTTAGCAAATGCCCTCCTGGTAAAAGCCTGCCTCTTGGGTTTCTATGGTTTCTACTTCCACTTAGTTCCGAGCTTCTTATTCTCTTGCCAGCTCATTAGAGTCTTTAATAAGATGCTGTCTATAATTGATGCCCTGTTTTCAGTGAGGGCCGTTCAGGGTACCCCATGTTTGGCACACTGTGGAAATGCAAGTTCCAGGCACTCTCGTCCTTTCACAAGATTAATTCTCCAAGGGGAGCACCAGCTACCACCTGCTTTTTCCCCCCTCTCTCTCTCTCGGGTATCTTGTGAAGCAACAGGACCCAGCAGGATGGGAGCCTCATCCTATACTCTGGAAATTAGGATAGTCTTACTTTGCTTCAAGCTGCAGGCCCTGTGCATCCCCTCCACGGAGGCCCAGTCCCACTGTCCCTACTGTGCCTGCCATTCCTACCATGCCTGCTCCGCAGTTCTGAATCTTCCCCATCCCTCTGTTTTGCTGACCTACGTCAGTCCAGCCTGATTCCCATACTAGGAGCACAAGTGGGTTAGACCATAGCTCCTGACAGCACTTGGCCTATCATTGCCCATTTATTTTCTAGGGGCTCCTGCTAACTGGCCCATCTCTGCCACTACTCCTCGGGACAAGCACTGCAGAGCTCCATATCTTAACTTATGCTGCAACCAAGTGTGGATGACTGCAAATTCCAGAACGAGGCCTGTAGTAGGAAAGGAAGAAGATATTTTGAGACCCAAAATACCAACATTTACATCCAAGGTCTTTTTTTTTTTTTTTTAATGATTTATTTATTTATTTATTTGACAGGCAGAGATCACAAGTAGGCAGAGAGGCAGGCAGACAGAGAGGAAGGGTAGCAGGCTCCCTGCTGAGCAGAGAGCCGGATGCAGGGCTCCATCCCAGGACCCTGAGATCATGACCTGAGCCGAAGGCAGAGGCTTTAACCCACTGAGTCACCCAAGGCACCCCTACATCCAAGGTCTTATCCCAGAAGTGAATTGTCACGCAAATTCTCTCAAGTCTTCATTTCCTCCTTGGTAACTACAACTATGTCAGATTATTTGAAGTACCAGAGATGATGTGTGAAGAAAATCGAATACAAAATACGTGATTCATTAGGCACCAAATGGCTGGAAGAATACAGAGGTGTCTGTGGTGGGGACTGTGTTCCTCTATACTTTGAAGACCAGACTTGGAGCTGTTGCACAGAGAAGGAGCAGTCCGCTGTTGGGTGTTGGCTCTGACAGAGACACGTGGAGCGGACTAGCTAAGGCTGAAAGGGAACGTGGACTAGCAGGGTGTAGGAAGGAATGATAACTACAAAACTAAACTCAAAACTCAGCATATGGCAGAAGGAGAGAACTTAGATCAGGACTAGTAAACAATGCCCCAGAAACAGATGGCAAATACTGACGTCTCTTACGGCACTCCTCCCTCCCTCAGCCCTGGTGGGGATTACTAATTCATGCTGCTGCTGCTGCTGGTGACAATAATAATAATAATAATAATAATAGCAGCTAAACATGTTGCTGTTCTAAGCTCTTTACTAAATTAACCAATTTATTCCTAACAAGAATTCTGCAATCCAGGTAAGGCTCCTATCAGCATCTTACAGATGAAGGCTCGAAAGCAGGAAGAAGTCAAGAAGCTTACCCGAGAGTAAGCAGGGAACAGAGAGCACGGCTCCGGAATCCAAGCCCTTAGCCACATTGATATCCTGTCGCTAGAAGGAGAGTGTGCTATGCTGCTCTACTCCAAATTCCCACCAAAATAGCTGTGCAGGAAGCCACCATCAATGGTCAGAATGGGTATGTGAAATAACGTATAATTTCCATCTTTGGCCCAGAGAGTCCTGGCTTAGAACCTTACTCCAGTGGAGTCCGTTGATGAAGGCAAGAGGCCCCCGACGTCTTTAGACCCTATAGGATATGTAGCTTTTTAAAAAATATAAAATTATATTTACGTCATCAAAGAGTAAACTGTAAAATGTGCTCCCCGAGAACTTTGCCTTTCCCTCGGTCAGAGGACGTACCTCATCACATCATCCGTTCGAGTTTCCGTGTCTGGCTCTAATCCTAGGTGTGCACTTCTCAAAGGCTCACGGGCAAAGTTCCCTATTCTTTCCTTTTTTTGGGGGGGGGGTCCCTGGGTCTATCCCAGGCTCTATTGCATCAATAGAACAGGACATTTTAAATACATAATTTTAAAAAGCAATAATAACTAGCATTTTGTCCTTCAATACCTTCAATGGGCGGGGCCCCGTACTAGACACATCCCATCTATTACGTCAAATTCTTAACAACAACCCCGTGAGCTGGTGTTAGTCTCATTTTATGAATGTGCTGCCTTGATAGAAAACGATAGTCCTAGATTAGATAGTAAGTGACTTGGCAGGGATTTATATCCAATCTAGATGGCCCGTACACCTGCCTTCTGTCCTAGGACATCAAGAACAGGTGCTAGATGAACATTTATGAAATGAACAAACTTGATCGCACACTTTGTGATCAGTGTGCTTCTCGGGTGCGTTCTGCCATGGTCGTCCTTTAAACAACCCAGTCAAGAGCACAGTAGGTGGTGACCCAGGCGATGTTTGTGGTTACTGCCTTGTGTCCTGGGACGGAAGACTGGGTTAGAAACTGGCCTCTGGCATCTCAGCTTAAAGATGGAGCAGGACTCGGGGCTTTGGGAGTGTGGGCCAGGCCTCCCCCAGCCTGGCTGGGTTGGGAAGGGTCCTCTCCTCTGCCCCTTGCCTGTTGGATCTGTGCCTGCCCTGACCATAAAACCAAACTTCCATGTCTGTTGTCATCACTTTTTGCCTACTGCTCACTCTGCTGTTTTCACCTTCTGCTTCTCTCCCACATTAGAGTACAGAGAAAGGATTTGAGTCTGAACACTGAGAATATGCATATTTCCATTGCTTAAGTACTCAAAAGAGACCTCAGTAGAATTTAGTAAATGTTTGCATCCAGCGTTCGTTGCATCCGGACAATATTCTAGAAGGGAAAGAGCATGGGCTTTTGAGTCCCACAAAACTGGGTTCCTATCCTGCATTTGCTAGTTGCTCGTCATGAAATTGAGGGCAAAATACTGAACCTCTTTGACACAAAGTGTCTCATCTGTAAAATGGATATAATAATATCTGCTAAAAATAAAATCAAAGGATACATGTAAGGTGTTAAGCACCTTGATAAATCTTATCCTTTTTCTTCCATCTTGTCTCTTAAATAGAAAGAATCTGAGAACTGACTTTCACCCAATAATAGAAAAACGGGGGTGAAATTTGCCTTATAATTTAATTTTAACTCAGATCCTACAACTCTTTCTTCTATTGGGAGACTATGGGGTGGAAGGGATAAAAATATAGTTCTTGGAGTCATGATCCATAGTTCCTTTTCAGGAGGAAAATAAAACTAATTTCATTATTATCTCTAGAAGAAGCTTTTAACATTTATACCACAAGGGAATTCTTTTCATTAATTTTCAAAGATGATCCCACTTTTAGATAGACATCTCCCTGTCAAACCACAGTTCTCGAGTAGTAATTCACTTTCATGTCTTCATTAAGCAACAACGAAAACCAATGACGATTAGAACTTTTAATTCCCACGTAGCCTGTATGCCACAAGCAAAGGAGCTGGGTGTTCATTCTCTGAATTGCCTCTTCTTGATTCTTGGACCTCCATTCATATCTTTCTTGACTCCTACAAGGACCCATAGGACCCAGTAGGATTGGAATTTGATTCTGGAGAGATGGTCAGAGCCCAGGGGCCCAGAATCAGACAAGATATCCTTTCCTCCTACACAAGAGGAAGAGCGATTGCTGAGTTGGGGCCTCAAAACAAAAAGGACTCTGTTTTGTATGGTTACCGCATGGCCCCTTCCTCTCTCGCCGGAATTTGACAAGCAAATTGGCATTTGTGTTGCTGAGATTGTCATAGAATAGTGATTGTTAATTATACCCTAGATGTCCTGCCTCGTTCTGTCATGGATGCATTATGCTAAATGTGTACAGTGAGCAAAAGATCTTAAATTTGATTTCAAGTTGCATATCCAGCATGATGTTGGACCCGCCCCAGGGCAGAGAGCTCTGCAAGCAGCCGGTCAGGAGCGGTGTTCCAGAATTCCTGGTTCTAACTTAGACCAGGGAGTATTCAAAAGGTCTAGCAGATGTCAGTATGAATTCTTGACTGTTTCCAAGTCGAGGATTAACACATCAAATAACATCATGCACTGACCTGAAGAACTGTCTCTAGCCGGGGTATTGTGCAAACATTAGCTTCAGAGACTGTATTTTCCATAAGGATCTACTCCTCTAATTGGTAAATCTCTGACCTTACATCTCAACCCCAAGGCAAGATGAATGGGGCAGTATCAATTATAAAGAATGTTCAAGGGACAGACAAGTGAATAGGTGGTGCTTCTAAAAATAAATCAAGTGTGGGCCAGCTCTCCAGTTCCCATGCAGCCCGCCTGGATTGCTCCCCGGCATCTTCAACCTCCTACCCTGCAGGCTTTCCCTTCAGCACTAAAGACAACGCAGAGCCATCCGCTTATTGCAGCTTTAGAATCAGCAACCAAACTCAGGTGCCCGGAGATAGACAAAGACAGCAGACTCTGCTTGTGGTAGGTGTGCTCACACAGTCCTCTAAGTAGCATTTTCTTTAAATATTTTATTTATTTGTTTGTTAGAGGGAGAGTGTGAGCGCACAAGCAGGGAGAGCAGCAGCAGGCAAAGGAAGAAGCAGGGAGCCTGATTCGGGACTTGATCCCAGGACCCTAGGATCATGAACTGAGCTGAAGGCAGACACCTAACTGACTGAGCCACCCTGGTGCCCCTCTAAATAACCTTTTTGATTCATTTTGGGACATTTCACATATTAAGAAAAGTACAAAGAATAATATACAAGCACTTGTATGTTCACTGCCCAGATTTAACAACAGTAAGATTTTACCATAAATACTATAGATCTTTTATTTTATTATTAATGAAATAAAGGTCTTCTATATGCTTCCTTAATCCCATCACTTTCCCTTCCTTTCCAGGATAAGAATTAACTTGAAGTTCACATGTATCCTTCCCACCTGTGTGAGTGGCCTGGGGCTGCCACTATGAAGAACCACAGATTGTTCAGCTTCAAAGACAGAAATTTATTGTCTCGCAGTCCTGGAGTCTAGACATTAGAGACCAACGTGTCGACAGGACCATGCTCCCTCTGAAGGGATAAGGCAAGGATTTGTTGCGGGCCTCGCTCCTAGCTTCTGGTAGTTCCTTCACTTATAGCCACATAACTCCATCCTCATAAGGCATTCACTTCCTAGTGTTTGTCTCTGTGTCCAAATTTACACTTTCGGTAAGATCTCCAGTCATATTGAAGAAGAGAGCCACGTAACTGTTGGGGAATATCACTGAGCAACAAAGGAGAGAAGGAAGACATTTTAATTGATGAATAAGTATTACAAATTTGAGTTTGGTTTGAGGGAACCTTGGGGTGAGAGCTGGGGGTCCCCAGCCTGTGGGATGTGCCAGTAAGATGAAGGCAGATGCTGCTAATGAGCTCTGTCTCCCACTCCCTGACTCTCCTGAACTAGTCTTTGGGGAAGGAGATTTGATCCCACTGTCATTTGATCCATAATCATGGTGAGGAGCCAACCCTACAAAAGGAGGTTAAATAGTAACCTGGATGCTACGGAATGGTTCCCAAAGTCTCTTGAGAGGAAGCATCTCTGAGCCTTACCTACTTCTCTGGGGTCTCCCTTGCCCAAGCCATGACTCACCTGAGGTTCAGTGAAGTGAAGGAAGCCTTGATCTTAAAGGCAGAAGATAGAGCACAGCTGAGGGACACACATGCATCCCTGTGGGGAGGAGAGAAAGGCCCACCAACATCTGCAAGTACCCAACATGGCAGTCAAACTAAGGTTCCCCGGAGATAGACAAAGACATGGCCATCCTGGTCAAGCTCTTAGAGAAAGTGAAAACATCCACTGGTCATTTGACTCAGAGGTGCCAGCATGGATGGAGTGGTAGGAACCTTCATGAGGAGTGACTTCAGAGGAAGAGGTTGATGTCTTCAGGACCACTTTCTTCCTGTTTGATGGTGTGACATCTGACCTCCATGAATGCCTTCTGCTTTCATGTACCTACATCTTTATCATTGTCTGAAGGGCCCCATGAGAGAACTACATGTCATTCCCAAATACTGGGCCCCTTGAGGAAAATGCTGGTAAATCAGATGGGATTTGTCTTCTGGAGGTGAGAAAAAAGGTTGGATGTGCATTTTAAGGAAAGAACTCCACTTTCCTTGCCTGCTATATGCCTTATAAATGTCTTGTTCACAATTGGAAATTCTCTCTAAAGACCTCCCTAAGGGGAGTGCTAAGCAGGTACAAGGCAATGAATTACCTCAGGTGGGTCATATGAAGCATTTCTCAAAACAGACCATCTAAATGGAACTCCCCAGATGAACTTCTAACTTTAGAAGTTCTCTAAAACTATAGGTAAGTTCATTATTACATTTTAACATGTCTGAAGTCTAAAGAATATATTTTTCAAAGATCATTGAAAATGGCGTGCTCCTCCCCCACTGCATACCCCAAGGCAAGACTGGATTTAGCAGAGAGCACAACACAGCTGGGGGCTGTAGGGGGTAGCCAAGCCTGCAAGATGGAGCTGAAAATCACCCTAAAAGCTTCTCCCTCAACTGACCTTCTCTGAGGGTGAAACCTGGAGGAGCCTCACTCACAAGTAGTCACTCCAACATCCCTTGCTGTCAAAGTGGTCACTGTGGCCAGTAGTAAAGGGAGATATCAGTATTTTATTTTATTTAAAGATTTTATTTATTTATTTGACAGAGAGAGATCACAAGTAGGCAAAAAGGCAGGCAGAGAGAGAGAAGTGGGGGAAGTGGGCTCCCTGCTGAGCAAAAAGCCCAACTCAGGTCTCAATCCCAGGACACTGAGACCATGACCTGAGCAGAAGGCAGAGGCTTTAACCAATTGAGCCACCCATGTGCCCCAAGGGAGACAGGAATATTTTAAAGGCTAGTGGTGGGGCATGGCTCAATGGGACTGATTCAGAGTGAAGAAGAGAAAAGCCACAGACTTTAAGAAAAATGCCATGTAAATGATGCAGGTAAACTTGTTTTTATATAACCCAAAATTTGAAAATAGGCAAATAGCCCTTTATGGATTTTTCTGTGGATTTCTATTCCTTTGATGGTCTCAAGTCAAAGACTATCTCTCTCTCCCTTTGATTCTCCTTTTCCCCCCCGCCCCTGGCCACATCTTTAATTTCTGCTTTGGTTAGTCACGTATAGCCCTAAACGCTGCAGAGAAACCACAGATAAACATCATGGGGAAGGAGACTATAAAGGTACAGACCTAAATAAGATCTCTACAAAGGGGCCATCAGAAATCTCCAAAAAGAAGGAATTTTAAAACAATTGTTTTCAAAGGCTGTCATGGCTTTAAAAATGGAATTGATAACACGGAACATCTACTTTGATTTGTCTTTGATGCTTTATTCTGAAACTAGATGAAGGAGTATCTGTTTTAGACATTTTACTGGTATTGATCAGGAACTACTCGGGATTTCTATTTTGATTAAGTCATATTTCATTGTTTCATTCCCATTCTCTTTCTCCCTGAAATTAATCTTCATATCTATTACTGCAATCTTAACAAGTGAATATCCTAGCTCATGTATCAATGCTTAAAAATTAGTTAAAAATGAAAACTATTTTTTTTTCAAATAAAGAGAATGTTCAGACTTTGCCAAAACATTGTCCTCCTATTTTTCAGGTCAAGCATCTTACGTTTGGGTTTATGTGCACATGGATGCAGTAAGAGGTATGCGCACCAAAGCGAAATGATCATGGCTTTGGTGCTGGGTAGTCTTTGCTGAAATCCTGTTTTCTGTTACCATTGATGCAGCATTGGGCAAAATGTAAAATCTCTCTAAACCTTGGTTTCCTTATCCATAAGAAGGGATTAATAATGACTACTTAATGTGGTCATTTTAGAAATTTCATGAAGTCCTGTTTGTTACGGTGCCTGGCACGGAACCCATGCTCCCCAAAATGGCGGCTATGGTGATTGTAGTTGTTATTTCTTGGTTCCAAGTCCCAGCTCTTCCATTAATTTGCTGTGCAATTCTAGGCAAGTCGTGTTGCTCCTATGTGTAGAACGTAGAAATGGGACTAGGTAGTCTCTACATCATTTGCAGGATTAAAGTCTGTCCTAATACACTACGGGTTTGTATTTGAAGCATCATCAAGAGTGACCAAGCAACAGGATAGATGCAAAGGTGGGATTTGGGGGACAGTAACTGCTGCCACACTTATTGCGCATTGGACATTAGGCATTATTCTAAGCTTTTTCCATGTCTTAACACATTTAATTCTCACAATGACTCTATGATTAAGGCACTATCCTTATCCCATCTTACAGAGGAGGAAACTGAGGCACAGAGAGATTATGTGCCTTGCCCAAAGTCACAGAATGAGTAAGGGGTAGAGCCAGGATTCAAAATAAGATAGGCTGTGGAGCCCATATATTTTTAACCATTATGTTTTTACAGCTTTTCTAAGGGCACTGGCTTATTGACAACCAAAACCCCAAGTAATCCCAGGACTTTCTCATTTTTACTTTTCTTTCCTTGCCCCGGGGCAGACCCTTACAGTATGTTGGCTGGAGGATTGTGGTTCTACAAAAGTCCAGAGCTATGTCTACCTTCTAGTAGGTGCCTCGTGCTAAGTGCCGGCTCTCTTCCCAGTAAACATCTAAGTCAAACAGATGTGGCTGCACTCTCCACATCGGTAATAACTATTCGATGTTGGCAACATTGCTTAACCTCTCCACGCCTCCTTTTCCCATCTGCCGTGGAAGGTATAAAAAGGAATATTGACAATAATAATTCACAAATGTGAGAATTCTGAGAGGTAGTACATGCATGGCCCAATGACTACAGGCAGGAGCAGGTCACTAAATTCGAATCAGCATTCGTTCCCACCTTGGGGCAAACAGCAGGTGCAGCCACTGAGCCATAAGGAAAGGCTCCTTCCTGCCCACCTTGTTCTGAGTCTCAGAGTGGGATTTCTGGCCCCGGGAGCCCAGAAGCTGTCCCAGACACAGCCAAGCCTTCAGTTCACACCGCAGGCTGCTGTAGATTGGAGGGACTTTGAGGGTTTCCTCAGCTGAGACCACGTCCTGCCATCTTGCCTCCCACCCCTTACAGCCTAGAGAGCAGGGGCAAAGGCGTTCTCCTGCTACCAACAGTTGTAACTGTAAATTCCATCAAAGCCTGATGTCACCCTTTCATTCTACTTTCAAACTGTCTTTTTCTTTCCGAATAACATTATTAAAAAGAAATGTTTTGGCCTGAGTTTTCCATTTTGTGTCCGGCTTCTTTTTCTTCCTTCTCTTTTCGTTTTTGATGACGTGTCCCTTCTGTGTCATATCATACATCTGTGGGTGTCACAAAAGATGTTAGGGGTACAGTAATTATTCTGAAGTTGAGTAAAGCAAGAGAACGACGTGACAAAGCTGCAGGTCTCCCAGGGGCAGAGTGCTGTCCCCCAGCATCTTACGGTAGAAGCTTCCATTGCGACTTGTGCATCCCAGCGCCTTTGAGTAGGTTCTTGGCTCCCTCCGTCTTTGATCTTCTCTTCCCATTATTTTTATTGTTAAGACTTAATCTCTTTAGCTTAAGGCTCATAGCAAAATTGAGGGGGAGGTACAGAGATTTCCCACATACACCTTATCCCTCCCCACTATCACTGTCCCCCACCAGAGCGGCACATTTGTTACAACGGATAAACCCACATGACACATCATCATCATCGCCTGAGGTCCACAGTTCACACTGGGGTTCACTCTTGGTGTCTGAGTAAAGCTATGACCACATGATCCACCATATGGGATCCTATAGAGACTATCGTCACTCCCGTAAAAATCCTCTGTGCTCTGCCCATTCGTCACTTCCACCCCAACTCCTGAAAATCTTTTCACTGACTCCATAGTTCTGTTTTTACCAGAGCATCATATTGGGATCATACAGTAAAGAGCCTAGTCATATTGGTCTCTTTCACTTAGTAATATGCTTTCATCCTTGTCTTTTCCTGGGCTAACAGCTCATTTCTTTTTAGTGCTGAATAGAACCATTGCCTGGATGTACCAGTTTATTTATCAACTCACCTGTGGAAGGTCACAGTACTTCCGAGTTCTGGCAATAGTGGATAAAGCTGCCTCAATCATCCACGTGCGAGCTTTTGTGGGGATGTGGTTTTAACTCCTTTGGGTAAATACCGAGGTGTATGATTACTGGATTGTATGGTAAGACATGTGCTAAGACATACACTTGTATGTTTAGTTTTACCGGAAAGACCAAAACTGTCTCATGAAGTGACTGGTCCTGCTTGCATGCCCATGGGCAATGAAGGAAAGTTCCCATTGCTCAGGAGCCTTGCCAGAACTGGCATTGTCAGTGTTTCAGATCTGGGCCATTCCAATGGGTGTGTAGTAGTATCTCATTGTTGCTTTAATTAAATTTCCCTTATGACATGATACAGAGCATCCTTTCATTTGCTTATTCGCCATCTATATATCTTCTTGGTGAGGTGTCTGTTAAGGTCTTTGGCCTAATTTCTTTTTTTTTTTTTTTTAAGATTTTATTTATTTATTTGACAGAGATCACAAGTAGGCAGAGAAGCAGGCAGAGAGAGAGAGAGGAGGAAGCAGGCTCCCTGCAGAGCAGAGAGCCTGATGCAGGGCTCCATCCCAGGACCCTGTGATCATGACCCGAGCCAAAGGCAGAGGCTTTAACCCAATGAGCCACCCAGGCGCCCCTGGCCTAATTTCTAATAAAGCTATTTATTTTCTTATTGTCAAATTCGAAGAATTTTTTGTATATTTTGGAGATGAGACCTTTACCAAACATGTCTTTCACAGAATCGTCTCCCTGTCTCGGCTTGTCTTCTCATTCCCTTGGCATTGTCTTTCACAGAGCGGAAATTGTTGATTTCAATAAAACTTGGCTCATGAATTATTTCTCTCATGGGTCATGACTTTGATGTAATATCTAAAAAGTCATCAACACACCCAAAGTCATATCTATTTTCTCTTATGTTACCTTCTGAGAGTTTTATAGTTTTGTGTTTTACATTTCAGTGTGTGATCCACTTTGAGTTTTCATGAAAGATATGAAGTCTGTGTCTACATTCAACATCTTCTTTCATTTTTTTCTTTTTGTTTCAATTTTTTCTTTTCAATTTTTTCTTTTCATTTCAATTTTTCATCCAATTGTCCCAGGACCATTTGTGGAAAAGACTACCTTTGGTTCTCTTTCCTGTCTTGGCTCCTTTGTCAAAGATCAGCTGACTATATTTATGGGAACGTATTTCCGTATTGTCTATTCTGTTTGTGTAATCTATCTGTCTAGTCTTTCAGCAGTACTATAAGGTCTTGATCACTGTAGCTTTATAGGAAGCTTGAAGGTAGGTGGTGTCAGTCTTCCAACTTTGGTCTTCAGTATTGTGCATTATTTACCTTCTGTCACTTGTTGATATTTGTACTAGTCGTGCGAAACCAATGGTAAGTAAAATCATACCATGATCTGATTGAGGTAGCAGTACCACACTGTTCTTACCCTCATTGTGTGCTTTACTGCCGCGCTTAAAGTACTTTTGTCAACTACCAATTTCACTTAGAAAGATCTGGATGAAACAGCACAAATCATGAACACCATTAAGTACTGACCCTTTAGTAGACAACTTTTTTCTATCTTCAGGGTGCTAACAGGAGAATTACACTTCAGGCACCTCTGTAGTGTGCCAGACTAGGATGGGTGTCAGTTTCAAGAGAAAAGCACTTGTATGATTGTCTGGATCGCAAAGGGAACTCCTTGCCTCCCATGGAATACTGTTTTTACTTGAGAGAATAAGTGACAGAAAAACTATGGTTGCTGAGACTGAAGAAGTATTTGGCAGCCATTGTCACAAAAACAAAGTGAGCTTGTTGCCCCAAATAAAACAGCTGATGGTGTTTGCAGCCAATGCTAAAATTTGAGCTCTCAAGCCGTTGATGAGCTCAGAAGTGATCTTAATAAACTTGCTGCCATACAGGGAATGGTGTCAACATTTAGATAATTTGCATAACTCAGTGAGATATATCAAAAATCTTATTCCTAAAAGTAGAAGCTTGGTACAAGCACTCAGAAGACCTTGACTTGAATCCAGGGACTGCCATTTCCTTGCTACTTCAGCTCCATTGTCTCATGTGAAAATAATGAGTTTCCTCTGTTTACTCATCTGTAAAGTGGGCATCGTAGCTACCTCGCAGAGTTGCATAAAGACTTAATAAATAATATATAGTAATAAATATTAATGTATACTCATAAGAATATATAAACATATATTATATATGCAATA
Organism: Mustela erminea; assembly: GCF_009829155.1. NCBI lineage: Eukaryota > Metazoa > Chordata > Mammalia > Carnivora > Mustelidae > Mustela > Mustela erminea. Next base: position 69,624,117 of record NC_045622.1, on the reverse strand, counting down.
TATAAATATATAAAACAAAGGCTTGGCACATGGCAAATATTGTACAAGAAGTTTGTTATTGTAGTGATTATCACTGTTATCTTTGTCATCATTTTAGGTGGAAGGACCCTGATATCACCTTTCTCTATAGCATAGGACTTCAGAGCAAAGGTTCCAGGAATAGATATTGCTGGTTCAGATCCTAGCACCACTTACTAGTTAGTGATCTTGGGCAAAAGGATTTAATAATACAGTGACATCTCATGTGATTATTATCAGAAATAAATGAGATCATGCATATGAAATGCACAGCTCAGGACAGGATACATGACGTTAACTCATTTAGACTAGTAATAGGAGTTTGAGACATGTTTCTTGAATCGTGTAAAATCATATAACAATATGATAATAAGAAGCCTTTCAGAAGGATTTATAGTTTTGTTTTTTTTATATTTTCAAGCAATGATGTTGGCAAACCAGCTCTCTGGAAAAAAAAAAAAAAAGCTCTGAGTTATAACATCATCTAATTTCTGAGATGTAAATACTCCCACCATTGCCAATTTCAAGCTACCAAAATGAGATCACTGAATGCAGAATTGGAGAGAAATTCTCACGGTTGTCCCTTGCAAGTTGGCAAGAACCAGCTCTGACACACTACTACATTCAAGTACACTTTTGAAAAGATATCATTTACTGAGGATCCCAGCTGCCAGGAAGTTACACAAGAGCAGAAAAGTCTAGGGAAACTGAGGTTCTGGAGACTTCGGAAATCTCTTTGATTTCTCACTAAATCCTTCAGAACTTGACCCATTCGTGCACTTATGAAAGCAATACAACTCTCTACAGGGTTTTAATAGTTGGAAAGGATTTGGGGACATGAAACCTTATAATTGAAGAATTTGGTCTAAGATGTAATATAACCTGAAAATACAAGACACATTCTGTATGATTTCATTTGGTAAAGAATAGAATCTTCCTTCCAGTATATTCTGTCCAGCTATGAAATTTATTTAAAATCTTTTAGAAAAGAACAAGACATGTTTAAAAAAAAAAAAAAAGTCAGAGGCTACTGGGCAGTAAACATACTTTGGTTCCAAAAGGGGAAAAAATGAAGCAAGATTATATAGTGAGAGTAGAAAAAGCAAGGTGAAGGGAAATCGCCCATGATAATAGGTCATGTTAGGCACTGTGCCTTTCAACATCGGTAACTGAAAAGTCACAGAAGTCAAAGATAAAAATACAAAAGACTCCCAGGCCCACAGACTGCCTGATGCTGTTGCTAGACTATTTAGCCCTCTGTCCATTTCCTGTAAAAAATAAATTAAGTATAAATAAGGAGGTGAGGGAGCTGGTGTGTACTCAGGTGTGTTCATGGGTACATACTCAGAGAGGGCATGAGAATGGGGCCCAATGCCTTTCCTCTCCCGCACTCACTACACAAAACTCTCCTCCATGTTGCTACAGAGTAAGAAGGAGTCCACAAGCCGGGGCTGGACCAGCTGCTGGAAGTCAGAGTCCTGCAGGCCTTCAGGGCAGATCCCGGCCAGTCTCCGCAGCGCAGCCTAGCGGGAAACAGAAGAGGTGACACAGGTCAGACCAGGCTCTGCTCAGGTGCACGCGTCCCCCTCCACTGCCCCGCGAAGTGCATTCCAGGAAGTGGCTCCTGTAGCAGTCATTTTGAGTCAATCATCACTTCGGTCAGCTGACACCGTTGTGATGTGGTCCTTTTGGCCATCTGGTGTCATGTGTACCTTGATCATTATGGTGGGTGTCATCCGACCGCTTTCGTGGTCTTAATAATGGTTCTGCCGTTTGGGTTTTTCAATCAGCTTAGGAACTTGGTCGTTCTGAACATCTGTCATTAAAAAAAATCTGGTCCACTTGCTGACATATTTACGTTCAAGATTTGTTCATGCCAGGACCGTTACTAACAGGAGCATGAGCGGAACGATATCCTTGTTTCTGGATCCCTAGAGTATAGCAAGGGCTATTTATTGATCCATACATTCAGCAAGGTTCTGACAAAGCATTAAGGGATGGGAAAGAGGGAAAAGAGAGGAAGGGAGGTCATAAAACTGAAGGAGACGGAGGTTCTGAGCTGGGAAGAGAGGTACGGATGGATGACGCCACTGGCCAGGTCCCCCTGCGCTGGGCATTTCACTCTTCCTTGAGAGCTCTATCCTGTTTTAGGTCCCCGCACCCCCGCTCAGCTCTTCTCCATGACGCAAAATTCCTCCCCACTTTTTCTGAGCCAGCGGATACATTTATCCTGTGGGCCTGGTCCACCGTCATCTCCTCTGGGAAGCCTTCCCCGATTCCTTGAAGCAGAGACAGTCCCTCCCTCCCCTCTGCAGCCTGGGTCCCTGGGTGGATCTCAAACTTCTCACCCTCGACTGCAACTGGTTTTGAGGGGTTTGTCTGCCACACTAGACTCCGAGCTCCTCAGAGGGAGAGACTGTTTTATTTTTCTCTGCATCTATAGCAGGTAAGACAGGGGTTGGCATAGGGCCCAATAAATGTCTGTTAGGGGGGGAAAAAAAAAGAACAAACGAAATGTTTTAAACGGAGTTCTATTGCTAGAGCAGCCTGAAACTCCATGTGGGCTCTGCGCCTATCAGTCACCTGAGACAGTGCCTGCTAAGTGCTCAGTGAATTTTCACTCCTTCCCTCTTCTTGGACCTGTACACAGCAGAGAGCAAGGCGGGAGATTAAGCACCCCACCCCCCACCTTCACCGCCCCCCCCCCCCAACCTGGGAAACAAAGAGAGGGGGATATCTGGAATGGCAGAAGCAGCAAAAAAAAAGAAGAAGAAGAAGAAGAAGAAGAAGAAGAATACCAACACTACTCAGTATCTACACATAGTATTTCATTTAATCCCTATAGGTTACTACAAGGTAAGTATCATGATCTTCGGTTTGGAAATGAGGAGATAAAGGCTCTGTAAGGGAAAACGGCCTTCCTGAGATCCCACAGCAGTCCCACTCCAAGGCCCTCATACTCATCCACACAGAAAGACTAGTACGAGCCCAGGACAAGGGGTTATATTGAGCACAAGGCAGGCAGAGGCCCATTACCTACACCTATTGCTGAGAAATTACCAAGTTGGTAAAAAGAAAAGAAGGCTTAAGTTGGTTGTCAGACAAACAGATGCCACCATGTCCAAGGTAAATCAAGGAGAGGGGACCTATGTCTCTATGCACGTAAGCAGGGTCTGAAACACCAGTGGCAAGAAGTGGACTCCAGGAGACTATCCCTTTCTAGTGTGTCCTGCCTCTCCTGGGGTAGGAGTTCCCCTAAGAGTTATGGAGGCTGAACTCCGTGGCATTTCCTGATTCCTCTTGGCTCCAACCAGGAGAAATAACTCTATAACCCTTGGCTTGTCACAGAAAAAAAATGGAACCTGAGATCTTCAGTAGAGGAGGCTCTGAGGCCACTGAGGTATTTTACATCATCGGGAGGAAAATAAAGCAAAAGGGAGGGACCAAGAAAAAGAAATGGGGAGAAAATAAACTCATGAGGAAAGAGAATGAATTAGAAGAAGAAAATAGACAGAGAAAAAGAGACAACAGAGAAATGGAACACGGAAGAAAAGTCAAAACAAAGAGGCAGAGATGAACTGGTGAAAGAAAAGAGATCAGGCATGAGAGGGAGATGGAAAGAGAGAGAGAAATGGTGACAAAAATAAAATGAGTGTCCTGGGGATGGGGAGCTAACGGGACGGAGGTAGGAGCAGGTGAGGAGCCAGAATGGGAGGAAAGGGAGGGAGTGGGAAGCAGGGAGAGGGTGGAGGGGATCCAAGAAGGAGTAAAGGGAAAGAAGGAGAGAGGAAAACCTTTGAGAGAGGCAAGCTCTAGAGGAGAGAAAAAGAAAAAATAAAATGAGAGAGAAAGGGGGCAGGTGAGAGGGAGATAGAGAGGGAGGGGGAGAGAGAGAAAAACGGGGGGAGGGAAGGAGAGAAGGAGAGAGAGTGGGGGAAGGGGCAGAGAGAAAGAAGTTCCAGTAGCCTCCTGGCTGAGCCTGGAGCCCAGAGCAGGGCTCAATCTCATAACCCTGAGATCACGACCTGAGCTGAAATCAAGAGTTGAACGTTGAACCGACTGAGCCACCCAGGCACTCCCTGGCTTGTAGTTCTCTTTTTTTAGGGTGAGAGAGCAAGAGATGGGGGTAGAGAGAGAGAAGAGGTGATAAAAAAGGGGAGAAGAGGGGGAGGGAAAGGGAATGAACTAGAAACAGACCTGAAAAAGCACAAAGGCAAACAGACACCCTCATCTCCCCAGGGTCCCCAGGAAGCCTGTGCTACGGGAACCCAAACCAACTCAAAGCACCCCCTCCTCAGCATCCCAGAGCTCAAAGGACCCATCCCCCTTCTGAAGACTGTCTCTGGGCCCCTGCTTCCCTCGGAGGGTTAACAGCCAGTCATCCCAGGATCTCCTTCCCAGACAGTCTGAAAACACCCAAGCCCAGCAGCCCACTGACAGCCGCCTCATTAAGGAAAAATCAATTCTGTTTGCGAGAGGCAATCTGCACTGCCACTTTCCCAGATGTGGGAGACAATAATTGAAATGTCCTCCTTCCACCTGAAGAGAGCAGTTGAAGCCTGGGAGAAGGCCATGGGGAAGGCAGGAGAGGTAGCCTCCGACTCCATCTGCCAGCCCAGCCACCCAGTTGCCCCCATCGCAGCAGCAGCCAGGGGCCCACACTCAAATGTGGAGCCCCTTTTAGGAGCCCAATCAGCAACACCTGCCCATTCTGGGGCCTGGGATGGGAAGACAAGTCTAAACAGCCCTTGGCCAGGCAAGAAACAGTCCCCAAACCCAAGGTTCTATGGAGACACCAAGAGCCGGAAGAGGGCCCCAGCCCTAAGGAGGTTCCTGACTAGTTGGGGAGAAACACAAAAACCCACCAGGCGCTGAGGTAGCAAGACCAGGGCCATAAGACATGGGGGAGAAAACATGGCTGAAAACAAGGTCTGGCCACAATGTCAAGCCCTTCGGCATCAGGCAGGCCTAGGTTTGGATTCCAAGAGCCTCCCTTTCTAACACCTGGTACCCTGGATCACATAACCTGCCTCCTACTAAAGAAAACAAAATCCCAGCCTGTAGGCCCGGGTGCACACTGTGTGTTCCCTGCCTCTGAGCCACAGATGGTTCCTGGGACACTTCACAGACTAGAGGAAGTCTCGTCTAAACCTTGAAGGGGCTGCTGGCAGAGGGAGAGAAAGGGCATCTGCCGAGGACAGGGGCCAGGGCAATGTCAGGGTGGCTCTCAGCACTCTGGCCTGGCCAAGCGGGACAGGGCCAGGAGGCAGTGGGAGGCTTTCTGACTCCGGCGGTGTGCTCCAGCCAGCCTGTGTAGGGCTGGAGACGGTAGGCCATCAATAAGGGGAACCATGGAAGGGCCCACTTCCGTGACAGAAGTGTCATAATTGTAAAATTAGGGTTAGCCCAGAAGCCACATGGAGGGTGGATTAGGAAGGGAGAAGCTCTCTTCAGCATCCCATGACCCACCCTCCAGGAGAAATGTAATCCCCTTTCCACCAGGAAGACCTTCGAGTGATTAAAGATGGTGGCCAAGCCCTTCTGCATGTTTTACTTCAAACTAAGTATGGCGATGGACAAGGAACTGTGACAGGCCCACATACTGCTTGGAGACTTATGGCTCCCCACTATTGCCTCGGGGCCTCATAGTGCTGGGCACTGTGGGCCCCCTGAGTTGTGGAGATAATGGCAGTTGGGGCCAATGATTGTGTTTGCCCCCCATTAACTCTCTCCACTTGACTCCCTAAGCCAGACAGAATTAAGAAGTTCTGTGAACTTAGAGGGAAAAATTACATCGCTCCACCTACTAACCTCCAACAGAAAATTAGCATCTCCTTCAGTTGCCAGTGCTGCTAGACTGCGAAGTCTCAACAATTCCTGCGACTCATGAGCCAATAAAAGTCACAGAGTAACTCTTGTCGAAGGTACTGTCAGATACCATTTATGCTTACTGCTAGTCAAGATTATAATCCTCATTAGACCCATGCTTTCTCTTATTGAATGTGTTCATTAAAAGTACATATATTAATATATTACCTATAAATACTCTAATGATTATTTTAATAGAATTAGTCTCCTTAATCCTATATATTTTGGTTTATGCATTTAAAAATTATTCTTAGAAGGGATCTAGAAGCTCTACCAGATCACCAAAGGCACAAAACAGTTAAGGTTCTCCATGAACCAGAATCAAAACCTTATGAGAACAGAGATGTTTGTCTTTTCTTCCCTCCAAAGCTGTATCCCCATAGCTTAGAAGTGTGCCTGGCACACAGAATCACTCAGTAAATATGTACTGAATAAGATTTACAAGCGTTTAGTGTCCTACTCAATGTCACACAGCTCATTAATGGCAAAACCAAGACAGGTGTGTCTTACTGCAATGCCCTCCTGTCTTCACAACATACAACGTCTATCAGGAGCTCCTAAAAATGAGATGAGCTTAGTATAGAAAATAATGGGATGCAGAGCAGGCTTTACTGTGACCCAGCTCAAAGACCCTCCAGATCTATCACTTACCCCATGTTCTTTGAGGACCAACCAAGAATCTGGCACTCCCTTCTGAAAGCCAAATGACCTGTTTATACATTGGCTTCCCTGCCCCCTCATGCTTCCAACTGGAGGCTGTTCTATTTTGGGATTTAGGATAGCTCCTGCATGGAGGAATGAAGAGAGACAAAACATGCACCCCCAGCTGGTACAGGGGATTCGTTCATGGTGGCCTCAAGCAGCAAGGAGAAGTTGGGTGGGGACCTTGTGAGATGCATTTGTCTGGTTCAGGTTGAAGATCCCGGTGAATAACACTCTTTGTCTTGTCCTACTGCCTCCAGTCCTATTCTACAAAGGAGGGGGGAGCTACAGAACTGAAAGGGCTCCAGTAAAGGGGCTCTGTCCAAGGGGATGGAAGGCTTTTCTCCCAGTGTCCCCTTTAGAATAGGCAGGAGACCTCCACACCCTAGCTCCTGTTGCTGCAAGCATCATGGTGTCACTGCCAGCTTCCAGCATTCCACCCGCCAGACACCCTGTTCTCCATGTGCTCTTAAGACTCCTCAGAACCTCAAAGGTTCATGGTTCCTAAAAGCACAGGTCGGAGGGAGGGTTCCCATATGTATTACCCCATATCATTTTCTTCACAGTTGTTTTTAAGATTTATTTATTTGAGAGAGAGAGAGAGAGAGTGTGCATGAGCTGGGGGGAGGGGCAGAGGGAAAGGAAGACAAGTGGACTCCCCACTGAGCAGGGAGCCTGATGCAAGCTGGATCCCAAGACCCTAAGATCACGACCTGAGCTGAAACCAAGAGTCAGATGCCCTACTGACAGAGCCACCCAGGTGCCCCTCTTCTTTTCACAGTTTCGTGAATGAGTGAAACACCCTTATCACCATTTTGAAGAGAAAAATTGACTGCAGAGTAGTCTATGGCTTATGCAGGGCAACTGAGGCCTCAGCTGCTCTCCTGGCCCTGGCCTGCAGTCCCGAAAGCCTGGGGAGGAAGCCAGGGGACCTTGGAGAACTCACCAGACAGGCCACGAGCACAGCATCACTGCTGTTCCTCTCGGAGGGCGACCTGCAGAGCTCGATGAGGCGGGACATACCTGCGTGAGACACACATGAACGTCATGCCCAGGAAGGGGACGGACCCGGCCAGGTCTGACCCAGAGGTGCTCCCTCTCCCTCACGCCTTCTACGTGGGGCGCTGTAGAGGGAGGTGACTCCTGGGCCCCACCAGCTCACCAACCAGCTGGGGAATGGGAGCTGAACCACCCTGGAGGAGCTTGTGGTGGAAACCTCCTGCTCCCTCGGGTAGGAGGGGACCCCGGTCAGGGCCCGCACTGAGCTCAGGAAGACTGCAACAGGGTGTATGGGGGACCTCGGGGAGAGAACTTCCTGTGTGGGTATTTCTGATTTTGCCGGAACTCTATCAGATGTTTACGTCATTATCAGCAGGACTGCCCAATACTGCTTTCCCCCAAATGTCTACCTCAGTCAGAAAATACGTTACTGCTAAGACGACAGAAAACTTTAGAGTGAGGAGGCCCTTAGAGAAGAAATGTAAATAAAGGCCTGTGCTTTTCAATATAAGGGGACTTTCTACAAACTTCAAAAAGCAAAAACAAAACAAAAAGTCAACTCATGAGATATTAATTAAAAAGGTGTAGAGACACATTTTGTATGTTTACCTTCCAGAAAGTCTTTCTGGAGCCGGAAGCCTGGGCCACCTCATGTCCTTTGCCAGGGACCTGCATGATGGGCAGCAAGGCCATGCCTGTCCCCGTGCCCCTACCTGGGGCATCCTTTCTCAACCACCACACTGCAGTAAGGCCTCAAACCGTGGCTGAGGCCTCACCTCCTTGCTAGAACATTCCTTGACCCACCCGGATAAATGTGAGCTACCTCCCCTCTGCGCTGAGACTTGGGCATGCTCTGAACATCGCTCTGTGGTCTTCAAGCGCACGTTTTCCTTCCCACATCTGCCACCCCGTGAGGCTGTAAGCCCCAGTGGTCAGGACAATGTTACCATCAGGGTGACAGTTGCAGGGGCCAGGACGGAGTCGCGCAGGCAGTGGGTGCTCTGACCCCCTCCACTGAGTAAATGTGATGAACTGAATGCATGAGTGATTTAACGGGTGAATTAATTAATAAATGAGCGAAAAGTGAGTAAAAGAAGCAACGAATGAGTTAATGAATGAACAAAAGGATGAGGTCATGAGTGAATCAACAAATGAGCAGGTAAGGAGACACGACAGGAAGCGGATAATCGAGTGTGGGAGTAAAGGATGGAATGGAACAAGTGAATGAAGGAACGGGGTTCAAAATGGGAAGTCTGCAGGGGAGTCATGGTTCCATCCGACTTCAGCCTCTCTGGGCCCTTCTCCTCTCTAGGTTTGGCCCCAGCTTACAAGCTAGACAAGAGACTGCACATGGGTCCCCTTTCCAGCGTTTTCTGGCCCTGGGAGAGTACGGCTCACCTCTGCCAGGCTTGACTCCGAGTCATCTGCGGCTGCCATGAAACCGGGGCTGCTCCCCTCCCCACACCCGCCCTCCCCCCACTCCTGCCACAGACAACACCACTTACAGCTCAGCCGCACAGCCTCCTGGGCCACTTCTGGGTCTCGGCTGAGACGGGCCAGGGTCACCGCAGCCTTCTGCTGGACTCGCTCGCAAGCCGCCACCTCGGCAGGCGTTCCAGACCTTGGCTTCTCGGACAGCATGCCCATGATTAGCTGGACCCCTGGGTAGGAGGCAAAGAACAGGTGGCACCTGCCCCAGCAGGGAGCCTTCCCCCGGGAGCCAGCTGGGTAGAAGGCTGCAAGAGCTGGAGACTTAGGGGGTCTCCACCCCGGGAAGGAAGCTGGATGAGGCCATCGCTTCTCCTCCTTCTGCCCTGAGGATATCTCTGACTCCATGTACTAAGTCACTATACTTGGAAGGGACAAGGGAAGATATCCCTTTTCATTTTTAAAATGTGATTCCTGAGCTTCTATTATATGCATGATACTATATTGAATACACAATAAATGCATGATCCCCTAAAACCTCCCAGTAGCCCCATGAACTAGATACTAGTATAATTCACTGTGAGGCCCAGAGAGAAGGGAAGTCTCTTCTCCAGGGTCACACCTGGAGTAGCTGGGGAGCTGGTATCAGAACTCAGGTAATCTGGTTATTCTCCAAGCCTCCTCCATCTCTGATTCAGCTGCACCTGAGATCGATCCAGAGGGGATGGGGCACCAGGGGAGGTGACCCGAACCTGGGCTGGATAACCAAAAGAGCAAATGTTTTAGAGGGAATTCAAGCCCAGGAGGAGGGAAGGTAACTGGATTAAGAGCTGTACACCTGAACTGGGTCAGCTGAAAGGACTTACCGCCCTCCCCTGAATCCAGATCTGTCTTCTGATTGCCCCATAAGCCCATCTCCACATTGATTCCCACCTCTGTGCCTTTGGCACCTAATTTTTCTGCATGGATGTCCTTTTCCCTCTCATACTCCATTTAAGTAATTCCCATCTTGCAGGTTGTAGTAAAAGTCCTTCTCCTAGGAGAGGTGTTTCCTACCGACCCCAGCCCACATCCCCTTCCCTACTCCCAGTGGCACCTGCCAGATTGGAACTTGAACCAGACATGGCCCACGGATATATTTTACGTTGCTTTGTTGCTCCACACACTGTCTAAACATTTTTAAAAAATTTTGCTATTATGAAAATTGGAAGACTTCCATTAAAATTCAGATTTCCATCAAAATCCAGCTTCCAAAAAAAAATGCCTCCTGATATCACATAGGGCCCACATTTCTTCATGACAATTTGCTGAAGCTTATTATAAGCTCGCTCTTTTAAGTGAGGCTGGCTTGGTCCCTGCTGAGTCTACGTCATCCATTCATATTACCTGTCTGGGTCTACAGGCATCTAAGTTTGGAAACTTTGACCATGGAACCAGAAGGGTTTTTAGAGATCTAGCCCAACCCCCCAACCCCCATTTCACAGAAGAGCACCCAAGGTCTGGAGAGAGAAAATGATTTCCCAAGTTCACACAGGAGTCTGTTCCAGTCCAAGACCTTAGCCACATGCCTCTCTGAATCATACTTGAGCCAAATGTGATTTCTAACTCTCCTAGATCCCGCCAATGCACAGGGGCTATAGGTCACTTAGTTATAGCCCTGGGACTATTCAGTCCTAGGGATGAGCCTTTTATCTTTCTGATGAGCTTTGTAAATAAATGCCCCTTCCTCCTTCCTACAGGCTCAAGGGACCCAGTCCCTCTTACCTCTGGCACCACACCTGCTAACCTTAGAGCAAGGTGCTTCTCTTCCCAAGCCTCTCACAGACCACTGAATGAAACATAGTCCTCAGGCTCCCTATGTCCACAATGTCCCTAAGACAAGGTCAAAACCATGAATGTCCTGAGGTGTGTATGTTATAGCCTATGGGCACATGAACAAGGGACACCACAATGACAACTTTGAGAAGTGCCACGGGCTCAGAAAATTTTACTAACTCCTGGTTAAGGTTCCTAACAAAGAAGCCATTTTCCCTACCCCCACTTAGTACCTGGGATCTGATAAAGAATCAAATAGTTTCTCATCTACTAGCAGGTAAACCCCAAGGGGTAAGATTTGTGTCCATTTCCTTCATGGAAATAGCTGAAGTATCTAGAATAGTGTTTCACTCAAATATTTGTTGAATAAATATCAAATGAATGAATATGAATGCATTCACGTGAAAAGTCCTACAAATGTATAAAATCCAAGTTTCCTTTAAATATATACTTTGTAAGTCTTATCTAGAAAAAGATAAGATGCCATGAAATTGGGGCTGCCTAGGAAAATCCAGACTGTTTCCAAGTCCTGCACAAGCTCAATGCCAAAAATATTGCCTGAAGGTTGGGAGTGACATCTTCGGAGACCAGACCCCAAGGCCCTGTTCCCCTCCCCAACACTCTCTCCATCTAAGCCCAGCCCCTATGGGAGAAGCCTCAAGAGGGATACTGATGTCAGTGGATTGACAGGTAAGAACTTGGGATGCCCTGGCCTGCCTCCCCTTATAGGGGTGACAGCAACACAGTCTCTGACCCCCCGTCTGGCACCCATCCTCCAGCCCACACCACCAACACTCACACACAATTCAGGCAGGACAGAGACAACATCAGCAGGCTTCAGGGCAAGCCACGTCAAAGTCTCAGGCACTCCTAGTAAGAGGACTGCCTTTCAAAGCCCAGTCCCCACAATAGCCTTGTCCTGTTCCGTCCAGGGTCCCACTGAGCTCCCGCTGGGGCTGGCTGCCTCACCACCACAGCCCATCCCTCCAGTTCTGCCCCATCAAACACTCTTTAGCTAAGCCCTGTGAGACGGCCACTGTTTCCTGAAAGAGCAGGCACCCTTGGCCCCGCGTCCATTCTTTGCCAGATAGTCTTCTAACAAGCTGCCTATTCATCCTCACATCGGTCAGGGAGCTAGGTACATTCCCATTTTGCAGACAGAAAATCAGAAGTCACACAGCTAGTAAATTACAGGGCCAGCATTCAAGCCCAGCCTGTTTCCAGTTTTCCCCCCTGTGACGCCCCTCCCTCGGCTGCAATGTTTTATTGTCAATTTCACCCTATCTCACATTATCACTCTGACCCAGTTGGGCTCTCCTGCCAGGACAAAGCCAAGGATTTCTTTACCTCTGTGTGCATTTATTCAGCACAATGCCGGGCCTGGAGTAGGTCTCTAACTGCTGACTGAACAAGCCTGTCAATAGCCCTTTGTAAGCCATCAAACCCCCTACAGAGGCCAGATGTTCTGACCCCAAATCCATAGGCCTCTGGAGACCTGCCGCTGCTGACCACTTGAACTTAAGGCTCTGAGTGCGGAAGGAACGGGCCTCGAATGACACCCCTCAGTCTCTTAGCCTCAGCTGGCTCAGTAAAGTTTTTCATTATTAGCTCAATCACATAAAATTAACTCAAAATGATGTCTTTCAATTAATGATAGGGCAATGGGGGATGGGGAATGTGTGTGTTTGTTAAAACAGCAGGACGACCTGAGAGAAGGGGGTTTAACAAGAGCAGAAGCAGCTGGCCCCGGGCTCTCAGCTCACTCGTCCTCATTAGCGTCTCGGGTTTCCAACCGGCTGCTAATTGCTCCCTTATTTCCCAGTCACAGGAAGCCCTTGCTACCCCAGCTGCAGGGCGGCAGACCTGTCCTCTCCTCCCACAGAGGCAAAGACGGAGCAGGCTGCTCCCCCCACAGCGAAACCCGGTCCACCTCACCTGGACTCTGCGGACACCCTGGATGCAAGCGGGACCAGGGAGCCAGGGGGATGGCCATGCTCTCGGGGGAGGGGTCCGGGGGTCAGGTCTGCTCCCCCACCCTCACCTTCCTCAGGAGCTCCGGTTTTCTGAGGGAGGCCGATATGATACGAACGATCGAAAGTTCAAACATATCCTCTGGCAGGGAGAGATTTTTCCTTTTTTGGATCATAATGAAATATGTGTCTACCCTTCACCACCCTAGTTAAAATAGCACCTGCTAACCCCTCAGCTTGGGTGTACTCTACCCCTGCCCTGCTTTATTTCCAGCATGCCACCGGCGTCATCTGACGGGCTCTGTCTTCTCAGTCAGTGCCTGTGTCCCACGAGGACTGAAGTCCATTGAAAGCAAACAAGCACTTACACATTGGCCTGGCTCTACACATATGCATACACACAAACACACACATGATCACGTAAGTGTGGAGACACACACCCCCAATTCTCATACCGACACACAGGCCTTCACACAAACACAAAGGCACACGGTCCTGGAGAGCCATGTAATCCATGCAAGGTACACAGTGCTGAAAAGACATACCATTCTCCTGAATGATGTCAGAGGCACACTGCTCGAGGACAGACATGTTTGCCAAGATGGTCACAATCTGGAAAAGAGAATTGGGAATCTGAAAAACGGGCACCCTGGAGCCGGACGGTGCTCTCTATAGACAGGGGAGCCCGGAGCTACGAAGCTTTCCTTTAGCTTATGGGTCTTTCCATCTGCATGACCCATCCTCCCATGGTATGGCCTTCCGTCCTCATGGGCTCCTGCCTCCCACATGTGCCTCCCCCAGTCACTGGTACCCACTCAGCAGCATGTGGCACTGGGGTGGCCCCTGGGGGCCCCAAGACTCCACTGGAGAAAGCAGTGTGGCTTGAGTGAAGATGGGGGGCCCATCACCTTTCTACTGGGTATACCTAGCTCCAGATCCTGAAATGCAGACAGAACTGGCTGACTCCTTCTTAGCCCCTCCCCTGGCTTGGGTTTCACTCATCCTAGCTTCTTCCCCTGATAGTGAACCCCACCTACTTTCAGCCTGAAATTAATGGGTATCAATGTCAAGTTATAGGACATGAGTAAGATTACAGGGCAGCATTACACCACAAGTGTCATGTATTGTATGGAATCTGGTGAGAAAGTTCTTGCTCAGCTGACTTTACGAGTCTGCAGTCTACGATCCTTGCCTGTTGGTCATCCCTGAAGGGCTCTGTCTGTAGTGAAGATATGATGAAGTCAGGTGGATAACGAGCCTGGTTACAACCATGTGGGCTGGGTAGCCAATAGCCCACCCCACCCCGACCCCTTGGCATAGTCAAGATTGCAGAGACAACTCACTGCCCAAAACTGGATTAAGGAATGGGCCATCAAGGGACCGCTTATAGACCCCCAAATTGTAAGGTGCCAAAACACCACTGGAAAATGTTGGAAACTTGGTGCCTATTAACTCAGATACCACCCAAGACACTGCTCCAGACATAAATGGCAAAATGAAACCCACCCACTGCCATAGAAGCAGACAGCACTCTTGAGTGGTAATTTAAATAAATGATAAAACAAAACAGAAAACACTTCTCACTGGTGCAGTCCTATCTCTCTCCAAAGGGTTCTTCAAAGCTTGTGAAACATTATAACTGGAGGCCATGTCCCCACCTCTGAGGCAGCAGCTGACAGTCTATGGAGGACAGTTCTAGAACTGGATAATGCATAGTAATGTGCTGTTTACCAAGAAAGAGTATTATCTAGATTTTAATTGGTTCAATACTGGCATATTATTCTGCATTAAAAAAATGCATATAACAAAGCTCTTCTTCTGCACAGAAAAGAAAAAGTTTGCCATATTAATAGAGTATCTACCCCCATCCCCACTAAACATGTTGAAAAAGGATATGTATGCTTAGGCTGCTGTGTGTCATCCCTGAGGCTCAGCCCTGGTCAGGGGCCTGGCTAAGCATGCTGGGATGGGCTGCCAGGGGAGGAACGAGAGAATACCCCCAAAAGCTCTATCCCATAGACAACTCTGCCCCTCCCCCCAGATGTTCTATGAAGGCTTCGTCCCTAGAAGCTCTTTTTCTTCCTCTTCTAAGACAGTGAGTGTGTATGAGCTGAGGGGAAGGAGTTAAAGGAAAAATATAGGTCACAGATACAGTTAAAACATGGAAGGTTCCCCAAGAGGCTTAAAGTGCACAGTCTTATGAGCAAGGAAACGAGAGGCCAAGTCTGGGTCAGACTGTGGTTCAATGGCCTTCTATGGGCCGTTAACAGTAGCAGGGTGCTCAACCTCTCTTCCCACCACCCAGACCCACCATGCCCCAAACGTCACCAGCCAGCCATTCCAAATAAAGACACTTCCTGGACACACAAATCCAAGTGGGAAGGTCGGAAGCAAGGAAGGAAGGAAGGACAAAATAAAAAAAGGAAAAGGAAACCTTTGTCTGCAGCACCAGGTTCATTACGCGGCAATTACTAGCTGTGTCACGGGCCCAGGTAGGTCTTTGTGCCAGACTAATTTAGATCCTGTTAATGAAAATTACTTCCTCTTTGCAAAGCCTGTACCCCATGTGGTTTTCTGAGGTTCAGATGAAGTATTCAATTAAGCACAATTTGAATAAATGCCAATTATGCCCTGCTTTGAGTCCCCCTTCTGAAACATGCTTGCATGTGCCCTGTGAAGTAGTGGGGAAAGCGAATCAATACTTCTTGAAGTCAAGTGCAGGAATGGGATTTTAGGAACAAATGGTTTACCTTGTTGGAGACATGATAACAATGCCGTCAGGGGATAGTGCAAGAGCTGGGAAGTTTTTCCCTGGCCCAGGCTGATTTAATCCTGTCTGATAATTTTCAATTAAGTTCTAATCCTCCTGAGTGAAAGGGCACTATTCCCTCTGCAGTTAATCGGTGAATACAGAGGATATCAGTCTCAAGAGACGCCCCAGGTGAGAGGCAGTGCAGCGTAATGGCTAAACACAGGGATCAGCCTAGTTCCAAATCCTGGCTTTATCATTTCTTTTCCATAGGATCTCAGCCATGGTATTTAGCCTTTCCTTGGTTGATGAAGGTGTATTAGTTTTCTATTGCTGCTATAACAAATTACCACAGGCTCAGGCTTAAAACAACACAATTTTCCCTTATAGTTCTGAAGGTAAGAAGCCTTCCACGGGTCTCGAGGAGCTAACACCCGAGTATCAGCAGTGATGCATTCCTTCGGGAGGCTCTAGGGCAAAATCCACATCCTTGCCCTTCCTGGTTTCTAGAGGCTACTCGCATTACTTGGCTCTCAGCTCTCTGACCTCTGCTTCCTCACTCGGAGCTCACTTTCTGACCCTGACCCTCCTGCCTCATTGTATAAGAACCCTTGTGGTAAGGTTAGACCTGCATCGATAATCCAGGGTAATATTCCTTTACTAATATCCTTTATTTTATCACACTCGCAAAATCCTTTTGACCACATGACATAGAACACAGGCTTGGGGGATGAGAATGTGGACCTCTTTGGTGGGGGGGTGTCATTATTTGGTCTACAACAGGATAAATGTATAACATGATTCGTAAGATAGTTACAAGCATTCAATGAGCTAATATTTTGTCAAACACCCAGAACTTCTGTTAAACAAAATGAGCATAACTTCCTTCTGGGAAAAAGAGCCTGAAAGTATCCAGAGCTTCAAGGATTATGTCAAGGAGTCCTAACCAATGCAGCACCCCCTGTTTCCAAATGTGCTGTTAATGGGAAATCATTCCTGAAGGGAGGCGAGATCCCAGAACAGAAGGAGCCCTTCCCAGTGGAGAACCCCCACACCCCACCGCAAAAAAAACTCTGTGCTCATTACCTCTGTGGCATTTTTCCTTTGGCCTCCCAAAGACTGCCTACCTTAGAAAAACTGGGGGGAATAGCAAATTGGCCCAGCCAATTAGCAGGGGACCTCCCATGTCACTGATTCAAGAAGAAATACCCCATGTGGTAAGAAGGAAGTTGGTAAAGCCTTTTGATGTCAGCACACACAGAGAGAAAAAGGTTTACTTCATGCTGGCCTAGGGCAGGTGCCCCTGTAACACTTGTCTGCAACTGATCCCAAGGCATGAACCAGGCTTGTCTTACATTCTCAGCAAAGCCTGCCTGTGATCACACTCTGACTCTATCTCTGTCCCTTTCATTTTCTATCTTGTAAACTAACATTTTTTACATTGTGAACTAGGGAGACCATATCCTATAAAAATCAAGTGAGGATGATCCCGAATAAAAGGAACAGGTGTGCTCATATGAGAGAATTCACAACACAGAAAATCTGAGATGCATTTAATGAAAAGTTATGATTGCTTTTATGCTGTGCAGTAATTAGGACAAAAAGGCCAACATTTCATATGACTGTAATTAGAATTACTCTTTAATTGCTAGATGGAATATTTAGATTTCTACCATCACTGTGTTAACTCTCTAAAAGCTAGAGCAACAGTGTCAACAGCAGCCAGCAAAATCTCTTTCAGCCTCTAGGGGGAGCCCAGTGCTTCTCTCTGTCCTGCTTTCGTCCCTCCTTACCATTTTCTCTACCCCCCAAAAAACCCAAAAACAAACAAACAAACAAACAAACAAAAACAAGACAAAACAAAACAAAAACAGTCAAGGGGCGCCTGGGTGGCTCAGTCGTTAAGCGTCTGTCTTCTGCTTGGGTCGTGGTCCCGGAGTACTGGGATCAAGCCCCGCATCAGGCTCCCTGTTCAGTGGGGAGCCTGCCTCTCCCTCTCCCACTCCCCCTACTTGTGTTCCCTCTCTCACTGTGTCTCTCCCTGTCAAATAAATAAATGAAATCTTTAAAATAAAGAAAAAAAAAAAAACCAGTCAAGACAAGGACACAGGACACCGGACACTGGTCTGAAGAATTCCGCTTCCAAGAGCGGAAGGATGTGGTCTCTTTGAACGCACTTTCTTCCCCAAAGCCAGGGAGGCAAGGCAGTGCAAGGGAAGGCGCAGCCTCTGCTTCTCTCTCCTGAGCCTCTCACTCCATCTGCTAGGCATGGTCAGGGGCCAGGGAGCTGGGAACTGGGCAGGCCTGGACACCAGGAGCACCTGCCTAGGCCTGAGAAAAACACAGCTCCCACTCTCAGGAACTTGGATCTTCCAGACCCAGCTTGCCCTCCTCACCACCAGAGACAAGACAAGAGGGCTGGGATTTGGACTCAGGAAAGAGAACCACAAAGGCCATAACACTGCCTTGGATGTAGGTCCCAGGCTGTTGGTGAACTAAGCCAGAGGACAGTGCCCAGGGATTGCATCGAGGTTGGGGTGTGTGCCTCATAGGATCAGAGAACGGGTAAATGCCAGATTACAAGCTCTGTGTTTAGTGTTCCCTTGGCTCTGTAAGAGGGACTCCTGGGGCAGGTCAGGACTGGGTGCTGTGATGCTGGTTAGTCTTTATCAAAAACCCCCGAAACCCCACTCTCCGATCCACACACACAACTTGCATTTACCCACACAGACTGGAGCAACACATGCATTGCCTGACTCCACACTACACACACCACCCCCACATCACCTCCCTGTTTGGCCCCACCCTCCTTTCCCAAAGCTGACATTCCATCTCAGACCCATCCCAGGCCCTGGTTCTATCACAGACCCCAGATCCATTCATCACTGAGTATCTGCTTTGCTTCCAACTACTTGATGAGCCTTCTGTCATCTAATCATCATAATGACAGGAAGGGGGAAGAAAGAGATTATCCCCTTTACACAAATGAGGAAACCTATGGCTCAGAGAAGTTAAGTGATTTGTCTAAGGTCACACAGCTAGCAAGTGGCAGAGCCAGGATTTGAATTTGGGTCTGTCTGAACCCAAAGCTTCTACCATTACTACTATGTTCCGTGTGTCACATAGGTATATAGAAGGGTTTTATACAGTAGAGAGGGGCCTTTGCAACGTGAGTCGATTATAATCCCTACTAACTGGCATTTCTGATAATGGGTTCCCGATGATAGTATTCACAGTGAGTTTTCAGAAATGCCACAAAATCTGAACATTCTAAAATACAAACCAATGCAATGTGTGTTTTCATGGGAAGCAGAACACAGTACCTTCCACCTCTACGAAAGCAATTATTTCTGAAAGGTCACAGAAAGTCATGCTCAGGGAAAGCTTCTGTGGTGGCCTAGATCAGATAACTGGGTCCCTGTCATCTTAGGTTGCCACTGCCTTGGGGCAGAGCAGAGATGAAGCAGCCCCAGGTCGTGGCTGTGGCTGGATTCCCTGGGCAGCATGGCCCCTAGAACATAGTTCCCGGGAATGAAAACAGGCCGTGCAGCTGTCTGGTGAGGCAGGGGGTTCTGGATGCATGACCATGTCCAGCTCCCCCACATTAGCAGCGGAGGTGGGGGTGGGGCAGGGGTGAAGAGTGCACACCCAAGGTAGCCCTCAGCCCTGTCCACACCCCAGTGCTGGGTACAAGATGACGCAGCAATCAAGGCTTTTGTCAGGCTCTTGCTGGGGTGACAGGGGTTCTCACGGAAATGGCCATGCGGAGGTGGACAAAATAGAGATCCAAGACCCGGGGGCTCTGCACAGTCCTGGCGTCACTGGCAGACGCATTACCGGAAGCCTCGAGGCATTTAATTTCCTAAGTGTTTCAGGGGGCGGTGAGCACTTCAGTGCCTAATTCATCTTCGTTGTCTTCATTACAGAGAGCTCTCTGATCACTTTAATCCTCCCCCTGCCACAGGAAAGAGCCATTTGTTTCTTTAATGGGTGCGCTTTCCCTAGCTAAGTGGCTGCTCTGAGTCACCAAGTAGGTGGGCAGAAGGTGAAGCTGTCCTGAGGATGGAGAGGGTGGGGGACGTGCCAGGCCCAGACTTGGGGGGAAAGAGGGGAGGGAGGGGGGTGATGTGGGGGGAGCAGAGAGAGTGTGGCAGGAAGACTCCAGATTCAGAAGGAACTGCCACCTGCATAGAGTCTGACCACCTTCTCTCCTGGCCCTGAACCCCCTCGTTCCGAGGAATCCATGAGGTTTCAGGAGGGGGCCGGTCGCTCCTCATGATACAAAAGGGACCTCGGCCCCTAGAGCTGTAGGATGTCTGAGCTGGAAGAGACCATGACCATTTTACAGATAAGGAAATTCTAGTCTGGAGGTTCCCCATTCGGGGCTGCGAGCCTCCCATTTGTATTCATGTGTTTAGTTCATTCTTATTTCAACTTGGTGAAGTATGTCGTTTTCAACCCCATGGGCAGATGAGGCTCAGAGCGAATTGTCCCCAAGGTCGTGAATAGAATAGTAGAGAAGCTTTTGGCCTATAGGGAAAAGCTTTTGGCCTCCAGAGAGCTGAAGCCATCCGGGAAGGCTTTCCAGAAGTTTCTGGGGGCAGGGGTCCAACAGGAAGCTGTGGCAGCTTTGACGAGGTGATGGGGATGGGAGAAACAGACTGGAGCTAAGAGGCAGATAGGAGTGAGTGGGGTTGGAGGCTGGGGGGACCATCGGCTCAGGCACCTGGTGGAAGTTACAGGGGCCTAACACCCACCTGATCCACCACCCCAACCTGCTGGTAGGGAAATAGGATTCTGAGCATGACAGGGGTGGGACAGGGTTGAATTCTATCACCTTAGAGCTCAGGGCTCCAAAAATCCCCTCAGTCAATGTTTTCCAACACGTTTAGCCATAAACCCTTTTTCCCCAAACAAAACTTTATGTGGAGCTCAAATATACAAAAACTCTGAGAGAGGGGTTGAGGCCCTGAATCAAGGCTCTGCTCCAACCCCTGCCTTTCTGGAGGCAGAGAAGGGAAGAAACTCTCTGCAGGGAACAATGTCAGACTGGGACACAGAATTCTAGAGGAAGCCCAGGGATCTTCTGCTGGCATCTCTGCTTCCTGGGCTATGCTGGCATGGGTGGGCATATAGAGGAGGGCCTCACAGTGGTCAGGAGGGAAAAGTGAGGTGGGGAGCGGGCTCACGAAGATGCTTCAAGGGCAACAAGGCATGTCTAGAGCATTTTCCTTGACCTAGAATGTGACTAACAGAATGGGCTTTGTACTGCCCGCCCACATTGTCTCCCCCAGAACCTTTGCCCTGGCCTCCCGACCTCTGTCTTCATGGCTGCAGGCTCTTGGCCTGCTCCCGTCTGGGCTGCTCACCTGATCCCGAGTGTAAGGCGTATCCACTCGCTGCTTGTCGCTGCAAGCCTCCAGGAGGACGCGGATGGCATTCAGCTGCAGAAGCATCTCGCAGGCCATCGTGTCAAAAAAGGTGATGTTGGCAAGGGCTGCAGAAGCCAGCAGGAACACTTCCCCAGAGGAGGCCTCTTGGCACAGTTCTGGATAGTGGAGAGGAAGATATCAGCCTCCCTGCTAGGGCCCCTGAATCCGTTATCTCCTTCGGGTCCCGCAATAGCTCTGGGGAAAAGTCTGCGCAGGATACCCATTTTAGAGATAAGAAAGCAGTTGCCAGAGAGGGAAATTTATCTGTCTACATAAGTGGCAGAGCTAGGATTTGAATCCTGGTGTATGCCTTCTATTTACTCCCGTGTCCATTTAATCCTTAACCGGGAGAACACAGTGCATCAGGCCCTGCTGGTGTCTTGGGATGGCATGGTGAATAACACAGATCAGGGCTTTGCTCCTGTTAAGTTTACATCCTAGTAGTAGGTGGAGAAAATTAGCTTTTAAAAAAATGAATAAGATTATTGCAAATTCTAATGTGAGAAAGAAAAAGAACAAGAGCTAAGAGATTAACTAAAGGCCCAGTGGGGTGCATAAGAAGGTTCCCCTAGGAAAGTGACAGCAGAGACTTTAAGGAGAAAATGAGGCAATCATGAGAGTATTTGGGGAAGAACATGTTCTAGGCCCAAGGAACCAGCAGCATGTACAAAGACCCTGAAGCAGGAAAGAGCTCCCAGTCCGTCTGTGTCTCCAGCAATGTACTCGGGACTGCTCCTGAATTTGCCTTAAGAAAGAAGCTGAAGTTAAAACATAAAGGCTCTGCCTTTCCAGCTGCCATCAGCAGAGTTTCAGGATTTCCTTTGGTCCCCAAAAAAGGGTCACATGGCTATGGAAAATTCCTACACTAAGCCTTGGGATGTCAGGCTCTTTCTTTTGGATCCTAGTGGCCATGACCCAAACCTAACCAGAGCTCCCCACTTTAATCTGCAAGTGATGAATCTGATGGGTCTTTGCAGAGGAGGGAACATCCCCCACACCCTGTAATTCTCCACCATTTAACACATTTCCCCATGAGCTCCACTTGACCCCAAATGGCCTCCTGCCCCAGGAGAAGGTGTGCCAGCCACCCACTCCAGTGGACTCAACTTCGGACCCTCAGCTCCCACTGGAGCACCGTTCAAGGTGCTGCTGCGTCTAGGTTACTCTCCTACTGATCACACCTCTATGAAAACACGGGGAGAGAAGCCACTCTTCAGGAAAATGTGCTTCCAGTTTCTGACATTGAAGCTGGCACCTCTTGTCCCTTTGAGTGAATACAGTTAACTGGTCCCTTCTTAAACAGGAACAGAATGTAATATTCATTGGGCCACCTGCTGTGTGCCTTGCCCTGCACCATTAAATTCTGAGCACCATTAACACAGCAAAGACTGGTCTCTCTTTGCAGGTGTAGCAGCGGAGGCTCAGAGAAGCTCGTAGCAGCAGTGATGTTCCCATTTGTTGAGTGTTTACTTGGTGCAGGCACTGCTGTGTACCGTTGATCTCCTGAAGCCACTCCACGTTCACCATGATCCAACTTTCTATCACAGTTTTATAGTGGGAGAACTGAGGATTCAAATATGAAGCAATTTTCCCAAAATTGGGGAATTGAGGAATACGGGGTCATTGTTACCATCTAGACTCAAAGGCAGGTCGGCCCGATCTCAGTCTCCATTCTTTCTGCATCCCAGGCTGCCTCTTGTCACTAGGCCTCTTTGACTTTGCCCCAATGGTTTTCCTCCATATTTAGCTTTCAGTCCTACCAGGGTGGCAATTTCTGCCCTTGGGCAGTGCCGTGGCCCTCAGCCTAGGTGGGACCAACTAAGCAACTTGGCACCTTGATCTAATCCTCCAGGGCAAAGCAGCGGATTTGCCCAGGAATTCAGAACTCTATGATTGCTGATTTCCAATGACTGCCCTCTCCTCTAATTTGGAGGAACCCCTAGGGACAAGCCAACCTTTTCCAGGCCACCTCCTTTTACCCAAAGTTTGAAGTGAGACCACATGAGTCACTGGCCCACTTTGCTGTAAAGATTTCTTCTAGATCCAAACACCCACACTAATTCTCATGCAGTCACGGATGCCGCCAACACAGCAATTATTAACACAACCACCTAAGTGCCTTTTAATTTGGGTGCACATTTATTTAAACTACAGTCTGAGTCACCTGGGATGCGTTAGGAAGATTAAATTGAGGATTCCAATGACTCATTTATAAATGTTTCCAGGGAATAGCAAGAAATTGGAGGGCTATTTCCCACCAAAGAACAGAGCCCTGGCGTCCTGCCCAGGAAATTCATCCCATCTGCTGACTCTTGGAGTAGACTCTACAATGCATCTTTGTCAGGGGGAAAGAAATGGAGAAGCTCCTCTTCTTCAGGGAGAAATCCAGCCTGGACCAGAAAGTAGGGGTGGAGATAAGAGCAATAGTTGGAAAGCTTATTTAGACTATATAGATTTGGGGATGTTTAGTTGTTTCTTGCTTATACATTGGGAGATTTTCAATAACATTTAGGATTTTTGTCTTGTCTTTAAAAATCGGCCTTTCCTACATGGCAACTGATCAATGGGGAGTTTAACAGTGACCACCACCCACCCTTCATCAATACACGTGGTTTTCAGTTTCAGGCAGGATTCAAATTTTCTTATTTTCTTCTTCCATCTGGCCCTCTTCAACCATTTGTGTTTCCTGCCTGGCTCTGGTGGAGGATGAGACTCTAGGCATAAGTGACTCCTCACAATGTTATGTTTCCTTAAGAAGGTTCCTCAGCCTCTCTAGACCTAGGTTTCTTCTCCAATTGAGTGAGCATTGAACTTGCTGCTCTCTTGAGTTCTCTCCAGCCAAGACTTTCAAGAGTTGGCTTCTAGGTTTTCTCAACTTTGAAGAAATGTAGATCCTGGCAAATTGAGGTATCCCAGCCTGGCCTGTGGGTGCCACTGCCCCTATGCCTAGAATCAGCCATAAAGTCAGGGTAACTGAGGACTCTTCTGTTCAAAGTCCTTGCAAATCTGAAAATTCTAGAGCTAGAAGTACTCGAGAGAAATGGCTCCAACCTCATGTTTTCTATATCAGGAAAATTGTGAAGGGCCTGCCCCAGGACTGCTGGTCAACAGCTCTTTGTTGAATGGATGAATGAAAAGACAAAAGTCACACTCGAATGTTCTGACTCCTAACCCAGTTTCTGTGCTGCTCCTATATTCATGCTACTCCAATCTTCCCAGGCCTGGTTTGATGATCCCAAGAGTGAAGGCTGGATTTTCTGATGAGACTAATTTTCATTCAGTTTCAATGGACATGGAGACAGTGGACATGGAGACAGTGACAGGGATATAGGGGCAGAAGTAGAAACACACACCCTTGCCAGCACTTATAAAAGAAGGATGTGGTTTGTAAAACCAGTTTCCTGAGGATTTTATCTAGAGAAGTCTCAGCTTCAGCAGTTTTGGAAAGGGCAGCTAGAGGAAGAGAGTATTCTAGATCTCAGACTATGATTCTCCAGCCAGGAGTACACAAGTCTGAATGGGGGAATCCAGAAGAGTCAAAGCCTTCAAGGCCCTGGGCTGTGGGCCCAGTGGTGGGGTTGCAGGTGGTAGGCGGGCATATACCAGTGCCTTCCGATAGGCTACGTGCCCCTTCATTGTTGTCCCATTCATTGTCTATAATAGTCTGAGACTTTAGGAACAAAACCCGTCAGAGTCTTTCTGGTCAAGGATCTGAACCTCAAAATTCAAGGTCCTCCACATCTCCACGGGGCCTGTCCTGGTCTCTGTTCTGAAAGGTCCATTAATCCCAATGTGACCTTAACTCAAAGAGCTTCTCAGAAGGCTGCATACATTTTAATAGGAGATTTGAAAAAGAAAGTTCTTTCCCATCTCTGCTGCATGAACAGTGGGATTTCAGCTAGTGTGACATCAGTGCAAGCTACATGGGGTGC
The DNA here is from genome assembly GCF_009829155.1 of Mustela erminea. Taxonomy (NCBI): domain Eukaryota; kingdom Metazoa; phylum Chordata; class Mammalia; order Carnivora; family Mustelidae; genus Mustela; species Mustela erminea. Next base: position 69,599,204 of record NC_045622.1, on the reverse strand, counting down.
AGTGAGTGTGGGCGTGTGATGGAGCAGAGCAGGAAGGCCTCCTTGGCCCCCGCTGAAGACAACTATGACAAGTCCCACTCACGCAGCAGTCCCCTCCCGCCCAGGGGGACTCACTGACAAGAGCTGTCACGATTTCTTCCATGCTTTCCAGAAAGCTGCTGAGGTGCTGAGTAAAGGGCAGGTGTGGGGATGTGACCTGGGCGACCACAGCCGCAGCCTCAGCCCGCGTGGCCTCTGAGTGGCTGTCATCGGTCAGGATGTCGGCCAAGCATAGAACGCCGTCCACCTGCAGGGGGAGAGAGGGCACGGCCCTGTACATCCCAGAAGAGCGCCAGTGCTCACGACAGTGTGGAGATAGACACAAGCCCCCCACAGGGTCCAGCCAGTCCAGGACTCTGTGTAGAGCCAGGAAAACCTGGTGACAAAGCCCCCAGAAGGACCCCAAGTCTGGCATCTGAAGCCTTACCCTTGGCTTCAGCAGAGACTGGTGACCTCCCACGAGCTTCTTAGATAGCAGGCATCAAGCCAAGTGCCCAGGGGCTAGCCCCTGACCATGCACCACAGCAAAATACAGTAAAAAGAACAGTCACTTAGAACTCCCATACCCCGAGCTCCAGCCCTGGCCCCCTCTTACTTGCACCGTATGACCCGGCCATAGTCACAGCTTCTCCGAGACTCGGTATCCTCATCCACCAACAGGGTGTTGGGGCTTAAGGTGATGAAGTAGGTAATGCAAATCCAGACAGGACGCTTGACAAGTGTTGGCTCTCTCCTCCCTTCCTTGGGTTAGCTCTAGGCTGAGCTCAACCTCCTTCCCTCCCTATCCCGTCCTCCACCATCCTTGCCCTCTAGAAAGACGGCTGCTCCCCTAGAGGCTTGCTCCCTCTGCCTAACCAGAGAGGAATGAACCTGGGTGTGGTGGGATAGGAATGCCAGATAAAGGCTTCAGCTTCCCAGTTCTGCCTCCATCAGACTTACTTACTCATGGCACAATAATAGCTTCTACTTATCAAGGGCTCATCCCTCCAAGTGCAGTATGCATACAATTTCCTCCTTGTCAGAAGCCTCGGAGGCCAGTGTGATTAGTCTCCCCACTTTACAGATGAAGAAACCGAGACACAGAAAGGTTCACTGACTTGCTGCAGATCACAAACCTTAAAACAAGTTGGTTTGGAATTTGAACCTGAATTGTCTAGCTTCAAAGCCCACGGTTTCTATCAGGACATCATACTGCCTCCTGAGAAGTCACAGCTGAGCTCAGACCCCCGCCTCATCAAGCATCAGTAGATGAGTCTTTCTGGAGAAAGGCAGGGGACGGGTGGTGGGTAGTAACGTATCAGAGTTAGCTCAGCAGGGTGCCTGCTGCCCCTGAGATGCCCCAGGACACCAGCCTGCTTGAAGACCGTGTCATCAAGAACCCAGAAGTCCTCCCCCTGTTAGGAGTCGGGGGGGGGGGGCAGGGATGATGCCGGGAAGAACCAGGGAGAGGTGAAGTGAGGGGACCCCCACGCCAATGCTCTCCGTGCCTGCTGCAGGCCCGGGGCTCCTGTCCCTACACCTTCACTTCCTGCCACTCAGCTCAAGCAGCTCTCCAGAGGTCAGTGTTTCTCTTGACTAATTACCACCATTGACTTCTGGGCCTCCCTTAAATGGCTCTTGGGAGCTGTAAGGCCCATTAGCTGTAAAAGCCTTTGGCAATCTCAGACTCAGAAAGAGAAGAACGTGGGAACAGGAGCTGGGGGAGCTGTCCACAATAAAACTCACCTGGAAGTGCCTAATAAAAAAGAACAAATAGCAGCCAGGCGGCCGCTGGCAGGACTGGACTCATGCCAGACATCTGACTAGGGGGCCTTCAGAGGGGTCCTCACTGGGGCCCAGGTAAGCAAAGGGGGCTGCTCTGGGCCTCGAAACAGGAAGCAGCCCTACTGGCAGCTTGCCAACATAAGAAACCTCTTAGACCTGCCTGGGCCTTATCCCTTTCCCCCTTCCAGCATTATCCACTGCGACAGCTAAGGGTCTCAGTTATCTGATCTCCTAGTCTGATCTTGGAGGCAAATGGAATTGCATTCCCAAACCCATCTGAGAGTGCTGGTCAGGCCCAAACCAGACCTAAACCTAGTCCCCAGTACCTGCTTGGAGATGGGCCACTCTAAACACACTAGAGAGGCCAGGGGCCAATGGTCTCCAAGGGCTTGGGCCATCAACGGCTGGACGGCAGGCCTGCTTCCCAACCCAAAATGCTCCTCAGCCAACCCGCCAAGTGTGATTTCCCTGAAACAGAGGTAAGCCAGGGCAGGGTAGCCCCTGCAGTGAAGCAGGAGGCTCATCCACAAATAACCATTTTACAGTGTGGTTTCCCATGAGGGTACCCTCTGGGGAGGCCCCTGGAAGCACCCTGACTTAATGCCCACATCCCAGCTTGGGGTGGGGGGCCTCAGAGCTCTGCTAGCAACACCACATTCATCACACTGTTTCTCCAAGAGGTGTCTGAGGACCAGCTGCACCAAATTCACTCAGGATTTCTCTAAAGCACATTTCTGGGCCCCACCCAGACCTACTCAGACTCTGGGGAGGCCTGGAATTTTCCTTTTAACAAGGTTTCCAGATGACTTTATGCCCCAGCAATTGGGAGCAGCACCACTGTGATGTGATTCTGTCTCCCCTGTCTGAGTCCTCTGTCGCCCTGGACACTCTGCATGCCTGGGGACGACAGCTCATTCAGGCCTCACATGTAGTAGCAGGCTTTGGGCACAGGAGGAGTAAATGCAAGCGAGTGACAGTTAGCCGAAGACTTGAACACACACTTTAGATGAGTAAAGGGAGAGGAACAGCATCACAGACAGAGGAGATATTGGGAGCAAAGGCCACCACAGGAAAGAGAAGCTCCAGAAAGAAAGAGCAGCTCCTGGAGTCCACAGATTCCTGACCTCAAGAGAGTGACTCTGACTGAGCCTGATTCCTCTTCTGCCCTTAGATTTCCCAGAGAAGAATGTCTGTGGTGTCCTGTCCTTGCAACTGCCCGCTGTCCTGCTTCCCTTATGTTTCAGATCTCTTCTGGTACCTTGTTAATTACAAAATATACCATCCCTTCCAAAGAGAATACATGTGTGTGTGTTGCAAATGTATGACATACAAAAAAATATCAAAACGAACACCTCTCTGTGTGTATGTATATGCCTAATATCCAGAAATTCTACTATTAGGAATAAAATAACATCAGAAAGCCCCCAGTATGGAGTTCTTGATCTCATACCTCTGTTGTTCCCTGGTGGATGGGCCACTACCCTGAATTTTGTGCTTATTATTCCCTGTTTTCTTTAGAGATTGATTGCATGTATATTGCTTTACAAAATTTTGAACTTGACATAAATGGTATCATACTGTATATAGCATTTTGCTTTATCCCCCAATCAGCATTATGTTTGGGAAACTCCTACCTGTTGGTGCCTGTGGCTAAAGTCCATTTATTTTCACTGCTGGGTGGTATTTCATTGTATAAACTGATTGTGATTCATTTATGTATTATCCTATTGATAGTCATTTGAGTCATTTCTCAGTTTTTGCTATAATATATAATAATATTCTGTATATGCTGTATAATATACAGTAAATATTCTTCTAAGTGTCTTCTGGTGCACAGATGCCAGATTCTCTAGGGGTCTCCATCGAGGAGTGGAATTACTAACTCACAGGGTCTGCGCATCTTTAATTTTATTAGTGTTGTCAAGTTGTTCTGCAGAACAGCTGTAGCAATCTATATTCCCATCAGTAATGTATAAACTCACTGAACTCCACATTCTTGCCAACATTTGGTACTGTCAGATTCTAAATCTTTGCCAGTTTGGTGGATATGCAGAATTTGTATTTTAATATGCATGTCTTCACTTTCTACATAGAAGCTCAGAGCCTTTTCATGCTTCCATTTTACTTTGATTAGGTTTGGCTTTTGATTTTGGTTTTTGCCATTTGGACTTTTTCTATGAATTGCCTGTTCATGTGTTTTGCCCATTTTTCTATTTGGGAGATTGTCACATTGGGCCAATTTCCTGGGCCTTTGGCTCTGACGATAATGATGTGCCACTCTGCCTGCTGTCAGCAAGATGCCACTAGCCCAAGTTGATCTCTGTGTGCATCACACTCTCAGCAACTCCAACCCAGCCAGCTCATCACAGTAAGAGGCCTGGTGGGACTATATCACTGGGCTCTAGGCTTCCCAGTGCCTGAACCCCTTCCTGTAGCATCAGAACATGCACAGGCTCTGGAGTCACACCTACCTGGGACTGCATCCTGCTTCTGCATCTTACTAGCCGCACAATCTTTGTACTTACTTTGAGGCTTTATCTCTAAGTGGGGGTAAAAATACCCACCTCAGAGGATATTGGAAGTTAACAAAGATAATGCAGGTAAAATATCTGCCACATGGTGGTTCCATCATCCCATCTCTTCCACACTTGATGATTGTAGACATCTCTAGATCTGGGGCCCTGAGTCCTACTCACCTTTCTGTAGGCCCCCCCAAGACTGAGACCCCACTGGGAACCTCAGCCCTCTGGGTTGGGGCCCACAGGTTTTCCTACTTGTTTGAGCACCAACTCATGCAGCCCAGAACTAGAACTTTTAAAAGAGGAGTGACTCCTATTTCAATTCCTGACCAGCACCAATAAGATGAATAACTACAATCCCTCAGAGGAGAATAAAGAGAAAAGTAGGATAGTCTCTGCATCTCTTCATAGCTCATCAAACATTAGTTGTGCACCTACCTTATGACAGGCCCTGAACTAGGCACTGGTACAAAGATGAATCAGGACGAAACAAGAGATGGAGAAACAAAGAGAGATGCACAGAGAAATAAAAGACAAAAGAGAGAGAAAAAAATCAGATGCTTAAAAAGGATTTGGGGACTTGTCTGGCAGCCTCCCAGTCCCTCTTTGACTTGGCCTCTCCACCTTGGTGCTCTCTCCTGCCTGGGACTCTATGATACCGCATTTGGGGGGCTCATCTCTTCCCTAGCTAACTACCACTATCGTTTGCTCCTTTAGTCTGCCCTCCTTTGCATGCACCTAAGGTAGCTTACCTCAGGTTCCCCCATTAGCCCCCTTTGTACCATCTCAGTCAAGAGTGCCCAAGCCAGTTGGCCTCAGTGACTCACTCTGATGATTCCCAAACCCAGCTCTCCAGCCCTGACCTTCTTCCCTGAGATCCACATCTACATTTCCAACCTGCCACTCAATCACTTTATGTTTAGCTCCCAAATTAATTTGCCTGGATATTCCATAGGCACCTCAAACCCAGTTCGCCTAAAGCTTGAGTGGTCATCTTCCCAGTCCCTGCCCCAACTCCCTTCTTAGATTCAGGTGAGATGTCACCTCCTCTGTGAACACATGCCTGCCTCCCACAGAGTGTCTCTGTCCTTCCAGCTGCCATACCACTCTGGTCTGATCACAACTAGCACACTTATTGTGTCGGGCTGTCCGCATAAGTTTATATGTCCACCCTGCACTAGAGGAGAGCTGCTCTGGGCAGCTCCTGTACTGAATCATCTCTGGTCCTCAGCACGCCGCTGAAGCCTGACCCATGGCAGTTAACACAGCAGGCTGAGTGGTGGGGAGATGGAGCACTGCGGAGGCAAAGAGTTCATCAAGGCCATGAAACACATTAGTGCCAGGGCTGAAATTCCCATCCTGGTCTCCTCACCCTTTGCCCTGGGCCCCTCTGGACAGCCTTTGGGAAAGGCAATGAAGGGAGAAGCGAGTGAAAGGGTCAGGTCAATGGGGGCTGCTTAACTTATTTCCTACGCTGGCCCCAGGAGTGGCCCAGCGTGAGGCCAGCTTCCTCAAACACTGGTCCCATTTCTGGAAAGTCTCCATCCTCACACCACCACTTCCCATCCCTGGACATAAACTTAATGATGCCAGGAGAACAATCTAATCAAAGCACTTTCACATCTCTAAAGAAATTGCTGCTGGAAGCACTTATATGTAATTAGCTTTTACATGGAATGGGATGGGCCTGGGCCCAAGGCCAAGCTTTCCTCATGGGAGTGCATGCAAATGGTGATGATGGTATGGCCTGGTCATCACCTGAGCAGCAGGGCTGATGCACCTGGAGTCTGGACACAGAGGGAGCTGGTGGAACCCAAAATGCACAGTAAACATTACATCAGATTTATGAGCAAACTTCTCCTCCTACTAATTATTAGAAAAGCATCACTGGTGGCATTAATGCAGATATCTAAAGGATACTGGCTAGTACGTAAAGACCCACCATATATAAGGTGCTGGGTTGCTATCTTCCAGTTCCATTCTGCATGTTAGGGAAAGGCAGAAGGTTGCTGGGTTGTAACAGTTAAAGAGAATCACACGAATGTGGTGGCAACTCAGCCACAGGGGAGGAAGAACACCTAAAGACCCCCGGATTTCCTCTTTCATCTGTCTGTCCACTCAGACACTTGAAGTCTGCAGGGGGCGGGGGAAGACAAGTGGGGACCACAAAGCTGTGGGAATTCTGCTCATGGGACCAGACAAAACAGATCTGCTTGTCCAGGATATAGCCAGAGGGAAAAGTCAATCATAGAGAGGGAATCAAATGTCATGCCCAAGGAAACAAAGACAAGCGTGGGCCAAGGGACAGGGAGAAGCATTGGGTGGAATAAATGAATCCATCCATCAGAAGCAAGATCTGAATGCGGGGCATAAACCAGATCGGGGCAAGTTCCAACACAGAATCTGTGCACAATGTAAGGGGTTAAAGGCTCACTTTATAAAATGGGATATTTGTTTTAAGGAGTACTTGTAGAGCCAACAGCTCTGTAGAAAGCTACAGAAAGTAAAACAGGCCTCTGGGAGGGTCATATTATCCTCTTCCAAGCTAACATGTCCCAGTCACCACTCAACTTCCTTTGCTACCAAATTCAAACAAGAATTTTTTTTATTAAAAGCTCAGTGTCAAAAAAAAAAAAAAGCTCAGTGTCAAAATGGATAAAACAAACATTAATATGTAATAGAGAAGGGGACAATGAATGAAAAGGATTATAACCACTTTGCTAAGGAAGTCATTGAGGTACAGAGAGATGAGTTATTGCAGTAGAAGAAAACCAGAGATAGAATCACTTTATTTTACTGACAAATAAAAAATAATTTCCCTGTCAGACAGATGATTTTCCTTAAAGTAGATTGTCAAACAGATGCTCTGAAGGCATTTGGGGGTAGAAGGAGAGGAGTTTGGGAGAGGATATCAAAAGACCAGCAAGAACAAGTTCACTTCCCTTTGAGTTAGGGTTAGCAGGACTGTGCTGATGTAAAAACACCAAGTTTTCAGCAAAGCACTCCTGGGCACAGCTTGGGTGGGAATTGTACCAAAACTGCTTCTAGACCAGAGGTTCTTAGCCTGGGTTTTCAGATGATTAGAATCATCTGGGAAAGTTTTTAAATTACTAATGCCTGGGATTCACCACCAGAAAATCTGATTTAATTGATCTGGGATAGAGTCTTGGTATCAATATTTTTAAAGACTCCTCAACTAATTCCAACGGGGATCTTAGGTTGAGCATCCCTGTCCCAGATGTACCTGTGGTATCGTAGAAGCTGCCCAATCTTAGGAGAGAGAAAAGTGTGGCTTCACAATTCACCTGTGCTACTTGCTGACTTGGTGAAATGAGCAGGTTACTTACCTTCTCTGAACCTGTTATCTAATCCTTAAAGTGGTAATGATATCACAGTTAATAATGAAATAGTAAATAAAATTTTGAAGGAATTTCCCCAAACCAGGAAAAAGACAAATATCCATTATCACCACTCTTATTACACATTTTACAGTGGCCCTAGCCAATGAAATAAGATAAGAAAAAGAAATACAGAGATAAAATCACCAGAAAAGAAGAACTTTCATAATTTAAAGATCCCATGACTGTGTACACAATCTGAACACAATCCAAATCTGTATAAAATCCAAAGAGTCTATATACCATTATATTCAAAATTGTATTTTCTATGTATCAGCAACAACTAGAAAGTAAGTCTTTTAAGATAGGACTTAATAAGTATAAAACACACCCAGAAATAAGTCTTAAAGAGATATGCAAGATGTTGACACTCATGCAAGATGTTGAAAACTCAAAACATATCTAAGAGAAATTAAGGCAGTCTCTATAAAGAGATTATACTACATTTATTGATTAGAAAAACCTATATTATCTAAGATGTCATTAATCCCAAAATTAATTTATAAATTTAAAGAAATCCCAATCAAAATCCTTGCAGGTATTTCTGTGGGAATTAACAAGTGGATTCTAAAATGTACAGAGAAAGGCAAATAACTTAGAATTACCAAGATAATCTTAAAGAAGAAGTTAGAGGATTTATACTACTAAATGCTAAAATTTGTTATAGACTACAGGGACTCAGACAGTGTCATCTTGGCACAAGGATGAACGAAAGACTAATGGAACAGGAAAAAGAAAAAAAAACTCCAGAAACAGACTCACTTTACTAACAACAAAAGCACCTCTTTAATTAAATGGTGAAAGATAGTCTTTTTGGCAAATGGTGCTAGAACAACTGGATATCACTTGGAAAACACTGAACTTCAAACACCACTAAAAAAATTAATTTGAAATAGATCAGAGACCTAAATGTAGAGTGTAGCACAATAAAGCTTCTAGAAGAAAATATAGGATACCTTCATGATTAGGGGGTAAACAAACACTTTTTTTTAAGGGTTTTTATACTTTTTAAAAATGAACATATAATGTATTTTTTGTTTCAGGGATATAGGTCTGTGGTTCATCAGTCTTACACAATACACAGCACTCACCGTAGCATGTACCCTCCCCAATGTCCATCACACAGCCACCCCATCCCTCCAACCCCTCCACTCCAGCAACCCTCAGTTTGTTTCCAGAGATTAAGAGTCTCTTATGATTTAAATAAGCACTTCTTCAATGGACACAAAAAGCACCAACTATGAAAGAATAGATCAATAAACTAGACTTTATCTAAGTTAAGCCTTTCTATTCATCAGAAGACACCATTAAGAGAATGGAAGAGCAGACCACGCGCTGAGAATGTATATTCTCAAGATATATACCTGACAAAAGTTTCATACGTAGAATATGTTTTTCCAAGTTTATAATTCAGTAACAAAAAGACAAAGTCCTTTTTTTTTTTTTTTTTAAACGGACCAAAGTATCAGACATTTCACAGAAAATATCCTAAGGGTCAATAAGGATGTGGGAAAATGCTCAAAATCATTGCTCATCAGGAGAATGACAATGAAACCCACCCTGCGAGGCCACTCCGCACCTTGAGCAGATGACACTGGGGGCACTGCCTATCCAGCTATGGCTAAGTGGCAAAGTGCTTCCTACCTCTGAAGCAGCCCAGAGGAGAATGAAACTCCCCTGCACATTGTTCCTTCTCCGTGGGCATGTCCAACCATCTTCCCTGCCTCTTCCTCTTTCTCATTTCCTCTCCCTCTCCCTGTCTGTCTCTGCTGCTGGGGACCACAGGCCAGTCACCTGCTGGCCGGGGCGGGACAGTAGTTCTGGCTCTGGACAGTGGTTCTGGCTCTGTGCTGTGAGAGCCGGCTTACTCTCCTGCTCTCACAGCACAGAGCCAGAACTTACTCTCCCCGAGTGGGTCCTCCCTAGTCAGGTTTGCCCCACACCGACACCTTCTACCACCCCCTCAGCCTCCTTAGCTTCTCCCTTTCCTGCCCCAGCAACTGCCTTTCCCTGGCTCACCTCCAGACTTCAGAAGCCAAAGGGGAAGGCAGCGTGGGAGGTACAGGCTCCTCTACACCTTGTCCAGGGCCCCCAGGAGCCCCTGCGTCCCCATGGCTCAGCTTCCTGCCTCCCCAGCACCGGCACTGTGTTTACATCGGACTTATTTATTTTCTGCTCTCACCAGATTGCTTGGGGGACAGGCGGGAAATGCACTTCTCTGAGTCTGCGCCTCCTCAGCCTACTACCCACCTGCACAGAAGCGCAGGCCTCCATCTGTGAACTCCCAGGGGGGACAGGCGCCCAGGCAACTCCTCAAGGAACGAGGGACGTCGCCCCCTCACCACACACCCAACCCTGGAGAAGAGGCCCGAGAATTCCCAGCCCGGCCTGCTCACTGCTTCGGACATTTGTTCATCACATTTGTCTTCCAAAATTACTTCATATGTCACACGGTCCCCAGGGAACACACGCCTCCCTCTGCCAAATGAGAAAACGGAGTTTCGTGGGGACTAGAAAACTTGCTTGTGGGTCTTCAGCAAACCTGCGGCAAAGGACAGTCTGGCCTGGGTTCTCCCCATGAACCCCTAAGCTGGGGACAAGGTTTGTTTGGGGACCCGAGAATGTGGGCTCGGGGCCAGAGGAGTGAAAGCAAGGGGAGGGCAAGCTGGAACAAATTACTAGGGATGGATGGTATAAAAGGGGGCTCAGGGAAGATCCCACAGGCAGATTTTGGGGCATTCTGTGCTTACTGAAGGGATGTTTCATTATCTGCACTCCCCACGCCCACCCCACCCCTGGGCCTGAAAGAGTTCACAGAGGCCAGGCTGCAGCCCAGTGAGCTCCCATGACCTGCTTTCTGGCCTCAGGCCTGCTGCTCACAGTAGGAGTGGGGGTGTGTGTGCACATCGCCTCCCTTCTCTGGGCCTCTACCCTCTCCTCTGCAATGGGGAAGAATGCACTAGAACTCTTCCAACAATATTTATCCAGCCATGCGGCAAGCATTGCTCACCTGGGTGTGCAAGCCACTTCCCTGATGGGCTACACGGTAGACGATATGGTGTCTATTGGTAGGAAGCCGAGGCAGAGCTCCGAGGCCAGGCAGCGTGGGAGACGCTCCAGGAGCAGCCGTGAGTATAGTGTGAGCGCCAGGAGGGAAGAGAGCAGTTGGGAAGGCTGACCAGAGAAGGACACCAGAGCCCTTTCAGCAAGGGCGTGTGAGACGCCTTCCCAGGCCTCCCCAGCCTAGGCAGGTGCACCAAAGCAAGGAAGGCCTGAAGACGTTCAGTGGAGGACTCTGGCAGGAAAGGGGGAAAAAACCTCACATGTATGGCACATGCACTCATTTCATCCTCACAGCCTGCAAGGTAGGGACTGTCACTCCTCTTTACAAGAATATGAAGGGACCAGGACTTAGACAACTACCAGGTCAACACTTCTTACGTGCTGAAACCGGACATGGAACCCAGACTTGCTCCCCAAAGGGGGAATGTGCCAGAAGCAGCCTGCTCACAGGCACCTCTGTTTCAGGCCAAGCAGTCTGGGGTCCAGTGAGAACTGGGGGCCTCAGGAAGGTTTCTGGGAGTCGGACACATGTTAGGTTACAAATTGTATCCACATCCTTCTTCTGGAGGAAGCTGGATTGGTAGGAAGAAGCTCCTGTTGCCTTGAATTTTCAAATCTCCCTCCTTTCTTCCCACACACGTGACATACACAGGACACACTCTTCTGGATGGTTGGTTCGGACCCTGAGCCCACTGGCCCGGACAGCTCCCGAGGACAGCCTCAGGTGCTGAGACAGGCCTGCCGCTGCCGCTCTTATCCACCAGGGGGCGCTGCCGCACAACGCACAGGAACCTACGGCAGCCCCGACTGAGCTCCGCTGCTGCACTCGTTCCTGCTGCCAGGGGGCTCCCTGCCTTGTCCAAACTCAGGCTGTGCCTTGTGCATGGGCTGCAGCCCCCCAAGCCAGCAGGGCCTTCCTTCAGTCTGAACAATACTGGCCTGTCATCTCAGCGCGAACTCTTGGCGGGGGTGGGGGAGGTGGATTGGGGGAGGGAGGGCTTGCAGGGAGGTGGGACAGTGCCTAATTTTGTTCTTGCCTCTTCACATCCTGGCCTCCTTCAAGCCCCCTTACCCCCTACTCTCAAGGCAGAGGGAGAAGCTTGGGAGACTTGGAACTCAGGAAAGGAAATGAACCACACTCCCTCTAGGCAGCCCCCTTGCAGTCCCCACCCCTGTCCACCTGCCAGTCAGCACAGACAGCTGACCTCGAACCCTGGGGTTCTTTGCACTGTTCCAGCCCATTTCCAAGGCAGGAGAAGGCCTGCACCTGGGGGCTGGAGGGGAGGGGGAAGCTCATAAGCCTCGGAGGGTTGAGCCCTGGGATGGAGAGGTATCTGGGATCTCCATCCAGAGACATTATCTCTCTCTCCCTCTCCCTCTAACAGCTACTCCTGGCTAAAGAAGGGGCTGCAAGTTAAATTAAGCAGATTTCCTGCCCCACTCTCCCCACCAAACCTCACTGACAAACTAGAACTGACTATATCAAGATAGAATAGCTTCCTTGCCCTGGGGTCTGCACACCACACCCTTTTTAGCTAGCGAAGTATGCAAAGAAGACTGTAGCAAATAGAATCTACAGCTGGGGGCAAAAAAAATGGGGTCCCCAACCCAGGCTCTGCCTCCCTCACTGTGTCGGATGCCTTCCAGCCTCAACTCTGCCCTCTGTAAAATGGGTGGGACCATCTCTCTCTGCCTTCCTTACAATGTGATTGTGAGAATCAAATGAGAAAAAGAAAGTAAAAACCGGATTTTTTTGTGTGTGAATATTATCTATTTATGATCATCTGCAACTCTGCAGGGAAGAAGCAGGGAGAGAAAGTCCTGTGAAATGGCAGCTGGAGTGGCAGATCGTGCCCTAGTGGCCCCCTTGCACCCTGCCCCCTCCTGCCAAGTGTCTCTGGGATTTAAATAGCTGGATTCAGCCGCCCCCCCGCCTCCAGCCTAGCCCTTCAGATGTCAGGGCATCTCAATCCCAAGAAGTGGGCCCAGGAGACAGGGAAGAGGGGGCAGAACTGTGTGGAGAGAGGCAGCAGGTTTCCCAACCCTTGCCACTGACAATTTTCTTCTTGGACTTGAAATTGAACCCTCATTCCCTGCCCCCTGCTCATCTTTAATTTCCTTCCATCTTTAATTTCTCCATCGATTTTCATTAAACTCTCCCTTTGGCTCCAGCACAGGGTGAACTCCTTATTTGAAAAAATAAAACAAGAGGGAGGGGGTGGGAATAAAAGGAAGCTCTTTTGAAAGCAAGATGGTGTCTGGTCGCAAGGCTGGAAGAGGTACTTTCTAGAACTGTCTCTGAGGTTGTCTGAGGCTGTCTTAGCATTGGGCTTTGGGTGCCCCCCATGTCCCCACTTATGGCCCTAGACCCATCGGTTCCCGCCCCTCAGATCCCCATCCCCCTGCCTGGACCACAGCCCCAGTCTCGCTCAAGCCCCCACCCCCTGCAACTCCATCCTGGCCCCTGGCCCTGTCCAAACTGGGCTCCTGCACCAGCAGTGCCCTGACTGTCCCTCTCACCACGCAGAACATCTGGGACTCTGCCAGGACTGTTGTAAAAATCCCAGGACTCAGCCTCTTTAGGGGTATGCAGGGTTTCCCCAGATCTACCTGAAATAGTGGAGACAAATGGGCAAGAAGGAGGGAGTGGAAGCCAACCCAGGCGGAGTGCTCCCTCCTCGCAGGCACCACTTGGCGATCCCCGCCCACTGTCCCACCGCCTCATCGTGGCCCCTCCACCAAGGAAGAGTTGTCCCCGTGTTATAAAGAGGAAACCATGGTTCAGAGAGGAATGACTTGTCCCCTAGCCTTCTGTCAGCCTATCTAAACCCTACAGCTCTCCCCAGGAAGGCTGCCATGACCAGGCCAGGCAGGCTGGGTCATCTGGCCATCCAGACGGAGTTGGGTCTGTCTGCTCTCATTGGACCGTGTGGCTCTGGGGCCCTCACTCCCTCCTGGGCCCTTGTTTTCTTCCTCTAGTCTTCTCCAAGGTAGGATCCAGAGAACACTGTCTTTTTTTTTAGGCTCCCCCAGTTCATTGAACATAGAGCTCCTGAAAGAATTAGAGCTCCACCACCCACTAGCCAGCTGTGGAGAACCTCTGCCTTTGCCGAGGCCTCTTTCCCTTGGCCTGCCTGGGAGCTCCTCCTTGACCCTCTGAGCCAAGCTCCACTGCCTCCCTACTCCTTCCTGCACCAGCACCGAAAGCAGAGGTGGTGCCACTGGCCTGTGGCCTCTGATGGCCATGGGACAGCCGCTTTCCACTGTCTGAATTTCTTGGCTTCGCCCCAGCCAACCCCAGGGGGAGACAGAGAACATAGCTGTTTGTCCCTCCTCTCCAGAGCCCAGCACAGAGTCTGGGGAACGAGGGGCGACTGTCTGCCAAGGACACAAGGGACGTAGGACAGACTTCCTGAAACTCACTGGTTTAGGGGAAACACAATGTAGGAGAGGCTGTGGCCAGGATGAACCAGGCCTCTGAAAAGAAAGAATAGATTCTTAAAAGACCCTCCAGACACCTTTGGAGAGGCCTGCACTGTGCTTTGACATGTCGCCCCATCAACCTTCTTCAGGGAGTGTCCAAGTCCGCTCGCTGCCCAAGCTAACACGCGCATCCTGGCTCCCAGGAAGCCGTTCCTCTGCAATCCCCACCTCAGAGCCAGCCTTGGTTCTAAAGCTCTCCAGTTCCAAGCAGTTTCCTCATCTGTAAAATGGAAAGGATTCGAGGACTCGTGCCCCAGCCCCACCCAGCTTCTCCATACTGAGCCCTGAGCAGCATCTCCCACCATGCCAGCCTCCTCCTCCCGCCAGGTCAGCACTCCCCCAGTCCACCCGATGGTAATCTTCCCCAGGCCACTGATGGTCAAATCCCGGTGACTGTCTCGCTAAATGCCATCATAACAGCTACCCTTTCTTGGGTACCCTCGTGCGAACAGCACCACGTTCCTGTGCATCTAGTCTCCTCTGACGGTCCTCGGAGCTAGATCTCCTCATGCCCATTTAACTGAGGACGCGGCCCCTCTGGGAAGGTAAGCCAAGTCCTCAGGGAAAGGTGCCCAAACTTGTCGTGGAGAACCCTGTGCTCCCAACCAGGAAAGCCTGACCATCAGAGGCCATGGCTTCTCCACTGCGCTGGGCGGCTTCTCAGCAGATTACCAGGAGGGAAGGGTGCAGACCACGGTTGCTGCGTGATGGACTGAGCAGGTGAATGGATGAGTGAGCGGACGGCTGGATGACAGAAGCAAGGAGGGCGCCGGTGCTGAAGTGACTTCCCAGAGTGGATGAACGGATCCACGCCTGAATCGAGGACCACGTGAGTGCCCCACACCCGACAGAGCCCAGGCATCCCACGGTAGTCTGTCTGGTGTCCTGGCTAGACCCGCGCCGCTGTCACTAGGGTCTTTGAGTGATTTAACAGACCTTTCTGGGGTTGGAGGAAAGTGGGGGAGCAGCATGACAAAGATGAATTTCACCAAATCCAGCATATTTCTCACTGCCAATTAGTCAAGGGCTCCTCAGTGAGAAGCCCAGGCCAGCAAATCAGCCGAGGCTGGGACTTTGACATTCTGTGACTAGTGCATGAATTGGGCCTTGTGACTGTGCAGCGGGCAAGACCCCCTGGACACCACATTCCCTATCCTGTCTTCACCTCCCCGGTCCTGCTGCGGTTTCTATAATCCAGCCTGTCTCTGGGCTTCTCCACCCTGCGCTCTAAACACTAACAATGGCCAACCTCACTAGAGCCTCTGAGGCCAGCTCTCAGCAGCCCAGACCACACAGTTCGGGCAGGTGTGGGCACGACGGGAAGAGGGCATGGCAGGGGTGGGAGAGACTCCGAGCTCTTCCTGGGTCTAGAATTTCTCTCGATTTTGGAAGCAGCGCACTGTGAGGCCTCACAATGTCAGATATTAGTCCTGGGTCCACATGATGGTTCACAGCCCAGGCTGGCTCTGGCTTGGCAGAGCTTGACTACATGTCTCCTGGACCACCCGTTAGCTGTGTGCCCTTGAGCAAGGTGCTTCACTTCCCTGAGCCTCCCATCCTTCTGTAAACAAGGAGGATAATCACAGTAGCATCGGGGTGGTAATGATTACAAGACACAGTGAAAGGAAGGGCTTAGCAAAGTGCTTGCCCAAAGCAAGTATTCGCTGTTAACTGTCCTGTTCATCATTGTCACAATGATCTGATTACCTGTTAGAACTGGGGTCAGAACACATTTTCTGCCGAGGGCCAGATAGGAAATATTTTTGGCTCTGTGGGCCTTATGGTCTCATACAATTACTCAACTCACTGCTGGAGCATAAAGGTAGACTGTCAACACCTAAATGAAGAAGCATGCCAGTTCCACGACAACTTTCTGGGTCAAAAATTTGAATTAGAATTTCGCAGAATTTTCACAGGCTACAAAATGTTATTCTTCCGATTTTTTTTTAACTATTTAAAAAGGGGGTGGGGGGTAATTTCTCCACTCACGGGCTATACCGAAAGAGGCAGCAGGCTGAATGTGACAGGTCTTGGCTTGCCACCCCCTGCACTTGAATGGAAGCTCCATGAGGATGAGGGATTTGGCTGTTTTGTTCACTAAGCTCCCGGTACCTGAAACAGTACCTGGCAAAGAGCAGTCAAAAAATATTTGCTGAATGAATGAAATACATGCTGTGTAATTCTGGGTGACAAGTCATTTAATCTCTCTAAGCCTTGGTTTCTTCATCTGTGTAATAGGGATGTTTGCACACTCAGGCAAGCATCAGATCTAAGTAGAAATCCCTGGGAACCGCTAGGCAAAGCACCACGGCTGTAGCATGTAGTTGCTATTCTGACCACCAGGGGGCTCTTCTCTGGCTGTTTTCCCTCCTGCTCAGCGCCGGGCATAGAGGTGTTTCTGGACTCTTTGTGTATGGAAAGTAATCTATCTGCCCCGGATGAGGGGAATGCCCAGTTAGGACTACCTTCTCCTGGGCCATCTGGGGCCAGGGAAGGTTAGCATATTGGCCAGGAGCAGCAAGGAGACCGTGGGTTTAGCTGCAGGGACTCTTTTGGCACTCTGAGAGAATCTGTAAAACCAGCAAGGCGGTCAGGAAGCCTAGACGTCAGACTCAGGCTGATGGGGTCCAAATTCTGGCTCTAGAATGTTCTTTGTGATTTTAGGCAAGTCGCCAAGACTGCCTGAGACTCAGTTTCCTGTCTTTAAGATGGAGATATAAAGGGTGTTCACCTCGGGGCACCTCGGTGGTTCAGTGTTTAAGCCTCTGCCTTGGGCTTGGGTCATGGTCTTGGGGTTCTGGGATCAAGCCCCGCATCGGACTCTCTGCTCAGCAGGGAGCCTGCTTCCCCCTCTCTCTCTGCCTGCCTCTCTGCCTGCTTGTGATCTCTCTCTTTCTCTTTCTGTCAAATAAATAAAATCTTTAAAAAAAAAAAAAAGAGGGTTCACCTCACAGGGTTCTAGTGAGTTAAAAAGGAATGTGTGTTAGGGCTAGGTCAACACAGGCCCTGGGCGGACCATCTGGCCTGGTAAAGGTGCCTTCATGTCTTCTGGCTTTGGAGCAGCAGCAGGAAGGTGGAAGTAAAAATCGCCTCCAGACTCCCTAGCTACACAGGTTTTCAGCTCTAAACAAAAAAGCTCTGCTGTTTTTCTTCCCTGGATTAGAAACTTCCTGCTGCTTTGCAAATCTCCGAAGCCAAGAAATCCACTGCTTTTGGAGAACTGGTGATTCCAGTCCCTTCTATTTTTTCATGTTCTTCCCACTAACCAGCATGAAAGAAAATGAAAAACAAAACCAGTCTGGCCGTGTTTCCACTGTCCCAGGAAGAGGATTTTAGGGGAGAAGGGAGAAGATTATTCAGCGCATAGAGCTGGAGACGTCCAATGCATTTGCCTCAGGGAGTCCGTCTGTCCATCAAATTTGTCCCTCCCCCTCCCCCATTCTGCTCTCCGAGTAAGCACACACATACAAAGGCCTCCACCCCCGCAGGAAGGGGAGGCTCTGCCCAGAGGACTGGTACTAGCTCTTCCACCATCTTGCTTTGTGACCTCACACAAATTACTTCCCCATGTCGACCCACAGCCTTCTCCTCTGTAAAATGAGCAGAATCCCTCACCATCCTCCAACCCTGGCCAAAAGCGTCTCTGAGCCCATGATCCCTGTCCCGTGGAAAGAGGTAGGCAGGACGTGAGATAACCATCTGACTAGGAGTCCAGACCAAAGTGAAGAAGCTGGTAGGGTGTGGGTTTTCTGGAGCCAGCACCAGACTGGGGGACACGGGTACAGAGGGAGGGGAACACTTGGTTTGCCCCATCCCCATACAGACCAGACTCAAGGCACCTACCCCCTCATCCTGAGAGTACCACAACTGTCGCCAGGCTATTCCTGGCCTTTGTGCCTCTCTTCCATAAAAGTGTTCAACATCTTTCCTTGAAACTTGGTTGAGACATTTCCAAATGTCAGCCCCAGCCTCCCTAACCCTCCTGGCTAAAGTCCCTGACGGCCACTCAGGTCTGGGTAGCTGAAGAGCAAACTTACCCTTACAACTTGGGTGGCGGGGGGCGGGTATGATTGATGGAATTAGTGACACTGCCTTGGGGCGTCTGGGCCTGAGGCACCTGGGTCTACCATATCACTCGCTTCCCTCTGGCCCCGCCCAGCCCATGCCATATGGACCCAACATACGCTTGGACTTCGGCTCCATTTCCCTGACCCAATCCCTCTGTCTTGGCAGAGCCCCACCTGCTTTGCCCCGGCCAAGGCACATCCTTCTTTTACCCACTCAGTTCCCCAGGGAGTGGGGCCCTCCACCTTCCACGTGGGTCCTGCCATGTGGGAAGAACCAAAAGCCCTAACCTTGGAAACCACTCTGCACCCTATCTGTCTACCTCCTGCTCTGTTCTGCCCACTGGACTGTTGGCCACTCCACCCAGAACGTGCTGAGTGCCCCTCTGAGCCCTGCCCTACCTGGCCAGACTCCTCAATCCCTGTCCTCTTCATTATCTCCCACAGTCAAGATCCCAGCAACCCCTTCGGAGGGATGCCTGGGGAAAGAGGTTCTCAGGGAAGAGGCCCGGGGGGGGGCCACCAGGTCGATCGGGCCCCACCCGCTGCCCCCCTGATTCAGGGACCTCACCCCCCACCCCAGCCAGGTAGCTGCTCTCTCACCTTCTCCAGCTGGTGGACACCCTCTTCCACGCAGCAAATGGAGGCCAGCGTGCGCAGCGCCTGGGGGTATAAGCACCGGAAGCTGTCCTGGCGGCAGACCTTGAAGAGGGCTACAACCCCACCCTCCTGCCAAGAAAAGAGAAAATGTCACATGACCTCCCTGGGTCCCCCGTCCTGGGGCTAATGTGAGAATAACTGGCATCCCTCACCCAGCTGTGATGTTTTTTTTTTTTCAGGTCTGGAAAGCAGCTGAATATGTCCCCCCAAAATACATTACTGGGGCATAAAGATTATTTTGAACTAAAGGTAATTGGGAAGAAAGAGATACCAGAGATCTCTGCCCTCCTCCTGTTTGCCTAAAAGGAGGATGCACATGTACAGAGCTATCCCCTTCCCCTTTCTACTGCGAAGGAAAAAAGTTAATCATCAGAGAAAACGTCAGAACCTTCTAGCACGGAGATGGCCCCGGGGAATCTGCACAACAAATCTGACTAACCATCCTTCATCCGTTATTAGTTTTCTGTAGCTCTGCCTTATCACGGTCTGCCAGCCCTAGAGATTCAAAGTTCTTCTCAGGTTTCCTGTTCCTTGTTTTGTTATTTCTCTAAAATTGTTCTTTGCTCTATAAGTACAAGTTCTAACCAACCCTCTGACTCACTCGTCTCTGAGAGCTCCCTGTGTCATCGTGATGTACTGATGTACTGATGTACTGATGTACGTACTAAGAAAGTTTGGTTTGTTATTCTCTTGCTAATCTATCTTTTGTCAGCTCAATTTTCAGAGAACTAAGAAGGTGGTAGAAAGAAAAGAGTGTTTCCTCTCCTATGGTTCCTAAACACACACACACACACACACACACACACACACACACACACACACACTCTTCCATGCTCACATACATGCTGCAAAGAAATGCTCCTTCCACAAGGAACATCGCTCTAATAGTCCAAACTGGAGGAGGGACTCCCCAGATGCTTCTGGGGCTAGGGTAGTAGGGTCTACCATTCAACACTGCTTCCACTCAGTGCCTGCCTCAGAACAAGCCTGGAGCCCTCAGAAAGACATTCTAGAAGAAGCAAATCTGAGGCAGGTGGAGGAAACTGAAGCCTAGGAGGCCGGTGCGGGTTCCCCCTCCTCCAGCAACCACCATCATTCCTCAGATCCTCCCAACCATGGCAGGCGTACAAAAAAGGAGTCTTATTTATATCAATACTGGAATTTATTCTCATTTTGGGAGGGAAAAAATGCCAAGTCCAGATGGGTGAAATAATTCACCCAAATCTACACATCCTTGTTTTCTCTTCTTCACTCTGGTTTGTAAAAGATAAAAAAAAAAAAAAAGAAGAAGAAAGAAAGAAAAAAAAGAAAAGAAAAGAAAAAGAAACCTTCAGGAGCAATCACCCTAGCTGAGTGTGGATGTAGACTTCTTTTGCGACAGCTGGTCATGGAAACATGTTTTACTTGTGGAGACTTCTCAGCAGTCTGGGAGGACTTCTGAGAAGAAGCCTGGGGTGAGGCACACGTCCGAGGTGGTCATAGTTACCCTATTAAAAAATCACTGGAGCTTCCCCTCAGCCCAGGCTCTCAGACCAAAGTGAGGGAGCCAACAGATCACAAAGCAGATCCACCAGAGTGCCCAGCAAACCAGTGGTAACACCACCATGAATATCCAAAGCAGGAGACTCTGGACACCCCCATCTGGCTCTGCCCTCTTTCCTCCCTCTGCCCTCCCCTGATGGCTACAAGGGTGCGTGGGAATGGCGGCAATCAGGAATGCGTGAAGACTGACAGGAACTCGGTCTGGCAGGGCACCTGCCTTTAACCTTACTCCTCCTGGCTCTAACGAAACCTGTTGCACTCTGCTCCCCAAACTGGAAAACAAAACAAAACAACAAAAAAAATGTTGCAGGAAGAAGACGGTTGAGCTCGGCAAAAATACCATTCCCTGTCAGATCTTTGTGAACTCTTTCAAGAAACAATATACCTAGCAACAGGCACCGTTTCGTGTTCTGGGGATGCAGCTGTGACTGATGGCTCAGATAATGAGCGAGGAATTGGAAGGAGAAGCAGCCAAGACCATGACAGCCCGGCACAGAATTGTTGCAACAAGTCCCGAATCTTCCCAACCCGGCATCCCACAAAACTCAGCCCAGCAGCCCTTTCATTCTGAGAGTTCTGCTGCCTGTCACTGCAGGAACCCAGATGAGTTCGTCATTTCCAACATTTTATCATCAGCTGAGAGCGGTCCTTAAATTTCATCTTCCCACTCCCTTTTGGGGTAGTTCATCTGGTGGGGAAACAGCTTATTATATAGACCTGATGAATGCATTCATGCAGCCAGAAACTATTAATGGTGTATTATAAGCCAGACGCTGTGCTGAGCACTGAACAACACTGTCTCAGGCCCGGTCCATATTGAACTCTTGGTCCGACAACCTGTGAGTCATGGGATGACAGCTAATCTTTAAAGCGGGAAGAAATCCAGGTAGGAGTGCGATGAAATGAGGGTGTGCGGGGTTAGAGGAACACAGAGAAGGAGCTCCTAACGTCATCTGAGAGAGGACTGTGGAAAGGTCAAACAGAAGTACTCTGATTGTAAATGCACGGCACGACTCTGATAAAGATAGACTCTAGTGCGTGACAAGGCGCTCCCTCTCTGACTTGTCACTCCACAATCCTTTATCCCTGTCTTCCTGCTTTCTCATGGTCTCTGAGACAGCCGAAGAGGGCTGCACATAAAGGTCTTATTCAGAGAGTCACTGAAGGAAAATCAAATTGCTTTTTAAAGGGAGAAGAAAAGGAACAGGAGCTCTATGGTCTCCCGAGCCAGCCTGGCTGGTTATTAAGGACCTCCCTCCACATACAAGTATTTATATACCTATAGGTGCTTATATATGTAGGTACATCTATATGTGTTTATATATATTTTTATATATATATATATATATTTTATATGTATATATATTTTTATATGTGTATGCTCATTTTTAAGCATATGTAGCATAAATATTATTCCTACGTACAATGATAGAAATGATGGATAAATGATAGATGCATAGATACATAAGTACATGGATATGACAGGTAGATCAATAAGTGGGTAGATATTTACGTCTGGAGCATACAACAAAGAAATGATACCAAAGAATGCCAGACTGAATGCCGGGATCAATATGGCAGGCTTCCTTTGGCTCAGGAGACAGTGAAGCCAGCATATTTATATATTTAAGCCTCTGTATCCATCTGCATTGGATTCTCAATACATTGTTTCCCAAGCCTGTGAAAAATAGCTCTCTTTGCATTTTTAGCTACTGCAAAAGCTAAAGGGAAGGAATCCGAAACCCGAATTGCAGGGATTCTGGTTCAAACCCTGGCTTTGCTGCTGGTTAACTTTGACTAAATATGGGGTCATGGTAGCTACACAGCCCAGCTGTCGGGGGAACAATTGAGTTACCGTATGTGAAAGGGCCCAGCTCCCAGGTCGGGATAGCCAGGGGAGGGTCAGCCTGTGGAAAGCTTCCTGGTTGGAAGAGGGTCTCAATTCCTCATGAAAGGCATCCCAAGAGTTGGGGTGTGTGGAAGGGAGAGAAGGAGGGAGGCTGCCGAGAAAGTGAGATGGACTAGTTGTGTGGACACCCCTGGAGACCCCTCCCGGACCCAAGAGCAGCACTCAGCTTAGAGCAGAGCCGGGAATCGCCTGTGCCGGTGGAATGGCACTGTTGGCTGGAGCTTGTTTAATTTTGTAGAAAGCGCTGGGCTCAAAGCCAAAGTGTATCATGGTAGGTATTATTCAGACAGACTTGGGATCAACTGTCAGAAAGCTAAGGAGGCCACTTGTGGGGTGTAGGCTAGTCGGGGGCGGGGGGGTAGTAATAGAGGAGCAGGAGAGGGGGTGATTTTGACAAAGCACAGGGGAGTTTGCTCGGCTCTGCCCTCAGGAAGGGGTGGGGCTGACCATGACCGTCACAGGGAAGACTAGGTTTGTTCTTGGCCTTCAACGGAACTCAAGGGGCTGAGAGGACAGACCTCAGATAGGCTGCCCCAATCATCTTCTGGAGGCAGCTCAGATGGGTGAAGTGGCCAAAGGCAAACCATGCTGGACCCCAAGGAGGTGGGTGAGGAAGGCCACTGAGAGCAGCCATCCCACATTTGTCACAGCGTTGGGCACACTCAATGAGCATCGATAGTGAGGCTGCCGTGCGGAGGCGCCGTAGGGGGTACCAGGGACTCCCAGCTCCTGCATCACTCTCAGGATTGAGAACCCAAGAACAGTGACTCCACTGGATGAACCAGTGTCAACATCTTCCGGGCCCGAAAGAGGGGAGTCGTCACTGAATCTTGTCTTCCTTCAGCCTTCTGTCTGCTCTCTCCCAAGGGTTGGAGACATAAGAAGCAGAGATTAAGATTCTGGAGTCAGTAGGTCTGGTTAAAATACCAGCTTTTGCCCTGAAAGCACATGACCTCGGACATGTTGTTCACCTTTTCTCTGAGCCTCTATTCCCTCATCTTAAAAATGGGAATTATAACACGTCAGAAGGCCATTGGGAGGATCAGTGAAGTCGTAAATGAAAAGCTTAGTGCGGTGCTTGGTGAAAAGAAAGGAGGCAGCAAATAATGAAGGTTGTAGAATGGGGGAGAAGGGCAGAAGGAGGAAGAGGAGGAGAAGAAGGAGAAAGAGGAGAAAGGACTGCTAAGAGGCAGCTCAGAATAGTAAGTAAGATCATAGCCTTTGTTGCCAAGCAGGCAGTATCAAATTCCACCTCACCCACTTACTAGCTGTGTGACACCTAAAGCTCCCTAGTGATTCCAATACTCATTAGGGTTGAGAACTTCTGAGTCACTCTTTGGCCCAAGAGTCTAAAGTGTCAGGATAGAACAAGAAGTCACCACCATGAGCTTGAGGATCATGAGCTCTGATTTAAAGAGACTTGGGTTCCAATTCTGACTCCACTGTTTATCAGTTGTGTGACCCTGAGTAAGACCCTTAAACTATGTCCTCAATCATAGATGAGTAAAACATGATACCTACTTCCTAGGATGGTTTTAGGATTTAAAGGAAATAATGTCTGTAAGGCATTAAGCATGCTGGACAGCAACACTCAAATGTCAGCTACTGCTGTTCTGTACAATTTACTTCTCCCCTATGCAGAGTCGACAAGCATTTACTCTCCTCTTCCAGATTTCTTTAAGGACTTAGATGGGTGATTCTGAGAGTGGAATTACCTGTAGGGTAAATTGGAATTTACCTTGGAATTACCTGTAGGGACTGTTAAAATGCAGAGTCTCAGGTCTTACCCCAGGACCTCAGTAAATTTAGGTGGGGCAAAAAATTATCTGTGGTTTCCAAAAACCCCCTGAGGGATGGTGACAGAGCCAAGACAGGGAACCACTGAGCTACACTGTCTTCCTGGGGCTGCCACATGAAGTTGACTAAAAGACGTAACTTGCTTCCAATTAGATCAGTGCTTCTATCTCCATGGCAATGTCATTTCTCAAGTTTAAAAAAAATAGTAAAAATGAAATAAGATCCTAGGGTTATCAATTGTCTGTATTTGCCCGAAGTGTTTGGACTCCAAGTTTAGGGGCAAATTAACCACGAAGCTAGCAAAATAAAACTTCCACCGTGGGGTGCCTGGGTAGCTCAGTTGGTTAAACAGCAGATTATTGGTTTTGGCTCTGGCCATGATCTTAGGGTCCTGGGGTCAAGCCCCACACTGGGCTCCCCAGTGAGGAGTCTGCTCAGGAATCTCTCTTCCCCTCTGCCCCTCCCCACCATGCTCTCTCTCTCTCTCAATAAAACAAATAAATAAATAAATCTTTAAAGAGAACCTTCCTTTGTAATTGATGAAAACCACTGTCATTCTCAATTTTGTCTTCCCCTCATATAGTATTGTAGTTGCTGCAAGTATTTTGGAGAACCATCAAGAACCTGAGTTAGGGGATGTGTTTTGTTTGGGTTTGGTGGGAGAGGTGGCTGACATTTCTAACAGATACCACATGAAGAGAATTATAGACTCTGGGGACCTAAGCTTTTCTCTAAAGTGGAAACTGAAAGCAGAGGGCCTAGCCACTATTAAAAATGGAGACATCAAGGCCCAAAGAGGGGAACTGACTCTTCCAAGATCGCACGGCAAATAAATGCTAGAGGCAAGACAGACTTCTTGAGCAAGCTAGTCCCACCAAAGTAGGTTCCTCCCCCTCTCCCCAGGTCCCTCAGTTTGGCCACCAACTATCAGCTCACCTTTGCTATGATGCGGCACAAGGGAGCCCCCTCCTGGGTCAGGCTGAACAGGTTTCCTGTGGTGGATTCCGTGGTGTAGATGTTGTCTGAGGCATTGATTTTTCTCACCAGCGCCTAAGAAAGGAGAGCAGAGTCTGATGGTTGATGGTCACTCACCCCACCTAATCTTCTTTAACGGAATACCAGTGGGTACATGCCCTTAGAAGCCCCTGGGAATCGATAATCCCACCCCATCCACAGTCCCACTATGGGGGTGAGGAGGTATTCTAGCTTTGGGAAAGACATGAGTCTGCATGAGGTCCAAACTACGTTTCAGGAATATGGGATAATTTCAACTCCCTGGGACATGGACAGCAAATGTGCTCTTTTCCAGTGGATCAGAAAACCAGCTCTCAATCTTGATGGTCTCAGCAAGTATGCTTTGTTGTTCTACTGGTTTCAAATGAGAAGAGAAATGATCAGTTAAATAAGCCATCAAGTTGAAAACCAATGAGTTGCTACGGCTATGACCAAAGACTTGGTTCATTTGCCTACGGCAAACTCCAGCTGGGTAATGGGTTCCGGGGTTGAGTCAAGAGAAGTAGTCCCCAGTAGCTTAGTGCTCAGGGCACATCTCCATCATGGGTATAGCCAGGCCAAATGCAGCAACCCCAGGAACCCTCTCTATCAAAGAGTGGGTAACTCAGGAACATCGGACTGCTCCAGGCTCTGGGAGCTAAGGCTTGAGGCAAGAAGGCTGGAAATGACTGAACGTAGGACCCAGGGAGAACCAGGAAGAAAAGCAAATGGAAAATTCATCAACAAATGAGACATAAAGATTAGTTTAGCTTATTTCTGGGAAAAAGCTTTTTCACATATCTTGAAACTACTTCCTAATCAGCCATTTGCTTTGAAGCATATGATTCATTGATTATAAAAGATTCCTACCTGCTAATTAATTCTAGCTGCTTGCGCTTCTCCTGGGAGATGTGGAGATAGTGATTCAGAAAGATCGCCTTGGGGGGCTTTATGCGAGAAAGTAACACCTCCAGAGCAGCAGCTCTGGGCAGCTACTCGGGAGGTTTCCGTTGCTATGTTATTTCAAAATATCAAAATGGATTTGTTTTTATTAAACCTAACGTTATGGAAAAAAAAACACTTAGAAGGAAATGAGGAGATTGGAATTCTGATGCCAGCTCGCCTTTTCTACACAGTGTGTTGATGAGGAAGTGTGTCTGAGGTTGAAAGCAGGGACTCTGGAGCCAAAATGCCCGGGTGCAAATCCTGGCTTTGCCCCCTCTGCCCTTTTTCTCCATGTGTCCCAGAGCAAGTAACTCAGCCTTCCTAGCCTGCAGTTTCCTTATGTGTGAAGTGGGGGAGAAATAACTGCCTGTCTCTTAGGGTGGCTGTACCCATTTCTTAAGGTAGCCAATACAGAGCCCACATACATATATACAGAGAGAGAGAGAACTTTTTATATAGGAAATATATATATATATATATATATATATATATATATATATGACTTGTAAAGGTACTCAGCACATGGAAGCAAAATAAAATTGTCAGCTGTTATTATTTTTTGATCTTGGGCAATACACACCCTAGGCCTCAGTTTCCCCATCTGTAAAATGATTAAAATTAAGTGGGTTTAGGGCTCCAGGTAAACTGGACTCTCCTTTTCTTTATCCAAACTCCTACAATTTTTCACACACGCAATACGCTAATCCCCTACATAAAGCAGTCTAGGATTAAGTGGGTATTTAATCAAGCTACATTAAATGTAAAAATTATTCTCTAAGATTTGATAGATGCCTCTTGTAAGGGATTTGACAAAAGGTAAAATTAATAACCAAGATTTGTCACTGCAGAGCTGTGTAATGAACGCATTTCTTAGAATCCTCCCCCTGCATGCTGTAAACAGCTACATAAGTGATAATGATGTTCACATGAAAATGCCGATTTCATATATTGGGGTCCTGTACCTAAATCATAATTACTCAGTGTTCTTGATTAGTGTTTGCACTTGAAGCAAATTAGCATGATGTTAAACAATTCAATCCAATGTCTTTTGCAATCATCTGCTCACATTAGACCATTTATGCCTGAGAATAATTTCTTGCTAATGCCTATACACACATACACCGTAATTATACCTCAAATCATCTTGGTGAATCAGCTCTCTGACAATGAAAAGTTGTAATCATCCTTTTCACAAAGATAAATTTGGAAGAATATGAGATCAAAGGCTCTCCTGAAATCATCAAGGCCCTAAGCATCACAGTATGTCAGAGCCAGAAGGGCCCTTAGCAGTCTCGTCCAACCCTCACTTCAGGAAACTGAGACGCAGAAATCTGACCAAGGTCACATATGTGGTGTGTGGTGGAGTTAGTTGGACCTTAACTCCTGTGAATCCAACTTTCTGTTTTCCAAAGTCAGTGAGTTCCTCTCCCTCAAAGTCGGCAGGACCTCACCTGGACCAGCCAAGATAGAGGATAGAGGTCTCAAGACAAGGAGAATATCCAGCCTCATTAGTAGCTCTCACCAAACTGGAGAGGAGCTCTCCTTCCTGGCTCCCATTAGCATCTACAGCCCTCTGCCCTGGGGTAGCCAGAGCTCTTCCTGCCGGGGGGCAGCATTCATAGACAGCCCCCAGCAACTTCCCCTCTGGATCTATCCCATGTCCTTGTTGAGGCCATAGCCCCTGAACCGCTCCAGCTGTGACTGCTCACAGCAGGGACACTACTGCCACCCACTCCAGCTGTGACTAGGGACACTACTGCCACCCAGGAGTGTTGGGGGGACTCCCTTAACAGACTTCGGCTTGAAAATTCACGTCTCTTCCAATTCATGTCCTCCTTTACCCTTTTATTTCTGTTTTCAGACCTGCAACATGGTTTTTCATGCCTGACCCTGCTTCTCCCCCCCACCACCCTGTATCCTGGACAGGCAGCTCCCCCACTTTATCCTAGACAGGCATTTATCCCATCCTATCTTGGTGTCAGCTTCAAACTACCACAGTCTCTAAAATCAAGATTTGTTAGGCAATCAAGAAGGAACTGAAGAAGTGTCAAAAATATGCTTTACCCTGTATTGTGAGAAAAGTGGTAGAAAAGAGAAAAAATAAAGGAACAAAGATTGATGAAGCGGAGTGACAGAAATATTGTTTTAAAGACAGAGTAGGCAGAGAGGAAACAATAACAAAAAAAAACCAGAATCTTGAAGATCAGGAGAAAGGGATAAAAAGAATTAGGGAGATGCACACCACCTAGCCTCTCGAAATAAGGAATCCAAAAAGGAAAAAAAAAAAATTTTAATTGTCTCCCAATTAGAAAGAGCAGTTGCAGCCCAGGGAAACTGATCAGGAGAGGTAAATTCTCATACATCAGCCTGGAATGAGTTCCTCAGAGGGACATGCTCTAGCTAAAGATTCAGATAGAGAATCCATAGCTGGGCACACTTAGGGCAGCCCAGTCCTGCCAAGAGATTACATAAATGTGGGCAGATGTGACAGGGTGTGATAGATTAAACATGGCCACACGTTCTTTGCTACTTCTCCCATAGACAGGTAGGCTCTGGTACCCACCCCCACCACCACTATTTAAATCTGGACTGGCCTCAGTGACCTGCTCGAACAATAAAAGACAGCAGTTGATAGAAGGAATGTTCCAGAACCTCCAAGGCTAGCTCACCAGACACCTTGAAGCTGCCCCCAGGCTTCGTGGAACATTCTTTTCAGTGTCCCAAGTTACCATGTAAGACATTTGGGAACTCTGAGGCTGTCATATGTAGGATCTGTCTGCTGAGAGTATCAGTACTCTCAGCAGACACCAGCTTTCCCCCAATCCCCTCCAAGGCACTACACATACGAAGAAGCTTTCTAACGACTTCCCGAACCATCTGCTAACTTAGTAACAACAAGTGACCTCTGTTGATGCCACACAGAACAGAAGAATCACTCAGCCAGGCTCTGCCCACATTCTTGATCCTTCAGAGGATAAGATATAATAAAAATGGTTGTTACGCTCCAACAGAGCTCTGGAAAACAGAAGACTACAGCGAACAGCATGAGATATCTAAAGGATTGCTAGATAAATTTCTAGGAGAAAGGTTTTGAAAAGGAGCATACAGTATTGTTGGTGTCCTCAGAGAATATATTGGAGAAATGCGTGAATCAAGCGTCACAGGAAAGGCACAGAAAGACTGCACATACTAAAGAGGAGATGGTAACTGAATCCAGGCTTGGATTATTGTTCTAATGGGAAAATATCTCCTGGGTTGGAACATCCAATTTAGGAAGGCAAATGGGGTTAAGATCTCTTAGAATTGGAGGTTTGGGGGCAAGCACAGACCTTAATTGATTTCATTTTTCTCAGTAAGGCAAATTCCAACATCTAGAAGTTGTTTGTTTTGTTTTGTTTTGAAAAACAAAAGAATGTTCCAGAAAGGAAAGAGAAGTCAACGTGGTAAAGCTACTCAAATCCAGCAACTCGTGCTCATTCTATGAGTTAGATAAAGAAAGAGACCAACATGAGACCCAGGGTAAACTTCAGAAAAATTCAGCAGAGTCTCCCTGAAAGGAGGTGAGGATTAACAGAAGGAGAGAGAATCCTGGAAGCATAGTTCATTAATGCCAAAAAAAAAAAAAAAAAAAAAAAAAAAAAAGAGATGTAGCAGAAGGAAATGCTACTCAAAGTTAACATACTCAAAAGATATGGAAAGACTGTATTCTGAGAAGCACATGGCAGAAGGACTGGTCTTCACAAGGCTATAAAAGTCCAGACTTCAAGAGCATCACAGACAACTCTCCTTATAGACAGGGATTTTAGGGCTGAAGCAATTCTCCAGGAAGAGGCAGGGAAGATAGCCTTCATGATATAGAACTAGAACACCTGTGTGTTCTAATGCAGTTTTTATTTTCTTATTTAGCTCTAAATGAATTTTGAAAAACACATGACCCCTTACACATTTTTAATTCGAAAAGTAAAATTTTTCATCATAAGTTTCAAGAACAAAGTTGGAAAGGATGTAATTTCCAGTAGGTTGTAGATATCGACATAAAATAAGACCATTACATCACTCTTTTGGATGTGTTCAGTGGAATTTAAATACCAAAACAACTTGATGCCCTCATCATCCCCTTAAAAAGGTATGAATAATCTCTTTTTTTAACATTGTGAGCATTTTGCATCTTTTCTTTTCATCCTTTATGTTCCCAATCCAATCCCTCCTGAGAATTTTATCTTAATGTAATATATTTAAGTTTCAAAGTGTTTTAGGGATCATCCTTGTCATATTTATCACTGACATTTGAAATGTCATTTTATTTCCTGCGACTATCAGGCTCTAAGTGCTTAAAAACACTCTCTCCTTGGGGCATATGGTTGGCTCAGTCCAGCTCTTGGTTTCAGCTCAGGTCATGATCTCAGGGTCATGAGATCGAGAACCACATCAAGCCCCACATGGACTAGGCACTCACAGCAGAGTCTGCTTGAGATTCTCTCTCTCCCTCTCTTTCTGCCCTCCCACTGCTTGCTCTCAAAATAAATAAATAAACAAATAAATAATTAAAATCTCAAAAAAATACTCTCTTCTTGGTTGAGTTATTGTTATAATTATTATCAGTACAACTGGTCCAAATGTAAATTGTAAATTCTGCTTAATAACTATAAATTATAAAAATTAAAATGTTATTATAAATATACGTCTTAATGAGATAAATGAGGCTCTGTATCCTTTTCAGGGTTTCTCATTAATTGATCTATACATGATTGAATATTGACCTAATGCTATATTTTTAGATGTAAACCCTGAAAAATCTCATTCCCATAAATCCATAGAGAGGAATAGAAAGAGTTTACATAGCCAAGTTGCTCAATCCTGCACATTCTGAGTTACGCAATCACAATGGTGATCCATCATCAAACACCATTTTTAATGATCTGCCAGTTGATAACTCCTTTAAATTGGTAAAAGTAAAGAATTGGAAACCACTTGACTTGTAAAAGCGTTTGTCACCCAATCATTAAAGTTGTTCATTCACTATCTCAGTTTCTGGGAAGAAGTCCAAAAGTACTTTACCAAGACTTATCAAATACTTATTAATTATACCCACTGCTCTTTCACTTGGAGTACCTTGGGTTATCCAAATTATTCAGAAAGGATTAGGAAAATCAAAATATTATTACTTTCATTGCCAATATAATTTTTAGTAAAATATTTGTGCTTGTTTCAAATATGTTTTATCAAAACCTTGAAGCTACAGCTTTTGCTTACTTAATTTATGGAAAACGCCCACCCTATAAACTAATCGGCAGACTGTTCTTTCAGCCAAGCCAATCAGCCAAGACAAATTTTTCTCAATATAGAACTGACTTCGTTTTTAATTGCAAAGTGTTTTGATATGTTTCAAGAAACACTAAAACAATACTGACAAATAATTATAGAAATCATTCTCCAAGGGAAAATGCTAAAAACTGTAAATATTAAGAGCTAAAATAAAATTTGGTTTTATTTGTGTATGTTATAAAGCCAAGATAAAGCAATTTACTAAACTTTTAATAATGCAAGGTAATATGTAGCTAGTATTTTTTCAGCAAATAGGTGGTGGGTATATATATTGAAATCTGGTGTTCAGTATAAGGAATAATTAAAATTTGAGAATAAAAATATTAGAAATCGGGGTACCTGCATGGCTCAGTGGGTTAGGTGTCTGACTCTTGACTTCAGCTCAGATCATGATCTCAGGGTCGTGGGACTGAGCGCCATGTCAGGCTCCATGCTGAACATGGAAAGATTCTCTTTCCCTCTCCCTTTAACCCTCTTCCTACTTGTGTGTGTGTGCTCGCTCTCAAATAAACAAACAAACAAATAAATACATATATATATATATATATATATATATGTATTAGAAATCATTTGATTATTTTTAGGACTCTGATGATCAGACTTCCCTCATATTTAAAAAAGGAAAAAGGTATTTACTGCTTAAATCTAATTAGTCCAGCTGCTAGCAATTAATTTTATCTTTTGCTAACAAGAAGCAGAAATTAGTATAAATATTTCAAAAATATGTTGACAAAATAAGCTTTAACTGCTTCCTTAAATAATGTGTACCAAATCTGACCAAAAAAAAAAAAAAATCATGTAAAATTTGCATCTGTGGATTTTATCCAATATACCTTGAAAAATTTAGTCATTCTCAAAAGTATTCCAGCATTTAAAAGAATCAGTATCATTAACTTTTAGAATCTTTGGCTCTTCAAAGATGTTTTTCTTTCCAGTGAATGACATATCCTAGGTTTGAGTATGAGATATAGTTAAAAGGAATTGCTTGCATTTAAATTTGTGCCCCCAAAAGCCATTTTGAGTGCTTGATGTGTCTGACCAGCTCACACTTCGCTTTGTCTAAGGAGAATGTCCCTTAAGAGCTATTCACAATCTGGGAGTAAATACAGATAGAAGGGATATGATAAATTGAAAACTTTCAAATCCACTCCTCCTATACACACACACACACACACACACACACACACACACAACCATTCTACCATATATCTCCATACTGGGCAAAACACATAATTTCTAATGCCTTTCTCAACAGAAATATGTAAGAAAAAGCACAGAAATAATTCATGGAGGCCTATGGGTTTATGGTTCAGGAATGAAGGCTTCTTCTTTGATCTCCCCAGTCTTACTGCTACTCTAAGGTTTTACACAGCAGGGCAATGTACCATAACATTTGGGATGGGTGGGCATATGTCCTTCTTTTGGAAAGTAATAGAAGGGATGTTAGAAACTGCCTATTATTGGGAGGATCGTTTTGAGAAAGAAACAAAAATTGAAGATCTGGGCATTGATTTCCTTAAAAGTATATATGCTTGCATTTCTTCTGGTAAATCTTTGAGAACCTGGAGAATGCTATGTCTTTGAAGTGGTTTGGAAACTTCTAGCCTAAGTCACTTCAAGCAGCCCAAACCAATGCAGCCCGGGGTGACAGAAAGACAGTGTTTAGAGGAGAGCTAGAAATTAAGAAATGTTGAAAATGCTGGATGGGAAAGTATGCAAACCAGGCAAGTTACTGGGAAGAGATTTTAAGTGCCTGACTTTGCAGGAAGAAGTAAACATATCAAATGCCCTTCTATAAAGAAGGAGACATTTTTCCCTATATATAGTAAACATCATGCCACAGTTAACCTAGGGTGGATGCTTTCTCCCAGTGAGTGAATTTCCACAAAACCTTGTGGACGGTGGACACCTGAGATAAACTGATGTCCCACCACAGACCCTATCAAGATGCTGCCCATTCCCAACCCTCTTTTGTTCAGCAGCAGGTTAAGTATCTGTGAAGACCTTCAGCAACCCTAAGACAGAGTCCCAGCATGAAATGTTGCATGGAATTCCTGCCTTAGGGACCAAGGATTGGTCTGTTTTAACTTTCTGTGAGTGCAGGGGTAGTGCTATTATATTATTGCATATCCAAGGTATGAACTCTTCCAAGTATGGCTGGGAAAGTCTAGTACAAACTGAGAATCCTGGAAAGAACCCCGTCCCATTGCTGGAGAGACAGCCCAGACTGTAACTTCCCAAGAAAACATGACCACACACACACTGGAATGAGACCCTTCTGGCTAAGATGAGCACAGTAAGTAAATGGGAAAGAGTTTTATTAACCTAAGTACTTGGGACTTTGAATTATTCCCACAGGTAAAGGGATGCGGGGATTTTTGTTTGTTTGTTATGTTTTTGTTTTTCATGCTATTTTTTGTAGCGGTGGTGGTGGTTGGTTTTTTTTTAAACCTTTTTCTTTAACTTTATTTTCTCTCTGGGAACTTTATAATGAGACACAGTATTTCTAAATTTTGGACATCTTTATATTTCTCATCTGACAAGTAAAGATTATCTTTATGCTACAATTTAGTTGCATTGCAGCCTCTGATTACCTATATAGGACAACATAGCTGAGCAAAATCTGACAGTGGGAAATAGGACAGGAAAGCAAATTTTGAGCTTTAGTTACAAAACCTCCTAGAGCTAACTTAATGGATCTAATATCATGAGTCATTTTCAAGCCTTCTGGGAGCAGAATGTAAATTTCCCACTATGATTCCAGAAGGATCTACAGAGAAAGAGGGGTTGTTATTTGGAAGAATGGCTTCATGAAGGTGGGAAATATCTTTCCCACTGGCAGCTGACCTCCCCCAAGGCGCTCAGCTGCACTCCCACCTGACCACAGCCCAATGGATAAGGCCACTGAGACAGTAGGACAGAAACTATCACTACTAAGGGGCAGTACTTGGTCCCCACTACTACTGTTCCCTAGGTAGGGATTTCAGCAACACACCCCTGCTAGTGTCACTCCCTATCTTTTTAGGTCACCCTACTGAGAAGTTAGGGATGAGTTTGTGAGTTTGGGAAGAAGGAACTGAGGACATGGCACCTGTCTCTCTCTTAGGAAGTGTCCCTCAGGTCTGAGTTCTGTCGCAAGCTAGGTGCTTTTCCCTCAGGTGAGGCCTGAAGCTGACCAGCTTTGCCTAGGACAGGGAGGGGAAATTTAGTTGTGAGATAAAGTTTGAACTAGTTCGTTTAGCCACAGAGCCAAAGATATATTCCTTAATCAGTTTTATTAGAATAAAGATGTTATTTGAAACTAAAATCAAAAGTAATAGAGGGAATGGAAGGATAAATTAATATAACATCTACCCACATGAAGCTGAGTCAAGGAATCAAAGGTACAGCTAAGAGTCAACTTATTCAATAGAGTCCCCTTTATTTTAGAGTAAATCAATTTTTACAAGTTAAGTCTTCTCTTACCTCCCACATAGCTAATCCTTTATTCCCAAATAGATTAATCATCAAGGTTCATTAATTTCCTATCGGTGGCTCCTGACATTTTAACTTGAAATTCTTCCATACTCGCCAAATAGTTAAATTATCTTAAAACAATTCATTAGGTGACCGGGGGCTCTTTTAGCAAAGCGTGCTGCGAGCTTCTCTTAAGGCAGAGCAAGACTTGATTGAAGAAAGCAGCTCACTGAGTCAGAAAAGGCCACTGGTTCTTCATGGGTCATTTCATTTAATCCTAATGACAACCCACTGCAGACGTGAGGACAGGAAGTAGCTGACCCAGGTCTGCATATCCAGTGAGCAGCACTAGCGGGATGTGAACCCTGATATGCCTCCAGACTCCATGCTCAGGCCCCTACCCCACCATCCCCATATCACAGAATGCCATACTACCAAGATTGGAAGAGACCTTGGAACTCATTCATCCCCTGCCAGTGTCCTCCAAGCCTAGCTTGGCCTGTTAAGGGATGGGACTTCAAAACACAGTCCCCTGCAGGACAGCCCTGTCATTTCACAAACCCTTCTCTATACAGAACATCCTCTAGGTTTGATGGCTGACCTGAGCACCTTCTTCCCTTTGGGGTCCCCAAACACAGAACGCTGGAGATGACAGAGTGTCCATCTCTGGACAAAACATTCTCTGCTCCTCTACCCACTCCCACAGACCTTGATCTTCAGCCTCTCTCCCACCCTTTCAGGAGCCTCCTCAGAGTACTGCCATTGCCAGTGATGCGTCTGGGGTCTAGAACTGGACATGACATTCCAGGATGGAGCCGACCAGTGCAAAGTAGTGCTAGATTGCTGCTGCCCTATCATAAGCATTGTTCTACCATAGATTATTTTTGTGCAAGGTGGGGATAGGGGAGGTGGCAAGGCTCTGCTTGAGAACTTCCCAAGGACAAAAAATATTTTGACCAAATTGTATTTCTTGAAACACCAGCATCCCGGAATAAGTGATCAGGTGCTTTAAGGAGAAAACAGATTTGTTGTGACTATGTAATTTTGGAACATACAGCTTAGTATTCAGTCTTTATTGAGTGCCTACTGTAGCAGAGGTTCTACCCTGGTCACCAGATATATATCCATAAACAAAACAAACCCAAATCCTTGTCTATGGGAGCTACAGATCAGACAAGAAACACTACGAATGTGTGAAGATCTTTTAGAAGATTCTCAGTGCAGAAGAACACATCACAGGGGAAGTACCGATGCAAGGACACAGGCTTAAGTCCCTGTATGTCAAGAGACCTCAAATATAGGATCCTCATATAATTATTAACATCCTAGGGAACGTACTGTTCACCAGTTTAAGAAACACAGGCTTACAACACTGAACACAGATCACCTTGCCTTCAGCCAATGTATCTCCTCATGTCACTGCCATCTGTATGGAAACATACACACACACACACAACTAAAGATCAGCCAAAATGTATTAAGAGCGCAGCGATCCCAAACAATAGGAGGGTGTAGCAGACACCACGGTGCTCACTGGGAGGAAAGGGGGGCTTATTGGAAAGCTAAGGAACATGCAGAGGAATGCAGGGCAGACAAGGGGAGGGAGGCCAGTGCACTAATTTTTTTTTTTTTAATATTTTGTGTATTTATTTGTCAGAGAGAAAGAGCACAAGCAGGGAGAGCAGCAGGCACAGGAAGAAGCAGGCTCCCCACTGGACAAGGAGCCCGATGTGGGACTTGATCCCAGGACCCCAGGTTCTGACCTGAGCTGAAGACAGAGGCTTAACTGACTGAGCCACTCAGGCTAGTGGAGGGTGGGGGGTGCAAATTCTAAGAGAAGAGCCGCTGATCCAGCTCAGCTCCCAGGCCAAGCATCAGTGACCCAGGTGGCCAGACCTGGGGATGGGCAGGATTTAGCTGTGGAAGCAAAAGGACCCAGAGCAGGAATTCTACTGCAAACAAGATCAGGATGAGGGAAAAACCAGAATAGACCCAGAAACCCCAGGAAAACAGCTACCTAGCCCACAAGGTCCAGGCAGACTCCTTTGTAGCCCAGGGAGCTCTCCCCAGGATTCTGACCTAGACCATGCTCTCTACCCCTTTGACTCCTGGTAGACTACTTCCAAACCCAGCTGACTTCGGTTTATAATTCAACATTACTCTTCAAGGTTAGCCCTTTTGTTGAACCTGATAGTTCCAGGAGAGAGGGCACTAAATTCACATAAAAAGCATCATCAGCACCAGCAGTCCTTCTCCAAAATACCTCCAGGCTCCCCTCGTCCCCACGGCGACCTTCAATCTCCTCACTCTTCACTCCCTTGGCTTTTTCACCCACTTCGGCCCCATGTCCCACAGGGTCCCTCTGGGACTTGAGAGCTCAGTGTGGGACACTGGCCCCAGCTTAAGCCATTACACATGCACAGGTCAGCATTTGCATGTCAACTCCAAGGCCAGCCCCAGCAGCAACCACCCCCCCCAACCCCGCCCTTGGCCCTTCCTTCCCTTCCTCCCAGGCTCCTGGGACAGAGCAGCCTCTGCAGATCTCTGGGGTGGGAAGGGTGAGAAAGCCTGGGGCCAGACACGCTGACGAAGCAGGTGAACCAGACCAGAAGAGCCTGTACCCTGTGGAAAATGAGCTGGACAAATAAGAAGGAGAAAAAGGAAAGCTCCGGGCTCTATGGAAAGGCTGAGTCTGGAGAGAAGCTGATAGGGGAAGAGACTTGCTATTTGTGGAAGGCTTTTATTTGGTGGTGGGAAAAGAATGGCAAATATGTAACACAATATTTCTGTAACTATAAATAACACGTAAATACCTTTCATAATGAAAGCCTTATGGAATCTGCTTTTCTGGGAGGCTTTTAAAATAGGAAAAGGCAACGGAGGGAAATCACATATATTTAACCCACACTGTGTTGTTTGCTTAATCCTCTCACTTTTCTTCTGGGGAAGGTTTTCACTTTGTAGGTGAAGAAAATGAGATGTTACGGAACTTGATCTCGGTCTCACAGTGAGCCATAGTTTGAAAGTAGATCTGGTTCCAAAGCCCTCATTCTTTCTAGAATCAGACACGAGCCTGCTTAGAGGCAGGGGCTAGACTATATGACCTTTCTAGATTCTTTTCTATTGCCAGATTTTTGGACTTGGCTTGTTCCCCCACAGATGCCTCAAGTCTTTCAAGATAATACAGATCTCTTGTGTGTACTGTAGACAAGTACTATAGACAATAGCAACAGAGATTTAAGGTAGTAGGGACAATACTGAGACAGCTTCTGCCATGGCCTCGTGTGACCTTAGGTAAGTCTCTTTCCTCTTTAGGCTCCAGTTCTCACATCTAGAAAATGCAGATTTGGGCTAACTTGGGAAGCATCGAGCTCTAACAGTCCTGTTTGCTAAGTGCTGGAGTTCATTTTGGTAGCCTGAGGATGTGCCCCAAGAAAAGCATGTGAGAGCTTCCCCCAGCCTGGCCCGGTGCCTCGACCCCACCCCTACTCCCACCCCAGGAGTCCACGCAAGCGCCCCTGTCCATAGCCCAGCCTGCACCGACCTGCACCTCCCGGGTCAGCGCCAGCTCCAGCAGCTGGCCGAAGTGCTGGCCCAGCGTGCTCAAGGTCTCACTCACACAGGCCTTCATCGACTTCAGAACATGCTCATTCTCAACCTGGAGGCACCTAGGGAAAAGAAATCATGGTGTGGGCCCCTGGGATGGGCAGGTACTCAGCCCAGAGCCATTGCAGGGGCCAGATCTGGGCCTGCCGCAGGCTTGTGGGTGGTGCGAGGGGCCTAGAAGGACGTCATCAGCTCCAGGGGAGTCAGAGATGGAATATTTCACAACCGGCTCATCCTCTGGCCTTCTAGTGTTCAGAGAAGTGCTGCTCAAAATGGGAGCGAACAGTCCACGTCACTAGGAAGACAGGCCGGCAGCCAGTGGTCAGACCCATTCCTCTGGGCTCCGCCCCGAGAGGACCCACCATCACTGCACCAGGGTCTGGGGTGGGGTTGGGAGCTGCAAGGGGGATGCTGCTGCTGTTGCCAGGTCGGATGGTGCACGGTAATACTCACAACCCTGGAGGAAAGGGCCATCTACAGTGGTGGTCTACAGAAGGGAGCCTTGAAAATTTTCTCCCCAGGTGGAAAGAACAGGGGGTGGATCAGGTTTAAAATATACCCCAGGGGCCTGAGAATGTTCTCCTAGAAGGCCAAAGACGCCACAGGGTCCTAAGGGAAACCAAGTCTTGTGTTTCTCTTACAGGGCATGGCGGCTGGAAAGAGTAAGGACAGAGGGTGTGTATACATGTGAGGCTGAGCCTCTGTATGTGTCTGAGTGTAAACATGTACATATTGACGTGTGCGAGATACAGAGAGGAGGGTGTGAATGTATTTCTGTGAATATATGAGTGTATGTTTATATATCTAAGTACAGGCAAGTGTGTCTGTGAGATCCTTGTCTATATGTCTGTGAGAATAGGCTGTGAGGGTCTCCTTTCACTTTGTCTTGACTTTGGGGATCAGGTTAGGGGGTTTCCCAAAGCTGCACGAAACCTTTTCCTTTTTACTAACGCTCAATAATCCTCTTTTTTCCTCTGCATGGGCCTCTCCTCTTTTACATTCTCTCTAGGACCTGAAAATGGGGCAGAAAAGCCCAAAGGAGTCTTCCAAGGTTGCTGATGAAAGTCAGCAAAAGGAAGCTCCAGACCACCACCAGCCCCCCAACCCACTCCCTCTTTCCCCCTGGAAGAAGATACCAGCCCCTTCCCCTGACTGAGGACAGGCTGTCCAGTCTCATCCAGCAGCCAGGTTTACCTCTCTGTGATTGCCGAGAGCTCTGAGCATTTCTCCATTAACAGTTTCTCAATCTGTGGAAAAAAACAGAAGAAAGTTTATTCAATTCAACAAGCACTGGTTGAGGACCGACTACTGCGTGGGGCTCTCTGGGGTATAAAGATGAAGAATCAAATCATCTGATTTTGGAATCAGGCCCATCAACTATAACACAGTGTTGTATGGACGGCAAGACACCATCGTCAACTTCTTTGCGAGCTCCAAAAAGAAAACCAAGCCCTTAGTTGTGCTGGAGGATCTGAGAAGCTTCTGAGAGGAAGGGGCATTTGAGCTGGGCTGCAGAGGATGAATAGGAGTTTGCTGTTTGTGAAGTGGAGCAAGGAAAATGGTAAAGCTGTAAGCTGGGAAGTGAATGCCAGAAGAAAGAAAAACACTGACAAGGGAATTTTCAGTCCTCCGCTATGGGTTTGGAAAAGAAGATTGGAAATCATGGGCTTCGGAATCAGAAAAACTTAAACTGAATCCTGCTTATACCATTCACGGCATAACTTTGGGCAAGTTACTGAGGCTCTCTGAGTTTCTATTTCCTCAGCAGTACAGTGAGGACTTCACACTAGCTAATACTTTTTCAGTAGCCATTTTTAATGTTTCATTACATGTAAATAACATGTAAATAACATGAAAAAATACTATTACTCATTTCATTAATGGGATGGAACTGGGGTACAGAAAAGGTAAGTAACTTGCCAACGTCACACAGTAGAGCTGATCTTTGAACCCAGACAATCTGGCATTAAAGTGGGTGCACTGCTCCCCTGGACAGCTTCTCACAGTGGTTCTGTCTGCTTTGTATCTAGTGCGGGTTAAATGAGATGGGTGAGTGAAAATACCTAGCTCAATGCCCAGGACATGGTACATACTCAGTAAAGGCCCTTACTAGCTTCTCTGCTCTTTGGAAGAGAAGGGAGGTGCTGGAGCAGGAAAAGTTCAACCTCCAAGCATTTCAGACCCATGCTTCTAGAAGGCATCCCCCTTGCAAATGCCCACCCGCACCCACCCTGGGGCAGCTGACCTGGCCCATCTCCTGGGAGGAGCTCCTGCTGAGAGTGCTGTACTCGCTGACCATGGAGCGGGCATGGCAGGCCAGACGCACACTCATGCTGTGCACACGCGCCCAGCGGTCCTGGGCCAGCTTCTGCCCGATCCTGCGCAGCTCGGTGCTGATGACCCAGCCCCTCTTGAGAAGCAGCTGCAGGGGGTCTCCGGGGCCAGGGCTGCCAGCCAGGATGAGGTCACTCTGAGCATCTTCCTCCAGGCTGATGGGCTTTGCCTGCAGGACGCACATGCACTCACACTCCGTCATGAGCTTCAGGTCCTCCATCCAGCGCTGGACCGAGTCTGCCTGCATCAGGTGCAGCCTGCAGCCGGGGAGCAGCACCACAGTGATGGTCAGCGCCCCGCAACTTCCAGAGGTTCCCATTTTGGGCCATCTAGGCTCATCACTGTTTCTTGCGCTCACTTATGTTAACCCTCTTTTCTTCTGTTTTCTCCAACTCACAGATAATAAGAGGGAGGCACAGAAGCTTTGGAAGCAGATGACCAGACAAGCACTGGGCCATGAAGTCAGGCATATTAGCAGCCTGTATTTACAAGAAGAAGAAAACAGAAGGAGCCTAAATATTGAATCCTGGTTATGTGATTAGGAGCTACGGTCGGCTGTGTAGTTACCGAGTGTGAACCTTTTTAAAATTTTTTTTATTAATGAAAGCATTTTTAAACATGCTTTCACAAAGAGTAGCCCAAGACTAACATGGTTAGAAAGGGGATAAAGAGAATACAAGAGCCTCTGATCATCATGTTCTAGAGATAGAGAGCTGAAGCAGACTGATTTAAGAGCGTCCACGAGGGAGGAAAGGAACTAGACCCTCACTCACAGACTCATTTACTCCATGAACACTGCAGAGGACAGCTGTCATTTTTGTCCTTCTAGCATCCTTCCTCCTCCTTCTGTCAATAGCAGAGGCAAGTGATACCGTTGCCCCTTGGTGTGGCTTCTTGCCGTGAGCTACTGCTGTTCCCTCCTCCCAAACAGGGCTTGCAAGGCAGCTAAATCATGGCACCTGGGAACCAGCATTTGGCACAGAGGAAGCCTGTTGTACTATGCAGGGAAGAGCTCTGGACCCTTGAGCGGGACCCACTCCCACCCCCTACCTCAGGCCTGGAATGGAAAGGGCCATGGAAAAGCCACAAAGGGAGCAAAAGGGAATCAGTGCCACCAAACTGCCCCTGTCCTGGGCCCTTCCCGGGAGGCCTGATTAGATCCCAGACTCACCATTCTGTCACCCCCACCAGCCCCCATTCGCACCAAGCCATACTCCATTCTTGTCCTTTGAAATCTTTTAGAACTAGAAAGAAAGTGGGATTTCAGAAGCTGTGTTAATTAAAATCCTAGTTGATTTATCACTTGGCGGGTAAGAG
The DNA here is from genome assembly GCF_009829155.1 of Mustela erminea. NCBI lineage: Eukaryota > Metazoa > Chordata > Mammalia > Carnivora > Mustelidae > Mustela > Mustela erminea. Next base: position 69,556,990 of record NC_045622.1, on the reverse strand, counting down.
ACATGGAATGACAAAGCTATTGATTTCTCGAGTATCTGCGTTATTGGGGCCTGTGAGAGTCTGTGTTTGTGGATATGAACTCATTTAGGTGTCTGTCTATATTATCTGTGTGCTCGTGTCTGGGATGTCTGGCTCGGAGCTGCTGTGTCTCTACCTGCACGAATCATCCGATGATTGCGGGTGCTTACAAGCCTTGCATCAGATAAACTCGATGACTAAGAACAGCTGGGGTGGGCCGTGAGCGTGGGCTGCATTAAATGACTCAGTCCCAAAGTAAAGAGTACAGAAAGGGGACGGAGAAGTAACTTTGCAGTGGAGAAACCTGACATAACCCCATCCTACTCAAGTGATCCAAAGGAACCTCATTGCTCATCAGCCTCTGTTGACAGCGTGGGCTTTGGATGGGACATGATGAGCAGGACTTTCTTCTCCCAAACACCAAACTTTAGTCTAATCAAATGAAAGGCCTCAGGGATCAGCTAAGGGACATTCTACAGAATACCTAATCAATACTCCTCACAAGTGCCAGTGTCCTCACCAACAAGGTCACGCTGAGAAACTGTCAGAGGCCAAGGGAGACAAGGGAGACATGATGACTGACTACAGCAGGATCTCCTGGATGGAATCCTGAAACAGAAAAGAACCCTCAGGAAAACTAGTAAAAGCCAAATAAAGTCTGGAGTTTAGTTAATACAACAGACTAATGATGGTTCCTCGGTTGTAACAAATGCACCATGCTCTCAGGGGATGCTAACGATCAAGGTAATTAGGTATGTGGTTAGCATACAGGGGCCGCCTGTACTATCTTTGCAACTTTCTGTAAATCTAAAACTATTTTAAAGTTTGAATGTTTCTTTAAAGAAATGGGGTTCCAGGGAGAGAGGTAGAATCCAGCTGACAGAGCTGAGGGTTCCTTACTCCATTATCCACAGGAAGAATTGCATTTCCATTGCCTCTTCCCCAAATAGAAGCCCAGGCTGGAACTGACTGTCTGTCCGGCCTTGTGTCATGAGCTTCAAGGGAGGAAAACCTAGAGAATGTATCATCCTCCACTGGAGCAATCCAAACCCCAGCAGACAGGTAGGAGGAACCTAGCTAAGGAGCCAGGAGTGGAAGCTTCCTCAAAGAACCTGGAAGTGGAAGGAAAGAGGGTACCTGGTTGGACCAGAGGACGAAAGTTGTTCTCTCAGAGGAAAGGAATGTGGCAAGCCTAGTTGGCTTCATCTTCCAGTTGGTCCTATGATCTGCCCTGGAGCCCACCAATGGCTGATTCCAGGCAGGCCTCCTGGACCTGCCCAGGGAGGCCCCCTCGGGCAGAGTCAGACCCTCAGACACCTCTCTGATGATCCTGCTCCCTCCTTAGTTGCCTGAACAGGCTTTGAACCCAAGCTTCCCGGGGATGAAACAGCCTACTGTGTAAGGAAGGCCACTGTAAGGAAGGTCCTTGAGCTTATGAAAAGCTACTACAGGCCCAGGCCAAGAAGGCTTGTACCTTAGCATGTGGGGGCGTGAAGGGTTGGCTCTGCTACTTACAATCTGTGTGGCTGAAGGAAAGCTATTGTTGCTTTTTCCCCCTTTTCTGAAATTTGTATTGAAATAACATATGTACATGAAGGTGAACAAATTATAATATCAAGCTGCAGTCTGATGAATTTTCATAAGGTCGACACGCTCATGTATCCAGGAACCAGTTTTGAAACATTGCCTGCATCCCGGTGGTCTCCCTGGCGCCCCCTTTTGGTCACTCCCCGACGAGGATATCCAGTATCCTGACTTTTTAACAACATACATTAGTCTCTGTAGTAAGTTTCTTAACCTCTCTGAGCCTCAATTTCTTTATCTGAAAATAAAGGTAGTAATTTCAGAGAGATGGAAGAATTACATTAAACAGTGAACAAGAAGGACTTAGGACATTGCATAGCCTAAAGAAATGCTCAAAAATGTTAGTTCTCTTTGCTGTGTGTCCCCCATGGAATGCTTCAGCACCTACAATAATTACCATCACAATGGCTAGAAGTTTCTGAGCACATGCCACATGTTGAGCCCTGTGCTAAGTGCTTTACACGAATCATTTAATTTACCCCTCAAGACAAGTGTCTGCCTTAAGTAGTATTATTATCCCCATTTTACAGATGAGGAAGCCAGGATGAGAGAGGTAAATCCTCCAGGTAGAAGGTAGTAGCATTGACATTAAGACTTTGGTCTCTTTCACTCTTAACCCTTAACCTCCTTGCTTTACTGCTTCCCACTCTAACAACCTTAAAAAAAAGAAAAAAAAAAAACAAAACACCACATCAAGGAGCAGAGAGCAAGATGAGACAGCCTGACACAGGGAGACAGGAAGGACAATTTTCCCGAGCAAAGAGTTCTGGGGCTGCTTATAAGCAACAGGACGAAGAAGGAAAGCTGGGAGCCCCTGGCTCTGCCTAAAGCTCTGGGGTACAGGGTGGACTGGGAACCCAGCTCCAGAGATGCAGCTGCTGCTTCCAGGCCAAACCCACTCCCGGCTGCCCAACCGCCGGAGGGCCTGCCAGGGTGACAGCCGCTGAGGCAAGGACAGACAGAGACGCCTTCGGGAAAGCAGAATCTGGTTTTCTTTAAGAATGAGCTTAAAATAACTTCCATTTCTAGAGATTGTTTGAAGAGAGACCTCCTCTTTCCCCACTAAGGAGCAAACAAGCATACGGAGAAGAATAAACTGGGTAGGTTAGGAAGCGCAGAGACCCCCACCTCCTCTTAACCTCGCTCAGTGACTAAGCCTCAGGCCCCATCAAGTAGGCGCAGTCTCCTTAGGTCCAGGGCCAACTCCAGGAGGGCTGGGAGGACTTCAAGAGGTTCTGACCCATCAAGGCTGGAGGGGAAAAATGAGTTGGCTGCTCAAGGCATGTATCTATCTCCCACTCAGCCTGATTTTACCCAGGATGCTTTGCATCCATGCTGCCCAAATTACAACTAAACCATTGAGATTACAATATAATTGTGTTTGGCATTCAGTATATGTGCTGCCGAAGCAAGCACAGTATTTGGCATTAAAAAAAAAAAATAGCGAATTGGGTGAAAAGCAGTTCTGAAAGCAGAGGAAAAGGGAAAATCGACAAAACCCATCAGGGATAATAATTAATATATATTGGACCCTTATAGTACCCCAAGGATTGTATAATTATCACACATCATTTTATTCTCAGAATATCCTGATTAAGTACACACTTTCCTTGTCTCCATTTCACAGATGAAAATACACAGGTATGGAAGACTTATATGACTTGAGAGAGCCAGGACTCCCTGCAGGCAACCCAATTCCAAAGACTGTTTACCTACTGACCATACTCTACAGTTTCTCCACCTGTCTCTCTCTTCTACCAACTTCGAGATATCCTCAAAGGCAGGCACTGACCTCCCTCAGCATCTCCAGCACTCAGCACAAGGCCTGACACATGGTCAGGATCAGTAAATATTTAAGCGATCAAGTAAATCAGAAATTGCCTGGGAAGCATGAATTGTAAGCCCCGCCACGCCAGCTGGAAATATTGTCTGGGCTTGTAGGGGTGTTACGAGATAAGCATGAGTGCTCCGGCCTGACACATGGGAAACCCTTGAACTCACGCAATCCTCTGTTCTGAATTACATTTCAGGAGATGTGGTTTCGATCTCTGGCTGGCGTGTCAGACAAAGTGTAGGTGAGTTCCCTGCAGCGTGGTTCAAGTTTAAGAGCTGGGTAAGTAACTCCATTCCACAAAAGACATCATAATAAAAACTTCTGTGTTAAATAGAAACACGTGACCAGGTGTCAGTAGAATCAGAGAAACCTTTTGTACAAGTCATTCTACAAACATTCCTCGATTCCACTAAGCCATAAAGCTTGGGCCCTTCGCAACCACTGTCCCAATTCTCAGAACTTCCAGGCAAATGGTAAAGTATGGATATGGATACTCAAGCCTGGGGTTGGGTGATGGGGGGGTGGATAGGGAGTGGCTAAAGGGAGATCTTAGCTCCTATGGGAAGTGCTGTCCCCATAGGACACCTGTAACAAACACAAAATATCTTCACTCAGTTCAATAAAGCTTAAAATTTGAAGCCATTCCTGTCAGACAACCCCTACTTGACCTGATTCACTGATGCACTATCGATGTTGAGCACGCACACTCTGTGCTGGTCCCTGCCCTCAGGACACTCACCCCATTTAGGGGAGAGACAGACATAAGTAAATGTAACCCAACCTCTTTCTCATCCCAACACCATGCGCCATACACCTCAAGCATTTCCAGGAGTCCCCAGAGTTCATCTCATATACAGCTAACCCTTGAACAATGCAGGTTTGGACTGCACAGGTCCACTTAGAGGTGGATAGTGCAGTACTGGAGACACATTTTCTCTTCTTTACGATTTTCTCAGTAACATTTTCTTTTCTCCAGTTTACTTGGTAAGAATACAGTATAGGACATATGTAACACAGAAATGATGTGTTAGTTGACTTTATGGTATCAGTCAGCCTTCCGATCAGTTGTAAGCTATTTGTAGTTAAGTTTTAGAGTCAAGGACGACATGTGGATTTTCCACTGTGTTGGGGGGTGGGTGCCCCTAACCCCTGTGTCATTCAAAGGTCTAGTGTAGATCCTCCCCCAAATCTATCACCTTTAATCCCTAGAGCACCCTTACACTGGGATTACCCTGACTGTCAGGTCCTGCCAGGCCCCCTGGCACGCCGACCCTTCCTTCTGGGGACTCTCCTGCTGTCCACCTCCACTAAATATCTCACGCTGATCACAGTCACCACTTCTCTTGCTGCTGTGTCTTCTAGGCACCATGGTGCCACCATCAGAGCCAGGCACACCACTGGGTCTCCTAGGCATCATGTGGCTTTTGTGGGGTATCACTGTTCCCATCAGAGCGTGAACTCGGGAGCTGGATTGTCTGGATTAAATCCCACATCTGCCACTTGCCACCTGCATAACTTTGGGCAAGTTATTGAATCTCTCTGTGCTTTAATTTCCTCGTTGGTAGAAAAGAAATGAAAATACTACCCAGCCCCCAGGTTTTTTGAGATGATTAAGTGAAGAGAGTATATACACATACATACATATGCATCTATGCAAATATTTATATCTACTTGCTTAGAATAATGCCTGACAGAAAGTATTATACATGTCAGTTGTTATTAGAGAGGTTTCAACTAAAGCAGCTGTATCAGAAGAAATTTAATTACTTCGAAGGAGAGAAATAAGGAAAACTCTGGGAAGATGGCCGTCGTGACAGCAGTTTTTAAATTGCTTTAAATTCCCAGGTGAAAAACCGGCAGAACAACAAAGATAACAAAACTGAAACCTTATGGATAAAATTTACAACAAAACTAGATGATAAAATATCCCCACAAAACTCAAAATACAAGCAGATGGGATTGACCACTTAAAGCTACAAGACCTGCTGGACATCATCTGTCCAGGAGGAAGAAGGACGAAGCAATAGGGTGGTGTCTGAGGAATACGAGGGAGGGGACCCCCAGCCCCATAGCCGCTGGTATTTATTGGAAATCACAGTATGACCATTCAGTTGTTGCTGAAACTAGGAGGGGACATGCCTCTCCATTATCAGGTGCATGCAAGGCACCTACCAAGAGTTCTAAAAACTAACCCAGCAGGAGTCCCTTCTCTAACAAACTGCCACATGGAGAAGAAACTTCTGGAAGCACAATCAGAATTGAGCAGGACTGGGACCTCAGAGACAAAGGTGAGAGGTCCATGGGAGGGGTGGAAGCAGAGCTGGAACTCTCAGAAAGCAGATCACCTGATGTTGAACCTTACACAAAAACGAGGAAGGAGCTGTATGAATTTAGAACCACCTTCCTGAGCCCTGCCTCCCTCTATACGTTCATGAAAACTAATTTCACGTAAAAATAAGCAACATAAAAATACTGAAGTCTCATTCCACGCATAATCACTTAAAAAAGAGAATAAATAACAAAATAGTATCCCTACAATGAGAAAATACCAGGAAAATGGTCTCACGAAACAGAAGGGAATGTAATATACTAGTTCAAAATGAACTTAAAATTTTTAAAAATGATGTAAGTTGTGAAAGAGAAGCACAAAACCTCAGAAAAGAGATATCATAGGAAAAGAATTAGACATAAACAGGAAATGTCATCTTTGAAACAGATTAAACAAGAAGAAAATGTGGGATAATGCCTTAAGAAAATCAAATGCAAAAAAAAAGGTTTTAAGTTTTTTAAAAAATGAAGAAAGATAAAAACAGGTTTGCAAGAAAGTGATGAAGTTTGAGGATGGGCAAAAAAGATCGAACATACATACAGTAAGAGTTCCCAAGAGAGGTGCCTGGGCGGCTCAGTCGGGTGGGCATCCAACTCCTGATTTCAGCTCAGGTCTTGATCTCAGGGTCATGAGTTCAAGCCCTGCCTTGGGCTCCATGCTGGGTGTGGAGCCTACTTGAAAAAAAAAGAGAAAGAGAGTTCCCTAGGGAGGAACCCAAAACACATGACAAAATGCATATAAAAAGCTATGAGCTGCGAAAATGTTCTTGGGAAAAAAATATATTGTTTCATAGTGTTACATATTCATATTGTTACATATCGAAAAGGCATACTCTGTACATGAAAACAAACGTACAAGACATATTCTAGTAAGATTACTAGACTTCTATTTCTTTATTTTTTTAAATATGGAAGGCTTCACAAATTTGCATGTCATCCTTGTGCAGGGGCCATGCTAATCTTCTCTGTATCATTCCAATTTTAGTATATGTGCTGCCAAAGCGAGCACAAGATTATTAGATTTTTAAAAAGAAAGAAAGGAAATCCTTTGTGCATTTAGAAATAAGTGCATGTTACTTGCAAGGGATAAAAAAAAAATTGACACCATGATCAGTTTGTTTGTTTTGTGATAGCAACATTTCATACTAGAAAAAAAGTAGAATAACCTATTTAATATATTCAGAGAAATAAAATGTGAGCCAAAAACCTTATATTCAGCCAAAATGACTTTTAAGTGTGAGGTAAGAAGGAAGCAACACCAGCGCCGCGATGTTGGAGGACAGTCGTTGGAGATGGTCCTTGATCTTGGATCCTGGACGCTGAGGCACACAGATGATGAATAAAAGGGACAAAGAGAACCCCTGATTTTTCACTTGAGCACAAGACCAACGGGAGAAACCTGCTCAGAAGATGGCTTAGTCTGAGGCATGTTGAGCGCAGTGGGCCCATTTCTTCCTTGGGGTCCAGTCCCTCTCTCTGGACTGTCCTCACGTAGCACCTCATTTCAGAACCACCCAGGGCTCTTAGCATCCACATGGGGTGTGCGGCCCACACACTCCCACAAATCCCACCCTGAACGCTCAGTGCACATTTCCCAGGTGCCCCCTATGTGCGGGAATGGGTCTAGCTGCTTGGGACACACTGGTGAGCAAAACAAACATATCTCTGCCTCTCTCCCAGAGCAGGAGGCAATAAATATAGGAATAATATATGGGAAAATGTTCTTGGGAAAAAAATATATTGTTTCATAGTGTTACATATTCATATTGTTAACAATATAGGAATATAGGAATAATATATGGGAAAATACCATGAATGAAAAAGGATAGAATATGTTAAAAGCGGATCATTTCTCTCCAAGTTAGAATAAGTATGGATGAGATTGCTCCTGCGGGAGGCAGGGAGGGAACTGCCATTTGAAACGAATGAATGGTCGGCCTCTCGGAAGAAGTAAGGCATGGACGGAAGCTTCCGGGGGGGTGGGAGAGTCAACCATGTTGGCGTATGGGTACAGAGCCATGCAGGCAGAGGGACCAGAGCGTGCAAAGGCCCACCTTGGGAGTATGCCTGATTTGTGTGAGAAAGGGTAGGAGATCAGCGTGGCTAGAGCAAGGGAATTGAGTAGGACAGGAGCTCAGCTCTGGGCTAGATCATTGGGAACCACTGCGTAAAGAGAAGCATGGAAGGGATCTTGTCACCAGATGTCAGCTGGATCCGCCTAGCCCCGGTACCTCTCTACGGCCCAACCTGGAAGGCTCTCTCTCACTAAGGGCTTTGTAAAAACAACACACAGATTCATACACAGTGACTTAACCTCACTATGCAGTGAATTGTAAACTGTTTACTAAACAGTTAATTTAAGTACAATTATTTATGCAATAAGCTATAAATAATTTACAGTGTGGTTACGATATTAACTTCTAACCCCTCCTCACTAAGGCCCTGGTGAGGCCCCAGCCACTTGGGGCTAGAGGAAATGTTGCTTCTCTGATCTTGTTTGAATCTTCCCGTGTTTACATCGCCCTGCTTCTGATCCACCCAGAAGCCCATGATGAGCTGCACTGGCCCTGGCCTTTCCGTGCCCTGGGACTTTGTAACACTCCAGCCCGGACTGCTCCAAATTCACATGGCCAGTGTTGAGCCTTCATGACACGTGGTGTTGGGCAGCTCACAGAAGTTCTGTTGCTAACTTGTAACTGACCCATGTGGGCAATCCCAGAACCAGGAAGGAGGTTTTCTCTCCTATAGCAGACTGTGCAAAATGGCTCTTGCACCCACCTATTATGCTGGGGTTGGTCTCTTTCCCTGTGTGATCTCTATGTCCTCGGCCATCTCTGGGGCACAACCTCTGCTCCATGCTGTTGCACTGGAAAGAGTTTTCAGGTTGTTTTCTGGAAACCCCCACTTTCATAATTTACCCTACCCACTTGGATATATAGCATTCTCTGTTCATTAAAACGTCCAGTATAACGTGGTGGGAGAGAGTTAGTCCTATGCCGGACCACTCTAAAAAATCAATTTAAAAGAACCTAGCTTCGTTCCAAGCATGCTATAAAGAAAACGTTGAGTACCTTGCACAAGCCAAGCACGTATCAAGTGCTTGCACATACGATCCCCGTTTGGATTCACAGAAATGCTATCTAGTATCCCCATTTTACAGAGGAGGGGAAACCGAGGATCAGAGAGGTCAATGACAGAGCCTAGGCATCCCTCCAGTTCTGCTAACTCCAAAGCCCACATCCTCACCACCCCCCCGGTCTGTCCAGGACCCCAGTGGAGTGTGTTGTTGTTTCAGAAAGCCAAGGAACAAGAGTTTGGCTCCAGGTAACTTTTTTCCAATCCAATAAACCAATATGTTCATTTGACAGCTGCCCACTCTCCGATGACTCAGAGCCCATCTTGTTAGCTCTGTCAAACTCGGGCATTTTAGATGTGCCCCGGGGAGAGGGGGATGCTGATTAACATTCCCTGGCCTTTCATTAACTAAGGAATGACTCATTCTTAACCTCTTAAAAGGCTCCAAGCGTGTCTCTCGGCACTAGCAGCCTACGTAGGAGAGCCGGGATGACGGTAATGACAGCAAAAACACCTGATGACACACCATCCCCCGGGGCCCCTTCCCACCTCTGCCTCTCCATAGCTGCAGGCTCGTGCGCACGACTCTCGCCTCCCCAGAGTCACATCCCTGACCTGCCTTCCCCCTCACTCCCAACTTCTGTCCCAGCCACGTGGAGCTCTTTCAGCCCCTCTGCCGTCACTTCCGGCCCTTCCAGCCTCTCCCCATCTCCTCTCCACCCTGCCGAGGCCCATACACCCCTGAAATCTTGTCTGAACATCTCTGCTGAAATAGGGTGCTCCAACTCCGAGGGGAGCTTATGTCCCAGGGGTCCCACGTGTCTGTAACACCCTGTCTTTCCCCCACCTGGGACGCCAGCCTCGACTGTTTCACTACTGGATTGATATCTGCTTCGTCCACCGGACCCAAGGGCAGGGCTCACGTCCGTCACGAGCTCCCAACATGGCACCCAGCCCTGGTCCTGGTGTGCTGAGGAGGCTCGGTGTCTATGGGGCTGAGCTAGGAATCAAATGGGAATAATATTAACCAGCACCGTGACGCAGCCTCGGTGGCTCAGGGTGAGGGGCAAGATGAAACCCCAAAGCATCACTGCTGACTTTTATAGAGGCTGGGCTTCGTGCCAGTCCTCACACAGATGGCTCATGGATATTACCTTATCTGTGTCTCAGAATGACCCTACAAGGAGGGCCATCCCACTGCCTCGAGCTTACAGTTAAAGAAACTGAAGCTTGGAGAGGGAAAGTGAACTATCTGACATCCCCCAGCTCGTAAGGGGCAGAGTCTGACTCTGAACTCAGCCCATCACACTCCAGACCCCACATGCTTAAGTGCTGCTTCTGGCCCTGCCCCGTCCAAATGGCACGTTTAGCACTGTCAGGTAAAAAGTACAAAAGCCTTCTCACACACACAGGGTCAGCGTTAGGCTGCCCTCCACCTTCAGGGCGCTCCCACAGGGCCTGATGGATAGACTAAAAAGGCTTTGTCTTTCCTATTCTGTTCTCCTTCCTTTAAGGAGAGTCTTTTCATTTGCCAAAGTGGAACATTTAGGAGAATTCACATACTGAATGTGTCTGTTGTCATCCTGGTATCTCTGGATAGTTCTGGAAAATGCAGTTGTCAGTAGATAAATCACCACTAGTGGGTTCTCAAGACCTGGTATACACTGTGGCCAAGACTCCATAGAAGTAAAAGCCTCCCATCCCCAACCCCTAGGAACCCTTTCCTCTACCACACCCAAGCCTCAGGCTCTGGTCAAGATTCTCTATCCCTCAGTTGTGGGCAGACTCCGAGGATGAAAGATCCTTCACCCTGGGGCTCCACATGCGATGCTGCCCTCCAAAAGGGCCCCTACGAGCAGCAGCCAGAAGTTAACTGTCCCATCAGGTCCCACAGCCAGTGTGTGTGCTGGGGCCAGGCCTGAGGCCCTGATGTTCCAGAGCTTTCTGTGTACCTGCTCATCAGCCTGTCCTAGGAGCTGAGGACAAAACCAACCAGAAGAAAATTCCAGAAAGCACAGAGCTCAGCTAAGACCCCAAACAGGCAAGAAAGTACCAGGAATCCACTCCAGTGGCAATTCCAACAGCAACTAACATGCAATGAGCAGGGCAGTGTTGTAAGCCCTCTCTATGTATTATCTCTTTTAATCCACCCCCTCCCCACCCCTGCAATCTGAAAGAGAAAACTATTATTGCCCCCATTTATAGATGAGGAGACTTCTGTCAGAAGAGGCCACATGGTGAGTTAAGTGGTAGAGCCATTACTCAGACCCAGTCTGAGTCTCTGCTCCTGTCAACTAAACATCAGACTGCTATCATGAAGCCATCAAGAAGCTGTGAGCAGGATGGCTGAGGGCCACAGGAGACAGAGGGCCTGACTTGGCCTGGGAATATGTATACAAAGGAAGTGACATTTGCCCCGGTTCTTAGAGAAGAAGAGCTGGCCAGGATGACAAGGGCAAAAAGACCTCTGCACAAATGTGGAAAAGCCTAAGAGGCCTAAAAATAGAAATATATCAAGGATTCTCACCGGACTCCAGCATGGGGGTTGGGGGGCTCTGCGTGAGTGGCTGAGGAAGGACCTAAAGGGAGAGATAGAGGCCAGGTGATCAAAGACCCTGACTTAATTAGTAATTTGGGTTTAATCTTAAAGATAATTTGGAGCCACAAAAACGCTGTAGAGCAGAGCAATGCTATCATTGTGCAGAGGGTTAGTAGAAACTGGATCAAAGCAAGGTTAAGTACAAGAGGCTGACCTACCAGGAGCTGGTGGGCATAAAGCAGAGAGAGGATGGAAGCCTGAACTTGGCAGTGAGTGACATGGGAGAGGAAGTGACTGGTCTGGGAGGGAGAGGAGAGGATGTGAGGGTGAAGAGGGGAAAGGGACAGGCCTGGCTCCTGGGTGTCTAGCCTGGGTGACATAGAAAACCCACACAGGGAAGAGCTAGTTCTCATTTTGCTTGTTCTAGGGCGAGGCATGATAACAAGTGGGGTACACAAGGCCACAGCAGATGGGGGGCCTAGGCCTAGACAGAGGTCTATCAAGGACACCCCAAACTTTTTCAGGGAAGAGACTAGGCCCAGTGAACCCGGCATGGCCCCGCCACAAGTCGGTCTCCCCCACCCAGCCACGGCCACCGTGCCGCCACATAATAAGCTGCTCTTCTCAATTTTGTAGTCTAGGGACCGCGACTCATTAAGGTTTGGACTGCATTAGTGCTCAGCATCCCATAATTGCATAGCTCGCCTGACTCTCTGTCATTAGCTCTCCGCTCTCTGGGCTCCACCTCTCCTATTGTATTTGCTGACTGACCCCAACACAGAAAGTCTGGCTACACGGGGCAGCTCTCACCGTGCAGTGGGAACTGCCTGCTGGCCCTGAACCTCGCAGCTCCCGGTGGTTTGACCATCCTCAGCCATAAATTTTGAGCTGCCATTTCCCTACACATGACCTCTTTCCTTTGCACGTCCAAACGACTGATCTGATTACTCACAGAAGAAGGGAATTGAAAATTGAGGTCAAAGCAGATGGGCTGGCAGCAAGTCACATTCCCTTCATGGTAGAAAACCACCACAGTCAGGACAGGGTAGGGTCTCTGGCCAAGGAGTCTGAGGAGCCAGGGGCCAGGGCCCAGGACTGGGGTTGGATTTTCTCAGTCTCCGGCATGAACTAGAATCTGAGCCTGACACTGTCAAGATTATCCCCACCCCTGGAGAGCAGGGAAGCCATCGGCAGACAGTGAATGGGACTCCCAGGAGCCTGCCCAGTTCTCAGCAGAGAGCCCTGGAGACAAGCAGATGCCTGCTCCCTGAGTAACCTCCTTATTCTCTGATGGCAGCTTTCCTGGACATCTGGAAGAATGTGACCAAAGCCTAAAATCTGGGTTTTCTGTAGTCTGGCAGATTACAAACACAAAGCCAGACATAACCACAATCATCTCAATATACCAGGGTACTGGTAGGATGATTTTTTTTTTAAGCTGGAATTATCCAGGGTGGAGTTGGAATAGGGGAAGAGAAGAGTGTATTCTCATACCAAGAAACTACAGTATGAAACAATGGGGCCCCTAACCTGTTTCTAAAGTCAGGGGGAATTAAGCACCCATCCAGCAAGCAGGGAGGCTTATCAACAATAGAGCGCCTTCTGTATACCAAGTGCTCTTTCCTTCAGCCACTAATAGCACCACTGACGCTGGAGATCACCATCCCCATTTTATGGGCTTGATTCAATCTTAATTGTTCACTTAACCTTCAAAATAATCCCATGAGGTCCACCTAACTGAGATTTGGTAGGTTAAGTAACTTGGCCAAGGTTATACAGTGGATAAGTAGAAATATGTGGAAATAAGAATCCAGGCACTCTGAGACCAGAGCCTTGCTATGATTTTGCAGCTCTTGGAAGTCTTCAGCAATTGAGCTGAAGCTCAGTTCACACCCTCAGATGCACAGCCAGCACCCTTTCTACTATGGTAGAATGCCCTTCCATGACATAGCAATACCTTTTTAAAACATAGAATCATCAAAGACTATGGCGTGTCCAGTCATTTTTCAAACCCTTACCCCATTTCTTTCTGGGAGAGAATCGGATGTGTGTTGTTTGAATTCAGGACTGAGCTGTGGCCTAATGGGCCCATCATCACATACCTCTGTTTGCACCAGAAAAACTATCAGAGGAGGGAAGCCAGGGAGACCACGCAAACAGAGGGGGAAGTGACCTGCTCGGGACTTCGGCTGCAAAGGGGTCCTCTCCTATCCCTCCTTGTCCTGCCTCTGCTTCTATCTCTTGGATTGTCCCCTTCAGTCATCAAAGCCCATCACTGGGGAAAGGTCATTGTTCCTGACCCTTCAGATGCCAAAGGGAACAATTATTCCCAGCTCAGCAGACCCACGCCCTGACCCCCAGCTGCTCGTACCAGTTTTTCATCCCCAGCTACATCAACTGGCCTGGCATCCAGCGCTCCCCCAAAACACTGGGGGTCAACAGTTTATGGAAATCTATGCTGACACCCTCATTGATTCATTTTAATCTCTATTCACTTAGAATGGAACTTTATTCCTTCAAAGTCCGAAATTTGGATTCCTCTGCCCTACCCTACTCTACCCGTTGTGTGGAGTGTTTTCTGTAAAAACAAAACAAAACAAAACAACAAACAAAACCACTCCACTATGCCAAGAACACTTGGTAATGGCCTCCAAACTTTACCAAGCACCCCACTGTGCCAGCACTAGGCTAGAGTGCTGCAATTTAAGAGGGAGGCAGTGGGAGGAGGATCTCCGGGAGTGCAGGACCTTGCACAGTGACACATTCCCTCCACCCAGCGTGGCACCTGGCACATCACAGGCATTGACAAGTGGAAGAAGGGATGTTTAGTCCCAGCTATGATATCTGAGAAAGCTACCAGGCCAACACCGGAAGGGGGTTGTTGAGTTCCTCAGGAGAGGAACCAGAGTTGGAAGATGATGGGGAGTCTGATGGGAGAAACAGCCTGTACGAAGGAATGAAGGCATGGGACCACATACTGGGAACATGGCAAGTCCTAAGAACAACCAGAGGCGTAGAGGTGGAGTCAAAAGCAAGAATGTTAAATTATAAAGCACGTTCAAGTGCTAGGGGTCATGGATTTATCCGTCTTCTATCCCATCAAAGTAGGGCACCCTCTTCCCCTACAGAACATTTCTCCTGGTTACACCAAGGGACTTCCATAAAAACTGAACAAGGCATACCCTCGGTTGCTGGAAGGGGCTCCCATGCCAGTAGGTCTTGCAGTTTCCATCCCAGCTTCAAGGCAAACACTAGACCTCTTTGTGCATGTCACAGGAAGGAACGAGAAGACCTTGTTTTGGTCAGTGGGATTGATTTCCCAGCCCTAGGCACGAAAGTGTGATATTTTTATCCAGAAAAGGGGACTGACTATCCAAAACTCATTCACAAACTCCTAGCATGCCAGACCTAGAAAGGTCCCTGGGGAAGCTTTAGCCTACTTCCTCATCTTCAGAAGAAGAAACTCAAGCTCAGAGAGGAAAAAGGACTGTCCAGTGACACACAGCAGGTTAGTGCAGGCCAGGGCTGGGAAGAGAGGAGGGCGGGGAGGAAGGAAGGAGAGGAGGAAGGGAAGCCTCTAGTTTCTAGTCCATACTCCCCACTGCACTGTGTTTTCCTGCAAGAGATTTAATGATGAAATTGCAGACTTTTTTTCCAGTAAACATAAAACCAAAGACTAAAAATATTTCTGAATTACTTTTCTTTAGAAGAAAAAAAAAAAATGTCTCTCCAGCTCTCTGACTCCATCAGCCAATTAAATCTTTGGCTTCCACTCAGAAAGAGGATTTAAATTAATCAAGATAAAACTAGCTGACTCTTTCCCTCCAAGCAGCAGCAACTTTCTACCAAGAAGAATGAGAGTAGTTTGCTGGAGACAGGAGTGTGTTGGGGAAAAAAACAAAATCCAAGCCATTTAATTTAACTTCTCACACTCACCTGAGACTCCTCAGCCATTTGTCCTTCATTCATCAAACATCTATTAAGTATTTATTCATTCAACAACCACTTATTGAGCTCCTTCTGTGTGCATTCTAATTACAGGAGCATAGCTATGAATCAGAATGCAATTTGGCCTTCAAGACATGGACATTTGTCATTGAGTAGGGTGATGACGTTTACATAAATCATCACCCTACAACCCAGGGCCTGGCCCAAAGTAAATTCTTAGCCCAAAGTAAATCTCGTTTGAATGAATGAGTGAATGAATGAAATCAGGGTCTACTACAGATCACTGCCCCATGAGAATTCCAACGGGACTAGGACACAGCACTTCCAGAAACAGCTTAAGAAACAGTTCAGAAAAGGCAGGACTTCACAAATGGGCAGGTGGGGGTCTGAAGAGTATTTTGAGAGCTCCATTCACTTCTCTGAGCCTCAGTTTCCCCACCATCATGATGGGATCTGAGGAAATTTCCAGCACTAACATTTGATTATTCTCTGAGCCCAGTTCCCGGCACTTTATGGGAGTTTAAACCCAATCTCTCTTCCTAAAAATAACTATTGAATCATTGTCCCTCTGCCTTCTCAAGGTCATGTCTGCGTTTCTGTGGATTTCTCCTGGGAGATGAGAGAAGTGAGGGAATTCGATTCTAACTTTGATTGGCCTTCCTCTCTGTTTAAACAAGAGAAGAAAATATCCAATTATCCCATTGACAATTACAGTCTGCACATTTCACCGCAGGCATAGAAAACAGGCCAGCAGCAGAAAACCAGCCACAGCCCAGGGGTGCACACATGCAAGCCATTATCTATTCGGAGACAGGCAGGCCTGCGGTGGCCCCCAGTGGCTCAGAAGCTGGACGGCTCCTTGCCAACAGGCCAGGGCATCCGGGAGGCTGCGTGCCATTAGGGGCAGCAGCCCCCAAACCATCGTCTCAGACTCCAGGCTGAACAGAAAGCAGGGGAGAAAGTGAGTCACTGACAGTGAGTGATCCCAAACCAAAGACCCCGGCTGTATCCTTGTACACATGCAGTCCTGATCAGGTCAAGAGCTAAATCAGTGAGTTCCACGAGGGAAGGGACCATGTCCAATTCTGTCACCATCATGTCCTTAAGCACACAAGCATCATACAAAGCCCATGATCTGCATTCAAGATGAGCAGGTAGTAAGATTTGTAGAAGGCTAACGAGTATGACCATCTGAAATAATGTATGAGTGGTTTGTTTGTGTGATGCCCCCAAGAAGAAAGAGACTATGGGAAAGAGACTGGTTAGGGTACTGGCTAGCACTTAGGCTCAAGCATCATCTGGAAACATCTGTCTAAGCTCTGCTCTTTATAAGCTCTGACCTTGGGCAAGCCTCTGTTTCCTCATGGGGCACATGTATGTGCTGTTTGGATTCCCCTTTAAGGAAGGACTTGTTGCCTCCAGCTGCTGGGGGTATCATTAACTAACTGCCTCCAGCCATCAGGCCCTCAGACTGTCTCAAAGCCACCTCACCTAAGGTCATGCCTTGTCCACTGCTCCCCACTTGAAACACATAACAAGTGGGGCATCCCAAAGGCTGCTTCCCAAAGGCTGTGGTCACCCTGGCCAATGCACAAAACTGTGATTCCGAAGCTCCCTGTGAGGATAGCTGAAATCACTCAGCCCACCTTCTCCCTCCCCCGGTCCTGCTTCTGTCCTCTTCTTTCCCCAGGGGCTTGGACCCAAAGGCACTCCCTATTAACCACCCTGAACTCTCAACTCCATCCCAAAGGCTGCTTCCCAGAGAACCCAACCTGTGACCCAGCATTCACAAAAGAGAGATAATAACCAGCCCACAGATGCGCTATCTGACAGGCAGGTTTGGGGGGGAGCCAAGGTCACACGGCGGGTAGGGAGGAGCATTGGGACTTGAGTCCAAGTCTAATTCCAAGGCCTGTATGCTTTCAACCCCTTAGGCCCACATTAATGTTTCCAACAGTAGGGTTTTGTTCTTTGGCTTGTTCATTATTTTTTAAATCTGAAAGCTTTCCAAGAGCTTCAGATGAAGTTGGAGTTGAGAACCCTGACCCTCCCTCTCTGATTGCCCACACCAATTCAGCATGAGATCCCAACCCCTGATGTGGCACGCTGGGGTGCCCTGCCCTCTATCATCTCCCCGGAGTCCACGCCTAGATAGGTCCTTTTTGGTGCTATTTATTCCTAAGGGTCTCCAATACCAAAGGCCTACCACATAGGAGTCACCCAAGCTGCTGGCTGATCCCACGCAACTCGACAATATTGATTTATTTTGCATATTGAAGTGAACAATGGCACTTTAGAGTGAAATTCAGTTTCAGCAGAACACAGCAGAGAGAAGTCAATTATCCAGCATTAATTATGTATGTGGGGACAATAACTATGGTGATATTCCTCACTCTCGAGGCCTCTAGAGCTCGGAACAAGAGGAAAGAAGAGGTAGCTGCTATTATCTGTCCACAGTGCAGACTGGGTTGGGTAAATTAACCCTCCTGACATCCTGTGAATACACATAAGCCTTCTTTGGGAACATGGTCCATGCACCTGCCCCCAGAACACATGAAATTAATAGGCTGCTAGGCCCAGAGATCGCATTTCCCCAATATTCTGGCCAGGCCAGGCTCTGAATATACTAAAGGAGCTAGCACCTTCTCTCTGTCCCTCCCCCACCCTGCCCCATCAGAACTTTACGGCTGAAGACTGTCTAAGCAAACCTCTTCTCAGGTTGCAGCTTTGTGGTCAGCCAGAACTCTCATGGTCACGTTAGACCAGGACCTTTCTCCCAAGGCGCGTGTGTGTGCAATATCAACCAGAAACCCTAGCCTGCCTCCGAAAGAAGAGAAATCCAATTTCTAAATCATTGTCATGTAATTTAAATTTCTGTATTCTTAAAATTTCTGAGAAGATTGGAAGTGAGGGGGGCTGGGGGAGAGGTTCCCCAAGGCAGAAAAAGTGCGAGGGTCTCATCTATCTTTGCCCCAATTTGCTACCCCAGGGACCCAGTCCTCATCTGGACAGCTTAACACTGATGGGGCTGTTCCCATGTTTAGGCAGGTGCTTTATACATATTATCTTAAATTCTCTTTACAACTCAGTGATGTAAGTGTAAATATCTCCTTTTTATAGATGAAGAAACTGAAGCCCCAGGTCACATCTAACATGCAACAGAACCAAGAACTAAGTTGAGACTGTCCTGGTCCTTAACCACAGTCCTAACCTGCCCTATGAGAGCAGCTTCCCCTACCCAAGCACAGGGACTGGTGGACCATCCCAGGACCCACGAGGCTCAGAGGAAGGGTCCTAAAGCCCTGTTGTGTTGGGTGAAGTCGTCAAAAGGACATGGCGCCAGTTGACCCGTGCACATGACCCCGGCCATCAGAGGCTCCCCCCACCCACCCCATCCTTGGGATGTGCATTCCATTTGCCTTCCCCACTCCCAGGGGCTGCCCCAGGGATACAACCTTGAGATAGTGATGAGATGCTGAGACCATCTGGATAATATACGCAACTGAACCCACTTAAGGCCTCCGTATAAACTTTTAAGATCTGGTGGCAGGTGCAGAATCCATGTGTCTTGCTACCACTGAAGACAAGCTCCATATGTAAGTTCCCTTGCCAGCTAAACCTGCTGCCCACCAGTCTGGAGTGGTCCGCCTCTGTCTTTGGTCTCTTCCTGCCATCTCCTTACAGAGGCTGGTTTCAGATTGCACCTGGGAAGTCCCCAGGTGCTTCTGAATCAACACACCGCCCATCTGGTACGTAGGTACCAACCTATTGCCTGGTCTGGACAGGAGCCAGGAAGACTGTGATTCCACTTCATCTAAAACAGTTCCACTTCCTCCTGGTTTAAAATACTGGGAGTGTCTGTGGGTGATTTCTTACTTTCTTATTGAGGTCACTGGCCAAGAGGGGTCCAGGAAAGAATTTCTAGAAGACTGCCCTGAGAGCCAAGGTGGACCTCCAAAGTCAGCAGGCACTCGATAAACAAGAGCACCCCTATATAGCATACCCTGCACTACAGACACTTTGTACCCACTAATTCCTTCCATTCACACATGAACCCTATGAAGTGGATACTCTTTTCATCCCCATTTCATACATGAGAGATCTGGAACCGAGGGGTGGATGGAGTGTGAGAAGTTGCACAAGACCATACAGTCTTAGAGGTAGACCCTGCCTTTGAAACCAGGCTGCCATGAATTCAAAGCTGAATGGCCACTGCCCACCCTGTGAAAGGCCATTAGCTCTTCCAACACACATGGATCCCAACGGGTTTACCTCTCACAATCTCTGAGCTCGGCCTAAGGCATGGAAAGATATTTGGGCCCCCATAGGATCTCTTATTCTCAGCGTCAGGCTTCACAGAAAATTCCCACCTATATCTCTAACAGGGTTTTCTATTCTAAATGGCACACACAAGCTATATGTCATACCCGTAAGCCTTGCTGCCATGATCACTTTGGGGGAGCAGACAGATGACCTCATAAAGGTTAACCCAGTACTAGTAGACTTTCAGCAAATAGTCAACATTTTTTTTCTGATTTTAAAAGCAACACACACTTAGAAATATACTCAAAATCCAAGCTATGTAGAAATGAATGATGATAACTCAGGTGGGATGTGGTTAAGGACAAAATAAAGTTCAGATGTCCATGATGCCTTTGATATGCAAAACAAAACCTACAAAACAAAACCAAACATCACAACAGTGACTTAACAGTCTTACGAGGGCTACTTGGATTCTGTTACCTCAAAATGGCCCCATCAAAATGTCTCAGAAACAAAAAGAAAAGAAAAGCAAGACGGAAGCCTCGAACACTCATTTGCACAGGTCCTCCGTGATCAAACCTGCATGAGAGAGGAAAGAGCCTGGTCTTCCCATGACTGAAGCATTTCCAAAGTCACAAACCTTTCAGGGCCAAAATCAGGACAGTCCTGGGGCAACCGGGACAGCTGGTCACCACAGATTCATTTTTCTGGTACATTCCCCTTTGGTTCTCGTTCTGACCTTCAGGACCAGCCAGGTCCCCAGGTCTTTCAGCGTGTGAAGTCACCTCTGGTGCCCCCGTCTCTCGTTTCTACCTCATCATCTGGGCTTCAATTTCTGCTCAGTGGATTCCTCCTCCTCCTCCCCATCTCTCACCCCCAACCCATCTCAGGACAATAAATATTCCCAAGGATCAGCTCTGTGCTCTGTTCCCTGTCTGGTGTCCTGGGAGAAGGAGAGGACACTTAAGGGTAGGCTGTCCCTTTCAAGAGACTCTGAGAGAAGATTCCATAACCCCGAGGGTCCCCAAGGACTCCAGCCTCCTGGCTCAGGTGGGATCGGGAGCCTCCTCTGGGATCCCCTCTCTTAGGAGAACATCCCATTCAATCATTTGTTTCACTGTCTGTCTGCATCACAGACTCCATTCCAGCTCCTTGGGGGACTGGACATGCCTGATTCCTCCATGTCTCAGGGTCCAGTTCTATCAGGCTCTGCTGAGTCAACATGGCATCCCTAATACCTTGCCTTAAGCTTCCTGTCCAGGACAGTGCACAGAGAGGCGGGACTACCTGCAACTTCAAGATCCTGGAGCTGGGCCTCAGCCAGAGGCCTGACCCTAAGAGACGGGACTTACCGCTGACCAGGCAGAGGGATGGAGTCCAGATGCCGGCCTCCAGGCAATGCCATCATGTTGATCCCAATTTGCAGCAAAGCCTTCCCACAGTGGTCGTGACCCTGGAAAAAGGGAGAGCAGGCCAAGGTCAAGGGATGCCCTGAGAGAGAAGGTGCAATGATTTTCTCTCCCAGTTCCTAGCTACAAAGGAGCCAAGGCAGGTGTGGAGGAAAGGCCCCCTCACCCTCTTCTTTTTGAACCAGCTTAGACTCCACTGTCCTCACACAAGTAGTGTAGGACTTAGTCCTACGTCCCAAGCTTGCTAGGAATCCCTACAATCTTTTATCTCCCATTACTAAATATTTGCCTGACCCATCTCGCTTTGTTCCAAACATCGTGACACATAGACCAGCAAATATTACATAATACGTAATTATACTTAAAAAGTATCTATGGTTTATCTGGAATTCATATTTATGGGCATTGTGTATTATTTGCTAAATCTGGAAACTCCACACGCTAATTCTCCATAACCATCAGAGCACTGGGTTATTCACTTCGATTATGCCCGGGAAATGTGACTCTGTAATGAGCATGGTGGTTGCTTCCCCAAACCCATTCCACTTCAGATGATATAATTTCACCCAAACTGCTACTAACTGGTTCAGGAATAGGCATGGGACTCAATTCAGACCAATGAGCCATGACAGAATTGCTTCCAGAAAAAGTTTTCTTTCTCCTAACTGCAAACCACAAGGAGACAGTATCTGTCCCGCTGGACCTGAGCAAGGAAGCACGTCACTTCATTGCTGCTGGAGACCATCTTGCAATCAAGGGAGGACCCAGCTGGGAGAATAAAGTTGCCACACAGAGAATAATAAATCTGGGTCCTTGATCCCTGAGCCACTGAATCAATCAGTGATCCCTGGAGTCTGGCCCACCCCTAGGCCTATTATGTAAGATAATAAAGTTCTTGTTGTTTAAGTGAAGATTGTGTTGGTAGATAGCCAAAAGCAGCCTAACTGATAACGGTAAAACAGGTTCTACGGGCCTCCAATCCCAGCACTGAGGACCTACCTGGTTTGCCTGTGTCTCACAGATTGGACCAAGACAAGAGCGTCCTTCCACCTGTTGGACTCCTCCTGTCACCTATCCCTTCCTTGTTCCTCCCTCTCTGCCACCTCCTTCTAGAAGCCAGGGAGGAAGCCCTGCCCGAGGAAAAAGGAGATTCTGTCGCTTTTGCCTGAGTAGAGCAACCCAGGAGAGGACTGGCCATCATCTGGCGTGCCCTGAGCTGAAGAAGAGCAGATTTCAAGACTTTCTGAGAAAACACAAGTATGAACTTGTGGGAAGAGAATAGCTAGGAAGGGTAAGATGAGTCCAGAAAAAGTAAACTCTTACTCCATGATTACAAATGACCCTTATGAGAAAAGAATGGAGGAGGACTTTAATTAACAGTGATATCGTTGGACATAATGTACCCTTTATGATGCATGGAATAAAGAAGAAAACAGTCGATCTGGAAAGTATGGGAGCCAGGAGCTCAGAATAAACTAGGGCATTATGTAATTGCAGAGACTCACTCCCACTGCCTATTTCCTGGTCTGCGGGTCCCACCACCCTATAAGCCCCATAACCCAAGGGCCAGCCATGCAGCCAGCATTCTATGTATCTGTTGAAAAGATGAGTGGAATACATTTTTAATACCTTTATGCTGAGCCCGAGTTCTTTTTCTGTAACTGAGAATAATACTATCTATTGTATCTATTGTCAATGCTATCTATGATAACAGTGACCTGATTTAAGGATTGTGCAAGTGTCAGGCCAGGGTGACTGTGTGATAAACAGTAGCCCTTTGTTATTCTCATGCCTCGAGAGTCTGCTGTACGCTCAGCCCTGTGGTCCGCTGAAGGCGATGCAGAAAATGAGACAAAGCCCAGAATGCTTTGATCGTGCTTGACGAGAGCCCATCAACATCGGCAGTATCGCCATTGTTATCTCTAGTGTTATGATCATGATTGAAAAAGTGTATTTTGGGGAGCCAGTGAGTCAGCAGTCTGAAAAGGATGGCACACAAGAAAAAGCCAGAAACAACAAAAGGAGGTAACTGTTCCTCTTCTGACGCGCGGGACCAAAGAAACCCCACGGGAAATAGGAGCTTCGCAGTGAATGCTACGACGTCATCAGACAGCAGTGCGCAAGCAAATCTTATTTTACCTCCACTCCATCATCAAGCAGAAAGGGATACAGCGTACAAACAGGGAAGGGAGGATTCAAACTTATGGGCTCCAAGGCCCTTCAAAGGGGGATCTAGTCAGGGTTCTGTGAGGAGATGAAGCATGTCCTTGGTATTGGGGGAGCTTTGGATCCCATCAAGTTGTATCTGATGCCCCCAGACAAAGGGACAGCTGTCATGAGCAGAAACCTGGATGCAAGAGGATGACCTGAATTTCTAAGAGGTAGATTCTAGAAACACAGCTCAGTGACCCTGAAATCCTAGAACAGATTCCTAATTGCTGATCCGTAAGCCCCACAGGCAGAAGCCAGCCAGAGCCCAGGAGGAACAAATCAGGCCCAGACAATCGGCTTCCTTTTCATTAGGGACCGTGGGCTCCTAGCAGAGGGGAACTACGACAGTAAACCTGGTATATCTTGATTTCGTTAAAATGCCCCGGGGAGATGACCTTGTTCATCCTTTTCACCCCTGGCCTCCCAGCAGTTGTGCCAGTGGAGACATCCAGCAAACAAAACCTTGGTTCCTGGGATTGCAGGTTTTCCCAGGGGCTGGGGAAGCCTCGTGAGGACGTGTGGGTTGCATTTCCATTCCTGCCCTATCTACTGACTGTATTATTTATGCCTGCCTCTTTCCCCCAGTGGGACAAGGCTCCTCGATGCCTGAAAGCACATCTTGCTCAGTGTGAGCCTGGACCCAAGATCCTACATGATGACCTGCGTGGTAGAAACCAGGATTGTGAATCAGACCAGCTCACAGAGGAGCCACCGCTCATAGGCACTGGCGATGGGGCACAGGTAAGAAAGAACATCTGGAAGGTAAGATAGGAAGTACCAAGAGTTTAACCCAGCTGATATTTTTAAAATATCTCTAATAATAATAATGGCTAGCATTTATTGAGTGCGTGCCATGAGCCAAGCACTGTTCTAAATGCCTCATATAGTATTAACTCATTTTATACGATCATCATGCCCATTATGGATGAGACTCTGAAATTCAGTGGCGGTGAGTGCATTGCTCAGGGTCACACAGAGGACTAGGGTCCAGGCTTTAGGATTTCGAGGGGAGGTCCTGGAGCAGATGGAGGGATGACGACAACAGACAACAAACAAATGACAGGTGTCTGCATTTGCTAACCGGAAGCCCAACTCCCTTCCAAGGTCACAACCACACCTAGCCCTCCAACTCTCTTCCTTCACACCAAGTGCCTCCTTCTGCTCCCACCTCCCTGACTGGGAGTCCTCCAGCTTCGTCTGGTGCTGGCCCTCTATGACACAGCCAGAGGACAGAAGAACAGTCCTTAGAAAAATGAAGCAGATCGCCAACACTCCACTCAAACGGAGGAAGGAAGAGGGGCACACCTCTTCTGTCCCTCATTTCTTGGTTCCTTTTGTGAGAGTCATGTGAACGGCTGTGGGCCCTAAAGGAATCAGGGAGGAGGAAACCACAATCCCAGCTAAGGCCTTAAGTGTCACTAGCTTTACAGAGAGACCTGTTTCAAGCATGCAGCGCTCATGGAAGTTCCCACAGCCTGCTGCCTTGGCAGCCCCCTCCCTAAGCCCTATGCTGGGTTCATTCTAGTGAGCAGAAATCCCAAGTACGATGCCTCCTGACAGCATGTCAGAAAATGGACTCAAGGTAATCCCTTTGCTCCCCACAGTCTGTCCTCAAAGGTGTTGCAAAAAGAACTTGGATTGGGGGATCTGACAGACCTGGATTCAAATCCTGACTCTATACCAGATTAGTGCATGACCTTGAGAAAATCATGAAACCCCATGAATGAGGTGACCTCAATTATACCTGCCTCCTAGGAGCTTCATAGGGGTTAAATGTGATCACTTGCAAAAGCCCCTTAATAGTTGGGAAAGGACGGGAAGAGGGAAGGGAAAAAAGAAGAGAAGGAAAAAGGAAAGGAGAGGAAAGGAAAGGGGGTGATAAAGGGAAAGGGAACAGAGGGAACGAATCATGTGCTTGGCACATGGCAGCCTCAAAGAGGAAGTGTTCTTCGTGGAAGGAGGAGTTGAGAAATGTGTCTCAGGGCAGAGATGCTGCCTTGGGCCTGGGAACAGCGGAAAGGACACAGGCAGGAGTGAGTGAGAAAGAGGAGACTCCATCCCTTCCGCCCCCACCCCACAACCCTGCCCAAGGCGCTTCCTAACTCATCGGAAATCTCACCCTCAAGGCTGCAGCCTTGGTTCTCTGGGGGCTCTCAGCAATGCCTCCCCCACCAGAAAAGGGTAGTTTACAAGACAAATCTGAAGTCTTAAGTGCCTCTGATTTAACTCAATGCCTGCTGTGACAACTGCTCCTTTGGACAGCTCATTTCTGCTCCTGCCTCTTCTTAGAGGCAGACCTTGCTCACCTCCATTTGGCAAACAAGCCAGCTTGGACTCAGAAGGAAATGGTGGGCGATTTACAGTAAATTATTCAGTTAGAACCAGGATGGGAGCGGCTTCTGCCATTGTTTGATGGACCAATCCTGGTATGGTTCAAGGCTGGGCTGGGAATATTTAATCTGCAGAATCCATTAGGGCTGTCAACAAGGCAGGACAGTAAATATTGTGGAAAGAGGTTAAGTTCCGCTCTGTGCTAGGTATAGAGAGGAGGCAGCTGGGGCAGTGGTGGGGGAGGAATGAGAGGTGGGGATTCAATCAAGTCCCTCATTATGTGATCCCCTACCCCCTCATTATTTCTCTTAGAATTTATCACAATTGTCATTAAACAACTGAAATTAGAGGCTTTAAGTTTTCTCCCTTGAGGATCCTGGGAGCAGGGACTGGAGGTCTGTCCTGCCCACTGCTGTATCCCCCACACCCCCTCTGACAGGTGCCTGGTGCACAGTGATCAGATCGATGAACTCTTATTGACTGACTGGGTGGGTTCTTACCGGAACCCCAGCTTCCTCACTGGTAAAAGAGAGACAGGTGCCTATGCTGTCACGCTGTGATCAGTACTGGTTGAGAGGGTTGTGGGAGGGCCTTTTCCAACCATACATGCTGCAGGGAGAGGGCTTGGCATCCTAACACCCACTGAGACAAAGCCACTTGCCCCTCCTGAGTTTCTGTGATCCTCACTGTTCAATCATACCTGGCTGAGCAGGCTCCTTCCCCACCATGAGCTCTTTGCTCTGCTAGGCAGGTTCTCCCAAACAGACAGACAGACAGACAGACAAGAGACAGTTGCATGACAGCTGCAAAAACTGGGGGACAAAAGAGGGATTGCTAAGGGATGTCCAGAAGGCTTTCCAGCTGTGTTAGGCGGGAATGGAAGGTGGGGAGAAGGGGTCACGGCAAGTTTCTCAAGGCGTGACCCTGAAAGTGACCCTTGCAAGAGGCATTTGAAGACAGAGGAAAGGGGAAGGTGCTAAGGGAAGAGTGCAGGGGCAGAGGGAAGAGCATGGGAATTTCAAGGAACTGCAAGTGTCTCTAGAAGGCTGTAGTGAGCACTTCAGGCTGGGGGAGGGGTTTAGGGGAAACTATCCTAGTGGCATGGGAATGCAGAAGAAGGAGTGACCACTTTCAGCTCAACTGGGTCTTATGTGCAGGGTGGGATTTTGCCAAGTGAAGATAAGACAAGGACGTCCAGTGCCAAGAGAGCAGTGTGAGAAGTGGCAAAAAGACCAGAAAATGAAGCAAGTATTCAGGGACCCAGATTCCTTCATGGGGCTGAAGGGAAGGTGCCTCTGTGGATGCCAGATTCTTTGGGCTCTATCCTGTGGGTAATAGGGAGTCACTGAAGGTTGTTTGAGTAGGGGACTGAAACGATCAGAGTAGAATTTCAGCTTCCATGGTGACCAGTAAGTGGAGGTACTCCAGGGAGTGAGGCCAGCAGCAGGGGTCCATTTGAGACAGATGCTACTCCCAAGGGGGACCACAAAAGTCCTGGGGTTAGAGCCATGGGGACTTGCAGTAGAAAGGAGGGCGGTTACAATGAGCTTTAGGAGGTAATGACAATGAGCTTCCCTCCTTGCCCCCATTCAAGGCCCTGTTGATCTGCAGGAGGGTGGCAATAGTCATCGAGACATTTCAGTATGGCAAGCTGGGGTGGTCAGCATCCTGCAGCAATCAGATATCTGACTCTCTGACTCTCATTCCCAGGGGAGGCACAAGAAACTAAGCAGGCGGTCACCTAGCTTGAATGGACTACTGTAACCTACTGAATGGACTGAGCCTTATGAAATACAGACAGAGCAACTCTCTAGAGGAAGCCCGAGTGACATTTTACAGCTGTCAGGCAACAGGGTCCAGTAAGTGGACAGAATAGACCTCCGGGCTCCCAGAGCTAGGCAGCCCAGAATGACTATGTGTCAGGTAGGGGCCACCTACACCTGAGCTCCTCCATTCCAGATTTAGAACAGTTTCAACAAAGCACAGGCAAGGCTCCAAGTCTCCCCCTGATTAACTGGGTACATCTATCTTCTAGGCTTTACCTGAAAAGTAACAAGAATCCCACCTGCACAAACAAATATGTCAAGGGTAAGACTATAGCCTCCAGCCTCCAGCCACAATCTAGGTAGCCTTCCCAGAGGAGCTCACATCATAAAGCTAGAGTATTAGAATTAGTAGGAGGCCTTAAGGATTCCTGCTTTGTAATAATAACTATAATGATAATAATGAGAAGGAGAAGAGGGAGAAATATTTAGGGTACGAACATTATGTTAGACATTATGGTAAGTGCTTTAAATTTCATCTTCAAAATACTCTTGTTATCCCCATTTTTCAGATGAGGAAACTGAGGCACAGAGATGAGCCTGGGCAGATGGAGAGACCCATTCAGAGAGGGGAAGAGATCTGCTTGAGGTCACATAGCAGCTGAGCTATATCTGGGACATGCACCCTGGTCTCCTCACTGCCATCAACTTCCCCATGGGAAATCCAAGGAAGGCTTTTGTGTGATTAGAGCCCTGAGAGACCCACCCAGGCTTGGAGTGACTTACCCTGGGAAATCAATGGTTCTGGCAGTTCGCCATCTACAAAGTGGGATACTTACTCATGCTCTTTCTCTTTTGCTGCTGCTATCAACACAGGGAAATGAAAAGTGGAGAGAGAAATTATAGGGATTCCTAGTCTAATTAGGCCCAGTTTTGGAATGAGCCAGGCAGCTTGATGCCGACTCCCCAGGGGTCTGAGAGAAGGAACCAGAGTCAAGATCTCCCTACAAAGTTCTATGTGCCCCAGTCCCTAATCAATATGACAGCCCATCCTCTAAATGGCTCCAACTTGTCAAAGATAAGCCCTAGGCAGCCTTTCCTGAAGGAGCATGTGTAACAGTCCTGGAGGAAGCCCAAATTCCTGGAGACTGGAAAGCCATGCTGACCCCCATCCTATACCCCAGGATGGGTCCTTCCTGGCTCCAGGACTCCAACACCCCAGCTGCCCATCAGATGAGCGCCCAGCCCTGAACCACAAAAGGAAACTGCGGTTGCAGGCATTTGGGAGCTGGACTTGAGTGCTGACTTTCTAAGGGTCAGAAGTGAGCAAGTGGCACCCCAGACCTCCAGGACTTTTGGCAGAGCGTAGCCCCTGGGAGATACTCGGCTGGACCTTTTGGCCACCCCAGTCCAGACCTCTGTTGCTTAAGATTATAGATTCAGAGTCAGTTACTAGCTGTATGATCACGGGCATTAAGTGTCCTTATCTGTAATGCTGGGTATATAAGAAGGACAATGGAAGCAATGGTTCCTTCCTCAGGGTGCTATGGCGTGGATCATTGAGATCCCATGTGCACCCAGCACATGGGGTGCTTGATATAAGACTGGTTCTATTTCTCTCCTGGTGAGGACAAGTACCTCGCAGTCGGGGAACAGCCAGATGGAGGCCATGCTACAGCCTCCTGAACTATATCCAACTAGTCAACTGCTTTTTACTCTTTAACTTTTTAATTATCCCTTCTTACTTTCTAACTTTTCCTGATGTGAATGTTAGCCAACTGCTCAAACGTTCCTTAGCTCTGATTTGCAAAAGTGAGAGCTCTCTCTCCCTGGGCCCAGATCCCAGGGTGCTAAAATTAACAACCAGTATACTTTAAGCTAATGACTTACTGGTCGTGACTGCCACAAAGAGACATAATTTTCAGATAAAAGCCATTAGAGAAAATTGAATAGCTCCAGCGTGGTGAAAATTTGGATACATCTTGTTTCATAAATCACACTCAGAGGTTACACTGGGCAAGCTATTTCCCTCTCTGAGTCACGATGAAGCCCCAGTTTGAGGGGTTCTATACACCCTTGGGAAAGAAGACATAGGGGAGAGAACCATGCAATCTGGAGCATAGAAGGAGTCAAACATGAACAGCCCATTCACAGAATGTTGTCTTATTAAGGCTCTTTTAAGTCTGATATGTCACATGTCTTAGTAGCATCCAAACAGTGCAATGCAAGGTGTCTAGTACTGAGTAGGAACTCAATAAATATTAGTCATTACCCAATAGGGGATCCCACGGTTCTCTAAAAACATCGTGCCCTTCCATAATGCTATACATTGGTCATGGCACCGCCACATGTCTAGACCAAAAGAGCGTCAATTCTCTTCTTCTATCTCCAGGTAATACCAATGTTTCAGGACTCAGTTCTAATCCCACCTCATCTGAAAGGCCTTCTCCAACCACTCTAACTGATAGTCATTTCTCCCTCCAAAAAGTTTCCTAGGAATCAATGAAAGTGGGAGGTCTTGAACAGTTTTAAATTATATTGTAATAGAAAGTATATTTTCTCCATGTCCCTCTCTCTTCCCCAGTCCACCTGTTAAATGATGCCACAGCAACTGGAAAGTCACAATACAGCAAGGCCAAAAAAGATGGAGGAACCCTTTTTGGGGTAGAGCCACCCAACTCACATCAGTCCGGGGGGGGGGCGGTAAGTAAGAAACACACACAATGTGCTAGACCACTAATATTGGGGGGTTGTTTGTTATAGCAACTAATTTGAATTAACCTAATTACAAAAACTAAAATAGATGTTATACTTACGGCATCTGTAAGTGTGCTAGACACAGAAGTCTCTCAGTAAATAAAGCTCCTTTTCTCTTCTTCTTCAGCCTTGGAGATGCTGGAATACTGTGTTTGTCTACTGACAGTGAACCCTCTGGACCCTGACTCTAGTTCATGTACCATACAGCCAGAGTCCAGAAGCTGATGAGGTGAGAGTAGGATGGAATAAATACCTACAAACGTTCGAAGTCCCATCAGTTCCAAGACTAAGATTGTTTCTCAGCCACTGCCTTCTCTGCTCATATGCATCCATTCACAATAATAGCTAAATTTTATTATACTCAGGTGGTTCTCAGATGCATTTTTTTTCATATTTTAGCAACTGAAATAAGGATGCATGTTTCAGTCAATGGTATCTTGGCACTGTGTCACTGTTTAATTGAAAGCGTATTTTCTCTTTGAAGAAGTAACAGGTCATCTTATAATCTGTAGCATCTTAAATTCAATGACATATAGTACTGGGCACTTAAGTATATGCCAAGCACTCTTCTAAGTGCTTCCCAGAAATAAATGAATTTATTTCTCAAAAAATCCAAAATAATCAGTACCACTATTATCCCCATTTTAAAGATACGGAAATGAAGACCCAGAGGGATTCAATAATTTGCCAAGGCACACAGCTAGTAAGCTGAGTGACAATAAAGATGACACCCTCTCTTTAAGGAATTTCATACCATGCCACTGTTTTTTAGCTCCTGGTTTTTAGGTGACTAAATAGAGTCCCCTTCTTATAGAGAAAGATCACACATGAATTTTATGTTTGGCAATATGGTGGATCACATATCTAAAATACTTCTCCATAAGAAGAATTTGGAAGGACTGATAAAAATGTTCTCAATGTTTTTAAAATGCATCACAAAAAGATAAGCAATCTGGAGAGGCCAGGAAGAAAGCAAAAGCAGGAACCAGGGGTAATAAGCAAGAACTGAAGGGAGTTTTTGCCCTAAGAACATCTGCTACTGTACTCCTTAAGCTTCTGTTTCACATGTGTATGGGGCAGGGAAAACTAGGCACAAAGCCTAGGGGTTAGGGAAGGAATCAAATAGGGGTCCAGAAGATCAGAAGCTCAATGTTGAGAGTAAATGAGAAATAATCTTCCATACAGAAGATGCAAGAAAAGTGTCCCAAATTTTGCATTGAGTAAAGGGAAGTAAAATCTCTCCCAAGAATTAATGACCACAATATGGCCTTTATATAGGTTTGTGGCCCGAATTCACACTATCTGGAAGGGAGGGACTCAATTAGAGAATTAAGTTTCAAGAAATAAAAGAGAGTCTTGGAAATATTTTCAAGGAACAAAGGCTATAAAATATGACCAAGCAGATTTGAGAAAGAACCAAATTTAAGATGGAACTTTTATAAATTAAAAAATGTATAATTAAAATGAAAAACTCACTGGACAGATTAATCACAGCTAAGGAATGAATTAGTGTACTAAAAGGACAAAAGAAATGATCCAAAATGTAGCTCAGAAAGACAAAGGGAGAGAAAACGTGAGTGAAATAAAGCTAAGGAATAAAGAGTTAAGTAGTCTACCAAATATTTAATCAGATTTCCAAAGGCAGATAAAATATAAAGAACAAAGGAAAAAGTGATGTTCAAAGAAACAGTGGCTGAATTTTTTCCCAGAAATTTTGAAAGACAAAGCAACTTTCAAATCCAGGAATGCCAATGAATTTCAAGCAGGAAAAATACAAAATATATACACACCCTAGAAAACTCCTAAGACTAAAGAACACCAAAGATAAAGATTTTAAAGCAACCAAAGGAGGCAAAAGAGAAGGAGAGAGAGACAGAGACTCAGAGAGACAGAGAGACAGAGAGAATTAGACCAACAGGTGACCACTTAAGAGCAACAATGAAAGTTAGCAGGCAATGAGAAAATATCTGATTACAAAAAATAATTGTCCTAAAATTCTATATCTGTAGAAACTCTTTTCAAAAGTAAGGATGAAATAAAGAAATTTTCAAAGAGGTAAAACCCCACAAAGGAAATTCTAAAGGATTTCAGGCAGAAAGAATATAATGCCAGAATGGAAGATTTGAGATATAAGTAAGAATGATGAGCAAACTTACTTGTAACATTTGAGTAAATCTAAACAAACCTTAATTATAAGAAACAATTACACCTCACCTGTGAGGTAAGGGGAAAAAAGATAAATTCAAAATACTGTATGCAAATTCCAAAGGGATGACTAAAGTGTTCTAAATTTCTTTTATTTGAGGAGAAGGAAAATAGAGATGTAACTTTAGCCTTATTAGGTAATGATTAATGCTTTAATATCTAGGGTTACCTTATTAGGTTATGATAAATGCTATAATATGTATGCATAACTAAAATAATTTACATAAAAATAAAAATAAATATTACCATTCAAATAAGTTAAAAGGGGAAAAAACAAATGAGTAATAAAAAAAGCAACAAAAAAGAAGAAAAAAGAAGTTTGGGAGGCTATTATTGGTGAATAATAGTAATCACAGTAAGGGGAGAACAAATTAAATGAGCTAATTGTAAGCAAAGGTTATAAAGTGTTCATTCCACTTACCACATTTACTCACACACACACACACACACACACACACACACACACACACACACACAGGAAAAGAGAGAAAGAAAAGTAGAGAAAAAAGTGAGAAAGTGTGCCATGTTCTGGCAACAATATCCTGAAAATAAAAAGACCCAAAACAACTTAAAGTTAAATGCTCCAAAAGATAAACCAGAGAAATATTTACTTAAAGACATCTTCAAGACAATAACCATTATGGAAATGAAGAAATTTGTTACATAAAAATAAAAAGACGGACCCGCCAAGAAAATATAATAGTGAGGATGTACATAATAACAACAATAATCTTAAAATATACAAAGCAAAAACTGATAAAATTTCAAGGAAAAATGAACTAGTCCAGAATCACAGATGGAGAGGCCAACACAATTTTGCCATTTTTCTGCTCAAGCAGAAAAATTATCAGTGAAGATATAGGACATTTGAATGACACAAGTTAGATTTAGTGTTTATAAACAGAACACTGCATTCAACTTATCAGAAATACACATTCTTTTCAAGGATTCATGAATTGTTCTTTTTTTTTTTAATGACTAGATACTAGAGCATAAGCAAGCCTCCACAAATTTCAAATGATTGGTATCCTATAGACTGCAATCTCTACCTCAATATAAATACCCCCATAATTTGGATATTTTAAACATATAAATCAGAAGTCAAAGAAGAAATCAGAACAGAAATTAAAAAACAAATCCAAATTATTATAAAAATACATGCGTTGGTGGTATAGTGGTTAGCATAGCTGCCTTCCAAATTATTATAAAAATACATATACAAAAATCATGTAAAGAGATAAAATTAAAAGCAAAAATTACAGCATTAAATGAGAAAATAAGAAAATATAAAAAGTAGAAGATTTTTAACTTCTAAAATAAGACACTTTATTTTTTTTTATTTCTTCTCAGCGTAACAGTATTCATTGTTTTTGTACCACACCCAGAGCTCCATGCAATACATGCCCTCTCTAATACCCACCACCTTGTTCCCCCAACCTCCCAAACCCTGCTCCTTCAAGACCCTCAGGCTGTTTTTCAGAGTCCACAGTTTCTCATGGTTCACCTCCCCTTCCAATTTCCCTCAACTCCCTTCTCTCCATCTCCCCATGTCCTCCATGTTATTTGTTATGCTCCACAAATAAGTGAAACCATGATAATTGACTCTCTCTGCTCGACTTATTTCACTCAGCATAATCTCTTCTAGTCCCATCCATGTTGCTACAAAAACTGGGTATTCATCCTTTCTGATGGAGGCTTAATACTCTATAGTGTATATGGACCACATCTTCCTTATCCATTCGTCCATTGAAGGGCATGTTGATTCTTTCCACAGTTTGGCAACCGTGGCCATTGCTGCTATAAACACTGGGGTACAGATGGCCCTTCTTTTCACTACATCTATATCTTTGGGGGTAAATACCCAGTAGTGCAATTGCAGGGTCATAGGGAAGCTCTATTTTTAATTTCTTGAAGAATCTCCACACTGTTTTCTAAAATGGCTGCACCAACTAGCATTCCCACCACCAGTGTAAGAGGGTTCCCCTTTCTCCACATCCTCTCCAACACATGTTGTTTCCTGTCTTGCTAATTTTGGCCATTCTAGGTGTAAGGTGGTATCTCAATGTGGTTTTAATTTGAATATCCCTGATGGCTAGTGATGATGAACATTTTTTCATGAAGACACTTTATTTTTTTTTTAATATTTATTTATGTGAGAGAGAAGGAGCACATGCAGGCAGGGGGAAGGGAAAGAGGGAGAGAATCTCAAGCAGATTCCCTGCTGAGTGTGGAGCTCCATGCAGGGCTGATCTCATGGCCCATGAGATCATAACCTGAGCCAAAACCAAGAGTTGGACACTTAACTGACCGAGCCATCCAGGCATACCAACATAAGACAATTCAGAGAAGAGAATAATTCTAAGGAAATTAGCAGAAGAAAAATAGTTAAGATAGGAGAAAAAACATTAAGCAAAACACAATGAAGACACAAAACAAAATGTAAACACAAATGAAAGGATCAGTAGAGTCAAAGTTAGTTTTTGAAAGCACACACAAAAAAATAGACAAAACTCTGAGATGATCAGAGAAAAAAAAGGTCATAAAAAAAGAACACAGACAATATTAACAATAAAAAGGAATTTATAACTACAGTGCAGCAGAGATAAAAGAATATTATGGATAATATTATATGGACAGGAATATTCTACAATATTATTATTCATAAATGCAATATTACTATTCATAAATAAGTTGGACAAATTTCTAGAGAAATGTGTTAGCCAAATTGAGTCAATAGGAAATATATCTACAACCATGAAATAAACTAATTTTCCCATAAGGAAAACCAAGTACAGAGAAGTTCACAGATGAGTTTCTATCACTTAAAAAAAAATAAATAAATAAACTCACCGAAACTTTTCCAGAAAACACACCTCAATTCATTTTATGAGGCTGACATAATTTTGATACTGGAACTAAGCAAAAACACAAGGAAGGACATTTATAGGCCAATATCATATACAAACATAGATGAAAATACACTAAACAAAATACCATCAAACAACCCAGCTGCATATGAAAAGGTTAACACCATGGCCAAGTTGGTTTTAGCCTAATGTTTCAGCTGTTCTAACATTAGAAAACAGATTAATGAAACTCACTACATTAATGCGCTAAAAAAGGAAAACTTTATGATCATCTTAATAGATGAAGAAAAACAACTTTATAAAATTTGACAGCCACTTATAATAAAACCTTTTAGTAAACTAGAAATACAACAGATCTTCTCTAAACTGATTAAAGGGCATCTACCAAGAAAAAAATATACCAGGAATGACATACTTATTGATGACATGTTGAAAGCATTTCCTATGAGACCAAAAGCAAAATAAAAATCCCCAGTTCCCACTAACTTCTATTCATTATTGTACTACAGATCTTAGCTAGTGTAGAAAGAAAGAAAACTTATAAGAATGGAAAGAAACAAAACTGTCATTATTTGCAATTAATATGATTTTCCACAGGGTTGCCACATCTGCCTATGCACAACAGCACACAGCCAAGGGAGTGAGAGGAGCTTGCATTTGGCATTCTGCTGTGACCATCCAGTCACACTCCTTACACAGACACAAACCTGTAGTCCCCTGGGCATGTCTAGTCTCCAGGGATTCACATCTCCCCAGATGTCATTCCCTAATTCTTATTAAAATGTAGCATGAACTAGCGAGTCACTCTCATTGTGAATATAGAAAACTCAAAAATATCTATAATAAACTATTTTAATTCATAAAATGGCTTAAGAAGTTGGCGTTAAATGAATATACAAAAATCAAGTGTAGTCCTAGACATTGACACAAATGTAAAGTGAAATGTAGAACAAAAAGCATTAACAAGAGCAACAAAAAATGTAAGGTATATACACGTTAATCTTAAAATGTGCAAGTTCCTAAATGAGAACAAATATTATTAAAATATATTAAAGAAGGCCAAAATAAATGAAGAGATAATTCATATATATAGATAGGAAAATGTCAATTTACTGTAAACTGATGTATAGATACAATGTAATCCCAATCAAATCCCCATAGGATTTTGTCCTAGAACTTCATGAGTTAAATCTGAAATGTATAACCAAGATTATTCCTGAAAAAGAAAAATAATATCTAAGGTCAAAAACAAGACAAGGGTGCCCACTTTCAACACTCCCATTCAACACAGTACCAGAGCCCTAGCTAGAGCAATTAGGCAAGAAAAGGAAATAAAAGGAATCCAAGGCAGAAAGGAGGAAGTAAAACTGCCTCTGTTTGCAGATGACACAATATTATGTATAAAAAACCCCTAAAAAATAAATATGTATAAAAAATTATATATAAGAACCCTAAAAAATACCCAAAAAACTGTTAGAACTAATAGATGAATTCAGTATATTTCAGGATTTAAAAGCCACATATTAAAAAAACAAGTTGCATTTCTAAACATTAATAACAAACTAAAGAAGAAATAAAGAAAATAATCTCATTTACAGTAACATCAAAAATAATAAAATACTTGGGAATAAATTTAACTAGGGATGTGAAAAATATGTACACTAACAACTATAAAATACTGATGAAAGAAAGTGAAGAAGACAAAAATAAGTAGAAAGACATACTATGTTCATAGATGAGAATAATTAATATTGTTAAAGTGTCTATACTACACAAAGCAATTTACAGACCCAATATAATTCTTACTAGAATTCTAAGGACATTTTTTAAAAGATTTAATTTATTTATTTGACACAGAGACATAACGAGAGCAAGAACACAAGCAGGGTGAGTGGGAGCAGGAGAAGCAGGCTTCCCATGAGCAGGGAGCCAATGTGGGGCTCCATCCCAGGACCCTGGGATCATGACCTGAGCTGAAGGCAGATGCTTAACAACTGAGCCACCCAGGTACCTCTCTAATGACATTTTTTCAAAGAAAGAGAAAATTATCCTAAAATTCATATGGCACCACAAAAGACTTCAAAGCAATCTTAAGAAAGAACCAAACTAGAGGTTTTCTCCTTTCAAACTATATTACAAAGCTATACTAATCAAAACTGTGTGGGAAAATGATAAAAACAGACACCTAGACCAGTGGGGAAAATTGAGAGCCCAGAAATAATCCCCCACAAATATGACTAACTAACATATTACAGGGAGCCAAGAATACTCAATGGGGAAAAGAAAAGCTCTTCAATAAGCAGTGCTGGTAAAACTAAATATTCACATGCAAAAGAATGAAATTGGATCCCTCTCTTATAGTGTCCGCAAAAATTAATTCAAAATAGATTAAAGTCTTTGTTGTCAAACCTAAAACTATAAAACTAAAAGAAAGCATGGGAGAAAAACTCTCTGAAATTGGTCTAGACAATGACATGGTGGCCACCCTGGGCTCATGAGGCAATGAAAAGACTGTGACGGAGAGGAAGGGTCTTCCTCCTCCCTCACCCCCTTGTGCCTTTCTTTCTTCCTCCTCCTCTCCTTTCCGGCCAAGTCTCATCCATTTCCCCTAAGGGCACTCTAATGCTACATAAAGGCAAGGCTTCCCAGCACCGCAGGAAAATAGGGTGCAAGCCCACAAACTATTTCCCCATCATCACTTGTGCAAAAACTGATTTGAATGCCTCTCTGGGTTTGAACAAAGGCAGTGCCAGGATTTCAAGTGTCTCTGTTTTTGCACTGGAGACCCTTCCCTGCTAAGTATGAAGATGAAAAAAACTGGAAACTGATCAAAACCTTATTCAGAGTTGGAATGGAAAGATTTACAGTGACAGCACTACCTGGCTGAAACTGTTCTGAGATTGCTTTGCTGTGATTCCCCTGAATCCAGTCACTGAGTTTGGAGGTGAGCTGCACAGAGAGGGAGGAAAACCCGTCTGCCCTTCTTGCAATGCAGTTTCGAATCACGCTCGCAAGGCTGCCGTTAGCGACCACCTCAAGTCCAAGACTCACACCAAGAGCGAGGCAGCATATGAAGAGCAAAATGTGAGAATGAAGCAGAGGCTTCTAACTGCATCCCTTCAATGCTAAAGTACTGCACAAACAGAAAGTCAGTGCTATCCAGGACTGTGTGAAAATGTGCCTGGAAGCCAACATCCCACTTGAGAAGGCTGATCACCCAGAAGTCCATGCTTTCCTGTCTCGCCATGCGAAGAATGGAGCCTCCATACCTAAATCAGACCTGCTGAGGAGAGCATATATGCCTCATGGACATGAGAATGAGAATAAATTCCTCAACTCACAAGACTGTTGACAAGGAGGTTGTGTTAACCACGTTATCAAGATAAATGTGGAGTATTTGAGTTGATAACAGCAAAAGAAAATACAAGCAACAGAAGCAAACAAAAACAAAAATAAAAACCAAAACCAAATGGGACTATATCAAGCAAAAAAATGAAAAGACAACCTGTAGAATGGGAAAAATATTTGCAAACCACACATCTGATAAGGGGTTAATATCCAAAATATATAAGGAGCTCCTACAACTCAACAGCAAAAAACAAACAAACAAAAAACCCTTAATTTAAAAATCAGTTTAAAACGTAAAAAGGCTCAAATAGACGTTTCTTCAAAGAAGACATACAAATGACCAACACATACATGGAAGTTGCTCAGCATCACTCATCATCAGGGAAATGTAAATCAAACCACAAGGAGATATCACCTCACCCCTGTCAGAATGGTTAGCATCAAAAAAAACAAAACAAATGTTGGTGAGGATATGGAGAAAAGAGAAGCCTTGTGCAATGTTGGTGGAAATATAAACTGCTAAAACCACCATGGAAACAGTATGGCGGTTCCTCAGGAAATTAAAAATAGAACTAGCATATGATCCAGCGATCTTACATCTAGATATATATCTGAAGGAAATGAAACCAGAATCTCAAAGAGCTACCCATATCCCCACATTCCTTGCAGCATAATTCAGAAGAGCCGAGGCATGGAAATATCACATTTTCTATATATATGGAACACGATATATACACATATATATAATATATACATATACACATACATATATATACATATATATGTATGTGTATATATATATATATGCGCACAGTGGAATATTATTCAACCATAAAAAAGGAAATCCTGCCTTTTGCAACAATATGGATGGATCCTAACAGCATTATGCTAAGTGAACTAAATAAGGCAGAGAAAGAGAACTACTATATGACCTCACTTATATGTAGAATCTAAAAATGCTGAATTCATAGAAACAGAAAGTAGAATGGGGGTTGCCAGGGGCTGGAGGTTGGGGGAAATGAGGAGATATTGGTTAAAAGGCACAAATTTGCAGATGAATGTGTTCTAGGGATCTAGCATATGGCCCAGGGGATGACTATAATTAGCAAAACTGTATTGCATCTTTGAAAGCTGCTGAGAGTAGATCCTCAATATTCTCACCATAGTTACAAAAAAAAAAAAGTTAACTGTGAGTTGATGGGTGTGTTAACTCACCTTACTGTGCTAAGCACTTCACAGCCAATACATATATCAAATCATCACGCTATATACCCGAAACTTACACCTTATTACATGTCAATTATATCTTCATAAAGCTTGGGGAGAAGAAAAAACAAGAAGGCCCAGGCTTGATCAGATACCTACCACCACGCTAACAGTCTGTGACAGAGAGCAGAGGGCCTGCTTTCTGCCTGGGCAGCCTGTGCATATCCAGGGACAGCCCCTCAGCACTGCACCTAGGGCTGCCCCGGCTTAGGATACTTTAACCTTATGGAGCACCCATGTGTGGGGGCTCATGCTTTTATCCTGATACTTCTGCCACCTGGTTAAAAAAAAAAAAAAACAAACCCACAGCCCCCATCTCATACAGTCCTTATGACTCCTTGCCAAACCAAAATGTGGCACAAAAAGAAAACAGACCAGCAGTTAAGAAACCAACAGTCTCCCCTCAGCTCTGCCAATAACTAACCTTGTGAACCTGGTCAAGTTACTAACCTCTCCAGGCCTCTTTTCTCAAACTGGAGATAATAATACACTTTTGATTAATCTGGCACAGTTGTTGTAAAGACTGAAATATAATAATGGAGTGGACACTGCTTTGTATCTCTACACGAGGTCATGAAAGTTAGAGGGATTTTGTTAGGCAATATGGTCTGTGGAATAAGA
Organism: Mustela erminea; assembly: GCF_009829155.1. Lineage (NCBI taxonomy): Eukaryota > Metazoa > Chordata > Mammalia > Carnivora > Mustelidae > Mustela > Mustela erminea. The sequence continues at coordinate 69,516,623 of NC_045622.1, read as the reverse complement.
GTCTCTTAAAAGACCCGAAGGAATAAATCTAGAACAGTGGGATTTCAGGCAAAGCGAAAAATGAACCCAGGACCAAGATAGAAATCTAGAAGTTGGGGCCTAACCAAAAATCTCTATTAACATAATGTAAGCAAGAAACCCGGAAGGTTATAAGAGGACAGGTACTCAAGAATTGGCTTTTCCAATCCTGCAACTTGTGCAAAGGGAAACCAAGCCCGGGAGAAGGTGAATGACTTATCCAAATCACAGAGTGAATTCGTGGCTGAACCCAGACGAGCACTCAAGTGCTTTCTTCCCTCCCTCTTAGTTCTGTACTGATACTGGCCCATGATGCTATGCTGGTCTACTCTGGCCTACAATGCCCCCTTGGAGAGAGAGTGTAATGACCTGTCACCTGAAAAAAATGCCACTGCCTTCTCCAGGGTCCTCACTGAGGGATGCTGAACTTGGGGGCACTTATTTTCCTGCATCTGCAAGTTCAGCTTGTTCATGAGGATAAGTCACTCTCCTCCATGTGGAAATCCCTCTGCCAAATCCACAGTACAAGACAAACAGAAAGTGTTGACCAAGAGCTTAAGAACCAATTCCAAACCCAGTACTGACCCAGACCACAGGGCCTGGGCTGGCAGGAGCTATAGCCCAAATCCCTGAGACTCTTCAGAAAACTGTCTCCTGTTCAGCCCTCCCCACTAGGATCCTGGATGTGTCAAAGGACAATTCCATCTGTAATCCTGTCTTCAAGTTGCAGACTTCTGCATGCTGTGGTGAGAGGACATGTTCTTAAGGAAGGGGCTTCTAGCTGGCTGGGACAACAGAAAAGCAAATAAATGGGTCTAGTGAAGTCTCTGGAGGCTAAGCCTCACAGACAAGACCAGCTCTGGACTTGTGTCCCAAATATGCATCCCAGGTATCTATGTGGGGGCTGCCTCCCACAGGGCAGGCTCCCTATCTCCTGCTGGGCAGGGACTTTGTCTCTTGCAATGACCTCAGGCACAGGACACCCCGGCCTATTACACATCCATCTCCTTACTGTCTTGGCCGTCACTTTCATGGGTAGCCACCCCCTTTACTCACTCACACCCATGGTCCCCAGTGAGGCTTTGCTAAGAGCTCTGAGTATAACTGCAGTAGAAATGGTCACAGGCCAGGCCACACAAGTGCATGAGGGATCCAGAACCAGCCTATATCCACATCGGCAGGCAGCCCACCTCTGGCCCAGCCTGAGACCTGTCTAACACCTTCTTGGTCTGGATCAAGAGGGAAGACAGTATGGTCATGGTTGGGGCAGGGGTGTGGACAGAGCATCTGCTCTGTATCAGGCCCCAGCTAAATGACAGAGAAGTAAATGAATAAAACAATTTTCTTTTTCTTAGAATTTCCTCTTCCACTGAAAGAAATATATAAATGTATAATTCAATCTAGTAATTCCCCCAACAGGAGTTCAAATAAGATGATTGACCTTTCTCTTGCCACATGTGCTCTCTCTATGGCCTTAAACATCTTATGTCCCTTCTGGGGACCAATTGCCAATTGTCCTATTTAGAAGAGGAGGGGAGTGGATCAAATGAACTTCTACTCTGAAATTTATGTTCCCACAATCTCATGACTCCCTCCCCAGAAGCTTCTACAAAAGTCATCATGGCCAGAGGCCAGACCCAAACTCTTCTCCAGATTGTTCTGCCCACAACTCAGCTTGTTCTATGTTCTTTGCTCAAAGGTGAGTTACAGAAGACATTTGGAATTTGTCCCAGTGATAGCTGTTCACATCACCTGCTGCTATCATTGGCCATTAGAGCCCCCACAGCATTGCATTCCTGCTCACTGGGCCCCTGGGGGCCACCTCGACAGTCTCTCCACTCTCAGAACCTATGGGTCATATAGCTAAGAAAGCTGGCACAAGGCAATTGTTTTCTTATTGGCCTCCAGCCTACCCCAGGTATTCTGGTGTAAGTTTCAGCCCCTTAAAATATAGCTTTCGTAACATCTCCTTGAAAACCCCTTACGTCTCCCCATTATCTCTCTTTTTTAAAACATTTTATTTATTCATTTGACAGAGATCACAGGTAGGCAGAGAAGCAGGCAGAGAGAGGAGGAAGCGGGCTCCCTGCTGAGCAGAGAGCCCGATGTGGGGCTCGATCCCAGGACCCTGGGATCATGACCTGAACCAAAGGCAGAGGCTTTAACCCACTGAGCCACCTAGGCGCCCCTCCCCATTATCTCTTAACTCAAGTCTGAACTCCTTAGCCTAGCTCTCATGACTCCCCAGACCCTGCGTCCAGGTCACCCCACCTCAACTGGCATTACCACCCTTTATTCCCCCCCATCCTTTATGTTCAAGCCACAAAGCAAGTTTCCTGCTATTCTTCAGAACTGATTTGCTGCCCCCGCCCATCAAGATTCAGCATAAATGTGGCCTCCTCCTGGAAGTATATTCACACTCCCCAAACCACAAGGCATCCAAAATACTGAAGCATTGACATGATTCATTCTGGTCTTGCCAGGGCCCATTTGGTTTTCTAACTGACTGGTGATCTCCCATGGGTGTATCTAGCACCCCCTGCTGGGGTCCAAGTCCTTGAAGAATACGTTCCAATCAACCAGCCTTTAGCATAATGCTCTATGTGCGGCAGGTAAAGACTTACTAAAGACCGGTAAAGACTTGTAAAGAATTGCCTTGAAGATAGCTGGACAGAGGATGGAGGGACAAGGGAATGGATGAACAGTGATGAAAAGCCTCAGACAGAGGCCATGTCACAGTGGTAAAAGAAAGACTGAAATGGATGGAGAAATAAATAAGTAAGTGGACCTCGGTCCTGGCCACCATAATATCTCAGCTGCATTACTACAACAGGCTCCTAACTTGCCTTCCTGCCTACTCTCATCAAATTGCCATCCCTGCAGCCAGAGCATGTCATTTCTCTACTCAAAACCTTCCAATGTCCACATGTATCACCCAGATTAAGAGCCAAAGTTCTCCAATAGCCTTCATGACCTCACCAAATGATTGCACTGACTTCAACTCTTTGACTTTCATTTCATTCCAGGTATATGGACCTTCACGTTCCTCAAGCATTCATCAGGACTTCCACCTTTCTCTTCCCCCAAATATTCACACAGCTTGCCCTTTCACTTCCTCCTGCCCTCTGGTTAAATATTTGCTCATCAGAAAAAAAACCTCCTGAGCCTATATAGATACATAAACCTTCCCCCACACTTGGGATTCCCTTGCCTTTGTTGTATTTCTCCACAATGCTCAGGACCATTTACATGCTGTATATCAACCTGCTTACTGTCCATCTTCCCACACCAGGAAGCAGATTCTACAAGAGCATGTGTTTTGCTCACTGCTGTATCTCCAGTGTCTAGAACAAGGCATGGCCCAGAGGAGATACTAGGTGGATAGTTGCTGGCTAGATCAATGAGGGATTCAGTGAATGGGTCTGTAACTGAGATCCCTGACACCTTCGGGCATTTTTCTAAGATGTTTTTGTCTGATGTGGTTGACATTGTCTTGCGTCTGATCAGTTCTAGCCCTGTCTAATATTACAACAGATGGACAGCACACATTCTTAGGGGTTCTTTGTAAATGGAAAACTTAAGAGAACTGAAAGACATCTTCTGGAGGGGATATGGCCAGGATTAGTCTACTGCCTGCTTCCTAAGGCCACACTGTAAAATCCTGCTTTCCCTCTTCCTACCAGCCTCTTTGCAAATTCCACAAGGCTAAAAGCACAGTTCTGGTAGAAGATGAAGAAGAAAACAAAAGCATCCTCTTTCCCATGGTGGAACTCTTAGGGGGCTGTGTTTCTCTTGGCCCTTTGGACCCCAGGCCCAACCACCTCTGCAGAGCCCAGCTACCATCTTCCATTTATCTGATCAAGGAGCCTAATTCCTAAGCTCATATCACACTGAAAAGGGGGACAGGACACTAGAAGAATAGAAAGTAGGATAAGAAGGGCAATCGTCGTGACAGCTTCTGGTCTCCCTTTCTTCCTGTTAACGACCTACAATCACACATGGCCCTCAAACAGCACAGTTGACATCTCTCCACCCCAATGGTCTCTTTGTCTGAGCTTTTGGGGTGTGAGAACCATGTGAAAGAAGGATGAAGAAGAGGGACTGCGATTCACCAGTCTTGAGTCCCTCTACAAACCCAATACAAATTCTTGTCTGTGGCTGGACAGGAGAGTGTTGAAGGAGGGTGAAGGGAGTAAGTGACTTAAGTGAAGACCAAAAAGATCATTGAATGGGTGAGTGAGGAAAGGAAGAGTCAGTGAGCCACAGTGACTGAATAGGCTATCTGTCCCAGTGCTAATGGCCTCATTGCAAGGATGGCTCCCTGGGCTTAGTAAGACTCTCCAAATGCTCTTGTAGACCTAAGTCTAGTACAACCTCAGGGGTGGGGAGAAGACTGTCAGCTCCTGTTCCACGTATCATGCAAATAACTCTCAAGCTCCAAGGAGGCTTCATAAGTTTGTTAAGATCCTTCATAAAAGCAGCCATGGAGCCAAGTCAGGACCACCTGGAGGCCTCTCAGATCGCCTGTATCCTCTACAAACCAGGGTAGATGGGTGAGCCACAGCTCAGGAATGCCTTGTGACTTAGCTCCCTTCTCCAGGGAGCTCCTTAAAATCCTCTAAGAATTAGATGTCATCTATCACCAGTACCCCCTGCAGAAGCTGCTGAATGACAAGTCTAATTTGTGTTGCCCAAAAGATGGTAAGATCTTTGAGGGGGAGGGGCTGATAGGCACCTCAAATGCCATATGTTTTAAAACGAATTATTATCTCCCTCCCTCCACAATCTACTTCTTCCTTAAAATTTTTATTCTACTGAATGGCACCACCATCTACCTGGGTGCTCAGCTGATAAAACTTCACTCATTCATTCACCCAACAAATATTTGCAGCATGTCTCAGTAACATATTAACTGCTAGGATCAAGCAATGAGCAGCCCTCATGGAACTCATGATCTAATAGGAAAAAAAGACATTATCATGTGATAATTATAAATAAAGGTGAAGTTACAACTGTGATAAACCCTTGAAGGAGGTAAATGGTATTTTAAAGCCTTACAAAATGGGATTTGACATAGTCGTGGAGGTCATGGAAATGACAGCTGAGCTACAGACTGAGAGATAAGTACAAATTCAGGATGTGAAGACATGAAGGAAGAGTGTGCTAAGCAGGGGAACAGCAAATGCAATGCCCAATGGTAGGAGGGAGTCTGACAAGCCCAAGAGACTGAGACTACACTAGCATGGCAGAAGGAAGGAAGGAGATTGCTGGATAGGAAGACACAGGGGATGGTGGTAGCGTTGGACAAAGGAAACCTTGTAGGACTTACTAAAGTGTTTGGTCTCTATCTTAAGGTCAACAGGAAGCAACTTAAAAATTTTCAAGGAGGGAAATGACATTAACAAGTTGTGTTTTGAAAGGCACTCTAGCTGTTCTGCAATCAACAAATTGGAGAGAGCTAGCATGCATACAGCTGGACCGGTTAGGAGGCTCTGGTGGTTTTCCAGAAAGATGAAAATGGTGCCTTGAACCAGAGTGATCCTAGTGGAGATGGACAGACAGAAGTGATGAATTTCAGAGATATTTACAAGAGAACATCAACCAGACTCGGTGAGGGATGGGACGTGGGCTCTGAGGGAAGAGGGGTGCTGAGGAGGATTGCCAGCACTCTCTGATGTATGCAGCTGCATAGATGAAGGAGCTGGTCAAAGAGATCTGACATATCTGAAGAGGACCCCACAGGAATGGGATAGTACCGGGAAAGAGCCCAGAAATTCCGTTTCGGACATGCTGAGTTTGAGAGTCCATTTGACTTTTTCGTCTCCCTCCCTTTCTGCATTTGACTGGTCATCTGATTCTCCTCTCCACCTTGTCTTAATTAAGGCCCTTGTCATTAAAACAAACTCCAGGCTTTCATGAAATATCACCTCCTCAAAGAGGCCCTCTTTGACCACTGAATTAAAAGTACCCTTAAGCTACTACTCTCTATTTCAGTCACATGTGGGGTTTTTTCCTTTCTAAAAATAGAGAATAACTTCTTGTATTTTTAATCATAGAAATAAATATGGACATACAGGTCTATGTCTTAGCTCTGTTTGCTAAGAGGGCATAAAAGCAATGACACACCCAAAGCAAGGAGCACACGTTGCCCCAGAATTTGGTTTCTAAACACCATTCTCCACTAAAAGGATCCAGAGCTTCTTGGAGAAATGGCTAGTTCCAGGGCTAGAAACCTCCTATTATCTCTCAAGATCCAGACCAAGAGTTTTCACCTCTGGGAAGGCCTCTCTGATTTGCCCTAGTAAGAGAAGATAGGTAGGTCCTCTTCTGATATGGCAAGGAGTCCTGTAGCTGCTGGAATCATGTCCCACAGATAGGCCTGTTGCTTACTGTTCACAAGCCACGTGATCTGACTGCAGCTGGAAGACCAGAATATGCCCTGCTCACATTTCCCTGTGCCTTGCACAGATCCTGGCACACCCCAGGGTCTCAATTAATCTGTGTGGTATGAATAAATGAATAATAGTAACTGAGAGTTCTGTGTCTTCTGAGAGATCCCCCTGACTTCATTATTCTCAAAAACCACGGAGTATGAGAGAAATTTGTTCTTGCCTTATTTTACACACATGGAAAGTGAGGCCCCGAGAAAGTAAGATAACACAGAGTCTGAGTTAGAGCAGGAGTCCAGGGCTGTTGCCAATCAGTCTGGTGTTCTTCCCCCAAAAAGGGAGGGGGATACACAGGAAAGATATGCCATTCATGGTTCCCCTATTCTATGTCAGATACTATACTTCAGTAAACTTTCTAGTGCTAGCAACACCCTAACATTATAAGGAACCCCATTTTACAGACGGGGAAACTGAGACTCCAGGTCAGATCTGTCTATTTTTCTCTGCACATGGCTGGAATGTACAGCCCTCCTCTGACCCTCCTTCAGGGGCAGGGAGACAGCCTGAGTCCATCATTCTGTCTCTCAACCATGTCCTTTAAACCAGCACCACACACAGGCTCATAGTGCAGCCCACACTCCCAGACCACAGGCTGTATTTTACATGGTTTCCAAACCCAGGATATTTGGGTTGTAAGACAAAACCTCCATTTCTCCAGCAGAAAGTGAACACTACACATAATTACCCAGCCAAACTGCTGATGTCTACAGACACTGCATCATGCCGAATAGGGTCTGGTCTGCCCAGAGATGTCCTCGGCGGATCCTAGACTCCCCCAGAGCTTGGCATTAAGGGGACCCTGGAACTGGGGGAGGGAGACTGAGCTGGCTGGATCACAGAGTCCTGGGGAGCCTCCATTCCTTGGGCAGAGACTGATCCAGGGGAGAAGTGGAACCACAGAGGCCCAGCACTGCCCACCCCAAGAGAGTGGGGGTGATCCCTGCCAAATCCAAGAGACACCCCACCCCACCCTTGCTTCCCACAGCATGGCAGTCTCCGTTTGTGACTGGTAAGGCTGGAGATGCTCATGTTCAAGTCCCGGAGTCAGAGACGTCAAGCCCTTAGCCCTTCCCCAGTTGTCCCAAGGGGTGGATTTTCCTGTTTTCAGAGCTTTAGAACTGGGGGAGTGGTTAGCAGACATTCCCTACAGACCCTGATGGCAGACAGACCTGGAATGGACTCGTGGCCAGCTCTTACTTAACCTCGCTGGGCTTCCGTTGCCCTATCTTTAAAATAGGAGCGCCTCTCTCACAAGGTGGTTCCAGAGGTTTCAGGAAACAAAAGATGCAAAGAACCCGCAAGGGGCCGGCCTTTAGCAGGTAGTAAACAAATGGGAGCAACCCTGCCTAAGTCCTCCCCCAGCCACTCTGACTGCTGGGCTGGCCATATGCTCTTGCTGGATTTTAAGCCTGTTCTCATTTGGTTGAGCTAGAAGTCCTGAGAACACCCCAAATCCTTACCAGAGACATAATCAAATCGGTCTTACCTTTTTGAGATGACATTTACCAGTTAAGGAGGAAATCACTCACCTCACCCTGCCCCCTGCCTGTCCCCGCCCCCACAGCATATCTCCCAGCACCAGGTATTTATTTCCCAACGCCTCAGGCCAATGACTCCTCTTTCCCACTTTGAAACCAAACGTTTTGGCGATGCTCAGTCTTAAAAGTGGTTAACAACAGCCACCAGCATGTGGGGGTTGGGGCGGGGTGGTGACTTAATACATAGAGAAGCAGAATCCCAATACAGTATCTGAAAGCCTGCCATTAGAGTCCTTCTAATCATTCTTTGGTACTAAACATGCCCCCCCCCTGCCACTGGTCCCCCTGTCAGACATTAATAGGGCAGGGAAAAGTAGTCAGTCTTGGAGTTAGTTACTTAGTAGAAGTCTCATCAACTTGCAAAGCAGCCAGAGCCCTGCCCTGCATACAGAGGCCCCTGGTGACCAACATCCTTTATGGGTAAGAGGTGACAAATGATGCCCTCACCACCTGGTAGACTTGAAACCCCTTCATTGGGAAGGAGAAAAAAGTAAGCATTTATCTATGCCTGCACAGGTCCAGGAAAGGGGGCAGAAAAGCCTCCACATTTCAGAGCCCAGACTCCTCAACCTGAGCTCTGGTTATAGAAGAGCCATCATGATCGGAGACCATGTCGTCCACAGTGGGGGAGGCAGAGCTCAAGTCCAAGAGACACAGACCTCCCAGCAGAGCCCTGGGCCTAGATAGGGTCACATGAAGAAAGGGTGGCCATGGGGTCAGGGCCAGGCTTAGGGCAGGGGCCAAACTCCTTCGGGCATCCAGACACTCACTCTTTTGAGACAGGGAGGCACTGGCAGCTGAAGTCCTCAGAGCAAGGGGCATTTATCAATGGCCCAATTCATTCTCAACAATCCCCATTGTCTGAGCCAGCACAGAGATAGGCATTATCACTCAGAGCCACTAGAAAGAATAGCCCCAAGACACAGTCATGAATCCAAGGCCAAAGATACAGAAGCCAAAATTGAGACATGGCTTGGAAACCATGTGAAATATTTGAAATTGGAGCTGTCCCCCCAACAAATCCAGGCAACACACTTCCCATCCTCACAGGCAAATAAAAGGCTTAATTGCTAGTTGTTCATTTATTTATTCTGATCTCTTTCTACAAAGGATGTGGGAGTTTATGTTTAAAGATGTGTGTACTATGTAGTTGTTAAAGCAGAAATTAGAAGTCAAGCCAGATTTCCAATGAACACAATTACTAGGCTGGAGTAATATGACAGACTAAGAGCCTCCTGGCAGCTAGAGTAGGAAGAGAAACCCACAGGTTTGGTCATGTGCTCGAGTCACGGAGACCTATAGAAATCCCTTGAGCGCTCTCTGCCTCAGTTTCCTTATCAGGAAAAAAAAAATAGGACTATTAACCTAAGAAAGTTGTTGTGAAAAGTAAATGAAATAAAGCAGATATTTTTTTAATAAAGCAGATTTAAAGATTCAGTCATATGTTTCTATTACCATTATGACACATGTGATTATTACCATTACTTTGTTGTCTGATTTCTCCTTTTTAAACTGGAACTATGTGAACTTAGTGGGGTTGCCCTGATGCTCCACATTGTTGTTCTGAAGTTCTGACTGGCAGGTATATATATTTGATTAAGAGGGGTAAAAAAGGAAATAGATCAGGACTGGGTCCCTATGAGTCCTCCAGTTTCCCAGTCTTGTCTTGAGTCCTAAGGTGGCTGGGGCCCTACAAAGGGTAAGGCCAGGGAAAGTAGGCAGACTTCCTTCACTGTGCAAGAAGGCTGCCAGGCTGACCTCAGCCTGCCTCACTGAACCATCCCCAGGGGTCAGAGGACCAGGGCAGGGGAGAATAGATCCCTGCACCCCACTCAACAAATGGCTGAAGATCATCTCTCCCCGCATACAAGGAGACTTGGTGGGGTGAGAGCTCAGGCACTCCTTGGACTAAACCATAAACCCTAAGTAAGGGTAAATCAATGTCATCTTTCTAACTTTCCAGTTGAAGGAGCACATAAGTCTGGGCACCCAACTGAAGCCTGTCCAGAGGAGAATGACCTGAATGGAAAAGGTCTAGAAGCCATAATAACAATAACAACAACAACAACCTGATTTTGGGTCACCTACCCCTCCAAGCACAGTTTAGTGTGTTCCCAGTGGTCCCCAGAGGAAGGAGATCAGGGAGAAAAAGATTCTGTCCAGGGAAGAGATAACCACTGGGGGAAGGGGGAGGAGCAAAGCCAAAGGCAGCCCTTCCAGCCTAGCGGAGATGAGAGACTCAACACAGGACCAATTAAGACCAAAGACAAAGAATCAGCCCAGCTCAACTCACTGTCCCTCTCTGTCAAATGACTGCGTGGACCCAGCCCATAGAAGACTCATGGTTTTTCTACAGCAGGGAGAATCCACAGTGCCAACTAGAGCCCAGTACAAATTATAGGTGCCGTGCTCTGCCTCAGCCTGCAAGCCTGGCCTTTTCATTTATAAGAGGGTAAAAGCTGTTTCTAAGGCCAGACCCTTAAGCCCCAGGTTACATGGGCAGCCTCAGTTCTAGACCAAATGGGAAACCCCAAAGGCACTGTGTTACCATCTTCCCTGAAGAACCCACAGCCAAAGTCCCTAACTTAAGATCATCCCTACTGTGGCCAGCTTCTTGGACTCATTTTCCAAGGTGTTACGGGTAGGTTAAAAAGGAACCAAAAAGGGGATCTGGAGGCTGAGAGTACATTAAGCCAGGGGGGCATATTTTTGCATATGCACATTCTACGCGTGTTGCATACATGTCACTGTCCACAGATGTATGTATTGGAAGTGCGTGAGTGTCTGCATGGATGTCCTGACTGGAAGTGCGTGCAAGGCTAGTGTGCGTGTGTAGGAATATATGTACACGAGCAGCTGTGAGTGTGTGGGTGTGAGTGCCCTCTCAGTGTTTGTGAGTGTGCACAACTATGTGGTCTGCCCATCCACTCTCACTGTCCTCCTGCTCCTTCTGTAGTGACAGTGGGTACCCCAAGTTGTCTCCTCACCCTGGCCAGCCCGCTGGGGTCCCTCAGAGCCCCATCTACTCCAGTGTCAGGGGAAGACACTGAGCTCCCTCCCTGCTCACAGCCCTGAGAAACCAAAGCCGCCAAACTGACCCACAGAGAAGGCACCCCAGCTGGGGACAAGTTTGGTCACCCTAGAAAGTCGGAGTTCAGATAACACTCTTTATCCTTATTCTGTCTTCATGGGCTCACTCACACACAGTCAACCGTCCCCACGGGTGCCCTCTCTCAGCCCACCTGCAGGCTTCCTACCCCACACACACGAATGTAAGTACAGGAAAGAGACACCTATGCCACCTGTGGACACTTTCCAGGCCCACCTACATGCCCTCTCCCCCGCCCCCAACCCCCAGGGACATACTCTCTCAGAACTCATATTCCTACCCTGGGACGCATGCTAGAAAGTTCCACAGGCTTAACACATCCATCCAGGCACTCCCTCCCACTGCCCACTGCCACTCCTACACCTACTGTCCAAAGAGTCGCAAGCACGCTGCACCCCCTACTAGGCTGGCCCACCTGGTAGGGCCCCAATCAGCTGGCCCAGGGGGGCTACTCACCTCGAGGGAGCGGGCGGGGAGCCGGGTGCGCGCGGCGGCCGGCGGTGGCAGGACGCAGCTGGGGCTCCAGAGGCCGGGCCAGCCCAGGGGCCGCCCGCCGCCCCGCGCCCCCGCCCCGCTTAGCCCCAGCCCGCCCACTCCCCGGCGGCCGCAGGACCTTCCACGACAGCGCGCCCCCTGCCAAGCCTCGGTCCCGTGTCAGCCACCGCCGCCGCTGGAGTCTCCGCCCGGCCTCGGCCTCGAAGCTATTTTGGTGCCCCCGCGGTGGAGACGTCGCTCTCTGGTCTGCGGGGAGCGCTGGAATGGGGACGCGGTCAGGCTGAATTAGAGCCCGGCTCACCCCGGGACCCGGCAGGAGTCAGGGCTGGGAAGCACCCGGGAGCCCATGAGGCAGGGGTGCCCACGTGTGCCCCGTAGGCCAACATCTGGAGAGGGGAAGGGAAGGAGAGGCGAGCGCTTCCCTTGGAGCTGAAACAAAACAAGGAGGGGTTTGGGTGCGGTTCACAGGCTCTGTGGACAGAGCCGCCAAACTTTGAGCAGTCCCCAAAAGCCTGGAATGCGCCTGGGTTTATTCACCACAGGTGCTTCCCTTTGGAAGCTAAGTCACCCATAAAAGATCACCGACCTCCAGACCACCAACCTGCCAAAACCCACAGACGTGTTTTTTGAGCCTCCTTCTAACTTGGGGCACATCAGTCTTCCCCTCTGGATGTCTTTGTGTCAGATGGCTTAAGTCTAGAAAAGAAGGCTGATTCCTACCCAAAAGCTCAGGAATGTTGCATTCCTGAATTCGAAGGAAGCTGCAAGGTCATTCTGTCCAAGTCCCTCCACCCTGCCCGGAATCCAGTGGGGCCTGAAGGGCCTCTACCCACTCTGGGAGATCACCAAGGTAAGTCAGCCCCTAGCCTCCCTGGGGACCCCGTTCCTAAGCTCACACCCTCTAGTTGGCAGGAAGTTCTCCTTGGCATCTAACCTAAATCCCACATGTGTAAACTGTATCAATATGCTTACACTAGGCATTCAGAGGGAAGAAGGCCAGCTCCATCTCCACGCCAGAAGGACTGCTCCCAGGTCCCAACTCAGCCTCCTCTTGCTTGAGGCAAGTACCCTTGTTCCCTTTTCCAGCCCTGGGCTAACAAGGACAAATGCACCCTGACCCTGGACACCTCGCAGCTCCTGTCATTAACTCAACTGCATCAGCCCTCTGGGAACCCCAGCTCTGGGTGCTGGAGTCATTCTGACCAGCCGGCTTCGCTGGCAGCATCCATCTCTCCAGGAGAGCCTGATTCCACTCCCAGTCCCCTGAGGGCTTCAGTTCCTATCTCAATCACGTCTGTCTCAGGGCCTGGGAACAGAACTGGGGCCCCAGCCACCCAACGTGGCTGGGCATTGACTCTGAGGCCACGGCCTTCCTCCAGTGGGCATGGTTTGCAGAATCTTCTCTGAGTCCGTTTCTGGTAAATGGGTTGTATTATAAAAGTAGTGTGGACTTGCTCCTCAAAGAGATCTGACTTTGCATCCTGCATCTACTGCTTTCTAGCTGTGTGTCCTTAGACAAGTCACTTAACCTCTCTATGACTCTATTTTCCTGTATTTACAATGGGAATCATAATAATTCTGCCTAGCTCAGAGGGTGTTAAAAGTATGAGATGAGATCAGGAATGTAAAACTACCTGGAAAGCCAAGATATTTTTTAGTATGCAAGTAATGGGATGAGGTTAGATCATAAACAGGATAACTACTGGAAAAAGCCTCAGAAATCTTTTATTTCCAGGACCAAATTTTGTGCCTGGGTTTCAGAGCAAGAGAGGAAAAGACGTGGTTTGCTAGAGGTTCCTTTAGGGCACTTGTATGAATGTCTCCCACCCTGCATTCCCCGACACACATACATACATACACACACACACACACACACACACACACACACACAAACACACACACTTTCCCAGATACATACGGCACAGTTCAGCCTCCTGGCCTCCTGTCGGCCCCATAGGCCCCAGCTGCCTCTACCCTCGCTGGCCGCCTCTCCATTCCCAGGAGGACGTCTCATGGCTCCGGTCCTGGCTGCAACAACTCCAAATCTCCCTACGGAGGCCCCTGTGGGCAACTCCTCTCTCCTTGCCCCTCCTTCTGGGCCATGGCTCCAGCAAGGCCTGCAACTCAAGGCAAAGGTGGCAGAGACCTTCTCCAAGGCAGTTCAGAATTGAGGCTGTCCAAGGGAGCGCAGAGCTGGAACATCATCCCCCTCGACCCCCTCCCCTCTGTCTGCCTGGCTTCCCAGTGCTGTCCTGTTTAATTCTTAATGGAAATTCCATCCCTAGCGCCGGCCTGGCTGGCTTATGGCGTCCAGGTTTGGGCCAACAGCAAGCTCCACCCAGAGACAAGCGGCCTGCCTGACCATATAAACATAGATACATCATAAGCACATATGTGTATACACACACGAGCAGAGGACTTACCTAGAGACATTCACAAATTCAGAAATTCTCACCCAGATACAACCGTACACAGAAAGATAATAGGCACCGTAATCACTAATAGTTAGGGCATGGTGCTAAAGACTTTGCAGATAGCAACTTCTCTGATCCCCACAACAACACTGGGTTCTGCTATTATCAGCAATGTACACATGAAGAAACTGAGGCACAGGGAGGCTAAGTCATTTGCATAAGGCATCTAGTTGCAATAGTCTGACAAGTGGGTGCTAAGAACTATGGAAGGGGCTTATGTGCATTTCATTTTGCCACTGTGGTCATTTTTCACGGAAGTTACTCTTATCCCATTATACGGACAGGGAAAATGGAGGTCAAATGGTTTAAGTCACCTGCCTGTGGCCTCACAGCTTGCAAACTGCAAGGAGACTTTACAGAGATATGCACAGGAACCCGCACAGAGGAGCATGGAGACACACAGGTAAGGAGATGCGTGCGTGCACACACGTGCACACACACATAGAGGCACAACCATAGTTTCTTCTACCAAAAGAAGCCTCAGGAATTGTCCAGCGCTGCCTTAGGCAAAAGTCCCCTGTAGCCTAACTCCACGCTCTTCTTCCTTTCCAGCTCCACCAGCTTCACAAATTGCTTTAGGAAGGACAAGTTCAGAGCTAAATGGAGGGAAGATTTCAGGTTTATAGTTTACCCAGCCAGGTCAGCAGTCAGCCCCCCAACCTGGTGCCGAATCTGGTTTGCCCAGCACCCACTCCAAGGTCAGTGGAAGAAGACCCATGTGTCCTTTCCTGAAGGGATCGTGGGGAGCACTTTAGAGACTCTGGGCACTGTGGAGGATCTGGCCTAGGAGGGCTTCTGGCTGCCAGGGCCAGAGGAGGATGGACGAGCCCCAGAGACTGGGTACAGCACCAGAGTGTCAGGCAGAAAAGAGCACATGTTGCCCAAGAGAACTGGAGCCACAGTACAGACAAGGCAAGACTTTGGTGGGAGGGGGAATGGAGCAGAAGACAGGGCAGGGCCATGATGTAGGACAAGTAGCCAAGTCCAGAGCCCAAGGAGTTAAGAGAACAGGCCTGCAGAAGGACAGAAGAGTTTAGCATCCAAGAAATTGTCCACTGTTTGAAGCTTCCACGCTAAGCTAGACACCCCCAAAACAGAGGCTGCCCTGGCCCTGGGCCTCCTCCCAAGCAGCTCCACCAGAGACCACCCAGGAAGGTCTGTCATAGGCTTATATCCATTGGCTCTTGTGGTTTCTCACCACCCCCCCATCGCCGTCCAGAATCCCCGGTGTGCTGTCACAAGCCCATCCCCTCTGTGGTCTGAGGACAGCTCAGCAGGGCAGCCCCATGCAGCATCTGGATTGGAAAAGGGTTTTAGGGGAGACGAATGCTAAACCTCCACAAAGGAACCTGCCTTCACATTGCCAGGCAAGGGCTCTAAGAGGTGGAGACATTCTGAGTGTGCAAATTTGCCTTTCTAAAAGGTTCTCAGATGCTCCCCATTTGGGCGTCAGGCTATGAGAACTCCTGCTTTATAGAATAAGAGAAAGTCAGAGGTCACTCCAGCTCAAAAGTAAATGTGCAACCTAACTGAAGTTAGGTGAAAATGGATCCTTCTGCAAGGTCCCTAAAAGAAGAATTCACATCCCAGGGGTGGTTTCCACTCCCCCCTCCCCAACCTCCATCTCCCCAGCCTCTGTGCAAGCCCTGCTATCCATTACTACATTACTACTGTGTCTCCTGTGGGCTCCATGATGGCCCCTCTGCCTTGGCACTTCCCAAGGGAGAGACAGTATCCACCACTCTGTACTCCAACTGCTCAGAGAAGGTTATCAGGTTGAGGGACCTGCACAGAAATCACTGCCAACCAAGGTGGCTCTTGGGTCTGGGGCTGGAGATATCAGATCACAAGGTCGTGCTGACAGCAGGAAGGCCAGGGTACCCAGAGAGATGAAAGCTGGGAAAGGGTCCCAGGAACCACAGCTGTTCCCTCATGTCCTGTAACCTCTGTCTCCATCCCTGAGGCATGCACGCCAAGGCAGTGCCCTGCCTCTGGGTGTGATTGCATGACAGGGCATTCTCCCAGAGCTCATTCTGGCCCCAGAGTCCCAGACCAGCTACTACAAGCACACCATTGACACACTAGGCCCACCAATCTCCCCAGGATGTCTTCTGCGATGTTCTCAAAAGGGAAAACTTGCCCCAACTTCCAGAGCCAGTGTGAGAATTTGTGATATAATCAGAATGAGGCAGTGTTAGGGCCAGAAGGATCCTCAGAGATCTCTAAGCGCAGGGGTCCTGAAAGTGTATTAGCCACCAGAATCACCTGGATGGGGGGAAATGCAGATGCCCAGGGTTCCTTCAGAGATCCTGATTTTTGTTAGCCAGTGATGAGTTGGGGCCACAAGGGCACCTCTCTTCCCAACTCCCTGCTCAGTGACTTTCACCTTGCTAGCTTGAAACTGGCCATGGTGGGATGTTTGTTTACATCACAGAAACTGGGCAAACATTACAAATTGGGGTGTTCTGTTTTGTTACACGCTGTTTTGCTTTGTTTTGGAAATTCTGTTGTGGACCATAGTACACCATGAAGCATGTGGGTCTCTATTTTCAAGGATCCCAAGGAATTGTGATGCAGGCCCATTTTGAGAAAGAAACACTGATCCAGGAATGAGGTTCTAACCCAAACCCATCATTTTACAGATAGAGAAACTGAGACCCAAAGAAGGGAAGAATCTCGGTCACGTCACTGTGGTAGGTCCCTTGTGGGGTCATGGCTGCTCAGTTCAGAGCAGTGGGAGCTTGGGGCAGCCCTGCCTGTTTTCTAGACCTTTTCCTGTGGCCTTTTCACCACACACCTGTGGTGGTTTGTTGGTTAAGAGAGACAAGGCAGGAAGGGTCCCTTTGTGGATCAATCATATTTCCTCTTATCAGCATCTGGAATTTGAATAGGCTGGACTAGAGGTTCTTCATGGCCAGATCATTCAACTGGAGTGCCCTGGAGAGCAGATCCATGAATTCCAGGCATGGAGGGCTGCAGGGCCGCCCTGCCTTTCCCAAGCCTGAATTGTTCATCTCTTCATTAAATTTAGAGATCCTCCTCACAAATTCCCTGCCTTAAAGTAAAAAGCTATTTGCCATTATTCCCAACCAAAACCTCCAGAAATACAGCCACAGAGCAAGTTAATAGAAGTAAGAATCCAGGATCCCCACCCCTTTGTCTTGCCCCTATGTCCAAGCTGCAAAGGAATGAGTGAACATGAAAATAAGCAATTCCCCAGGGCAGTGGTTTTTGCAAGATGATCCCAACCAACAGCATCAGTGACCCTGGGCTTGTATAGGAAATGCAAATTCTCAGGTCTTCCCTCAGAACTGCTGAATGAGAAACTCTGAGGCTAGGGTCCAAAAAGCTATGGCTTTACAAACCTTCCAGGTGATACTGATGCCCCCCTAAATTTCAAAGACTGCCATTCTAAAGAAGGGGCTGTAGTTTCTGTCTCCCTGACAATGAACCAAAGGCTGTTTGGCTCCAGAGGAAAGGTCATCCTGGTGCCAAGACCAGAGCCAGCTATGTGACCAGTCACACTCCCTCCTGGCCAGCCTCCTTAACCCCATGCTCCTGGGAATTTGGGGTATCAGAGCTGTAGCCATGCAGCTACATGTGATTAATGGAATTAATCACAAAGCAGTCAGAGTCATCCTCTAACAATATAAATGAGATCACATTCTCCTCCAACCTAAGTCTTCAACGGCTTCTTATTTTTGCACTTAGAATAAAAGTTCTAGACCCTTTACTCTGGCTCACAAAACTCTACATGATTCTTCTCTCCATTAGGGTCTCAGATCATGTCATAGGTCTTCCCTGACCACCCAAACAAAAAGAACCTTCCCCTGCCATTCTCCTGTTAATATCACTTATCACTTTCTGAAATTTTCTTGTTTATTTACTTGCTTGATTATTGCCTCTCTCACCTTCTGCTCCACAGGAACAGAGGCCTTATCTTCTAGTGCAGTGCCTGTCACATATTAGAAGTACCAGAAACTTCTGTGGAATGGTTCAAGCATGGTGGAACCCCATGTAACAGAGCAGAGAAGTGGCAGAGATCACCCAGGAACTAGATGCTGAAAATATAAAGGGAGCCAGATAGACACCCAGCCCCTAAAAGAAAGAACACTTGGGTTTCCAAAAATTTTCCCTGAGAAGAGCATTTGCATCCATGGTTTATGAGACCCAAAAGCTTCCCCGTCCTGGAAGTTCCATGAGATGGCACTTTTAAAAAAAAATTTCCTAAGCTGGCTTGAGTTTTTTTCTTTTGCTTACAAGTTAAAAAGTACTAATTTATACATTCTCCCCATGTCTCTTTGGTGAATATGGCATCAAGAGAAGATCCAGCAGTTGGTAGGAAGAGCACAGCACAGGAGATAAGGTTCTTAGGCTTATCTTTTCTCGCTGTGACCATAACTCAATGTCTTGCTTTCACCTGGGTTGCCAACTCTATACCATTTGATATCTGGTCTAAGAGTCCTCTCAGGTATATCTGACAAGGACTCTGAGGTCATGAACTAAGGAAAAAAGTTATCATTCGGCAGAATGTATACTCTATTTATTTTCACAGCCCAGGCAGGTCCCAGCAGGAAAAGAAATCTACTCAGATGGGATATGGAAGACAATTTAATGAAAGGCTATTTATGTCAGGGTTAAGAGTAGAACATCTGCTGTGAGGCACCCAGGTACTGACAAGTGGGGAAGCTGTTATCACCTCTAAGCCTAGAGAAACAGAGGGGAAATAGCTCACAGGTGTTCCAGTGGAACCATGGAAGGGGCTATGCATCCATGAAAGAGATCATCTCAAAACCATAGCAACAAGCAAGGAAGGAATTCCCTAACCTCCCTCTTCTCGTTTTTCTAATCCCCAGCCACTGCCTCCATTGACAGAATCCAACCAGAGAGGCCTGGTGGTATGATCTGAGGACCAGCTCTTCAGAATACAGAGCAAGAAAAGTTGGGGAAGCTGTTGGGGAGGGTGTATAGTGTAAATGGAAAACGACCAGACCCAGAAATAACCATGATCTACAAATGCTTTCAATCTCCACATCTTCCCTCTCATTTAAATCTCTCTATAGAAGCACTAAACTGTCCAAGAAGTCACTAAATTGCCATAATGGTCTTGATAGACCCAGATTTACAGCTTTTGGCTAAGAGCTTGCCAAAGACAGAGGCAAGAACTTTAGCTATGGATCAAGCACAAGCAACAGCTGCCACAAGACCTTCCAGAAAAATTTCACCAGTAAATGAAAACTTGGACAATTTGAATAATTGGAAAGCCTTAATGCCAACCTCCAGATACATTATTGAGAATGAATGGATAATTAGCTAGAAAGAACCCCTCTGATAGAAACCATACCCTGCCTAGGACTTTGTAGGGGAAAAAAAACCCCAATGGATCTACTTTAAATTTCCTGCAATTAATACCCACCTTTGCTTTAAAAGGTCTGGCCTCAAACACACCTTATTTGGTTACAACAAATCCCCCACTAAGGCCCTAGATAAAAAATAGTAGAAAAACTAATGACCAAAGTACAAAAATCTTGGTCATGCAGAATGTTGGGTTTCATCCTGGAGCTAAGAATATTTCTAAAGTCATACAGACATTTTCCATTCCTCTGACTCCAATCTTTGCCCCATCTCAACAAGAAGTAACTAGAATGGTCATCGTCCCAATTCCCTCAAGAATGAGGAATGATCAAAGGACAGTGGAGACTGAAACCAGCAACCAAAGGGTTCATGGGACTAACTGATCACAGTTTTAGACTAGCAAGCTCAGCTGCAACTTTTTACCTAGACCTTTTCATTTGCCTTTAAATTTCCCTGACTCTCCTAGGGAGAAGCAGATTTGAGGTTTGCACTCCCATCTCCTCATTTGGCTGCCAATCAAATAAACCCTTTCTTTGCTGAGTCCTTGATGCCTCAGTGATTATCTTTTTGTGCATTAGGGAGATGAACTTGGGTTTGGTTATAAACCCAGGTCATTCTGTCTATTTCTACAAGAAAATATTTTAAATATGCAACTCCTTACTCCCCCCCAAAGTACATATTTCAAATGATGAACTTTTTTTTAATTTTTTATTATTTTTTAAAGATTTTATTTATTTATTTGACAGACAGAGATCACAAGTAGGCAGAGAGGCAGGCAGAGAGAGAGAGGGGAGGAAGCAGGTTCCCCGCTGAGCAGAGAGCCTGATGCGGGGCTCAATCCCAGGACCCTGGGACCATGACCCAAGCCAAAGGCAGAGGCTTTAACCCACTGAGCCAGCCAGGTGCCCCTCAAATGATAAGCTTTCTTAGGATTTAAAGTAAAATGGAAAGTATGTGTCTGTTACATTATTTAAAAAATGAATTTAATTTAAAAAATAAAAAGTCTGACCTCAGACACACCCATTCTTCCTGGAGGGAAATTCTCCAGAACCCATCCATGCCCAAGTCCCATTAGAAAAGCTGGAAAGAGGGGAGAGGACAGGTTTTAGTCCAGAAGACTAAGACCCTTCTAAGAAAAAGAACATTCCAAAAGAAAGAATGTGCCATTTCAGAACATAATCATCTCACTATTGCTAGATATTTAGTCCAGCAAACAATGAATGAAGACTAGCCCTGCACCTGGCACTATGCACATCACTTGGGATGCAAGTGATCAAGGCAGTCTCTGACCTTGAGATGTTTCACAGTATAAGAGTGGGGAAAGAAACATAAATAAAGCACTCCCATACTAAGAGTTAATTAATAAGAGAGGTGTATCAAAATGTCTCACCATAATTGTGGATTTCTACTTTATACATTCTGAGGTTATGTTATTAGGAGCATATATGTTTAGAATTCTAACAACCTGTCAGAAAATGTTGGGTTTTATTATTATAAGGGCCTCATTATCTCTGTGATGTTTTTGATTTAAAGTCAAATTTATTCAAAATTAATAAAGCTAGATTACCATTATTTTGATTACTCTTTTTATGGTAAATTGCATTCTTTCCTTTGCCCATTTTATATTCCTACATTTTGATATTTTTTGTGAAGAACCTGCAGTTAGACTCTTTTTTAAATCCAATCAATGTATATAGAGGTAAGGGGTTTATGTGTTACTACTCAGCTGGTTATCTGGGAGAAGAGCTTTCCAAGAAAAGGAAACAGTCCAAGCAAAGACCCTAAGACAAGTATGAATCTAATGTTTAAGCAAGAGCAAAAGACTAGGGAATTGGAGCAAAGTAAGCAAGGGTGGGAGGGAGGGGTATAGGAAAGAATGAGAGCGAGATGGAGAGTAACTGGAGGAATGCCCTTGAGTCATGGGAAGAGAATGGGATCTATTGCACAAATGGAAGAAATGGCTTTAGCTAGGAGCAGTGAAAGTTCATCTATGGCAACTAGTGGGAGAAGCGGACCAGGAATCAGATACCAGTGTATAGCACTTTTGGTGGAGTCTTTGAAGGGTCTCTCCTGATTGATGTCGTTTTCTCAATGAAGTAGGAAGCAAGGTCAGGTGCTGGAGGAGGTATTGGGATTTTGAGGAGAAGGTGTGAAATAATGATCTAGAAGTATATGAGAGAGTGAATGGACTAAAGACATATGATTTCCTGGCAGTAAAACAAAACAAAACAAAACAAAATAAAACCAATTAAGGCTCAGGCTCATGGATTCAGGGATCTAAAATGAGGCAGTCAATGAATACAGCTGTGTGTTTTTCTCCAGGCATTGAAGGTCCTCAGTCCTGATGCCAAGTAGCAGACATCTTCTGCACCAAATTCTATTGAATGGTCATCTGGCCTCTCCTTGAATACCTCCAGTGACAGGGAGCCTACCACTTCCAGAGAAGCCTATGCTATTGTTAGCTCCGATTGTTAGAAGTGTGTCCTCATCTCTTCCTGTTTGTTCCTCCTATATTTTAGCTTCTGTGTCTGTGTTTTATGTCACTCCATCTCTCCCTGTGTTAAGTCATCCAGAAATTTGACAACATATCCAGGAGGCGAGACTGGGAAACACAAGGACGCTCACACATGGCTGGCGGAATGCAATATGGTACAGTGCCTGTATCTAGCAAAGTTAGATATGCATTTACTCTTTGACTCTACAATCTCACTTCAGAAAAGATAAAAAATAATTATATCAATTAGATTAAAATTGGATTAAGATGATCCCAGGTTGTGTCCATGTACACTCCCTCTAAGGAAATAGGCATATTTTACAAAATTTAGCTCTAAAGCTGATTATTACAGCATTTTTAAAAAGATTTTTATTTATTTGACAGACAGATTACAAGTAGGCAGAGAGGCAGGCAGAGAGAGGAGGAAGCAGGCTTCTTGCTGAGAGAGCCCAATGCGGGGCTCGATCCCAGAACCCCGGGACCACGACCTGAACCGAAGGCAGAGGCTTTAACCCACTGAGCTACCTAGGTGCCCCTATTACAGCATTTTTTACAATAATAGAAATCTCTCTAAAAGTAAAAATATACAATATACATTATGTACACAGGGATTCATTAAATAGACCCTGGCACATTTCTTCAATGGAATGTGAAATAGACATACAGAATAATATAAGAATATTGAATAATATAGAAAGATATACATTGAAAAAGACAGGTTTCAAGGAAGTATGTACACAGAATATAAAAGAAAGACTATACACCAGACTTAACAGTGGATTTCTCTGCCATGTAAGATAAATAACAAACACAGTCCATCCTCTTCATTTTTTTTTTGCTTTCTTGTATTTTCTAAATTTTCTGTTATTTTTATTTAGTAATTACAAAAAGAAGTTATTGAATTTTTAAAAATAAACCTTTAATTTTAAAACAGTTTTAGATTTCCAGAAAATTTTCAAAGACAGTATAGACACTTCCCATTTACCATGTAGCTGGCTTCCTCTATTATTTATAGCTTACATTGGTATGGCATATTTGTTACATTTAATGAGCCACTGTGGATACATTATTATTAACTAAAGCCCATATTACTCAAATTTCCTTAGATTTTACCGAATGTCTCCTATTCTAGGATCCCATCCAGGATACCTCATTACATTTAGTTGTCATGTCTCCTCAGGCTCCTCTCAGTAATTTTTTTAATTAAAAAACCTTTTTAATAAATAAAAAAAAAAACCCTGCCAACACTTCTGCACTGAGTTCAAGACTAACTCCTCCATAAAACTTCCATAAAACCTAATTTTGCCTTCACCCAATCCCCCAACTCCAGACAGGAGATAGTTATGCCTCCTCTGAGCTCAGACAGCATTTTGAAATAATAAATCTTAGAAAAGAGACTCAGGAGGAAGACCAGTCCTGTGTCGGAATGCATGATGCTGAGTTCATGTCCTTGGTGCCCCCTGCTCCCACTACTCCTTCATCTCTGTCTCAGCCTGTGTCCTTTGAGGGACATAGAAGGTAACCAAACAAGTCTCACTATGGCTGCCCTTTTTCTAGTCCCTGGGCATCTCAGACCAGGTCCCCAGGACAAGGAGAAATTTCTAGTCTCTCTCTTCCCTAAAGGACTACCATCTACCCCAGAATACTGAGTACCTTCGATAGGATGTTGAGGAAGTCGTTATTATCCCAAACTTACAGACCAGAAAACCAAGGCTCAGAGAGGGAAGAATGAGAGGTCAATCTGAGAGACCTGCTGGAGAGACTGGGTGGAAGGGGTCCTGGCAGAACAAATTTAAGTGCCTGCTTTGTGCGCCCTCTGGTGGAGAAGGGGCTGCTTTGCACTCCGAGGAAGGGCCTGGGGGAGACAGGGTATTTTAAGATGTTGCCAGGTGGCCTACACTTTTATTGTTGACATCCTCACCCTACATTATATTAAAATGCACCTGCACCTAACATTAAATATAGTTTATATAAAACTACACAAGAGTCGAGTTGGAGTAGACCAATGTCCATGTAGATATTTAAATAAACATTTTTTCAATGTTTCACAATTTTCATATTTTGGAGCTAATCACTTAACTTTGGAAACTTGAGCATTGTCATGGGTCCTTGAAAAGTTTTTAGGCCTTTAGCTCATTATTCTGGGATCTTAGTGACAAAATGTCCAGATATTTGTTCCAGTCAATATCAGCTCAAGTTTGGGGTCTCAAGAAGGCAGCCAGAGCAGGGACCAGAATTTGCACACAGTCTGGCTCATGATGTTCCAGGTATGACCTCAGTAGTACACAGAGAGATATAGTATATGTTCATGCTTCTCACTAAGCTTTACTTCCTCATTCTGCATTCCCAAAGCAAATAACCCCAACAGTCAAGAGAAAGTGGACTGTGGCTTTACATATATATGACTTCTCCAGCTCATGCAGAACACAGGCTCTTCTTCTAAGGTACCCAGCTGAGTCTGCCCAGAAGTTTCACAGATTTTTTTGAACCCAGACGGAGAACAACAGGTAAATAAAAGCTGGGGGAATAATAAGTCTAGCTTTATTGCCAAAGGCTGGGATTACCACAAGGAGTCCATTCCTAGGGCTCAAAGGCCTTTAACAATTCACTTCCATCCCAGAAAGACTACCATCAACTAGCTTCAAAAGGTTGGCCACCTTCCTGGGGTCCTGCCTTCTCAATTCCCAGCCTGCCTCCTTGTGGTCAGTGTCATCTTAACACCCAGCATCAGTGAACCTCCTTCTAGCCATCCTAACATCCCTTCTCTGAAATCAAGGACAAAGATGAGATCAATTCCCTTCCAGTTACATGGGACACTTCTCCCTAGTATTAGTTTTATTGGAGAAGCAGGCCTGCTTCCCTAGATAACTGGAACAAGGAATAAGCTTACTCTATAGGAGAGACCTTATCTCTAATAGAAGGGCTCTGGTTTTATCCTTTACTGTTATATCCCTACAGGTGAGCTCCAAACACAATATTCATTGAATAAGAATGAAAGGTTATACAAGCAGAATATCATTCCCTAACACAAGACATACAAAATATTGAAAATTTTGTCTCTTTGTCTGCAATAGATTAAAGTAGAATGACTTCTACTCTTTTTCTTGAGGCTCAGATTTGAGGCAACTGAAGAATCATCAGATGGATGGATGCTATTATTTAGAAAGGATTATTCCTCTCCAAAACAAACTCTGAAAGACACTTGCTACATTTGCTTTACCTTGTATTCAAATTCCAGTGACTACCACATCTAATTACCAGCAGAGGTCAATAAAAGCTATAGATTGTGTTAGCCACGTAGGAGTCCTCAACTCTATATGACTATATAGAATATTGTCTATTGACTAACGTGTCTAGTGTCTTTTTTGAGGGGGCAGTGAGACATCTAGTTTTAAAACTTTCTTTCATATTAGCACCCTGACCTCCCATCCGAAGAATTCCTTATTGGGGGTAGTCTTGGTGGAAGATGGTTCTTGTTTCTCCCAACAGAAGCTGAATGTCTCCTTAACCCATCACAGTGGGGATGCAAGCACATGCAGCAGTCTCAAAAATCTCTAAGGATTCTAAATCTTGAATGAGTGACCAACAGTGCAGAATGACTGAAGGTCGTATTCATCACAGCGGCAACAATGTAAAGATCTCTGTTCCCACTGTGCCATTTTCTGAAGTTTTACTGGCTGGCCTTCAAGACCATCCCTATTTTCTTCCTGTTTCCTAGCTTTGTCCTCCACTTCCATTGCAGTAGGAAGTCTCAAAGACAGCCCCCAATGATCCCTTCCCCTAGTATTCACACCTTTGTGTAATTTCCCCCACATTGTACTAGGGTTGGTCTGTGTGATGAGCAGAATATAACAGAAATAATTCAGACATGAAAGACCCTGCAGCTTCCATCTTGCACTCTCATTCTCTCCCCCAACCCAGCCATTTTCCTCCTTCAATCAATTGCTCTGGGATAAACCACAACATGAACGATGTTATGAAGAGGGCAGCATGACAAGAAACTGAAACGTCCTGTCAACAGTCACATGAGTGAGGTTAGAGAAGACCCTCCATTTAAGTCTTTGGAGACTGCAGCTCTGACTGACATCTTAACTGCAATCTCAAGAGAGACCCTGAGCCAGAACCACTCATTCAGCTAAGCCATCCCCACATTCTATGGATTCAGGAATTCAGTGAGGTTCCTATATTCTTCCAAAGAGATTGCTTTCCCACATGACAGTACCCAAGTCCAATGTTATTGCTTCCAGCCAAGAACTTCTACTGACACGCAGATTGATGCCATGAATGGAATGCAGGAGACAGATACTTAGGGAAATGTTCAGAAAAAGGAAATTTAAGATATTTAAATATCCTAAATCCCAAGTTTAGGGTATTTAAATATCCTAAACTTAGGATATTTAAATTTACGATATTTAAACTTAGAATATTTAAATTTAGGAAATTTAGGATATTTATTTAGCTGAAATAGGTAAATAGCATAAAAGCCCATTCACATTCCAGAACGGAAATACAGCAACTATGACACTCAGTAAGAAATTGGTTACCTGGAACCAAGTTTCCATTAAATGCAAGGATATTGGTAATCTAAGAATCTCAGGGTCGAGGTGGATACTTATGTCCCTACAATCCCCAAATTCTCAAACTCAAGGTGTGAACTGAAACTCAAGGACTTTGGGTTTTCTATGATAATGTTGAAGAAATTTCTCATCAGTTGTAGGACCAAAATGACCAAAATCCAAACTTGAAGTTTAAGCCTGCCTTTATGGAATTATATCATATGATCACCAGGTGTCCTATATGAAATTAAGACATTAATCAGGAATGAGGATGATCCTGAGATTTCTGAAAGGAGATCTTTCAATAGATTCAGGGGGATTTCAAATATTTAAAGTCATTACTCTTCTATTGAGGCTCTTATACCTCAGAAATAAGCCTCCCATACCCAGTTCAGAAGGTTATTTTTTCATTGCTTGAAGATACTTTTACTTTATAAGAGAGGGCCTATTTCTCTCATGTCCACTACATATGATGGGTGGCAGGTAAGTAGGTAGGCAGATAGATAGACAGATAGATAGATAGATAGATAGATAGATAGATTGATGTATACCTCCTATATTTATATGATACAATGCTATCCTTTATTGATCATATGTGTTACAAATACCTCTACTAGTTTGCTAATTGTTTTTTCATTTTGTTGCATTTTTTTTAAAAAATAGGAGTTTTTTAATTTATTGACTTTTCTTCTATGGTTAGCACTGCTGAGGTTAAGATGACTTCTTTACTCTGAGGTCAGAAAGACTTCCCTTATATTTTCTTCTAAATGTTCTAAGTATTTTCTTTTCACAGTAGAATCCCAACCCATCTTGAATTGGTATTTTTCAAGGTTCAAGATAGGATTCAAGTTCATTTTCTCTCCCAAAGGTGTAACCAATTGTCCAAACTCATTTACTGGGTAGTTCTTCTGGCAAAATTTTACATATGTGTGAATCTATTTCTGGGGTCTTGATGATTTCCCATTGAGTAATTGCTAGATCAATACCCCTTTGTTTTAGTTGATATAGGTTTATAAGGTAAGCAATCCTCAAAAAATATTTTTTCAGGAACATTTGCCTGTTCTTAACCATTTTCTTTTCTATATAACTTTAAAATCAACTTGCCAGATTCTAAGGAAAACCCTAGTATTTCTCAAATTTGCTTTGAATTTAATTATGAGATATTTGACACCTTTAAGATACTGAGTTTTTTCAGCTATGCACATAGGATGTTTCTTCTACTATTTTGCTCTCTTTTTTTTTTAGCATCTCTCAATAAAGTCTGATGGTTTCTCAGCACATATTTGTTTAATTTATTCCTAGATTCTACACATATATATGTGTGTATGTATATATATATATACATACACACACGTATACACATTGCTATTGTCATTGGTATCTCTTGTTTACCATATTTTCAAAACATTTACTGTAAGTCAGTCTATTTAAGGTTTACTAATCTCATGGCCAGCCATTTTCTAAATATTTTTATCAACTCTAATAATTTTATTTCTGTATTGTTTGGGGGATTCAACATATAAAATTATTAAAACTTCTCCCCCATTTTAAAAACTTCTTTTCAAAATTATTAAAACTTCTCCCCCATTTTAAAAACTTCTTTTCTCTTTGTTTTAGTGTATTAGCTAGAATCTGTTGTAAATTGCTACATAGAATCAGTGATAGTTGGTTTCTTAACTTTTTACCTGATTTTAAAGGGATTCTTTTTAATGTTATTCACTAAGATTGATAATTGTTGCAGATTTTTGGTCTATAATCAGGTTAAGAATGTTCCTTTCTGGGTACCTGGATAGCTCAGTTGGTTGGGCATGACTCTTGATTTTCGCTCAGGTCATGATTTCAGGATCATGGGATCAAACCTCCTATCAGTCTCCATGCTCAGTGGGTAGTCTGTTTGAAATTCTCTCTCCTTCTGCCATCCCCCTGTCTCTTTCTCTCTCAAGTAAAAAAATAAATCTTTAAAAAGAAAATAATGTTCCTTTCCATTCCCTGATTACTCTGAGGTTTTCTCAGATCATTTTATCTACTGAGCTAATCATAATATTACTAAATTTATTAATTTTTTATGGATTAATGGATTTTCAGGTGTCAAATCACTCTTATGTTTGGGAAGCAAGCAATTATTGGTCATGATGCATTGTTTTAGGTATACTGTTATTTTTGTTTGTTATAGTTCCGGTTAGGATATATGCATCTATGTACATGAGTGGGATTGAATTGAATTTTTTCTTTCTCATGAACTTATTTTCTGCTCTTAATATCTTTGTCACACTGGCCTTCTAAAAGAGTTAGGCAATATTTCTTCTTTTTCTATTTTTGGGAAAGTTCTGTATATAAATGGAATTGATGCCTTGAATATTTGAGAGAATTCATCATAACTTCAGCAAGTCTATGCTGTTGTTGTGATAAGATTTTACAAAACTGATTCAATATATTATAGTTATAGACATATTCAGGATTTCCACTCCCACCAAGTGAGTTTTAATACTTTCAGATTTTCTAGGAATTTGTCCATTTCACCTATATTATAAAAATTGGGGGCATAAAGATAGTTGTGATATTCTTTTACTATAATTTCATCTCTGCTCTATCTATAGGCATGTTCTCCTTTTTATTCTTGGTATTATTTGTGTATGCTCTCTTTTTTTTCTGCTCAACCTCACTATTTGTCAATTCCATCTA
Source organism: Mustela erminea (assembly GCF_009829155.1). Classification (NCBI taxonomy): domain Eukaryota; kingdom Metazoa; phylum Chordata; class Mammalia; order Carnivora; family Mustelidae; genus Mustela; species Mustela erminea. The sequence goes on along the minus strand of NC_045622.1, from coordinate 69,487,453 downwards.
CTTTTTTAAAGAACAAACTTTTGGCTTTGTTGATCTTCTTTATTTAATCCTCATCTCATAGTTAATTTCTGTTTTATCATCTCCTTTTCATGTTCTTTAGGTTTTTTCCATTTTTCTTTTCTAATTTCTCAAATTGAACATGTCAAGTGTCCAACTGAAAATCTGAAGTTTAGCTCATTACAAAAACAAACACAAAACAAGTAACAAAGTGACAAAAAATACATATCTATAAATAATTATTTTGAATGCAAAAGGACTAAACATTCTAATCAAGGGGACATAGGGTGACAGAGTAAATTAAAAAAACAAGACCCACTGGGGCATCTAGGTTGCTCAGTTGGTTAGTGTATGACTTTTGATTTCAGCTTAGGTCATGATTTTGGGATTGTGAGATCAAGCCCCACATCAGGCTCTGCTCTAGCCATAGAGCCTGCTTAAGATTCTCTTTCTTACTCTCCTTTGCCCCACCCCACCCACCCAACTCTCTCTAAAAAAAAAAAAAAGGAAAGAAAAAGAAAAAAAAGAACCATCTATATGCTGCCTACAAGAGACTCATCTCAGACCTAAAGACACCTGCAGATTGAAAGTGAGGGGATGAAGAAACATTTATCATGCAAATGAATGTCAAAAGAAAGACAGTAGCAATATTTATACTGGACAAAATAGACTTTAAAACACAGATGGTAACAAGAGACAAAGAAGGATACTATATAGTCATAAAAGGGATAATCTCAAAGAAAATATATCAATTGTAAATATGTATGCACCCAACATGGGAGCACCAAATACATAAAACAAGTAACAACAAACATAAGGAACTCATTAACAGTAATACAATAATATAGTAAGGAACTGTAACAGCCCATTTACATCAATGAATAGATCACCCAAACAGTAAATCAACAAGGAAAGAGTGGCTTTGAATGACACACTGGACCAAATGGATTTAACAGATATTTTCAGAATATTCCATCCTAAAACAGCAGAATACATATTCTTTTCAAGTGCACATGGAACATTGTCGAGAATTGATCACATATCAGGCCACAAAACAAGTCTCAACAAATTCAAAAGATCGAAGTCCTATCATGCATATTTTTTATGAAACTAGAAACCTACCACAAGAAAAATCTGGAATGAGCACATGGAGGTTACAATAACATGTTATTAAAGAATGAATGGGCTAACCAAGAGATTAAAAGAAGAAATTTTTAAAATTACATGGAAACAAATGAAAATGAAAACACAAGGCCCAAAAACTTCTGGCATGCAGGAAAAGCAGCTCTAAAAGGGAAGTTTATAGCAATATAAGTGCCTCAAGAAGTAAGAAAAATCTCAAATATACAACCTAACCTTACAGTGAAAGGAGCTAGAAAAAGAAGAACCCAAGCCCCCCCACCCCAAATCCCACAAAACAAGCCGAAGGAAGGAAACAATAAAGATTAGAGCAGACATAATGGCTATAAAACTAAAAGAAAGAAAGGAAGGAAGGAAGGAAGGAAGGAAGGAAGGAAGGAAGGAAGGAAGGAAGAAAGAAAGAAAGAAAGAAAGAAAGAAAGAAAGAAAGAAAGAAAGAAAGAAAGAAAACAATAATGGTCAGTTAAAAAAATAAAATAAAATACAGCAGTACAGAACTATGTAAAATAAACCTGTAAAAGGGAAACAATACAAAAGTTATGGTTGAATTAAACTTACTGAAATCTGTTATCATGGCTGGATTTTTCCAAGCTTTTGTAATTCATTTTTCTTACTTTGCTTAATTAAGCAATATAATTATGTTTATTATAGTATATGTAATAATAAGCAGAATATAAGGTATTATCTGTAGATTATTTGGTAACAATTATCAAGCATGTAACTGTATGGGGACAGAGATTAGAAGGTAATTATAAAAATAAAAGACTTTTTAAGGAAACAAAATAAATATACTTGCCAAATGACAGCAATCCCATTCCAAGGTATTTACCTAAAAAAAAAAATTGTAAATACTTTATTAGTTTCCTGGGGATATCATAAAAAACTGCTATAAATTTGGTGGCTTAAAACAGCAGAAACTTATTCTCCCATTCCAGAGGCCAACAGGGCTCTACTCCCTCCAGAGATTCTAGGGGAATATCCACTCCACACCACTTGTAGCTTCTAAAGGTTGCTGGCTAACTTGGCTTCCTTGGCTTGTGACTCTCTGCTTCTGTCTTCACATCACCTTCTACTCTGTGTGTATTTTCTCTGCATATCTCTTATAAAAGCATATCCTTGGATCCAGGATGACCTCATTTTAAGACTCCTAATTTAATTACATCACGAAAGACCCTTTCCCAAACAAGCAAATATTCACATACTGCAAGGATCAGAACATAGACATATATTTTTGGGGAGCTCCAGTCATCCCACTACACTTATTTTCACTCAAAAATCTATACACAGAAATTTATAGGAGCTGAATTCATAAATGCCAAAAACTGGAAACAATCCAAGTATCCTTCAACAGATAAATGAATTATCCAACTGTAGTACATGCCTACAATGTCATTCTGCCCAGCAATAAAAGGAAACAAATTATTCATACATGCAACAACATGGGTAAGTCTCAAATGCATTATGCTAAGTAAAAGACTCAAAGCTACATACTAATTTCATTTATATGACATTCTGGAGAAGGCAGAAGGATCTGAATAGATATTTTCCAAGGAAGATATACAAATGGCCGATAGAAACATGAAAAGGTGTTCAACATCACTAATCATCAGGGAAATGCAAATCACAATCACACCGAGATATTATGTCACAACCCTTAGAATGACTATTATCAAAAAGATACAAAATAATAAATGTCGGCAATGATGTGGAGAAAAGGGAACCCTTGCAGACTGTTGGGAATGGAAATCAGTGCAGCCACAATAGAAAAGAGTATGGAGGTTCCTCAAAAAATTAAAAATAGAACTGCCATATGATCCAGCAATTCCATTTCTAGGTATTTATCTGAAGGAAATGAAATCATTATCTCAAAAAGGTATCTGCACCCGCATGTTCACTGCATTACCTACAATACAGAAGATATGATGTTAAAAAAAAAAAACTATCAACAGATAAAGGTTAAAGACGATGTGATATATATGCCATTTATATATACGGGGAGAAATGTATAGATATAGGTGTAACGGAAGATTATTCACCATAAAAAGGAAAGAAATCCTGACACTTGTTACAACATGAGTAGACCTTGAGATCATTATGCTAAGTGAAATAAGCCAGATCGAGAAAGACAAATACTGGATGGTCTCGCTTATATGTGGAATTGAGAAAAAAAAAAAAAAAAACACAAGCAACAAAAACCAAACTCAAAGGAACAGAACAGATTTGTGGTCGCCAGAGGCAGGGGCGGTCAGTGAAGGGGGTCCAAAGGTAAAAACTTCCAGTTATAAGGTAAGTAAATCCTGGAGAATGTAATATACACATGGGGACTATAGTTAACAATACCTTACTATATATTTGAAAGTTGCTAAGAGAGTAGATCTTAAAAGGTCTCATCACAAGAAAAAAATTATTACAATGTGTGGTGATGGATGCTGATTAGACTTATTACGGTGACCATTTCACATTATCTACAAATAGCAAATCCTTATGTCATACACACAGAACTAATACAGTGTTATGTGTCAATTATATCTCAATGTTAAAAGGTAAATATAAAAAATACACTAGATGGACAGAGACATAACAGGTGTTAGCAGGGGTTGAGGTCAAGGGGGCAAAAGAGAAGCATGGGAGACTACTGAAGAACAATGAAACGTCTTTGTATCTTTATTGTGGTGGTGATTGCCCAACTCGGTGTATTTGTCAAAATTCATAGAACTATACACCAAAAAGAATTGACCTTTCTCTACATCAATTTAAAACAATATGCTGTAACAGAGGGATGGAGCTGGGACTCTGAGAGCTGTGTTTTCCTTTGTCAGGTGGATCTCAGAGTCTGCCAGTTGGGAACACTTAAAGGAGATAAGAAGGCATGAAGAAAAAGAAACTTGCTCTTTCCCATTTTGATTTCTGTCTCTGTCAGTATCACCTTCAGAGTTTACTCTGGCAGAGAAGTCATTTCCAGTTTTGTTTTCCCATACTCCTTGAACAGTTTTGTCACAGCCTTTCAAAGATACTGCATCAGCCCATCTCCCCTCTTAGTGGTCTGAGCGTCCTTCTCCAAGGTTCTAGATTTTCAGCACCCCAACTCTTGTCTTTGTTCCCCAGCCCCTGAGGATGGCAGCCGCCTCCTTCACTTTCTATCTCTGTGCTAACTCTTGTTCTCTTTTGCTTTTTCAGAACTCTACTACCTGCTTCGTCAGTTTCTTAAATTATACTTTCTGTTGAAAATTACTGATGCGGTTTCTGCTTTACTGAAGAGAAGCTGACAGGAAGCTGAAGACTTTCCTGTGCCCTATAAGGTCCTACATGATCTGCCCTTCTCATGACTTCTCTGACCTTGCCTCTAACTTTTCTTTCTCCTCACTCACTGATTCTCAAGAAATAAAGCAGATAAAGGAGCAGGTTAAACCTCACCACAGAAATGTAGTCATCAAACTTCAAAGTGTGGAAAGCCCTATTGGACAAATAATTAGTTTCTCCAACAAATAAAATTGCAAGGGGGGAAAAAAACAATGGAACAGCCAACCTCTAGATCAAAAGGGTCTTAAAACATATAAACCAGAAAAAAACAAAAAACATATAAACCCGCAACAGTGTGAAGATATAAGTGGAGCCCTGATTTTATATATATACATTATCTTATGGATTTGAATCATGACTGGATATGAGACATAGGAATTAAGAAATTACTGTTAATTTACTTTAGTTGTGATTATGTTTAAAAAGTCCTTCCCATGTATGGGGAAGTATTTATGGTTACATTGATGTTATAATACATGTGGGGGGTGTAAGAGATGATGCATAGATGTAACAACATTGACCATAAAAGGATCATGGTTGAAGCCAAGTGTCTTAGTCTATTGGGACTGCTATAACAAAATGCTACAAACTGGGTGGCTTTTAAATAACAAATATTTATTTCTCAGTTCTGTAGCCTGTGAAATCCAAAATCAAGACACCCACAGATTTCATGTCTGGTGGGGGCCCCTTTCCTACCTCAGAGCAGTCTTCTGACTGTGACTTTTTATGGCAAAAGGAGCAAGGGATTCCTTTCCATCCTTATTTGAAAGGACACAAATCCCATTCACCAAGGGATGGCCTTTATGACCTAATCACCTTCCCAATGCCCCACCTCCCAAGACCATCACTTTGAGGGTGAGGTTTCAATATACAATTTTTTGGGGGGTAGGGACACAAACTTTCAACTTGTACCACCAAGTAATGGGGCAGAGGGGACGCATTTTATTATATAAAGTCTAGGTTGTTTGTATGTTTTTGGTTTTTTTTTTTTCCATTTGTCTTCAAAATCTACCATGTCAGGCCATTAGGTCAAAGAATAGTGCATGGGTCTCTGGAACATGTCAGAAGCCACTGTCGAGAAGTATACAACACAGTGGTTTCAACCGTAGACTCTGGAAACCACCACCTGAGTCTGCCACGATCTATGTGACTTTGGACTTCACTTCTCCAGGCCTCTGTTTCCTCAGATACAAAGTGGAAATAATAATGGCATCTCCTTCATGGAGTTGTCATAAAGATTAAATGAATTAATAGGTATAAAACACTGTCTTAGAATATCATCTGGCCTATTTTGAGTTAGCACTCAAAAAACATCAATGACTACTATTATTACTATTACACTGGGAAACAAGTTGAAATGAACCACCAGGGTCTCAAAACACATGTATCCAAAATATGTTTTTAATCTTGATGAAGTTCACAAATGGTACAATATTGAGATTTCCTTAAACAAAGTATACAATCATGTTCTTAGACAACAAGGCAAAGCATCACTGTTCCCATGTGTCCTAAAGGCCATGAAGGCAATGATTTATTGCCCCCGCTAAGGCTTGGCAGAGCCACCATGATCAACAGGATAGCTCTCAGAGAACCCATTTGCTATCAGATAAGCCAATAATAGATGCCATCACACTGCACACAGAATCAAATATATAAAAAAAAACACACAATACATATGGAATTAGCTTATTTTGCATTCAGTTTCATTCCTTTCAAGTGACAAAGGTGCTTTTTTTTTTTTTTTCCAGTATCTATTGGGATGCAAACATGTATATCTTCCATGGGGCCTTCTCACCAAGTGTTGTCAACAGAAATTAATAGAAGTGGTGAGTTCAGCTTCATGGTTACCTGAGATGGGAAAAAATAAAAATAAAAAAAGAAGAGGAAGAAGGAGGAGGAAGTGGAGGAGAAGAAAGATAAATTGGAGAATAAGAAGGACAAGAAGGGAACATTCACAATTATTACTAAAAAGAAAACAAATTTACGGGAGTGCTTCCTTAAATAGCATTTACAAAGTATGGGTCTGAGGTATCAATAGGCTTTTAGCAAAAATAAAAAAAAGCGACTATCAATCAGCAAGCTTTTTTTTTTTTTTTTTTTCATATCTCCTCTTAGAAAAATGACACTGCGTGTCTGCAGCCTATCCCAGTGCTCTGATTTCAGGCTGAGGTACAAAAGAAACTCACTATTCAGAAGGAAGAATGCTATTGGAAGGAAGGGATCTGAACACCCTACCAGGTCCAGTGGGTTCAAAATGTGGATCATAACCTCCAAATTCCTTCCCCTCCCATTCAACAATACAAGGGTGGTCACCTTCTTCCTGGAGTCCAGTAGCTGCTCAGGCATGAAGGTCCCTGCGGCGACGGCCAAAGGCTTCAGAGCCCACATCGGTGGGCACAAAGTTGTTCTTGACCACAGCTCCAGATCTGCTCAGCAAGCCTGCCAGCCGATGGGTCACGCAGGTGGCAGTGTTGCAGGATCTCTTCTGGGCAGTGATGCTGATTTGCAGGATGGAGAAAGAAGACAAGTCCTGTCAGTGAGAGGCAAGAGGCAGGAGCTTGCCCCATGGGGCCTTCATAAAGAGAATTGCAGCTCTTTGACATACCACTTAAGAATAAGGGTTTCTCCTAAATGCAATTATCAAAGCTGTTAGGAGAAATGGCCTGGCAGCTTTGGCTAGGAGCCCTGCCCAAAGACCTTCATGAAAAACACCTCACGCCAATGGTACGGAAGTGTGCAATCACTATAGGGTATGCAGGAAGCTGATGTTACACTGCACTTTAACTAACTGGAACTTAAATAAAAACTTAAAGAAAAAGAAAAAGAAAAAACCCAGTGCTAAGCTAGACTCCAGGACACACGTACTAAAACCTACAGTTATTGGCACTTACATAGAGTTCTTTTAGAACCAGGAGGAAGGGATGACCAAAGGCGCAGCCCTACCCCCAAGACATGCAAGGAGCGACCAGCAGCCAGACGGCAGCCACAGACACCAACAAAACCACTTTCCATGGGAAAATAAAAATCCCCTGAAGTCTTACCTGGAAGGGCCTCAGAGAGCACGGATGCTGCATCCTCCCCCAGAAGTGTTTACCTGCTCCTCAGCACACCTGTTCTTGATGGTGGAGCTGGTTCATAGGGACCACTCACCAAGGCCTGTATCCGGCTACCCTGAGGCTAAAGCTACGTTTGAACATAGGCTCTGGTCACTCTCAAGCCTCAGACAGGGACCAGAGTAATGACCACCACAGTGCAAATTCTTGTAGAAAATAGGTTTATTCATCAATGGTGAAGCATGAGGGATGAAGCAGAAATGGGAGGGCTCTGCTTTGAAATCCTCTGGGATCTCACAAAGCTTCCCTTGCTCTTACCTCTAACCTGGTCTAGGAGTCCTGCCCTCTTCCCTTCCACCCTGAGATCCCCAGCATTCTCTGGCATAAGCAAAGCTGCCAATACCAGCTTAAAGAGCTACCGAAGTGAAATCTGCATGCGCTAAGTTCATCAGTGGGAGCAGGAAGGGAAATCAGGAAGGAGTGGGAGTTCAGTTGGCATCCTGGGGCGCCCCAAAGTGGGGTTAACTGCCCCTCTCCAAGCCGCTGGCTATGTCCCTTCTCTTCCCAGGTGTTTCAGCCCCGAAGCCGATGCCAGAGAATGTATGAAAGTTGTTGAGGTCCTTCGAGTATGTGCCCAGCACACAGGTACTCAGATTACTGCACCGCTTAGCTCGGAAGCTGTCCAGGCTGCAGGGAAAAGACATGCCAGACAATACCATGCCCAGGGTCTGCCCCAGAGGGCAGTCATGCAGAAGGCTGGGCCAGGGAGGGGGCAGTTGGAGCAGAGGCAGGAGGGGCAGGCAGCCACACAGCTCTCAATCCACCAGTAGGAGAACCTAGAGGTTTCTTGAGCCAGGGCAGGGTGGGGAAGGGCTGTGGTGCGGAAGGGGTAGTCTTCCCTAGCATTCCTCATGCTGCAATACGTCAGTCGTCATGCTCTGCACTGAGATTTGCAGGGTAGCTGCTTGTGCATCTCATGCCTCTGAGCCAGCAGGGCCACGGCCAGGCCGGGGCTGGTGTGTGCTCCAAGCTCAGGGGACGCAGGGAGGGGAGGCAGGAGCAGGGCATGTGGCCCCCGACAACGTGCGCATCTTTGCACAGCCTACACATTTAAAGACCCCAGACCTACCTCAGACAGTGCCCTACCCAACCCTACCCTCCGCAAAGGCCTTTGGTTTCACCTTGCCAACCTGCAGTAAAGGCTCCTTGTCAGTGTGAAAGAACACACTGGTTCAATTTCTGAAACATCCTGAGATATACCAAGTCCATCCCCTGGCTTCACACTTACCAGTCCCAAGCCAACCGATGCTGGAATTTCTCCTCAGTAGGGCAAGACCAATGCCCCATGTAAGGGCTTCTACACTTCCCCATTCTATCTCCTAACAGCTTTCAGGAATGGGCCTTTTTAATGTGTCTAACCACAGTCTCTTCGGCTCCACCTGGACAGGTCTTCCACGAGCCTGAGGACGGCAGCGCTGCATGGCCTGGTGAACAACCACAGGCTGCTGGACTCCTTCTGGCCAGAGGCTGTTCTTCCTACCTCTCTCGGATACGTCTTTCCGGATGTGCCAGGGCGGAGTGGGGAGGCTTACCTGGAGCCCTCCATCTCCTCCTGCTCCTGCTCCTGCTCCAGCTCATTTGCCTTCCTCTGCACGTAGGCCTTCACCAGGGCAGCCAGCAGGAGGCGGCCCTCCTTCTCACTGAGCGCAGTGGGGTCTGGGAGGCTCTCCAAAGCAGACCTGGGGGAGGGGAAGCAAACCCAACAGAGGCTCTGAGCCCCTGCCTGCCTCCTCCCCAGGATAAGCAGCAAGGCTTCCTGGTCTCTGTGACTTTCCCTGAGGACATGCCTTCTACTCCCCACCGCCGCTGCAGGGCTGAATTCAATGTCCACCAAGCATCTTAACTGTAGGGGTGACTTCAGAAGCAAGGACTGCCTGATCCCAGGGACAGTAGAAGGGGAAGGTTCTAAGGCTTCAGGCTGCCTCACCTGAATGGTGCCGCCTGGAGGCTGCCTGCCTGGCACAGGACCAAGATGCTGAAAGCCAAGAAGGGGGAGGACTTCCAGAAGCCCATGATGCCTCTCTGTAAGGAGAGAAAGACATTACACGCTGCGCCAAGACCCAGCAAGGCCTGGAGCCCACAGACCTGGGTTCCTGTGCTGCCTCAGTCACAGCTGCCTTGTGGCTTCAGTCAAGTTGCCCCGCCTCCCCCAGCTTCCCTGCACTTGCCAGAAGGGCTGTTGGGAATTTGAAAAGATACCAGCAAAGAAAGGGGTTGTAGAGCAGAAACAGGTGTCGTGGGGCTGGTAGAGTTCTGTGGAAAATCAGGGAGAAACCACACACCAGTGCCTGCAAATACATGCACACCCTTCTGCCTTCTGCAGCGACCAAGCAGGGCCCACCCTAACACACAACTGTTCTCCCACTGTGCCACTCTTCTCAGGGACTGAGAAATCCACGACCACCTTCCCCTCCCCGCTAATGCGTGGGAGAGGGAAGTGGGAAGGGTACCTTGGAAAGGAGCACTGACCTCTCAGTGAGTTTGGACTCGGCGAAATTTTTAACCTGCCAGTTACTGGTGCCTTTGGGCTCTGGCACCCCAGCCCCCTGTGCTGGAGTGCAGTTTAGCTGTTGCTGCTGGTCGCCAGCCTCCGGAGGTGAGCCTCTGCCCTGTTCGGCTGACTGCACAGCCCAGGTCCCCGCCAGCGTCTCAGGACGCTCGTGGGCTGGCGGACCCTCATAGGAAGTCTCAAGGATCCGCCGTCCTGACAATCAAACTTGATTCCTCAGGGCACAGATCGCGCAGGGTACTCCCAGACCAAACTTAGGCTGGATCCTGCACGCCAAGGTGCACAAACGCAGGGGCCTCAGACCCGCCTACCTGGGCTGGCGGAGTTTCCAGACCCCAGGCGACGCCCAGGGAATGCTTGGAGTTCCACCTGCGCTAATTAGAAAACAACGCTCTAACAGCCACCTTCCTTCCCCTGAGCGGGACAGAGAACTAGGAGCACCTGCCTGCGGGTGGGCCTCAACGGCCTTGAGAGGCAAAAGGCAGATAGATGGAGCAAACCAGATGAACTAATCCAGAGGCAAGTTACTAGAGTTAGCGGAGTGGGAAGTTCCTCACCTGGATACTGGAGTTTCTGGAGAGCTCTAGCGGCCGGTCCGCCCCGATGGACACAACGCCTGCTGCGGGCGTCTTCCCCGCGGAGCTCTGGGCTCTTATTCCAGCGATAGTGGGAGGGGGGTCCCCACGAGTCCGCGCGGCCAATCCAAAGTGGCCAGGACCTATCCAGCTCCAATTGCGTCATTGCTCGCCCTCCCTGCACTGGTTCTCTAGGGAGGGGAACCATCCGCTCTGGCTGTCTTTTGCAATGAGGTCATTGCTTGGAGAGCGGGAGGGCGTGGAGGGGTGGAGCGCTTTCGACGTCCAGAAAGTGGTGGCCCAGCGGGGAGTCTGGCGTTACCTACGGTGAGGTGCCAGAGCTTCTCTCACTTTCTTGGTGCCTGAACTCCGTCCGATCTCGAAACCCCTCCTACTATACCAGTATGGGACCCTCCTCCCCCACCATCCGGACTGGCCGCCTAGACCCCCAGGAAGTTAAACAGCAGGCTGGGGTCCTATAAAGAAATCTCAGCTGAAATAGTCCCCTGTGAAGAAGTTGGTGGGGGCAGGGGAGAGGAGCTTGGAAGACTGATCTCCTTGGACCACCTTGGGTACTCCTGAGCTATCCTCTGCTCTCCCCCACCCCCACACCACCTGCGCTACGCAAAGTTGTTCTGCTTCTAGTCTGGCGAGCAAAGCCACCTTGGCCTCACTCCTTTGGGACGGTTGGGAGTGGGAGGGAGGACAGGGGAAGGGGCTAAGCTGGCATTTCCCTCCTACTCCCGAGACCTGGACTGCCGGCTCAGCATCTTCCACTCTAACCCAGGACCCTCCACTGCATCGCTGGGCTGGTTTACACAGCTGTCCTGAGCTTCAAGATTCTGTTTGCCTAGCTGCTGCGCTGGGACAGACTGTGTCCGGGTTTCTACCTGCGTCGCACCACACCCCGACCCCACTTTTCTGAAGCTCTTGATTGCGGAGCGGGCGGGGCTCCTGAGCGGTCCCACAAAGGACAGCCGGTGCTGCAAACCCAAAGGGCAGCCTTCGGACTTTCACACTCGTGCTTCTTTCAGCTACAGGCGGGCTGGTGAGTGCACTCACGCTGCGCGCGGGGCGCACGTCCGGCACTGACACACCTGGACCCCAGCCACCGCTCGGCTTTTCGCATTCACACGCGGACACTCGGGTAGAGCCAGTACTTGCTGCAACTTAACGCGCCTCCACCCGCTGTTAGCAAATGAGCGCGCGCCCAACAAGCTAAACCAACGTCTCCCAAACCCAAAAGCGACCCTGCCAGTTTCTGCTTTGGGTAACAAACACGTTTAACACACAGGGGTGCACATTGTTCCCTAAGCACGCGCGCACTCACCCTGTCTCAGCTTTATCTCTTTAAGGAGAGCCGGGTTCTTGGAGCCCTCGCTGCGGGCTCTCGCCCCACCTGAGCGCGGAGAGATCCCCAGCTCTTGGCGAAGGGCCATAGAGTGGGCTGGCGGATAGAAGCAGTAGGAAGAAGTGAAGATTACCCCCCCCCCCACACACACACACACCTCGGGGCCTCTGGCTGGTCCTTTTAAGGGGTGAGGGCTGTGCCCCCAAATAAGCCCTCTGGCCCATCCTGAGCTCAGAAGCCTCTCGAATAGCCTCGGCTGGTGGTGAAGGGCAGAGGGTGAAGCCAGAGGCTCACGGGATCCCGCCTGCTGGTGCTTACTGCTTCTGCAGATCAAAAGGGCGCTCAGGGGCTGCCTGTCTGGGCCCTCTGGGTCTTATTTGCCATTGCACCTGGGCAACTAAACTCCAGGTAACAACCCCAAAGAATCCTGATCCTGGAATCCGGTGGCTCTTGCCGGGCCTGCTTGCTACCCCAACAAGCAGAGTGCACAGTGGCTGCATGACCCAGGTTTCCCGTAGCCCGGTACGCTGCGCCTAGAGTAGCTCAGAGCAGTAGAGGACGGCTAGGAGAAGCCGGCCCCTTTCTCCCAAAGCCCTGCAGAAACAGGAGACTTCTGTGTCCCTCTCTCCCGGTGGCATGGAAAGGCACAGCTGGGAGGCACCACCTGACTAACGTCTCTGCCCTCTACACCGCCTGTTCCCGGACGGCTGCTAGGGTCTCTGAAGTCTGGCAGAGCCTGTAACCGGCTCCAGGAGCTCAGGGTTCCTATCTCCCCCGAGCTCTGGGGAACTTGCGGAAATAGCTGGGCCGACTTAGGGGACGAGGGGGAGGGGGAAAGAGTAGGAAAGCAGTTCCAGAAGACCTCAGACCCTAAAGCCCCAAGCTGCCTAGCCGGACGAAGCTAGTGGCGCCCTGAGCCTGGGAAGCAGATGGGGCGCGTGGATGGATTCAGGTTGGGGTTTGGCCTCCCAGGAGGCCCACAAATAAGAATTTGGGGAAAAATTTTCCAAGTTTCCTTGGGATTGAGGACTGGAGAGAGCTAGGGCTTTCCTGAAGTGTTGGGACAAGCTGTGCAGCCACCAAGAGGAGTCCCCAGCTGTGCCCTCTGCCCCCACGGCGCGAACTGGGTTGCCCACAGTCCAGCAAACAGCTGCTACCTCGGATAAAGTCCGGGGATGTTTCTTTAAAGGCCTCTGACAAGTAAGGTGTGCACCCCACCCGCAGGCAAACAACACCAAAATACCTGGGTCCGTGCTTTGAATATCTTCTTGCGCACTGCAAAGTGACGGGCTATTTCACCTGTAAGCATCCAGAATTCTTTGACATGGTCTTCTCTTTCCTGTCTTTGCACAGTGTCTGTCGCACAGTAGGTGTACAGCCAATGTTCGGTGAAGGGGGAGTCAGCAAGAGGATGAAAGAGTGTGAAGTTCCATGGGTTCATAACAGTCAGAGTCAGCAGTAAATCCGCAGCCAAGTTGGACTAAATAGACCCAATTTAGATCCATTAGATGGCAAAACAGATCCTTGATCCAAAGACACACCTCTTTACCGAACAGAAGGAATCGGTGTCCAGGTGAAAACTTTCTGGAATCTAATGTGAGAGGAAGTACTGAGGACTTCTCTTCCGAAGTACACCAGCTCAAAAGCAGTTTTCCTCACTGCATCCTTGTATTATATTAGTGAGTGGATGGAAGGAAAAGTCAATACAATAACTTGCGTTCTAAATTGAGAAAATTAAATTTTGATTTCCCTGGAACTGTTTGGAGCTCCAAGGCATCCCCAATCAAACCAGCTAGCATAAAGATTTACAAAGGATAGTTTCTCAGGAATGCCTTGTGCTTTTAAATCATCTCAAGTATTTTGATGCTCTGCTTAACTATCTTATGTAATTACTTTTAAATTTTGAAACTGCTAGTCTTTTTTTGCTAGTCTTTTTAAAAATAATTATTTTTCAGTGTTCCAAGATTCATTGTTTTTGCATCACACCCAGTGCTCCAGGCAATATGTGACCTCCACAATACCCACCAGCAGGCTCTCCCAACCCCCACCTCCCTCCCCTCCAAAACCCTCAGTTTGTTTCTCAGAGTCGACAGTCTCTCATGGTTCATTGCCCCTCCAATTTCCCCCAACTCACTATTCCTTTCCTTCTCCTAATGTCCTCCATGTTATTCCTTATGCTCCACAAGTAAGTGAAACTATACGATAATTGACTCTCTCTCTGCTTCACTTACTTCACTCAGCATAATCTCCTCCAGTCCCATCCATGTTGATACAAAAGTTGGGTATTCATCCTTTCCAATGGAGGCATAATACTACATTGTATATATGGACCATATCTTCTTTATCCATTCGTCTGTTGAAGGGCAAGTTGGCTCTTTCCACAGTTTGGCAATTGTGACCATTGCTGCTATGAATATTGGGGTGTAGACGGTCCTTCTTTTCACTACATCTGTATCTTTGGGGTAAATACCCTGTTGAAACTGCTTGTCTTAACCAATTTTAGAGAGAAAGAGATTCTATATACTAAATTTTTAAAGTTTATTTTTACTTACTCTCTGTTTTCTTTACAAATTTCCTAGGAGAAATATCCTTAGGAGTAAGTTATACATGCAACAAATATTTATTTGAGGACCTACTATGTGCCAGACATCATTCAGGCACTAGCAATCATGATGAACAAAAACCCTGCCCTCTTGATGCTTGTATTAAAATGATGTATTCTTGGGTGGCTCAGTTGGTTAAGCGACTACCTTCTGCCAAGGTCATGATCCTGGAGTCCTGGACTCTGCTTCTCCCTCTGCCCCTTCCCCTCTCATGCTCTCTGTAACGTGCTCTCTCTCCTCATTCTCTCTCTTCAAATAAATAAAGTTTAAAATGATGTATTCAACAGAAAATCTTTGTATATACTCTACCCAAATAAAATACATCCCTACCCTACTCACATCCTTCAGTGTGGTAATGTCATAATTTATTTGTCAGAAGGATATTAAGGGTTTACATAATTAAACAATGTAAATATTATTTATTCTCAGCTGATCAACATAGTATACTTGATTACAATTTCTTGTTATTTGTTTTACTTCTAGTAATTCCCTCACTTTTCATTTGTCTAATTTTCTTTCTGCTCTTACCTGTTTATTCCTTTTCCTTGATCTTATTTGTTCCTCATTCTTGGTTTCCTCTCACTTTTGTGGATCACATTCACCATTATTTGATGGATAGATTTTCTGGAAATGGAATTCTAGGCTGCAAATTACTTTCACTCAGATTTTGAAAATATTCTCCACTGTTTTCTATTTCCTCTGTGGAAACCAACCTTCCTTCCTTCCTTCCTTTCCTTCTTCTTCTTCTTCTTTTTTGTTTTTTGTTTTGTTTTGTTTGGGGTTTTTTTGTTGTTTTTTATCTCTCTCTCTCAGAGTCTTCTCACTAGTGTTCTAAAATACCATGATGACGTACTTTGGCATAGGCTATTTTTATTTATTGTTATGAGTACTACGAGAACACTTGTAATCTGAAAATTCATGCCCTTCACTTCAGGGAAATTTTCTTGCTTTATTTCTTTGATAATTTCCTCCCTCCTTTACCACCTTGGGTTCAACATTCTGAGCTGGGGGGTTCTTTTCTAATTTACCTTGTTTTTAAGTTCTCTTGATTGTATTTTTAATTTCCAGGAGGTTTTTTGTTTTTATTTTGTGAGTGTTACTTTTTACATACTCCTGTTTTTATTTAATGAATACAACTTTGTCTCTAGTTTGCTGAAGCTATTATATATGGGTTTTGTTTTTCCCTAGGGGAAATACCCCTAAGGAATATTTCTCCTAGGAAATTTGCAAAGAAAACAGAGTAAGTTAAAATTCGTTTTGTTCTTCTCCCATTAGAGGCTATTCTCACACCTCTAGTTCTCCTTGACTGCTCATTTATATTTAAGAGAAAGGTAATAAACTGCTAATCAGAATAAGGGACTTGTCAGAGTTGTCCATCAGTAGGCCTCAATATAATGATTAGATGGGAAGCAACCTCTCCATTTTACTGGAGGGGATCCTAAACTATGAGTGGGTATAAGAATTTTTCCTTGTCTTTTCATTCATTCTAAGAGTCCTCCAATCTCCTGCATGGGTCAGTGGGATGGGGTATGAGGTAGAGTATAATCCAATGAGTAGGGAAGGAGGCTAACAGTTTGCCATTCATTATAGTAATCCTCCAGGTTTTCTAGGACCCAGGAGGGATAAACATCTAACTGCATGGGATATAGAAAGAAATCTTGTGTCTATGTATTCCTCTGAATGTCTTGCAGTTTTTTCACTTTTCAGTCCATCCTGTATCTCCAACAACAGAGACAACCAACTGCTCACAGCCCCAAGTTTGTCCTGGGTCCTTGCTTCATTCTTTCATTTTTTTTTAAAAATTTTATTTCATTTTTTTCAGTGTTCCAAGATTCATTGTTTATGTACCACACCCAGTGCTCCATGCAATATGTGCCCTCCTTAATACCCACCAGCTGGCTTTCCCAAATCCCAACTCCCCTCCCCTCCCAAACCCTCAGTTTGTTTCTCAGAGTCCACAGTCTCTCATGGTTCTTCTCCCACTCCTATTTCCCCCAGCTTACTTCTCTCCTTCAACCAGTGTCCTCCATGTTATTCCTTATGCTCCACAAGTAAATGAAACTATATGATAATTGACTCTCTCTGCTTGACTTATTTCACTCAGCATAATCTCCTCCAGTCCCATCCATGTTGATACAAAAGTTGGGTATTCATGCTTTCTGATGGACATAATACTCCATATTTCTGATGGCATAATACTCCATTGTATATATGAACCATATCTTCTTTATCCATTTGTCTGTTGAAGGGCAACTTGGCTCTTTCCACAGTTTGGCAATTGTGGCCATTGCTGCTATCAACATTGGGGTACAGACGGCCCTTCTTTTCACTACATCTGTATCTTTGGGGTAAATACCCAGTAGTGAAATTTCAGGGTCATAGGGTAGTTCTATTTTTAATTTCTTAAGGAATCTCCACACTGTTTTCCAAAGTGGCTGCACCAACTTGCAGTCCTACCACCAGTGTAAGAGGGTTTCCCTTTCTCCACATCCTCTCCAACACATGTTGTTAACTGTCTTATTAATTTTGGCCATTCTAACTGGTGTAAGGTGGTATCTCAATGTGGTTTTGATTTGAATCTCCATGATGGCTAATGATGATGAACATTTTTTCAGGTGTCTCTTAGCCATTTGTATGTCTTCTTTGGAGAGGTGTCTGCTCATGTATTCTGCCTATTTTTTGACATGATTAATCTGTTTTCTGAGTGTTGAGTTTGAGGAGCTCTTTATAGCTCTTGGATATCAGCCCTTTGTCTGTAGTGTCATTTGCGAATATCTTCTCCCATTCCATGGGTTGCCTTTTTGTTTTGTTGACTGTTTCCTTCACTGTGCAGAAGTTTCTGATCTTGATGAAGCCCCAAAAGTTCATTTTCACCTTTGTTTCCTTTGCCTTTGGAGACATGTCTTGAAAGAAGTTGTTGTGGCCGGAGTTGAAGAGATTACTGCCTATGTTCTCCTCTAGGATTTTGATAGATTCCTGCCTCACATTGAGGTCTTTTATCCATTTTGAGGTTTATCTTTGTGTGTGGTATAAGAGAATGGTCAAGTTTCATTCTCCTATACATAGCTGTCCAACTTTCCCAGCACCATTTATTGAAAAGACAGGCTTTTTTCTGCTGTATATTTTCTCCTTCTTTGTCAAAGATTATTTGACCATGGAGTTGCAGGTCCATATCTGGGCTCTCTACTCTGTTCACTGATCTCTGTGTCTGTTTTTGTGCCAGTACCATGCTGTCCTGGTGATCACAGTTTTGTAGTCAAGCTTGAAATCTGACAATGTGATGCCCCTGTTTTGTTTTTCTTTTCAACATTTCCTTAGCAATTTCTGGTCCCTTCTGGTTCCATACACATTTTAGGATTGTTTGTTCCAGCTCTTTGAAAAATGCCAGGACTTTGATCAGATGGCATTGAAAGTATAGATTGCTCTAGGCAGTATAGACATTTTAACAATGTTTAAATTAAAATGTTTAATTTTAAATGTTTAACAGTATAAACATTTAACTATGTTTATTCTTCCGATCCATGAGCATGGAATCCTTTTCCATCTTTTTGTATCATCTTCAATTTCTTTCCTGAGTGTTCTGTAGTTCTTTGAATATAGATCCTTTACCTCTTTGGTTAGGTTTATTCCCAGTATCTTATTTAAAAAAAAAAAAAGATTTTATTTACCCATTTGACAGAAGAGATCACAAGTAGGCAGAGAAGCTGAGAGAGAGAGGGGGAAGCAGGCTCCCCGCTGAGCAGAGAGCCGGATGTGGGGGCTCAATCACAGGATCCTGAGATCATGACTTGAGCTGAAGGTAGAGGGTTAACCCACTGAGCCACTCGGGCACCCTTATCTTATGGTTCTTGGTGCTGTAGTTAATGGAATCAATTCTCTAATTTCCCTTTCTATATTTTCATTGTTAGTGTATAAAACAGCAACTTATTTCTGTACATTGATTTTGTATCCTGCCACATTAGTGAATTGCTGTAAGAGTTCTAGTAGTTTGGGGGTGGAGTCTTTTGGGTTTTTCATATAAAGTATCATGTCATCTGCTTCTTGTTGGATTTCCCTTCCCTACCAGAGTTTATACTAGAAATTTATGTCTTTGCAATGCTTTCTCTTCTACTCAACCAGTTAAGAACACTGGCTAAAAGAGGGAGATACAGACAGTCTTTGCAGAGCTCTCAAATTAGACCCATTTCACTAGGCACTTGACCTCAGCTGATTCCCACTCCCCATCACAGGCCACCTGCCTGGAGACTTTTTCCCAAATCCAAGAGAAATAGAGATGCCAATATTTAACCCAAAGAAGTCCCTTCTAGAGAATATTTTTAGAATTGTCTCTCCTTGCCAGAGAATGAGCAAAGCATGGTGGCCCGGACCCAAGCTGGTCACTGTTAGAGATGGACAGACTTAGTGAATGACGTCAAGGAATTACTCAGGTTGGGTTCCTCTGAGATGATTAAAATTCTCTCTTGGCTCAGACCCACAGGACCAAAATTGACTCTCTCTTTGCTGTCTGAGAGCATTGCCCCACACTACAAAGGAAGTAGAAATACAGTCCTTAAAACTTTCTTGTAAAGCTAATTAGAGCAAAATCTCCTGATTTCAAAAAAAATGTCAGAAAAAAGGGGAGTTTCGGTAAATTTCCAGGTAACTGAAACATACTTTATATGGAAAAAGTGTACCTTTTTAAAAGCCGTTTGGATGGAAACCATTTTATAATGCATACATTCTCCTCTTAACCTTCTCTGGATGACTCACAATTATCATCAGTCACAGTGCTATATCCTCAGTAAGGGCCTGAGTTAACTGGGATGTTTACCTCCAGGATTGTAGACGTCAGATGCTGTGATTTTCAACTCTTGGCCAATCATTTTTAGTCATCTTATATTCATCTTAGTATAGTAGTTATTCATATTTAGTTGCCTATAAGATCCTCTCAATCAAGAGCGCAGGATAATATTTTTTATTTCTGATAATTTCTTCTGGTCTCCAATAATGTATCTTCCCCTAGCCCTAGGCCCCGTGTACCTGAATTTTCACCTGCCGAATTCAATGCTGTCAAGAAAAGCCAAAAGAAGCATGCTCAGTAGAACTGGCTGGAGCAAATCAAAAGGAGGATTAAGGGAAAGAAGTGAGTATATCTCTTATGAGCAGTGCTAAAGAATTCTAATGTACTTTCCTATCTTTTCTGGTCCTCGCCTATGTCCTATATAGAGAATGTTTCTGGGGAAGTGAGTGTTTCTATGGTGTTAAAGAAATATGAAATAGGCCATAGATATAAAATGGGGTCTTGCATGATAGTGCTATCTAATAGAAACTTTCCATAATAATGGAAATTTTCCATATCTGTGCCATCCAACACAATAGCCACTAGCCACATGTGGCTCTTGAGCACTTGAAATATGGCTAGTGTTCACTAAAAGACTAAATTTTTAAATTCAATTGAGTTTAATTAATTTAAAATGTAAATAGCCAGGGCAACCTGGGTGGCTCAGTCGGTTAGGTGTCCAACGCTTGGTTTCAGCTCAGGTCATGATCTGACAGTTGTGGGATTGAGTCCCACATCAGGCTGTGCTCAGTGCAGAGCCTGCTCCAGATTCTATCTCCCTCTCATTCACACACATTCTCTCTCAAATAAATAAATAAAACCTTTTAAAAATAAATGTAAATAGCCATATTTAGCTAGAGGCTACTGTATTAGACAACTACAGTCTATGGAAAAGAGCAAGTGGTTAAATGCACAGATTCTGGAGCCAGAAACCCTATCATTCAAATTCCGACTCTCAAACTTATTAGCTGTTTGACCACAAACCTCTTGAAGTTCCTGTGACCTTCCTTTGTAAAATGGTGATACTAATACTGCTCATTTCATAGCATTGCTATGAGGATTACACAGGTAATAAACTTGGAGTACTTAGAATAGTGCATCACAAACTAGTAAGTGCTGTATAAATGTTAACCACTGTCTTATATTGGGTTTTTCCAGAAGCATAACCCAAGATAAGAACGGAAGTACAAAATATTTATTTGGGAGTTCTATCAGTAAGGGAACAGGAAAGGGAGACAAAGAAGAAAAGATAACCATTACAGAGTATAGTAATAGGTAGGTTACAGCTGCAGGCACTGGGGCTTTATCCTGCTTGGGACCTTCTGGAATACTGTAGAAAGAAAACCTAGAATTGTCCCATCCAACAAATGATAAGCTATCTATCTACCAACTCCAGTCCATCACTGCTTTGGGGGTCCTCCCAGAGCACAAACTCCCCAGTACATCTAGCCAGTCCCACATGGCCAAGCTTCTGGCCCAGGCAGAGGGTTCTGGGGGGCTTACACTAGAAAGCTGTGGGTACAAATGGAATTGGGAAACACTGATGGGGCATGAAGACAGTTTAGTATAGTCATATTAATATTATAGTCTGCCACTCCTTAATGACCCTCCCTAGAAACGGGCAGGAATAAGTTTCTCATCCATAATATGCTGTGAAAGATTAGCAAACAGGTTGTTCTATGCTGATGTTATCTCCACCCATCTGACTCTTAAGGTCTTTTCTCAGAGTATCTAGAAAGCCCTTTGGCACCCCCTGAGTCCTAGATACTGTTAACGTCAGTGCTCCTTTCATCAGTAGGCGAACACACAGAAAGATCAGTGCTCTATTCTCTTGAAGCAATAAATCAAACCCATGCAGAAGGCTGCCATTCAAAGGAAAATATAAAGGACGTGTTGTCAGAGATTTATTAATGCTGGATAAAGGCCAGCAGCAGGAGTCAGTAGAGCGGGTGTGGGGGGTTCTCAATCACGATTTATTAGTTTTCATGAATTGATTTTCTATTTCTTGTTGAACAGACCATATTTTCTCAAACCTCACATCCTACAAATTTCCTGGCCAGGAAATTACTGGAGAATTCCTTCTGCTTATTGTTGAAGATAATTATATCAGGATTTTTTTTTCATATATAGGTGTTTTCAGCTTTCAACCTTGGTGAGTTAAAATTAAATTTTCATACTCACTCCTGAAAGGATGGAGGGCTATGGAACATGGTAGAATAACTCTTACCAATAATGCTAATTGTTAACATTTGACATTGTATCCAGCAGAGTGCTTAGTGTCATATAACAGAGTCCTCTAAACTAATTTAAACAGGACAGTATTTGTTATAGGGTATTGAGTAGCTTACAGGTTTTTTTTTTTTTAAAAGGCTAGAGAATCAGGTCTGGATGCCACACAGCCAGGAGAAACCAACCACACCATGGAAATGTTCTAGTAGGAAGTTGTTACTATTCACCTATAGCAGCTTTGCCTCCAGGAAACTCCTCCATGAGTGCCGCCCGCAGAATATCCAGGACCCTCTCATACTGCCAGTATGCTAAGATGTTCACTCTTGCTTGCTTTCCAAGTGTTCATGAATGTCTGGCTGTTCATGAAAGATTGCCAGAACCTAAATTTTGTGCAGAACTCTAGCTGCAAGTGGATCTGAGAGGAAATGGTTTTAATTCTCTAACCTCTAAAGGAAGGCTTGCAAGAAGGGGTTTGGATGGTTATTGAGTAAGCTACACTCAGCTTCACTTGGATACCTAATAATCTTCTCTAAAAAAGGAATTTTACAGGGTTTTTTTTTTTTCTATCCAAGTCTATTTCTCCCTCACTTTTACCTTTCATAGTAAATGGAAGCACCAATAGCTTAGTGTGTTCAGCTCAAAATTTAGGTATTATCCTTAATTCCTCCTTTCCCTTTATCTATATCCAGTCTCTCAGTAAGTCTTATTAATTCTACTCTCCCCACCCCAAACACACCCCAAATCCATCCATGTCTATCTCCACTAGTATCTCAGTCTGTTTGAGCTACTGTAACAAAATAACACACAAGGTGGCTTATAAACCATAGAAATTTATCACAGTTCTGGAAGCTGGAAGTCTAGGATGTAGGTGCTAACATGATCAGAGAAGAGCTCTCTTGTGGGTTACAGACTTCTCACTGTATCCTCACATGGCAGAAGGTGACAAGGGAGCTCTCTGAGATCTTTTTTCCATGAACATTAATCTCATTCATGAGGGTTCATGACCTAACCACCTCCCAAAGACCCGATTTCATAACACCATCAGATTGAGTATTGGGATTTCAACATATGGAATTTGGGAGGACACAGAATTTCAGACCACCACAACCAGGGACCCTGGTCCAAGCCACCATCATCTCTACCTGTAGAATCCCAGTACTCTTTGAACTAGTCTCCTAGATGTGACTGTTGCATCTGTGCTCCCTTCTCCACATAACCCTTACAGTGATCTTTTAAAAGCATGGATTATACTGAGTCACTCCTTTACTTATAACTCTCCAGAATAATTAGAATAAAAAATTAAATAATTTTATATAGCTTTTAAGACAGATGTAACCTCCCTCTTATCTGTCTCTACAGTATCCTCTGATGGCAATCTCCCTTCACCCCATATATCTACACTGGGTTTTTGAAAAGTCCTAGAGCTAATCAAACTGAGACCTTTCTTACTGCTGAGCCTTTGATTTGCTGGTTTCTGTGCCTAGAAAAGCCTTTCTCATCTGTCAGTCTTCCCCTTCTATGATAATACCCCCACCTAACACACATACACCCACCGCTCTTTTGATGGCTGGCTCCTTATCACTCCTTAGTTTTCAACTTAAAAATCAAATGTCATCCACTAAAAGACTTCCCCTCACCATCCCCCAATCTAAAGAAGTCACTTCAATCTCTTTGTGATATTAATCTATTTTTTAAGATTATTTATTTATTTATTTATTTGACAGACAGAGACCACAAGTAGGCAGAGAGGCAGGCAGAGAGAGAGAGGGAGAAGCAGGATCCCCACTGAGCAGAAAGCCCGATGCCGGGCTCGATCCCAGGACCCTGGAATCATGACCTGAGCTGAAGGCAGAAGCTTTAACCCACTGAGCCACCCAGGCGCCCCAATTTTTGCCTTCTTTACAGAACTTACCCTTCTTTGGAATTATCTCTGAAATCTAATTATTTGTGTATTATTTGTCTTCTTTCACTAGAATGTTAGCTCCTTGAGAACAGTCTTTTTAAATATCTTAAATATCAGGTATCTCCAGTACCTGACATTGCCCAGCACAAAGCTGGCTTAATAAACACCTGAAGAGTGGCACCTGGGTGGCTCTCTCTGTCAAATAAATAGATAAAATCTTAAAAAAAAAAAACAAAAAGCAAAACACCTGAAGAATCATGGAGGAGTATGAATGCTGACTCTGTAAAACATAGCAGTGTGTCAAGGGCTCTACTTTGATCATTTTGCATAATCCTTATGTAATAGTCTATGTTCTCCAGAGAAACAAAATCAATAGGGAATATATATGTATTTACTGTAAGGAATTGGTTCCCATGATTATGGAATCTAAGTAGGTTAAGATCTGTAGTCAGCAAGCTGGAGACTCAGAAGAGTAGATAGCATAGTTCCAGTCTAAACCCAAGTCTGGAGGCAGGAAAAGACTGACGTCCCAGCTTAAAAACAGCCAGGAAGAGAAAGAATTCTTTCTTACTCAGTTTTTTTATCATATTCAGGATTGAGTGTATGAGATGAGGACCACCCACACTGGGGAAGGTAATCTGCTTTATTCAGTCTACCAATTCAAATATTAATCTTATCCAGGAATACCCCCACAGATACATCAGAAATAATGCCTGACAAATTTCTGGGCACCATGTGGTCTAGTCAAGATGACACATAAAATCTACTATCACACCTCACAACAACTCTTTCAAGTAGATACTGTTATCCTTGCTTTCTATTTGAGAAAACCAAGTATTGAGAAGTTATATACTAGCCCAGTATCACATCAAATAAGCTTAAGAGTAGGATTTAAGCATAGACAGTCTGACTCCAGAGTTCACACTTTAAATATTTACATTTATTTGCCTCTTTCATAGCAATTATAGATATTTATGGAGAAGCATAACGCTCCTGATAAATGGTCTCCTGATCTCCACCAATGCAAACAGGCATGCAAAGCAGAGCAAACTCTAGGCAGACCCAACTCTCTCTCCAGGTACCCAGACCTAATTACTAAGGAAGGCTTTTGGGGGCCAAATTCACTCATTTATACACCATCACATTCCTTCAGTCATCTCTTTTTATCTCTTCAGTGTATTTGAAGACCATGACAGTATCTTAGAACTTTTCAGAGAGGGAGCCTCCAGTCCCAAGACCAGAGCCCCATCTCTCCTAGGATGCCTACTTCTCCACAAAGGGTAGATGGCATGGGTCAGAGATGATGTCTATTTTCCACAACTGAATGAATAAATGAACTACCAGGTATAGAAGTTAGAATTTACCCAAAGTCTTGACCCACGGGCAACAAATGTGATATTCCAATTGAAACCAGGTTCTAATCCTGAGAAGATAAAAATTCTACACAAATTTCTGTCCACAGTGCTTAGACCAGTACCTAGCACACAGTAGTCACCCAACATATTTTGTTAAAATTAAAAATAGTAGTATAACAACATATTTTGCTTGTTCGTTTATTTATTTTGTTTATTCATGATTACCACTGTCTTGCTAGATCATTGAGGTGTTTGGATATCTAATGTTGTGATCTGGACTTGGGAAAAACTGCACTTGTTCTGTACACCAGAGAGATTACAAAAATGAACTTCCTTTTTAAAAAATATTTTATTTAGGCGATGCCTGGGTGGCTCAATGGGTAAAGCCTCTGCCTTCAGCTCAGGTCATGACCCCAGGGTTCTGGAATCGAGCCCCGAATCGGGCTCTCTTCTTAGCAGGGAGCCTGGTTCCCTTCCTCTCTCTCTGCCTGCCTCTCTGCCTACTTGTGATTCTGTCTGTCAAATAAATAAGTAAAATCTTTAAAAAAATAAAGTAAAAAATTAAAAAATGTTATTTATTTATTTGACAGAGAGAGAGAGATCACAAGTAGGCAGAACAGCAGGCAAAGAGATGGGGGGGAAATAGGCTCTGCACTGAGCAGAGAGCCCGATGTGGGGCTCAATCCCAGGAACCTGAGACCATGACCTGAGCCGAAGGCAGAGGCCTAACCCACTGAGTCACTCAGGAACCCCTCAAAAATGAATTTCCTTTAGGGGAGTCTGGAAGAGATGTGTGAAAGAGAAAGAGGAGATAATTGAGGCTTGAGAACTCACAGGGGTGAAGAGGTTGTAAGAAACATTTCCTGGTAGTTAGGGAATGAAATGAAGGACAAAAACTAATGAAAACAAAATCCCCAATATGAAAATTTAATTTATTTTTCTGGAAAATGGTGACATGACTTCTCCTTTACCCTATATCTTTTTATAAAATTGATTATAATTATTTTCTGTTTTGTTGAACTGGGTCTTTTTTTTAGGAAATCAAGTAAGAGTTTGAGCTTTATTTCAGATTTCACAGGAGGAAGAATCAAAAGACTAGTTTTTAATTATCTAACCTCTAAGGTTAGAAATCAAAAGACAGTACATACAAAAACTGAAACTTAGAAATAATGAGGCATGAAATCAGAGTTTGAACTGACTCTATCTTATAAAGGGGCGCAAAAGGGGTTGGTAGAGCTCAGCTCACATCCGCGGCTTTCCAGTATCAGGGCAGCCTTCAATGGAGAAATTTCTCAAGGTTATTGTCTTACATTCAGTAGAAATGGGAGTCATCCCCATCCTTCTCTCCTGTGAGATCCCATTGGGAGTTGTTCACTGAAAAATCTTCATGCCATTGCATCAGCCCCCTTGGACTCACCACACCTGCCCCTAGCTCAGCAGTGATTCACAAGTACCTTGTTGCAAAAAGGAAATCCCGTAGAGGGCAAAGCTCTCACCTTATATTCTTTATTAAGAGTTTCAGTATTCTCATGTGTTATTGGTAATTGAGATTGTCAGTTAGTCTCTTCATTTCTGGTCTTGATTTTCCTCTCTTTCACTAAACTCAACCTTCAGTTCACACAATGGAAGTCAACAAAATGAGGTAACAGCTTTCTATGTGAGTCACTCTGGGTGACACTGTGTACAGAGAGCCCTGTGGGGCAAGTGGACAGAGTCCTCCAGGCTAGTGTTTCAGCCATCCAAGAACTGGCATTCAGCCCAAGAAACACTCTCAACTGATGACGGACTAGTGGGATGAGTCCTGGAGGAAATAGTTCCCAACAGCCATAGTCTCTTGGCTCATGCACAGCAGGGCTCTTCTCAATTAAAAATGTTGTCATCATTCACACTGCAATGTAAAATCCTCTTACACCATGCTCACATTTCCATAGGCTTCCATCTACTCTGCATATTAAAGACAAAACCCTTCCATGAAAAGGTGACATTTCTAAGTTACTGTTTTGCCTGAATAGCCCTAAATAATGGACAGAAAATGATTTGAAGCCCTCAAAGGGCAAATGCAAGGAGAGAGATTTCTATGAGTTATTTCTCTTTGCTGGGCACTCAGAGGAAAATTATGAGAGGTTGGAAGAAGCCTCTGTTTTCTGAAAGACTTTTAGTTATTCCTGAGAAATCCCTCTGCTTATTCTCGGAGAGAGGTCATCTCTTAGATGCTGTCAGTCAGACAGAGATCAGCAATGGAGGAGAGGTGCTCAGAGAGATTTCCAACTCTCTGAGCCAGAGGAAAACTGCCAAAGAAGCAGGGCTCCTTAGGATAAGTAAATGGAAGGATATTTGGGGGATAAAAATAAAGCCTTTTTGAAAATGAAAGATAGCAGGATGCTGTATATGCAAATTGCCTCGTACATCAAATTCTGAACAACAATGTCGCCATGGCTGACTGGGCAGATCAATGACGCAAATAAAGATCTTCTCAGCTATGCTTGCTGGCCCTTTCCTCCAAAGGTAGCTGTCCTGTTTCCATTCTCATTTTTACAGGACTTGTAACACAGTGCTCATAAAGATTTCACTTTGGTCATAATCTCCATGGCTCCCTGTTGAGAACTCTGGGGATACAGAGACTGGGGAAATACAGGCTAAAGAGAGAGATGGGCAGAGGAAAGGTAGATTGTCTAGCCTAGTCAGAAAGGACACTGCCCCAGAGCTTTAATTCCAGAAGTAATTGCCACTGACTACCAGATCTCATTGGTGAAACCAGTGATGAGGAATCCATAAAGGGAGGGACCACTCAAGAGTCTGAAATATTTCAAGTCCCAGAGTATGGATCACACCCCAACACCCAACCAGAAAATTGGTGGAACTGGAGCCAACCTCCCCCACCCGCATGAAGGTAAAGTTGAAATTGCAGCATCGGAGCTGTGTCCTCATGATGGAGGAGACAGAGCTAATCAGTGAGTATCAACATAGGAATTCAGTACTGTGTAGGGTCATAAGAGAAGTAAGCAGAGTACTAACTTGGTGCTAGAGGATCCTGAAACACTGGTTCCTAGTTTTAACTATTAGCAAAAAAAAAAAAAAAAAAAAAAAGTAATAAAATAAAATTAATAAAATGGTGGTCTGCGGGGAAAGGATCTAAAAAGACCCAAATGGGGGCTAAGCAGCTGGCCAGTAGTTTGAGGACTATGACAATTCCAAGTCCTCTAAGGTGGTAGGAGAGATACTATTATGGAGGGTGTGTATTGCATGGAGCACTGGGTATGGTGCATAAACAATGAATTCTGGAACACTGAAAAGAAATTTAAAAAACAAATTAAAAAAGTTTTTTAA
This sequence comes from Mustela erminea, assembly GCF_009829155.1. Lineage (NCBI taxonomy): Eukaryota > Metazoa > Chordata > Mammalia > Carnivora > Mustelidae > Mustela > Mustela erminea. Next base: position 69,459,232 of record NC_045622.1, on the reverse strand, counting down.
AAGATATATTCTGCCACAGTGAGGCTGTTCTACCAGAGAGGATTTGTAATTAAAATAGGCAAACAGGAAATATAAGACAGCGTCCAACAGTGGCTTTGTTGCAATTCTTAAAGAACTCAAGAATAAAACCCAAAAGACTAAAAAGCTGCTGATTGAATTGTAGAGCACCAAACAAGCAGTCAGGGTTTCTTAGAGTTTTGTTAAGTCTTGCTTACCCTTCCCTGTTCCACTCCCAGTTTCAACTATTCTGTCTATCAGAAATGCACCTAAGTCCCTGGGCTTGGTAAAGTAATGTGTGTGCTCAATACAAAACTGGTAGTTCAACAGCAAAGCCTGAGGACAACCTGACTTCATTATTTCCTGGGGCACACAGTTACTTTAAAGTAGGACCACTTATAATAATGATAATAACAATGAAGACCACATTTATTTCACAATTTCATACATCTAAGCTAACAGTTAGCATTTATTACCCACTGTGTAAATCTTTACAACAACCATATGAACTATGTCCCATGACTGATTCCATTTTACAGACAAGAAAACTGAGGCTCAGAAAGATTAAGCAATTTTCAAAAAAAAAAAAAAAGATTAAGCAATTTCCCCAAAGTCACATGGCTAGTAAGTGCATGTGACAAATAAAGAAAACTGGCTCATTCAATACTCCCTTACTCCCTCCAACTTACATCTGGTATAACACCAGTATCATAGAGATTGGAAAATTAGACACTACATTTCCTAGACCCCCTTGAAACTGGTCTCCCATGTGTAGCCTGGGTTCTCACAAGCAACATCTGGAGGCAGAAGGGACTAGCAAGAGCCTCCATGCACAGACATTGTGGTCTCTTCAAGTGTTTCTTCCAGAGCAGCTGTGTGGAAAGTTCAGTTTCTGGTCCCCAGTGTCGTAACTGCAGCAGCAGCAGAAGCAGTGGGACTCCCCTAAAATAGTCCTATGATGTGCTTCATTGTTTTTCCAAGCTGCTGTGTTCTCAGCTGTGTAGAAACCAGGCTTGGTTCTTTGGGCTCTCCAAAACTCCTCTAAGCTACATAACCTCCACTAACACTTTCTGCTTCAGTAGGTAAGAGAGAGTTTTGTCATCCACAACTAACACCCTGAATAATCACTGGGAGAGCTAGGATTCAAACCTAGACTCATCTGACTTGAAGCCCAACACTTAACCTGAGTTTTATTAAGAGGCAAGGACAAATGTTCATTGTAGGAAAGTCTATCAAGCAACATTTGACACAACTTTCTTTAATCACTTAAGCCTCTGTGAACTATCAAATGTTCCACACCCAGCTAACCACACATATTCTTCCTTCACATATTGGCTGTCCCTCCACATATCAGCTGTCCCTTCATGATGCCCCACTCCCGTTATTTAAAGGCACCCTTGTAGTTTCCCTACCCCCGCATTCACCTACTGTGCCTGCTCATTTCAGTGACCATAACACCTGTTAAAGTGTAAGGTTCGGGAGGCAGGGCCCAGGGACATCTTACTCTCCTCTGTATTCCCAGCACTTATCACAACCTCGGACACACAGTGGGCACTCAATAAATATGTACTGAGTTCTCAACACGCACCCCAGGGAAAATAAATAAATCTAGAAATCTGAGAGGTGGTGTGTGTGTTAATGAACTAGATGTGGAAATCCCTTCCCAATGTCTATGTATATCAAAACACTATGCTGTACACTCTCAATAACTAATAGTTATATTTGTTGATTATTCCTCAATGAAGCTGAAAAATATAAGACAGATAGATAATTGAATAGGTTAATTATGGAAACAATGCCTATGTGGTGACACATAGCTAAGGGCATTTGCCAGGCACTGAAGGGAAGGGTAACTGAATCCCTGTGTCCTGTATTGCATACATTTGTTGCTGATAAACTCTCTGTATCAGGGATGGAACTTTGGGTAACTGAAGATAGGGTGAGAGTTCTTAGTAACAAGTGGGCTATCAATAGTACCAAGAAGTAGGCAGTTTAGGGGGATCAGACTAAGTTGTAGAACATGGAATAGAGATTTCTAACCTGGGATGTCTGGGTGGCTCAGGTGGCTAAATGTCTGCCTTCAGCTCAGGTCATGACCCAAAGGTTCTGGGATGGAGCCCCACACACGACTCCCTGCTTGGCAAGGAGCCTGCTTCTTTCTCTCCCCACTGCTTGTGCTCTCTCTCACTATCTCTTTCTCTCTTTGAAATAAATAAATAAAATCTTTTTAAAAAGAGAGAGAGAGAGAGAGAGATTCCTAACCTGGTTAGTGAAACAAGAAAGGACTAGAAAGAGTCAGCAATTCTCACAATTCTGGTTATGGGCTTCACTAATGCCTTAGTGAGAAAATATTGGTAGTTGGCCCCAATACACACTGCAGAAGTGCAGTGATCTGTCTGCATTTGTAGTATTTGTAACATAAGACAATATTGGAAATATAAACAACATATATTGTTTATAATATAAACTACATATAGCATATATCATAAAGCATATATATAATAAACATGTAAGTAAATTCTCAATAGCTTCTGTTTCCATATAGTTCATCCTTGCCAAAGGCAAATTTGTTGTCTTTATTATGAAAATACTTTTAGGGATCCCTGGGTGACTCAGTCAGTTAAGCATCTGCCTTTGGCACAAGTCATGATCCCGGGGTCCTGGGATGGAGCCGCGCACTGGGCTCCCTGCTCAGTACCTCTCCCTCTCCCTCTGTTGCTCCCCCTGCTTGAGCTCTCTTTTTCTCTCTACCAAATAAATAAACAAAATCTTTAAAAAGTATGTTTTTAAGGACCTTTCAAATTGTTGTTAATGAGTAATACCTGAATGAAGTAGAACCAGTTGTCTAATGGAGTAGACTAGGCAGCCATCCCCTTCCATATCCATACATATCCTCTCCTCTGAAAGAACACTGAAGATCTTTATTTAATATGAGTTATTGCAGATGATTAGCACAGTTGAAACCATCCCAATGGCTGATTATTTTTATTTGTTCTATTGATATATGAATTCTCAAAGGTTACAACTTACTGGTGTGGGTTGAATTTCACAAAATGAGAGTTTCAAGCACTTGAAATACTGACTGAGAGAACTAATTCATCAATGCTGGCAAGAAATCTTATATCTTAATTGGCTGGAATATAGGATTCCTTGGTTTTAAAAAAGAAAAAAAGAACAAAAAACCTTCCCCTGTTTCCAAATACCAATCAATGTATTTCTAATGCTCCTTGGATCCCCTCTTATCTTCTACCCTCTCCCATTTTCTATTCTTCCCTACGAACTAAATATTAAATGTACCAATTAAACATGTAATCTGAGCTAGTGGGTTTTCCTGCTTATTTTAAACCAAAAATAAACAGGTCTACATTTTTACAAAAGGGTGTAAGAAATACCCTAACGAGAAAGCATGACTTAAATTCCTGTATGTTCAAAGAAAAAAATAGTAAGCTTGTTCAAGAAAGGATAAAAAAAAAAAAATCATTCAGTAGGTAGAGATTTAAGTCATAGAAATGCACCAGGTAAGTAAATGTCCAAAAAAGTGTATCTTTCTTTTCATTTTCTTGCCTAATATGTACACCGTGTGAGACACTGACTCCATAAACCAGTGAGGTAATTTTTCCACTGGGTCCATCAGTCACTGGAGATGGCTTCAAAAGAACTATAAGGCTTCTCAAGCCAAATTGCCCAGAGCCTTTTATGTGGCAGGCACTTTGCTGGGTGCCCTAGAGAAAGCAAGGAGTATAAATGTTTTACAAGAATTCGTGCTGGAAATGTATTCCTAATTACTCCCGTGGACTTTTCCAGTCAGATAAGAATGTAGTGGGGTATAGGCCTGGGGCAGATACCTCTTTTGTGAATGCACTTACACGAGACTCAGTGAAAGCATTACCCCAGATTCTTGCAAGGCACACCTACTTGGCACGCCCTGTGCCCACTTCCACCCCTAACCAAGCAGTAGGCTTCACACAGTTCCCATGGTCACAAAGCACATCACCGAAGCTTCGCTAACTCCCACCACACACACACACACACACACACACACACGTGCGCACATCAAGTGGCCCCAGACATAGGACTGATTGGGAAGGGGGACCAGTAAAAGTCCAACAGTTGCTTGGAGTGGTGAGACAGCATAACCCACACATGCAGAGGAAGTGAGGCCCTTTTAGAATGGACTTAGCCAGTAGAAGACAAGACAGGAGGGAGCCAATATATGTACCTTTCTTTCCCTCTTCCTCCTCAACCCTGGTCCAATGCCCACACCATGGACAGTTTGAAAGTGCAGTAAAAGCTTATCTGGTGTCTCTGAAGACATCCCTGAGGCCAAGCCGTTGACAGGTTTGTTGTCCATGAGGTGGTGGTCTGCTCAGTAACACATCCCTGGATTGTCCTTCCTCTTTTCCCTGCCTCACCTCTCTTTTTCCTTCACTTTACTTCCCAGGGATTAAACTCTCCTCTAAAATGTTAGGATGGAGGTGCACCTAAATGGGTCAGTCAGTTAAGCATTTGCCTTTGGCTAAAGTCATGATCTCAGGGTCCTGGGATGGAGTGCCGCAATGGGCTCGCTGCCCAGCGGGGGAGTCTGCTTCTCCCTCTCCCGATGCCCCTCCTGCTCCTCCCCTTTCACTCCCCATGCTCATTCACTCTCTCTCTCTCTCTCTCAAGTAATTAAAATCTTTTAAAAAATAAAATAAAGTGTTAGGATGGAAAGTTTTGTCTCAGATCCTGTTTTCTAAGAAACCTATGCTAGGACAGCCCCCATGGCCCTGGGAAAACAATCCTCCCAACAGGATTTGGAGTGGGATTATTCACTGATTTGAGGGCAACAGAGACCCCGTGGATATAGTAAGCTGGGTGGCTATGACTCCTGGTATAGAGGCATTCACAATTACTGAGACTTTTTTCCACCTGTGGCTAAACTGGAAGGCAGAACAACAGGATATTTGGTATTGAGATTATCAGGTGACTGTTTCATTTGACTGGTATAATCTTATGGGGTTAACCTATTTTAGGGACTTGAGAATATTCCATATACCCTCAACGTGGCAGCTATCTGTCCTTACTGCAATTGAGACATAATATGGATATGAGTGTGCCTTCCCCATTCAACACCACATCTCATGGACTTAAAAATGTCTGATCTACTGATACTGTGCCCCACACAACGTTCTTAAAGAAAGCGTGCAATTGTCTCCCACATACACATCTCCAGGAGTATCCAGTTTATGGAACGAGGGAATAGCCTGTTAAAGGCTCAGTTAAGGCACCATTTCAGGGCCATTTTGCCAAGGTGGATGCTTTCCTCCAGGATACAACACATGTATTGAACCAACAATTTACATGTTGTGCTCTGTCCTCCGATCATTATTCTCGGTGACCTACTTAAAGAATGTGTGCTTCCTATCTCTGCAACCTTAGGGTCTGCTGTGGATCTCATGAAATCCTGGTGAACAAGAAATAGATATTTGGAATGTCAGAAGGACAACTGGTTATATATATTTAAAAAAAAAAAAACCTAAATTGTACTGATCAATTGACACTGAGCTGGAAAGAAATTTGTAGTTGTATATCTAAAACTACATGAGCATTTAGATCAATGATTTGTATATATCTATTGAAAAACTTGCTCAGGGGCGCCTGGGTGGCTAAATGGGTTAAGCCTCTGCCTTCGACTCAGGTCGTGATCCCAGGGTCCTGGAATAGAGCTCCACATTGAGCTCTCTGCTCAGCAGGGAGCCTGCTTCCCACCCCCTCTCTGCCTGCCTCTCTACCTGCTTGTGATCTCTGTCAAATAAATAAATAAATAATCTTTAAAAAAAAAAAAAGGAAAAGAAAAGCTTGCTCAATAGAAATACAGAAGTATTCAGAGGATGCTCTAGTGCCCAAAGGAATGGACATTTATCACCAGATAGCACCAAGATGAACTCTGGCTTGACATTTTGGGGAGAGTTTAATGAGCAACCTGAGATCTGGGTCTTCAGCCAATATGCTTATATTTTAGGATACTCTGGGCACCCTAATTTTTGTCTCTTTGGAAAATGTGTTCCTAAATTCTCTTTTTGCATTTCAAGTACTTCACTATTCCATTATTCAAAGAATTATTCTTTTTGTATCATTTTAAACCAGTAATACATGGGCAGAACACCATTGACACCTCTACTTAGAAAAAATTTAAGGGTGCTATATCTATAAATCTCTAGAATGTCTGAAAGATGGTCACTGGCAAGAGTTTTAAGGAAAACAAAATACATAAATCTAGTAACAAAGGAGAACCAGTGAAGTTGTTTAAAATAAAAAGAGAATTTGAAAAGTGTTTCTGGTAAACATTCACCTATGAAATATTCATAGAGACAGCTGTTCTAAGGACAAAGGTCCTTTTAAAGTTAAAGGATTATATTATTCCATGAAGTTCTATGGAACTTGTACTCTGAAGAATTACAGAAACCATTATCTACAGCAAGATTCTGTTAACAGAATAGGAAAAATTCCAAAGAGATCCCGCAAAAAGAGTGAATCAAAAATGTCCCCATTCAATGGGCTAGTGGCCCAAGGATTCCCATGATGTCTAATCTGCAATATGAATGAATGAAAACACCTTCTGTTTAACTTATCTCAAAGTTTCCAGCCAGAGTATTTTCCCAAAACATGGTTTCTACCTTCAGGTGCTAACTAGGCTTGGAGAGACAGACCCTGTTGAGTTCAGTGTTGTATGTAACTGTATTATGTATAAACTTCCACTCAAAGGAGGAATGCACAACCATATTCAAACTTTCTTAAAGGTTCTAAAAATCTTCACTGATTTTTGGTATGAAATGTGTCCCCACAAGATGAGGCTTCCATGCAGATGTTTTGAGGTGGTGGGATGTTATGAAAGAAGAAATTATGAAAGATCCTGAAAATACAATTCTGTTTTATGTCCTGGAGCATTCTGGCACAGTTACCATGTATGCTGCCAAACATTCTATTCATGGGGCAGGGCTGTTCTGTAGGTGTGGCCAGAGAGGTAAACTGCTGTGTGTAGGAAGATGACACAAGAGTTGGCAGGTGGCAACTGACATGCCTGTCCAGACTTGGCAAGTGAGAAGATGGACAATTGAGTGTATCGATGGATATACAGGCTGGCAAATTCAAGCAAGGTATCACTATAGTCAGTATCTTGATCAGCTCTCCATATCCAAGCTCACATTCTAAGCTTTGAAGTGTAGAAACTAAATTTTTTTTTTGTTCAGTGCACTGAGAGTTGGCCAGTCTTGGGGAATTGACCACCCCCCACCCATAATCACCACCATGAATTTAACTCACTCAAGTCTGGTGTATATAATTTATAATGCTTTTCTCTTTCCAAGGACCAAAATTTTATGTCATTTTCTAGAGATTGATCTTCCTCATTAAGATACCTGAGGAGCTAAATTATTAGGCTCTTGCTTAGCAGAAAAAAACTGAGGTGCAAGAAATTTGATAGCCAGCAGGGATATTTCATTTCATCACTGACAAATCCTGGTAAGATCCTGCCCCACAACAAAGGTTACTTCTTTGATCAGAATCCTCTGCTAGATATGGTCATTTTACTCCTTGGATAATGCTGAACCAATAGTGATAAATTTTTATTTTCCAGTTTTCCTTCTTATAGACTTTACATAGGAGAATCCTACAAAACACAACCTCAAACGGATTGCAGAATTTATGTTTACTTATGCAAATATTTGTTTTTTGCAAATATTTCTTTATTGTAAATATTATTCTCCCAAAAGACAGGTTAATACCATCAGTCAGAGACTGAATGTGTTCCCCCCAAATTCATATATTGAAGCCGTGAGCTCCAATATGATATAAAGTATTTGGAGCGGGGGCCTTAGAGAAGTAATTAGTTTTGGATGAGGTCATAAGGGCAGAGCCCCTATCATGGGATTAGAATCCTTATGAAAAGAAAAGCAGCGCTTTCTCTCCAACGCAAAGAAGAGGTCATGTGAGCACTCAGCAAGATGGCAGTTGCTACCAGCCAAGAGAATAGGCATCAGAATAAAACCTACCTTGCTAGGATCCTGACCTTGGACTTCCTAGCCTCCAGAACTGTGAGAAACAACCTTCTATTATTTAAGCCACTCAGTCTATGCTATTTTGTTATGGCAACCTGAACAGACTAAGAAAAATGCCATTTGCAGTAAGATAACACACAGTGTTACCTTCCCGGAGTGGTTTTTGAAGTATTTTTTGCTGGCCCATTTGGAACAAACAGATCAATTCTTAACCACTATACCTTGGCATGGTGAGTTGGGGGAGGGTAATGCTTAAATCCACCAATAAGTTTCTTTAATGGCACCTTGGATATCTTCCAAGAAGAAGCATAAATACTCTGGGTTCATTTATAGGTCATAATTGGTAATTTGTCTCCAGGGTTTTTAAAAAGAAGTATGTATTTATATTCAGATGGATGGCCCATCATCTTTAACCCTGATTAAATAGTTTCGGGGCAATGTACAGGCTAGTAAAATTCCTGTGGTGGATATATTTCCTGAAAGCCTCTTTGAGCTTCCCACTCTCAGGGGTGTCAGGTAGTAAATCACTGGCTCTATGGAAATTCATCAAAAATTCCAGACCACAGATAGAGCTGTGGATATCTGTGCTATAGCTGAAATGTGAGATTATTGTTCTTATGGTCCCATGACAGGTTTTTGTCCATGTTTGTTTCCTAAAATTTGCCAGGCACTTGGTACTCTTCTTTACCTACTTTAATGTTCAAAGTCTCTGCAGTAGATTATCTACTTTACAATTTGAAATATCCAGGCTAAAATACATTAATTAACTTTCTATAGATGTATATCTAGTAGATAGTTAATTCCAAGAAGGGAACTCTCATCCCTCCATTCTGTTTCTCTTTTTACCAAAGGCAGGTGCTTCTTAAATCAACCAAAGGTTTAAAACATTATAGAAGTAGTCATCTGGATAGGTACTCAAAAGGAACCACTAAATCCAAGAGTTAAGCCAGCACTACTAATTAATAGGAAATCTTTCCAGAAAATAGGTTTCTCCCCCCACCTATTCATCTGGAACTGTTTGAAAAGACCCCTAAAAAAGGTTGAAAATATTTTAGGGGTAAAGCCAGTGCCCAAGAAAGCAAAACAAATGGAGCTAGAAAGAGTTGGTTGAGCCATCTTTAAAACCTTGAATCTGTAATTGATCTGAAGAAAAGATTGCCATAGTCTCTCCATCTATCTCAAAAGACAACTCCCAATTTTTGAAAATCCCCAAAGCTTTCTTTTTTGTTGTTGTTCTGTTAGTTCTGTTCATTTTTGAACATTCCTAAAGTTTTCTAAGTTATTCCAACAACATATGGTACACAAGCTGTTGTCATCCTTTTTGGAAATTCGGAAATTGTAGTTTCATACCCCTCAATGATTCAGCTCTCAAGAATCCCTTCATTTTATCCCATCCTCACGTCAACAGCAGTGGCACAGGGTGCTTATTTGGGGCAGTTTTTCAAATGTGCAGAAACCTTTTGGCCTATGGACTATTCATGGGGAAACTGTTAAGGATGAACCAATAAACCAAAGACTAACATGTTTAAACTTTCTATTGCTGTGTAACATTCATTCATAAAAATTTATACATCTAACATTTAAACTGAGATAAATACACACCATTTCTCTTCTCCTCTCTCCAGCTCCCCTCCACACTCCCTCCTTGTCTTCCCCCACTACTTGTCCCTCTCCACCATAAGAAATCAGCCTTCAGATTCTCAAAGAGCAGTATATACAGTATAAAAGAAACTTTTCAAGAGAGGCTAATAGTAAAAAATGAAGCTTTTTAATACAAATTAATTCCCTTGTAAGCCCTACTGTACAAGGTCTGACTTTGAATTCCCACTTTGATTTTCATTTATGATTTCACCCTATAACTCTGCTTTATAGATACTTTATCTGTTAATCAACACCCACCCTTGTTTTCAACAATGTCTGGTATTGCTGCCACTCTGAGTTGCAGTGTTTCTCATGCATGTTCACAAACGAGACACAAATAATAGTCACCACACGATATCCACCACCATCCCCTTTGGCATTCACTTGGTGATGTCTACTGCTGCAGCCAGTCCCCACCAATGATCTTCATCCAGTGGTTATCATCGTCTTCTATTTGACCAGTAGCTCTTTGGAGACTCATCTCTGCTCCATGTTCAGTTTACATATAATTTGGAAAAGTGACCTCACATCTTGGTTGTGCAGTAAGCATATAACGTAGGCCTAACCAATAGGAGATTCCCATCCTTTTTAAATATGTGATTGCTTCAGAGATGGGCTTGTAACTTAACCAGTACAATGAAAGCCACGCCTGGGAGTGTCCCTGGAGCCACTGGGAAAGTAGTGCTCTTTCCATCTGGGGATCATTGGCTGAAAGAAGAATGTATCCTAGGACCACTGACATATCTTTGCCACCATACTGGGAAAAATCTGCTGTGAAAGGAGCTAACATAGAAGAAAGCCAAGTCATATATAGAAATAGAGTCAATCCAATGACAGCTTCAATCTTGGATCCAGCCATACCTGAAGGCGGAGATGCCCTCAACTTCCCAGTTAGTTAGTACATCTTTCTTTTTCCTTTAAACTACTCTGTCACTTTTAAATAAAAAGATTCCTTCAAAACCCTCAGATTGTTTTTCAGAGTCCATGGTGTGGTGCAAAAATAATGAATACTGTTATGCTGGAAATAAAAATAAATAAAAAAATAATAATAAAAAAAAAAAAAATAAAAAAATATATTAAAAAAAAAAAAAAAAAAAAGAAAGAAAATTTGTAATGATATGTGGCCCTGGATGTTAAGTAGAATGACTGTGGTGATCATTTTTTAATATACACGTATATTGAATCATTACGTTATAGTTGAAACGAATATAATGTCAATTATTACTCAATAAAAATAAGTTTTAAACAAAAAAAAAAAAAAAAGATTCCTGACAAATGCACTTAAATAATTATACCTATTTTTTGGCTTCTACAGTCTCAAATCTAATATAAAACATAAACATCCCCAATACCCACAGCTCAATCAGAAGTGAAATTTATTATAAGATCAAAATAACTTCCTTCAATGTTTTTTTCACCCATAAAGTTTCCCTCTATTTAAGGATTTGCCCAGATCAAGAACTTTTCCTCTTTTCTGGGCCTGAATACACTTTGGTTTGTTAAATTGCGTTGAGACAGAAATCTCAGGACACTAAAAGGAAAAAATAACAACAGGGCAGAAGGTTTCACGTGCCCTTTTATTCCATATTAAATATAATGTCCAATAATACTTCTGTATCACCTTCCTAGCATTCCACAGTGCCTGGAGGCAGAAAGTATCAATTATTCAGGCAGCCTGAACCCCAAACTAGATTGCTCATTCATACTGGGGACAAATAACATTGGGTGGAGTGTCTGAAGCCAGAAGCCAAGCCTCTGTAGGAAATTTCTGAGTCATTTCTACAGGACGGTCAAAGAGGTGCTCTGACCTTTTATTACATTCTCTGAGATTGGAAACAGAAGATAAATTCTACCCATAAACTCTCCTAAATTTAATCCCATCAAAACCTTGTTTGGTTGAAGTTCTCATTAGGCGAATCCAATTTGATCTTACACAAAGGTACTCACTTCCCCTAAATATATTAAGGCAACCATTCTCAATCTGCCTCAGAATCACCTAGGGCATATTTTGTTGTTTTTAGTACTTTCAAAAATAAATTGTCCAATTGATAACTATTTGGAGAAGGGTAAGATTATTTGGGGATTTTCTTGTTCATATTCTTTATTTTACTTTTTATTTTTAAATATTTTGAGACTTATAAGACGTTACAAAGACATCACAACATGTGCCCTCCTGGATGTTATAGACACCTAATGAATCGTTGAACACTACATCAAAAATTAATGATGTACTATATGTTGGCTAATTGAACATAATGATAATAAAAATAATAAAAGAAGTTGCAAAAACAATATAGAGAGTTCCCTTACATCCTCACCAGCTTCCTCCAATGACCAAACCAGGAAACTGACATCAGTACAATACTATTAACTAAAGTACACACCTTAATCAACTTGACCAGTTGCACATGTACTCATTTTTTAAAAACACAGGTGTCTTCTACCACCTCAGATTCTGATTCGGATGGTCCAGAGTAGAACCTGGGCATAAATATTTTATAAAAATTTCCCTAGGCAGCTCTGTAATGAAGGTTAGGAACCACTGAATTAAAGAGAGGCATATATTCAACAGGGTGAACTAGCAAAATTCCTAAACAAATGAATAGAATCCAAATATGTTCTTTATTTTTTCTCAGGGCAATCAGATATTTTACAATATGATGTTTATCCTATGACTTTAGGCCCTCCATAATCTAAGAATAACAATAATAAATTAAGGACCCACATCCCCATGAAAAGAAAAAATCATTATGTGGTAGCGCAATATGATATTCAAACCCCCCACATGAAGACTTCTCACAGATTCCCCTGTATCATCACTAAGTAATACCACCAAGGTCAGAGTGAATTGGACCAGGAGTCAACAGTAAACTGGACTCTTTCCTGAGAAACAAATATAGTGCGAAGAGGTGACTGCATTTTTTTTTTTTTTTTTTCAAAAAGCAAAGTTCAGGAGATGTGCTGTGGTCATTTTAGCCACATGGACTGGAAACCTGGAGCAGGCACATGGAAAGAATCTCTCTGGGTTTCTATCTGCTTTTCAGTTCCTGGTCCAGACTTTCCTGAGGCCTGACTGCACTCTTGGCCTTAGGTTCCATTTTTCATCCTTCATCCTTTTAAGAAAATCATTTTTGTTTAAGCCCAATCGAGTTGGCATCTAAGGCCTCATCCAAAGAGCACTAACTAATATACAGGATTCCCCAAATGCTAAATTGATCACCATTTCTCATACGCCAGCACTCCATTCTTCTGTGCCTTTGCTCATGCTCTTTCCCCCGGCCTGGAATTCAGCTATTGGAGGGCAGAGGGGTGTCATTCATCTTTGATTTCCCAGAAACCAATTAAATATTAGAAACAAAGCAAGTGCTCATATACTGTGGTAGACATAATAAAAGGCCTCCCCAAAATATCAATATCCTATTCTTCAGAACCTAAGAATACTATGAATATGTTATCTTACATGGGAAAAGGGACTTTGTGGGCGTGATTAAATTAGAGTTCTTAAGGTAGGGAAATTATCCTGGGTTATCTGGGTTGGCCCGTTGTAATCATAAGGGTCCTTATAAGAGGGAAGCAAGATGTTGAGAAAAAGTGAAAAAACAGATCTGACCCTGGAACCAAGTGTTGGAGTGATGCTTGTTGAAGATGGAGGAAGAGACCACAAGACAAAGAATATAGTCAAACTCTAGAAACTAGAAAAAACAAGGAAGCAGATTGTCTCCTGAAGCCTCCAGAGGAAACATAGTCCTTCCACTACCTTGATTTTAGGCTTCTGACCACCAAAACTAGAAAAGAATAAATCTGTGTTATTTTATGCCATTAAGGTTATTGTAATTTGCTACAACAGCAATAGGAAAAAATAATAAGCTTCCTATTCACTAACGGGTTGATCAAATGGTTGAATAAATAAATGCATATGAAATCCTGACACTTCTCCAATGAAGACATACAAATGGCTATCAGACACATGAAAAAATGTTCATCATCACTAGCCCTCAGGGAGATTCAAATTAAAACCACATTGAGATACCACCTTACACCAGTTAGAATGACCAAAATTAGCAAGACAGGAAACAAAATGTGTTGGAGAGGATGGGGAGAAAGGGGAACCCTCTTACACTAGTGGTGGGAATGCTAGTTGGTGCAGCCACTTTGGAAAACAGTGTGGAGATTACACAAGAAATTAAAAATAGAGCTTCCCTATGACCCTGCAATTGCACTACTGGGTATTTACCCCAAAGATATAGATGTAGTGAAAAGAAGGGTCATCTATACCCCAATATTTATAGCAGCAATGGCCACGGTTGCCAAACTATGGAAAGAATCAACATGCCCTTCAACAGACGAATGGATAAGGAAGATGTGGTCCATATACACTATGGAGTATTATGCCTCCATCAGAAAGGATGAATACCCAACTTTTGTAGCAACATGGACGGGACTGGAAGAGATTATGCTGAGTGAAATAAGTCAAGCAGAGAGAGTCAATTATCATATGGTTTCACTTATTTGTGGAGCATAACAAATAGCATGGAGCCAAGGGGAGATGGAGAGGAGAAGGGAGTTGAGGGAAATTGGAAGGGGAGGTGAACCATGAGAGACTATGGACTCTGAAAAACAATCTGAGGGTTTTGAAGGGGCCGGGGTTGGGAGGCTGGGGGAACCAGGTGGTGGGTATTATAGAGGGCACGGATTGCATGGAGCACTGGGTGTGGTGCAAAAACAATGAATACTGTTATGCTGAAAAGAAATTAAAAAAAAAAAAAAAGAAAGAAAGAAATGCTATCTTCTTTTTTTTTTTTAAGATTTATTTATTTATTTGACAGACAGAGATCACAATTAGGCAGAGAGAGAGAGGAAGAGAAGCAGGGTCCCTGCTGAGCAGAGAACCTGATGTGGGGCTTGATCCCAAGACCCTGGGATCATGACCTGAGCTGAAGGCAGTGGCTTTAACCCACTGAGCCACACAGGCACCCCAAAAGAAATGCTTTCTGCAGAGCATTTTCCCCATTTGGTCCTTGATATAAACTGAACTACCTGAGATCTACCCAGCAGCCAGATTTACTGACTTCCCACCTGAGCCTCAGTGGCTGGAGTCTCATAGAGTTAAGCTGACCTGACCCTTAACTACCTGCAAAGAGTCAATGGGCAAAACATAAATAAATAAATAAATAAATTTTTTTTTTAAAATTAAAAGGGGCTTCCCTTTGGGGTAGGGAAGTGGGCCACCTGCCACTTCCACCTTGCAGGAATTTCCTCAGCTGCCACCAGACCAGCATCAGGTAGCCTTTGGCAGGCTGAAAAAGAAGCATCAGCTCTTTCTCTTAAGCTACAGAATAAGTGGAGGTCAAATTGTGTATCTCTGGGAGATGGGATTTTAGGTGGTTTTTACTTTCATATTATGTTTCTCTGTGTTTTTATAGCTTTTTACACTAAATGCATGTTTTTATAATGAAGAAAATAGGTAATAAAATAGTTTTCATTCCAAAAAAAAAAAAAAATCCTCTTTTACCTAGGCTTTCAAAATGTAATTCCCCATTTGATGACAGTTTTCTTTCTGGAAAACAAGTCAACAATTTACAAGAACCATCTTGTTTTCAAAGGAAATGCATATTAAGATAAGAATGGAGTGTTATATGGGATTAGGCTGAATGTTTTTCTCTGACTGTCTCCTCTGATTGCAGTCAGCATCCACAGTCAAATGACAACTCTGCATGTTATGAGTAGACGAGCAAACAGAACTTGACCCAGTGATACTGGCCGCCGGCCTTACCGAGGATAACTGTGGCATTATTTCCTTATTAGTCTATTTAAGGGACCAGAAGAAATTTACTGCAAAGGGCAGATAGTAAATATTTTAGACTCTGCTATAAAATGTCTGCCAAATTTCTCAACTCTTTGTCATTGTAGAGTGAAGGCAGCCATACACAATATGTAAGTGGTGTTATGTGTTTCAATAAAACTTTATTTATAGACACTGCAATCTGAATTGCATATAATTTTCATGTGTCACAAAATATCATTCATCTTTTGATTTTTTTCAGCTATTCAAAAATGAAAAAATAAATAAATAAAAGTAGCTCACAGACCATAAGGAAACAAGCAGCAGGTGAACTTGGCCCATGAACCACAGTTTGTCAACCTCTAGTTTATATCATTTTCCTTTTTAGTTTATATAATTTTTTTCACAAGGTTCAAAGAGTAGATTTTTACTCTCAATTATGTAATATGGAGCTTTCTTCATAAAAATATAGCTCTATTTGTTTTAGAAACATACATCAAAGCCATTGCTTTGTTATTGTATATATACTATGATTATGCTTAAATACTTAGAATCTTTACATGTTTAAAAGTTATTGATTGTCACTTCCAGTTTCTGGTTCAGCATATAAGGAGCTTGAAAATTCCACCTCTACTGTAACAAGTAAAAAGCTAAACAGACTGAAAAATCAACATCTCTTCTAGGATCCATAAGACAAGTGAGGACACAGGGAAAAGAGTTCCCTCCAAAATTGGAAAGACAGATGGGTAAACTTAGAGAGTCACAAGTTGCCATAACAGAGACTTAGCAAAGGAAACTACCTTGGGAATCCGTGTCAGGTGAGGAAAACCTGAACCATAATTGATGAATTGCTGGAGGCACCATATGGACAACTCTGAGTATTAAAAACTCAAGGCAGACCTAGTCATGGGGAAGGTGCAATTTTGTGTCATTTACCTTCAGGAGCTTGACTAGGTTCTCAAAGTAAATATTGGTGAAAAATACCCTTGCATTTCTGGCAACAGAAAGGGATAAGAGCCATTTTTAAATATACCAGATCATTCTGTTTTTCTTAATAAGAATGCCCTCAGGAAAAACAACTGAACCAGAGCCTAACCTGCTGGGGTATTATCAGAGCTAACTGACTAAAAGGAAGAGAAATGCCCAACAACAGTCAGTTTTAGCCTTTTATTCTAGCCATCCTCTCCCACTAAGGAGGAGGGGGAAAAAATAAGAAACACTTGTGACATTGACAGTTCAGAAGAATAAAAAGTCCGAGACCTAATTATAAGACTATAAAACACTTATCTCTGCACATCACCACCATATTACTAAATTTACAGCAATTGGTTTTTACCTAGTACCTCATATCACACTATCAAGAAAAAATTGCAAAGCATACTAAAATGCAAAAAAGAAAAACCCCACACAATATGAGTAGACTGACCAAACATCATAAACAGACATGACAGGGATACTGGAATTATCAGACCAGAAATTTAAAACCACTACGATTAATATTCTAATGGTTGCTCTAATAGATAAAGTAGATGGCATACGAGAATAGATGTACAATGTAAGCAGAGAGGCAAAAATCCTAAGAAAGAATCAAAAGGAAATGCTAGAGATCAAAAACGCTGTTAACAAAATGAAGAACACATTTGATAAACTTATCAGTAGACTGAACATGACTAAAGGATCTCTGAACTCAAGGATATGTGAACAGAAACCTCCAAAACTAAAAAGCAAAGAAAACAAAGCCTGGAAAAAACAAAAGAGAATATCCAAGGGATGTGGAACAGCTATGAAGGGTGTAACATATGCGTAATGAGAGTATCAGAAGGAGAAAAGGCAGAGAAAGGAACAGAAGAAATATCTGAAACTGTAATAACTGCGAATTTTCCCAAATTAAAGTTAGATACCAAACCACAGATCCAGGAATCCCAGAAAACACCAAGCAGGATAAAACAAAACAAAACCAAAAGCCATGTGAACCTAAGCATATCCTTTACAAACTACAGAAAATCAAAGGTAAAGAAAAAATTCTGAAAGAAGCCAGAGGAAAAAAAGAAACCAAGATAAGAATTACAACTGACTCCTCCTCAGAAACCATGTAAGCAAGAAGAGAATGGAATGAAATACCTAAAATGTTGAGAAAGAAAAAATTCTGCCACCTAAAATTTTGTACCTTGCAACATTATTCTCCAAAAGGAAGGAGAAACAAATACTTTTTCAGACCAAAAATAATAATAATAATAATAATAATTTAGAATATTTGTTACCAGTGGACCTGCCTTACAAGAAATGTTAAAAAGAAGTTCTTTAGAGAGAGGTAACTCAGCTTTACATAAAGAAAAAAAGGAGCATCAGAGAAGGAACAGGTGAAGATAAAATATGTTTACCATTACCAAAAATATTATTTTAATTATTAAAATGTCATATTTTATCTAGTAAAATCCTAGATAGGTATCTTATAAATATCTGTTAGAAATAATATATACTGTATATGATGTATATGATGTAACAGAAGTAAAGCCAAATGTTTGAGCTGCCATTTAGCTATGCAACTATTGTCCCCATGAGGATGGACATGAAATGGTAAAACAAGAAGGCCCCCAAGTGGTAGCAGCCATGGGAGATAGAATTGCGACTTGGAACCAACATTTCCCGTAAGGCTAGCAGACCTGAATCCCTGTGCTGGTATGTGAAGGCAGACTGCTGATCACTCAGATACAGAAGACAGAATGCTCAAAATAAAAGACAGGAAGCAAGGAAGCAACAAGACCTGGCAAGTGGAGAGATAGGTCATTCCTAGGGCAATTAGAAATTATACTTTGCAAAGTATATTGGCAGTAACAATACTCTGTAGAAGTACAATTGATAAATACCAGACTCTAACTTTGAGCAAGTTCATAAACAGATTAAGAATGAGTGCCCTAATACAAGGAAGGAACAACCCAGAGACAAAAATAGTCATGGACAATATGCATATTCTGAAAGTTCTGAGAGTCCAGAATGCAGATTCTGAAGCCAGTTTTTCAGGAACTGACCCCAAATCTGCCACCTGCTAGCTCTGTAATTCAACCTTCTGTGCTATCTGCATGACTACAAGTAATAGTATCTGTTTCTTAGGGTTTTGTGAGTGAAAAAAAATGAGGTAATTTGTATAAAATTCTTAGAAGAGTGAAGAGTGCCTAGCTACTAAAGAAAGGCTCTTAAAGTGTTAGCTATTGCTACTGTAACTTTTTAAAATTTTTGTTTTGGGGCACCTGGGTGGCTCAGTTGGCTGGGCGACTGCCTTCAGCTCAAGTCATGATCCTGGAGTCCCGGGATCAAGTTCCACAAGCAGGAAGCCAGCTTCTCCCTCTGACCCTCGCCCCTCTCATGTTCTCTCTCTCTCTTTCTCTCTCAAATAAATAAATAAAATCTTAAAATAAAATAAAACAAAATAAAATACTTGTTTTGAACACTTGTTTCATGTTAGGTACCCTGCCAATATTGTGAAAGATGTAATAATTATCAGAACAATCCCATGAGTCACACAATTATTTCTCATTTTAGTGATGACAAAATTATGCCATAGAGAGGTTAAAAGAAGTGTCCAGGAGCACAGAGCTAGTGAGTCTTGGAGCCAGACCTGAGCCCAAGTAATCAAGCTATAGACAGAATGCTTTTCATTGCTGGCCAGTGAGAAAGTATGGCTCAAGGTAACCATTTATATTGTTTATGATCTGACTTCCCTAGTAGAATATAGGTTTCATTGAGGCTGGGATTTTCACTTGCAGGTGCAAGTTCCTACAAAAGTCTCAGGCACACGATAAACACTCAATAAATACTGAGTGATAAATATCGAGAATTAATGTGTGAATGAATGAGTGGATGAATAAATTAATGAATGATCAATTGATGGTTAAAGAAATGGAAATGATATCAGAATCTTTTTATAGTAACCATTGTTATAGATTAACATTAGAATTAAGTTGGGATGCCTGGGTGGCTCAGTTGGTTAAGCAGCTGCCTTCGGCTAAGGTCATGATCCCAGCGTCCTGGGATCGAGTCCCACATCGGGCTCCTTGCTCCGCAGGGAGCCTGCTTCTCCCTCTGACTCTGCCTTCCACTCTGTCTGCCTGTGCTCGCTCTCGCTGGCTCTCTCTCTGACAAATAAATAAATAAATAAATCTTTAAAAAAAAAAAAACATTAGAATTAAGTCAATATCCATCAGTTTTTATTTTTTTCAAAGACTGGAGAAAGTTTAGACCAGAAGTCAAAATGGACCTTTCTCCTGAATTTGAGATTAACCTGGCTCAGCTATCCAGGCAGGATGAAGCCAAAACCTAGACAACAGAAACCTGATCTCCCTGCCTAAGGCAGGGTACAGCATCCTTCCCAGAAGCCGACTCATTATCAGCAAAGAGCCAAAGAGAGGAAGAGAGACAAACCCACTTTTTGTTACAAAGATATTTCCCCTACTAAAGTAGTCTGACGCTGTTACTTTCTCTTAAGCAACATCCATCAGATAATTCACTCCTTCTGCTATGGGAAGTAAAGTAAAAACAAGTAGAGAGAGAGGTCCAGGCTTCATACTTCCTGAGAAAATGCATGATTAATAATAAATTAAATTAAAATAATAATAAATAATAAAAATAAATTATCCTGAAGTCATTCACATAATGAATCTCACTACAGTTTCCCATTCTATAATGTGGGTCTGATATTTTTCAGCTTACCCTTTTTTAATATTCTATAACACTGACTTAATGAAGCTCCCAGACATTATTATAAATAGAATTCTGAACTGGAAAGACCCACATTACAATTGCAGTCAGAATTCTAGTCTCTAAGATGAGTAATAATGCACATTAAACATGCACATTAAACATGTGCTATATGCCAGGCACCATTTTAAGATCTTCATAAAATGAATATTTTTTTAAATTTTATTTTATTTTTTCAGTGTTCTAAGATTCATTGTTTATGCACCATACGCAGTGCTCCATGCAATACGTGCCCTCCTTAATACCCACCAGCAGGCTCACCCAACCCCCCACCCTCCACCCCTCCAAAACCCTCAGTTTGTTTCTCGGAGTCCACAGTCTCTCATGGTTGTCTCCCCCTCCAATTTCCCCCAACTCACTTCTCCTCTCCATCACCCAGTATCCTCCGTGTTATTCCTTATGCTCCACAAGTAAGTGAAACCATATGGTAATTCACTCTCTCTGCTTTAGAACTTACTTAGACTTAGAAGGTTAAAGAGTTTATTCAAAGATTCACAGCTAGGAAATAATGGAACATGAACTCAAGCTATTCTGTCTGATTAAGCTAATTCTGTCTGATGTCAAAATCTATGTCAGATCACGAGACCTCACAAACTTCACCAATGTGGCAAGTCCCTGAATGTTTATGGAGTTTTATCATACACCTCTGGATCACCTATGCCTTACATGAGCATTTAAAGCATTTACTATTTCCTGATCATCAGAGCCAAAAATATGATGTCATCAGTATATCAAACTGATTTGATATTCTGCAGAATGTCTAGATGATCCAAGTCCATTTGGACTACTATATTGTGACAGAGGGCAGGCACAGATCAAAAAGCAAATTCATAAACGTGAACCATTGCTCATCTCTTTATTTAGGGGAATTGAAACAAAGGCATTTCCTAAATTAATAGCCATATAACAGGTAGCAAA
Organism: Mustela erminea; assembly: GCF_009829155.1. Taxonomy (NCBI): domain Eukaryota; kingdom Metazoa; phylum Chordata; class Mammalia; order Carnivora; family Mustelidae; genus Mustela; species Mustela erminea. The sequence goes on along the minus strand of NC_045622.1, from coordinate 69,438,103 downwards.
ACTGCATCTCTTAGTCCTTGAGAGTCTATATAAGATTTATTTTGAAGAAAAAAAAATCCACAGCTTTAAAAATGTTTATAAATCACTATGGCAGATTGAGGATGTTATTATATGATTAAGATCTTCTATGGGCATTTCTTATTTATGTAATCTGTCAAAGACTAAGATATGTTGAAGTCTCTCACTATCATTGTGTTGTCAACTTCTATTATTTTCTAACAGACCTTAATTGAATAGTTATGAGGTAAAACCTAAATTTCTGTATTTTTAAATAGTTCCCTGCATAATTCTAATGATCACTGTTTTTACCACTGTGCCATACCACTATGGGTGAAATCGATTCATTCATTCCACAAATATTTATCTAGTACCAATATTCTACTTTTTTGAAGATTTTATTTATTTATTTGACAGACAGAGATCACAAGTAGGCAGAGAGGCAGGCGGAGAGAGAGGGGGAAGCAGGCTGCCCACCGAGCAGAGAGCCTTATGCAGGGCTGGATCCCAGGACCCTGAGATCATGACTTTAGCCAAAGGTGGAAACCTAATCCACTGAGCCACCCAGGTGCCCTTCTAGTACCAATATTCTAGACACATTGTTTATGTAATATATATGTTAATGATGTACATAAAAATAGTATATCAATAGCAAGAATTAACATTGGTATAATATTATTTATGTCTAGAAGGTGATTTTTTTTCACCTTGGTTTTTCTAGTGGCCTTTTTCATTCTACACTACTATAAAATCTCCTGCTTGAATCCATTTTCTTTAATCTCCTTGAAAGCATAAAATGGTTACAGTTGAAATTTACTCTGTTTCCTAAAGTCAATGTTCCCAAACAGTATTTTCATCCATCTTTTTATTAAATATCCCTATGATGCTTTTTGCTCTAAAATGTTTATTTGCCTGCTAGTGTTTTCCTGCATAGTTCTCTTGTAATGTAAATCCGACACTTGTCCCAGATCAGTATGGATAGAATTTCCTTGATTCTTTTCTTTATTTAGTCAAGCATTATTTTCATCTTTCTATTAGCACCAGAGCTAAAGAGATGGGTTTTACCTTAAATATTCTCTCTTCTACTATTTAGCTGCCTATGGTTGATGGGGGAATGGGTGGGTAGAGAATTATCCCTATGAACAACTGTTGTCTGCAAGATTTGACTCCTCATTTTCTTCCTGAATTTATTGAAAATCTTTCATTATCATCCATTCTGTGCTATCCCCTTTAAATTGGCACAAACTTTACTACTTCTGACATAGAGTCTATTTTCAATAGTGAGACTTTGTTTTAAAAGGTGCATGCTTAGTTTTGTGAGTCAATACTATTATTTTGGGTCCACAGTTCCAATAAAAGGTGATCTATAGATCTCTAGTGATCAGGAAGTTAGATCAGAGAAACAGAATGGTACTATTGAAAAGTTACACGGTTTCTCTTCCAGCATCCCCTACACTCCCCAGAAGATTTTTGCCACCCTTCCTGCCACCCATTCATACCACCTTTATCTGCTCCTCTGGATGAGAAGGCGCTTCTGCACATCTCCACTTACTTCCTACAGCCCAGCACTCTGTGCTTGGGAGTAGGACAATCACATGTCTGCCCTTAGCCTCCTTTATCCAAACATTGTACTGCGAAAATAAAGCCTGCTCTAGTTTCAGCATTAATGAAGTTTTCTTTTTCTTAGCTGATTCTTTTGCTTCCTTTCAGTAAACATTAGCCACGGATAAATGTGCACTTATACCATCATCTTTCCCATTAATCCATTACTTTTATAATCAGAAACAAACAAAAAGCCTTTTTCATTTTTGAAAATAAAATCCATTTTAAAAAGATATTTGACAGTAATTCCAATTCCAGGAAATAGATTTTTCTGATGAACAATCTAGTTTTCTTCTGAATGTATAATCAATGGGTTATCATCATTCTTTTTTTTTTAATTTTTTATTTTTTATAAACATATATTTTTATCCCCAGGGGTACAGGTCTGTGAATCACCAGGTTTACACACTTCACAGCACTCACCAAAGCACATGGGTTATCATCATTCTTATCCCATCTAGATATAGACAGAGACCTGAAGTTTCTCTCTAACAGGAATTTTTGTTTTCTGCCATTTACTCTCCCTCACATCAAATGTAGGGCATTCAATAAAAGAACGTCTCTAAGCTTCCTGATCCATGAAACTCCTCCCTGTACTGGAGTCCTCACCCTGTTTATAATCTGTTAAAAATTAAAAGTTATTTACAGGGACGCCTGGGTGGCTCTGTTGGTTAAGCATAGGCCTTTGGCTCTGGTCATGATCCTGGGGTGCTGGGATTGAGCCCCACATCTGGCTCTCTGCACAGGGAGTCTGCTTCTCCCTCTCCTACCCCTCTGCTAGTGCTCTCTCTCCCTATCTCTCTCTCAAATAAATAAATAAAATATTTTAAAATTTTTTAAAAATAAAAATTATTTACAGATGTCTCATTAGATCTAATATAGTTCTGCATAGCCAAAGTTCAATTTAAAGATCATCTGTTATGACCAATATGACTTAAGCCACACTTGCAACTGAGTTAATCCTGGAAAAGATCTTTAAAACATGTTTACTTGTTTTTCCTGATTCCCCTAATCAAACCACCTAAAGCATTACCAACAACCAAAAAGTATTCCTAAAATTCATCGAAGATAAATACTTGAAACCTAAGAATTTTAAATTGGCATCTATAAGGCAGAAATACAATCCTCTTTGATAAGATGCATACTACATTGAATCATCTATGCATATATGGATATCACTTTGTAAACTGAATTTTCACAGGTGTGGTGGAGATGAAACTGTGCCTCTGGGCAGAGGCATCATTTTTTGTTTTTGTTTTGTTTTTGCCAAGAAGATAACAAGAGAGACTACCCTTCCAGTTTTTCCAATGATCTGACTTATCTCTAGATCAAAGAACCACTTTGAAAGTGAGTGGAAGTTAATTCACCAGGAGTTAAGAACCAATTGCCTAGGCACAGTCTCATGATAGAGCATCATTGTCCAAGGTTGTGGTTTCCTTTCCTGGTCTGATTTTATCTATGAATCCAAGCTGATGGATCCCAAATTCTAAATAAACAATATATAAGCCAGAAGGTCAAATTTGCTAATTTAGACTAAAAAACCATGGTTATAAAACACTAATCACATCTTCTTAATATAAATACATTAATTGACAATGGAGAGTGTACCTCTACCATGAATCGTGTGCTTGGGTTTGCTTCTTCATAGCTGGTTAATTAATATGTATATGTACAAATTAAAAATTACTTGGCAAATGAAAAATTATTTTGGCAAGCACAGAAGCCATATAAAACAGAGATTGCGCTCAAGTCATGATAAAACCTAATAAAAAAAAAGTCTCTACTACACAATAGAGATATATAACTGCCATTTCATATTTTCTCCACATTCAGTATTTCTCCCTCAGATTCAGTCTTTCTCCATTTCCTGGAAAGCACTGAATGAAAGCTGCCAAAATCTTCCTCTTCGACTTCATGTGAACCATATTTCATGCTGATCCTATCCATTCTTTTGACATACCCTTTTTTTAAGTACATTAATACTGTCAAGTCCTTCTTTACCTGTTCATAGCCTGGAAGACATTCTGTCTTTTGACATGACTTGCATAGTTATCATCTATTAGATATTGATTTTTATTAGTGTAACTAGGGATGCTGGAAGAATGCCCTGCTATTATGTTCATTATATAGCACTATGATTGACAGCACCATTCACTAGTTTTAACTATCTTATTTTTAGTGAACAACTAGGCTAATGGGTCCTTATATTCTTTCCTTCACATAGAGCACTGTGTAAAAGAAGGGGCAAGGAATGGAGCTCAATCTTCGCTTTTCCCATTCAGATACTTGTGTATCTTAGGATTCCGTGGTACTCCTGATATTATTATCAACCACAGAATTCTGGGGTCAGGTTACTGGAGTTTTGAAATCTTCCTCTCTTCTGTTCTTGTACTACTGCCATGGAAACAGAGATCTTATTATTTTTGAACAGCTCTGTTTCACTTGAACTGTCATAAAAAAGAAGAAATTTTTATGTGTGTGTGAAATAGGAAAATAATGTAGCTTTCTGTCAAATTAAATCTTATTCATAAGCACAGGTCAGGATAAAATTCTTAAATTTTTTTAAGATTGTCTTGGATCGCATAGCTTATAGCATGTCATTTAGATCTTAATAACTTGTATGTCAGCTTTGCTTGTCAAAGCCCAGATTCCCCTAACAATAAAAACAAAAACAACAGAATTATGGATTTGCCATCTGTTCTTTTGGTATAGTAAACAAAGCTGCGTATTGCAAGTAGCACAAAGCAGTGATTCCTAATCTTTCCAAATACCTTCCGTTTTGGGCTTGTTTTTTTTTCCCCCTCTCAGCTTTTATAACAGTACCTAAAACCTAGTGGGTTTCAGTACATAGTGAATGGATGAATGAATAAAAATGTCAATGGCTAGAGGTGTGTGGGTGGCTCAGTCTGTTAAGTGTCTCACTCTTGTTTTAGGCTCACGTTATAATCTCAGGGTTTCGAGACTGAGAACCATGTTGGGTTCTCTGCTGGGCGTGGAGCCTGCTTAAGATACTCTCTCTCTTCCTCTGTGCCTCCCTTCTCCCTCTCTAAAAAAATAAGTTAATAAATAAAATTTAAAAAATTCAATGGCTAAAAAATTTTTTTCAATGGCTACTTACATGATCATAGTGATGATATTATTCATTTAATTTAAAACGAATATTGAAGCACACATGGATTCTTGAACCCTCTGAAACAGATACTTCTATCCCTTGGGGTCTGAAGCCCAAAGGTGAGAAATTACTGGTTTCATAGATGTTCTTATTCTCATATAATCTCAGGACTGGGAAGTCACCCAAGTGTATCTACGTATCTACAGCCATTCGGATCTAACCCTTTTCAAACAACTCAAATAAATCATGAATTTTCACAATTTCTTTTCTTTGGCCCCAAATAGAATTTTCTGAACTGTCTGAAGATGGAATGCTTCAGTTGTTTGTTAAATTCTCAGTGAGACTGTAGTTGTCATGAAAGCAGAGACGACATCTTTCCTCACTGCTAAAACTCGAGTTTCTAGTATCATGAAGAGCATTTGTGGGTACTCAATGGCTATTTGTAGAATAATTGTTAAATCCCTAAATGTGTCAAGAGTATTTCAGCTGTCTATTAGGTAGATACCTGTTCTAATAGAGATTTAGGCATTGAATGCATGTTCAAATTCTAAGAGATTTTAAGGGCCTTTGAAATAGTATTAAACAAATCTAATAGCCCTATATCAGGCTATCACGGTCCTAATGTAGTCTCTTTCTCTCTAACTTAAATTCCCAATTTCTTCAACTTCCCTTTATATGATGTGACTCTGAATGTCTGCACCAACCAGAATTACTATGATGCTACTGTTCAGGATAAAATATGCATATCATTTATCCCACCCTAAATAATTATAATATTGTAGACTAAGATTGCATTAGTTTCTATGACAGCAACATTTAGTCTCACTTTGGTTGCAAGTGATAGAAATCCAACTGAAATGAATTTAAGTAAAAAGAAATTTATCAAAAATATGATGGATTTTTTAAAAAATATTTTATTTATTAAAAAAAACAAAAACAACAACAAAATATTTTATTTATTCATTTGATTGAAAGTGAGAGAGAGCAACCGCAAGAGCAGGAGGAGTGGCAGGCAGAGGGAAAGGGAGAAGCAGACTCCCACCTGAGCAGAGAGCCTCATGTGGGGCTTGATTCCAGGACCCTGGGATCATAACGTGGGCCGAAGGCAGACCCTTAACTGACTGAGCCACCCAAGTGTCCAAGATAAGGGATTTTATTTTTTTTAAAGATTTTATTTATTTGACAGAGAGAGATCACAAGTAGGCAGAGAGGCAGGCAGAGAGAGAGGAGGAAGCAGGCTTCCTGCTAAGCAGAGAACCCGACGTGGGGCTCGATCCCAGGACCCTGAAATCATGACCTGAACCGAAGGCAGAGGCTTTAACCCACTGAGCCACCCAGGTGCCCCAAAGATAAGGGATTTTAAAAGATGAGGGTAAAAGAAAGGATTTTGAAAGAAGTTTGTACAGATGACAATAACTGGGATTTAAAATTTTATTTAATGGCACAGAAAGAAGAAAAAATCTGAAAAACCACCAGTATAAATATTAGTTCCTTTCAGGACTGAATCCTTCCAGGGCTCTCATGCCAGGAAAGTTAGGGATTTGATGGATACCATGTCTCATATCAATAACAGAAACCACCACATAGTACTAGGTGACAAATCCTGAAAAAAGACTGGCTGGCTGGTCTTTATCAGATCCCATCAGAGCCAGTTGCCTGTGGGTAATTCATTTCAGACATGACCAACATAGGTCTAACCCTGTGTATTATGGTGGTCCTTAGAGAGAAGAGGGACTAATCAATCATCCTAGTTGATGTCTACTATACTGTCACATTGTCAATAGATGTTAAAACCAAGAATAATTAAAACTACTAAATATTTTTCACAACCATATCTGTACAGCCATGTCACCCCCAACTTTTCGACCTGCACATACGTATGGGTAGCTTTCAGAGACCAAACTGTAGTGTTATATTTATTCATCTTACATTAGATTTATTAGAGAAACTTATCTCTCAAGCCTATTCTGTTCACATTCATTTTCCCAAAGGACTGTTCAAGAAATGCCAGTTCTCCAAGTGCTGGTCAAGAGGAAATATATTACAGTAAAATAGGAGGAAATTATTAAGCTAATGAGGATATGGGGAAAAAAGACATTTTGTGAAAGATTTAGTACATTAAGTATATAACTATGTGGTTACACATTGATGTGAACATTTGCATGCTGTGTTTTATGGTAGAAATAGGATGAATTGACTCAGGGGAAAGAAGTAATTTAACTTAATAAGCATAATTGGTCAACAAGGTGCCTGAAAACAAAAGCAGGAAAAGCAGAGACTATACATTTAATGTTTTTCTATTATGAGAGAGAGCATGATTGAGGTGGATTTTGAAAGAAGTATGTACAAAGGACAGTGATGGGATTTTAGAAATAATTTTTACAACAGTATATAGAAGAACACTGTAATTGCTGAAGATTTCTGAGGCATGGTGCCTACCTGTTTCTTTTAGGGGTATGGTCATGATAAGCATGAATAAAGCAAATATTTGTAGATCCTCATGGGTCTTCTGGTGCTACCATCTAGTTTTTATGCAAGGGAAATGCCACAGATTTTATATGACAATGCAAGCTTTCCCAATGGTTTTGGTGAAAACCTTGGATTCCTAAAACTAGTAAAAGACCGAAATCTCAGTAACTCACCCTACTCCTAGCTGTCATGGGCAAGGGTAGAGCGCACCCAGAATGAGGGAAGATGGGGAATACACAGAGGTTAAAAATATAATAGTACTTCAAGCCAAAATTCTTTTTAAAAATTGTTCAATGTTATGAGTGGGGGTAGAATTTCTATTCTTGTAATTAAAATAGTATGTCTGTTTATGCTAAAAACTATGCTTGTAACATTTTTGCTTATTTAAAATTAGAATGTTTGAAATTGAGATTTTCTGAAACTACTTGTTGAGAGGTATTTTAAAGAATGAAAAATTAGACAACAAAATAAATCCCTTACTCACAGTTACGTGTATTTTAGTGGTTTGAAAATCTCGGTTGACTCTGACAACAGACTTAAGGCATGACAGCCAGTTGGCCCACAGTTAACGGCTTATAATGCATGGTATTCAATGATGAAAGTGTTCTGTAGCTGTGCTATCCAGTACAGTAGCCGTTAGCCACATGTATCTATTCTTCAAGTATGGATGTTGGAACTGAGAAATAGAATTTTTAATTTTACTTAATTTATAGGAAATTAAAACTAAGTAGCCACAAGTGGCTAGTGGAAGATGGTTATAGTAGGTTGACACCAGCAATGAGGGTATTTTTGTTGTAATTTCCACTAGAGGGCACTATCTACTTCAGCAGAAGTGGGAACAATGTACAGTTGACCATTTTCCATCTGGTACTAGAAAAGAGAATGAACAGGTACCATATTACCAATTGTCTAGAGATGTTTTAGCCTCCTTAAAAATTGGTGCTCCAAGCACCCATCCAGCTGACCTATCCCTTCACTTTTGACTTCTTCTGCAGCCTCACTTCATCTACTAATGTGATAAGTAGTGCTTTTATTTTTTCCCCATCTTTATTGAGGTATGATTGACAAAAGAATTATAATATATCTATATACAATATTTATATATTTCACATAGAGTGTAACATATATATGTACTATACATAAATGATAATACATTTATAATATACAAATTCTACTATGTACGGTGCGTATTTATATATTTGTATTGTGTTAAAACTGTATTTTTATATACTATATTGAAAGTGTACAACCTAATAATGTGATATGCATTTCATACTAAAATGATTAGCACAATCAAGTTAATTAAGACATCTATCACTTTACATAGTTATCTTTTTTAGGGTGAGAATTGTTAAGATCTACTCTTAACAAATTTCAAGTACACAATAAAGTATTAACTATAATCATCATTAGATCTACAGAACTTATTCGCCTCATAACTGAAAACCTGTACCCTCTGACCAACATCTCTCATTTCCTCCAGCGCCCAGCCCCTAGCAACCACCAATCTATTCTGGTCGACCATATATGGGTTTATTTATGGGCTCTCTATTCTGTTTCACTGATCTTTGTGTCTGGTTTTATACCAATACCATAATATTTTGATTACTATAGTTTTGTAATACAATTTGAAATCAAGAAGTGACCCCTCCGCTTTGTTCTTGCTCAAGATTGCTTTAGCTATTCAGGGTCTCTTGTGTTTCTACATGAATATTAGACTGTTTTTTCTATGTCTGTGAAAAATATCATTGGAATTTTGATAGGCATTGCACTGAATCTGTAGAAAACTTTGGGTAATATGGCATTTTAATAATATTAATTCTTCTGATCTACAAACATAGGCTATCTTTCAGATTAATTGTGATTTCTTCAATTTCTTTCATTGATGTTTTGTGGTTTTCAAGGCATAAGTCTATCCCCTTCTATGTTAAATTTATTCCTAAGTATTTTGGGTTTTTTTAGTGTTATTTTAAATTGGATGGTTTTCCTAATTTCTCTTCCTAATAATCCATTGTTTTAGATGGATCAGTTGTAGAAACATTTGATTATTGCATGTTGATTTTATATTCTACAACTTTATTGAATTCATTTATTAGTCTAACAGGGGTTTCTTTGGTAGTTTCTGTAGGATTTTCTTTTCTTTTCTTTTTTTAAGATTTTATTTATTTATTTGACAGAGAGAGAGAGAGAGATCACAAGTAGGCAGAGAGGCAGGCAGAGAGAAAGGGGGAAGCAGGCTCCCTGCTGAGCAGAGACCCTGATTTGGGGCAATGTTTCCAGGACTTTGGGATCATGACCTGAGCTGAAGGCAAAGGCTTTATCCACTGAGCCCCCCAAGTGCCCATATTTTCTTTTCTTTAAAAAATATTTTATTTATTTATTTATTTGACAGACTGAGAGAGAGAGATCACAAGCAGGCAGAGAGAGAGGCAGAGAGAGGGGGAAGCAGGCTCTCCTCCACTGAGCAGAGAGCCTGATGTGGGCCTCGATCATGGGACCCTGAGATCATGACCTGAGCCAAAGGCAGAGGCTTGACCTATTGAGCCACCCAGGTGCCCCTCTGTAGGATTTTCTATATGTTAATATCATGTCATCTGAAAATAGGCAATTTTGTTACCTTTTATGTCTTTGATTGCTAAATTGTTCTAGCTAGAATTTACAGTAATCTACTGAATAGAAGTGATAAAACTGGGTGCCCTTTCTTATTTGTGGTTTTGGATGAAAAGCATTTAGCTTGGGGTGCCTAGGTGGCTCAGTTGGTTAAGCGCCCAACTTTTGGTTTTGCCTCAGGTCATGACATCAGGGTCCTGGGATCCAGCCCCATATCAGGCTCTGTGCTGAACACAGAGTCTGCTGGAAATTCTCTCTCTCCCCCTCTCCCTCTACTTCTCCCCCTGCACTCTCTCTCTCTCTCTCAAAGAAATAAAATCTTTTAAAAAGGAGAGAGAGAAAGAACATGGGATACCTGGGTGACTCAGTTGATTAAGCATCTGCCTTCTACTCGGGTCATGATCCCAGGATCATAGGATCAAGCCTGCTTCTCCCTCTCCCTCTGCCCTTCCCCCAGCTCGTGCTTACTCTGTCTCATGCTCTTTCCTTATCTCTCTCATATAATTAAATAACATCTTTAGAAAAAAAAGAAAAGAAAATCTTTCAGCTTTTTACCTATAGGTATGATATTAGTTGTGGGTTTGTCATATATGGCCTTCGTTATGTTGAGGTACATTCCTTCTATACCTAGTCTGTTGAGAATTTTAATCATGAAAGAATATTTGAATACCTTTACTGTATCTATTAAAATGATCATATGATTTTTATTTTTTCATTTTGTTGATATAGTGTATCACATTTATTGATTTACATATATTGAACCATCTTTGCATCCAGGGATAAATCCCTCTTGATCATAGTGTATGATCCTTTCAATGTGCTGTTGAATACAATTTGTTAGTATTTTGTAGATGATTTTTGCATCTTTTAAAAAATATTTTTGCATCTTTGTTCATCAGGAATATTGGCTTATAATTTTCTTCTCTTGTGGTGTACTTATATGGCCTTGGTACTGGGATAATGCTGGCCCTGTAGTACATATTAGGAAATGTTGTCCCCTCATTAACTTTCTGGAAGAGTTTGAGAAGAATTGGTATTAATAGTAAATATTAATAAATAAACATTTATTAATAATGTTATTAATGTTATTAATAATGTTCTTCCAGAAGTTTTGTGGTTTTGGATGTCACACTAGGTCTTTAATCCATTTTGAGTTTACTTTTGTGTATGGAGTATGATAGTGCCCCAGTTTCATTCTTCTGCATGTAGCTCTCTGGTTTTCTCAAGGCTGTTTGTTGAAGAGTCATGGAAGAAGTTTTTTGTTGTTGCTGTTGTTGTTTTGTTTGTTTGTTTTGTTTTTAAAGATTTTATTTATTTATTTGACAGACAGAGATCACAAGTAGGCAGAGAGATAGGCAGAGAGAGAGGACGGGGAGCAGGCTCTTCGCCGAGCAAAGAGCCTGATGCGGGGCTTGATCCCAGGACCCTGGGATCATGACCTGAGTGGAAGGTGGAGGCTTTAACCCACTGAGCCACCCAGGTGCCCTGGAAGAAGTTTTATCATAGCAATATCACAATTCTTTAAACTGCTTTGGAGTTAAATGCCAGAAAGCACTTGTGATCTAGCTTTAATAACAAATTTTAATAATTTGTAAGATAGCATCTTGATAAAGTCCTTTTTTAATTTTGTTGAAAAAAATAATTGGAAATCATTTGACTTGCCACAGATTTTTAAAAGATTTTATTTATTTATTTATTTATTTGCGAGAGAGAGAGAGAGAGAGAGAGAGAGAGAGAGAGCGCATAAACACAGATGGAGAAAGAGAAGCAGGCTCCCCTCTAAGCAGAGAGGCTGATGTGGGACTCAATCCCAGGACCCTGAGATCATGATCTGAGCCAAAGGCAGATGCTTAACAGACTGTGCCACACAGGCACCCCTACCACAGATTTTTTTTAAAGATTTTATTTATTTGACAGACACAGATCACAAGTAGGCAGAGAGGCAGGCAGAGAGAGGAAGGGAAGCAGGCTCCTCGCCGAGCAAAGAGCCCGATGGGGGCTTGATCCCAGAACCCTGGGATCATGACCTGAGCCAAAAACAGAGGCTTTAACCCACTGAGCCACCCAGGCACCCCCTTACCACAGATTTTTAAACACAGTATCAAGAGATTCTCTTTCTCAATACCACCAACAAAAAGTCCAAATAACCCTTGGTATCCCAAAGGTTTCTAACTCTAAAAGGAATGAATGACAGTAAATATGACCAAAAAATGACAAAGATATTCTTTGCTTCCAAAAATGATTCTATGCTTCCTCAATATGCTGGGATTTTTTACACTGAATCGATTTGGCTGCATATAGCATTTTGAAACCTTCATCCACATTGGAGTCAACTAATCACTTTTCTGCCTAAATGAATCTTATATTTATATTTCAAATTCTTTTCAGTTGGCTCTAGATAAAACTTTAAAGATATTTTAATGTCTTTTCCTCAACCATGTTAGTTCCTGTCATGCTTTATGTGGCCACAACTCTGAAGTTGTGTTGACAGTGAGCACAAAATAAAATGTAATTATAAAACTACATATAGATGTGTGAAAAAAATGAAGTCATCAATTTGCAAGATTTGTATGGAGTAGTTTTAAAAGATAGAGCAAAATAAATATCTATTTTCAGACAGGACCACAAAGGGGCTTTAGATTTTTGTTTTATCTATCAATCTTTGTCCTTGTGATCATCTTTTATGTTTTATCTATCATGGTTTTGAGGTGATCATTTAGCACTTAGTAAGAGTTTTAATGAAAAGCATCAAACAAAGTAACCATGAAAATATCTTTCAAGTGACCTTTAGACATTTAACCACGCCCCAAGAAAGCTATAGCATCTGTCTGGTTTAAAAAGCAGTTTGTTTGTTTTTTTAAGATTTTATTTAATTATTTATTTGACAGGAAGTGAGAGAGCAAGGGGAGTGGCAGAGGGAGAGGGAGAAGCAGGCTCTCTGCTGAGCAGGCAGCCAGATGCAGGGCTTGATTCCAGGACCCTGGGATCATGACCTGAGCCAAAGGCAGATGCTCAATCAACTGAGCTACCCAGGGAGCCTGTTTAAGATTCTCTTCCTTCCTCTACCCTCTGCCCCTCTACATCTGCATTCACACACTCTCTCTCTATAAAAACAACAACAACAAAAAAAAAAACAAAACAAAAAAGAAAGAAAGAAAGAAGAATAAAAAAGAATAAAATAAAGAACATCACTATAGATCCCACATATATGTTTTTTTAAGATTTTATTTACTTATTTGTCAGAGAGAGAGGGCACAAACCAGGGGAGTGGCAGGCAGAGAGAGAAGGAAGCTCCCTGCTGAGGAAGAAGCCACTTGATCCTGGGATCTTGGAATCATGATCTGAGCAGAAGGAAGACATTTAACCAACTAAGCCACCCAGGCATCCCAAGATCCCATGTATAATAAAAGAACAGTAAGTGACAATTGTAAACTGATTAAAGAAGAAATAAAAAACTCTTCAAGTAGGATACTGAATTTGTAACTCAAATTTTTCATTAAAATAATTCAAGACCAAAATGATTTTATTAATGACTTTTATCAAACATGTTTAAAACGTATTATACCAATCCTACACAAATTCCTTCAGAAGATTCAAAAGGAAATACATATCCCTACTCATTTTTTGAGACCAACATTACCTTGATACCAAAACCAGATGAAGACATTATAAGAAAAGGAGACTGCAGACCAATGTCATTATCTACATAGATAGACAAAAACAATTCTTTAATAAAATATTAGTAACAAGTTAGATCAAGTAATATGTATAAAGAATAATGACAAAGTGGAATATACCCCAGGAAATCTAAATTGGTTCCGTATTTGGAAATCAAACTAATTTAACATGTTGACAAAATTTCAAAAAATTTAGAATCGTCTTAATAGATGTACAAATGCAGTTGACAGATGTTCATGATAAAAAAAAAACTCACTTCCGATAGAATAGAAGGAATTTGATCAAATCTTTCATAAATATAAAATATATTTTTTATATATTTTTTTATTTTTATATGTTTTATATACTTTTTATATCAAATAAATATAAAGCTAAAACACACTTACTTGTGAAAAAAATGAATGCTTTCTCCCAAAGATTGTGAACAAAGAAAGGGTGTCAACTCCCACCACTTCAAATTTGTTCTAAAAGTCATAGGCAATCCAATAAGGTAAGAGAAATAATATCGGAAAAAGAGTGTGATATTGTGATTTTTAAGAGAAATATATGGTCTTCCTTTTATTCCTAGAACAGAGCTCTAAAAACCCTAGGAATTTCTTGTGATGAAATAAATAAAGTTGTCTCTTTATATGTTAATAAGGTAACTTTTGGAAAGACCCTAGGGTCACCTAAGGGTGAGGAATGTTCACCTGGAGGAACCAGTCTTGTGATTAGAAGTTTAGAATTTTCAGTCCCACCCCCTGAACTCTGAAGAACTGAGAAGAGCTGGAGAGGGGCTGGAGTCACTCACCAATGGCAATCATGCCTATGTAATGAAGCATTGATCAAAACCCCAAAGAAAGGGATTTGAAGAGCTTCCAGGTTGATGAATACAGTTATGTAGGGAGGGTGATGCACCCCAGCTCCACAGGGAGAGAAGTTCCTGCATTCAGGATCCTCCCTGACTTCACCCTTATCTATCTCTTCATCTGGATGTATCCTTTATTATATCCTTTAATAAACTGATATATATTAATATATATTGATATGTATATTGATATATATTAACGTATATCATAATATATGATATATATTAAGATATATATCATTATTTGATATATATCAGTTTATTAAAGGATATAAAGGATAAAGGATACATCCAGATGAAGATATATATATCATATATATCATATGTATCATATATCATATATATCATATAACTGATATATATCATATAAACTGATATATAAATATATATTGATATATATTGATATATATTAATATATATCATAATATGTGATATATATTAATGATATATATCATTATTTTATATATATATATCAGTTTATTAAAGGATATAATAAAGGATACATCCAGATGAAGAGATAGATAAGATATATATATATGTGTATATATATATATCAGTTTATTAAAGGATATAATAAAGGATATTATTTGGGTTCTGTGAACCTCTCTAGCAAATAATGAAATCCAAGTCTGGGGTGCCTCGGTGACTCAGTCAGTTAAGAGTCTGACTCTTGATCTCAGCTCAAGTCTTGATCTCAGTGCTATGAGTTCAAGCCTGAAGTTGGGATCCACATTGGCCATGGAGCCTACAAAAAAAAAATCAAATTCAAGGAGAGAAGGTCATGGGAACTTCCAATTTATAGCCAAGTTAGACAGAAGTTGTGGGTAACCTGGGGATCTCCAACTTGCAACTGGCATCTGAGTTGGGGAATGGGACAGTCTTGTATGACTGAGTCCTTAGCCTGTAGGATCTGATGCTATTTCTAGGTAGATAGTGTCAGAATTTGTAAAATTGTAGGACCCCCAGCTGTTGTCACAGAGATACCAAAAGTGTCAGAAGTGTTGTGAGTGTGGAAGCAGTGTGAGAGTAAAGGAAATACACAAGAGGAGAATCGGGTTTTTCCCTAACACAAAAAGTAAAATTGCTTTTATTTACAGATGGCAGAGCAATGTATACAGAAAATCCTGAGGAACTTAAAAAAAAAAAAAAACCCTATTAGAACAAGTAAATGAGTTAAGCAAGGTCACAAGATACAAGGTCAATATATAAAACACATTGTTTCTAAATCCAAATAATGAACAACTAAGAATTGAAATTTATAACATCAACAATATAAAACACTTAGGAACAAACTCACAGTGAAAACTACAAAACACTCCTAGGAGGACTAAAGAAGATCCAAATAAATGGAGAGAGATATCAAGTTCACAGATTAGAATAGTCAATATCATTAAGATTTCAATTCTCCCTGCAGTTTGTAGGTGGTTCATTCAGTTGAGTACCTGTTTCTTTGTTTCAGCTCAGGTCACGATCTCAGGGTCTTGAGATGGAGCCCGACATCAAGCTTTGTGCTCAGTGTGAATTCTGCTTTTCTCCCTCTCCCTCTGTTTTCCCCCAACCCCCACTCATGCTCTCTCTCTCTAAAATAAATAAATAAATCTTAAAAAAAGGGAAAAAAATGTAGTTCTCCCCAATTTGATCTACAAATTCAATGCCATTCCAAACTATTAGCAAGATTTTTCTTTGGTAATTAACAAGTTCATTCTAGAATTTAAATGGAATTATGAAGAGCTTAAAATAGCCAGAAATGTTTTGAAGAAGACTAAATTGAGAACACTTACATTATCTGATTTTAAGACTTAATATAAAACTACAAAAATCAGAACAGTATGATTAGGGAGTGAGGATAAACATAGATCAATAAATACAATCAAATAGATAGTCCAGAAATAAATACATATATGTAGTCAACTGATTTTTGACAAAACTTCTGAGGCAATCCAATGGGAAAGGGATAATTTTTTATTATTTTTATTAACATATAATGTATTATTTGTTTCAAAGATATAGGTCCGTGATTCACCAGTCTTACACAATTCACAGTGCTCACCATAGCACACACCCACCCCAATGTCCATCACCCACCCCTCCTCCACACAGCAACCCTCAATTTGTTTCCTGAGATTAAGGGTCTCTTATAGTTCATCTCCTCCTGTTTCATCTTGTTTCATTTTTCACTCTCTTTCTCTCTAATCCTTTGTCTTGTTTCTCAAATTCCTCATATCAGAGTGATCATATGATAATTGTCTTTCTCTGATTGATTAATTTCGCTCAGCATAATACCCTCTAGTTCCATCCATGTTGTTGCAAATGGCAAGATTTCATTTCTTTTGTTGGCTGCAAGGTATTCCAATATATATATGTATACATATACATATATATACATATGATATATTTTATATATATATATATATCACATATTCTTTATCCATTCATCTGTTGATGGACATCTAGGCTCTTTCCATAGTTTGGCTATTGTGGACACTGCTGCTGTAAACATTCGGGTGCACGTGCCCCTTCAAATCACTACATTTGTATCTTTAGAGTAAATACCCAGTAGTGCAACTGATGGATCATAAGGTAGCTTTATTTTCAACTTTTTGAGGAACCTCCACACTGTTTTTCAGAGTGCCTACACCAGCTTTCATTCCCACCAATAATGTAGGGGGGTTCCCTTTTCTTCGCATCCTTGCCAGTGTTTGTCATTTCCTGACTTGCTAATTTTAGCCATTCTGACAGGTGAAAGGTGGCATTTCATTGAGGTTTTGATTTGTAGAGAAAGGGATAATCTTTTTAATAAATGGTGCTGGAACAACTAGACATTTATATGGTAAAAAACAAATATTAATCTTCATACCATACCCAAATATTAACTTGAAGTGGATCGTAGACCTAAATATAAATGCTAAAACTATAAAACTTAGAGGAAAAAAACATAGAAGAAAATCTTGCAAGTTTGAAGTTGGTGAAGATTTCTTTAGATAAGTTACTAAGATGAAACATTGGACTTTATAAAAACTAAAGGAATGCAAGTTGGTGCAGCCTCTTTGGAGAACAGTGTGGAGATTCCTCAAGAAATTAAAAATAGAACTTTCCTATGACCCTACAATTGCACTACTGGGTATTTACCCCAAAGATACAGACGTAGTGAAAAGAAGGGCCATCTGTACCCCAGTGTTTATAGCAGCAATGGCCACGGTCCCCAAACTGTGGAAAGAACCAAGATGCCCTTCAACGGACGAATGGATAAGGAAAATGTGGTCCGTATACACTATGGAGTATTATGCCTCCATCAGAAAGGACGAATACCCAACTTTTGTAGCAATATGGATGGGACTGGAAGAGATTATGCTGAGTGAAATAAGTCAAGCAGAGAGAGTCAATTATCGTATGGTTTCACTTATTTGTGGAGCATAACAAATAGCATGGAGGACATGGGTAGTCAGAGAGGAGAAGGGAGTTGGGGAAAATTGGAAGGGGAGGTGAACCATGAGAGACTATGGACTCTGAAAAACAATCTGAGGGTTTTGAAGGGACAGGGGGTGGGAGGTCGGGGTACCAGGTGGTGGGTATTATAGAGGGCACGGATTGCATGGAGCACTGGGTGTGGTGCAAAAATAACGAATACTGTTATGCTGAAAATAAATAAAAAATAAATTAAAAACAAAAACAAAAAACTAAAACCTCCTGCCTTGAAAAAAATATTCGTAACATATAAATCTGATAAAGGACAAGTATATATATATGTGTGTATGTGTATATATCTACACACACACACACACACACACACACACACACATATATGTGTGTGTGTATATATATATCTATCTCCTTTTGCAATTCAATGTTAGGAGACAACTCAATTTAACAATGGGTAAAATAACTCCACAACAATGGATAAAATAGCTCCATGAACAAATACTCCACAAAACAACATACACAAATTGCTAATAAGCACATCAAAAGATGCTAATATTGTTAGTCATAAGGAAAATACAAATTAAACCATTACCAGATACAAATACATGACCAGCAGAAGAGCTAAAAATATTTTAAAAGCTGACCGTACCACGTGTTTGTGAACATGTGAAGCAAGTAGAACTCTCAGACACCATTGGTGGGAATGTGAATTGTTATAATCACTATAGAAAACAATGTAGCAGTTTCTTAACACAATTAAACAGATGTTTACCGAATGGCCTAGTAACTACACTCTTTTTTCTTTTTAACCCCCCTTCCAAATTAAAACATATTTCTACACACAAAAACGATATGTACAAAAATGTTCACAGATTTGTTTTTATGATAGACAAAAACCGTGAACAGCTACAATGTCTATCAACAAGGGAATGACCAAACACAATGTGACTTATTCATACAATGAACTAGTACTCAGCAATAAAAAGGAACAAACTATTGTTACACACTACATGAATAAGTCCATGAAAGGAGCCAGATAAAGAATATATGCTGTATTTGGTTACATTTATTGAAAACTCTGGAAAACAGAGTAATCTAATTGCTAACAGAGTAATCTAATCTAGACCAGATAACAGATCAGTGGTTATATGGGATAGAAAGGAGTAATTGGCTGGGAAGAAGGAGAAGAACTTTGGGGCAATGGAAATGTTTTATGTCTTGAATACAATGGTAGTAACATGTTCAAAACTCATGAAACTATATATTTAAAATGAGTGCATTTGATTGCATGTAAGTTGGACTTCAATAAAATTAGGGGGAAAAAACAAAGATATAATATCTCATTCTCAATATAATTTCTCCCAAGATAATGTGGTATATTTCATGTAAGGCTTTGATTTAAAACAAGTGTATTTCAAGCTTTTTATTAATTAAATCCTGTCTTCCTATTGAAAAAATATCATATGTTCTGAAAATATAAAAATAATTGTAACAAAAATGAGAAGGTATGAAGTATTTTTATAATAGGGAGAAAACACATTGTCTAAAAAGGGAATATAGACACACATTAAAGAACTGAAAAGTATAGCTCTAAATATTTAGGACAATAAAAATACTCTGTGTGATATTATAGTAACAAATTTATGTCGTTATACTTTTGTCCAAATCCATAGAACGCACAATGCCAAGAGTAAAAACACTAAGGTAAGCCATAGACTTTGGGTGTCTGGGATGTATTAGGGCAGGTTCAACTTCGGTTAAAAAATCTACCATTCTGGAGAGTGATGTTGATAATAGGGGAAGCTGTGAGTGTGTGGGAGTGGGAGGCATCTGAGAAATCTCTGTACCTTCTCCCTAATTTTTTGTAAACCTTGAAATTAAAACCTTTAGAAAAATTAATAGAAATCTTCATCTGAAAAGGGTAAGTTTAACGTTATGCAAATTATACATCAATAAAAGAAATTGGTGGTGGGAAAAGTATAGCTTCAATTTGTAATAATTTTTATGGTCATGTTGTTAAATAAATCCAGCAATTCTTTTAGCATATTTTTTTCTAGTACATTCAAGGATGATAAATATAATACATTGAAAAGGCATATAGAGTATGATCCTAGTTTGTGAAACTATTTTTATTTACTTTCCCACCACCTATGTATCCATAGATTTGTCTGTGTTCATAAAGGTATGTTTGGAATTACTCTTACCAAGTGCTAAACCTTGTTATCTCTAGCCATTTTGAGTAAATTGTTGCTTTCTCCTTGAGGCCTTCCTTAGTCAACTTAAAACTGAATCTTCACTGCACCTAGCATTCTCAATCCCTCATCCCTAATTTATTTTTTTTCTCCGGTGAACTCTATCACCATCTGACACACTATTTTATTATTTTAAATTTTAATCAACTTTATTGCAATATAATTTATTTGCAATTAATGTACCTATTTAAGTATATGCTTGGTCTGTAAGATCCTTTTCCTGTAATGACTTTGATTTTAATGTCAGGGTAATTGTGCCCCAAAAATGACTTGGACTCATAAGATCAAATTGTAGAAGATTGGTATTGTATTTTCCTTAAATATTCAGTAGAACTTGGCATAGAAGCCATCTGAATCTTGATTTCTCTTTGTGGGAAAAATTTTAGTTATGTATTTAATTTTCTTTGTTGATAGAGCATTGTTAGTTTTGTCCATTTGGTAGCTCAGATCTTTTAAGGCAAGTATATATTTTAATTTGCATGTTTTATTTACTGACATGAATTTGGTCATGGTAACATTCCTTAATATCCCTTTAATATTGGGTATCATTAGTAATGATGTTCTAACATTCCTGACATTGGTAATTTGTGACTTCTCTTTTTATTGATCAGATTCACTAGAGCTTTATCAATATATAATCTTTAGAAAGAACCAGCTTGCAGTTCACTTACTATCATTTGTTCATTTGCTACTACACCAATCTTTGCTCTTTTCTTTATGATTTCCTTCCTTTTATTCACTTTGGGCTTAATTTGTTCCTCGTTTTCTATCTTCTTAAAATGGAAGCTTAGTTCATTGATTTTAGAACTGCTTTCTTTTCTAACATAAGCATTTAAGCCTTTGAATCTCCCAGGAAGCAGTCCTTTAGCTCTCTCTTACAAATCATGGTATATTTTTTCATTTTCATTCCATTCAAAATATTTTCCAACCTCCCTACAATTCCATCTTTGACCATGGGTTATTTAAAAATGTATTATTAGCTTCCAATGTTTGGCAATGTTTCAGAAATCTTTCTAGCATGGATTTGTGATTTAAGTCATTTTATATATGCTATGTGATTTTTAATTCATTGAGAATTGTTTTTTGACCTAGCACATGGTCTCTCCTGTTAAATATCATGTGCACATTTGTAGAAAATGTGTATTCTGCTGGTGGTGGTGGAATGTTGCTGTTAGCATTGTTCTTGTCTTTTTTCACCTTGCTTATTTTTTGTGTACTTCTTCCATTAACTACCAAGAAAGGAGTGTTTTCAAACCTTGAAATGTGATTGTAGATTTGCCTATTTTTCCTTCCAGTACTGTCAGGTATGGCTTCATATTCTTTTCAAGCTCTCACCGGGAATAAACGGATGGGATGGTTATGTTTCCTTTTTTTTTTTTTTTTTTTTTTAAGATTTATTTATTTATTTAATTATTTAATTATTTGAAAGACAGAGATCACAAGTAGGCAGAAAGGCAGGCAGAGAGAGAGGAAGGGAAGCAGGTTCCCTGCTGAGTAGAGAGCCCAATGCAGGGCTCGATCCCAGGACCCTGGGATCATGACCTGAGCCGAAGGCAGAGGCTTTAACCCACTGAGCCACCCAGGCTCCCCGGTTATATTTCCTTTACTGATTAAATCTTGTTATCATGACAGCAATGCTTCTCTTCATCCCTGGTAATAATCTCTGTTCTGACATCTTTGTCTGACATTCCAACTTTAGGGTGATTAAAACTCGTATGGCATATCTCTTTTCAGTCTTTTACTTTTAAGCTAACTTTATATGCAGCCTGACAATCTTTTAATTAGAGTTCTTAGATGATTTATTATTTATGGTTTTACTGTTATCATTGGGTTTTTAACCCATTACCTTGCTATTTGTACTATCTGAAAATTGCTTTTTTGCCTTTATTTTTGGATTGAGCATTATTACTCCATTTTATCTCTATTTGTTGTATTTTATTGGTTCTTCTAAGATTTACAATATACATGTTTAATGTATCAAAGTCTATCTGCAAATAATACACCTTTCCCCATATAATGTAAAACCTTCTAAAAAATATACTTCCATGACCAAACTCCAGGTTTCCTTTTCTGTGCTCTTGTTGTCATTTTAAAAAATATTTTATTTATATATTTGACAGACAGAGATCACAAGTAGGCAGGGAGGCAGGCAGGGTAGGGGGGAAAGGAGGCTCCCTGCTGAGCAGAGAGTCTGATGCTCGGCTGGATCCCAGGACCCTGAGATCGTGACCTGAGCCAAAGGCAGAGGCTTAACCCACTGAGCCACCCAGGCACCGCTTGTTGTCTTGTTTTAATTCTACTACATTATAAGCCCATAACACATTGCTATTATTTTTGCTATAAACCTTTAATTATCTTTTGAAGAGTTAAAAATATTTTAAATATCCATACCAAATGCCCATGTTTCCCCAACTGTCCACTGAGGGGTCCTAGGATACTGTAGCAAACTCACAGGAACACCATGGGATATTTACAATTTTCTAGGAAAATCTAATATCTGACATCCACTGGACAAGTCATGAACAACTAGGTTTTGGTAGTTGATAGCTTCGATATTTAATCATGCTTCTTTCCTTTTGCAGATGTCTTATTTTAAGATATACAACAATCATCAGACAAAAAAATTAGTGTGAACCAGGCAAGGGAGGTGGTGGTCTCTGATCTGCTCCTGAAGTTTGAAAAGCTTTGCCATACCCAACAGGTGCATGCATAGGATTAGTAAGTAACTGTGGCTACTTAATTCAAATTAAAATGTTAGATTTCCTTCCAATTTACATATATTATTTTTCAACTGGCTACTAGGTTGTTCAGATATTAATACTTCAAGTTGTGTGGCCCTGACTATTTAATAAACACAAGGGCTAAGCATTTCTTTTGGCTATGGATGCTGTGGGAAAAAGAAAAAAAATCACTGAGCCAGTAAGGATATCACAGATGAAGAGACTTTGAGAATCTCTGCCATTGAATATTATCCAGCCACCAAAAATAGTTAATTAGATGGTTTTTCAGATGACTTGGGAGAACTATTAAGTACTGTCAAGTGAGAAGAGCAAGGCTTGAAAAAGTATATATAAAATGAGTCCATTAAAAAAAAAATCCCTCCAGTTTGGGTGGATTTGTATTTGAAATAATTGCCTTTTCCCCCCTTTCCAATGCTTTTAAGGAACATGAGCATGGTTCAATGAGATAACTGAAGTTTAACTAAAGAAAGGAAAAAGGTTGTGTTAAAACTAGGACTTGCTGTGGTATAGAATGTGAGCTTAAATCATTTTTATGTAAATATTAAGAATGACCCTTGAAGCTGGAGAAATACTTGGGTTACATTATTTTAAAGAGAAGAGAAAAATATTTAAAATATTTAAATATTGGTTAAAATTGTTAAAAATAAAAATATTGTTAAAAATATTGTTAAAAAATTGTTGTTGTTATTTTCTCTTCTTATTTAAAAGGATAACTAGAAACTGTAACTGACCCAAAAGATAAATATATGTAAATAATCCTCCCTAGTCATGTCTACAATGTTTGATGGCTCCAGAGGACAAATTGCTGGGCCAGGAATTTTGCTTCATCTTCTTCTAAAGTACAAATATTAGAAAAGAAAAAAATGGAAGCCCTGTCATTTTCTTGAATTTTTTTTTACCCCCCTTTTCCCAGGTGAAAACAGGTATCTCTGAACTAGGCTTTCACCAGGCACCAAATCAGCCAGTGCCTGGATCTTGGATTTCCCAGCCAGAACAGTGAAAAATAAATTTCTATTATTTATAAGACTCCCAGTCTATGGTATTCTGTTACAGCAGCCTGAACAGACTAACATATATGCCTGCCTTTGTCTTTTGTCTTATAACCACTAGGAAATGTTAACCTGAGTTTTTGGGCCATGGTTTCATGGTTTCAATGAATTTTAGACATCTTCAACATATTTCTACACATATAGCCAGATTTGTGAACACTCATCATGCTCATTAAGCTCATATGATTTGTGTTCATTGACGAATACAGTCCATGTTTTACTACTGTTTTGGCAGCAATAAATTACAGAGGCATATGTCATAGAGGTCTGTACAGTAGTGCCAAATGAGAATTTCTCACTGTCTCTCAAGCTGCCTGATGTCCTAAGATAAGGCCTTTGGGGAGGACTGTGTTAAAATGGCAAACAACAGCCTTGAGTAAGGCCATGAGGAAGTTCCCATGAGAACATAAGTCAGATTGGACCTTAGGTATAAAGGAGGCAGCAGGAGGAGGAAGTTGATTCAAAAAGGATGATCTTGAGGTCATCCCTGCCTGACAGCCATGTCACTAGACTCTAGTCTTGCCAGTCATTGATCAGGAGAGGATCCTTGGTCAGATGATTTTTTCCTTTCAAAAAAGATAGATTTATAATCTGTAAATATCCTCTACTGTATTTAAATTAAAGAGCTTTCCTTCTTTGGCATTCTTCCCCTGACTACATTAGCAAAGAAGAGCTCAATCCACGACTCAGCTAGCTATGTCTCCTAGGAAGGACTCTAGGAGGACCTTCCCTTAAAGCATAGTGAGGAGGAGGTAGTTCTCAGGAATCATTAAAAGTCTCTCAGAGGAAAAAAAAAAATCTCTCAGAACCCAGAGCCTTCCCTGTAACCATTATCATAGTCTGTAAGTGCCCAGCAAAGAGAAATAGTTCCCTGCATTTGCTCTTAAAATGATTAAAAAAAAAAAAAAAAAAAAAAGGTCAGTAATGCTTGTCTATGGATTTGATCATGATAGAGATGTTTAGTGGAACAGGAAATGAAGGATTTTACTCCTTCATGTGAGGGATCCCAGTATGCAATGTGGAATGGGTGCCTGGAGAAATGTGAACACCCAGTAGAGAGCATTGAAGATGCCAGCCCTGCAGTGTTCAAGTGAGAGCCTCTTTCTTGCCCTTTGGGAACTGCTCCTCCAGCCCTCATTCTTAAGAGCTGCATCAGAAGAGAGTGTCTGGTGGTTTCTCTTATAGTTCTTGGATGGCAACAGCTCTGGCCTGGGCCATGCTTGCTCACCCCACAGAGCTTCTCCAGCACAGAGTGATTCAACCAGCACAATATACCTCCTTTGCACATTCTGTCATGTGTCCTCACAGTTGTTTTCATCACCGGGGAGGGAAGTAAAAGCCTAAGATGTTACAACCTGGTTGATAACCTCAATTATAAAATTACACGAGAATGACATTCCTGAGCAGTAATAAATTGAAAAGTAAGGGGTTTGACCTCTACTGGATATTCAAAATCACGAAGTTTAAAAAAAAAAATTTGGTAAAAGATCATTTATGAGTTAAGATCTGAAGAGCCTTCCTAGCACCAAGAGAAAAAATACTTTCTTTCAGTAATGGGTGAAATTCCACTATTAGAGATACATTCCTTTCCTTTGAGCCTTCTTCATGGCATATTGGGAATATTCAGAGGATGGGAATGGTGTCAGCTAATAAGGATCCCTTCAACTCTCCCAGTCAGCTAGAAAACAAACAAAAAATCACTATTTCCACACTTTCTTGTTTTGCCTCTGCTCTTCTGTCAAAGATCAGTTGAATATATTTATGGGAATCTGTTCCCTATTCTGGGATCCCTATTCTGTTCCATTAATCTGTCTTTTCTTTCACTAATACCATACTGTCTTGATTACTGTAGCTTTATAGTAGGTCTTGAAGTCAGATAGCATTAATCCTCCAACTTGTTCTTCTCCTTCAAATTACATTGGCTATTTTGGGTCTTCTGTCTCTCTATTTAAATGTTAGAATGAGTTCACTAATATTGATAAAAATAATTTGCTGACATTTGGGTTGGGATTACACTGAATTAATAGATCAGTTTGGGAATAACAGACATATTGATGATATTGGATTTTCCTATCCCTGAATTTGGACTATCTCTCCATTTACATAGTTCCCTGACTTCATTCATCAGAGTTTTATAGTTTTGCTCATATAGACCTTGCACATACTTTGTTAGATTTATGCACAAGTATTTCATTTTGAGGGGGCAAATATACATGGTATTATGCTTTGAATTTCAAAATGTTCATTGTTGGTTTATAGGACGACAATTGACTTTTTATATTAACCTAACATCCTACAAGCTTGCTATAATCATTTGTTTGTTTCAGGGTGTTTTTTCTTCCTTTCAATCTGTATACCTTTTATTTCCTTTTCTTGCCATATTGCATGAGCAAGGACTTCCAGTTTGATGTTGAAAAGGAGTGATCAAAGTATATTACCTTGTGCATGATCTTAGTGGGAAGGCTTTAAGTTTCTCAGCATTAAGTGAGGTATTACTCTAGGGCTTTATTTTTTTTTTAAAGACAGTCTTTATCAAGTTAAGAAAGTTACCCTCTGTTTTTACTTAACTGAGAATTTTTCTCATAAATGAGTGTTGGATTTTGTCAAATGTTTTTTCTCCAACTATTGATATGATCTGAGATTTTTGTTCTTTAGTCTCTTGGTATGATGGATTACACTGACTTTCCTGACACTTCCTTAAAGGAAGGGTTTGAAGTGCTAGGGTCTAAGTGCAAATTTTGTCCAATTAGATGCCTTATGTGGAATTGGAAGGCAGAGTGATAAAATTCTATTTTTGTGCTCTGCTGTTTCCTGCGGGAGGGCACAATAAAAAAGCCAGGGGTTCCACAGCAACATCCCAGAACCCAGCATATTGTGGGTGCTGACATGCAGTTGTGGCAGTCCCAGGCAGCAATTTCCTGACCCATAGATCATAGCCTCCATGGATTTTGTTTTATGTCTACAATTCACATGTGTGACTTTCTTAGTCTCCAACTTTCTAGTAGGTACCTCTCTCATGGTAAATCTAGCCTCTTCCTGAACTTCAAACATTATTTTTTAACATCTAATTCCTGTATGAAAATCCTTTCTGCTTAAAATACCTAGAGTAGCTTCTATTTCAAAAACTGAATAGGGACTGTCACAGATGTGAATAAGCATGCCCACAGGGGAGAGGGAATGAAGTAAGGCAGGGAATAAAATTCCTCAAGAAAGTATGAGCTCTAAAACATAGGGAGAAAACAAAGATCACAAGAAAACCAGTCCCATTTCATATGTGACTGAAAGATGGCTTCCCTGAAAATTGCTTCTTTGAAATAAGTCTGTCAGAGAAAGACAATTATTGTATGATCTCACTGATATGTGGAATTTGGGAAACAAAGCAGAGGTTCATAGGGGGAGAGGAAAAAATTGAACAAGAAAAATACAGAGAGGGAGACAAACCATAAAAGACTCTTCATCTCAGGAAACAAACTGGAGTGGAGGGGGGTGGGAGGGATGGGTGACTGCGTGATGGACATTGGGGAGGGCATGTGCTGTGATAAGTGCTGTGTATTGTGTAAGACTGATGAATCACAGATCTGAACCCCTGAAACAAATAATACATTATGTGTTAATTTTTTAAAAGATTTTATTTATTTATTTGAAAGAAAGAGAGACCACAAGTAGGCAGAGAGGCAGGCAGAAAAAGAGGGGGAAGCAGGCTCCCTGCTGAGCAGAGATTCCGATGTGGGGCTTGATCCCAGGACCCCGGAATCATGACTTGAGCCAAAGGCAGAGGCTTCAACCCACTGAGCCACCCAGGCGCCCCAATTATCTGTTAATTTTTAAAAAATGGTCAAGGATTGATGTTCACAGCCATAAACCCTTTCACAGGAGGGAAAAGCCAGTCTCACAGATGATCATAAGTGCAAAGATCCTAAACGAAAGGTATCACTCTAAATTTGAGGGTATAAAACATATACATTATAAATATATATGTGTAAGTATATATAAACACATATATTGACCAGGTTGAATTTATTCTAGGAGAGGTTGGTTCTACATTATAAAAAAATTAATCAGTTGTATTTAACCATATTAGCAAGTGAATGAGAACAATCATATGATGATATCATAGACACAGAAAAAATTCAATAAATTTCAAAACAACAACAAAAAACAAAACAGGTTATCAGTAGGTCAGGCTGGCCTTCCTCACAAAAATACAATATAAAATCATCATCATCATCTTCCAACTAATCTCCAAGTAAATCTTACTGCCACCAGAGAATGTCTTTCACCTCTTCTTTGTTCCTCTATAGCTCTCCTTCAAACCTCACCATTTTAATAAAACAAAAAAATAGAAAGCATCTCACAGCTATTTTAATGTTGTTATTTTCTAGATAGACAAAGAGGCCAAGTCAATATGATTTTCTTTTTTTTTAAAGATTTTATTTATTTATTTTCAGAGAGAAAGAGAGCGTGTGCAAGCAGGCAGAGTGGCAGGCAGAGGCAGAGAGAGAAGCAGGCTCCCCGCTGAGCAAGGAGCCCGATGTGGCACTCGATCCTAGGACCCTAGGATCATGACCTGAGCTGAGGCAGACGCTTAACCCACTGAGCCACCCAGGTGTCTCCAATATGATTTTCTTAATCTGATCTATACATGATCTAATGATTACACATGATCTAAATTTATCCCACACCTAGTAGGACTGCAGAGGAAAAAAATAAATGCAACAAAGCAATTTTAAACATTTAATGGTCAACATGAATGGCAAAGTAGGACTAAAGCTTCTCAGTAACCTCTCCCTGTGCTGCCTTAACACCTGAAGGAACCCAGAATCTCTATCTCCCTAGAAGAAATTATTTCTTAATAACGTTTTGGCAAATGAAGATGCCTGACCTTATGAGGCAAAAGAAACAAGCCCTTCCCCTCTTTATCACAATGCAAAGCAGTGACAAGGAGAAACAAACCATCTCGAACCAGTGGTCTCTGCTCAACCTTAGAGCTCCTTGAGGAGTCTATCCATACATTATCATTTTAACTGAAGGTTTACCTGTTGAGGGCACCTATTGGGGCTGAATAGAAGGTAGGCACTGATGTCTTAGGTATGTTTGACTACAGCTTAAAGGTATGCTGAAGACAACTGGTCCAGGACCGAGGGGTTCCCAAGGGCCTCGAAGATTCCCTGGGATTTTTTGCTTTGTGGCCAAAGCCTGACTTTGATCTGAGTATTTGACAGTTAACTTACCTCTCACTGTCTTCAGGGACTGATTACATACCTGCTTGGAAATGAAAACAGTTTCTACTTATGTCCTCAGAACCCAATTATCCAGGGACACACCCCTCACAAGATGGCAGCCTGGATCGTTGGCCTTGACCCACACAGTGGACTTGGGTGTTCACCACGGCTGTGCCTTATCAAAGAAACTGCAAGAACACCCACTCGTCAGCTGTCCCCTTGCCTGCAAACCTCCCTTAAATCAGACAAAGCTGAGAAGAGATCAAGAAACTCACTCCTCGATAACTGACGTAGGTGTCACAAAAACTCATTGCTGCCACCATGACCATGCCCAAGTTCTCATTCCGTGTCTGTAGGCTCTGCACTCACACACAGCTCTAATCTGCTTGGCTGCTTTCCGTTGTTGCCCTGAGCACAAGTTAGTTGAAGCTGTTGTTGCAGAAGACCGCAAAGTTCCTGACCGTTATTTGTAAATGCTCACTCGGTATCTATTTGCTCCGTGTTTACACATAGTTCTGGCCAGCCCTGTTTCTCTCATCAGTACAGATTAATTGTATAGATGTCCAAAACCCTTTTTATAGTTATTGGCTAGAATGTACAGGTTTGCATTCAGTGAGTATAGGTTATCTGTTCCTATAGCCTTTGACAAAGCTTGGATTTTATTGTTGTTTTGTTGTTTATTTCACTGCATACCAAATTACATAAGAGTAGGTAGGTTTTGCAAGATAGTTACATTGACATGTGCAAGAAGTGACTGCTGACAACTTAATGTGAAAAGATTAAACAGAACAACCATAAAATTATATAGATATTAGACCACACAAAGAAAGATAGCATGATACATCTAGTTTGAGGTGGCTGACCCTACCTATCTTATAGGGCCTGAGAGCAGACAGTTTAGTGTCCAGTACATTAAGTGATATTTTTATAATGGTGTCAATATATCCTCAAGAAATGTTTTATATTATGTGCAGTTTATTCTATTAAAGGTATGGTAGCATTCAATGTATTTTATCCAACTATCCATAAAAACATATAATTCAGAACTTGTAGGCATAAGCTTTTGTTGTAATGATAATAATAGCCACCACTCTTGAGTGCCTTCTTCATGCTAAGCAATGTGCTAGGGGTTTAACAAAAATTGTCATTAATCCTGCTAGGCAATGATACTACCACATGGCCAGCCATGGATCTTAATGGTTTGGGAAGGTATATTCCTTCTGCTTCAGCCTTGGCAATTGATTTTACTTTGAGAATTATAGACTTACAGATTTCCTTTCTTTCTTAAAAAAGGAGAAGAATGTGTAATGATTTCATTTAATTTACCATACTAAGCTGATATAATTTAGAACTTGAAGGAATAGGCTTTCATAATACTGCTACTGCTAATGATAAGAGTAAAAGTCACCACTCTTAACTATCTGCTCCATGCCATGCAATATGTCTGACCTTTAACATCAAATATTCTTACTCCAGCTAGGTAGTTACTACTATCTGCATTTTATATAGTGAGAAACACTGGCTCCAGGGGAGTACCATCTGCTCAAGGACACTAGGTGAGTAATAGAGCCAAGACTCAACTCCACTTGCATAAGAACCTAAGGTCAGACTCTTCCCAATCCCAGACCACTTCTTACCTGCAATTTATGGTTCCTGAACATTGTCCTAATGGACTCACCTCTGCAAGAAGCTTTCTGATATAGTGGGAAGGTTTTTGTCTCTACCCCTCTTCTCCATGGAACAGTGTTCTCAGCAGGGGAGAGGAGAGCCATTCTGCATCCTGTAAATTTGAGCCAAGGAAAAATTTTAATCATCTAGGAGGAACCCAGCCAAAGTAATTCCTTGACATCACCATCTGAGTCCATCCACCTCTCAGAGAGACCTGGCCTTCCTCCACCATACTCAGTTCTTTCCCTGACAGATGGAGGCACTCTAAAAAATGGTCTCTGGACCTTGGAAGGAACCTTACCTATAGCAAAGAAGCTCCCTGTGGTGTTGAGAGAACAGTTTCCAGAGCAAGTCCCCTCCACTCCATAGGAAAGTCAGCTGGTTCTCCTATTTCCATACCAATGAACACAAAATTCCATTCCTTCCCTCTTCCATAAATATCTTTTGCCTTGTTTAGTGTAAAATCCACCAATATCACCTCCTAGATTCTAATTTTTAATGGCAGTTGATATGTCCCACCAAGGGGATAGGGAATCCTACGTCAAAGCTCTACAAGCTCTGATGCCTGAGTATGAATAATAATCACATCCTCTCTGGGAGCAGGGACACATCAGAGAGCTCCCCCAACCATGGGTGGTGGAAAGTATCGAAGTTCATGTGAACCTGCATATTTTAACACTTCTCTATTGCCTGCCCGACCTCAGTGAAGTCTCTACATACTAGATACAGGTTTTTAAAAAGTGGTTTATTTCAGGTAGGTTTTAATCCAATGCTCATTTAACAGTTTTTTTCTTTGTTTATTGTCAAAGAAGTCTAGCAGAGGCACCTAAAGCATGGGGCTCAAAGACCATATTCCAACTTTAGAGTTTATTTAATAGCATCATAAATACCTATCAAGGCCTGGAGTGGTATAATGGCAAAGCTTTCTATTTCCTGCCTCTGTTGAATTTGCACCCAATTGACACCAATTCGCTCCATAGTTCCCCTTTTTCTGGAGCACATATGAATAGGAATATTGAAGAGCACATAATACGTTGGAAGTTTCCAAGGGAAGAACATCTTATACTTGAGATTTCATGATTCTTTTTTTATTTTTTTAATTAACATAAAACGTATTACTTGTTTCAGGGGTACAGGTCTGTGATTCATCAGTCTTACACAACACCCAGTGTTCACCACAACACATAACCTCCCCAATGTCCACCACCCAGCCCCCCATCCCTCCCTCCTCATCCCCTCCAGCAACTCTCAGTTTGTTTCCTAAGATTAAGAGTCTCTAGGGGTGCCTGGGTAGCTCAGTGGGTTAAGCCTCTGCCTTGGGCTCAGGTCATGATCTCAGGGTCCTGGGATCGAGCCCTGCATCGGGCTCTCTGCTCAGCGGCGAGCCTGATTCCCTTTCTCTCTGCCTCTCTGTCTACTTGTGATTTTTGTCAAGTAAATAAAATCTTTAAAAAAAAAGAGTCTCTAATGATTTGTTTCCTTCTCTGGTTTCATCTTATTTCAATTTTTCCTCTCTTCCCCTATAATCCTCGGCCTTGTTTCTTAAATTCTGCATATCAGTGAGATAATATGATAATTATCTTTCTTCAACTGACTTATTTCACTTCGTATAATACCCTCTAGTTCCATCCACATTGTTGCAAATAGCAAGGTCTCATTTTTTGATGGCTGCATAGTATTCCATTATATATATATAATGGAATATATATATTGAAATATATTATATATAATGGAATATATATTATATATAATGGAATAGATATTATATATAATGGAATATATATATATCGCTATATATCACACACACACACACATATATATATATATATATATATATATATACCACTTCTTCTTTGTCCATTCATCTGTTGACGGACATCTAGGATCTTTCCATAGTTTGGCTATTGTGGACATTGCTGCTATAAACTTTGGGGTGCACATGCCCCTTCAGATCACTACATTTGTATCTTGGGGTAAATAACCAGTAGTACAATTGCTGGGTCATAAGGTAGCTCTTTTTTCAACTTTTTGAGGACTCTCCATACTGTTTTCCAGAGTAGCTGCACCAGCTTGCATTCCCACCAACAGTGTAGGAGGGTTCCCCCTTCTCTGCATCCTCACCAACATCTGTTGTTTCCTGACTTGTTAAGTTTAGTCATTCTGACTGGTGGGAGGTGGTATCTCTTTGTAGTTTTGATTTGTGCTTCCCTGATGCTGAGTGATGCTAAACACTTTTTCATGTGTCTGTTGGCCATTTGGATATCTCCTTTGCAGAAATGTTTCTTCACGTCTTCTGGGCATTTCTTGATGGAATTATTTGTTGTTTAGGTGTTGAATCTGTTAAGTTACTTATAGATTTTGGATACTAACCCTTTATTTGATATGTCATTTGCAAATATCTTCTGCCATTCTATCAGTTGTATTTTGGTTTTGTTAACTGTTTCCTTTGCTGTGCAAAAGCTTTTTATCTTGATGAGGTTCCAATAGTTCATTTTTGCCTTTGTTTCCCTTGCCTTTGGAGAAGTGTCTAGCAAGAAGTTACTGCAGCCGAGGGCAAAGAAGTTGCTGACTGTATTCTCCTCCATGATTTTGATGGATTCCTGTCTTATATTTAGGTCTTTCATCCATTTTGAGTCCATATTTGTGTGCGGTATAACAAAATGGTCCAGTTTCCTTCTTCTGCATGTGGCTGTCCAATTGTCCCAACACCATTTTTTGAAGAGACTGTCCATTGGCTATTATTTCCTGCTTTGTTGAAGGTTAGTTGACCGTAGAGTTGAGGGTCCATTTCTGGGTTCTTTATTCTGTTCCATTGTTCTATATGTCTGTTTCTGTGTCAGTACCATACTGTTGTGATGATTACAGCTTTGTAATAGAGCTCAAAGTCCAGAATTGTGATGCCACCAAATTTGGTTTTCCCTTAAAAAAACAAACAAAAAAAAAGATTTTATTTATTTATTTACTTGTCATAAAGAGAGAGCAAATGCAGGCAGAGTGGCAGGCAGAGGCAGAGAGAGATGTAGACTCCCTGCTGAGCAAGGATCCCAATGAGGGACTTGATCCCAGGACCTTGAGATCATGATCTGAGCCAAAGGCAGTGGCTTAACAGACCGAGTCACCCAGGCATCCCCAAATTTGATTTTCTTTTTCAACATCCCTTTGGCCATTTGGGGTATTTTCTGATCCATACAAATTTTAGGATTATTTTTTCTAGTTCCGTGGGAAAAAAAAAATTGATGGTATTTTGATAGGGATTGCATTGAATGTGTAGATTGTTATAGGGAGCATAGACATTTTAACCATTTTTGTTCTTCCAATTTATGAGTGTGGAACACTTTTCCATTTCCTTTTTTAAAAAGATTTTATTTATTTACTTGTGCAAGAGAGAGCACAAGCAGAGGGAGCACCAGATAAAGAGAGAGAAGCAGACTGTG
The DNA here is from genome assembly GCF_009829155.1 of Mustela erminea. NCBI lineage: Eukaryota > Metazoa > Chordata > Mammalia > Carnivora > Mustelidae > Mustela > Mustela erminea. The sequence continues at coordinate 69,404,002 of NC_045622.1, read as the reverse complement.
CTAAACAAGAAGACTGATGTGGAACTCTATCCAAGGACCATGGGATCATGACTTGAGCTGAAGGCAGACACTTAACCAACTGAGTCATTTCTTTGTGTCTTCAGTCTTTTTCATGAGTATTCTATAGTTTGTTGAGAACAGATCTTTTGCCTTTTTAAAGGTTAGATTTATTCCTAGTTATCTTATGGTTTTGGGTGCAATTATAAGTGGGGTCAACTTCTTAATTTCTCTTTCTTCTACCCTGTTGTTGGTGTATAGAAATACAACTGATTTCTCTGCATTGATTTTATATCCTAACACTTTACTGAATTCCTGTATGCTTCTAGCAATTTGCAGTGGAGTTTTTTGGGTTTTCCACACCAAGTATTATGTCATCAGCAAAGAGTGAGACTTTGACTTTCTTTGTGGCAATTTGGAGGCTTTTTATTTCTTTTTGTTGTCTGATTACTGAGGCTAGGACTTCTAGTACTATGTTGAACAGTGGTGGTGAGAGTGGACATCCCTGCTGTGTTCTTGACCTTAGGGGAAAAGCTCTCAGGTTTTCACCATTGAGAATGATATTCACTGTGGGTTTTTCATAGGTGGGTTTGATGATATTGAGTTATATACCCTCTGCCTCTACACTGTGAAGTTTTAATCAAGAAAGGATGCTGTACTTTGTCAAATGCTTTTTCTGCATCTTTGAGAGGATCATATGGTTCTTGTCCTTTCTTTTATTAATGTAGTGTATCACATAGATTGATTTGTGGATATGGAATGACAATTGCAGCCCAGGAATGAATCCCATTTGGTTGTGGTGAATAATCCTTTTAATGTACTGTTGGATCCTATTGGCTAGTATTTTGGTGAGAATTTTTCCATCCATGTTCATGAGGGTTATTGGTCTTACTTCTCCTTTTTTTAGGGTCTTTGTCTGGTTTTGGAATCAAGGTAATGCTGGTCTCATAAAATGAGTTTGGAAGTTTTCCTTCCATTTCAACTTTTTGACACAACTTCAGAACAATAGGTATTACTTCTTCTTTAAATGTTCTTTAACTTCTCCTTCTATTCTGAATGACAGCCTTTTTGGATGAAGTATTCTGGGCTGTGTACTTTTCTTAGTTAGCACCCTGAATAGATCATGCCAGTTCTTTCTGGCCTGCCAGGTTTCTGTGGATAGGTATGTTGCCAGCCTTATGTTTCTACCTCGTAGATTAAGGACCTCTTGTCCTGAGCTGGTTTCAGGATTTTCTCTTTGTTTCTGAAATTTACAAGCTTTACTGTTAGTGTTTCAAGGTGTTGGCCTATTTTTATTGATTTTGAGGGGGGTCCTCTCTGCCTCCCGGATTTTGATGTCTGTTTCCTTCCCTACACTAGGGAAATTCTCAGCTATAATTTGCTCCAATATACCTTCTACCCCCCCTCTCTTTCTTCTCCTCTGGGATCCCAATTATTCTAATATTGTTTCACTTTATGGTACACTGATCTCTCAAATGTTCCCCTCATGATCCAGTAGTTTTTTTGTTTCTCTTTTTCTCAGATCCTTTGTTCTCCATCATTTGTCTTCTGTATCACTAATTCTCTCCTCTGCTTCATGTATCCAAGAAGTTAGAGCTTCCTTTTTTATTGCACCTCATTAATACCTTTTTAATTTTGACTTGGCTAGATTTTAGTGATCTTATTTCTCCAGAAAGGGATTCCCCAGTGTCTTCTATGCTTTTTTCAAGCCCAGCTAGTATCTTTATAATCATTATTCTGGACTCTATTTCCAACATCTTACTAATGTCCATATTGATTAGGTCTTTGGCAGTCAGTACTACCTCTTGTTCTCTTTTTTGAGGTGAGTTTTTCTGTCTTGTCATTCTGTCCAAAGAACAGAGGAACAAGAGAACAAAATACTAAAGGGACAACAAGAACCCAAGAGAAGTATAAACCAAACAAATCAGAAGAGACCTGAAACCAAGGGTGGGAGAAAACGAATATAATCAGACAGGTGAGAAGAATAGAGCAATATGCTGGATTCTGTGTATTTTGGTCTGTTTTTTAGAAAACTAGATCCCAAATTGTAAAGAAAGAAAAAAATTGTATATGTACTAAAATAAAATTAATGGGATATACTGGGATAATGGAAATAAAAGAAAACAAATATAATGGAAACAAAAAACAAAAGTGAAAACAAGAATAACAAAAACAAAAGGAAAGGATATAAACAGACAGGTGAACAGAACAGCACAATACACCATCTCCTGAATGTACTTTGGTCTCAAAATTGTAAAGAAAAGAAAACTTACATATACAAAAATAAAATTAAATACATTGAGAAGAAAGAATGTGAGTGTAAAGCTGAAAATTAAAAATGATTTTAAGAAAACAAAAATAAATTAAAAAAATGAGAAAAAAAGAGAGAATATGATCAGGTGGGTGAATAGAACAGAGCCATACACTAGATTTTGAGTGTATTTTGGTCTGTTAGAGGAAACTGCCTCCCAAAACTTTAAAGTAAAAACATATATATATATATATATATATATATATATATATATATATATATATATATATACACAAAAATAAGGTTAAATACAATGAAGGGATGGAATATGACTATAAAAATGAAAATTAAAAAAAGATTTTTTAAAAAGAATTGATAAGTTGATTGAAAAATGAAAGAAAAAACTCAATTAAAAATTTTTAAAAAATGAAAATTTAATAATTAAGGTTGGAAGACTAAAGAATCATGGGGGAAGAAACAATAATTCTATGTGTTGTATTCCCCTAACACTGGGAGTTTTCCAGTCCTCATTAATCAGTTAACTTGGTCTTGGCTGGACTTTCAGGCTGATCTTCTTAGGGAGCGATCTATTGCAGTGAGTCTCAGATGTCTTTGCCCGAGGCAGAATTGCACCACTTGCCAGGTGTCAGGCTACGAAATCTGTTCAGGTTTGCTCTTGGGAGCTTTTGTTTCCTGAACGCTTTCCATAGAGCTCTGGAGGACAGAAATGAAGATGGCAGCCTCCTGATCTCCAGCCTAGAGGAGATGAAAGCTTGGGCCCCCACTCCTCAGTGCACCCTCAGAGAAAATCAGTTAATCACTCCTGTCTCCCTGGTCTCTGGCCACACCCCATGCTCACCTGGCCTGTGACTGAGTGTTTCTCTCTCTGGTGCATGGCCCCGTTTGGAGTCTCCAAACTCAGCAGATTCCTGCCAGTGCTCCTGATAGCTCTGTGGTCAAAGGGGCAAGACTGATACAAAGCAAAGGTCAAGCAAAGCTTTATTTTGTGCCAAGCATCGATAATCAAACCAACCATTCAGGGCTGCCTCTTACAGAGAGGGCGACCCCTCCCCACCTTACAGACTAACTTTTATAGAGCAAAGGCCATGGTGTTGAGCCTGGCCACACACAGGTGGCCAATGAGATTGCAACACACAGAGAAAGCTGCACAGTCATCCTATGTCATACATGGGTGGCCAATTGAATTACAGTTCACCCCATAGTAGCTATTTGAACTAACCTATCACCTTGGTCAAAATTGGTGCCCAAAAGGTACCCAAAAGGCGGGGCCCACACTCCTTGGTAGCTGGGGAGACAGTATGTGCACTCCACTGATTGGATGTCTCCACCTGGCCCAACTCATCCCTGACTCATCCCTGCATTTGGGCTCTGTTATCTCCACCTGATCTGACCCGCCCTTGTATTTGGGCTCTGTTATGAGGGATTGGTTGACCAGATTCTACTGGTTTCCCAGACTTGCTTCTAAGTAAGTTCCTCTGGGGTGGGAGGGCAGGGTCAGTTTAAGTTTTACTGCATAAACAACAAAATGACTGTTCAACCGAGATGGAGCTGCTCTGGCTAAATAGGCCCTTACAGCTCCCACATGGCTTCTTTCCAGCAAGGAAGGTGAGTCTTCCCAGATATGCCGCTTGTGGAAGAGTAATGGCCCAACTGCGCCACGGATCACAATTTAACATAACCCCACCTGAGCACACTCCCGGGCTCCATCTCTGCAGCCGGCTTCCCTGCTCCAATATCCAGGAGCTCTGCCACACTCAGACACCTCCGGTCTTTCTGTGACCTTGCAGGACCTGAGGCCATGCTGTCCTTTCAAGGGCTCCAGCCTGCTTAGCCTCTGGAGTGACATCTCTCAGTGGAGCAGACTTCTAAAAGTTCTGATTTTGTGCTCCACAGCTCCACCAATTGCCAGGAGCTGGCCCTTCCCCCCACGTTTTATCTTCCTGTCGTTCAGATTCACTTCTCCACACGTACTACCTCTAGAAAATGGTCAATTTTCTGTTCCTAGAATTGCTGCTCTTCCTCTCTTTGATCTCCTGTTGAGTTCCTAGGTGTTCAGAATGGTTTGATAACTAGCTGAATTCCTGGGACCAGATGAAATTAAGACCTCCTACTCCACCATCTTGGACCCTTCAGCTGAGATTTCCTGACTTCTGGACATGTCCTTCCTGGGTGGGGGGGGGGGTGAATGCAGACAGCCATACAGGCCATATTCAGGAGGGCTCACTTTCCAACAGAAGAGGCATAGAGGACAGCACCTTATATAAAGAGGAGTTGTCTTGTCTCCTCACTCCCTGACCCATACCCTTATCAGGGACTCTGTAACTTCTCCTCTATTTCTACTTTCTCTCCAGCCCACAGCAGCCTCTTTATCCAAACTTCCAACACTAATAGTCCTTGCTTATCAGCCCAGCATTTTCTTGTTGTGGTAGAGTTAGGGTTAGACCTATCCCCTCACACCCAGAGATGTCCTCACCCTCATCTTTAGGAACTCTGAACATGTAACTTAGCAGAAAGGACTCTGAAGATGAGATTTTATTAAGGACCTTGAGGTGGAGAGATTGTCCTAGATACTGTGCAGAAGTCAAATATTGAGTGACCTGGTATTATAAAACATCTTTTGAAGATGGCATAAAGTTTAAAGCACATTTGTAGAATATCAGAATTTCTGAATCTCTCAGTCCAGTATATTTATATGACAAATATGGAAATAAGGGCCTCAGCGATTTTCTCAAAGTCACACCCTTCATGTACAGGTAAGAATTAGAGCTCTACTTCCTTACTCCACAAATTCTTTCCACTATCCTTTCCCTGACTGCTTTCCCAGGCTAAGTGAAACACTCTACAGAATTAACCATAATTCAGAAGATTAAACAATGAATAGTGCAAAATAGAAAAAGTTTAATCATTTAAAGTTGTGTTTTAACACTGAAGCATCTTAAATTTTTATTTTATGAATGTTGTTATGAATTGAATTTGGTTTTATTCTTTAGCAATTTACTTATCTTAAAAGGCAGCACCAACATTTATTTTCCTGCTACAAAATTGTCAATCTCCCAAATGGTCTTCCAGGAATTTTAAATGATTTATGCCTTGTCATTGAGCCACTCACTACAAATCACATCAGCCCTGAAGCAGACAGACATACATACCTATGTCTTCTTCTAAGTCAGAGCCAGGGACCAGACCTCTTACCGGATATGATCAGAGAGATAAGTCATGTTCAGGTATCTCAGAGCCTCAGTAGTAATTAGAAAATATAATTAAGTCTAGCCAAATACTCTTACTATCACCTTGCCCATAAAACATAAATAATATCCATTTTATTAGACTTCTGAGACTATGAGAGATAATGAGTACATAGTGCCTGGTACACAGCTGGAACTCAACTGATGGTAGTTTTAGTATTTATATATTGTTTTGCTTTGTTTTATATATAATTTTTCATAGTAACTGCACATGCAACCTCTTACAGATAATTTTATATCTAGATTGTTAACAAAACATTTTATCCTCTTCTTCCAATGTTTACAGAGATCTACCCATTTAAAGGTCTCAGCAAAATCCCCACCAGGGGGTCCCTGGGTGCCTTAGTCTGTTAAGTATCTGCCTTTCACTCAGGTCATGATCCCAGAGTTCTAGAATTGAGAGCCCCCACTGCCCCCTCACCATCGGTCTCTCTGCTCAGGGAAGAGTCTGCTTTCTCCCTCTGTCCCTCTCCCTCTCTCCCTCCCCTTGCTCGTTCCCTGTCTCTCCATCCATCTCTCTCCCTCTCTCAAATAAATAAATAAAATCTTAAAAAAAAATCCCCACCAAGGTTCAATACCTGCCTCTTTGGCAGCCAGTTCTACCCTACTTCCCCCAGTAAGAGCATCATCGAACTCTAAACATGTTTTAGGAAAATGATTCAAAAGCCCTGTATCTCTTCCCATGTTTAGCAGTAAAATCACTGATGGCCACAGTCGCCCAACTATGGAAAGAACCAAGATGCCCTTCAACGGACGAATGGATAAGGAAGATGTGGTCCATATACACTATGGAGTATTATGCCTCCATCAGAAAGGACGAATACCCAACTTTTGTAGCAACATGGACGGGACTGGAAGAGATTATGCTGAGTGAAATAAGTCAAACAGAGAGAGTCAATTATCATATGGTTTCACTTATTTGTGAAGCATAACAAATAGCATGGAGGACATGGGGAGTTAGAGAGGAGAAGGGAGTTGGGGGAAATTGGAAGGGGAGGTGAATCATGAGAGACTATGGACTCTGAAAAACAATCTTAAGGGTTTGAAGTGGCGGGGGGTGGGAGGTCAGGGTACCAGGTGGTGGGTATTATAGAGGGCATGGATTGCATGGAGCACTGGGTGTGGTGCAAAAATAATGAATACTATTATGCTGAAAATAAATAAATTTAATTAACAAAAAAATCACTGATGGAAAGCTTCAGTTTCTAACATTCTTTTCATAAAACAATCAACTTTTTTAAGAGTTTAATTTTTTGGAAACATTTTAAATTCACAGCAAAACTGAGAAAAGGTGAAGAATTTTCCCATATTCCCTTTGCATTCACACGTGCATTGAAGGGGATACCCCAGCATCAACATCTCCCGCAAGGATGATAAGTTTGGTACGACTGATGAACCTACATTGACATTCACCCAAAGTTCATATTTTACTTTAGGTTCACTGTGGCTATGTATATGCTATAGGGCACTGTGGCTATGTATATGCTATAGGGTTGGACAAATGTTTACTGACATGTATTCATCACTAGAGTATCATACAGTGTCTGATATTAATTTGGAAAAATTCTTAACCATTATTGTTTCAAATATTTCTTCTATCCCTTTCTTCTCTTTGGATATTCCCATTATGCATATGTTAGACCTCTTGTGTTGCCCCACAGTGCTTGGCTGTTCTGTTTTTTCAGTCTATGTTCTCTTTGCTTTTTAGTTTTGGAGGATTCCATTGAGAAATCCTCAAGCTTGTAGATTCTTTCCTCAGCTATGTCCAGCCTACTAATATGCCCATCAAAAACATTCTTCAGGGCGCCTGGGTGGCTCAGTGGGTTAAGCCACTGCCTTCGGCTCAGGTCATGATCTCAGGGTCCTGGGATCGAGTCCCACATCCGGCTCTCTGCTCAGCGGGGAGCCTGCTTCCTCCTCTCTCTCTCTCTGCCTGCCTCTCTCCCTACCTGTGATCTCTGTCAAATAAATAAATAAAATCTTTAAAAAAAAAAAAAAAACATTCTTCATTTCGGTTATGGTGGGGTTTTAAAAAAGATTTTATTTACTTATTTGACAGAGATTACAAGTAGACAGAGAGGCAGGCAGAGAGAGGAAGGGAAGCAGGCTTCCTGCTGAACAGAGAGCCTGATGCGGGGCTCGATCCCCGGACCTGGGATCATGACCTGAGCCGAAGACAGAGGCTTCAACCCACTGAGCCATCCAGGTGCCCTCGGTGATGGTGTTTTTGATATTTACCTTTTTTTTTTTTTTTTTTTGCTTCTTTCTTAGGATCTCCATCTCTCTCTTCACATTGTCCATCTGTTCTTGTATACCATCTACTTTATCCATCAGAGCCTTTAGCATCTTAATCATGGTTGTTTTAAATTCCCTGTCTGATAACTCCAACATCTCTGCCATGTCTCCTTCTTACTCTTACTCTGTATATGTGTTTCTTACCACTTAGTATGCCTTCCTGATTGGCAGACGTGATGTACCAGATGAAAGGAATGGCAAATAAACCTTTAGTAATGTGGTGGTGAGGTGTAGAGGAGGGGAAGCATTCTACAGTCTTAGGCTTTTAGTGAGCCTATACCTCCAGACTGTGAACCTCACCAATGTTTCTATTTTCTTCTTTCCGCTTAGGTGGTAGAGGTGGTTAGAGTGGGTTGAAGTTGTCTATTTTCTTTCTCCCACTTAGGGAGGCTAGAACTGAATACAGTTGGGAACTTCCCTTTTCCCAGGCCACATCGGCTCTGAATATGCCCCAGAAAATCAGGTTCTGACTTGATTTGTTCTAACTAGTTTCTCTGAGGCAGGCCTATTAAGAAAAACAGAAGGCTCTGATGTATTTCAAAATGGTGACTTTTCTTCTCCTACTTCTGGAGGTACCAGGGGATTGTTCTCCCATGTTTTACTGTGAGAATCTGGTCCTGCTCCTGGAAGAAAAACTCACAACTGGAGGCAAGTGGGGTATGACCGAGGGCCCCAGGAGTTTCTTTTTTTTTTTTTTTTTTTTTTTAAGATTTTATTTATTTATTTGACAGAGAGAAATCACAAGTAGTAGGAGAGGCAGGCAGAGAGAGAGAGAGGGAAGCAGGCTCCCCACTGAGCAGAGAGCCCAATGCGGGACTCGATCCCAGGACCCCGAGATCATGACCTGAGCCGAAGGCAGTGGCTTAACCCACTGAGCCACCCAGGCGCCCCGCCCCAGGAGTTTCTAATGCTCAGAGCTGTCTACACTAAGCTCCCAGCAAGTCATCAGTGACAGTTCCAGCTTTCCACCCCAGCAGTGGCATCAGGCTGAAGTATGACAGTGTCAGTGTCTTTCTCTGTAATTACCTGTATGCCTCTCCATTCTTGATGACAGCAATTTGCCCTTAGGTCCTCACCTCTCTTAAGGATTGTGGAAGAGTTGTTGTTGTTGTTTTTAGTCGCTTCAGCCTTTTACTTGTTACTACATCTTCTGAACAAGTTATATGTAGAGTGCAGTCCAATCAGTTTTCAGCTGAGATTCTCCAGGTAGTTGGACAGCTCAGAATCTCCCCCAGGCAGCAGCAAATGATTTTGTGATGTTGCTTTTGCTAGTGCAGTTATTATTATGGCTTTGGTGTTGTAGTTGAGTCTCTATAATACCCAAATTGTGTAGAATTCAAGGAGCAACTCTGTAGTTGAGACCCTTATAAATGTATAGAAATTCATATAACAATTTTCAACTGGACGCAAGACACTGGCACACTCTGATAAATCATAATTTCTTATATATCAGAGGATATATATATATTTTATATCATAAATCAGAAAGCACTGAAAGCTTATTTAAAAGAATGGAAATACACATTATAGTTAGAGTTTATCAGCTTATTGTAAAATTTTTTATTTAAATTAGATTATTTCCAATTGACTCTGATTCCAGCTTTAAAGTTATAAAATAAGATCATGAAGTTGGGAAATCAAAATAATCAGATGGATATTTTTAAGTCAGTATATTCCTTGATTAATTCTATTAGTTCATGCACTATGTAGTCTTAAGTTTGGAGACGTTTCAGGGATGGCTGGACAAAATCTGAGCAATGGGCACACTCCGAGTTCTAACTTAGTCAGTAAATCAAGGTTGGGCTCCGAGGAGAATAGTTTTTGTATTTAACACTAGAAAAACCTAGATTTTACAAAGAACCCATGGGGTAACCTTTATTTCCCTGTCTCATTCCTGGAAAGTTCTATCAGGAAACTGACTCTGGGAGGAATCTGTCTGAAATTTCTGCACTCAACATTTCTAAAGCCACACATAATGTTGCCTTACCTGAGTCTGGATTTTCTATAGCCTAAAATAAGAATTGTGGTAGTAGTTGTGAGACTGACTGCTGAATTTGCCAGAATTCATTCATTTCCACCCGTTCCATAAATATTGGCTGAGTGTCCATGAGTACTCCAGACATGGTGCTGAGTGCCCAGAAAGAAGAACTTTTTTTTTTTTTTTTTTACCTTGTCCCCTAGCTCACCACAGCTACTTCTTACAAGTTCAAAGAAGGTCTGAGGGATGAGTTCACCTCAGTCCCTCCACATCTAGAGAGACTGACAATTAAACTGAAGCTTGAAATTGCTGGAAGTCACCCTAGCACCCTCCGGGTACACACCCTAATTACTGTCACACACCACCAGCCCATGTTTGTAGCCACCAAAGATCTCAGAGTGAGGAATGAATGTTGGCTTGGAAGGCTTAAGGTACACAGGGCAGCCAGAGGGAAAGTCCTGAGCCTACAAAGTGAGGTGGCCATGAAATTGGCCACTAGAAAAGTCATTTCTTACTCATACTGCAGTCCCCACTGCAGTGGTGAAAGGTATGGTTGGATCTCTCATCAGAAAAGTGCAGTCCCAGAACACATATATTTACAAATGATTTCACAAGATTCTTCAGTTTAAAACCTCGAGTCTTGGAGTGGCGCCTGAGAACGTCATCTACAAGAGGTTCAAGTGGCAGAGCCCAATCTCCATGCCACTCAGTCTCTGCCATGACACCCTCAACAGTTCAGCTCTGCACCTCCAAGTGGAAAGCCTGTGGCCAAAGCTCAAGGCCTAAACAGCCAAGCCCAAAGTCCCAAACTGGGTCTGAGCAGAGGATGCCTGTGTGCAGCCTCTAGGATGCACTGAGCCTGGGATCCACCAACCGGAGCCCTGTCCCTTGTTTAGCTCACTTTCCTTTCCTCTGTGCCCACGTGCATTGTATCCTACTAACCAGCTCTTCCATTGCTGGTTCCCCGCCCCCCCCAACCCTGAAAGCTTGCCAGTATACCTACACTATACAGAGTTCTCCAGTCGGGAGCTTTTATTCTTTCATGGCAGTGCCACACCAAGGGTTAAAAAGGAGGAATGCTGAATGAGGACATTGTGGAAGCAGGGTATCCCCAAGTAGAGGCCACCAACGGGGAAGGGGAAGATATATGATCAAGAGATCAAGATCAAGAGATCAAGAGATAAGATCAAGAATCCAACACTTACCTGACTGAGCCACCATGGACATGTAGAAGATTTAAAAAAAAAAAATTATCTATTTATTTATTTATTTGAGAGAGAGAGAGCAGGGGGAGGAAGAGACAGAGGAGGACAAGCAGACTCCATGCCAAGCATGGGGCCAGAGGTGGGACTTGATCCTACACCCTGAAATCATGACCTGATGATTGAGGGTGGAGGGTATTGAGGGAGGCTAGCTTATCAAGTTCAAAATTCATAGGGCAGGCAATTATGAAAAAAAAGGTTGGAATCTCTCAAGCAGGAGGTAACTGTAAGGGGCCTACTTAGCCAGAGCGACTCCATCTCAGATAAACAGCCATTTTGTGTTTGTGCAGTAAAACTTAAACTGACCCTGCCCCCCACCCCAGAGGAACTTACTTAAAAGCAAGTCTGGGAAACCAGGAGAATATGGTCAACCTGTCCCTGATAACAGAGCTCAAATACAAGGAAGGGTCAGGTCAGGTGGAGATAATAGAGCCCAAATACAAGGACAGGTCAGGTCAGGTCAGGTGGAGATAACAGAGCCCAGATACAAGGATAGGTCAAGTCAGGTGGAAATAACAGAACCCAGAATGCAAGGACAAGTCAGACCAGGTGGAGACATTCTCATTGGCCAGGATCAACCACATGGCCTTTGCTCTATAAAAGCTAGTCTGTGAAGCTGGGCGGGGTCGCTCTTTCTGTAAGAGAAGGCCTCAGCCAGTCGGTTTGATTCTCTGTGCTGACAGGAAATAAAGCTTTGCTTGACCTTCTGCTTTGTATCAGTCTCACTCCTTTGATCACAGACCCCATCAGTGACACTGCATTTCATAAGTGAAATTTCTTATTCTGCAGGGAAACTTTGTTTCTGCTCTTAAAGCTTTTCAACTACTTGGATTAGACCCACCCGGACTGTAAGTCTATTATCAGAGAAAAATCTGCTTAAGGTCAACTGACTGTAGTCGCTAATTGCATCTATAAACTACCTTCACAGTAACACCTCAATTAAAGTCTGAATAACTCAGCACCATAGCAAGGCGCACATAAAACCATATCACAGCCATGTTTGGAAAATGCTATAGTAAAGAAAGTATAAAATACCAAGGACAAACAAAACCGGAGCATTTATCTTAGACTAAAGGAGAATCAGATGTTTTCCTGAAAGAGATGACAATTAAGGTAAGACCTGAGAGATGAGTAGGAATTAGTTAAAGAGGTAAATAGAGAGTATTCTGGGATGTGGGAAGTATAAGCAAATACCCAGAGGCCATAGAGAACTAGAGATACAATTTTTTCTTCTTATCAGATTTTTTCCCTTTCTTTTTTTCAGAATACCTATGAGGTGATGGTTGTTCTTTATGGGAACCACAATTTGATTCTTCTTTTCTCTTTTGTAATTATTATATTAACTTGTAATGTCCTTAGTGCTGAGCCAGATGAAACTCCATTTTCATGTTTTAATTAGCATTTCCAATTACTAGTGAGATGAAGCACCTTTCGTAGGTTTAGTTGACATTCAGGTTTCCTCCTCTATAGATTGCCTGTGTGTAACCTTTGCACATTTTCTATTGGGTAAGTTTTTTTTTCCTTATTCCTTATGGGTGATTTGGATATGACTAGAAATCTTTTGTCTTTATATGCATTGCAGAAAGAGTCTCCCAGAGAACAGCAGTCCATACTAAGAGGATTTTGTAGACTACAGTTTGCAGGTGAGTGCAAGGGGATTTCATTAAGTCAGAACGTACTGGGGTGATCTTGATTCTGGTCCCGAGTCTCACTTATAGGACAGAGTCCCTATATTAAGCAGGAACAATAGGGGCAAAGGGAAGAAGAAGCTGAAGGAGACAGCACATTTCACAAAGTACAGTATTTTTAAACAATTCAAATAAATGAGAGAAAAGGGAGCTCTAGAATCTGGAAGCTAAGAAAAGTATCCTGGTTTCCTTCTGGTACAAAACACTCATCTCGCTGAAATATTAGCAATAAGAAAGAAAAGCAGCTAAGCACATTAAAAATTATCAATGGGAACCAGGACAAATAAAAAAGGGGTGCCTGACTGGCTCAGTTGTTAGAGCATGTGACACTTGATCTCAGGTTGTGAGTTCAAGCTCCATATTGAGGGTAGAGATTATTTAAAAATAAAATCTTTAAAAAAAAAAAGATTATTATCAGAAAAAAGGGGAAAGTAGAAGCAGAATAACGTTCTTTCAAGTAATGTAAACACACCAGAAAGACATGATAAAATAAAGGAAAACTATATTCTAATATTGTAAATCAACAAGCTAAAAGAAGTTCAGAAGATAATAGAGGTTATGAAAGGACAACTTAAATTGGAATCAAAATGACTCAGAAAGAATACTATCAGAGAAAAGAAAACATGAAAATTTGAAAATGAACCTTAGAAAAACAAGGAAAAGATGGTCAGCAAACACATGAAAAGTGCTCCACATCGCTCAGCATCGGGGAAATACAAATCAAAGCCACAATGAGATACCACCTCACACCAGTCAGAATGACTAAAATTAACAAGTCGGGAAATGACAGATGCTGGTGAGGATGCGGAGAAAGGGGAAGCCTTCTACACTGTTGGTGGGAGTCCAAGCTGGTGCAGCCACTCTGGAAAACAGCATGGAGGTTTCTTAAAAAGTTGAAAATAGAGCTTCCCTATGACCCAGAAATTACACTCCTGGGTATTTACCTTAAAGATACATATGTAGTGATCTGAAGGGGCACCTGCACCCGTATGTTCATAGTAGCAATGTCCACAAAAGCCAAACTATGGAAAGAACCTCGATGTCCCTCAACAGATGAATGGATAAAAAAGATGTGGTGTATATATACAATGGAATACTATGCAGCCATCAAAAGAAATACATTCATTCCATTTGCAACAACATGGATGGAATTAGAGGGTTATTATGCTGAGTGAAATTAATCAATCAGAGAAAGACAATTTCATATGATCTCTCTGACATGAGGAATTTGAGAGGCAGGACGGGGTGTTGTTGGTGGTAGGGAAGGAAAAAATGAAACAAGATGGGATCAGGAGGGAGAAAAAACCATAAGAGACTCTTAACCTCACAAAACAAACTGAGGATTTCTGGGGGGTGGGAGGCAGGGATAGGGTGGCTAGGTTATGAACATTGAGGAGGGTATGTGCTATGGTGAGTGCTGTGAATTGTGTAAGACTGATGATTCACAGATTCACAAACAAACAAATAAATAAGTAGAAAGTAAACTAAGGAAAGTGTGAGAAATAAAAGAATGTTGTAGAAATGGAAACTAAACTTTCACATAAAGCTTATGTGAAGCTTTATTTTAGCTTCACATAAAGAGAAGCAGAAAATGGGAAGAAAATTTTAACTTAAAAATATGAAAGAAATGAAAAAGGATTTTAGAGCAATTGACACAGAACTTCAACAAAGCATGTGTGTGTGTATTTGTGTGTAAATTCCTGAGGAACAAAGCCAAAGCTGCTGAAGAGAACGAAACAAATATAAAGAAATTTCACTGAAGAAAACCATTGTGAAATAAAAGGCAACTTGAAGTCACATATTGAAAGAATATACCTTATAGCCTGGAAAACCAGTGCAGAGTTGATATTCTGGTAAAATAATTAGAACTAAAGGAAAAGAAAAATGAATTAAAAACAAATATTCAATAACAAAAAGTGTAAGAGTCTCTTTCAGTCTTTCTCTTTCAAAGACTGAAAAAAGTCATGCTCCAGGTTTCATTTTGAGGGGTAGCATTAGCTGAGTGTCTTCTGGGCTCCTGCCAGTCCTTGGGCAGTTGGGGCCCTAGCCTAGCCCTGGGAGCTCACCCCACGATGTTCTTCCAGCAGAGAGCAATGCAGCCAATACAAATTTGTGCCCTATAGACATTCCATTATGCACTCATGCTTGATCAAAATGAAGGAGAGTGAGGATCTGAGAGAAGACAAACTAATGCCTAATCTCAAAGATAAAATGATACATGAGGATATACTGCATTCATAGGCAGTAAAAAAAATGAAAGGTTAAACCAGGGCTATGTTTGCTGTTGGATAATCATAACCATAAGGTACCAGGAGGGCAAATGGAAAGGTGGTAAAAATAATTTCTGTGTTAAGATCTGAAGAGCTCTCCCAATGCTAAGAGGAAAAAATTTCTCTCGATGATAGATGAAGTTCCATTATTAGACATTCATTCCTTTGGTTTAAGCCATATCCTTGGCACATTGGAAGTACTCAAAGTACTTGGCTATTATGACAGAAATGCTAATAGCACACTCAGGGTCCTTTTAATCTTCTCAGTTATTTTGAAAACTAAGGCATATTTGTTCCCACCCTTCCTTAAAGCTGCTGTCTGACAGGAAATTTTGTCCAATTAAATGTCTTTTGTTAGATTGGAAGGCAGAACTACAGACGTTATTTTTTTTTAACACTTTAGTTCCTTGTGCGAAATTCCATTCTACTTAAAACACCTATAAGTAGCTTTTATTTTTAAAACTGGCCAGGACTCTCACAGATGTGAATAAGCATGTCTACTGAGGAGAATGGATGAAGCAATGTAAGGGAATAAAATTTCTCATAAAAGTATGAGCTCTAAAACATGCGGACTGAACACAGCTCATGAGAAAACCAGTCCCATTTTATACATGACTAAAAGATGGCTTCTTTAAAAACTGGTTCTTCTGGAAGAACTTACCAGTATATTAGGCTGGTCTTTGCCACAAAAGTAAAATAATCATCTGTGGGGTTTCCATCCAAATTCCATGTAAATCTAATTGCTATCACACAATGTCCTTAATCTGCTCTTGATTCTTTTATATCCACCTCTTACCCCATTTTAAGAAGTCAAAAATATAAAATAGACTTACAGCTATTTTAGTTAAATGGTACTATTTTCTAAACATATAAAGAGGCTAAATTCAGTACAACTACTTTCCTAATATGATCTATACTTGATTTAATGACTAGATATGATCTAACTTTATCCCACATCTAGAAGGACTGCAGAGAATAAAAATAAAATGAAAGAGGGCCAGTCTAAACATTTCATGATCAACACACATGACAGAAGTAGGAATAAATTTTCTTAACAACCTCCTATTCTGCCTCATCTCCTCTAGGAACCTGGTATTCCTACTCCTATAAACAGAACAGAAAGCATTTCATGGCAATATTTTGGCCAGTGAAAACTCCTGAAGTCCTGAGGCAAAAGTAACAAGTTATTCCTAGGTTTGCCACAGGCAGAGCAGTGAAAAGGAGGAATCACTCTCGCTCATGGTTTCTGGGTCTCTGCTGGGCCGTTGGGCTTCTTGAGGAGATTATTCTTCACATTCCCATTGTAACTGGGAAATTCCTATGGATGGTGCTTATTGGTCCTGAAGAGATGTTGGGCACTGATTGCTCACCTGTGTTTGACGACTGCTTCATGGGGTGCTGAGGACAACTGGCCCAGAGGTGAAGGGCTTCCAAAGAGCCTTTGTGGTCTTCTGGGTCTTTGATGCTGAAGACTGACTCTGTGTTATAGGAGTCAGTTCAAGATCTAACATCAGCAAGTTGATTGATTTCACACCAGCTATAAGGATATTTGCCTGGAAATAGAAACACAGTTTCTGCTTGTATCCTGGGAGCACAATTATCCAGGGACACACCCCTCACAAGATGGCAGCCTGGATCGCTGGCCTTGACCCACACAGTGGATTTGGGTCTCTACCATGGCTGTGCCTCATCAAAGAAGAAACTGCAAGAACATCCACTCATCAGCTGTCCCCTTGCCTGCAGACCTCCCTTAAATCAGACAAAGCTGAGGAGAAGAGACCAAGAAACTCACCTCTGATTGTAGGTGTCACAACAATTCATTGCTGTCACCATGACCATGCCCGTGTCTGTAGGCTCTGCACTCACCCACAGCTCTCACCTGCTTGGCTGCTTTCCATTGTTGCCCTGAGCACAAGTTAGCTGAAGCTGTTGTTGCAGAAGACCGAGAAGTTCCTGACCATTATTTATAAATGCTCACTTGGTATCTATTTGTTCCATGTTTACACATACTTCTGGCTAGCCCTCATCAGTACAGATGAATTGTGTAGATGTACCCAAACCATTTTTATAGTTATTGACCATAATTTACAGGTTTGCATGCAGTGTCTATAGGCTCTTTGTTCCTATAGTTTGCAAGGCATTTATCTAGTTTTCCATACGAGTTGATATAACTTGGCACTTGGTGATATTTTGGTATCACCATAAAATGGCCATCCTCCCCTCCCTTTTTTTAAGATTTTATTTATTTGTCAGAGAAAGAGCACAAGTAGGAAGAAAGGCAGGCATATGAGAGAGAAAAGTAGGCTCTCTGCTGATCAGGGAGCTGGATGTGGGGCTCAATCCCAGGATGCTGGGATCATGACCTGAGCCGAAGGCAGCCTCTTAACTGACTGAGCCACCCAGGCACCCCCAGCCATCACTTGAGTGCCTCCTTCATGCGAGGCAAGGTGCCAGGTGCTTAATAAATTATCATCTTTCCTGCTGGACAGTGAGCCTGCAATGAGCCCAGGCATGCATCTGAGAGGTTTGGGGCAGGCAGATTCCTTCTGCCATGGCTTTGGCAGTTGGTTTTATTTTGAGAATTAAAGACATTGCTCTCTTAAGGCATTGCATTTAATTGATCATATTGGGCCAATGTAGTTTGATAAGTAATAATAATAGCCAGTGTTCTTAAGTATCTGCGCTGTGCCAATCAATGTGTCTGATTTTTAACATAAAATATCTTTACTCCAGCCAGGTAGTTACTACTATCTGCATTTTATATGGTGAGAAACACTGGCTCCAGCGGTGCATCGTCTGCTCAATGACACTAGGTGAGTGACAGAGCCAAGACTCAACTCCACTTGCATAAGAACCTGAAGCCAGACTCTTCCCAATCCTAGACAACTCCAGTTAGAGAGGAAATCCCCTTAACTGCACCCTATGGTTCCTGAGCACTGCCCCAAGGGACCACCTCTGCAAGGAGCTTTGCAGTATAGTGGGAAGGTTCCTGTTTCCATCTCTCTTCTTGGTGGAACAGTGTTCTCAGCCAGGGAGAGGAGAGCCATTCTGCATCCTGTGGTCTGAGTCAAGGGAGAATTTTAATCA
Organism: Mustela erminea; assembly: GCF_009829155.1. NCBI lineage: Eukaryota > Metazoa > Chordata > Mammalia > Carnivora > Mustelidae > Mustela > Mustela erminea. The sequence continues at coordinate 69,385,908 of NC_045622.1, read as the reverse complement.
TCTAAGAGGAACCCAGCCAGAGTAATTCCTAGACCAGCTGAGTTCACCTCTAAGAATGACCTGGCTCTATTCCACTGCACTCAGTTTTTTTCCTGGCAGCCAAAGGTACTATAAACACAGTCTCTGGACCTTGGAAGTGTTGCAGGATTTTTTCTCTTTGTCAGTGCCCATGGTTTTTGGTCACTGTTGGGGTCCGTTATCAAAGGAATGAGACTGAGACAAAGTGAAAGTTATGCAAATCTTTATCCTATGCCAAGGGTCAGACTTACTGGCCCCAGGGCACCTCTGAAGAAAACAACAACCCCCAGCTTACAGGCTCAAAAATAGACTGACCAGTCAGGTCCACCTAAAGAGAGTGACCCCTCCCAATCTTACAGGATACCTTTTATTGGGTAAAACTCCAACCCATATCTTGGTATCTCAACCCACCAGGTTTGTGTGTCTCTTGCTGATTGGCTAGTTCCATATGGTCTGGTGACTTGTTATTCAAGATTACCCCATACCAGGAACTGTTACAAATAGTACTTTCTAGGAAGGCTTAGTCAGCTAACATATTCAGTGTGAATAATAAGATCATCATTCTTCCCAAGATGGAGTCATTTTGGTTTGGGCAAGACCTTCTCACTTTTACAAACTGTACTTCATACTGATTAGATGTTTCCATCTGGCCTGACTTGTCCTTGTATTCTGGGCTCTGTTATCAGGAACTAGCTGACTACATTTTACTGGTTTCCTGGACTTGCTTTTATATAAGTTCCTCTTGGGGGTGGGGGGGTTAATTTAAGTTTTACCAGAGATGGAGTGCTCTAGCTAAAGAGGCCCTTACATTCCCCCCTTTTCTTTGGCAATTAGTCAAATCTTTGACTTTTAAGGTTTTTTGTTTTTTGTTTTTTTAGGGCAGCCAGGAGTGCTGAGGGATGTTACACATGTCACCAAGGTGGGGGGAAGGGATGTAAGGTGTCAGCTTTTGCTTTGTCCTCAGCTAGCCTTCTGCTCCCTTATCATTTCCCCCTGAACAAATTTGACCCTTAAATCTTTAAGGTAGTTGAAGGTGGAAGGTCTCTTCTTCTGTAACTTCTTCCTTCTGAATAGGGGTCTAGAGTTGTCCCTACCTATTTGAGTCAACATTGATCAGTTGAATAATGTGTAGGGGAGTAAGGAAAGATGGAGGCAGCTGAATCCAGTGCTGACAGTGAAGAAGCATCTCTGTGCATAGTAAGGACCATCTGTAACAATATTCTGACTACAGAGGATCACTGGCAAGTGAGAGAAAACTTGTAGGAGATTTATCCATCCATCACCAGTTTTCAGAATTAACTTTGTCAAGGTCCCTTTTAGAGTCTGGTTTATTTTTATTATTATTATTTTTTTTTTTTTTTTTACTTGTCCGGAGTTCTGGAGCCAGTAGGCACAATGTAGTTTTTAATTAGTGCCCATGGCCTTGGCCAATGCCTGTGAGACTGAACTCAGAAATGCAGGGCCATTGTCTGACCTGATCATGAGAGGCAACCCAAACCTAGGAATTATTATTTTTAGTAGATTTTTGGCTACCACTACTGCCTTCTCATGTTTGGTGGAAAAAGCCTCTACCCAGCCTGAAAAAGTATCCACAAAAATTAACATATACTTGTGTCCATATTTTCCCTGTTGTTAAACAGCTTTTTTTTTTTTTTTTTGCTATTCCCACTAACTCAGTCAGATTCTTCCCTTCAAATCCTTCAATTTTCTGAAGTTTTCTCCTTATATCTGGGGCTGACTGAGTGGCAAAGGCAAGAGTATCTAAACGAGCTATTGTGCAACTTCTTTGAAGTTTACCTCAAGTTGTCTAGCTTAGGTAAACAAACATTTAAAGACAACAAAATTTAGAACTTAGTATTCATAAAGACGTGTTACTGAAACACAATTTTTTTTCTAAAATAACCCTCATTTCCAGAGATAGCCAAATCAGGACTAATTTATTTGAAAAACAAGTCCAGTTTTAATAAACTTGGCCTAATTATTTACATAAGCTCAGCAAGAACTTTTTATAAGGAATCTCTAGGTTGAACTTAAAATAGCCTCTCTAGGCCAAAAGACTTGCCATCAGACATGCCTGCAATACCTGTCTATTTGGGTGAATTCCTCTTTCTGAGGTCCCCAAAGTATCCTGATGTTCCTGCACCTGCCAGGAAGTGACATTCTTTACTCACCTGGTGAGGCTGTTGGGAGCTCTTTAAGCAAGGTATCGGGCCAACAGTTCCAAGGGGCTTTACAGCTCTAGGTTTTATAAAGTCAACCTTAGTTCCTTTAAGCTCTCTGGTCATATTTGAGTATTTCTCAAATATGATACAGTGAAAGTCTTGGTAAAATAACCCATGTTTTCAATGGTGTCCTGTTATAAGGAGAACAGATTCTTACTGAACTTATGCAAATGACTGATTGCCATGGAGGAAAGAATACTTACTGAGACCTTTTGAGTTTCAGAGGGTGCAGATAGAGAGAAAAGTTGAATGCTTTGATTTGTTTACAAATGAATATTTTTACATCTCTCTAATTCACAGACATCTTAAGAAAAAAGTTTTCTTAGTCTGGAAGAGTAAACATTAGAGAACCAATAATGTTTAAAATGAGACAAAACATTAAGAGACATAACATTATAATCTTTTAGTTCGTTTAGTCCCATGTTACTAATTCTGTTTAGTTTGAATGCAGCTTTTACTTCAGGAAATTCTAATCCATTTCAGTTTTAGGATTTTTAACATATAAAATACCTGTATTTGTCCTGAAAGTCCTTTATATGAATCTCCTTTAAGATAAAACTTATTTTACAAGAGAATTAAGATTTTGCTCAAGATTTAAATCTTGGGGAAGTTGTTAAAACCTTCTAAAGCACATGCCTAAATAGGATTACAGACATTTAAGATTTGATAAAACAAAACATAGAAACTGGTTTCTCCGGGCAGGCAAAGAGAAAACCATATACATTCTCTTCTTAACAGCAGATCAATTAATCTAAGAAAACTTTGTCTTTTTGAAAAGAAAGAAACCATATTTTTTATACCCGTGCCTTTTTAGTTCACATAATAGTCAACATTTACTTGAGTGGATCACCAATATAGATTTGCCATGACATAGGGCTTTAGTCTTCCTTCATTAAATATTATGCCCCATTTGAACAGAAACATTTTTCTGAAGATTTTATTTATTTATTTGACAGAGAGATAGAGAGTACAAGAAGGCAGAGCAGCAGGCAGAGAGAGAGGGAGAAGCAGACTGCCGCCGAGCAGGGAGCCCGATGCGGGGCTCGATCCCAGGACCCCAGGATCATGACCCAAGCCAAAAGCAAGCTGCCCAAACAACTGAGCCACCCAGGCGCCCCTTGAACAGAAACATTTTACAGGAAAAGTTTCATTAGTCTTTTTTCCCCTCTTGTGAATAAATCCACCAAAACTGATCTAATATGGTCAAATTTTCAACATATTTCATTGTTTCCTTTCAAACCCATAAACCAAGGCAAATAAAAGTCACTTCCCTCAAGCCTTCTATGACTTACTTCATACCCTCAAGTTTATCTCCTTTCATGTTCTGGTGTAACCAGACATTTTTACTTTAAGACAAAACTACTCACTCTCTGAGGCCCTCTTTTTTTGTGTGTACAGTTAATCTTAGTCTGTCCTGACCATACCTAAAATTTCTTTTCTGAAGATTTCCCTTCACAAACCTTTTACAACTTTCTTTTGCATTCAGGTTTTGTTTCCTTCCAAACAACCATCTCATTTAGGAGAAAATTACCTTCTCTTACCTTCAACAAAATGCATTCTCATTCTTTAAATCTTTCTTACATATCTCCTACTTTCCTACATACAGAGTTGTTTTCCTTAATTCCATCAGTCTTAGTTAGCGTAACTTTATACTCACAGAAACATCTTAATCTCTAGTGAAGATTAAATATAAACCAATTGTGAACTGTTATAACAGAATTCTTTAGAAGGCAGATTTATCAATCAGTTAAGCACAAAACATGTTTACCAACAGATTCAAATATTTTTAGTTTCTTTGCAGTAGGAAGTAAAAGGCACAAATCTATATCAAGTACTCAGTGCTTTAGCATTTTATCCCATTTGGTTAAGACCTAGATGTTCATAATTTAATTCCATTTGTCATCCAAGCCAAACTTTAAAGTTTCAGGTTACCAAAGACTTTGAAAGCTATTTCAGCAATTACTCATTAAAACTTTGAGACCGACAATTAACCATCAGTTTAGTCATCTCTTTGCTAACAGATTTTAACAAATAACATGAGCTTATTTGACCTTAAGTAAACTTTGATTGAAGTTTCACATTTACTGCTGTAACTTCAAAGACATGTCTACTTAATTAAACCAACAAACTTAGTTAAAATACTGATTTATGTTCTACCTGGGCCCACTCCATTTCAAATGTTTACCTGATACACAGGTGGGAAGATCAGGACTGGGGGGGTGTTAGGTCCACGGGGTGCTTTTCTTGTTTCTTGACAGAGAAGAGAGAAGGAGCCATGATGCAGAAAGCACTGAGGATGGTCTAGAGGCCAGTTATTCAGGCTGAACCCAGGTTGATGCAGAAACAGAAGGGGGAGATAAAAGAAAAAAGTGCTGCCAGAAGGCAGAGAAAAGAGTCCCAGTTTTAGAGCTCATCAGCCCCAAAAGAGGAGCAGATGTCATGCTTTCCTGCCAGCAAGGGGAGAGGAATTAGGCAGTTCATGTCGGGCCAGAGAAGACAGGGAATTTCCTCGAAACAAAGGGAGTTTTGGCAGCTGCTTGGGAATATTCCTTGAAGTCCCTCTCTTGAGTTAGACTAACCACAATTGGCTCCAGGTATAGACATTAACACGAGAAATGAGTAAGGGAGAAGCCCCACATCTATTAGGAGGAAGGGAGAGATAAAAGTTAGAGTCCCCATACTCTGTGCTTGCCCCATTTCTTCAAACACAACAAACAATACAACAGACAACAAAAAGACAAGACAAAGACAACCGCAGACCCAGTGGCCCTTTCTCGACCAGATATCAAGTCTAAGGGTGTGCAAGATATAATCCCAACTCAAAAACACAACATGCCACTGGTGGGGATTTTCTCGGTCCCCTGACTGCCTAGGGAGACTCAAACCCCCTGATGATCTACCAGTGGAGGGATGGGGCATCCCCACATCCACTCCAGCCCTGTGGAGCAGTACTGTGTCCAGTTTCTCCTCGGTGGCCCATACCCCTGGAGCCCCACAAACAGGCAGACAGAACAGGATCTGACCGAATGAGATCTCGAGATCTTACCTCCGGAGGCTTTTCTCAGAAACACTGATGCTGGCTCAGTTCTCCTCATTTGATCCCGGATGAGCCTCCAAATGTTGGGGTCCATTATCAAAGGAATGAGACTGAGACAAAGTGAAAGTTATGCAAATCTTTATCCTATGCCAAGGGTCAGACTTACTGGCCCCGGGGCGCCTCTGAAGAAAACAACAACCCCCAGCTTACAGGCTCAAAAATAGACTGACCAGTCAGGTCCAACTAAAGAGAGTGACCCCTCCCAATCTTACTGGATACCTTTTATTGGGTAAAACTCCAACCCATATCTTGGTATCTCAACCCACCAGGTTTGTGTGTCTCTTGCTGATTGGCTAGTGCCATATGGTCTGGTGACTTGTTATTAAAGATTACCCCACACCGGGAACTGTTACAAACAGTACTTTCTAGGAAAGCTTAGTCAGCTAACATATTCAGTGTGAATAATAAGATCGTCATTCTTCCCAAGATGGAATCATTTTGGTTTGGGCAAGACCTTCTCACTGTTACAAACAATACTTCGTACTGATTAGATGTTTCCATCTGGCCTGACTCGTCCTTGTATTCTGGGCTCTGTTATCAGGAACTAGCTGACTACATTTTACTGGTTTCCTGGACTTGCTTTTAAATAATTTCCTCTTGGGGGAGAAGGGGTTAATTTAAGTTTTAACCGAGATGGAGTGCTCTGGCTAAGTAGGCCCTTACAGTCACAGCACTTGTAAGAATGAAGAGATAGACCAGACAGAGTGGTGGGCAGCAAAGCAAACTTTATTGAATGATAGCAGCAAAGTGATAGTACAAGGCTCCCAAGGAGGGAGAGGACCCAAAGAGGTTGCCACTGGAGTTTCTAAGTCTAGATTTTTTTTTTTTTTTGGTGGAAAAATAAAAATGCCTCTTTATTTTTGGATTGGAGGCATGCATACTCTATTGGAAGGCAGCTGGTGTCTGTGATGTGAGGGAATTTTTTTCTTCCTTTTTTTACATTTAAAAAAAATTTAATATTATTTATTTATTTATTTGAGAGAGAGAGAAAGAATGAGATAGAGAGAGGAAGCATGAGACGGGAGAAGTCAGAAGGAGAAGCAGATTCCTCACCAAGCAGGGAACCTAATGTGGGACTCGATCCTGAGACTCTAGGATCATGACCTGAGCTGAAGGCAGTTGCTTAACCAACTGAACCACCCAGGTGCCCCTTTCTTTTTTTTTCCATTTATTTTTTATTATGTTATGTTAGTCACCATACATATGTCAGTTTTTGATGTAGTATTCCAAGATTCATTGTTTATGTATAACACCCACTGCTCCATGCATTATGTGCCCTCCTTAATACCCATCACTGAGTTCACCAATCCCTCCACTCCCCTCCCCTTTAAAACCATCAGTTTGTTTCTGGGAGTCCACAGTCTCTCATGGTCTATCCTCCAATTTTTATGGGCTGTTGGCAGGCTGTTTCGATCTGATTAACCCTCCCTGTGTCTGTCATCTAATCAGATTTTTGTCACCTATCTATCATATGGGGAAGGGTAGAGAGCTTCTTCCAGGGTGGTGTAAAACCCTTTTAAGAGTGGTTGCCTCTTAGAGTGGGGACCCCTTGTTCCTGCCTGTCTGCTTTCCAAATGTCCTTCATCAGAAGGAATTTCTCCTGGTGCCTACAGCAAAGAAGGTGTCTGTGGTGTTGGGAAAGCAGCCCCCAGGGCAACTTGACTCCACTCTACGGGACAGTCAGCTGGATTTTCCTATTTTCCTACCCTGAGAGTCAAGAAGACCCCATGAACACAAAATTGCATTCCTTCCTTCTGCCATAAATGTCTTTCTCATGCTTTGTCTATTCTAAAATCCAGTGAAGTCATCCATTTGGTTCTAGGCTCATCTGGCTATTGGAAGGCTAGAGGTGACTATAACTGGGTCCTTCCCTCCCACCCCACCCCAGCTGATTAGGCCATGATAATATGTCAGCATTTTAGGCTCTGGTTAACTGGTTTTTCCTGAGGGCAGGACTTCTAGAGAAGAAGCTCTGGAATATTAAAAATGGTTCCTTTTCCCTCCCTCTCTGGGAACACGAGGAGGTTTTTCTTTGTTATTCACTCCAGGAGGTGTCTAGATCCAGGAGGCAAATCCCACTAGTGGACTTTTCTCTCATGTGTACTGTGAGAACCTGGTCAAGTTCTTAGGGTAAAATGCAAAAGTCACATCTGTGGTGAGTCCCCTATGAGTGAGTGCCCCAGGAGTTTTTCAGTTTTTTAAAGGTTTTATTTATTAATTTGAGAGAGACAGACAGACAGACAGAGAAAGTGGGAGTGGAGAGAGGCAGAGGGGGAGGGAGAAAGAATCTGAAGCCGACTCCACCCCAAGTGAGGACCCCGGGGGGGTGGGCTCAATCCCAGGACAGGGAGATCTTGACCTGAGCTCAAACTGAGAGTCAGATGCTTCACTGACTCAGCCACATAGGCACCCCTTCCCTGGAGCTTTTAAGTCTCAGAGTTGTCCACACTGAGCCACCTGCAGCTCACCAGTTCACAGTCAGGTTATCCTGGCCCAGCACTGGCTCCACGCACTGAGGTCTGCCCTTGTTGAGCCTTGGTTCTGGTAAGACATGACTCCCTGTATTCAATTGTCTCTCCAATCTTAGGGGCAAAGTTTTGCCCTGTGCTAACCTCTCTTAAAGAGCTAGAAAAGTTGTTCTTTTCCCCCAGTCTCTTTAGCTTTTCATTGTTAGGACAATTAAATTTTCTTTGTTAGGCAACTTCCATGTTTCCTACATGTGGAAGGCAGTGCAATCATTTTCAGTTGAGATTCTCCAGGTAGTTTGACAACTTGGGATACCTCCAGGCCAAAGAGAATGAATTTGTGGTGTTGTGGCTAGTCTGCTATAGTTGTCATTATGGTTTTGGTGTTTCCTGAGTCTTGTTCATACTCAAATTGTGTAGAACTGAAGGAGTAATCCCTAGGCATCATCCTCCTCAATGCATTAAAAACTCACATAAGAATTTTCAACCAGGCACAAGACTCTGGCACACCCTGGTAAATCATCTTTTTAAAAAACTTGAAATGAAAAAGTGCAGGAATCTAACTTAAAATAATGAAAAATGCAGGTTACAAGTAGGGTTTATCAGCTTGCCATGAAGTTGTGTTTCCAAACAAGATTGTTTCCAACCTACCCTGATTTCTAGGTATAATGTTATGAAACAAGATCATAAAATCAAGGAACAAATGGTCAAATGACTTTTGTTTCGTTTTATTTTATCTTTTTATTTTTTAGAGAGAGACAGTGTGTGAGCAGGGAAGAGCAGAGAGAGAGGAGAGTATCTTAAGTAGGCTCCACACTTGGTGAGGAGCCCATGGGGGATTTGATCTCAAGATTCTAAGATCATGACCTGAGCCAAAGTCAAGAGTCAGACATTTAACTGACTGAGTCACCCAGGGAGCCCTATTTTATTTTTTTAATGTTTATTATTTTTAAAATTCTAGCATAATTATAATACAGTTTACATATTACATATTAGTTTTGGGGGTATGGATGGTGATTCAACAATTTATTCATTACTCATCACAACAAGAACCTATTCACCCATCCTCCCATCCATCTCCCCTCTGGCAACCACCAGTTTGCTCTCCTTATTTTAGAGTCCATTTCTGTTTTTCCTTTGTTTGCTTTGATTCTTAAGTTACCCATAAGAGTGGAATCCTATGGTAGTTATCTTTCTCTGACTGACTCCTTTCACTCGGCCTTACGTCATCTAGACCTATTTGTGCTGTCGTAAATGGCAAGATTTCATTCCTTTTTTATGGCTGAGTCATTTTCCACTGTGTATATACCACATCTTCTTTATCCATTTTTCTATCAATGGACACTTGAGTTACCTCCATATTTGGCAATTGTAAATAACGTTGCAATAGATATAGGGGTGCATTTGTCATTTCAAATTAGTGTCTTCATATCCTTTGGGTAAACACGAAATAGTGGAATTACTGGATCACATGGCAGTTATATTTCTAATACTTTGAGGAAATGCCATAGTGTTTTTCCACAGTGGGTATACCCATTTGCATTCCCACCAACACTGCACGAGGGCTGTTTTTTGCCAAACTCTCGTGAACATTTGTTGTTTACTGTGTTTTTGGTTTGAGCCATTCTGACAGGTGTGAGATGATACCTTGATGTGGTTTTGACTCATATTTCTCTGGTGATTAATGATGTTGAGTGTCTTTTCATGTTTCTGTTGGCCATGTGTTTGTCTTCTTTGGAGAAATGTCTTTTCCTCTCTTCTTCCCATTTTTAAATTGGATTCTTTACTTTTTGGTGTTGAGCTGTACAAGGTCTTTATATATTTTTTATACCAACTCTTTATTGGCTATATCATTTGTTACTCTCTTTTCCCACTCAGTAGGTTGTCTTTTGGTTTTGTGGATTGTTTCCTTCATTGTGCAGAAGATTTTTCTTTTGATATGGTCCTAATAGCTTATTTTTCCCTTTGTTTCCCTTGCCTGAGTTCTCATATCTAGAAAAAAGCTTCTATGGCAATGTCAGAGAAACTACTGCCTGTGTTGTGTTCTAGGATTTTTATGAATTCAGGTCTTACACTTTAATCCATTTTTTTAAATGAAGTATTTTTTTTAACTTAATTTCTTTTCAGTGTAACAGAATTCATTGTTTATGCACCACACCCAGTGCTCCATGCAATACTTGCCCTCCATAGCACCCACCACCGGGCTCCCCCACCCTCCCACCCCTTCAAAACCCTCAGATTGTTTTTCAGAGTCCATAGTCTCTCATGGCTCATCTTGCCCTCCAAATTCCCTCAATTCCTTTCTCCTCTCCATCTCCCCATGTCCTCCGTATATTTGTAATGCTCCACAAATAAGCGAACCCATATGATAATTGACTCTCTCTGCTTGACTTATTGCACTCAGCATAATTTCTTCCAGTCCCATTCATGTTGATACAAAAGTTGGGTATTCATCCTTTCTGATGGAGGCATAAAACTCCATAGTGTATATGGACCACATCTTCCTTATCCATTTGTCCGTTGAAGGGCCTCTTGGTTCTTTCCCCAGTTTGGTGACTGTGGCCATTGCTGCTATGAACAATGGGGTACAGAAGGCCATTCTTTTCATTACATCTGTATCTTTGGGGTAAATACCCAGTAGTGCAATTGCAGGGACATAGGGAAGCTCTATTTTTAATTTCGTAAGGAATGTCCACATTGTTCTCCAAATTGGCTGCGCCAACTTGCTTTCCCACCAATAGCGTAAGAGAGTTCCCCTTTCTCCACATCCTCTCCAACACACGCTGTTTCCTGTCTTGCTAATTTTGGCCATTCTAACTGGTGTAAGGTGGTATCTCAATGTGGTTTTAATTCAAAGGCAATGTACAGAAATCAGTTTCTTTCTTATACACTAACAATGAAAACACAGAAAGGGAAATTAGAGAATTGATTCCATTTACTATAGCACCAAGAACCATAAGATACCTGGGAATAAACCTAACCAAAGAGGTTAAGGATCTGTACTTGTGGAACTACAGAACACTCATGAAAGAAATTGAAGAAGACACAAAAAGATGGAAGATCATTCCATGCTCTTGGATCGGAAGAATAAACATTGTTAAAATGTCTATACTGCCTAGAGCAATCTGTATTTTTAATGCTATTCCAATCAAAATTCCACAGGCATTTTTCAAAGAGCTGGAGCAAATAATCCTAAAATTTGTATGGAATCAGAAGAGACCCTGAATTGCTAAGGAAATGTTGAAAAAGAAAAACAAAATGGGCAGCATCACATTACCTGATTTCAAACTTTACTACAAAGCTGTGATCACCAGGACAGCATGTACTGGCATAAAAACAGACACATAGAGTACTGTAACAGAGTAGAGAGCCCAGATACAGACCCTCAACTCTATGGTCAAATAATCTTCAACAAAGCAGTCAAAACTATACAGTGGAAAAAAGACAGTCTCTTCAATAAATGGTGCTGGGAAAATTGGACAGCTATATGTAGAAGAATGAAACTCGACCATTCTCTTACACCATACACAAAGATAAACTCAAAATGGATAAAAAAAAAAAAAAGACCTCAATGTGAGAATCCTAGAGGAGAACATAGGCAGTAACCTCTTCAATGTCAGCCACAGCAACTTCTTTCAAGATATGTCTCCAAAGGCAAAGGAAACAAAAATGAAAATGAACTTTTGGGACTTCATCAAGATTAAAGCCTTCTGCACAGCAAAGCAAACAGTCAACAAACAAAGAGGCAACCCACAGAATGGGAGAAGATATTTGCAAATGACAGTACAGACAAAAGGCTGATATCCAGGATCTATAAAGAACTTCTCAAACTCAACACACACAAAACAGATAATCATGCCAAAAAATGGGCAGAAGACATGAACAGACACTTCTCCAATGAAGACATACAAATGGTGATCAGACACTTGAAAAAATGTTCCTATTCACTAGCCATCAGGGAGATTCAAATTAAAACCATTTTAATCCATTTTGAGTTTATTTTTGTGTATGTCATAAGAACTTGGTCCAGTTTCATTCCTTATTGCATGGAGCTGTCCAGATTTCCAATATCATTTATCAAAAAGACAATCTTTTTCCTATTGCATATTTTTTCCCCCTTTGTCATAGATTAAGCAACCATATAATCGTAATTTTCTTTCTGGGCTTGCTACACTGTTCCCTTGATATAAGTGTAGAGAGATTGAGATTGACAGAGTAAAGCTTGAAACTGCTGAAAGTCACCCTAGCACCCTCCGGGTACACACCCTAATTACTGTCACACACCACCAGCCTATGTTTGTAGCCACCAAAGATCTCAGAGGAATGAATGTTGGCTTGGAAGGCTTAAGGCACACAGGGCAGCCAGAGGGAAATTGGCCACTAGAACAGTCATTTCTTACCCATGCTGCAGTCCCCACTGCACTGGTGAAAGGTATGGTTGGATCTCTCATCAGAAAAGTGCAGTCCCAGGACACATATATTTACAAATGACTTCACAGGGTTCTTCAGTTTAAAACCTTGAGTCTTGGAGTGGAAATAATTTCTGTGAAAAGATGTGGCACCTGAGAACAGTCACCTACAAAAGGCTCAAGTGGCAGAGCCCAACCCCCATGCCACTCAATCTCTGTCATGTCGCCCAAACCAGTTCAGCTTTGCACCTCCAGTTGGAAAGCCTAGGGCTAAAGCTCAAGGCCAAGCTGAGCCCCAAAGTCCCAGACTGGGTCTGAGCAGGGGCTGTCTGTGTGCAGCCTCTAGGATGCACTGAGCCTGGAATCCACCACCCTGAGCTCTGTCCCTTGTTCAGCGCACCTGTCTTTCCTCTGTGCCCATGTGCATTTGCGTCCTACTAACCAGGTCTGCCATTGCTGATTCCCTGCGCCCCGCCTCCCCAGCCTTTCCAGTATACCTATACTATACAGAGTTCTCCAGTCGGGAGCTTTTATTCTCTCATGGCAGTGCCACATCAAGGGTTAAAAAGGAGGAATTCTGAATGAGGACGTCGTGAAAACCGGGTCTCCCCAAGTAGAGGCCACCAACGGGGAAGGGGAAGAGATATGGCCCAAGACGGTGTGCCCTAAAGTGCTAAAGCTTTGGGGGACCGAGGAGAGGGGTGCATCATGGTTCCCATCACTCGCGGCACACTTGGGGCTAGTCTGCCTGGCTGGGGTCTCCGCCTGCATCTGCAGCCCCGTGATGCAGCCTCACCAACCTCATTCACAGCCCGCCCTGTGGGTGGGGGGATTTGCAGCGGGGGTCTGCCAACGCAACAGCAAGGCTTCATTTGCAGTCGCGCTGGGAGGGTGTGTAGAAGCTGACGATTGTGCACTGCGCGCTCAGACTTAGAGATTCCGGCAACAGTGAAAAGCCTCTTTCTAGGCACTCTTTGTGCTGAAAGGCAGCAAGTCAGGACTTCGGACTTTCCAAGGGAGCTTGAGAATGGAAAAATCAGGTGGAGGGGTCCTAACACCCTCCAGTTGGGTGGGTCCAAGTGCTGCATAATTGCGTTTTAGGGTGCGCACTTAAAATCGAAAATTACTGTAGGTATGATTAAAGCCGATCATGATCATGTTGTGTGTACATGGGATCCCATGAGAAGCCCAGAGAAGTTTCAAGGATTGCCTGTCTCAGAGCGACGGGTACAAAGAACAATCTAATTTGGTTTCACTTGATAATTAGGCATGAGCTCAGTGGGAAAAGGTTTTGATTCATTTTTTTCTCTTTATTTTATTCAAGAAGGTTGAGAGAAAAGTCGGGGACAGAGAGGATCCCTGACTCGCTGAAACTCCCAGTTCTCCACCGGCAGCAGGACAGGAAAAAGAAAGTGGGGACTCCAGCCCCACCCAGACAAAGCGGGAGACACACAGGACCCAAGAACATCAACGGACGGTCCTTCCGTTTGTCCTCCATGGACAATGGCCAGAATACTTGGGGCACAGCCTTCAGACCACCTCAAATAGGACTGTTAGGGAGTGCCATGGTCTTTCCTGGGTGTGGGGGAGGTCTGACTCTGCCCGAGGTACCCGGATGGTGAAGGCATCCATCACACTCATGAACATAGTCTTGTCAGTGATCTGGGTGAGGCACGCGGAGTCCTAGTTATACTGACACACGCCTTCCACCATGGTAGGGGTTCCCTGACAGCGCGTTGAGAGCTGGAACTGGCTCCTCCGAAGATGATCAGGAAGTCGGTGGCCATCTTCTAAATTTCTTTGAGAATGCACTTCTATGGTTTGTTTGCCTTGCCCTCCAGGAAGCAGTGTTTACCAAGCTTTGTGAAAGATGATCTTATTAAGACCTGGTGCTGGCTCTGGTCTAGCCCTGAACCTGTGTACACAGGCACCCGCAGCGGGGAGGAACATTGCTCTATTCCTGCAGCTGTGGTGGTCCCAGCTACCAGGCAGAAGACAAGCAGCGGGGCGCGGGGAGGGGCGCTGGCGGGGAGGTAGTGCCTGAGTCCCGGTGGGGATGGAGTCCAACACTGTGAACCTCCTCACACCAAATGATGAAATAAGTTTACAAAACCAAGAACAAATTAGTCAAACGACTATTTGAAAATCAGTATTTTTCTTGGCGAATTATTTATTAGATCGTGTTCTGTGTAGCCTTAATTTAGAGAGGTTCCAGGATAGCCGCACATAATCTAAGCAGCCCGCACACGTGAAGGTCTAAACTTCCTAGAACTGACTCGATAAATCAAGGATGGACTCAGAGGAGAATGGTTTTGCGGTTCACACTAGGACGTTTAAGAACACGCTGCCCTGCCAGTCCGCCTCGAGGAGAGTGAATCTTACACACCGGATCCCCAGTCCCCACCCTAAGGAAGGGGCAGCACCGGGAGTTAACATGAAAGAAAGCTGCACACAGGCATCACACAAAGTAAATGTCTTTGACGGTGGTCACCAAATTAGAAGGGAAGGAGATGTGACCCAAGGCAGCTGTTCTGTATGAAATGCAAAAGCTTCTGGGGACTGAGGAGAGGGGCGCATCGTTGCCCGGATCACAAACGACGTACCCGGGCATTATTTCTGCTCTGCTTGGGAGACACACATACCTGGGGTCTCTGCCTGCGCTGCACAGCCCCGTGATGTCGTCTCCCACCCACTATACCTACAATACCATGATTGCCGCGAGGACCACCGCTGCCGCGGAACACCGGCTGCCGCGACCGGCACGCTTCCCACTATGGCCACCTTGTGGCCACTGCCATGTTTGCTGCCTGGAGAGAGCATGTAGAGACTGAGGCGCACAGACTGCACTCAGACTCCGAGATCCAGGGAACAGTAAGAACCTCTTTCTCTGCACTCTTGGTGCTGAGGGAAGCAAGTCAGGACCTAGGACCACCAAGCAAGCAGGGAGCGGAAAGATCAGGTTGGAGGGGTCCTAAAGCCCTCCATCCGGCGGGTCCTGGAGAGAGTGGAGGCGCCACTTGAGAGAGCACACTTAAAACTGAGAGTGATATGATTTCAGCAGATATCACTATGCCCTGTGTGTATGCGATCCCATGAGAGAGAGACTCAGAGCATGAGCCTCATGACCCCGTGTCGATGCCCCGGGTGTTGGACCCTGGCATCGGCTTGTGCTCCGAGGAATGCGCACACGATTGGAGACCAAACGAGTTTGTGCGAAAGCTTTGCGTGTGAGCTTAGCGTCCGCGGCGATGCTCAGTACCTTCAAGCCTGCTCCACTCTCTAGTGAAGGACGGAAGTGCGGGGGAGGCGGGCACGGGGCTGGGATTGCCCGCACTGGGGACAACTTGACAAACAGCAGCCGGAAACAAGGGGCAGCTGGGCAAATGGCTCTAACGGAGTGAGGAGCCAGAGGTGATGGATGGCAGGAGAGGGAGACGAAGGGCTAGAAGTCCCTTTGGAAGCTTGGGAAGCAGCGGTGCCTAACGCCTTCAAGCTCAGGCTCAGGCCCAGGAGGGCTTCCAGCTCTTCCTACCCGCGGGACAGACCACCCAGCATGAGTCCAGAAAGTCACACAAGGTGGGAGGCCGAAAATTGTGATTTTGACTTCACAGAATCCCTCTCTGGGCCTGAGCTCTTCTGAATCCCTCTGTAGCTGGGGTACAGGCACATGGCTACTAAGGACAACATGTTCTGAAGCCAGGAATATATATGGCCCCCATTTCAAAGATGAGGTGATGAGAAGTTAATTGCCCTTAACTATACCCCTTGGAATTGAGTTCTATGGACAGAGTTCTTGCGATCACTCCCATCTCTTGCTTCCCATGTGCTTTGCCTCTCTGTGATTCCAGATGACCATCAGAAACCCTGCTTATGCCCAGAGTCAATGCTGCTGCAAGTTTTTAACTGTCCAAGCCTCACTTGGATGGGGGGTCTAGGGTCAGACCTGGGGAGCTGGGACGTCTCGCTTCCTGGCTATTATCCTATAGGACTGCACCGCTGGGTTGGTGAGGGGCTCACGTTGATAACCCAGTGGAACTAAACGGGTAAAATTTACCTTGACGTCAAACTGCCCTCAACTTCCTGCTCCTATTAAGGGTATTTTCCTGGTCCCCACCATCCCTCTCCCTCCCTCCACTCCCATCAATGACCTCAATGCAAATACGAGTGGGATGATCCTGCGGAATGTTCTGGGTTCTGGACGTAAGTGGGTGACACAATCCATCAGGGTACGAAATCTGTTCTCTCATTGGTTGTTCAGAGCTCCAGGACCACCCCAGACCCAGAGCAGCGGGAATAAGAGCTGCTGCTGGTGCTGGGAGGCAGCAGAGCCACTGCTCCGCTCAAGAGTCCCTGCGACTTCCACAGCGCCACCGCCTGACGCCAACGCTGCCGCCGCTGCCACCGCCTGGGCTCCAAGCCACCTGCTGCCAGGTGAGTTCCGTGATTCCCACTTTGCTGTGTGAGTCTATCTCTCCTTCTTCTTCCCTCTCTCTTTTGCATTCGTCTTTCTTGTAGCTGCTCTCCGTTACTCTACGATTCATCACAGGCTCCTGCCTCAGGTAACACTGGCCAGTCTCAGTCCCGGGACTCCCTGCTTCACTGCGCACTGAGACCCACTTCGCTGTCCTTGCCGCACTTGTGCTCGGGACACTGGAGCTCCACAGATACCGTGTGCACAGCGGGACGCAGGGATGCTCACGGACCTGTTTGTGCCTAGTGGTCCCTGGGAAAGCATTTCGGAACTTTGGCCAGCCTCAGTGGGTGGCAAATAGGCTCAAAGACGGAGAGGAAGGCAGCCTTGCATGGAAAGCCCCTTTAGTGAGTTCTGGGACATTTTCTGCCCTGCTTTAAGTCCTAGCCCCAATTTAAGACTCTGCTAAGCTTGGTTCTTGCAGGGAATTCTTTGCCAGAGTGCGGAGCAGGTAAGTAGAATTTGTTTCTTCGGTTTCTCTAAGACTCCATCGGTAGAGATAATTCCCTTTTTAGCCACCTCCCCAAGCCCCGCCAGGTAAGAGCTAAAGCCCCACACAGGGAGGACAGTTCTGGGTTGTGATAGGAGAGCCTCTTTGGTGACAGGGTGCTCAGAGATTATCTTCCGTGGAGACCTGGCCAGGATGTGAATTTGAGAGGGTGCTCTGTGGTGGGGAGGGGGCTACTGACAGAATCCTCTTCACCCAGTTGTCCTGCTAGGATAGCTCTGCTGTTACTCTACGTCTTTGCTAAACTATGCATGCTACAGGCTCACTGGATCTTTCTGCTGTCCACTTCCCTGGGGAAAAAACAGTCATAAAGGGAATGACATGACCAGCCTGAAGCCGCCATCCCAGGGAGTTAGAGGTAGAAGGAGGACTGGAGCCCAGGTCCTTGGGCTCACAGAATTCAGCCTGCTGCAGAAGGTGACATCTTTCTTCCCTTGCAGAGAAGCATCATGGGCATCTGGAAGTTCTCTCCTTTCCTGGTTCTCAGCATCCTGGCCCTGTACCAGGTGGGCATCCTCCAGGCGGCACCATTCAGGTAAGACAGCCCTGCCCTAGCTACCGATCCAGGGGAAGTGGTAGACAGAGGCTCAGAGCCTCTATTTGCCTTCTTCCCCTCTGTAGGTCTGCCTCAGAGAACTCACTGGAACCCCCTATACTCACTGAGAACGAAGTATGCCTCCTACTGACTGCAGTGCTGAATGACTATGTGCGCCTGAAGGTCCGTGAGCTGCAGCGGGAGCAGGAGACTGACAGCTCCAGGTGAGGCTCCCCCACCCCCGGCTCAGCTCAGGGCATCTCCTCCCTCCTGTCATGCCCAGAAAGGCATATCCCAAGAGGTAAGAGAGAACACAGCTGGACAGGTGGCCAGCACACTGCCATGATTCACCTCTGCCTGGGGCCCAGGATTCTAAGGCTCCCCTGACAATAGAGGTCACAGAGACGATGGTTAAGGCTCATAGAAAAAGATCCCTTTCTGAAAGCAGTTAGGGAAGGTATGAAATCCCCTACTCTGGCCAGTGGGTTGGCAGCAGTGAGGCGACTTCCCGGGATCAGAGGAGTTAGGACCAGTAAGTGTGAAGCCGGCAGATGGACCACACGTATCTCAGGAAGTTTTAGAATTAAGCTTCTTGGACATGGCATTCATTCATTGCATATTTGCAAGGTGAAGCCAAAGGCCTTGCAGAGGGTGGGGTTGGGTAGGGCACTGTCTGAGGTAGGTCTGGGGTCTTAAGAGGTGTAGGCTCTGTGGAGACACACACATTGTCATGGGGCTAGATGCACTGCCCCTGCCTCCCCTCCCTGTGTCCCCTGAGCTTGGAGCACACACCAGTCCCGGGCTGGCCCTGGCCCCTCCGGGTCAGAGGCATGAGATGCACAAGCAGCTATCCTGCAAATCTCAGTGCAGAGCATGACGACTGATGTATTGCAACATGAGGAATGCTAGAGAAAGCTACTCCTTCCCCACCACAGCCGTTCCCCACCCTGCCCTGGCTCAGGAAACTTCTAGGTTCTCCTAATGGAGGATTGAGTGCTGCATGGCTGCCTGCCCGCATCCCCCCTCCCCCGCCTCTGCTCCAAGTGCCCCCTCCCTGGTCTAACCTTCTGCATGATACCCACAGGGGCAGACCCGGGCTGTGGTACCACCTGGCATGTCTTTTCCCTGCAGCCTGGACAGCTTCCGAGCTAAGCGGTGCAGTAATCTGAGTACCTGTGTGCTGGGCACATACACGCAGGACCTCAACAAGTTTCACACGTTCCCTCAGACTGCAATTGGGGTCGGAGCCCCTGGCAAGAAAAGGGTCATGGCCAGCAGCTTGGAGAGAGACCACGGCCCTCACAAGGGCATGATCCGGGATGCCTACCAATCCCCCCCCTCAGCTTTCTAATTTCCTTTCTTCCTTCCTATATCATGATACATGTGGTCCTCTCTGGCTGCTGGTGTCAGTAGCTTTCTTGTGGCAGTGGATGTCTGGAACCTCAGATGGGAGGAGAGCAAGATGTTCAGGCCAGAAGAGAACCCCCCGGAAAGAGATGAGGGGGCAGCCTTTGACTCCCCCGAGGAATCATAGCCCAGCTTCTCAGTCCTGCTTATGAATGTGTTTGTCCCTGGGGAATAAAAGTGCATTTGTAAGAAGACCTGAGCAGTGGTGGTTATTGCCCTGGGCCACAGCACAGGCTTCTCAGACTCAGAGACCTGTGCTTAGAAGGAGCCTTAGCCCCGTGGTAGCTGGATCCAGGGCATAGTGAGTAGTCCTGTGACCAACATCCAGTAGCTGGACAGGAGCCGTGCAGAGCAGGTAAGCATCTCTGGGACCCAATGTTATACTTCCTCCTCCAGGTGAGTCTGGGGAATTTTCCTATTTCTAAGAAGGGATATTGGGTACCATTGAGTGGGCTGTGGCTTCTAGACAGTCCTGAGTTGGGGTCAGTGTGGGGCTATAATCCTCTCTCCTAAACCTTGCTTGCTTTTTAGTTTACTTATACAGGATAAGCTGTTACAGCTCTGTGTTCCCTGGCCACTCACCCAGAGCCACTTTGGGCTTCCTCACACCCCTGGGAATGTCTGTGGGAGTGATCATGACATTTTCCCCATAGCCTGTGTATTTCTGCAGTGAACACTGTGATTAGGGGAAAGCTGTACCATTAACAGGTGCCTCTCAGAGCAATCATTTTCCCATGACTACCCCATGGGGAAGACAGAATCTCTCTCTGACAGCCTCTCACTGATGGGCTCCTTTTCCTCCATCCTGCACACCAGCATCACTGCCCAGGAGAGCCCCTGCGACACTGCCCCCTGTGTGACCAAGAATCTGGAAGGCTTGCTGGCCAGAGCTGAGCGCATGGTGAAAACCACATTTGTGGCTGCGAGTGTGGACCCCAAAGCCTTTGGCCATCGCCACGAGGAACTTGGAGCCTAAGAGCTGAAAGGGATCCAGGAAGAAGGTGAGAAGGGAGGATGGGAACCCAGGTAGCGAAGGGGTGCAGTCCACACATTAAGCCTCTGAGAGCCCACCTATTAGAAAAAATCCACAAGGGAATGTCCCCATCCCAGCGTCTGCAGAGAGAACAGGGAAACTCCTGGAATTTAGGGTCACTCCCCTCTATTTGAGCAGTCTCTCCCTGTGAAAACTGAGATCATCTGCCAGAAAAGATCAATCTGTTTATTTAAATGACTGTCCCTGCATTTATAACTGTGATTCTTCTACCTTTGAGTTTGAAAGGTAAGGACGTGCTTTGGGTGTAAACACTATAGTGTCATGTACGTCTGAATTCAGAGCCAACTCTTGGGATCATGAACTGATCTATTAGCTGTACGACCATGGGCCAGACGTGTTTTCCAAGCCAGTTTCTCCATCTGTGAATCAAGGGCAACAATATTATCTACTTGCTAGATTAATATAAAGACTGAATGAGATAATAGATGTCAATATTTTCACAATTAATACGTTACTAAATTATGGCTATTTTTTTTTCTAGGTCACCATGAACCGAATTCTCTTTCCTTTAATTTAAAATGAATGCAACTCTTAGGATAAGGAGCATGGAAAACCCACACATCTGCATGCTTAATATTAAAAACATTCTTGTCTGAAATAAATTAAATCTAAATAAAAAGAATAAAATTATTGCAAAATTACCTAGTGTGCATCTTTTTGTATGACATCATGTCTGTATCTGGTAGCAAAGATGGGCCCTATGAGCCAACCCATGGCTGCTGGCAATCCTGCAAACCCTCAGGGGGACGGGGAGTAGCTGCCTGGTGGGTGTCTGGGGACACATAATAAATGCGGGGCCTCCATGGAACTCTGTGAAGAAGTGTTGTCACTGGTGAACTTGATCACGATAAGAAAGGGTTTTTGACACATTTGAGAGGAGTCCCTACTGCTATTTATGGTGTTTCTCCCCGGAAAGCCTAAAGACCTGTGAACGCTTTGTCGAGGAGGCTGACCATGAAGCAGAGGCAACATGCTTGGGATGGGATGGGTCCTCAGTATCCCTTTCTGGAATTAGAACTCTACACCTCTCAAAGACAATTCCCCTTTATTTGCAGAGTTCCCTGGACCCAGCCCCAGAGATTGTCTGTGCACTTCCTCTTGACTCAGGTTTGCCCTTGCCCAGCCCTGCCTTTCCTCCCCATCAGCACCCCTCCTCCTCCCCATAGCCTGCAAAGCCCTTGAGAAACAGTGGCTCAGAGTCTGAGATGCTGCCACAGACGGACAGGCCAGGAAAGGTCAGCAGTACCATTCAGTCCAACTTTTCTTATCCTCTGGGGTGCAGAGAAGAAAAGCGTGTGGCTCTAAAGCCTGTAATATGTTTAACAGAAACATTCATACCTTTAACGAGTACTCATCGAGTGGCTGCATGCCTAGGTGTCCTTTGCTCCTTTGGCCTGGACTCCAGAACAAGGTCTGTGGACCTAAACCTGACCTGTGGTCTAGATCCACATGCGGCCAACATCAGCTGAGATCATCCTCATCCCTACTACATGCCCATGCCCAAGAAAATAAGCATTTGCCTTTGTAAGCCAAGAGGGTTTTGAGGTTGTTTATATGTAATACTGCTGTGGCTAAAGCTGACCGGTATATAGGCTTCGGAAGTGTTATAAAGTGAATGTGTTCCCTCATAAACTCTAACCCCCAATGTCACTGTGTTTGGAGACAGGGCCTATATTAGGAGCAGCTAAGATTAAGAGAGATCCTAAGCATAGGGTCCTGATCTGATAGGACAGGTGTCCTTATAAGAACAGAGAGCGATCAGAGATCCCTCTCTTTCCCTCTCCACGCACACGCATAGAAGGGGCCTGATGGGGACACAGTGAGTACATGGCCATTTGTAAGACAGAAAGCGAGACTTCACCACACGGCAACGCTGATGGGACTTTGATCTCACAAGTCCAGCATCCAGAACTGAGAACAATACGTGTCTGCTGCTGAGCCGTCCAGCCTGTGCTGTTCGGTAATGACTGCCAGACTAATACAGGGGTCATTAGTTGGTGGAACTATTTTTGGTACCACAGCTTGTTTTTCCTCTCACTGAGACTTTGGGCTTTGTGTCGATTTGCTCAATGTCCAAATTAGCAATTTTATTCATTTCTTTTTATGAGTTCATTTGCATTTTGTCTCCCTAAAATCGACTTAAGGAATATTCATTGGTTCAATCTCCTGCTGCTGAAACTGGATCATCTGTACTGTAGATAATGAAGTGGTTTTCTCTTGTGCTGAATACATACATCACACTATAGAGCCATGAGTATAGATAAATGTACCGACCCGGAGCAACCTCACATGTAATACTGAGTACAAAATAAAGCAAGTTTCAAAGGACAGATACCAGATGATACTATCTGTTTTGCATTTAAAACATGTCTAACATTACTGTACAAAACCTACAGATGTATACAGCCATTCATAGGGAGAATAAACATCACGTTCTAAAAAGGGCGGGAACAAAATTTCAATAAGAAGGGTGTTTAGTCGGCACCCAGGATGGTTTTGTTTTATTGTGTAAGCTGGGTAGTTGGAATATGTGAATGGTCACGATATTTGTGTTTAGTAGGAAAGAATTTCATAAGTCTGAGTCTTTACATTAAGGCAACTGTTGTCAATTTTTTAAATGTATAAATTTTAAATACCCAAAGAGGATCTGCTCTGTTCAATGGAAAGCATGAAAAAAAAAATATCCAGTGAATGCACAATTGAGAAAAGATGGCAGTAATAAATATATAGCTTTAGAATAGTGGTATATTAAAGTCGCCAATTGAGAGCCAAGACTATCTGCTGCGTCTTTTTAAAGAATACAACAATATTTTTTCCACAAGAGAAACATTTAGAACAGAAGGACTCAGAATTGATTAAAATAAATGGGTAGTAAAAGATAAATGACAAATATGAACGAAAATAAATTGAAATAAGGTCATAATCTGGGATCAAAATCAAATTGAAGGCAAAAAATAATTTATTGTAAAATGGAAATTTATTTTTAGTGTCATGTGATGGGAAAAGGAACCAAATGTCAAGAAGATGTATTGGTAATACACACACATGCACCCAACAACATGGCCTCAAATTATGTGAAACAAAACCCGACAGAACTGCAGGTGAAATATGTGTATCAAGAATTCTTGTTATGGAATTACTGTACCCTGCTCAATAAGCCATTAGCTTTTGGAATCACCTTCAAATGCATGGTTCAAAGCTGGCTCTGCAAATACCCCTGACACTATGATAGGTTTGAGAAAACACAGTGTTTACAACCACAAAGGTGTGATAGAGCTTATTAGTAATAAGACTATGTCTACTTTTCCCAAAACCATTTATGAAATAAACCAGCATGTATCACATTGATTTTAACACCAGCCTTATACGCTAGTCTCCTTCTGGCCTTCTTTTCTTTCCACTGATAACTCTCTATATACTAGTAACACGGTTTCATTACGAGTAGGATAAAGGTACTTCAGCTTCTCTTTTTCAAAATGCGCTTGGCAATTTTTACACATCTATTCTTCCAGAAGGAAGTGAGAGTAATTGTCAATTTTTAAAAATCCTGTTTTGATTTTATTTGGCATTGGGCTTTCCAGGAAGACAACTGTATCGTTTCTAAATAAATAAATAATCTTTGTTCATATTTTTGTTCTTTTTGTATCATGTAGAACTTCTTTACCATGTTGAGGCAAAAATGATTACAGTTATCCCTGATGATGAAGGGTATTGATTTCAAAAGAAGTTTTAGTATCATCCTAAGAAAATGTCTTTCTTCTTACTGTATATTAAGAGAGTTTTTGAAAATCATAAATGAATAC
This sequence comes from Mustela erminea, assembly GCF_009829155.1. Taxonomy (NCBI): domain Eukaryota; kingdom Metazoa; phylum Chordata; class Mammalia; order Carnivora; family Mustelidae; genus Mustela; species Mustela erminea. The sequence goes on along the minus strand of NC_045622.1, from coordinate 69,361,919 downwards.
TAAATTTTACCAAAATATCTTTTGGTACTAATGATGATCTTAGGGCTTTTCTCCTCTGACTTACTATTATGATAATACATTTCCAGGCATAGAAATTCATAATAACAATTAATATTTTTGAGTACTTACTACATGTTAGGCTGTAGTAAATGCTTCACAGAATTAATTAATTAATTAATCTTTATAATGATTGCATAAATCGACAGTTTCATAGTTCCATGTTACAGATAAAGAAACTGAGATACAGAGACATTAAACAGGTTAACCAAAGCCATATGGCTATCAGGTCCAAATCAAGATGTAAAACTATTAGTATTTCTAGGCTATCTGGCTCCAGAGTCAGGGGTCTTAAAGCCCTATACTTCTTTATTTTTTTCAGTGTTCCAAAATTCATTGTTTATTCACCACACCCAGTGTTCCATGCAATACATATCTTCCTCAATACCCACCACCCCCATCCAACCCCTCATCCCCCCCTCCAAAACCCTCAGTTTGTTTCTGAGTCCATAGTCTCTCATGGTTCATCTCCCCCTCCAATTTCCCCCAACTCACTTCTCCTCTCCATCTCCCAATGTCCTCCATGTTATTCCTTATGCTCCACAAGTAAGTGAAACCATACAATAATTGACTCTCTCTGACTATACTGCTTCTTGATAAACTCTACTTGGTCAGACGATAGTGTTAAAATATCCATCCAAATTCTGGGTTCTTGTGACTTATTAAGGATTTTGTCCTACCACTGTTAAGTTTAATATTGGAGCTATGCTAATATCATCAAATGAATTAAAGCAAACTTTTGAATTTTTAATATATTTCAGGCAATAAAATCTATCTAAGCTTTAAGTTTCATATAATTTACCTGAAACTTATTTACAGAGTTCCTCTAGGTTTTAGCTTTCCTCACAGAGGTCTTAAGGTTTTCAATTTCTGCTATGGTTATTCTACTCTATTGTTACTCTATCTGTGCTTGACTTACATATATTTCTGTGAAATTTGTTTTTTTTTTTAATTTTTTGCATGCATTAGCAAATGTCTTTTTTTATAATTTAAAATCTTCATATTTGACATTATATCTTTCTTTTCATTCTGAAAGTAATATATCTGTATCTTCCCTTTTTCTTTCCCTCACTTACTTTACCAGAAAGTTCTAATTGAACTTTTCAGGAAAGAGCTTTAATATTTTTCAATTCTGCCATTTCTTCTTTTTTACTCACTAATTTCTTTGCTGACCACTTAACTCCTTCTCCCTCATAATTGTTGAAAAGTTCATTGAGCTGGTCTCTTCCTAGATTTCTGAGTTGAATTATTAAATTAAAGTGCATATATTCTCTTTGTCCTGATCATTTGTATTTAACAACCTCTTCCCACCTCCACTGACTCTTCCTGATCCAAGTCTCCATCATGTTTTATATGAACTAAAACAACAACCTCCCAACTGATCTCCTTGTTTCTACCCTTTTCATGCAGACAATTCTGGAGTGATCCTTTTAAAATATAAGTCAGAGTGTGTCTATCCTCTGCTCAGAACCTTCTGCAGTTTCGCCTTCTCACTCAGAGTAACTGAGCCTACTCTGCCTACAATGCCATGCTCCCAGTGTCTGCATGACTGAGTCCTTCCCTTCCTTCAGAATTCTAGTGAAACATCATCTTCTCGGGACTATCTACCTTGAGTACTGTATACAAAATGACATTCCTCTCTGAACATTCTCCATCCACCTTATCAGCCTTATTTTACCCAAAGGATTTATCACTGTATGAGATAATATATTTATGGGGGGGGGTGTTCAATGTACTTCTACCAGCATGTAATTTTATGAAGGAAGTTAGATTTTTTTTCCATCTGTACCTTGGAGCATAGGGTACAGTGTAACCCTTCAATAAATATTTGTTGAATGGATAAATAAATTAGGAAACTGTCAGGTTTTTCTCTTTCTTTTTTTTCTTTAAGATTTTATTTATTCATTTGTCAGAGTGAGAGAGAGCAGAAGCAGGAGGAATGTCACACAAAGGGAGAAGCAGGCTCCCTGATGAGCAAGGAACCCAATGTGAGACTGGATCCCAGGGAACTGGGATCATGACCTGAGCTGAAGGCAGATGCTTAACCAACTAAACCCCCCTGGCATCCCATCTTTGACTTTATCTTTAACCATACAGCATGTTCTGAGATGTGAAGTTGCCATTTAAAAAATTGCCTAATTTTTCTTTTGATATCTTTTTTAACTCAAAAGTAATTTAGTAGAGAAATATAAAATTTAAAATAGCTTTTAAAATTACTCTTCAGTTATTTAGTTCCAGGTTTTTTTGCACTGTGGTTTGATAGAAATGGTCTTTATAATTTTGTGCTTGGGAAATTTGCTGAGATTTTCTATAGGCTTACTATGTGATCCTTTGCCACAAATGCATTAATGATAACAGAAAATAGAGTACTTTTCCTAAGGTAAAAATTTTTATATCAATATCTAAGTAGCTAGCTATGGATATGTAATTAAAGCAAATAATTATAACATTCTTATATATTATTTTTACCTGGGTAGTTGATCTTGCAAGGAAAAAAAGAAGGCAATACATTTTCTAAGTATTATTTAATTTCTGTGACTCCTCCTTTGTATTCCTAAAAATGTTTAGTTTACATAATATAATTTTTTTCTTACTTTAAAAATCACCATTCATTTAAAAAATTTTAAAAAATCACCATTCATGGGGCACCTGGATGGCTCAGTGGGTTAAGCCTCTGCCTTTGGCTCAGGTCATGATCTCAGGGTCCTGGAATCAAGCCCCACATTAGGCTCTCTGCTCAGCAGGGAGCCTGCTTCCCCCTCTCTCTCTGCCTGCCTCTCTGCCTAGTTGTGATTTCTGTCTGTCAAATAATAAATAAATAAAATCTTTAAAAAAAAAAACAATTCATGAGGTAAAAATTACATAACATTAAATTATACACACAAGTTATATTTCCATGAGTTTTAGCAGAAGTGTTCCATAAAACCTGTATAATTATCACCACAACAAAAGATATAGAATATGTCCATCATCCCAGAATGTTTCTCATACCACTTTGAAGTCAATCTTCCCCAAACCCCTATACCTCATACAATCACTGATGTGATTTCTATCACTGTGGATTCATTTTTCCATAGACAAATGATATGTCCTCTCTTGTATCTAGCTTCTTTCACTCAGCATAATGTTTCAGAGATTTATTCACATTGTTGCATATATTAGATATAACTACCTGGGGAGGTTAAATGTGTATTAATTGGTTATTAAAGCTCAAAAATTGGAGTGAAAGAGTTAAGTAATATCCCATTATATACCAAAATTCACCAGGTGGAGACATGTATTATTTCTAGTTTGGATTGTTATGTATGACACTCTTATGAACATTCTTGTACAAGTGTTTCTTTGACAGGTTGAAGACATTTCTCTTGCATAAGTAGCTAGAAATCACATGGTAAATGCCTGTTTTAACTAAATTGACTGTGCTGGTTTACAAATGGTTATGCCATATTATACTCTCCCAGCAGAAATTTATGATCATTTGCCCCATTTCCCACATCCTTGACAAGACTTGATATTTTCAATGTTAGCCATTCTTCTAATACTATAGCAGTACCTCATTACAGATTTTCATTTTTATTCTCCTAATGATTGGTGATAACTGAGGCCCTTCTCATGTACTTATTAGTCATTTTTTTTACCTTCTTCTATAAAGTTCTAGTTTCACTCCTTTGCCCATTTTTAATTGAGCACAGTATCATCTTGAGTTGTAAGAGATCTTAACGTATTCTAGGTACAAGTCCTGCTCCCTTTGGGGGTACTATTTCACTCAGCTGCTCAGACTTCTCTCTCTGTTGAATCTCTCCTTCTGTGGGAATCCAGATGCCATGAAATGAGGCCACTCAAGCAGGCTATGGATGTGTCCATGTGCCAAGGAAAGGTCTCTAGCCAAGAGGCAGTGAAGATGGAGGCCTGTCAATGACCAAGTGAGAGAGCTTAGAGGTGGCTTCTGCAGCCCCATTTGAGCTGGATCTGACTCTAGAGCCATCTGAGAGCTGGACTGCAAACTCAGGCAAGATCCTGAGCCAAAACTACCAGCTGAGCCTCTCCCAGATAGCATACTCTCTGAATCTGAGTGAGGAAGTAAATATTTGTTCTTCTGAGCTACTAAGTTTTTAGATAATTGGATACACAGCTATGGATAACTAATATCCATCCAAACCATGACAATTCTACTCAACCCTAGTTTTGGGAAAGCCTATTCAGTGGAGTTGGCTAGACATGCAGACCTGAGTTCACGCTGGAAGACACAGTTCCCAGAAAGGATGCACTCTCAAAATTGTTTCCCATGGTTCCCAAGCCCCAGATCAGATTAGATATAATGGCATAAGCTTCTTTTACTCCAAACAAAATTAAGTCCTCTATTATTTCTTGTTACTGATGCTTTTTATGAACATCACTTATCTCTCTCTGAGTTCTTAATGTTCTTCATCCTATAGCTACTGGTTCACATTATTCTTTCTGCCTCTAAGATTATCATGGTGGGTAGAAACCACTAGGTCCACATAGACCAACCCACATTGTTAAATGTCTTCTTTCATGATTTTATTTATTTGGGTCCTTTCTCTTTTCTTTTTGATAAGTCGGGCCAGGGGTTTATCAATTTTATTAATTCTTTCAAAGAACCAGCTCCTAGTTTCGTTGATTTGTTCTATTGTTTTTTTGGTTTCTATTTCATTGATTTCTGCTCTGATCTTTATGATTTCTCTTCTCCTGCTGGGTTTAGGGTTTCTTTCTTGTTCTTTCTCCAGCTCCTTTAGGTGTAGGGTTAGGTTGTGTACCTGAGACCTTTCTTGTTTCTTGAGAAAGGCTTGTACCGCTATATATTTTCCTCTCAGGACTGCCTTTGTTGTGTCCCACAGATTTTGAACCGTTGTATTTTCATTATCATTTGTTTCCATGACTTTTTTCAATTCTTCTTTAATTTCCCGGTTGACCCCTTCATTCTTTAGAAGGATGCTGTTTAGTCTCCATGTATTTGGGTTCTTTCCAAACTTCCTTTTGTGGTTGAGTTCTAGCTTTAGAGCATTGTGGTCTGAAAATATGCAGGGAATGATCCCAATCTTTTGATACCGGTTGAGTCCTGATTTAGGACCGAGGATGTGATCTATTCTGGAGAATGTTCCATGTGCACTAGAGAAGAATGTGAATTCTGTTGCTTTGGGATGAAATGTTCTGAATATATCTGTGATGTCCATCTGGTCCAGTGTGTCGTTTAAGGCCTTTATTTCCTTGCTGATCTTTTGCTTGGATGATCTGTCCATTTCAGTGAGGGGAGTGTTAAAGTCCCCTACTATTATTGTTTATGTGGTTCTTTGATTTTGTTATTAATTGGTTTATATAGTTGGCTGCTCCCACGTTGGGGGCATAGATATTTAAAATTGTTAGATCTTCTTGTTGGACAGACCCTTTGAGTATGATATAGTGTCCTTCCTCATCTCTTATTATAGTCTTTGGCTTAAAATCTAATTGATCTGATATAAGGATGGTCACTACTGCTTTCTTCTGATGTCCATTAGCATGGTAAATTCTTTTCCACCCCCTCACTTTAAATCTGGAGGTGTCTTTGGGCTTAAAATGAGTTTCTTGGAGGCAACATATAGATGGGTTTTGTTTTTTTATCCATTCTGATACCCTGTGTCTTTTGACAGGGGCATTTAGCCCATTAACATTCAGGGTAACCATTGAGAGATATGAATTTAGTGCCATTGTATTGCCTGTAAGGTGACTGTTACTGTATATGGTCTCTGTTCCTTTCTGATCTACCACTTGTAGGCTCTCTCTTTGCTTAGAGGACCCCTTTCAAGATTTCCTGTAGAGCTGGTTTGGTGTTTGCAAATTCTTTCAGTTTTTGTTTGTCCTGGAAGCTTTTAATCTCTCCTTCTATTTTCAATGATAGCCTAGCTGGATATAGTATTTTTGGCTGCATGTTTTTCTCGTTTAGTGCTCTGAAAATATCATGCCAGCTCTCTCTGGCCTGCCAGGTCTCTGTGGATAAGTCAGCTGCCAATCTAATATTTTTACCATTGTATGTTACAGACTTCTTTTCCCGGGCTGCTTTCAGGATTTTCTCTTTGTCACTGAGACTTGTAAATTTTACTATTAGGTGATGGGGTGTGGGCCTATTCTTATTGATTTTGAGGGGCATTCTCTGAACCTCCTGAATTTTGATGCTCGTTCCCTTTGCCATATTGGGGAAATTCTCCCCAATAATTCTCTCCAGTATACCTTCTGCTCCCCTCTCTCTTTCTTCTTCTTCTGGAATCCCAATTATTCTAATGTTGTTTCGTCTTATGGTGTCACTTATCTCTCGAATTCTCCCCTCGTGGTCCATTAGCTGTTTGTCCCTCTTTTGCTCAGCTTCTTTATTCTCTGTCATTTGGTCTTCTATATCACTAATTCTTTCTTCTGCCTCATTTATCCTAGCAGTGAGAGCCTGCATTTTTGATTGCACCTCATTAATAGATTTTTTATTTCAACTTGGTTAGATTTTAGTTCTTTTATTTCTCCAGAAAGGGCTTTTATATCTCTCGAGAGGGTTTCTCTAATATCTTCCATGCCTTTTTCGAGCCCAGCTAGAACCTTGAGAATTGTCATTCTGAACTCTAGATCTGACATATCACCAATGTCTGTATTGCTTAGGTCCCTAGCCTTCGGTACTGCCTCTTGTTCTTTTTTATTTTTGTGTTGAATTTTTCCGTCTTGTCATTTTGTCCAGATAAGAGTATATGAAGGAGCAAGTAAAATACTAAAAGGGTGGCAACAACCCCAGGAAAATATGCTTTAACCAAATTAGAAGAGATCCCAAATTGTGAGGGGGGGAGAAAGGGGATAAAAAGAGGTTCAAAAAGGAAGAAAGAAAAAAAAAAGAAAAAAGAAAAAAAAGAAAAGAAAAGAATTTTAAAAAAAGAAAACAAATAAGAAAAATATAAAAAAGAAAAAATATATATATTAGATAAACTAGTTAAAAAAACGTTAAAAAAGAAAAAGGTAAAAGTTTAAAAAAAAATTAACCAGAAGGCGAGAAAAAAAAACAAAAAATGAAAAAGAAAAAAATTAAATTAACTGCAAGACTAAAAAAAATCACAGGGAAAAAGCCATGAGTTCTGTGCTTTGCTTTCTCCTCCTCTGGAATTCTGCTGCTCTCCTTGTAGAGTTCCAGAGGACGGGGAATACAAATGGCGGCCTCCTGGTCTCCGGCCCGGAGGAGACGCACTCCTCAGTGCGTCCTCAGAGAACAGCGCCAGTTACTCCCGTCTGCCCGACCTCCGGCCGCGCTCCGAGCTCACCGAGCCTGCGACCGGTTCAAGGTAACACCGAGCTGTGAGCTTACTGTCGGCTCTGTCTCTGTAGCCGGCTTTCCCGTTCCAATACCCGCAAGCTCTGCGACACTCGGACACCCCCGATCCTTCTGTGACCCTGCGGGACCTGAGGCCACGCTGACCCCGCGTGGGCTTCGCCCCGGTTTAGCCTCTGAAGCGATGTCCCTCAGCGGAACAGACTTTTAAAAGTCCTGATTTTGTGCGCCGTTGCTCCGCCGCTTGCCGGGAGCCGGCCCCTCCCCCCAGGGTCTATCTTCCCGTCGCTTTGGATTCACTTCTCCGCCGGTCCTACCTTTCAGAAAGTGGTTGTTTTTCTGTTTCCAGAATTGCTATTCTTCTCTTCGATCTGACGATGGATTTTCAGGTGTTTGCAATCTTTAGATAAGCTATCTAGCTGATCTCCGGCTAGCTGAAGTAGTCTCAGCCTGCTACTTCTCCGCCATCTTGACTCCTCCTGTTAAATGTCTTCTGTAACACCCCAAGTATCCTAGCTTATTTTTGAAATTTTGATACCACTATCTTCTGAGATAGCTCATTCTATGTTTGGATCACTCTGACTCATAAAAAATGCCTCCGAACAGAATTCCCTTGCTCTGGTCTCCTGCTTTACTTGCTTCTCAAAAGATTCATCCTTGGGCAGATTCTCCAGGGAGCATTGGCTATAACTGGGAACACATGTCTCAAGGAATGACTGGTTAGCAATTCTTGGGATTTAAAGCAAATTATATTTTATTTACTGAAAATCTCCTAGCCAAAAATAAATAAATAAGTTCCTAGCATGACTTGACCTGAATTTCATATATATATATATATATATATATATATATATATACACACATATATATATTTGTTGTTGTTGTTGTTTATTTGACAGAGAGAGATCACAAGTAGGCAGAGAGGCAGGCAGAGAGAGAGGGGGAAACGGCCCCCCGCTGAGCAGAGAGCCCAACACGGGACCTGATCCCAGGACCCTGAGATCACGACCCAAGCCAAAGACAGTGGCCCAACTACTGAACCACCCAGGTGCCCCTGAATTTCTTTTTTTTTTTTTTTTAAGATTTTATTTATTTATTTGACAGAGAGAGAGAGATCACAAGCAGGCAGAGAGGCAGGCGGGGCGCGGGGAAAGCAGGCTCCCCGCTGGGCAGAGGGCCCGACTTGGGGCTCGATTCCAGGACCCTGAGATCATGACCTGAGCCAAAGGCAGAGGCTTAACCCACTAAGCCACCCAGGTGCCCCTTGACCTGAATTTCTAAGAGCCATCTCTACCTGGATCCATCCTAGACAATTAACAATTCATTCTCAAGAATGTTCCTGGGGTAGGAAGTAAGACTCTTCAATTATTTGGATCCTCAGATATTTCTGTTCTTGGGGAAACTTGTTTGGATATTCCTGTAGCAGCTGTTGAATGTAAGCAATATGTAGATCTAAGAAAGGTCTTGTCCTTGTCTCTAACAGGGCCCTGAACCAAGACTGTAAATATGGGCTCCATCCCTCCGATTCAGTCTTGCCAGGACAATGATAAGACTAATTGTTTCCATAAAGAGGGTAGTTTTAGACTTCCTGGAGATCTTAGCTTATATGTAGATCAAGGAAAATTGTAGGTATCATTTTGTGCCTTCATAAAGATAGTCAACAAAGCCCTTAATATAGTCCACAAAGCTATATATGATGTGGCACCTAACTATTGTTCCAGCCTCACTTCTCACTATGCTCTCCCTCTTACTCTGAGCTAGAGTTACACTGGCATTCTTTCAGTTTGTCAGAATCTGCATGTTCTTCCTACCACAGGGCTTTTCCACATGCTGTATCCATGTTCCAGAGTGCCCATAGCTTCCCTGTTCTCAATTCTAACCCTTCTTTCAGTTCCACTAAGCATTGCTTCCTCAAGGAAGTCTTCCCAGACAAACACCCACTGAGTCTAGGTTATAATTCTTTATTTCATTTCAAAGACTAAATACACCTTTCTTTCACCTCACTCTTCCAGTTGTAGTTTACACACTTATTAGCATGATTATTTGATTAATGTCTATCCCCCTTAGACTTAAATCTCCATTCACATAGTAGCTGCGTCCATTTTGCTCTCTGTCGTAGCACTTAACAGAGTGTCATGAGGTCACAAGAGTAGGACCCTCATAATGGGTTATTGCCATTATAAGAAGAGTCACCAGAGAATTTGCTCTTTTTCTTTCTTTCTCTACCATATGAGCACACAATGAGAGAAGGTGGCCACCTTCAAGCCAGGAAGAGAGAATTCAAGAACCTGACCATGTTAGCACCTTGATCTTGGATTTCCAGCCTACAGAACTGTGAGAAAATACACATCTGTTATTTAAGCTTCCAATCCATGTATTGTGCCATAACAGGCCACAACTAATAGAGTGGTGATACAAAGATGAGCAGGAAAGGCATGACCCCTATACTCATTGGTGGATAAATTGGGAAGATTGATATCAAACATTAATATAAAATGTGATTGTTAACAGTAAAGTACAGTGCAGCATAGGTATATGTGAAGAAGATATAGCCTAGTCAAGAACTAGGGAAAGAGCGCCCTTAAGAAAGAACATTTAATTAGAAATCTGAAGATTAAAACACTGTGGTGAGCAGTGGGGGAATTAAGGAGCATTCAGGTGTAGAGACCAGGAGCACAGGCATAGAATCAGTGACATGATGGTGCCTACTCATACCAGCTAATGCAAGCCATTGTTGACATCTTTTCCCAGCTCTGTGTTCAGTGATATCTCATTGGCTGCTGGAAACCAGACATGCTGGGGATATATACACAGCGAAAATTTTGCAAAATTTGCAAATCAGGACTATTCTTCCCAGAGAGCCATCATTTGTAAAATATTTACCACACCTAGCTGCGACACATGTTCAAGAAATGGGGAGAATATTAAAGTTGGAGCACAGAAAGTAAAAGACAAAGTGGAAAGACATGAGGCTAGAATGTGACTTTTAGGGATGGTGCCTGATCATTCGTTTATATATATATATACACACTCTTACTCGGTTCTTGCAAACAAGTGAGAATCACTGGGTTAGATTTAGAGGACCTTTTAACCTATGGTAAGGACCTTTTAATCTATAATACTGTTACAGTAATTCAAAGAGTAGGACAGGATTCTGGGAAGATGACAGAGTAGGAAGCATTGTCCATTAATAGGGAATTGGCTGAATAATTTATAATACATAAATATAATTGAATATAATGATGAAAATGAGGAAGATTTAGTCAGAAAATGACATGGAAAATATGACAAAAGAATGTATGAGAAAAAATTTAAAAATATAAAAAGTTAATGATCCAATGAATTGATTTCACTGACCCTTAATATGTCATAACTCTGTAATTAAAAAAGAAAAAAACTTGGATTTAGGATATTCTTTATAGAGGTTCTATTTATGATAAATGTCTGCTTTCTTTGTATCTTTTGAAATATTTTACGCTCCTTAAGCATGCATGTGCATGCACCCATGCATATGTTGAAATTTTAATTTCCTTCTAACACTGTGAAGATGCTATTCTACCATCTTCTGGCTTTCACTGATACTTTTACAAAATCAGGTATCTGTTTAAGTGGTATTTGTTTGCAAGTCCTCTGTGTTTTCTCTCTGGTTGCTTTCAAGATCTTTATCCTTGGTCTTTCACAATTTTTGTTAATTGTATCTAGGTTAGCTTCTTTTTATTGATCCTCTTTGAGATTCCTAGGACTTCTTGAACTTAAAAATACAAGAACTTTTACGAGTTCTGAAAAATTTGCATCCATTAGCGTCCCAGGATTGCCCCTCATCCATCTTCTCTATCCTTTCCTCCTGGTACTTGATTAATTACCTATTAAACGTCACTCCATCTCCCAAGCTTCTTAACTATTACAGTATTTTCTATTTCTTTGTTACCCTACTGTGTCTAGGGAATTTCTTTATCTTCCTGATAACCAATTCTATCTTCACATTTAATACTCTATTCTACCCATCTACTGATTTTTTTTTTTTTAGTTTTAATTATTGTGTTTTCTTGCTGCTGCAAATTCATATGCTGAACTTGTAACCACCAATAGGACTGTATTTGGAGAGAGGGCCTGTGAGAGGGTGATAAAGGCTGAATTGAAGCCAGAGGTAGAGTCCCTAGTCTGACAGAGTTGTTGCCTAAACACCAGAAACACTAGTGCTCATTCTCGCTGCCATGTGAGGACACAGCAAGAAGATGGCTGTCTGCAAACCAGGAAGAGAGCTCTTACCAAGAATCAAATTAGCAGACACTTTAATCTAAAGTTCCCAGCGACCAAAACTTTGAGAAAATAAATTTCTGTGTTTAAGCTAACCAGCCTGCGGCATTTTGTTATGGTATCCCAAGTTGACTAATAAAACTCTTAACATAATTTTTAAAATTAATTTTAAAATATTGGATAAATGTGTTTTGAAGCAATAATTTCTGTATTTGCATTCTTTGTGGGTCTGATCCCTTAGTTTCTTATTTCTGGTGACTCTTAATTATGATGATTTCTTTCATGTGCATCTTGTGATTTTTTAAAATATTTAGTTTGTATTCATTGGTATTTAACCAACAGGAATTTTTATTGACCTGGGTTTTTAAATCTCCAAGAAACAATTTACATTCTGCTGTTTGATATCTGGGGACTTGACCAGTTGATGATAAATTTAAACTGAATTTCCTATTTGGTTAAGGGAAATTTTCTTTGCTTTTTCAGTTTAGCTACTCTTTTTTGAATCTGTTGAGCTCCCACAAATACTGGATGATATTGTTGATACACATATACTAATCAACACTAATCAGTGTTGGAAACTCATGTGGTATCCCCCAGTAAGTATATAGGTCATTATTTGATTTATCTGAATGAGGAAGATTTCTCTAAGTAAATAAAATATGTGTGTAATTCTGGGTATGAAGAGTAGGCAGGCATAGACCCACAGTAGATGTTCCAACAAAGTGTGCCAATGTGCCTCATAACCTGAAAGCAGAAGTAAAACATTGTCCTTGAAATTTTCAAAGTTTGAGGTTTCAGATCACGTATCTTTTATCTTTTTCTTGGAGGCACTGGAATCTTCCCACCCTAGGTCTTTTTCATGAATCATAAAGGGAAACAGCATGCCAAGTGTAACCTCTATCTTTGACTTATTAAACATGGTATACATCCAAATTTTCTCTGCATTAAAGTTATTCAATTTACTCTAATGGCCATCATATTAGAGTTATGTCTAGTCATAACAGACAACAGCTGTAAGTCATTAGCTTGAATTATAATGCTTGTTAATTTTCATCATTAAAGACTTGGACTTAGATAGAAGGCCTCTGAATTTTGCCAATCTATCGCAAAATGGCTGCTTTTCATATGAGAAAACTATAAACTTAGAAAATTATAAGGAAACATAAAATAAGAGAAAAAGGAGAAAAAGTTAACTGATCATGAGTGATGATCCAAAGTGGTTCCATACTGGTCCACCTCTATACCCTGATCTCCGTCCCTTCTTCCTATCACAATTTATTGGTCTTAGGATAATGGCATAGAAAAATTTGTTGTTTAAACTCATTCATAAGTAATACGATACTGAGGGGCTACACTAGCCACTTTAGAATTAGGAGATTAGGAGGTTTGACCAAAGGATGATCTTCAATCTCTGCCCAAGGACATTCCTATTTCCCTAATCAGAAAAATAGATTTGCTCTTGTCCTGCAGTGCTGGTTTACAACCTTCTTCTGGGACTCTGCGACTTACAAGAGTTTGTGTCCCAGCCTCACTGAGTACTCCTAGTTGGCAGCCCACCTTAGCTGACTACAGGTTCTTTTTTATCTTATTTCCTGCCTCTCTCTTAATTCCGTCTAAACCCTCTCTGTAGCATGGTCATGGTATACTGATTCTGCAGTAGAATATCAAGCTATTGTACTTTTATAAAGAAGTCATATCTCTTTGTAATAAGTTACAAACACAATGCAACTTCAACAGAGTTTTTTGTTGTTGTTGTTATAATAACAAGAGTTCTAGTTCATTTTGTAAATAAGTGGTTAAGAGTTTTTTGTTGTTGTTGTTATAATAACAAGAGTTCTAGTTCATTTTGTAAATAAGTGTAAATGAAGTCTGGGGTAAAAATCAACTCTAATAGCTTTTAAAACATATTTTTTACAAGCAATAATTGTTAAAATACTGTGATTCTGATATAGATAGAAACTTATATCCGAGGAACTGAATGAAAAGGCAAGAAGAAGACTTAATTATTTAGATAAATAGATAGATAGATAAAGTTAAGTAGAGCTAAGGGGTGACTTTGGGACTGACTGATCCATTAGACACAATAGGCACAGATTAGTGGCCCATAAAACATATTTTAATTAAGGTGTTTTAAAATAAGAAAAAGGGAATCCTATGATAATAACTCCAGCCAAAATTATACTCATCTTTATTTAAAAAAAAAAAACAAAACACAGAATGCAATTTCTGATATTTCTTTAAAGATTTTTGTTTATTTATTTGACAGAGAGAGATCACAAGTAGGCAGAGACAGGCAGAGAGAGAGGAGGAAGCTGACTCCCTGCTGAGCAGAGAGCCAGATGCGCTAGATCTGGGCTGGATCCCAGGACCCTGAGACCATGAACTGAACTGAAGGCAGAGGCTTAACTCACTGAGCCACCCAGGTGCCCCACTAATATTTTTTTTAATGGAGGAGAAGCCCATGAATGAGAAAGTGCTTTGAACCCAAAATAATCACAGTGGGGTCCTGGTCTGGAGAGCATTAGCCTTTCTCTATTCCCAATCTCCATTAGAGTCACCCCCCATCATAAAGCTACTAAACAACATGCAGTGTCACTGAGAACAGTGTGCATGCTGGAGACATGCAATTTCAGGATAAGGAGCCTGCCCTCCCTTTGAACAAGATTTTTCCCTAATTCTCTCGCATACAGACTCTAAAGCTGCACTGGATTACGGTATGGAGAAACATTAAATTAAATCTAAAGTGTGTGTCTAAAATTCAAAATTTATTAAATGACTTTATGGTCAACAATTGCACGTAACAGAATTGAGAGTTTTTATACACACTTAGTCAATAGTTTCTAATCTTCGAAAGAATTCTGAAAGGAAAAAACCAATATACAACCTCAGTACAGGAACCAACTAATCATAATGAAAAAGAAAACAGCAGGAAGAGTATTTCTCTCAAACGTTAGAGAAATGGATTATTAGTTATAATATATAAAAATTTTAATTCTAATATATGCAAATATCATAAATGTTTCCTTAATGGCAAATAACATAAACAGTACAGAGTATACACAGTAAGCAAATAGGGGAAAGGGTTCTGCCTGTAACAAAATGCAAATTAAACAACAAAGTATGTTTTTATATCTTTACCTGGCAGGAAAGATGTAGTAATGATGAGGGAGCATGAGGCTGGCTGAAGACAAAACAAAAACTGGCGCCTTCTACCCCCCCCTCCATCCGCTCCCCCTCAGTCCTATGTGTAGCATCCCTCAGGCAGCCCTGACTGCCATGAACAATAAGCAAATAGTTAACTTGCAGAGCTCACAATCCTGCTAGACAGGAGTCTCCCTTGGCTTAGAAATGTCCTAAATCTCACTAACAAAGACGATTGATAGCAGGATTGTGACCCCCCACCAAAAAGTCTCCCAACTATCTTAATGTTAATGGCTGGTCTAAAGACAACATTGATCCAGCTGCAAGGGCAAGGCCTCTAGTAGGCCTGGGACATCCTGGCACCTTGTAGGCCCTCTTTAGCATATGAAAACTCCATTGAAACCTCCCTTCCCCCAACCGCAGGGTACATAACCTGCCATCCCTCACAACCTGGGGCAGCAGCTCTTCCTGCCCACGGGTCCTGTCCCCGTGCTTTAATAAACCACCATTTTGCACCAAAGATGTCTCAAGAATTCTTTCTTGGTCATCAGCTCCGGACCTCAGCCCACCGAACCTCACCTAGGTTCTAGAACTTCATCAGTAATAACGCTGGTGCCATCATTTAAGGGGAAACTGATGAAACTTTCTGACAGTGGTTGTAAACCAGGAACATGGCAGTATATACTGAACCATAGAGAGGTTCATGCCCTTTGACTCAATAATCTCATTCATTGTAATTTAGATGAGGAGATAGTTCACAAGGAGAGTACTTCTCTTCACTGCAGCATCCTTTATAACAGCAGAAATTGAAAACAGCCTACATGTCCAACAACAGGGACAGCAAAGGCCGTGACATAAATTGCAGTGCTTTAACTGGATAAAATACTCTGCAGCTCTCACAGTAATTATGAAGAATATGAGACAGTGTAAGGTGTTGTTCAAAATACTGTTTGCTAAACAAAATGTCCAGTTATAGAGATGTTTGATGATAGCTCTGTAAAATATACCAGTATGCAGACAAGGACTTTGGGGTGGTCAGAGGAAAAGAGATTGTGTTTGTTCCTGCTCCTTCTCTTTTAATCCTGAAGCTGGTGAGGTTTCTTTCAGCATGAATGCAATCCTCTACCTCCATTGTTTCTCTCTTTTCCCTTGCTCCTTCTCAATGGCTCACTGAATGGATTGCTGCTCCAGGGCACCCATGTGACTTAGCATGTTTTGTATTCAGTGCTGGGATATGGTAAAGATGAAGACTATCCCTTCTGCTCACTGAGCTCACAGTTCATATGCAGATGGATGAGGAAATATGTGCAATACAGTACAGAAATCCACAAAGTGAAATGCAGTACAGAAATCCATAAAGGGAAAAAAGGAAACTAAGCGAGAACCAGAACCCTTAAGAGTCACATGTCTCACCTCCTCAAAGGCATTTTGCATTTAGAAGGTGCTTTGGGAATTTGCTGCCTTAGTTACCGCACTTTCTGCTACAGGACAAATTTCCCTTGTGCTAGCTCCTCCCCCTGAGGTAAAAATCAAGGTTCCACCTCCACACTACCCCGCCATCAGCTTTTCTATAAACTCTGCTTCCTTTTCAGTCACAATCCCTACTTGTTTCTAATTCTACACGGAGTCATCACTGCTTAGCCCTCAGCCAGTCAAGCTAGTTGTGATCATTAAAACCCCAAGAAAAGATGGAGGGTTCCTGCAATCCAGGTGGAGGAAAAAGAAATTGCAGAAAAAGGATGAACTCAAGTGTACCAGCGCAGAGACATGCTACTGTGTCTAGAACGTGGTGAACACAGAAGGTAATGGCAGGAGTTGAACCTGGACGTGTAGACAGGGGCCCCACCACGTGGGGTCTGTGGGTCTGCATAGAGTCTGAAGTTTATTCTAGGTACAGTGGGAAGGTATGGAGTGGGGACACCGCTCTGATGTTTCTTTTCTCCTCCCTAGACTGCTTGCCCAGCATCTTCATGAACCCTGATCCTCATGGCAATAATAGGAAAGGAGTAGATTAGGTGATGATATCCATTTTACAGATGAGGAAAATGACACTGGACGAAGGCTACATGACTGGCAAGGGAAAGAAGAGTGGTAAGTAGGAATATTAATTGTCCTGGGAACTCAAGAGATAGAAGTTTTGGCCCTTTCTTTGCCACTAATCCATCCATCCATTTAGGTAATTTCCCTCTTGGCTTGTTGCTCACCTGAGAAGCCGTGCTCTGCAGGGGCCCTTCCAGATCTCTACTCTGAAATAATAAAATCTCACCATTCCCTTTCGACCTCCTCACCTGCAGCATCCTAACCCTAATGTACAGGCCACAAGCCGGACTGATTTAATCCAAATCTGGAGGAGGTGGTAAAACCCAGGTACCAGCATTTCGTGAAGTCCCAAGAGGTTCCAATGGACATTCAATGTTGAAAAGTAACAGCGAGAAATTCCTGGGGGGTTGCGGGGGGAGGCATGAAGCCCATCCAGATTTACCTCGCCCCACACCTCCCTCCTTCTATCACCTGTTCCCCAAGTGCCTGCTCACTGCCCTAGGGCTGCTGTTGAAGATGCTGGAAGGTCACACCCCTTAACTGCTTTCCACATTATTTGCTGTCCAACCCCTACACTCCACCTTGACAAGCCTAATGGATTCTGCAGATTAAATAATCCCAGTCATCTGGAGCTGTCCTGGGATTAGCCTGCCAGACAACCCTTGCTCCTGGTTCTAATTAAATAATTAATTGTAAATAGCTTTCCCTTTCTCCTTCAGCCACATGTTGATGAGCAAGGGTGGTCTCCAGTGGCATGCAGGAGCAGAAAGGAGCTGCTCATATGGAATGGTGGTTGTAGCAGCCACAGCAGCCATTGGGTCTAGAGAGACACAAAAAGCTCCAGGTCTTCCTTGTCAACTAACCACTCCTGATCTGAGAGGCCCAGCCAGGAACCATGCAAGAAATGTTCCAGGGTGGAATTTTCCATTTGGAAAGGCCCCAGGTGAAGTAATAGAAGACTTCCCTTTTCCCTGTTCACTTCCTCCATCCCAATTCCCCAAATTTCATCCTTGGCTCTGTTCTAGTACCCCCAAAGGATTCCTCATAATCTTAATCCTACTGAATTTAAGAGAGAAGTTATCACTCTTTCAAACTCCTCCTGTGGGCTCAGGTATCTTCCACCAGGGTATGGGAGGGTTCAAGTTCAAGGTACCTATTATCAACTCTCACTGGTGCCTTCCTGTGACTGAGGACTCCAAGTGAAGGAAGTAGATTATCTTCCAGGGAATATTATCCATGCCCCTTAACTCTTCCGTCCTCAAGTATGCTGCACAGGGTTATCTTGTTCATTTATACAATATTAATTCACTTATTTTCACCAGAAACAAGGTGAATCCTGTGTTTCTTAGACAAACTGCACAGAACAGGACCAGAGATAAATATGGCATTTAGTGTGACTTTCACTATAGCTGCAGTTCAGATGCTATCAATATATTACCCTCCCCTGTCAATATGTTTGTGTTTGTTTTCATTAGTCACTGGAGATCATATCAGTTGCAATATGCTTGGAGGAGATTTCAAAGGAAAGAGAATTAAATTGTGGCTGAGCCCCTTGGCTGATGTACAAATATATTGGGTGGACTGGGCTGTCCTGGCCAAGGCCAGAAAACAAGAAAAAAATATGACAATGAGAACAGTGTGTGTGAGCACCCAGGGGTGGTCTTGGCCCCATGGACTAGACCAACAGGAAGAAAAATTGTTTCTGGGCATAATGTGCTGCTGAAAAGTGGAAAATCCCAAACTAGCAGCATATGTCCCACACTGGGGGAAATACAGGAGGGTGTGAGCACATTTCATATCTCCCCCAAGCACCTTAAGACTGAATCTCAGAATAGAAAATCTGTCCTGCAATTAGGAATAGGACATTAGTGGCTCTCCATTGCCCGGAACTGTAAGTTACAACCAAGACAGGCCCACTCCCTAAGAGGAAGGACCATTACCCTCTCCCCCTGCTGTCCCCCTCCCCCCTGGAAACATTACTCATGCCTAATCTGCAGGTTGAGAAAAACAACCATGATGATTCACTTCTAAATCATGTTTACTAATTGGAATGCATCAGAATCATTAATTATGTTGTCACAGAAAACACGGTGAAATTCACAAGTCAAAAGATAAACTCCACCTGTTAGAAGGGAGAGGAGGGACAATAAAGTAACCTCCAAACTGAGAAGGCGCTTTGAAACCAAAACATGACACAGGTCACTCCATACCTTTTACACAGGGATTTCTTCAGGGTCACTTACTGACAGGGTAGTTAACGGCAGATGAACAATCCAGGCACTACACAGCTGTTCTCTGCTCACTCTGGGCCTCGATCCACAGCTTTTAAAAAGCAAGGGGGCATTATGACAAAGTCAAAAGGTATTTCTCTAAGGCGGTGCCATCCGTACACCAGTTCTATCACTACTGGGTACCTAAAATACTGCCTCTGAGTGCCATCTTGGGAAGATCAGAGCAAGCCTCCCTGTGGCCGATCGGGGCATACATTAACCTCCACGGGGCCTGGAACACAAAGCCCTGAGAAGAAGTCATTGCAGGGACGTGCACACGATGAAGGACCAAAGATGGAAGTCTACATTTCAGCACTCCTACACCACCTAGCAAGGGATACAGAGCCCCCTCACAACCTAATTTCAATCTACCTTTCAGTCTCCTCTCCAGCTTGTAGCCAGTCTTCTCCCTAATGTCCATTCTGTTCAGGAACTATGTGGTTTGGGTGATTTGAGCCCCCTCCCCCAGCTGTAAAGGTGATATGACAGATTTTAAACATCACAAATTCAACAGATGAGGACTTGCTTTGCCCAATATAATGCGATAGAAATTATGTCACACTCTTTTCAAGAGTAGATGTCAAGAGGCCTTACAGCTTCTGTTCTTACCCTCACAGAATGCTAGGCCCATGAGAGTAAACCCAAGCTGGCTTGCTGGAGAGGATGCACTGAAGAGAAGGGGACCCAGGCAGCCCAGACAAGCAGCAGACCTGTGACCAAAACCCTCCAGGGTGACCTGAGCTGACTTTCCAAGTGATACCAAGCATGTGACTGAGCCTGGCCAACTGTATGCAAGAGAGTGAGCCATCCCTGCCCAAATTCCTGACCCACAGAATCATGAACCGATACCATGTTGTGGTTTTGAACTACTAAATTTTGGGGTATTTTGTTATGGAGCAAAAGGTAATGGAAACTGTGGACTAAGCCAATCAGGGCAAATCCTTCCCTCCTGTCACAGTGGGTGCAGAACACAGGTTTGTCATCAGTGCAGGGCTCAGGGAATCAGTGAGAACCTCCAGGCTCCAGCTGGGAACACCCAGTCAAAGCTGTTCTTCCCTACTCTGCCTAGTGTGTTGTGGGGCGAAGCTGGAACTCTGGCAGCTTCTTGGGCTACCTTAAAAGGAACTGAGGAGGAAATCATGTGAAAAGTCTACAGAAGACTGCACAAAAATGAAGTCAGAGCCTTGATCAACGTCTCTGTCACACTTCACTGGACCTCACATCACCTGCGGACTTGTAGAATTATACACGTCATAAATCTTCTTGGCTATTTAAGACACTGGACCTAGGCTTTGGTGATTTGCAACTGGAAATATCCACCTGACACATTCCCAAAGCTCTATATCTGAGGTTTCATGTCCACTTTATAAAAGAAAACCCACTTCTCAAATGAACCCTGATGCAGAAGCATAAAATGAAAGACAATGCATTTGAAATGGGGGCCAGTCCAGAACCCTAAGAAACAGCAACTTCTTAACCCCTGTGTGAGTCTCCTAGGGCTGCTGTAAGAAGTTTCATGAACTGGGCATCTTATACCAAGAGAAATATGTTGCCTCAGAGTTCTGGGGGCTTGAACTCAGAAATCTGTGTGTCAGCAGTGCTGTGCTCCTTCTGAAAGCCATAGGGGAATCCTTCCCTGCCTCAGACTTCTGGTTTGCTGGCATCTTTGGTGTTCTTGGTGTTATAGATGCATCACTCCAACCCTCCATCTTCCCATGGTCTTCTCTCTGAGTCCCTTTCTATCATCTTCCCTCTGAGCATGTTTGTCTATGTCTAAATTTCCTCCTTCCATAAGGACACCACACTAATGACCTCAGTTCAACTTGATGACTTCTGCTAAGACCTTATTCCCACATAGAGTCAATTCTGGTTAAGACTTCAACACATCCTCTTTGGGGAGACACAACTCCATATATAACATAACATATATATACATATGTTATATGTGTATATATATATAATATGTATATATAATATATATATATATACATAACATATGTATATATATATGTATATATAATATATACATATTATATATATACACACATAACATAACTCCAGCCACAGCAGTCCCTGAGGCAGCCATGCAGGACACTACGCAGGGCTCTGAGGGAGACACTGTGTATTTATACTCTGTGCCATTTTACATTCTCATAATCTTCTCAAACTTTCCATCTTCTTCTTCTCTCATAGATTTCAAGGCACCTACTCTTGCCTTACTCTTTCCTCCATAAGAAATAATTTCTCTATTGTGTCTCTTAGTACTTATTCATAACTCAGATAAAACACTGTCAACACCTCAAAGATTAAATCTGTGTGTGTGTGTGTGTATACACTATATCCACACTAGACTGAGTATTGTCACTTTGACCTAGTGTAATGCCTGACATATAGTAGATATTCAGTAAAGTGAGATAAAATAAAATTATATAGCCTAACACCTTGTACTAATTGTTAGAGGACATTATTTATTAAATAGAAAAATGGGTTTTCTCATCCATCCTTTAAAGGACAATGACTTGGCAAACCACTCAAGATTTGAGGCTCCAGACTATGACATTGAAATGGCCTTGGAAATGTGTGGGAGGTGGAGGGATTTGAACAATGACTGGAAGTCACCCTTGTCCTAGATTTCCTCCCTTCTACTTCCCTTCTACTTTTTCCTTGAAACTAGCAATCCCATCATTTGAATGTTTAGATATCAAGTGTACCATCTTACAATTTTTATTATAGTCTTTTGTGGTTTCTAATTTTTGTTCATTAATGCTTCTCTGATATCCACATTGGATAAGGGTTGGAATGAAAATGGCAGAGCAGCAAAATCCCAACGAGGAAACATGCCGGGTGTTAACCTGTGTAGCTGCCACAGGGGTTGTGCCTGTGCTGGGGGGAGGGGAATGGACAAGGTTTAATACTGACATACAGGAAATGACCCTAAGAGGGAGGCCCACAGTTGATAAGGGGGATGGAGAAAGAGAGTGATCATCCTCAGTGGAAGTTCTCTTCCAACCTAAACCAAGGCTCTCCTGTTCATTGGCTGTTCTAGGATCAGATGTGTATCTTGCTTATATGAGTTTAAGAAATAACTCCAGCTCCCTCTTCATGCTTAACAGAGTCTCCAGCTACTTTGCCTGCTCTACAGGAGCCTGAATATCAGAACTCTTTTACAAAGAAACCACTGTGCTTAGCCCATTAGGCATACAATAGGGAAACACTCATCCAACAAACAAATATTAATATACATCCCATGGAAGTGTTGTGAAGATTAATGATACAATGCATTTTGAGTGCCTGGTAACATGCTGGACTTTAGATCCAATTATTGTAACCAAATCTTCATTTCCACCCTATAATAGATTTGTATATATAAAACTTTCACCATGTGCCTTTTCAGGTCTCCTTCTTGAAATGGATTGTATTGGCAAGCCCTGGTAACACTGAGTTTGACCATCTTACTTGCTTCGACCAATAGAATGTGAGTGGATATAATGTATGTCAGACCTAAGGCTTTAAATGTGCCTGAATTTTTTTTTTTCCCAGCCTTCTTGGGGCTTTCACCCTGTGCCATGTTTCAAAAAAGCATGTTTCAAGAAGTCTTTGATTCTTCAGCCTGGGTACAAACAAACTCAAGTGAGATCAGCCAAATGAAAACTCTGCAGAGTCATCAGCAAAAAAGATTACTGTTGATGTAAGACACTGAGATTTCTATGATTGCTAGTTATGCAGCATTATTGCAGCAATAGTTGACTAATACAGTGACTATTATTGTTATCACTATTACATCACTATCTCTACTGTAAGGAACATTGCAGCCTTCAGAATCTCTGTCCAGCAGGGAGCTCAGGATAGTACAGACTGAAGACAAACCACCGAGACTCACAGAATGTCGTATTTCAATCCATATATTGAAAAACTGATATCGAGATCTAGAATCAATTGCCTGAAGTCTCACTACTTGTTTGCTGACAGAACTGCAACCAGCATATGCTTCTGTGGTAGAGTGTCCACAACATACCTCTGTCTGTCCAGGATGGTCCCAGTTCACACCTGTTACTCCTCGGTAATTATTAATAGCTCCCATAGACCCTGAAAAAAAGTTCTTATTTTACAATAAATTATATAGTTACCCCACTTACAGACTAACATTCATAAAATTTTGTTTGGAAGCTGTCAATGAAGATGATTTAGATTCTGGATAAGATTTTTAAAATAAGGTATAAGAAATATAACTCAGACTGGATTAAGTCATAAAAGAGATTGTTTAGCTTATGAAGAAAATGGCAAAAAAAAAAAAAAAGAAAAGAAAAGAAAGAGTGTGGCTTAACTTGTCTGATCTATAAGCAACTTTCCCCAAAGACTGACTCTACCTCACTTTGGCAAAGTGATTAGCTGCAGTGCTTCCTCATTCCTATCACAGAAAAAAGGAAAGAATGTCTCTACTATCCCCCAGAAGAGCAAAGAGGTATATTTCCCATAGGCTCCAGGCAAATAAATCCTTAGGCTCTTTGACCCACATTTGATAGCATGCCCATCCCTCCACCAAACTCTGAGGCCAGAGAGCAGGGGTCATGCTAATCTGGAGCCCATGTCCTGCCTTACAGTCCAGGGTTGGAGTTAACTTTCATCAAAAGGGCTTGGGCTGAGTAGGGTTGCTGTTAATACTGAACAAATATCAGGAGAATTGGCAGGAGAAGGGGAAATGGATATCAGGGAATCACCGCTTGTCCATTTAGCACAGAGCTTGTTGTCTTCAAAAGATAAATTGTGTTTCTGCCTTTAAACCATGAGTTTAAGGAATCTGGGATCATGCAATCCCAGGGAGTGGTCAGCTGGTTT
Source organism: Mustela erminea (assembly GCF_009829155.1). NCBI lineage: Eukaryota > Metazoa > Chordata > Mammalia > Carnivora > Mustelidae > Mustela > Mustela erminea. Next base: position 69,338,024 of record NC_045622.1, on the reverse strand, counting down.
TTGCCAGGAGTTCCCAACATCTGACCATCAGATGGCTAAAGTGCACAGTGGGACTGAAGGGTATTTCCCTGTGTACATACCATCTGGGCTAGAATGAAACTGGGTCAGAGCATGAGACACCTCTGGATTCGATTTCCAACTCTACTACTTACTATGTAACCAAGTGTGTCACTTAACCTCTGTATAGGTCTCTGATTCCCTGGGGCAATAATGCCTACTTCATCATGTTTTGAGAGAATTAAAAACATAAAGCTTTTACATTTTCTAGTTCAATGCTAAATACAAGGGTAATCAATGTCCTTTCTTTGAGCCTTAATTACTTGTTCAGACAGAACAGAATCAGAACAAAAACTGTAACAGCCTAAGGCATTGATCTTTACCAAGGAGAAGATACCATTATCTGAGTTTATGAGACACAGCTTGGGTCTACCTCCCTCTGGTCTCTCCTGCAAACATGCTAACAAATTCATAGCATTTTGGGGGTCCGTTTTCTGGACTTGCCTGCCATCCCTGTCAGATTCTTTCCTTAGTGCCTGTTAATTAATGATGTTGCAGTCTTCTTCTGAATCAGTTTCTTTCAGAGTCCATACCTTGGTCTCTTACAGATGCCAAATCCCAAGCATTAAATGTGAGATTACTTGTTTTGACATATGGTCCTGCACAGAGGCTCACTTTAGTCCTCTATGAACTTAACCACCTTCCTTGGCTATCCTTCCTCTTGATGGAGAATGTCAAGTGGATTACAGAGAGTGAAGTCCTTCTGTAAAATTCAAAGCACTGTGCAGAAAAGGGTAGCATTATATATGCACTGTTAGAGGGGCAAGAGTTCGTGGACCTCAAATCAGACTGGCCTCCTTCCTCCCTTCCTATACTCCCTGTAAGTGGACACTGCAACCAAGCCTTGGACGACATCTTTTTTTTTTTAAATAAATTTAGATTTCAGATGAAGTGCAAAGATAACACAGACTTCCATTTACCCTTCCCTTCACCAGCTTCTCATGGTGTTACCTTTTGACATAAACATGGCCCATTTATCAAACTAAGAAATTAACATTGATACAAAATAATAACTAAACTATAGACTTTATTTAGACTTCATCAGCCTTTCCACTAGTATCTTTTCTGTTCCAGGATATCACACTGCGTTTAGTTGTCACGTCTCCTTAGTCTTCTCAGATTCTTTAACAGCTTCTCAGTATCTCCTTGTTTTTCATGACCTTGATGCTTTTGAATACCCTGGTCAGGCATCCGTTAAATAATTTTTGTGTGTGTGATTTGATAAAGGTTAGGGATCTTGGGGGAAGAATATCCCAGAAGAGAGGTGTCTTTCTCATTGATTGTATCAGAGTCCATGATGTCAATATGTATTCCTAGTGATATTAACCTCGAGGTCTTGGTTAAGATAGTGCCTACCAGGTTGTGCCTATTAGCAAAGTTACATAATTTCCCTTTCCATATTCTGTCTGTTACATAAGAGTCATGAAGTTTTGCCCACACTTAGGGCCACATAAGTAGTTCCTTACTTTCTGCACTGTACGTTGCTCCAGACTCATCTGTATGTTCCCTGCCTCAGTCCTAGTATCAGCCATTTCTGCAAGGATTCCTGCTTCATTTTATTGGAGGGTTGTATTTAGAAACATCATTAGCGATCAGGGAAATTCACATCAAAACCACTTTGAGATACTACTGTATACCAGTTAGAATGGCAAAAATAAACAAGGTAGGAAACAACAAATGTTGGAGAAGCTATGGAGAAAAGGGAACCCTCTTACACTGTGGGAATGCAAAGTGGTATAGCCACTTTGTAAAACAGTGTGGAGATTCCTCAAAAAGTTAAAAATAGAGCTACCCTATGACCCAGCAATTGCATTACCAGGTATTTAGCCCAAAGATACAGACGTAGTGAAAAGAAGGGGTACATGCACCCCAGTGTTCATAGCAGCAATGTCCACAATAGCCAAACTGTGGAAGAAGCTAAGATGCCCTTCAGCAGACAAATGGATAAAGAAGATGTGGTCCATATACACAATGGAATATTACTCAGCCATCAGAAAGGATGACTATCCACCATTTGCATTGAAATGGATGGAACTGGAGGAGATTATGCTGAGTGAAATAAGTCAAGCAGAGAAAGACAATTGTCATATGGTTTCATTTCTATGTGGAGCATAAAGAATAGCATGGAGGACATTAGGAGAAGGAAGGGAAAAATGAAGGGGTTGGTGACCAGAGGGGGAGACGAAGAATCATGAGAGACTATGGACTCCGGGGAAAAAAACTGAGCGTTTTGGGGGGGGGGGGGATGGTTTAGCCTGATGATGGGTATTAAGGAGGGCAGGTGCTGTAACGAGCACTGGGTGTTATATGCAAATAATGAATCATGGGACACTACATCAAAAATTAATGAAGTACTGTATAGTGGCTAACATAGAATAAAAAAAATTAAAAAGAAAAAAAGGAAACCAATTTCTAAGTGCTAGGTGTGCTACATCTTTCAGTCAGCTTAAATGCCAAAGAATACAGCACAGCTTTGGGATTGATTCCCTCATCTCTTTATTCTTGGTCTTTCCCCTGAACAACATCCTACATAAAATCTCTCCAAAATCCCTTCATTCATTCATTCATTCACTCACTCATCCATTGAACAACATTTATTGAGCTCCTACCTACCATATGTTAGATACTATTATACCTGACACTGGAAATGAGGTTGTCATTTAGACAGCCTAGGTGCAAATTGTCTGAAGGGAGAGTTCTGCCATAGTGTAAAAAAACAGACGGGAATTAGGCAAAGAGAGAAGGGTTGTGGGGTCAGATAAAAGAATGGATAATAAATGCATGTTTCTCCAAGGATGTACCCACAGGGACACTTAGAGAATCAGGTTATTTAATCAGATAATATAATTTTATATTTGTGAGTAGCTCCATTCTCCCACAAGGGAGGAATAGAAAGGGAATTTATAAAATCCTAACCATCTAATAATATTACATGGAAGAAATTAATGGCCAGAAAAACAAAATGCCAAAACCAGTGAGGAACACAAACCAACTATGTGTCCTAGAGCAAATGCCTGGAATTCAACTCAAAGAATACGGAGAATAGCCCCCATGTGGTTGTTGCAATGCTGTGTGCTGGGGGTGGAGAAGCAACCAGGAAAGATTATGTCTCACACTCAAGCACATCCAGCCAGGGGTGCTGAGCTTTATAGAGGGGAATTCGCATGGAGCTAGAGGGCATATAGCAAGGGATTTAACCATCTCCAGGGTCCAAGAAAGTGGTCCTAATGATGAGGATTGGAGGAAGAGAAGGAACTGATGAAGAGAAGAAACCAAGATCTGGATGCTAGATGAGCTGCATCATGTGATTGGCTTAAATCTCAAACAACTCATCTATTACCATAGTTTTGCAATTAATTCCCTGATCCCTTCACTACTCCTACTCTTTCTCCTGAATAGAATCATACTATCCTCAATATTCATACATTCGGAGGTGCCTGAATGGCTCAGTGGGTTGGGCCTCTGCCTTTGGCTCAGGTCATGATCTCAGGGTCCTGGGATGGAGTCCCACATTGGGCTCTCTGCTCAGCAGGGAGCATGCTTCCCCCATCCCTACCTGACTCTCTGCCTCCTTGTGATCTCTGTCAAATAAATAAATAAAATCTTAAAAAATATATAATCAGGGACACCTGGGTGGCTCAGTGGGTTAAGCTTCTGCCTTCGGCTCAGGTCATGATCTCAGGGTCCTGGGATCGAGTCCCACATTGGGTTCTCTACTCAGCAGGGAGCCTGCTCCCCCCCCCCCGCCTCTCTGCCTAGTTATGATCTCTCTCTGTGTCAAATAAATAAATAAAATCTTTTTAAAAATATTCATACATTCATTCATTTACGTATTCAACATCAAATAAAAAGAGAAATAAAAAGTATTCTGACACTATACAGATTATATAAACATACAAATTCTGAGCAGGAATCCAAGCCTGCTTTGAATAACATTCTTTAGTTTAACTGGATGCCTGATTATTACATCCTAACAACCCACAGGGTCTTTAAATAAATGCTGACATGTAATACTGATACAAGAGTTCTAAAGCATTAAGCAATGTACTCTTCTGAAAATCTTTTTATTCACACACACAAAAAAATCCAACAAAACTCCAAAAGTTAGTGAATTAAAACAAAAACAATCATTCTGCTAGCTCAGAGATATAAGGTTTGGCAGGGCTTGGCATTTCCTGGGGTGCATTGACTGAAAGCATGAGGACCCATTTCCAAGTTGACTTAATCAACTGGTTACTGTTGGTTGTCATTTGGGAGCATAGCTGGGGCTGAAAGCTGGAAACCCCATGTTTCTCTTGCGTGGGTCTCTCTGCATGGCCTGGGCTTTCTCATGCAATGAGAAATTCCAAAGACAGAAATCCCCAGAGTCAGAGCTAGGACAAAGCTGTATTGCCTTTTATGACAGCCTCAGAAGTCTCATCATGTGCCACCTGCTGAACTGTATCCCTTGACCTAGTCACAAAGGTCTAGCCAGTCTAAATGGAAGAGGAATAAACTCCATCTCTTAATGGGAATATGGCAAGGTTTTTTTTTTTTTTTTTTTAAAGCGGGTAGGATGGAAAATAATATTGCAGGTGCTCCTGGAAAATACAATCTGCCAGCCAAGAGATAATTTCTTCAACTCCAAAGAGATAATTCATAGTAAAGTGGTATTGTCAAAACAAGGATATCCAAGTTTTGTTGTCTTTCATTGATCTGATTCTTATTTTTCTTATTTATTTTATTTTCAGCGTAGCAGTATTCATTGTTTTTGCACCACACCCAGTGCCCTATGCAATCCGTGTGTTCTCCAATACCCACCACCCGGTTCCCCTAACCTCCCCCCGCCCCTTCAAAACCCTCAGATTGTTTTTCAGAGTCCATAGTCTCTCATGGTTCACCTCACCTTCCAATTTCCCTCAACTTCTCCTCTCCATTTCCCCTTGTCTTCCATGCTATTTGTTATGCTCCACAAATAAGTGAAACCATATGATAATTGACTCTCTCTCCTTGACTTATTTCACTCAGCATAATCTCTTCCAGTCCCATCCATGTTGCTACAAAAGTGGGGTATTCATCCTTTCTGATGGAGGCATAATACTCCATAGTGTATATGGACCACATCTTCCTTATCCATTCATCCGTTGAAGGGCATCTTGGTTCTTTCCACAGTTTGGCGACTGGGACCATTGCTGCTATAGACATTGGGGTACAGATGACCCACAGCAAATACCATCCTCAATGGAAAAAAGCTTGCAGCCTCCCGTTGAGATCAGGAACACGACAAGGATGCCCACTCTCACCACTCTTATTCAACATAGTATTAGAAGTCCTAGCAACAGCAATCAGACAACAAAGAGAAATAAGAGGTATCCATATTGGCAGTGAAGAAGTCAAACTCTCTCTCTTCACAGATGACATGATTCTTTATATGGAAAACCCAAATGACTCCACCCCCAAACTATTAGAACTCATACAACAATTCAGCAACGTGGCAGGATACAAAGTCAGTGTACAGAAATCAGTGGCTTTCTTATACACTAACAATGAAAATACAGAAAGGGAAATTACAGAATTGATTCCATTTACTATAGCACCAAGAACCATAAGATACCTGGGAATAAACCTAACCAAAGACGTTGATCTGATTCTGAAAAACTATTTTACTAGCATCATCAGTTTGTCTTTATTTCTGGAACACTCAGTTTAACTCCCTATTAAGGCTAAAAGCTGTGGCAGTTACATGATCGCCAGTTTTCTTTAATGGATGAAAAACAATTTATTTTGTTTTCCTATTCATCTTCCATTTAATTTAGCACATAGAAATTATTAACTATTATTATTATTATTCCATATCAGACATTGTATTTTCATTTGAAGAAATCTAGATGTAGAAAGGTGAAAACAACTTTTCTAAATCACAATTGAATTAAATTTAAATTTAAGCAATTTTCCTCTAAAATCACAATAGTGTCACACCTGGGACTTGAACCTAAATCTTGTTCTAAACCTAGGTTCTCACCATTAATTAAAACCTGTCAGAAGCTTGAGTCATGATTTACATGTCAAGCATATAAGTAGAAAAATCCTCAGGTTCAGTCTAAGTGTGCTGAGATACCCTCCCCCAAAAACTGTATGCTAAGATCTTTCATGCCAGGGATGTGAGTTGATAGAAATTTACATTTGAATATAACAATGTCTATTGTTCTGAGAGAATACTTGAACTAAAAAAGCAAAATCTAAAGATCCAATGTGGAGAGAACTAAAATATTGTGTTGCTCTTTCTCCATTCTTCTACCAATTCAATTTCATGAGTCTATAACACATTGATTAAATGGCATAATAAGATAAGGAGTTCGGAGATAAAAGGAAACACAGAAATCTTGCTAATATAAAACAAATTACAGGATGCTTCCAGAAGGAAGCTGATCTTGATCAGGGAAATGAAAAAAAATGAAAGATATATTGTGAAGATGACAGTCTAGAGTTCCACCCAATACTGGCTGTGCATCAAAATCACCTGGAGAGTATAGTAACTATTCAACACTCAGACCTGATTTCTGGAAATTCAGACTCATTTGGCATAAGGTGGGGCCTGGGAATGTGTTTTTATCACTACCCACATGTTAATGTAATAAGTATTTTGGAAAACATAACTTTAAGGCAAAACTCAAGAGATTGTTTTTACTTCAGTTTTTACCATATATTTAAATTATTGATGTCGTTCTCTCTGCCATCGTCCCCCCCCCCCCGCCTCCTCTTCCCCCTCCTCCCCCTCCTCCCCCTCTTCCCTCTCTCCCTTCCCCTCCCCTTTCCTCTCCTCCTCTTTTTGGAATACCTACAAGGCAATGTCTGTTCATTATTAGAAGCCAAGATTCTGATTCATTCTGTCGCAATTATCATATTAGATTATTGTAATATCTTTTGTGGTGAATCAGATGAAACACCATTTCCATATTTTTATTAGATTTAAAAATAGAATATAATTACAGTACTTGATGTGTTAAATTTGCACTTCCTTTAAATATCAAAGTTTTGCCACTGAACTGCAGCAGTAGTATTTGGTTGAACTTTTCATTTTAGTAGAGAAATGACTGAATCCTAGAATCAATTTTTTTTCTTTAAATGTTTACTACATCTTTGAAAACAGGATAGATACTCCAATAACTTATCATAAGTTTGAGTTCTTCAAAAGCTACCCTGTTACTACTGGGCATTTGTTAGAACTTCTTAGAAAGCTTTTACCCCCTTCCTACTCCAACCCCATAGTGAACTAGGCAGGGTTACCCAAAATGTACTGAGAATTTTCATAATGGTTTCTTATGTCCTTGGGTCTCAGGAGAAATTCTTTACTTGATTCAAAAGTTTTTTGAGCATATACTCCATTCTAGGCACAAGAAATACAAGGGTAAACAAGAGAGATACCATTCTTGCTTTAATGGTGTTTAACAATCTGATGCAAAAGAAAACAGATAATTTTATCATATAAATTATAACTGTCCAGCAAAAGTAGGAATAAACTTTCTTAGTAACTTCCCCCTGTCCTGACTCATCACCTGAAGGAACCTAGATTCTCTATCTTTCTACAGAGACAGCAGAAAGGATTTCTTGGTAGCATTTTGGCAAGTGAAAACTCCTGACATTATGAGGCAAAAGAAACAAGCCCTTCCCCTCTTTATCACAATGCAAAGCAGTGACAAGGAGACAAGGAGAAACAAACCATGTCAAACCAGTGATCTCTGCTCAGCCTTAGAGCCCCTGAGGAGTCTACCCATATATTATCATTTTAACTGAAGGTTTCCCTGTGGAGGGCACCTATTGGAGCTGAATAGAAGTTAGGCACTGATGTCTTAAATGTGTTTGACTATGGCTTAAAGGTGTGCTAAAGACAAGTGGTCCAGGGCTGAGGGGTTCCCAAGGGCCTTGAAGATCCTCTAGGATTTTTCGCTTTGTGGCCAAACACTGACTTTGATCTGAATATTTGACAGCTTATCTCTCACTATCTTCAGGGACTGATTATATACCTGCCTGGAAATGAAAAGAGTTTCTACTTGCATCCTTAGAATCCAATTATCCAGGGACACACCCCTCACAAAATAGCAGTCTGGAATGCTTCACTCATCCATTCACAGTGGACTTGGGTCTCTACCATGGCTGTGCCTCATCAAAGAAACTGCAAGAACACCCATTCGTCAGGTGTCCCCTTGCCTGCAAACCTCCCTTATATCAGACAAAGCTGAGAAGAGATCAAGAAACTCACCCCTGGATAACTGACGTAGGTGTCACAAAAAATCATTGCTGCTACCATTACCACGACTGAGTTCTCACTCCGTGTCTGTAGGCTCTGCACTCACACACAGTTCTAACCTGCTTGACTGCTGTCCATTGTTGTCCTGAGCACAAGTTAGTTGAAGGTGTTGTTACAGAAGACCGTGAAGTTCCTGACCATTATTTGTAAATGCTCACTTGGTATCTATTTACTCCATGTTTACACATAGTTCTGGCCAGCCCTATTTTTCTCCTCATCAGTACAGATTAATTGTGTAGATGTCTAAAACCCTTTTTACAGTTATTGATTATAATTTACAGATTTGCATGTGGTGCCTATAGGCTCTTTGTTCCCACAGTTTGCAAAGCATTTTTTCTAGTCTTCCATACAAGTTGATAAAATTTGGCACTTGAAATGGTGAGGTTTTGTTATAATCATATGAAGAAGATGCTTAACTAACTAAGCCACCCTGGTGACCCCACTGCAGCATTCTTTGCAATAGTTAAGACAAGGAAGCAACCTAAGTGTTCCACAGTGGATGAATAAATTAAGAAAATGTGGCATATATGGCCAAAAGAATACTATTCAGCCATAAAAAAGGAAGAAATCTTGCTATCTGTGACAACGCGGATGGACTTTGAGGTCCTTAAGCTAACTAAGTGAAATAAGTGAGAGAAAGAAAAACACCATACAATCTGCCTTTTATTTTGAATCTTAACTGTTGACAATGAACTTGGGTACAGAAAATAGATTGGTGGTTGCCAAAGGTTGCCAAAGGAGGTGGACAGAATGGGTATAGTTCATGAAAAAATAAAACTTCGAATTAAAGGATAGAGGCAAGATGGTGGAGGAGTAGTGGACTGAAATGACATCATGTCACAGGATTTCAGCTAGATAGTTATCAAACCACACTGAACACCTAAAAACTCAATGGGAGATCAAAGAGAAGAAGAGCAGCAATTCTAGGAATAGAAAATCAACCACTTTATGAAAGGCAGGATGTGCAGAGAAGTGAATCCAAAGCAACAGGAAGATCGACTCCAGGGGGAGGGGCTGGCTCCCAGCAACTGGCAGAGCAGTGGAGCACAAAATCAGAACTTTTAGAAATCTGCTCCACTGAGGGATATCGCTCCAGAGGCTAAGCAGTGGGGTCCCCTTGTGGGGACAGTGTGGTCTCAGCACTGGCAGAGTCACAGAAAGATTGGGGGTGTGTGAGTGTAGCAGAGCTCTGAGGTATCGGAGCAGGAAAGCCGACTACAGAGACAGAGCTGAGGAATGAATTTTCAGCTCCGGGTTACTTTAAATGATGATCCAAGGTACAGCTGGGCTGCTGCTCTTTGAGCAGGGACCCCTCAAGAGGCAGATCCAGGGAGACTCAGCTTTTGATAGGGGTTACATTAAATGTGTAGATTGCTTTAGGTAGTATAGACATTTTCACAATATTTGTTTTTCCAATCCATAAGTATGGAACGTTTTTCCATTTCTTTGTGTCTTCCTCAATTTCTTTCATGAGTACTTTTTAGTTTTCTGAGTATAGATTCTTTGCCTCCTTGGTTAGGTTTATTCCTAGGTATCATATGGTTTGGGGTGCAATTGTAAATGGGATTGGCTCCTTAATTTCTCTTTCTTCTCTCTTGTTGTTGGTGTATAGAAATGCAACTGACGGGGCACCTGGGTGGCTCAGTGGGTTAACCCTCTGCTTTTGGCTCAGGTCATGATCTCAGGGTCCTGGGATCAAGCCCCACATTGGGCTCTCTGCTCAGCAGGAAGCCTGCTTTCTCCTCCTCTCTTTCTGCCTGCCTCTCTGCCTTCTTGTGATATCTGTGTGTGTGTGTGTGTGTGTGTGTGTGTGTGTGTTAAATAAATAAATAAAATTTAAAAAAAAAGAAATGCAACTGACTTCTGTGCATTGATTTTATATCCTGACACTTTATTGAATTCCTGTATGAGTTCTGTTTTAGAGTGGATACTTTAAAGTATCATATAATCTGCAAAGAGTGAGAGTTTGACTTCTTCTTTCCCAATTTAGATGCCTTTAATTTCTTTTTGTTGTCTGAGTGCTGAGGCTAGGACTTCTAGTACTATGTTGAATAGCAGTGGTGGTAATGGACATCCCTGCCATGTTCTTGATCTTAGCAGACAAATGCTCAGTTTTTCCCCATTGAGAATGATACTTACTGTGGGTTTTTCATAGATGGCTTTGATGATTTTGAGGTATGTACCCTCTATCCCTACACTTTGAAGAGTTTTGATCAAGAAAGGATGCTGTACTTTGTCATATGCTTTTTCAGCATCTGTTGAGAGATTCCTATGGTTCTTGTTCTTTCTTTTATTAATATGTTGTATCACATTGATTTGCAGATGTTGAACCAACCTTGTAGCCCAGGAATAAATCCCACTTGGTCATGGTGAATACTTCCCTATCAAAATACCATCAATTTTTTTCAAAGAAATGGAACAAATAATCCTAAAATTTACATGGAACCAGAAAAGACCCTGAATAGCCAGAGGAATGTTGAAAAAGAAAGTCAAAGTGGATGGCATCACAATTCCAGACTTGAAGCTCTATTACAAAGCTATGTTCAAGACAGTATGGTACCGGCACAAAAACAAACACATACATCAATGAAACAGAATAGGGAGCCCAGAAATAGACCCTCAACTCTATGGTCAACTAACCTTTGACAAAGCAGGAAAGAATGTTCAATGGAAAAAAGACAGTCTCTTCAACAAATGGTGTTGGGAAAATTGGACAGCCACATGCAGAAGAATAAAACTGGACCATTTCCTTACACCACACATGAAAATAGACTCAAAATGGACCTCAGTGTGAGACAGGAATCCATCAAAATCCTTGGGGAAAACATAGGCAACAACCTCTTCGACCTCAGCCACAGCAACTTCTTCCTAGAAACATGGCCAAAGGCAAAAGAAGCAAGGGCAAAAATGAACTATTGGGACTTCATTGAGTTCAAAACCTTCTGCACAGCAAAGGAAACAGTCAACAAAACTAAAAAACAACTGACAGAATGGGAGAATATATTCACAAATGACATATCAGATAAAGGGCTAGTATCCAAAATCTATAAAGAACTTACCAAACTCAACACCCAGAGGACAAATAATTAAATCAAGAAATGGGCAGAGGACATGCACAGACATTTCTGCAAAAAAGACATCCAGATGGCCAACAGACACATGAAAAATTTTTCCACATCACTTGGCATCAGGAAAATACAAATCAAAACCACAATGAGATATCACCTCACACCAGTCAGAATGGCTAAAATTAAGCAGTCAGGAAATGACAGATGTTGGAGAGGATGCAGAGAAAGAGGAACCCTCCTATACTGTTGGTGGGAATGCAAGCTGGTGCATCTACTCTGGAAAACAGGATGAAGTTCCCTCAAAAATTTGAAAATAGAGCTACACTATGACCCAGCAATCACTCTACTCGGTATTTACCCTAAAGATACAAATGTAGTGATCCAGAGGAATGCGTGCACCTGAATGTTTATAACAGCATTGTCCACAATAGCCAAACTATGGAAAGAACCTAGATGTCCATCAACAGATGAATGGATAAAGAAGATATGGTATATATATACAGTGGAATACTATATAGCCATCAAAAGAAATGAAATCTTGCCATTTGCAATGACATGGATGAACTAGAGGGTATTACGCTGAGTGAAATAAGTCAATCAGAGAAATACAATTATCATATGATCTCCGATATAAGGGATTTGAGAGATGGGGGGGCTTTGGGGGGTAGGGAAGGAAAAAATAAACAAGATGGGGTGGGAGGGAGACAATCCATAAGAAACTCTTAATCTCACAAACCAAAGAGAGGATTCCTGGGGGGAGGAGGAGTATGGAGAAGGACAATTCCCAAAGGTTAATGTTATGGACATTGGGGAAGGTATGTGCTATGGTGAGTGCTGTGAAGTATGTAAGCCTGACGATTCACAGACCTGTACCCTCTGGAGCAAAGAATATATTATATGTTAATAAAAATAATTAATAAAAAATTAAAAAAAATTTTTTTAAAGAATGGATTTTGTTATAAGCACTTTCCTTTTCCTTCTTACCCGCACTCAATGTTCCACAGAGACCACTAGCTTGAGAAGAATTTCAATTAAAATTTGCAGTGAAGACAAACCATAAGTGACTTTTAATCTCACAAAACAAACTGAGGGTTGCTGGGGGGAGGGGGTTTGGGAGAAGGGGGGGGATTATGGACATTGGGGAGGGTATGTGCTTTGGTGAGTGCTGTGAAGTGTGTAAACCTGGTGATTCACAGACCTGTACCCCTGGGGATAGAGTATTACGCCTCCATCAGAAAGGATGAATACCCAACTTTTGTAGCATCATGGACGGGACTGGAAGAGATTATGCTGAGTGAAATAAGTCAAGCAGAGAGAGTCAACTATCATATGGTTTCACTTATTTGTGGAGCATAACAAATAGCATGGAGGACATGGGGACTTAGAGTGGAGAAGGGAGTTGGGGGAAATTGGAAGGGGAGGTGAACCATGAGAGACTATGGACTCTGAAAAACAATCTGAGGGTTTTGAAGGGACGGGGGGTGGGAGGTTGGGGTACCAGGTGGTGGGTATTATAGAGGGCACGGATTGCATGGAACACGGGGTGTGGTGCAAAAATAATGAATACTGTTATGCTGGAAATAAAAATAAATATAAAAAAATATATATATATATTAAAAAAAATAATAATAAAAAATAAAATAAAATAAAATTTGCAGTGAACATAATCCTGGGGAAGGTAAGTTCCTGAGAATAAGCTAGTTCCATGCCCTTGACTTCAGTTTTCAACCCTCAATATTAATCACATTTCCTGTGATACATACATGTTTACAGAACTGTTCTTTACTTCAGAAAACTGTTTGTAGTGGTATGTCCATTGGGAATTATTTGACCGATGTTTGCATTTTTTAATAAATCTAAATCTCAGGAAGGTCTGGGCCATGACTGATTTTGTCCACCATTACATCCCTAGCAACTAATCAAGTAGGTGCTGAATTATTTTGTGATGAATGACAGAAGGAAGAGGCAAGTCCAGAGGCCAGATTTCTGGTTGTGTTGGTATTGTCTTGTGTGCCCTTGGATAGAGCATTACACTTCCTCTGATTCTCAGATACCACATTTGGAAAAGGATCCTCAACAAGATGGTCATAAAGGGTTCATCCACTTGAGACTTCTAAACTATTTAAAAAGAAAAAGATAGAAGATGTCAAGATTAGAGGATGGTCCAGAAGGAAGCTGAAGGAGAGGCAGTGGCATCTCCAAGACATGGCAGGAAAGATTCCTGTGAGAAATGTGATCTGTATTCAGCTGTCTAGACTGGAAATTTTGTGAAGAAAGTAAGTTTCTCATTGAAACCCTCCTTTTCCTTTCTGTATCCCTTTCTTGAAATCCCACACCTACCACCATCATCATCACCACAGGACCAGCTCCAACAAATTGGTGTCATTATGTATCCCATTCTGTTTTGCCTCTAACATAATGTTGGAATTAACTCATGCATGGATAAGCATGTTTTAGAAACGTCCTCTCACTGTACTTCCTGTTTTCAGGGTTTGCATTTGCCAATGTAGCTTTTTCTAGGGAATGTTTGATTAGTAAATTATTTGGTAAAGCTTGAACTTAAGGCAAATTGAGTACCTTTTTTGTTTTAGTGGTCAAAGAGACTTTTATAAACCTCCTCATATACCATCTAGAGGCTCCACTGCTTTGCCAGTCCCTGCTCAGTGCCTGACTCCCAGTGCCAGGAAAATCCAAGTGGGCAAACCTGTTCCTACATACCACTTTGTCATAAAAATCATCATTTGGGTACTTTATCTCCCAGGTTTGGGACTAGCATGAGGAAAGGGAGGTATTTTCCTTGGGAGCAAAATTTAAAAGAATCTCTAAATCCCAATAATATTTTAATGTAACACTTCAAAAATCAAACTTAATGCTAAAATCTATGATGAACAAGATATCAAATTTTTAATACGTCAACATCAGATATGTTGCTTTTTTTCTTTGTCTTAGGCTTCAGTATGGCTTGGCTTGGCACTACCTCGACTCTTCTTTCAATTCTGATGAAACACAATTCACCTCAAATCCTTTGTGTCTGGCCTGCAACTTGGGTTGTCTCATGAAGTGACAGAGGCTGGTGACAACCTTAGTATAGGACAGAGGCAGCTGCTGTGCCTGGCTCGGGCTCTGCTTCGGAAATCCAAGATTCTGATCATGGATGAGGCCACCGCTGCTGTGGATCTGGAGAATGATCACCTCATCCAGACAACCAACCAAAAGGAGTTCTCCCACTGCACCACCATTACAATCGCTCACAGGCTGCACACCATCATGGACAGCGACAAGATAATGGTCCTAGACAATGGGAAGATTGTAGAGTATAGCAGCCCTCAAGAACTGCTGAGAAAATCGGGCCCCTTTTATTTGATGGCCAAAGAGGCTGGCATTGAAAGTGTGGACAGTACATCATTCTGACAGTAGGTCCCACGGGTTGGGAAAGGACTATAGGGATCATGCCTGATTTTTTGTGAGCGCAGTCACACAGAAGTGTGCAAAATGTACATTCTAAAGCAGGATCATATTCTATCCAGCCACAGTAGAACCTCCCAACCCCGCTGTGATGATCCCATTTTGATTATACTTCCTTCCTACTTACCTTCCCAGAGAGAACTCCTATCCTGAATTTTGTGATAATCATTTTCTCTTGCTTTTCACTTTAGTTTTACTACTTGGTATGTAACCTTAAACAAGGTGTATCTTTTTCAATTTATGTAAATGGCCTGACTCATTAAAAAAAATTTTTTTGCACATAATGGAATGTGCAAAGGAGGTACATTGGTGTTGGCTACATTACTGTGCACTGGGGTAGGACTGTGTTTACCCAGGGCCGAGGCAGGGTCTTAGCTGCCCATGAACTTACAAGGAGCTCTTGAGACACTCACCTGACATTTCCCCTCAGGATGAGATATTGAGGGACAATTCCCAAAGATTAAGAAAAAGGCTCTCACTGGAGCACAGTAGCACCGTTCTCTGTTGAAACCATTATTGTTGTACACACAGAAATGTCAGAGTCACATACAAGATTTTCACATTTCTCTGAGTACCCATTTTACCCTATATACTGAAGATGGATCCCTGCCATGAAATAGTGAAATCTTTCATTTCTTGTTTCACCAAACATTCCTGTCATATTAAAATCCATAGACATGGTTTATTTATGTGTTCATTGTTTTCTATCACTCTAGGAGCAAATGTGGAGAGGAAGAATAAAGGAAGCCATTCCTTCTTGCTAAGCATTAGTGCTTATAGTTTCTTAGGAGACTATAATAAATGGTAACAAGGAAAGATCTTTATTCCGAGGGGTGTTTAGTGATTTTTGAGATCCCTCCCTACCATCTCCCAGTCGTGGGGGAGAAAGCATCTCATCAGTGCTGTTAGTCTGTCAGGTCTCCAGGTCTCCTCTAAGGAAACAGCTGGGGGAATATGCCCAAGAAAGAATGTTCCTTACTTTAAGTGAATGGGAGGATAATTTTGGAATAGAAATTAATCCTTTTTGAAAATAAATGATGGAAGGGGGACACTTTTGAACTGAGTACCAATACTGTGTAACCAGTTGTGACCAGCCAAGACATTACAAACTTGATGATGGTGGGAAATCAGGCAGGACTAACCTCAACCATCCAGCAGGTGATATTCCTGTTTCTTGCACCTCAACATCACTGTGTTCCACCTGCAGTCCTATATCTAACCTGGGTCGTCTCCACTTGTCTCTGATAAAAAAAAAAAAAAAAAAAAAAAAATGAGGACTAAATCTAGCATAATTTCTCACAATTATTTTTCCATTTACTAGAAGAACACAGAACAGAAAGATAGGTAATCTGAGTTAATCACATAAATGTGACTTAATGTTCTTAAGGAATCGCACACAAAAATGCCTCATAACGTACTATAGGTATGTGGGGGGGGGGGGGTATTTTCCCCTACCCTTCTAGATTCTTGTGGCTCTTCAATTAATTAAACTGACATAAGATATATTAACAGGGGAAAAAAACATATTTGGTTTCATATGTATAGGACACCATAATAATATGAGATCCAAGAGCAAGTCTGGCAGTTGAGTCATATAGGTCAAGCTAAGCTAGAAAATGAGATAGGGGACGGGGGCTTCAAAGAAGAGGAGGGTAATTTACAGAACTTTAAGAGCAATTAGATTCTTGTTATGCTATGCAGAGACAGTGGGACACTGAGGACTTGAATAGTCTTGCTTACCTCCCCCCAGCATACCACACCTAGTCTGTACTCTTTCTATTTATCTCTGGTGATAGCCCCCTTCCTAGACCAGGCTGTCTAAGTTATTTTAGGCAGTTAAGGGAGAAGTAAAAAGCTCTTCCTGAATCTTCTGAACCTTGACTGTCTTCCGCTCAGAATAACTCACATGCCAAAATGGCACATTTTGGTGAGGCTCATTTCTGAACCCCTTCAATAAGGAGGAAGAAAATCAGATGAGTAAAACATGCACAACAGTAAGATTATTTTCTTTTTATATTGATGCTCAATTGTCTCATGGAGATTCTGAAAATTATTAGGTTCAGGGAAAGACTGCAGTGCTGATAACCTCTTCAGTTTAGGACCTGGTTCCTAAAAAGACACCTTAATAAAGGGCCAGCCACAGGGAGGGAGGATTCACTAGCCCCGTGAGGGAGGTTATGCTGACATGTCCTCCATGACCTTGGTGTCAATCCTCTGTAAAAGGCCTTCAGGCTTGGTGTCCCACCAGCTGTAGAGCAGAGCCTAGATCCAGAAGGTCACACCCACCTCCTCACAGCAGGTTCAGCACCAGGCAAATCCAGAAGTTACTGTCCTAAGGAAGGCCAGGACCCTCAATCAGCTAGCCAATGGCCATGGAACTGGAGTATCAGGCCGGTGGGAGTGCGGGGAGGCTGAAGAGTGAGCTGGTCCCAGTGCAGCAGGGATTTGCAGTCCCAAATTGGGCCCTCCTGGAGCTGAGGCGGGCGCAATGGTCCATGGAGGCACACACTTTCCACTGCTGTTCGTGCTGGCCGCCTCTCCAAATTCAAATGAGAAAGCTGAGCCAGTTTATGGCAAGATACCAGCCCAAGAGACTGTGGGCCACAGGGGGAGGCCCAGGCTTTCTTCTGGGTTGGTCCTGATGGTTGCTGCTGGGCCTGAGCTGTTGGGAACCCCCTTCCGTGTACCAGCCACTTGGAGGGAAATTTGCTTCTGAGTTGGAGATAGAAGTTCTTGAAGCCTCGCCCCTGCCAGGGTAACCCTGCCAGGCCAGGGCCCTCACCTGCCTAACACCCAAGTAGATCAGTGTTCAAACTTCCCACCAGAGAGGACACCTGTGTAGGGCTCCCGCGCCTGCGCAGTGGGCCTGGGGCAAGGAGCTTGAGGGAGCCGAGGCTGTGCTCGCACTTGCACAGTAGGCCCCAGGTCCCCCAGAGCGCCTGGTTCCCTGGCTGCGTAGAGATGCCTAGGCCAGGCTGGGAGCCAGTGTGAAGGAGATAGGCACAATGCTCAGTTCAATGAGTCACGGATCCTGCTTCTTGTTCCCCCTCCAGGGCTGCATGCCTTTGTAAGTTAGATCCCACCCCCCACACACACACAGCTTCTTGGGAAAGTGAGGCGTTGGGATTCTAGAATCAAATTAATGTTTAAGGGGACATTCTTGGGTGTTTGCATTAAAGGTTTAGGTGTTTCCTTTGGGGATTAGAAAACCCTAACCCTGTTAAGGTCCGTGATCAAAGGAGCGAGACTGATACAAAGCGAAGGTCAAGCAAAGCTTTATTTCGCACGAAGCATCGAGAATCAAACCAACCAGTTGGGGCGACCTCTTCCAGAGAGAGAGAGTGACTCCCAGCCTCACAGACTTTTATAGAGCAAAGGCCATGTGGTTGAGCCTGGCCACACACAGGTGGCCAATGAGATTGTAAAACACAGAGAAAGCTGCACAGTCATGCTAGGTCACACACGGGTGGCCAACTGAATTGCAGTTCACCCTATAGGAGCTATTTGAACTAGCCTATCACCTTGGTCAGAACTGGTGTCCAAAAGTTACCCAAAAGGTGGGGCCCAAGTTCCTTAGGGAGATAGTGATGGATGCCTGCACCTGGCCTGACTCATCCTTGCATTCGGGCTCTGTTAGCTCCCCCTGACCTGACCCACCCTTGTATTTGAGCTCTGTTATCAGGGACAGGTCGACCATATTTTACTGCATAAACAACAAAATGGCTGTTTAATCCGAGATTGAATCCCTCTGGCTAAGTAGGCCTTACAGGCCCCAAGCCAAGGTAGGCTCTGGAAAATAAGTATGAAAGAGCAAGTGAATTAATGAGTAAAAATTGGTGCGGAGTCCCACAGCGCAGTGAGCAGAGTGGGCCTGACTGGCCAGGAGCATCCTCAGAGCAAACACTGGGACTGCGCTGCCGAGGGGCCAGCCTCCCTTCCTAGGTGCCCTGACCTAAACTCACATCAGTCCCGCCGACCTACCTCCGGCCTTTGCAGAGAAGCAAAGTGCAGCACAGAAATGCCGAGGGACTTGCACACAGCCGGGCCGCTGCTCCCTGCAGAGCAGAAGGCCAGAACTCCAGCGTGTGATGGGAAGCGTGTTGTGACCTCAGAAGGAGACAGAAGTTTCCAGAGCATTGGCGCTGGCTGAGCTCACCTGTTCTGTATGGAATCCATTCGTGCCTTCACGCCTGTGAAGCAACAAGCCAGGTTTTGCCAGGTGCTGAGGATGCGGTGAGGAAGGCAGACACTGCCTGATGTTAGGGAGCTGGAGCCCAGGGAGAGCACGCGCCTCTAAATATCGACCACAAATTGTGCATGCTTTGAAGGAATAGTATAGTGTTGCTGTTAGTCAATTGTAGGATTTCAGATCAATTGTAGGATTTCAGGGCTTAAGTCTTTATTTAAACCAGTGTTTACAGGAATTATCCTAGGCTTCTGCAGAAGCTTACTAATGGGTTGTATTGCTAGAGGAAGCTGGACTTAAGCACACATAATTCTTAGGTTTTATTGTCCATTTTCCAGTTCTTCCAGAACTACTTCTATTATTTCCATTTAATACATTTGACCTCTGGTGTATTTGTCTCCATAATTTTATGGAGGACTCATAAGATGTGAAATCATAAGAGTAGAGGTTGAAAACAGAGACTAGAGGTTGATAAAATTTGACCTCTGAATCTTAATTTTTCTTCATGTGCATAATGAGAACAATAACTGAAAACAGCAAAGTGCTATTTAAATGTTCTGGGTTGTTAATTATAGAACAGATTTATTAGGCCAACAAATTTTAAAAGTATTTTTAAACCAATTATTTGAAATCATTTCTTGCAGGAAAGGAAACTAAGTTTCTCACATACAAATGTTTGCACTGAAAGGAAGTCAGTATTTACTATGAACAGTCTTTTGGGGGAGGGTATAGATTTCCTATCATTAGAGATTACAAATTATAAATGTGTTGGAAGACTGCTATTTTGGATAGGATCCAGTACAATGGACAAGAATTTGACACAAATAATCAGTTTTATTGCTGGTACAACTATTTGAGGAGACCATGTTTCTTTTACAAAGAGGGCTCTCTGCTGGAGTGGTAAAATGGAATAGGACTAAACTGTATTATTAGGTATAAGAAGGACAGAGGAAAAGGAGGAGATGTTGTTTGTTTGGCTCTGCCTTACACTAAAGTTGATAACCTCCAAACATAACTCTTTAAGCTGTAACAGCATTTGATCTTTATCCTAGTTGTGAAACACCTCTAAAGGACTCCCATTATCTTAGAAGCAGTTCCCAATTCTGATGAAGTCTTGAAGTTAGTATTACTTGTTAAAATACTTACTTTTTTTTTTTTTTTTTTTTGCAAGTGGGAGGAAAATATTATCTCCTGTACTCTGTTGTTTTCTTTTTCCTCTCCTGTACTTCTGGAAGGTTGTGGAAATTTGCTTATAGGACTGACTTATAAATAGAAGCTTACTTTCCACTGTTTTACTTCATAATTTGGAGATGTGTGCTCACAGAAAAAAAAAAAAAAACTTGGACTTTAAAACTGCTTATGAGAAATGAACATCACTCCAAATAACATCTACTTTTATGCAGTCTGTGACTTCAATTATCCTTAATAAGTCTTGAAAGGAAGACAGCCAGTTTTCAGGCAGTTGCCAAGGGCTAGGAGTAGAATGGAATGGAGAGTTAGTATTTAATTGATACAGTTTCAGTTTGCAAAATGAAAAAAAATATGGAGATGGATAGTGGTGGAGGTTACACAACATGATGAATGTGTATAACACCACTAATTGTTCATTTAAAAATGCTTAAGATGGGAAATTTTATGTTATGTGTATTTTATCATAATGAAAAATTGAGGAAAAGAAAGGGATAATTATCAGTGTTAGGTGTTAAAAATGAGTTATCACTGATCTTAATCTTTTTCTTTGGTATTAAAAGAAGGATTAAGACACTTTAATACAAAAACAAAAGGCAACAAAAAGGATCCTTCTTTTTTTTTATTTAAGATCTTATTTATTTATTTGAGAAAGATGGCAGGGCGGGGGCAGAGGGAGCTGGATCTCAGGACCCTGGGATCATGACTTGAGCCATAGGCAGACCCTTAAATGACTGAGCCACCCAGGTGCCCCAGAGATCCTTTTTGATCTAAACTCTGATTCTTCATCTAAAGGATTGACCTTAGCCCCCTTTTCTTATTCCTGATCTCTTCTCCTTCCAAGCTTGTGCACAGTCTCAAACTTGTACATTTAATGCTAACAGCTTGTATAAGGGATCTGTACATCACTCTTTTCTGTAAAACACAGGTATTAAGTTATTATCATCCTCCAACTGCTGAGGGCTGTGTGAGGCACTCTGGAGACTGGCAAAGAAAAAAGAGATAAATAACCCCTGTCTTTAAAGATACTTAGAATATAAGAAAGGAGACAGAGGTGTTAACGATCATGTATTCAGAGCTATAATAAAAATGCTGTTAACCTTGCTGCTCGAAGTATGGTCTTTAAATCAGCAGCATTGGCACCATTGGGGTGTTTGTTCCTGGCCCGTATCTACTGATTTAGAATCTATATTTTAACATAATGATATGACTCATAATGTGGTGAGTCATCTAGGGATGCCAGTGCTGCTAGTGCATGGATCACATTTTGAGATATGAATTTGTAGAGTACAAAAGAAGGAACAATTCTGCCTGAGTGAAGAGTGAGGGTGTCATTGCAGGCATCACAGACGGGATACCATGTACACTGGGCAAAGAAGGATAGAGAAGACTTTGCTGGGTAGATGAGGGAAAAGGACAGATGGATGGACAATCCAGACCAAGGAAATAGCACAAAGACTTAGGGGCATGAGCAGTACATTTGGGGAATAGTGAGGAGTAGTAGTACTGGGAAAATGGCTGAACAGAAGTTGAAAATATAGGCTGGAACCATACTGTGAAAAATCTTTTATTCTACGTCAAAGACCATAGACAATAAGAACTTCAGGCGATCTTTGAGTACAGTAGCAACAAGATTGTATTGTCTCATTTGAGTGGAGAGGGTGGACTAAATGGGAGAAAGCCAGACCATGTAAGAAGCCAGTAGGAAGTTATTGCAATAATTCAGGCATGAAATGAATGAGAGCTGGAACAAAAGCAATAGTTACGGAAATGTATGTTGTTGTTGTTTTTAACTGCTGAGTTTGTGCTAATTTGTTAGGCAGCAATAGATGATAAACACAGATGTTAGTACCTAGAAGTGGTGTCATGCTGTAATAAATACATAGGAATTTGAGAGTATTTGAAGAACCAGACAATAGGCAGTGGCATGCATGAGGGGCACCTGGGTGGCTCTTTGGGATAAAGCCTCTGCCTTTGGCTCAGGTCATGATCCCAGGGTCCTGGGATGAAGTCCCACATCAGGCTCTCTGCTCAGTGGGGAGCCTGCTTCCTCCACTCTCTCTGCCTGCCTCTCTGCCTACTTGTGATCTCTGTCTGTCAAATAAATAAATTTTAAAAAATAAATCCTGCTGTTCTGCTTATAAAAAAGAAAAGAAAAGAAAAAGAGCATGCATGAGAAAGTTCAAACTGCACTGAGCAGACTGTAGTTGAAATCTGGACTTTAGGGACAGTGCTGGTGAGGACTTGGAAGAAGGCAAAGAATACGTTCTTGGAAACTGGGGAGGGGGATTTCTTACTATATAATGACAGAAACAGCACAATTGTCTCCTGTGCTTATGTTAAAAGGAGAAATTTTAAGTGATGAACTTTGGTAGTATATTTAAGATTTCCAAGCAACATGTTGAAAGCACTACCCAGGTTTTCTTGTTTATATTCTTGTTTATAGTAAAATATGAGGAAAGAGAGAAATTGAAGGAAGAACTCTTGAAACACTTGAGCAAAAAGGAACCCAAATCTGATTTTGAAAAAAATCTTAGTATCTCTAGATAGCAAAAGATGCTAAAATTAAGAGATTCATTCGTAGGAAAATGTGCTCTAGAGAAAAGGCTGGAATCATTACAGCGTTTTTGCTAAAACCTAAGAAAGATTAAAAGAATCAGATTATTCAGTCATACTGTGTTCTTTCAAGAGATTCAGAGTCTGCCTCCCAGATCATTTCAATCAAGTCAAAGGGTCTCCAGGAGACTTAAGAATGTTCCTTGAGGTGCCTGGGTGGCTCAGTGGGTTAAGCCTCTGCCTTCGGTTCAGGTCGTGGTCTCAGGGTCCTGGGATCGAGCCCTGCATTGGGCTCTCTCCTCAGCAGGGAGCCTGCTTCCCCCTCTCCCTCTGCCTGCCTCTCTGCCTACTTGTGATCTCTCTCTCTCTCTGTCAAATAAATAAATAATTTTAAAAAAAATCATTCCTTAACTATTTCAGCAGGAGCCAAGGACAGAGAATGAACTTTCTTGACAGGATTTATGGGTGTATCTTTTGTCTAGTGGAGTAAGTCCCTGTGAAACCTTGCAAGACCTGCAAGGTTCTTGAAAAAACAAAAAAGTTTTAGCAGAAACACTACCAGTTTGGACTAAAAAGTGCAAGAAAAGTACAAAATTAAATGAGGCTCTTAGACCCACAAATTCTACTGGCTAGAAGCCGACTTATAAAACCCCAGAGCTGCAAATGTGTTATCTTTCATGAAAAAGGAAGGATGATTCAGAGGGCAGAGCTGAGAGCCAGGGAAGATTGTTCTCAGGCCTTGAAACCTAATCAAGAGACATTTGCCCAGTGGATTTTAGAATTACCAGATACCAATTACTCCTTTTAACTTTCCATTTCCTGGCCTTTTTGAACCAGAATGTCTATAGCTATTACCTTATGTCTGTCCCATCATTGTATGTTGGGTGTATAAGGGGCTGTCTATTTAGTTTCACATATCCACAGATGGAAAGTAATTGCCCCAGAAGTGGTACATAATGGACTACATCCAGGAACCTCATCTACACCTGGAATTGATTTGGATGGAATTTTGGACATTGAGCTCATGAAATGAGATTCTTGGAAACAGGGGAAGGCAGTTAATGTATTTTTGCCTGTAAGCAGGGCATGAATCACTGATTCTACTAGCAGAATCTAGGTAGAATTCTGATATAGTCCCCAAGATTCCCATTTGCAGGTATACCACTGCACAGTCCCTTTGACTTGACTAAGGGAAGTATTTATAAATATTGTGGATGTCACTTCTATGATTAGGTTACCTTAGATGGCAAAGTAAAAGAATTTTGCATATATAATAGAAGTCCCAAATCCATTGATTTTGTGTTGATCAGAAGTGAGATTATCATAGGTGGGTTGGACTTAATTAGGTGAAAATGCTTAAAAGAGAAACTCTTCTTTTTCAAAAGAGAAATATTTCACTGCTGGCCTTGAAGAAGCAAACCACCATGAATTCTGGAATGCCTGGGTGGTTCAGTCAGTTAAGCGTCTGCCTTTGACTTAGGTCATGATTCCAGGGTCCTGGGACTGAGACCTGCATCTGGCTTTCTGCTCACCTGGAAGCCTACTTCTCCCTCTGCCTGCTGCCTCCCCTGCTTGTGCTCTCTCTCTCTCTCTGTCTCTGTGACAAATAAATAAAAGTTTTTAAAAAATGCAAAATGCCATGAGTTCTGTGACTGTGGGGAAATACATTCTGCTAACAACTAACATGCGCTTAGAAGAGGACAATGAGCCTTAGATGAGACTGAAGCTCTTGTCTGTACCTTGAATGCAGCCTTGTGAGACCCTGAGCAGAGGACCCAGCTAATTATAATTTACATATATAAATATATATAGTTAAAAATGTATATTTTTATCTTATAAATAACATCTCTTGCAACTTCTGTTTTTCTTTTTCTCTGGAGAACCCTGACTGATGCACCAGTTGACATGCATACCTGTACTCTTCCACTTTATATTCACTAGAGTCTTAGCCATTAGCCATGGCTTACCATAGATGGCCCCCCTTTTTATTTTATTTTTTAATTAAAAAATACTAGTCTCTTAAATAATTTAAAAAATAAAATTAGAGGGAGGAGTCAAGATGGCGGAGAAGTAGCAGGCTGAGACTACTTCAGCTAGCCGGAGATCAGCTAGATAGCTTATCTAAAGATTGCAAACACCTGAAAATCCATCGGCAGATCAAAGAGAAGAACAGCAATTCTGGAAACAGAAAAACAACCACTTTCTGAAAGGTAGGACCGGCGGAGAAGTGAATCCAAAGCGACGGGAAGATAGACCCCGGGGGGAGGGGCCGGCTCCCGGCAAGCGGCGGAGCAACGGAGCACAAAATTGGGACTTCTAAAAGTCTGTTCCACTGAGTGACATCGCTCCAGAGGCTAAGCCGGGGCGAAGCCCACGCGGGGTCAGCGTGGCCTCAGGTCCCGCAGGGTCACAGAAGGATCGGGGGTGTCCGAGTGTCACAGAGCTTGCGGGTATTGGAACGGGAAAGCCGGCTACAGAGACAGAGCCGACAGTAAGCTCGCAGCTCGGGGTTACCTTGAACCGGTCGCAGGCTCGGTGAGCTCGGAGCGCGGCCAGAGGTCAGGCAGACGGGAGTAACTGGCGCTGTTCTCTGAGAGCGCACTGAGGAGTGGGGCCCTGGGCTCTCGGCTCCTCCCGGCCAGAGACCAGGAGGCCGCCATTTGTATTCCCCGTCCTCCGGAACTCTATGGAAAGCAAACCTGAGCGGATTACTCAGCCCGGCCCCTGGTAAGGGCGGTGCAATTCCGCCTGGGGCAAAGACACTTGAGAATCACTACACCAGGCCCCTCCCCCAGAAGATCAACAAGAAATACAGCCAAAACCAAGTTCACCTACCAAGAAGTGCGGTTTCAATACCAAGGAGAGCAGGAGAATTCCAGAGGAGGAGAAAGCAAAGCACGGAACTCATGGCTTTCTCCTTGTGATTTTTTTTTTTAGTCTTGCAGTTAATTTAATTTTTTTCTTTTTCTTCTTTTTTTTCTTTTTTCTCGCCTTTGGGTAAAAATTTTTTTTTTTTAATTTTTACCCTTTTCTTTTTTAATGTTTTTAAAATAGTTTATCTAATATATATATATATTTTTTCTTTTTTATATATCTCTTTATTCATTTTCTTTTTTTTAATTCTTTTCTTTTTTTTCTCTCTTTTTTTTTCTTTCTTCCTTTTTGAACATTTTTTTATCCCCTTTCTCCCCCCTCACGATTTGGGATCTCTTCTGATTTGGTTAAAGCATATTTTCCTGGGGTTGTTGCCACCGTTTTAGTATTTTACTTGCTCCTTCATATACCCTTATCTGGGCAAAATGACAAGACGGAAAAATTCACCACAAAAAAAAGAACAAGAGGCAGTACCAAAGGCTAGGGACCTAATCAACAGACATTGGTAATATGTCAGATCTAGAGTTCAGAATGACAATTCTCAAGGTTCTAGCCGGGCTTGAAAAAGGCATGGAAGATATTAGAGAAACCCTCTCGAGAGATATAAAAGCCCTTTCTGGAGAAATAAAAGAACTAAAATCTAACCAAGTTGAAATAAAAAAAGCTATTAATGAGGTGCAATCAAAAATGGAGGCTCTCACTGCTAGGATAAATGAGGCAGAAGCAAGAATTAGTGATATAGAAGACCAAATGACAGAGAATAAAGAAGCTGAGCAAAAGAGGGACAAACAGCTACTGGACCACAAGGGGAGAATTCGAGAGATAAGTGACACCATAAGATGAAACAACATTAGAATAATTGGGATTCCAGAAGAAGAAGAAAGAGAGAGGGGAGCAGAAGGTATACTGGAGAGAATTATTGGGGAGAATTTCCCCAATATGGCAAAGGGAACGAGCATCAAAATTTAGGAGGTTCAGAGAACGCCCCTCAAAATCAATAAGAATAGGCCCACACCCCGTCACCTAATAGTAAAATTCACAAGTCTTAGTGACAAAGAGAAAATCCTGAAAGCAGCCCGGGAAAAGAAGTCTGTAACATACAATGGTAAAAATATTAGATTGGCAGCTGACTTATCCACAGAGACCTGGCAGGCCAGAGAGAGCTGGCATGATATTTTCAGAGCACTAAACGAGAAAAACATGCAGCCAAGAATACTATATCCAGCTAGGCTATCATTGAAAATAGAAGGAGAGATTAAAAGCTTCCAGGACAAACAAAAACTGAAAGAATTTGCAAACACCAAACCAGCTCTACAGGAAATCTTGAAAGGGGTCCTCTAAGCAAAGAGAGAGCCTACAAGTGGTAGATCAGAAAGGAACAGAGACCATATACAGTAACAGTCACCTTACAGGCAATACAATGGCACTAAATTCATATCTCTCAATGGTTACCCTGAATGTTAATGGGCTAAATGCCCCTGTCAAAAGACACAGGGTATCAGAATGGATAAAAAAACAAAACCCATCTATATGTTGCCTCCAAGAAACTCATTTTAAGCCCGAAGACACCTCCAGATTTAAAGTGAGGGGATAGAAAAGAATTTACCATGCTAATGGACATCAGAAGAAAGCAGGAGTGACCATCCTTATATCAGATCAATTAGATTTTAAGCCAAAGACTATAATAAGAGATGAGGAAGGACACTATATCATACTCAAAGGGTCTGTCCAACAAGAAGATCTAACAATTTTAAATATCTATGCCCCCAACGTGGGAGCAGCCAACTATATAAACCAATTAATAACAAAATCAAAGAAACACATAAACAATAATACAATAATAGTAGGGGACTTTAACACTCCCCTCACTGAAATGGACAGATCATCCAAGCAAAAGATCAGCAAGGAAATAAAGGCCTTAAACGACACACTGAACCAGATGGACATCACAGATATATTCAGAACATTTCATCCCAAAGCAACAGAATTCACATTCTTCTCTAGTGCACATGGAACATTCTCCAGAATAGATCACATCCTCGGTCCTAAAGCAGGACTCAACCCGTATCAAAAGATTGGGATCATTCCCTGCATATTTTCAGACCACAATGCTCTAAAGCTAGAACTCAACTACAAAAGGAAGTTTGGAAAGAACCCAAATACATGGAGACTAAACAGCATCCTTCTAAAGAATGAATGGGTCAACCTGGAAATAAAGAAGAATTGAAAAAAATCATGGAAACAAATGATAATGAAAATACAACGGTTCAAAATCTGTGGGACACAACAAAGGCAGTCCTGAGAGGAAAATATATAGCGGTACAAGCCTTTCTCAAGAAACAAGAAAGGTCTCAGGTACACAGCCTAACCCTACACCTAAAGGAGCTGGAGAAAGAACAAGAAAGAAACCCTAAGCCCAGCCGGAGAAGAGAAATCATAAAGATCAGAGCAGAAATCAATGAAATAGAAACCAAAAAAACAATAGAACAAATCAACGAAACTAGGAGCTGGTTCTTTGAAAGAATTAATAAAATTGATAAACCCCTGGCCCGACTTATCAAAAGGAAAAGAGAAAGGACCCAAATAAATAAAATCATGAATGAAAGAGGAGAGATAACAACTAACACCAAAGAAATACAAACTATTATAAGAACATACTATGAGCAACTCTACGCCAACAAATTTGACAATCTGGAAGAAATGGATGCATTCCTAGAAACATATAAACTACCACAACTGAACCAGGAAGAAATAGAAAGCCTGAACAGACCCATAGCCAGTAAGGAGATGGAAACAGTCATTAAAAATCTCCAAACAAACAAAAGCCCAGGGCCAGACGGCTTCCCAGGGGAATTCTACCAAACATTTAAAGAAGAATTAGTTCCTATTCTCCTGAAACTGTTCCAAAAAATACAAATGGAAGGAAAACTTCCAAACTCATTTTATGAGGCCAGCATCACCTTGATCCCAAAACCAGACAAGGATCTCATCAAAAAAGAGAGCTATAGACCAATATCCTTGATGAACACAGATGCAAAAATTCTCACCAAAATACTAGCCAATAGGATTCAACAGTACATTAAAAAGATTATTCACCACGACCAAGTGGGATTTATTCCAGGGCTGCAAGGTTGGTTCAACATCCGCAAATCAGTCAATGTGATACAACACATCAATAAAAGAAAGAACAAGACCCATATGATACTCTCAATAGATGCTGAAAAAGCATTTGACAAAGTACAGCATCCCTTCCTGATCAAAACTCTTCAAAGTGTAGGGATAGAGGGCACATACCTCTATATCATCAAAGCCATCTATGAAAAACCCACCGCAAATATCATTCTCAATGGAGAAAAACTGAAAGCTTTTCCGCTAAGGTCAGGAACACGGCAGGGATGTCCATTATCACCACTGCTATTCAACATAGGACTAGAGGTCCTAGCCTCAGCAATCAGACAACAAAAGGAAATTAAAGGCATCCAAATCGGCAAAGAAGAAGTCAAGCTATCACTCTTCGCAGATGATATGATACTATATGTGGAAAACCCAAAAGACTCCACTCCAAAACTGCTAGAACTTGTACAGGAATTCGTTAAAGTGTCAGGATATAAAATCAATGCACAGAAATCAGTTGCATTTCTCTACACCAACAACAAGACAGAAGAAAGAGAAATTAAGGAGTCAATCCCATTTACAATTGCACCCCAAACCATAAGATACCTAGGAATAAACCTAACAAAAGAGGCACAGAATCTATACTCAGAAAACTATAAAGTACTCATGAAAGAAATTGAGGAAGACACAAAGAAATGGAAAAATGTTCCATGCTCCTGGATTGGAAGAATAAATATTGTGAAAATGTCTATGCTACCTAAAGCAATCTACACATTTAATGCAATTCCTATCAAAGTACCATACATCTTTTTCAAAGAAATGGAACAAATAGTTCTAAAATTTATATGGAACCAGAAAAGACCTCGAATAGCCAAAGGGATACTGAAAAAGAAAGCCAAAGTTGGTGGCATCACAATTCCGGACTTCAAGCTCTATTACAAAGCTGTCATCATCAAGACAGCATGGTACTGGCACAAAAACAGACACATAGATCAATGGAACAGAATAGAGAGCCCAGAAATAGACCCTCAACTCTATGGTTAACTCATCTTCGACAAAGCAGGAAAGAATGTCCAATGGAAAAAAGACAGCCTCTTCAATAAATGGTGCTAGGAAAATTGGACAGCCACATGCAGAAAAATGAAATTGGACCATTTCCTTACACCACACACGAAAATAGACTCAAAATGGATGAAGGACCTCAATGTGCGAAAGGAATCCATCAAAATCCTTGAGGAGAACACAGGCAGCAACCTCTTCGACCTCAGCCGCAGCAACATCTTCCTAGGAACATCGCCAAAGGCAAGGGAAGCAAGGGCAAAAATGAACTATTGGGATTTCATCAAGATCAAAAGCTTTTGCACAGCAAAGGAAACAGTTAATAAAATCAAAAGACAACTGACAGAATGGGAGAAGATATTTGCAAACGACATATCAGATAAAGGACTAGTGTCCAAAATCTATAAAGAACTTAGCAAACTCAACACCCAAAGAACAAATAATCCAATCAAGAAATGGGCAGAGGACATGAACAGACATTTCTGCAAAGAAGACATCCAGATGGCCAACAGACACATGAAAAAGTGCTCCATATCACTCGGCATCAGGGAAATACAAATCAAAACCACAATGAGGTATCACCTCGCACCAGTCAGAATGGCTAAAATCAACAAGACAGGAAATGACAGATGCTGGCGAGGATGCAGAGAAAGGGGAACCCTCCTACACTGTTGGTGGGAATGCAAGCTGGTGCAGCCACTCTGGAAAACAGCATGGAGGTTCCTCAAAATGTTGAAAATAGAACTGCCCTATGACCCAGCAATAGCACTACTGTGTATTTACCCTAAAGATACAAACATAGTGATCCAAAGGGGCACGTGCACCCGAATGTTTATAGCAGCAATGTCCACAATAGCCAAACTATGGAAAGAACCTAGATGTCCATCAACAGATGAATGGATCAAGAAGATGTGGTATATATACACAATGGAATACTATGCAGCCATCAAAAGAAATGAAATCTTGCCATTTGTGACAACGTGGATGGAACTAGAGCGTATCATGCTTAGTGAAATAAGTCAAGCAGAGAAAGACAACTATCATATGATCTCCCTGATATGAGGAAGTGGTGATGCAACATGGGGGCTTAAGTGGGTAGAAGAAGAATCAATGAAACAAGATGGGATTGGGAGGGAGACAAACCATAAGTGACTCTTAATCTCACAAAACAAACTGAGGGTTGCTGGGGGGAGGGGGTTAGGGAGAAAGGGGTGGGATTATGGACATTGGGGAGGGTATGTGCTTTGGTGAGTGCTGTGAAGTGTGTAAACCTGGTGATTCACAGACCTGTACCCCTGGGGATAAAAATATATGTTTATAAAAAATAAAAAATTAAAAAAATAAATAAATAAAATAAAATAAAATAAAATTAGAGTTATAATTCATTGTTAAAATTATACTATCTTTTATTATTGTGCATGCATATACCTTTATTGAGATCTTTTTTTCTTCATATGGTATTGAGTTACTTTGTAGTGTCCTTTATTTCCCTCTGCAGGACACCTTTGATCATTTATTACAGGGCAGGACTAATAGTAATGAGCTCCTTCAGCTCCTTCAGCTTTCTTTTTCTCCCCTCTGGATATGTCTTAATTTCTCTCACACTTTTGAAGGACAGTTTTGCTAAATACCAGATTCTTTGTTGACATTTTTTTCATTTTTTATAATATTCAATTAGACAGTATAAAGTACATCATTCATTTTTTTTAAAGATTTTATTTATTTATTTGACAGACAGAGATCACAAGCAGGCAGAGAGGCAGGCAGAGAAAGAGAGAGAGGAGGAAGCAGGCTCCCTGCTGAGCAGAGAGCCCGATGCGGGACTCGATCCCAGGACCCTGAGATCATGACCTGAGCTGAAGGCAGCAGCTTAACCCACTGAGCCACCCAGGCGCCCCCATCATTCATTTTTTTAATTTAATTTATTTTCAGTGTAACAGAATTCATTGTTTATGCACCACACCCAGTGCTCCATGCAATACATGCCCTCCATAATGCCCACCACCAGGCTCCTCCAGCCTCCCACCCCCACCCCTTCAAAACCTTCAGATTGTTTTTCAGAGTCCATAGTCTCTCATGGTTCATATTCCCCTCCAATTTCCCTCAACTCCCTTCTCTTCTCCATCTCCCCATGTCCTTTGTGTTATTTCTTATGCTCCACAAATAAGTGAAACCATATGATAACTAACTCTCTTTGCTTGACTTATTTCACTCAGCATAATCCCTTCCAGTCCCGTCCATGTTGATACAAAAGTTGGGTATTCGTCCTTTCTGATGGAGGCATAATACTCCCTAGTGTATATGGACCATGGTCGCCAAACTGTGGAAAGAGCCAAGATGCCCTTCAGTGAACAAATGGATAAAGAAGATGTGGTCCATATACACATCATTCAAATTTTTTTAAGATTTTATTCATTTATTTGACAGAGAGAGATCACAAGTAGGCAGAGAGACAGACAGAGTAAGTGGGGGGAAAGCAAGCTCCCTGCTAAGCAGAAAGTCCGATCTGGGACTCGATCCCAGGACCCTGGTATCATGACCTGAGCTGAAGGCAGAGTTTTAACCCACTGAGCCACCCAGGCGCCCCACATAATTCATTTTTGATATAGTATTCAATGTTTCATTAGTTGTGTATAACACCCAGTGCTCGTCACCACACATGCCCTCCTAAATATCCATCACTTTGTTACCCCATCCCCGTACACCCCTCCTTTCTGTAACCCTCAGTTTGGTTCCCAGAGTCTAGAGTCTATCATGGTTTGTCTCCCTCTCTGATATCTTCCTATTCAGTTTTCCTCTCTTCCCCTGTGGTCCTCCATGCTTTTTATGTTCCACGTATGAGTGAAGCCATATGATAATTGTCTTTTTCTGCTTGACTTATTTCACTTAGCATCATCCCTTCCAGTTCCATCCATGTTGGTGCAAATGGTGCATATTCATCCTTTCTGATAGCTGAGTAATACTCCTTTGTCTATATGAACCACATCTTCTTTATCCATGGAATCTGTTGAAGGACCTCTCAGCTCCTTCCATAGTTTGGCTATTGCGGACATTGCTGCTATGCTGACAATTTTTTTTAAAGTAACTTTTATACACCATCCTATTGTCTTCTGGCCTCCATTTTTTTTTCTTTTTTGAGTATAGTTGACACACATGTTACATTAGTTACAGTTATACAGCATAGTGATTGGAAAAGTTTATACATTATGCTATGTTCACCACAAGTGCAATCACCCTCTGTCACTATATAATGCTATTACAATGTCATCACCTATATTCCTCATGCTATGCCTTTTATTCCCATGAGTTATTCATTCCATAATTGGAAGCCTGTACTTCACACTCCCTTTTACCTATTTTGCCCAGCCTCCACCCCCTTCCTTTCTGGCAACCATCAGTTTGTTTGCTATATTTGTAGGTCTGATTCTGCTTTTTGTTTTTTCATTCTTTTTTAGATTCCAGATATGAATGAAATCATTCATTTCTCTGACATATTTTACTTAGCATAACACCCTCTAGATCTACCCATGTTGTCACAGATGGCATAATCTCATCTTTTCTAATGCTGTGTAATATTCCATTGTGTATATACATTACATTTTCCTCATCCACTCAGCTCAGCAGACAGCTTGCTTTCATACATGGCCTATTGTAAATAATGCTGCAGTAAACACAGGGGTGCATATGGCCTCCAAAGTTTCTGAAGAGGAATATATTCTATTTAACAATCCCTTGTATGTGACAAGTTGCTTCTCTCTTACTGCCTTAAAAATTCTCTCTTTGTGTTTCGTGTTCAAAAGTTGGATTATAAGATGTCTTAATGTGGATCTTTTGAATTTATCTTACTTGAAGTTTGTGGAGCTTCTTGGTTCTGTTAATGAATGTCTCATCAAAGTTAGAAAAACTTCAACCATTATTCCTTCAGGTTTTCTCTTTGCCCCCTTTCTCTCTCTCTCTTCTTATTCTGGGACATCAACAATGTGCATTTTTGTGTTTTTGGTGGTTTGCCACAGGTCCCTAGGCTCCACTCACTTTTCTTCAGTCTTTCTTTCTGTTTCTCAGTTTCAATTATTTACATTTTCATATCTTCAGGTCTACTTATTCTTCCTTTTTTCATGCTCAAATATTTTTGTTTTGTTTTGTTGATTCTATTTATTTATTTAGTTGAGACAGAGAGAATGCAACTGGGGAGGAGCATCCGAAGGAAAGGGAGAAGTGGACTGCCCGCTGAGCAGGGAACCCGCCCGACATGGGGCTTGATTCCAGGACCCAGAGATCATGGCCTTAGCTGAAAGCAGATGTTTAACTGACTGAGCTATCCAAGCTCCCCTGCTCAAATATTTTTGAATCCCTCCATTGGATTATTCTTTTCAGTTATTATATTTTTCAGCTCCTGATTTCATTTTTTTCTATTTTATTTATACATTGTTTTCTTGATTTCTTTAACTCTTTGAGCAGCTTTGAGACAGTTTTTAAAAAGTCTTTGTCTAGTAGATTAACCATCAGGTCTTTTCCAGGGATAGTTCCTATTGTTTTATTTTTTCCTTTGGGTGGGCAACACCTTCCTATTTCTATGTATGCCTCGTGATTTTTTTGTTGAAACTAGACTTTTGAATCAATAATGTGAAAATTTTGAAAATTAGATTCCCTCCCTTCTATAGGGTTAGCTGTTTTTGTGTTATTCTTGTTTATCATTTTTGTTATTTTGATTGTGGTAGGTTGTCTCTGTGCCAAGGACCAGTTTTAGTTGTAAATTTAAGGTCTTCTTAGGTCTTCTTAAGCCTTTCCCTGGGGATGCACATTCTCTTACTTTCTCTCATACTTAGCTCTTGTTTTTTGTTTTTTGTTTTTTTTAAATATCCTGGCATTTATGGTTGGCTCCCAAAAGGGGGAAAAAAGAAAAATAAATTAATGGGAAAAAGGCAACTGGCCCATTAAATCCACTAGAAGAAACTTTAGCTGGAGATGCATGTGGTTTGAAACAGCAAGGGGAGGTATACCAATAATGACTGCCTGACTGTGTGTGTGCCCTTGGTGATCAGAAGCAGCCATCAGGTAACATGTTTCCAATATTTGGAGAACAGGATTCTTTTAGCTTACTCTGGTTCCCACAAGCTGTGTGCAAGCTGCTCCAGGAACATCTGCACAGTTGCCTGCCATAAGGCTATAAGGGGAGGAGGTGGATAACTGCTATTGCGATAAGAGCTAGAATTGACCAAAATTAGCTGCAGTTTACTTACCAAGACTTCTCTGGGATATTGGAAACCTTCAGTAGACTCCAGGGTTTCAAAATAGACAGATTCTGCAAGTACAATTTTGTCTAGGTAGGAGGATGATTCCTCTTAGTTCTTACTATGCCACCTTTCCCAAATCCTCCCCCCACCTTTGATCTTAATATAGATACCAACCTCTTACTATTGCCTACAAGACACTCTATTACCTCATCATTCTCATCCTTGGTTGTAAAAACTGAGCGTATTTTTTTTTTTAAACTGATGATCAGGTGCCATCCATAAAAGTCTATTTTTAGCCTCCTCTCTTTCCACATTACCTTCTGCTCTCTGTCTCAACTTTGCTAGACTCTGTTTCTTCAACATGCTCTATAGTTGTGTGTGGTAAATATTTAACAACTGGTGGTTGTCAGGAGAAAAAGGGCCTGATTTGTAGTGTTTACAAAATTCTTCCATGTAAAAATACTCCCACTGTGTCTGGTTTCCAGCCCCCAATGAGCTATTGCTGAATGCAAAGTTGGGAAGAGATGCTGACGATGGCTTATATAAACGATATGAGCAGGCTCTATCATGCCATAGATACTATGACGGCACCCCTGGGCTTCATGCCTCAAAGTCCCTCAGTTTCCCCACTCCCCACCATAGCCTTTCAATCTTCAGATCCTTAAAGTTCTTTCTTTCTTTCTTTCTTTCTTTCTTTCTTTCTTTCTTTCTTTCTTTCTTTTTTTAAGTTTCTTTCTTAAGGCAGCTCTTCCACTAGTTCTGGCTAGGCTACATCTTTGTTAAATATACCTATGCTGCATTGTACTTAACTATTTTTCTTGTATTTTGTTGGGTTTTTTTTTTAAGATTTTATTCATGTATTCATTTGAGAGAGCAGGAGAGAGCACAAGTTGGGGCAGAGGGAGAGGGAGACAGGCTCCCTGCTGAACAGGAAGCCCCACATGGGCCTTGATCCCAGGACCTTGGGATCATGACATGAGCCGAAGGCAGACACTTAACTAGACTGAGCCACCCAGGAGTCCCTGTTAGTATGTAGTTTATGATAATGTTTGATATCTTCCTTATTTATCCACTGATGAAAATAGGGACCATGTGTTTCCTGTTTACCTCTGTATTGCCACTGTATTAGTTAGAGCCTGCCCTGGCACAATACATAGACTGGATGGCTTAAACAACAGACATTGATTTTCTTAGTTACTTACGCTGGAAATTGGAGTCAGGGTAACAACACAGTCAGGTTCTCATGAGCTCTCATCCTGGCTTACAGGGAGCTGCCTTCTCATTGTGTGCTCATATGGCCCACAGAGAGGTGGAGAGTGCATGCAACTCTGTGGTGTCTCTAGAAGGCTACTAATCTGGTTATGAGGGCCCTGCACTCATGACTTCATCTAAACCTAATTATTTCCCAAAGACCCCATCTAAAAATATCATCGCATTTGCATTGGATGAGGCTGAATTATTTGATCACTCTTGGAATCAGCTAAGCTTAGCAACATCTCCTAGGTTTCACACCTGTCTTAGAGAAAGGCCGGCATTCCTTGTCAGCTCCCTGGGTCTGGTGTATGTGACACTGCTTTCTGGTTTCTCTAGGCTTCTGTGGAGTTACCTTTGCATTCCTAGGACATACCCTGGGCCCAGTATTCAAGCAAATAGGCTTACTGATCCTTCTCTGATTTGGCATCACTTCTTTTCAAATCCTCACCTCTGGCCCCTGGATGTTCTGCTACTTCTAGACATCCAATCATAAGTGATTGAGGAGACACTCTCTAACAAAGGTGGTCTTTCCCATTGATGCTCTAAAAAAGATCTGGCTACCTTACAGGTGTCTGGCATCCACCTGCCACTTTATAAGCTCATTTCCTATTCAGTTTTAAAACTCTCAACATTCTTCATGGGATCTTCAGTAAATTCCTTTATTTGGACAGAAGGACAAAATTTTCTCATTTGCAGAGAAGAAATAATTGACTAGACCTAATCCAATGACTGATGAGCTCATTCAAGCTTTCATTATTTTTTACTTCCCTAGTTATTTTGTTCTTCTGACATAGTCCTATTCATTTATAGAGTTGTAATATATGTCATTGCTAGGAAAACTTTCCTATCTGAATTAGATTAGGATATAGGCTCCTGTGTTATTTAAAGTGATGAAATTCTAGAACATAGGTGAGGTTCAGTGGGGTGAGGTCCAGAGCCAATGACCAAGAAAGAATTCTTGAGAAATCTCTGGTGCAAAATGGTGGTTTATTAAAACATGGGGAGAGGACCCATGGGCAGGAAGAGCTGCTACCCTGGGTTGTGAGGGATAGCAGGTTATGTACCATGTGGTTGGGGGAAGGTGAGGGGAAGGGAGGTTTCAATAGAGCTTTCATATGCTTAAAGAGTGCCTACAAGGTGCCAGGATACCAGATACCAGAGGTCTTGTGGTGTTGATCAGGGTTGTTTGTCTTTCCCTTTTAGCAAGTCATTAACATCAAGATAGTTGGGAAGTTCCTAAAGAATGTCATATTTGTCCCACCCAGGAGTAGTGGGGATGAGGGAGAGATTGCAAGGTGTCAGCCTTTTGCTTGGGGTGAGGGAGAGATTTTGAGGTGTCAGCCTTTTGCTTTGTCCTCAGCCAGCCTTCTGCTCCCTCATCAAAAGGATACTTTTAATCAAAATGAGTTCTAATTGCCCCCTTCCTTCATGCCATAAAAACTTATTGAGCACTGGAGGAGTCAAGATGGCGGAGAAGTAGCAGGCTGAGATGACATCAGGTAGCAGGAGATAGCTAGATAGCTTATCAAACCATTCCGAACATCTACAAATCCAACAGGAGATTGAAGAGAAGAAAAGCAACAATTCTAGAAACAGAAAATCAGCCACTTTTGGAAAGGTAGGACCTGCAGAGAAGTGAATCCAAAACGATGGGAAGATAGACCACTGGGGGTGGGGGCATTGGAGAAACGGAGCACAAAATCAGGACTTTAAAATGTCTGCTCCACTGAGGGACATCACTCCAGAGGCTAAACTGGGGTGAAGCCCACGCAGGAACAGTGTGGCCTCAGGGCCCGTGGGGTCACAGAAGGATCAAGGGGTGTCTGAGTGTCACAGAGCTCGCAGACATTATAGCAGGGAAGCTGGGTCCAGAGACAGAGCTGAGGAGTGAGCTCTCAACTCGGCACAGGCCGGTGCTCTGTGAGTGAGGTCCCCACAAGATCTGGGGAGACTCCGACTTGGAGGAGTTCAGGGATCTGTGGGGTTCGGAGACTCCAGGTGGAGCTGTGTGCCGGAGACAGAGAAGCTTGGTCACAGACTGAGTGAGCTCCGAGTGCAGCCAGAGGCCAGGGAGATGGGAGTGATTGGGTGCTTGTCAATGAGGGTGCACTGAGGAGTGGGCCCCAAGCTCTCGGCTCCTCCAGGCCGGAGATTAGGAGGCCGCCATTTTTATTCTCATCCTCTGGAACTCTACAGAATGTGTTCAGGGAACAAAAACTCTTGAAAGCGAACCTGAGGAAATTACTTAGCCTGGTCCCTGGTAAGGGCAGTGCAATTCTGCCTCGGGCAAAGACACTTAAGAATCACTAAAACAGGCCCCTCCCCCAGAAAATCAACAAGAAATCCAGCCAAGACCAAGTTAATCTCGGGTAGTGTCTGTGGAGTGGACTAGGGCCCCGGTGCCCAGCCCAGTGGCCACTAGGGAAGACACCAAGGAGACCCTATTAACCAGGGGAATAAACACAGCCCTTTTCTGTCACAGGAGGGGGTCAATGAGGATAACCACTTCAGCTTGTGTGTAGATGGTTAGTTGAGGGACCAGGGATATTGGGATGCATAGGAGGGTGTCTGAGAACTTGGGGGTTTTCGACAGAGTGCCATTGCACCAAAAGAAACCTCCTGGAGGTGCATGAGTAGGGAAGGATGAATTAGTCAAATTGCATAAGGAGGGATTTGGGGATGAGTAGCAGAATGGGAGTACTGGGGTTTGAGGATCAACAAATAAGGGAACGTTCTGTAGAGTGACAGGTGCCAAGAAGGTAGGAGTGGTTGTGTTGAAAGGGTGTGGTAAGGGTACCGTGATAAGGGGGTTAGCGCCAAGAGCTGCACAGATGAAGCAGTGGGACAGGTTGCTCATACCAGAAAGATTGGTCAGAGTAAGGCCTTATTGAATAAGTTTGAGCCAGGAAAGTGGGTCAGAATCCTGAGAGGGAGAGGGGAGTAGGGCGTTTCGGATTGCTTGTTCCTGGGCCTGGGTGAAAAGGTAAGGCCTGCAGAGAAGTGAATCCAAAATGAAGAGAAGATAGACCGTGGACAGGTGAGGGCTCAGAAGAGGGTCAGATAGGGCAGATAAGATAGGAGGGGTGGAGAGACAGGCAGGTTGTGATTGAGTAGGAAGGGCCTGCTGTACAGGAACTCAAAGGGGCTGAGTCCTGAGCCATGAGGAGAGGCCCTGAGTTGAGTAAATGCTAGTGAAAGAAGGGTTGGCCAAAAGAGGCAAGTTTCAAGAGTGAGTTTAGTGAGTTGCTCCTTGAGGAGGCCGTTACCCTCTCGACCTTACCTGAGGACTGGGGATGATAGGAAATATGGAGTTTCCAGGTGATGTTGAGGCTCTCAGAGACTTGTGTGATGGTGGAGATGAAGGCCGGTCTGTTGCCTAATTGTAAGGTTTGAGGGAGTCCAAATATTGGGATGATGTGCTTAATGAGAACTGTGGTGACAACATCTGCTGTTTCCCTAGCAGTGGGGAACAGCTCGATCCAGCCTGTGAAGGTGTCCAAAAGAATTACTAGGTATCTGAAGGTTTTGTGTTGTCGAGGCATGTGAGTGAAGTCAAGTTGCCAGTCCTCGCCTGGCTGATACCCGCGGAGCTGATGGATGGGTTCTGGTCTAATTGGTATTGCGGCCAAGAGACAGTACAGTAACGTCGCTTTTGCAGGTCCTGCTCCAGTTCCAAGGTTTTAAGATTGGCCAACAGGTACCCCAGGGGTGTTTAAGGGTTGAATTTGGATTGGGAGGTCCCCATGATTCTTTGCCGGGCAATCTGAGGGCTAGAGGAAGGTCCCCTCATCTATCACTGGGTTGCAGAAAAACTGTGTCGACTACCATAGAGGTTAGGATGTATCCCAGCCTCTCAGAGTCAGGGAAGTCACCTGTTGACCAGCAGGGTCAGCTCTGACACGGCCGCGGTTAGGGCAGGGCTTTCCAGATGGAGGCACGGAATCGGAAGAAACTCACCATGGCTTTGGACTTGGCATTCAGAGAGGCAGGTCCAGGTCCAGTTAGTGAGAGGAGAGAGCCTCCCCACCAGGGTGGGGGCTCAATCTCCTCCTGGGTTTGGCACCAAATGTAAGGTTTTACAGGTGAGATAAACATGACACCAGGCGAGGTAGGCGCAAGGCAAGATTTATTAAAGGCATCCTCAGGCAAGAGTCCACAACACCAAAGAGGAGTCAAGGAAGTCACGCTGGGAGGGAGTCAGGGGAGTCTTTTATCAGGCTAAGGCAGGGCATGGGTTCACATCCATACATGATAAGGTATTTGGTGATCAGAGGGTATGGTGGAGTCCTGATTCTCCTGTTTCCTACACAGGTATTTGGTTACTTATGGTGACATGTCCTCAGCATATGTCCTTTAGGGGAAAGAGCCAAGGGTTAAGGAAGGGGGCGGCCTGGAAGATGTCTGCCTAGCGGTCATTTCTATTGTTCCTCCTGCATTCCCGGAACCACCGACCTAACATAATTATTGTACTCATATTTTATCCTTCATTGTATCTAACTTTATTTTTTGTATACACACAGGGTTTTTTCTTCTAAAAAATTTGGGGTTCAACTTCTTCTAATAGATCAAAATACACCCTAAATCTAGCACCGGGCTTGTTCTAGTCTCCAGCCTGAGCAAATTCTCTCCACTTTCTTTTTCTTTATTCTCCCAACCAACTTACCTTAGCAACCTTTTTTTTAGAAATCAAAAAAAATTTTTTTTTCATCTTTATAGTCATATTCCATCCCTCCATTGTGTTTACCCTTATATATGTTTTTCATTCTTTAAAATTTTGGGAAGCAGTTTCTTCAAAGAGACCAAAATACTTCCAAAATTAAGTGGGTGACCCTGTTCTAGTCACCAGTCTAACATATATATATATTTTTCATTTTTATATTTCTCCTTTACTTTTTTTATTTTTTTCTGAACTTCTCTTTACCCTCTTTCTCCCCCCTCACCCCACAATTTGGAGTCTCTTCTGACTTGATTAAAGCACATTTTCCTGGGGTCTTTGCCACCCTTTTAGTATTTCATTTGCTCCTTCATATATTCTTATCTGGACAAAATGACAAGGCAGAAAAACTCACCACACACACACACAAAAAGAACAAGAGGCAGTACCAAAGGCCAGGAACCTAATCAATATGGACATTGGTAATATATCAGATCTAGAGTTCAGAATGATGATTCTCAAGGTTCTAGCCAGGCTCGAAAAAGGCATGGAAGATATTAGAGAAACCCTGTCCGGAGAAATAAAAGCCCTTTCTGGAGAAATAAAAGAACTAAAATATAGCCAAGTGGAAATTTTAAAAAGCTGTTAATCAAAAGGTGCAATCAAAAATGGAGGCTCTTACTGCTAGGATAAATGAGGCAGAAGAAAGAATTAGTGATATAGAAGACCAAATGACAGAGAATAAAGAAGCTGAACAAAAGAGAGACAAACAACTCCTGGACCACGAGGGAAGAATTTGAGAGATAAGTGATACCATAAGACGAAACAACATTAGAGTCATTAGGATTCCAGAAGAAGAAAGAGAGAGGGGAGCAGAAGGTATATTGGAGAGAACTGTTGTAGAGAATTTCCCTAATATGGCAAAGGGAACAAGCATCAAATCCAGGAAGTGCAGAGGAGCCCCCTCAAAATCAATAAGAATAGGTCCACACCCCATCATCTAATAGTAAAATTTACAAGTCTTAGCGACAAAGAGAAAATCCTGAAAGCAGCCCAGGACAAGAAGTCTGTAACATACAATGGTAAAAATATTAGATTGGCAGCAGACTTTCCCACAGAGACCTGGCAG
Source organism: Mustela erminea (assembly GCF_009829155.1). Lineage (NCBI taxonomy): Eukaryota > Metazoa > Chordata > Mammalia > Carnivora > Mustelidae > Mustela > Mustela erminea. The sequence goes on along the minus strand of NC_045622.1, from coordinate 69,295,899 downwards.
GCCAGAAAGAACTGACATAATATATTCAGAGCACTAAACGAGAAAAACATGCAGCCAAGAATACTATATCCAGCTAGGCTATCATTGAAAATAGAAGGAGAGATAAAAAGCTTCCAGGACAAACAAAAACTGAGAGAATTTGCAAACACCAATCCAGCCGTACAAGAAATACTGAAAGGGGTCCTCTAAGCAAAGAGAGACCCTAAAAGTAGTAGATCAGAAAGGAACAGAGACAATATACAATAACAGTCACCTTACAGGCAATACAATGGCACTAAATTCATATCTCTCAATAGTTACTCTGAATGTAAATGGGCTAAACACCCCAATCAAAAGACACAGGGTATCAGAATGGATAAAAAAAAACAATATGCTGCCTACAAGAAACTCATTTTAGACCCAAAGACACCTCCATATTTAAAGTGAGGGGGTGGAAAACAATTTACTCTGCTAATGGACATCAGAAGAAAGCTGGTGTGGCAATCCTTCTATCAGATCAATTAGATTTTAAGCCCAAGACTCTAATAAGAGATGAGGAAGGACACTACATCATACTCAAAGGGTCTGTCCAACAAGAAGATCTAACAATTTTAAATATCTATGCCCCTAACGTGGGGGCAGCCAATTATATAAACCAATTAATAACAAAATCAAAGAAACACATCGACAATAATACAATCATAGTAGGGGACTTTAACACTCCCCTCACTGAAATGGACAGATCATCCAAGCAAAAGGTCAACAAGGAAATAAAGGCCTTAAATGACACACTGGACCAGATGGACATCACAGATACATTCAGAACATTCCATCCCAAAGCAACAGAATACACATTCTTCTCTACTGCACATGGAACATCCCCAGAATAGATCACATCCTGGGTCATAAATCAGGTCTCAATTGGTATCAAAAGATTGGGATAATTCCCTGCATATTTTCAGACCACAATGCTCTGAAGCTAGAACTCAATCACAAGAGGAAATTTGGAAAGAACCCAAATACATGGAGACTAAACAGCATCCTTCTAAAGAATGAATGGGTCAACCAGGAAATCAACCATGATTTATTAAGGAATAAAATCATGGAAACAAATGATAATGAAAACACAACGGCTCAAAATCTGTGGGACACAGCAAAGGCAGTCCTGAGAGAAAAATATATAGCGATACAAGCCTTTCTCAAGAAACAAGAAAGGTCTCAAATACACAACCTAACCCTACACCTAAAGGAGCTGGAGAAAGAACAACAAAGAAAGCCTAAACCCAGCAGGAGAAGAGAAATAATAAAGATCAGAGCAGAAATCAATGAAATAGAAAACAAAAGCCAACCAGCCAACCAACAAACAAAACAATAGAACCAATCAATGAAACTAGGAGCTGGTTCTTTGAAAGAATTAATAGGATTGAAAAACCCCTGTCCAGACTTATCCAAAAGAAAAGAGAAAGGACCCCAATAAATAAAATCATGAATGAAAGAGGAGAGAGCACAACCAACACCAAAGAAATACAAACAATTATAAGAACATATTATGAGCAACCCTACACCAACAAGTTTGACAATCTGGAAGAAATGGATGCATTCCTTGAGACATATAAACTGCCCACAACTGAACCAGGAAGAAATAGAAAACCTGAACAGACCCATAACCTAAGGAGATGGAAACAGTCATCAAAAATCTCCAAACAAACAAAAGCCCAGGCCAGATGGCTTCCCAGGAGAATTCTACCAAACATTTAAAGAAGAATTAGTTCCTATTCTCCTGAAACTGTTCCAAAAAATACAAATGGAAGGAAAACTTCCAAACTCATTTTATGAGGCCAGCATCACCTTGATCCCAAAGCCAGACAAGGCTGCCATCAAAAAAGAGAATTACAGACCAATATCCTTGATGAACACAGATGCGAAAATTCTCACCAAAATACTAGCCAATAGGACCCAACAGTACATTGAAAGGATTATTCACCACGACCAAGTGGGATATATTCCAGTGATGCAAGGTTGGTTCAACATCCGCAAATCAATCAATGTGATACAATACATTAATAAAAGAAAGAACAAGAACCGTATGATACTCTCAATAGATGCTGAAAAAGCATTTGACAAAGTACAGCATCCCTTCCTGATCAAAACTCTTCAAAGTGTAGGGATAGAGGGTACATACCTCAATATTATCAAAGCCATCTATGAAAAACCCACCGCAAATATCATTCTCAATGGAGAAAAACTGAGAGCTTTTCCTCTAAGGTCAGGAACATGGCAGGGATGTCCATTATCACCACTGCTATTCAACATAGTACTAGAAGTCCTAGCCTCAGCAATCAGACAACAAAAAGAAATTAAAGGCATCCAAATCGGCAAAGAAGAAGTCAAGCTATCACTCTTTGCAGATGATAGGATACTATATGTCAAAAACCCAAAAGACTCCACTCCAAATCTGCTAGAACTTGTACAGGAATTCATTAAAGTGTCAGGATATAAAATCAATGCACAGAAATCAGTTGCATTTCTTTACACCAACAACAAGACAGAAGAAAGAGAAATTAAGGAGTCAATCCCATTTACAATTGCACCCAAAACCATAAGATACCTAGGAATAAACCTAACCAAAGAGGCAAAGAATCTGTATTCAGAAAACTATGAAGTACTCATGAAAGAAACTGAGGAAGACACAAAGAAATGGAAAAATGTTCCATGATCATGGATTGGAAGAACAAATATTGTGAAAATGTCTATTCTACCTAAAGCAATCTACACATTCAATGCAATCCCTATCAAAATCCCATCCATTTTTTTTTTCAAAGAAATGGAACAAATAACCCTAAAATTTATATGGAACCAGAAAAGACCTCAAATAGCCAAGGGAATATTGAAAAAGAAAGCCAAAGGTGGTGGCGTCACAATTCTAGACTTCAAGCTCTATTACAAAGCTGTCATCATCAAGACAGTATGGTACTGGCACAAAAACAGACACATAGATCAAAGGAACAGAACAGAGAGCCCAGAAATAGACCCTCAACTCTATGGTCAACTAATCTTCGACAAAGCAGGAAAGAATGTTCAAGGGAAAAAAGACAGCCTCTTCAACAAAATGGCGTTGGGAAAATTGGACAGCCACATACAGAAAAATGAAATTGGACCATGTCCTTACACCACACACGAAAATAGACTCAAAATGGAGGAAGAACCTCAATGTGAGAAAGGAATCCATCGAAATCCTTGAGAACACAGGCAGCAACCTCTTTGACCTCAGCTGCAGCAACTTCTTCCTAGGAACATCGCCAAAGGCAAGGGAAGCAAGGGCAAAAATGAACTATTGGGACTTCACCAAGATCAAAAGCTTTTGCACAGCAAAGGAAATAGTTAACAAAACTAAAAGACAACTGACAGAATGGGAGAAGATATTTGCAAATGACATATCAGATAAAGGACTAGTATCCAAAATCTATAAAGAGCTTAGCAAACTCAACACCCAAAGAACAAATAATCCAATCAAGAAATGGGCAGAGGACATGAACAGCCATTTCTGCAAAGAAGACATCCAGATGGCCAACAGACACATGAAAAAGTGCTCCACATCACTGGGCATCAGGGAAATACAAATCAAAGCCACAATGAGATATCACCTCACACCAGTCAGAATGGCTAAAATTAACCAGTCAGGAAATGACAGATGCTGGCGAGGATGCAGAGAAAGGAGAACCCTCCTACACTGTTGGTGGGAATGCAAGCTGGTGCAACCACTCTGGAAAACAGCATGGAGGTTTCTCAAAAAGTTGAAAATAGACCTACCTTATGACCCAGCGATTGCACTACTGGGTATTTACCCTAAGGATACAAACGCAGTGATCCGAAGGGGCACGTGCACCCGCATGTTTATAGCAGCAATGTCCACAATAGCCAAACTATGGAAAGAACCTAGAAGTCCATCAACAGATGAATGGATAGAGAAGATGAGGTATATATATACAATGGAATACTATGCAACCATCAAAAGCAATGAAATCTTGCCATTTGCGACGATGTGGATGAAACTAGAGGGTATTATGCTTAGTGAAATAAGTCAGTCAGAGAAAGACAACTATCCTATGATCTCCCTGATATGAGGAAGTGGAGATGCAATTGGGGGGGGGGATGGTTGGGGGGGTAGGAAAAGAATAAATGAAACAAGATGGGATCGGGAGTGAGACAAACCATAAGAGAGTCTTAATGTCACAAAACAAACTGAGGGTGGCCTGGGGGGGAGGGATGTAGGGAGAGGGTGGTGGGGTTATGGACATTGGGGAGGGTATGTGCTATGGTGAGTGCTGTGAAGTGTTTAAACCTGGCTATTCACAGACCTGTATCCCTGGGGCTAATAATACATTATATGTTTATAAAAAAATTTTAAAAATAAAAAAACGATATAAAACTATTCCTAGGCTATCTGGCTCCAGAGTCTGGTTTCTTAAACCACCATACTGCTTTTTGATAAACTCTACTTTGTCAGAAGATAGTATTATAATAATATCCTTCCAAATTCCAGGTGCTTGTGATTTATCAAGGATTTTGTACTACCATTGTTAAGTTTAATATTGGAGCTATGCTAATGTCTTCAAATGAATTAAAGCAAACTTTTGAATTTTTAAATTGTTTCCGATCAATGTAAAAAGCACAAAAATTTCCTGAGCTTTAACTTTTATATAACTCACCTGTAAAACTTATTTACAAATTTACTTTAGGTTTTAGCTTTTCTCATAGAGTTCTTAAGGTTTTCAGTTTGTGCTATGGCTATTCTACTGTTGGGGTCGATTCCACGTTAAAACATGTTAACCCCTGGGCCTGCCTGGGCCTACTTAACCATAGTGACTCCATGTTGCTTAGGTAGACATTTTGTTGTCTAGAAAAATTACTGCTCTCAGTTCCAGGTAACTGTTACTAAAACACAACACCTGAAACAAGGTAACTGTTACTAAAACACACACCTAAAACAAGGCCAATTCCAGGTAACTATTACTAAAACACATACCTAAAACAAGACCATTGGTAACCGTTACTAAAACACACAGGTAGGAGACATCCAATCAGCCAAAGCCACATATGCAGATGTCTGCGATTGTGCCCTATAGAAACTAGCCTGTAAGACCAAGGGGCGTCGCTCTCTTCGGAGGCGGCCCTGGCCGGTCAGTCTAACTTCTAATGCTTGGCATAGAATAAAGCTTTACATAACTTTCACTTTGTCTCAGCCTAATTTCCCTGGCCGGTCAACCTAACTTCTAATGCTTGGCATAGAATAAGGATTTGCGTAACTTTGTCTCAGTCTCGTTCCTTTGAAAACGGACCCAACACTACTCAATTGTTATTCTATCTATTCTTGATTTCCATATATTTCTGGGAAATTTGCTTTTTAAAATTTTTTGCATGCATTAACAAATTGTCCTTTTTATTATAATTTAAAATCTTCATATTTGACAGTGTATCTTTCTTTTCATTCTGGATGTGGTATATCTGTATTTTCCCTTTTCCCCCCCCCTCATTTACTTCACCAGAAATTTCTATTTAATTGAAATTTTCAAGAAAGAGCTTTAATATTTTTCAATTCTGCCATTGTTTTAAAAAGATTTTATTTATTTATTTATTTTACAGAAAGAGACACAGTAAGAGAGGGAACACAAGCAGTGGGAGCGATAGAGGGAGAAGCAGGCTTCCCACAGAGTGGGGAGCCCCACATGGGGCTTGATCCCAGCACCCCGGTATCATGACTGGAGCTGAGCGAAAGGCAGATGATTAATGACTGAGCCCCAATTGCCCCAGGTTCCCCAATTCTACCACTTTTCTTGTTTTAATTCACTAATTTCTTTGCCCACCACTTGATTCCTTCTCCTTCATAATTGTTGAAAAGTTTGTTGAGCTGGTCTCTTCCTAGATTTATGAGTTGAATTTTTAAATTAAATTGCATATATTCTCTTTGTCCTGGTTATTTGTATTTAACCACCTCTTCCCACCCCCACTGACTCTTCCTGATCCAAGTCTCCATCATGTTTTATATGAACTGTAACAAAAACCTCCCAACTGATCTCCTTGTTTCTACCCATTTCATGTGACAATTCTGTAGTGATCCTTTTAAAATATAAGTCAGAGTGTGTCTATCCTCTGCTCAGAACCTTCCACAGGTTCCCCATCTCACTCAGAGTAACATCAAAGTCCTATGGTAGCTTAGGAGGTACTGCATGATCTGACCTGGTTTTCTCTGATCTCCCTTCCTGTAAACTAATCCACCACTTCCTGTACTCCCAGCTTCCTGAGGACCTTCAAACCAGCTGTTTCCTCTGCTTACAGTTCTATGCCCCCACTGTCTGTATGACTGACTCCCTCCCTTCCTTCAGGATTCTGATAAAACATTACCTTCTTAGGACTATCTTCCTTGAGTACTGTATACAAAATGACATCCCTCTCTGAACAATCTCCATCTATCTTTATTCACCTTTATTCTACTAAAAAACTTACTAGTATCTGCAATATTATGTACTTGTTTTCCTTTTTTTGTCTATGCCCTTTCCTGAGCAATGTAACTCTATGAAGACAATTACGTGTAACTTTGGCTATATCCGAGGAATCTAAAAAAATTCCTAGAACATGATAGGCTCTCAATAAATACTTATTGAATTATAAATAAACTATGGAACTTTATAAGACTCTGATTCTTATCTCTAAGTTTATCTTTAACAATATGCCATTTAATGAGATGTAAAGATCTCACTCTTTAAACAGTCTATAATTTTTGTTTTGATTTGTACTGTAACTTAAAAGTTATTAAGAAGAGCATTTCTAGATTTAAAAAGCTTTTAAAATTATACTTTATTCAGTTCCAGGTGTTTGTATTGAGATTTAATATACATAATTTTTTTATTTGGAAAAATTGAGATCTCCTTATTATATGATTCTTTCCCATAAATATTTCAAAGATAAAATACACACTTTTTCCTTGCAATAACAAATATTTATATCTCTATCTACCTATATGTATAGGTTAAAAAAAAGTGGCTAAATTACATTATTAATATATATTATTTTTGCCTTGTCATTTATCTTGCAAAGTCTAAGAGAACGCAATAAAATTTCCCAATTCTATTTTATTTCTCTGAACTACCCCTTTCCACGCATTCTTAACCTTTTAGGTTTACATATATTTATTTTTTCTTAGCTTTATAAATAACTTTAATGAAGTACAAATATAAAATTATATACTTTGAACTACATTTCAGTAAGTTTTACCAAGAGTGTGCCACATAACCCATGTAATAAGTATCCGTGTAACAAAAAAGATGTATTTTCATCATCCTAGAATGTTCCTCATTTCATTTTCAAGTCAATATTCCCCAAACTTCTGTCCTATACAACATTAATGTGATTTCTATCATTATGGATTCATTTTTCCATAAACAGATGGCATGTCCTCTTTTGTATCTAGCTTCTTTCACTTAGCATAATGTTTGGGAGATTTACTTATATTGTTACATTTATCAGATATAACTGTATGGTGGGGTTAACTGGTATTAGTTGGATATTAGTTACAAGGCACTGGGGAAAAAGTGTTAAGCATCATTCCATTATATACCAGAATTTGTTGTGGGGATTGTTGGGAACCTCATGCCTAGAAGGGGTTAACCCAATAGAGCAACAATTCTTGGGAACTTCTTCAACTGAGGACTTTCACGGGTGGCAAGCTACAATGCCACCGTTTTTCCCTGGTGATTGTTATGAGGACATTGTAAGGTTTGGCTTGTTTCCATTGCAGCTGCTGTCTCAAGACTAAGTTAATAAGGCTCCTGTGTTTTGTGAATATTGAGTTATGGCCTAAGTGTCAAACCACGAAGGTCAAGGCTGTCTGATATCTCTGCATGGCCAGCTACTCTCAGGCCAAAATAAAAACTAGCACCAGATGTACTAGAGGTGATTCCCTTACTGTGTGGTATAAATCAGAACTCTGCAAAATAAACTTTGGCACTATGGGACATCCTCCTTGGTGCTCCTCCTGCCCCCATCTCTTTGTCTCTTAATTTCTTTTCACCATTTTCTTACCCTCACGTTCCTGGTCGGTTTATCTCACCAGCCATGACAGGGATACACGTATTATTTCCAGTTTCGGTTGTTATGTATGATACTCTTATGAACATTCCTATACAAATGTTTCTATGACAGGTTGAAGTCATTTCTCTTGCATAAGTAGCTAGAAATCACATGGTAAATGCCTGTTTTAACTAAATTGACTGTGCTAGTTTACAAATGGCTAAGCCATTTTATACTCTAGCAGCAGAAATTTATGATCATTTCCCCCATTCCCCATATCCTTGACAAAGCTTGATATTTTCAGCCTTTTCAATATTCTAATACTATAGCAGTACCTCATTACAGATTTTCATTTTTATTCTCCTAATGATTGGTGATAACTGAGGCCCTTCTCATGTACTTATTAGTCATTTTTTTAACCTTCTTCTGTAAAGTTCTAGTTTTACTCCCTTGCCCATTTTTAATTGAGCACAGTATCATCTTGAGTTGTAAGAGATCTTAACGTATTCTAGGTACAAGTCCTGCTCCCTTTGGGGGTACTATTTCACTCAGCAGCTCAGACTTCTCTCTCTCTTGAATCTCTCCTTCTGTAGGAATCCAGATGCCATGAAATGAGGCCACTCAAGCAGGCTATGGAGGTGTCCATGTGCCAAGGAAAGGTCTCTAGCCAAGAGGCAATGAAGATGGAGGCCTGTCAATGACCAAGTGAGAGAGCTTAGAGGTGGCTTCTGCAGCCCCATTTGAGCCTAGATCTGACTCTAGAGCCATCTGAGAGCTGGACTGCAACCTCAGGCAAAATCCTGAGCCAAAACTACCTGCTGAGCCTCTCCCAGATAGCATACTCTCCAAATCTGAGTAAGGAAGTAAATATTTGTTCTTCTGAGCTGCTAAGTTTTTAGGTAATTGGCTAAACAGCTATGGATAACTAGTATCCATCCAATTCATGACAATTCTACTCAACCCTAGTTTTGGGAAAGCCTATTCAGTGGCGCTGACTAGACATGCAGACCTGATCAGCTCATGCTGGAAGCCACAGTTCCCAGAAAGGATGCACTGTCAGAATTGTTTCCCATGGTTCCCAAGCCCCAATCAGATTATGTACAAAAGCATAAGGAGCTTCTACTTCAAACAAAATTAAGTCCTTCTGTTCCTTTTCATTATTGAGTGCTTTTTACAACTTCCCTCTTTCTCTGAGTTCTCCATGCTTTCTATTCTATAGTTACTATTTCAGCATCATTCTTTCTGCCTTTAAGATTCTCTCTCTCTCTCTTTTTTAAAAAAATTATTTATTTGACAGAGAGAGACACAGTAAGAGAGAGAACACAAGAAGGGAGAGTGGGAGAGAGAGAAGCAGACTTCCTGCCAAGCAGAGTCTGATGTGGGCCTCAATTCCAGGACCTTGAGATCATGACCTGGGCAGAAGGCAGATGCTTAATGATTGAGCCACCCAGGTGCCCACATTTAAGATTCTCTTGATGGGGCAAAACCATTAAGGCCATGTGGACCAACCCTTATACTTTAATCTTCTCTATAACATCCTCCAAGTCATCTTCTAGTATACATTTAAATTTTGAGGTCACTATCTCCTGGGAGAGCTCATTTGATCTCTGGATCATTCCCTTAGAAAATTCCTCCAAAAGCAAGCAGAATTACTTGCTCTGTTCTTTGGCTTCACTTGTTTCTTTCTTTCTTTCTTTCTTTCTTTCTTTCTTTCTTTCTTTCTTTCTTTCTTTTTTTTTACCATTTGGTTCTTAAGAGATTCATCCTTGGGCAGACTCTCCAAAGAGAACTGGTTGTGACTGAGAACACACCTCTTAAGCAAGAACTGGTTATTGTTGTGGATTTAAAACAAACCATACTTACTTTATTATGATAGCCCTAGCTTGACTTGGTTTTTTATGAACCATTTTATTAGCTGAATCCAATCAACAAAATTATCTATTCATTCTCAAGAATATATCTCTCATAAGAGAGAAGGCTCATTAATTATTTGGATTCTTAGATATTTCTGCACTATTCTTGAAACTTTTCTGGATATTCCTGTAGCACTTGCTGCATATAAGTGATGCACAGAGCTAATAAATATTTGTCCTTGTTTCTGTAGGGCCCTGAGCCAAGCACTGTCCATCTGAGTGTCATATCTCCTACTCAGGCTTGCCAGGACAATGGTAAGATTATTTTGTTTTTCATAAAGGCAGTGGGGTAGGCACTCTAGAGATCCCTAGAGAGTTTAGTTCTTCTATAAATCTAGTAAAGTTGTAGGAGTGTTTTCGTACCTACTAAAGGTAGCCAACAATGGCCAAATCCTATACAAAACCCTTAATATAGTCCACAAAGCTACATATGGTGTGGCACCTATTCTTCCAGCCACAATTCTCACCATGTTCTCCTTCCCACTCTGAATTCTAGTTATACTGGCATTCTTTCAATTTGCCAAAATCTCCATGTTCTTCCAACCATGGGACCTTTTCAATGCTATTTCTTTTTTCCAGAATCCCTTATCTTCTTTATTCTCAGTTAACTTATTCATCTTTTAGATCTCAGCTAAGTGTTGCTTCCTTAGAAAAGCCTTCCCTGATAACTACCCCGTGAGTCTAGATTATAGTTCCTTCTTATTTGATATAAAAGAGTGGACATACCTTTCTTTAGTTCGCCTTTTCAGTTTTAATTTATATATTAATTAGTGTGAATATTTGGTTAATGTCTAGTCCTCCTCCATAGAATTAAAGTTCCAATTCCACAGGGACTGCATTTTGTTCTCCTTGTAACACTTAACATAGAATTAAGAATAGTAGGTGCTAAATAAGTTTTTTTTTTTACTTTTTAAAATTTTTTTAAACTTTTAAAATTTTTTTATAAACATATAATGTATTATTAGCCCCAGGGATACAGGTCTGTGAATAGCCAGGTTTAAACACTTCACAGCACTCACCATAGCACATACCCTCCCCAATGTCCATAACCCCACCACCCTCTCCCTACATCCCTCCCCCCCAGGCCACCCTCAGTTTGTTTTGTGACATTAAGACTCTCTTATGGTTTGTCTCACTCCCGATCCCATCTTGTTTCATTTATTCTTTTCCTACCCCCCCAACCATCCCCCCCCCCAATTGCATCTCCACTTCCTCATATCAGGGAGATCATAGGATAGTTGTCTTTCTCTGACTGACTTATTTCACTAAGCATAATACCCTCTAGTTTCATCCACATCGTCGCAAATGGCAAGATTTCATTGCTTTTGATGGTTGCATAGTATTCCATTGTATATATATACCTCATCTTCTCTATCCATTCATCTGTTGATGGACTTCTAGGTTCTTTCCATAGTTTGGCTATTGTGGACATTGCTGCTATAAACATGCGGGTGCACGTGCCCCTTCGGATCACTGCGTTTGTATCCTTAGGGTAAATACCCAGTAGTGCAATCGCTGGGTCATAAGGTAGGTCTATTTTCAACTTTTTGAGAAACCTCCATGCTGTTTTCCAGAGTGGTTGCACCAGCTTGCATTCCCACCAACAGTGTAGGAGGGTTCTCCTTTCTCTGCATCCTCGCCAGCATCTGTCATTTCCTGACTGGTTAATTTTAGCCATTCTGACTGGTGTGAGGTGATATCTCATTGTGGCTTTGATTTGTATTTCCCTGATGCCCAGTGATGTGGAGCACTTTTTCATGTGTCTGTTGGCCATCTGGATGTCTTCTTTGCAGAAATGGCTGTTCATGTCCTCTGCCCATTTCTTGATTGGATTATTTGTTCTTTGGGTGTTGAGTTTGCTAAGCTCTTTATAGATTTTGGATACTAGTCCTTTATCTGATATGTCATTTGCAAATATCTTCTCCCATTCTGTCAGTTGTCTTTTAGTTTTGTTAACTATTTCCTTTGCTGTGCAAAAGCTTTTGATCTTGGTGAAGTCCCAATAGTTCATTTTTGCCCTTGCTTCCCTTGCCTTTGGCGATGTTCCTAGGAAGAAGTTGCTGCAGCTGAGGTCAAAGAGGTTGCTGCCTGTGTTCTCAAGGATTTCGATGGATTCCTTTCTCACATTGAGGTTCTTCCTCCATTTTGAGTCTATTTTCGTGTGTGGTGTAAGGACATGGTCCAATTTCATTTTTCTGTATGTGGCTGTCCAATTTTCCCAACGCCATTTTGTTGAAGAGGCTGTCTTTTTTCCCTTGAACATTCTTTCCTGCTTTGTCGAAGATTAGTTGACCATAGAGTTGAGGGTCTATTTCTGGGCTCTCTGTTCTGTTCCTTTGATCTATGTGTCTGTTTTTGTGCCAGTACCATACTGTCTTGATGATGACAGCTTTGTAATAGAGCTTGAAGTCTAGAATTGTGACGCCACCACCTTTGGCTTTCTTTTTCAATATTCCCTTGGCTATTTGAGGTCTTTTCTGGTTCCATATAAATTTTAGGGTTATTTGTTCCATTTCTTTGAAAAAAAAAATGGATGGGATTTTGATAGGGATTGCATTGAATGTGTAGATTGCTTTAGGTAGAATAGACATTTTCACAATATTTGTTCTTCCAATCCATGATCATGGAACATTTTTCCATTTCTTTGTGTCTTCCTCAGTTTCTTTCATGAGTACTTCATAGTTTTCTGAATACAGATTCTTTGCCTCTTTGGTTAGGTTTATTCCTAGGTATCTTATGGTTTTGGGTGCAATTGTAAATGGGATTGACTCCTTAATTTCTCTTTCTTCTGTCTTGTTGTTGGTGTAAAGAAATGCAACTGATTTCTGTGCATTGATTTTATATCCTGACACTTTAATGAATTCCTGTACAAGTTCTAGCAGATTTGGAGTGGAGTCTTTTGGGTTTTTGACATATAGTATCCTATCATCTGCAAAGAGTGATAGCTTGACTTCTTCTTTGCCGATTTGGATGCCTTTAATTTCTTTTTGTTGTCTGATTGCTGAGGCTAGGACTTCTAGTACTATGTTGAATAGCAGTGGTGATAATGGACATCCCTGCCATGTTCCTGACCTTAGAGGAAAAGCTCTCAGTTTTTCTCCATTGAGAATGATATTTGCGGTGGGTTTTTCATAGATGGCTTTGATAATATTGAGGTATGTACCCTCTATCCCTACACTTTGAAGAGTTTTGATCAGGAAGGGATGCTGTACTTTGTCAAATGCTTTTTCAGCATCTATTGAGAGTATCATACGGTTCTTGTTCTTTCTTTTATTAATGTATTGTATCACATTGATTGATTTGCGGATGTTGAACCAACCTTGCATCACTGGAATATATCCCACTTGGTCGTGGTGAATAATCCTTTCAATGTACTGTTGGGTCCTATTGGCTAGTATTTTGGTGAGAATTTTCGCATCTGTGTTCATCAAGGATATTGGTCTGTAATTCTCTTTTTTGATGGCAGCCTTGTCTGGCTTTGGGATCAAGGTGATGCTGGCCTCATAAAATGAGTTTGGAAGTTTTCCTTCCATTTGTATTTTTTGGAACAGTTTCAGGAGAATAGGAACTAATTCTTCTTTAAATGTTTGGTAGAATTCTCCTGGGAAGCCATCTGGCCTGGGCTTTTGTTTGTTTGGAGATTTTTGATGACTGTTTCCATCTCCTTAGGTTATGGGTCTGTTCAGGTTTTCTATTTCTTCCTGGTTCAGTTGTGGGCAGTTTATATGTCTCAAGGAATGCATCCATTTCTTCCAGATTGTCAAACTTGTTGGTGTAGGGTTGCTCATAATATGTTCTTATAATTGTTTGTATTTCTTTGGTGTTGGTTGTGCTCTCTCCTCTTTCATTCATGATTTTATTTATTGGGGTCCTTTCTCTTTTCTTTTGGATAAGTCTGGACAGGGGTTTTTCAATCCTATTAATTCTTTCAAAGAACCAGCTCCTAGTTTCATTGATTGGTTCTATTGTTTTGTTTGTTGGTTGGCTGGTTGGCTTTTGTTTTCTATTTCATTGATTTCTGCTCTGATCTTTATTATTTCTCTTCTCCTGCTGGGTTTAGGCTTTCTTTGTTGTTCTTTCTCCAGCTCCTTTAGGTGTAGGGTTAGGTTGTGTATTTGAGACCTTTCTTGTTTCTTGAGAAAGGCTTGTATCGCTATATATTTTTCTCTCAGGACTGCCTTTGCTGTGTCCCACAGATTTTGAGCCGTTGTGTTTTCATTATCATTTGTTTCCATGATTTTATTCCTTAATAAATCATGGTTGATTTCCTGGTTGACCCATTCATTCTTTAGAAGGATGCTGTTTAGTCTCCATGTATTTGGGTTCTTTCCAAATTTCCTCTTGTGATTGAGTTCTAGCTTCAGAGCATTGTGGTCTGAAAATATGCAGGGAATTATCCCAATCTTTTGATACCAATTGAGACCTGATTTATGACCCAGGATGTGATCTATTCTGGGGATGTTCCATGTGCAGTAGAGAAGAATGTGTATTCTGTTGCTTTGGGATGGAATGTTCTGAATGTATCTGTGATGTCCATCTGGTCCAGTGTGTCATTTAAGGCCTTTATTTCCTTGTTGACCTTTTGCTTGGATGATCTGTCCATTTCAGTGAGGGGAGTGTTAAAGTCCCCTACTATGATTGTATTATTGTCGATGTGTTTCTTTGATTTTGTTATTAATTGGTTTATATAATTGGCTGCCCCCACGTTAGGGGCATAGATATTTAAAATTGTTAGATCTTCTTGTTGGACAGACCCTTTGAGTATGATGTAGTGTCCTTCCTCATCTCTTATTAGAGTCTTGGGCTTAAAATCTAATTGATCTGATAGAAGGATTGCCACACCAGCTTTCTTCTGATGTCCATTAGCAGAGTAAATTGTTTTCCACCCCCTCACTTTAAATATGGAGGTGTCTTTGGGTCTAAAATGAGTTTCTTGTAGGCAGCATATTGTTTTTTTTTATCCATTCTGATACCCTGTGTCTTTTGATTGGGGTGTTTAGCCCATTTACATTCAGAGTAACTATTGAGAGATATGAATTTAGTGCCATTGTATTGCCTGTAAGGTGACTGTTATTGTATATTGTCTCTGTTCCTTTCTGATCTACTACTTTTAGGGTCTCTCTTTGCTTAGAGGACCCCTTTCAGTATTTCTTGTACGGCTGGATTGGTGTTTGCAAATTCTCTCAGTTTTTGTTTGTCCTGGAAGCTTTTTATCTCTCCTTCTATTTTCAATGATAGCCTAGCTGGATATAGTATTCTTGGCTGCATGTTTTTCTCGTTTAGTGCTCTGAATATATTATGTCAGTTCTTTCTGGCCTGCCAGGTCTCTGTGGGAAAGTCTGCTGCCAATCTAATATTTTTACCATTGTATGTTACAGACTTCTTGTCCTGGGCTGCTTTCAGGATTTTCTCTTTGTCGCTAAGACTTGTAAATTTTACTATTAGATGATGGGGTGTGGACCTATTCTTATTGATTTTGAGGGGGCTCCTCTGCACTTCCTGGATTTGATGCTTGTTCCCTTTGCCATATTAGGGAAATTCTCTACAACAGTTCTCTCCAATATACCTTCTGCTCCCCTCTCTCTTTCTTCTTCTGGAATCCTAATGACTCTAATGTTGTTTCGTCTTATGGTATCACTTATCTCTCAAATTCTTCCCTCGTGGTCCAGGAGTTGTTTGTCTCTCTTTTGTTCAGCTTCTTTATTCTCTGTCATTTGGTCTTCTATATCACTAATTCTTTCTTCTGCCTCATTTATCCTAGCAGTAAGAGCCTCCATTTTTGATTGCACCTTTTGATTAACAGCTTTTTAAAATTTCCACTTGGCTATATTTTAGTTCTTTTATTTCTCCAGAAAGGGCTTTTATTTCTCCGGACAGGGTTTCTCTAATATCTTCCATGCCTTTTTCGAGCCTGGCTAGAACCTTGAGAATCATCATTCTGAACTCTAGATCTGATATATTACCAATGTCCATATTGATTAGGTTCCTGGCCTTTGGTACTGCCTCTTGTTCTTTTTGTGTGTGTGTGTGGTGAGTTTTTCTGCCTTGTCATTTTGTCCAGATAAGAATATATGAAGGAGCAAATGAAATACTAAAAGGGTGGCAAAGACCCCAGGAAAATGTGCTTTAATCAAGTCAGAAGAGACTCCAAATTGTGGGGTGAGGGGGGAGAAAGAGGGTAAAGAGAAGTTCAGAAAAAAATAAAAAAAGTAAAGGAGAAATATAAAAATGAAAAATATATATATATGTTAGACTGGTGACTAGAACAGGGTCACCCACTTAATTTTGGAAGTATTTTGGTCTCTTTGAAGAAACTGCTTCCCAAAATTTTAAAGAATGAAAAACATATATAAGGGTAAACACAATGGAGGGATGGAATATGACTATAAAGATGAAAAAAAAATTTTTTTTGATTTCTAAAAAAAAGGTTGCTAAGGTAAGTTGGTTGGGAGAATAAAGAAAAAGAAAGTGGAGAGAATTTGCTCAGGCTGGAGACTAGAACAAGCCCGGTGCTAGATTTAGGGTGTATTTTGATCTATTAGAAGAAGTTGAACCCCAAATTTTTTAGAAGAAAAAACCCTGTGTGTATACAAAAAATAAAGTTAGATACAATGAAGGATAAAATATGAGTATAATAATGAAGGTTCAAAAAAGATTTTTTTATGAAAGGTATTAAGATAAACTAGTTAAAAAACATTAAAAGAGGAACGAGTAAAAGTTTTAAAAATTTAGTAGAATAAAAAAATTTTTTTTAATTAATTAACTTAGCAAGACTAAAGATTCATGGGAAGAAATCCATGAATTCCATGCTTTGCTTTCTCCTCCTCTGGAATTCTGCTATTCTCCTTGGTAAGTGAACTTGGGCTTGGCTGGATTTCTTGTTGCTCTTCTGGGGAAGGGGCCTGTTGTAGTGATTCTCAAGTGTCTTTGCCCCAAGCAGAATTGCACCGCCCTTACCAGGGGCCAGACTACATAATCCATAATCTGCAATCCACTTGGGTTCACTGAGCTTTTGTTTTCTGAACGCTTTCTGTAGAATTCCGGAGGACGAGAATGAATATTGCAGCTTCCCAGTCTCCAGCCTGGAGGAGCCAAGAGCTTGGGGCCCCACTCCTCAGTGCACCCTCAGAGAAAAGCACTCAATCACTCCCATCTCCCTGACCTCCAGCTACACTCGGAGCTCACCCAGCCTGTGACCAAGTCTCTGTCTCTGGCAAACAGCTCCACCTGGAGTCTCCAAACCCCACAGATCCCTGAGCTCTTCTAGTTCGGAGTCTCCCCGGATCTTGTGGGGACGCCACTCACAGAGTACTGGCCTGTGCCACGGATTATGGTTCAAGGTAACACCGAGTTGAGACCTCACTCCTCAGCTCCGTCTCTGTAGCCGACTTTACCGCTCTAATGCCTGCGAGCTCTGTGACACTCAGAGAACACCCATCCTTCTGTGACCCCACAGGCCCTGTGGCCATGCTGAACCCATGTAGGCTTCACCCCAGTTTAGCCTCTGGAGTGATGTCCTTCAGTGAAGCAGACTTAAAAGTCCTGATTTTGTGCTCTGTTGCTCCACCGCTTGCCGGGAGCCAGCCCCTCCCCCCACGGTTTATCTTCGCGTGGCTTTGGATTCATTTCTCTGCCAGTCCTACCTTTCAGAAAGTGTTCTATTTTCTGTTTCTAGAATTGTTGCTCTTCTTCTCTTTGATCTCCTGTTGGATTTGTAGGTGTTCTGAATGGTTTGATAAGCTATCTAGCTGATCTCGTGCTACCTGATGTCCTATTAGCATCCTACTTCTCCACCATCTTGACTCCTTCCCTAGTTTTACATCTTGATATCAATCTGATAGCTGTATGGCTTTGGTTAACATGTTTAATGTCTCTGTATCTCAGTTTCTTCATCCATAACATGGAACTATGAAACTATGTATTTTTGCAATCATTATAAAGAGTTAATTCTGGGGGCATCTGGATGTCTCAGTGGGTTAAGCCTCTGCCTTCAGCTCAGGTCATGATCTCAAGGTCCTGGTATCCAGCCCCACATCAGGCTCTCTGCTCAGCAGGGAGCCTGCTTCCCCCTCTCTCTGCCTGCCTCTCTGCCTACTTGTGATCTCTCTCTCTGTTAAATAAATAAATAAAATCTTTTTTTAAAAAAAAAAGTTAATTTGATGAAGCATTTACTACAGCTTAGCATGTAGTAAGCACTCAAAAATATTAATTGTTATTATGAATTTCTGTGTTTGGAAATGTATTATAATAGTAAGTCAGAGGAGAAAAGCCCTAAGATTATCATCAGTACCAAAATACACTTTGATAAAAATTTAGTATTCATTTATGATTTTTAAAAATTTAGTATTCATTTATGATTTTTAAAAACTCTCTTAATATGCAGTAAGAAGAAAGATACTTTCTTAGGATGATACTGAAACTCCTTTTTTTTAAAGATTTTATTTATTTATTTGACAGAGAGAGATCACAAGTAGGCAGAGAAGCAGGCTGAGAGAGGGGGGGAATTAGGCTCTCCACTGAACAGAGAGCCCAATGCAGGGCTCAATCCCAGGACACTGAGATCATGACCTGAGCCGAAGGCAGAGGCCCAACCCACTGAGCCACCCAGGTGCCCCTGAAACTCCTTTTGAAATCAATACCCTTCATCATCAGGGATAACTGTAATCATTTTTGCCTCAACATTGTAAAGAAGTTCTACATGATACAAAAAGAACAAAAATATGTACAAAGATTTACTATTATTTAGAGACAATACAGTTGTCTACCTGGAAAGCCTAATGCCAAACAAAATCAAAACAGGATTTTTAAAAATTGACAATTATTCTAACTTCCTTCTGGAAGAATAGATGTGTAAAAATTGCCAAGAGCATTTTGAAAAAGAGAAGCTGAAGTACCTTTATCCTACACGCAATGAAACCATGGAACTAGTATGTAGAGAGTTATCAGTGGAGAAGAAAAGAAGGCCAGAAGGAGACTAGCATATAAGGCTGGTGTTAAAATCAATGTGATACATGCTGGTTTATTTCATAAATGGTTTTGGGAAAAGTAGACATAATCTTATTACTAATAAGCTCTATCACACCTTTGTGGTTGTAAACACTGTGTTTTCTCAAACCTATCATAGTGTCAGGGGTATTTGCAGAGCCAGCTTTGAATCATGCATTTGAAGGTGATTCTAAAAGCTAATGGCTTATTGAGCAGGTTACAGTAATTCCATAACAAGAATTCTTTTTTTTTTAATATTTTATTTATTTATTTGACAGACAGAGATCACAAATAGGCAGAGAGGCAGGCAGAGAGAGAGAAGAGAAAGCAGGCTTCCTGCTGAGCAGAGAGCCCGATATGGGGCTCGATCCCAGGACCCTGGGATCATGACCTGAGCTGAAGGCAGAGGCTTTAACCCACTGAGCCACCCAGGTGCCCCCATAACAAGAATTCTTGATACACATATTTCACCGGCAGTTCTGTCGGGTTTTGTTTCACATAATTTGAGGCCATGTTGTTGGGTGCATGTGTGTGTATTACCAATACATCTTCTTGACATTTGGTTCCTTTTCCTATCACATGACACCTTTCCGTTTCCGATAATTTTTTTTTTGCCTTGAATTCAATTTTGATCCCAGATTATGACCTTATTTTAATTTATTTTTGTTCATATTTGTCATTTATCTTTTACTACCCATTTATTTTAATCAAGTCTGAGTCCTTCTGTTCTAAATGTTTCTCTTGTGGAAAAAATATTGTATTCTTTAAAAAGACACAACAGATAGTCTTGGCTCTCAATTGGTGACTTTAATATACCACTATTCTAAAGCTATGTGAGTATTTATTACTGCCATCTTTTCTCAATTGTGCATTTACTGGATATTTTGTGTTTTTTTTTTTTTTCATGCTTTCCATTGAACAGAACAGATCCTCTTTGGGTATTTAAAATCCATACATTTAAAAAATTAACAACAGTTGCCTTAATGTAAAAGACTCATACTTATGAAATTCTTTCCTACTAAATACAAATATCATGACCATTCACATATACCAACTACCCGGCTTACACAATAAAACAAAACTATCCTGGGTGCTGACTAAACACCCTTCTTACTGACATTTTGTTCCCACCCTGTAAAGTTACTTTTTTTAGAACATGATGTTTATTTTCCCTATGAATGACTGTATACATCTGTAGGTTTTGTACAGAAATGTTAGACATGTTTTAAATGCAAAACAGATAGTATCATCTGGTATCTGTCCTTCGAAACTTGCTTTATTTTGTACTCAGTATTACATGTGAGGTTGTTCCAGGTCGGTACATATATCTATACTCACTGCTCTATAGTATGATGTATGTATTCAGCACAAGAGAAAACCACTTCATTATCTACAGTACAGATGATCCAGTTTCAGCAGCAGGAGATTGAACCAAACACAATGAATATTCCTTAAGTTGATTTTAGGGAGACAAAATGCAAATGAACTCATAAAAAGAAACGAATAAAATTGCTAATTTGGACATTGAGCAAATCGACACAAAGCCCAAAGTCTCAGTGAGAGGAAAAACAAGCTGTGGTACCAAAAATAGTTCCACCAACTAATGACCCCTGTATTAGTCTGGCAGTCATTACCGAACAGCACAGGCTGGACGGCTCAGCAGCAGACACGTATTGTTCTCAGTTCTGGATGCTGGACTTGTGAGATCAAAGTCCCATCAGCGTTGCCGTGTGGTGAAGTCTCACTTTCTGTCTTACAAATGGCCATGTACTCACTGTGTCCCCATCAGGCCCCTTCTATGCGTGTGCGTGGAGAGGGAAAGAGAGGGATCTCTGATCGCTCTCTGTTCTTATAAGGACACCTGTCCTATCAGATCAGGACCCTATGCTAAGGATCTCACTTAATCTTAGCTGCTCCCTATAGGCCCTGTCTCCAAACACAGTGACATTGGGGGTTAGAGTTTGTGGGGGAACACATTCACTTTATAACACTTCCGAAGCCTATATACCGGTCAGCTTTAGCCACAGCAATATTATATATAAACAACCTCAAAACCCTCTTGGCTTACAAAGGCAAATACTTACATTCTTGGTCATGGGCATGTAGTAGGGATGAGGATGATCTCAGCTGATGTTGGCTGCATGTAGATCTAGACCACAGGTCAGGTTTAGGTCTACAGACCTTTTTTTGGAGTGCAGGCCAAAGGGGCAAAGGACACCTAAGCATGTACGTTTCTGGGTGATGGCTATCACAAGAGCACAAAACTCAAACACACAAACACATTTCAGGCCTCAGCTTTACCACATCAACCAACATTGCATCAGCCTAGTCAAGCTACTTGGCTAAGCTCAACATCAAGGGGCAGGGATGTCCATTTCACTAACCAAGTGGCCAAGGCGAGACTGCTCATCCTACCATGGCATAGTGAAGACTTGGGAACAGTAATTCAATCAGCCACAGCATATATGCTCAAGCTCTGAGTATATGCCATGATCTTAATGATACTATAGGACATTCTTCTGCTCTAATGGCCCATGTGGTTTTGAGTCATAAGGACTGATGATGCAGTCCAGCAGAAGTCTTCTGTTGTTCCATGTTGTGCTTTGATTCCTTACCCACTCCTTACATAGCTTCTTAGGGTTCTGTGCACCCATGCACCGTATGTCTTGTTTTGAAGGTTCGTTCATTAGTCACTCACACTCTGTGAGCTCTGAGTCAATGAAGAAGTATCCAGAACCTGGAGGGAATTCCGTGCAGTATGAGCTTAAGGATTGGTGAAGTTGCCTTGGATCCCAGACTAAGATGGTTTCCCAGCTATTTCCCCTTCCGATTTGAACTTACTTACCTAGTCTTAGGTATCACTCCTAGAGAGCACCCTGCCTGTGTGCTTTGTTTACAGTGTGGGAGGAAGAAAAGCTGGTCAGATGAATCTGGAGGAGGGGAACTGTAGGGCAGAAAGGGTGCTTAAACCAAAGAAACAGGCCTTGCGGAGGTGTTGAGGCAGGAGGCAGAGTCGCTGGTGGCCATTGCAGAAGCATCCAGGCATTTGAAGGGTTCACAGTCCAGGTATCTGAACTGCTGAAGATGAAGGCCCTTGGACAGTTTGTCCTGAAGAAAATCAAGCTGAGCATGGACTTGAGAGTTGACCACAAACGTAAAAGAGGAGACATAATTCCATTCATTCTCTCATTCATTCAATAAATAAATATTTGAGTGCTACCTTGTACCAGGCTTACTGTTCTGTGTATTAATAAATAAGCTATCAAAATAGGCATATCCCTGTTCATGTGGGATTTCCAATATTTATGGAATGGGTTACAAATACCACACTAATTAAAAAAGATAAACTCTAACAGAAGGTAGTAAGTGGTAAAGAGAAAAAAATAAGGCAGAAAAGAGGGTTAAGGTGTGTTGGCAAGGTGAGATACAATTTCAGAAATGATGGGCAGGCCAGATGACATTTGAGTGAAGATCTGGAGGAAATGGGGTCACGGGATGGGGGGCATTTTGCAACAGGTGCAGCAGGTGCAAACACTAGAAGGGGTTGGTGCCCAGGTTTGTGGCTTGGAGCATAGCAAGAAGGCCAGTGTGTGAGAAGGAAGTACAAGATGAGGCCAGGCCAATCATGGGGTGGGGGGAAGGCTGGGGAGGGGAGATCAGTGTGGACCTTGGAAGCTGGTGCAATGGGCCAGGGGTTTACTCCATGGGATGGGGAGTCAAAGGAGTACTTTGTGCATAAAAGAGACATGTGGGTGATTTCTAGCAACAGTGGGTGACCGTGTGGAGGATGGACTGAATGGGAACAAGGGTCCTAATTCAAGGGGCTCCTGAAAAAATAACTAGTCAGCGGGTAGAAGGGGGTGACTTTCCAACTAAACGATCTCACCAAACTGACCATCCACAGGTGAAGCTGGCTGCGCAGTCACCCTGGGAGCCCGTCAGCAGCATGGCACTGACAGTCCCAGCAGGTGCCAAGGATGCTGACACTGTGAAATTCCTACATGAGGCAAAGCATTAAACTCGGACATCCCAGGCTCTTTCCAGTACCAGGCATCTCTGATGCTACTGCGTCTATCACCCTACTCTCCACCAGTTAGAGTGTCCCTTCTGTTCATCCCTGTACTCCTAGGGCCTGGACTAGAGTCCAGCACATAGCAGCCACTCAATGAGTGCTCGTTAAAGGTATGAATGTTTCTGTTAAACATATTACAGGCTTTAGAGCCACACGCTTTTCTTCTCCGCACCCCAGAGGATAAGAAAAGTTGGACTGAATGGTATTGCTGACCTTTCCTGGCCTGTCCGTCTGTGGCAGCATCTCAGACTCTGAGCCACTGTTTCTCAAGGGCTTTGCAGGCTATGGGGAGGAGGAGGGGTGCTGATGGGGAGGAAAGGCAGGGCTGGGCAAGGGCAAACCTGAGTCAAGAGGAAGTGCACAGACAATCTCTGGGGCTGGGTCCAGAGTACTCTGCAAATAAAGGGGAATTGTCTTTGAGAGGTGTAGAGTTCTAATTCCAGAAAGGGATACTGAGGACCCATCCCATCCCAAGCATGTTGCCTCTGCTTCAAGGTCAGCCTCCTCGACAAAGCGTTCACAGGTCTTTAGGCTTTCCGGGGAGAAACACCATAAATAGCAGTAGGGACTCCTCTCAAATGTGTCAAAAACCCTTTCTTATCGTGATCAAGTTCACCAGTGACAACATTTCTTCACAGAGTTCCATGCAGGCCCCGCATTTATTATGTGTCCCCAGACACCCACCAGGCAGCTACTCCCCGTCCCCCTGAGGGTTTGCAGGATTGCCAACAGCCATGGGTTGGTTCACAGGGCCCATCTTTGCTACCAGATACAGACATGATGTCATACAAAAAGATGCACACTAGGTAATTTTGCAATAATTTTATTCTTTTTATTTAGATTTAATTTATTTCAGACAAGAATGTTTTTAATATTAAGCATGCAGATGTGTGTGTTTTCCATGCTCCTTATCCTATGAGTTGCATTCATTTTAAATTAAAGGAAATAGAGTTCGCTTCATGGTAACCTAGAAAAAAAAAACAAATAACAACCAGGATTTAGTAACTTATTAATTGTGAAAATATTGACATCTATTATCTCAATCAGTCTTTATATTAATCTAGCAAGTAGATAATATTGTTGCCCTTGATTCACAGATGGAGAAACTGGCTCAGAAAACATGTCTGACCCATGGTCATATGGCTAATAGAGGGGTCTCAGAGGCTTAACGTGTGGACTGCACCCCTGTACTACCCGGGTTTCCATCCTTCCAGCAGATACTAGAAGGGCAGTCACCTTCTTCCTGGAGCACTTCCACTGCTTAAGCCTTAACCTCCCTGCCTTGGCGATTGTAGACTTTGAATCCCATGCTGGTAGGCAGCAGGTTGGTGTTTGCCACACTTCCGGCTCTGCTCAGCAAGCCTCCCAGCCAGTGGGCCACACAGGTGGCAGAGCTGCAGGATCTCTTCTGGACGGTGACTCTAATTAGCAAGATGGAGAAAGAAGAGAAGACCTGTCAGTGAGACGTCACACTTACCAGTCCTAATCCCTCTGATCCCGGGAAGTCTCCTCCGTGCTGCCAGCCCAATTGCCAGAGTGGGGGATTTCATACCTTCCCTAACTGCTTTCAGAAAGGGATCTTTTTCTATGTGCTCTAACCATCGTCTCTGTGACCTCTATTGTCAGGGGAGCCTTAGAATCCTGGACCCCAGGCAGAGGTGAACCACGGCAGTGTGCTAGCCACTTGTCCAGCTTTGTTCTCTCTTACCTCTTGGGATATGCCTTCCTGGGCATGACAGGAGGGAGGGGATGCCCTGAGCTGAGCCGGGGGTGAGGGAAGCCTCACCTGGAGCCCTCAGTCTCCTGCTCCTGGGGCAGCTCCTGGGCCTTCATCTGCATCTGCACATACTCCTTCATCACTGCAGCCAGCAGGAGTCGCATTTCCTCCTCGTTGCGCACATCAGGGTCTGTAGGACTCTCCAGAGCAGACCTGGGGAGGGAAAGAAAACCCAATACAAGCTCTGAGACCCTGCCTGCCTCTCTCCAGAATAAGCATCCAGACTTCCTGGTAAAAACAACAGAAGCATTAGTGAGACTCAATGGGTTGTATGAAATTCATTGCTATTTTTCAATTATGGGTTACACATCTTTATATCAGAAAAATACACACTTCCCCGTTGCCCCTCTCACCAGTTAGTAAACTTTCAGCACACCAGAATTCTGAGAAAGGCATGGTCTGAGCAGTGGGAGGGGGTACACTCCCGGCAGGGCTGTCTTACCTGAATGGTGCCGCTTGGAGGACGCCCACCTGGTACAGGGCCAGGATGCTGAGAACCAGGAAAGGAGAGAACTTCCAGAAGCCCATGATGCTTCTCTGTAAGAGAAGAAAAATGTCACCTTCTGCAGCAGAGTAACAGCAGAGCTATCCTAGCAGGACAACTGGGTGAAGAGGATTCTGTCAGTAGCCCCCTCCCCACCACAGAGCACCCTCTCAAACTCACATCCTGGCCAGGTCTCCACGGAAGATAATCTCTGAGCACCCTGTCACCAAAGCAGCTCTCCTATCACAACCCAGAACTGTCTTCCCTGTGTGGGGCTTTTGCTCTTACCTGGCGGGGCATGGGGAGGTCTCTAAAAAGGGAATTATCTCTACCGATGGAGTCTTAGAAAAACCGAAGAAACAAATTCTACTTACCTGCTCCGCACTCTGGCAAAGAATTCCCTGCAAGAACCAAGCTTAGCAGAGTCTTAAATTGGGGCTAGGACTTAAAGCAGGGCAGAAAATGTCCCAGAACTCACTAAAGGGGCTTGCCATGCAAGGCTGCCTTCCTCTCCGTCTTTGAGCCTATTTGCCACCCACTGAGGCTGGCCAAAGTTCCGAAATGCTTTCCCAGGGACCACTAGGCACAAACAGGTCCGTGAGCACCCCTGCGTCCCGCTGTGCACACGGTATCTGTGGAGCTCCAGTGTCCCGAGCACAAGTGCGGCAAGGACAGCGAAGTGGGTCTCAGTGCGCAGTGAAGCAGGGAGTCCCGGGACTGAGACTGGCCAGTGTTACCTGAGGCAGGAGCCTGCGATGAATCGTAGAGTAACGGAGAGCAGCTACAAGAAAGACGAATGCAAAAGAGAGAGGGAAGAAGAAGGAGAGATAGACTCACACAGCAAAGTGGGAATCACGGAACTCACCTGGCAGCAGGCAGCAGGTGGCTTGGAGCCCAGGTGGTGGCAGCTGTGGCAGCGTTGGCGTCAGGCGGTGGCGCTGTGGAAGTCGCAGGGACTCTTGAGCGGAGCAGTGGCTCTGCTGCCTCCCAGCACCAGCAGCAGCTCTTATTCCCGCTGCTCTGGGTCTGGGGTGGTCCTGGAGCTCTGAACAACCAATGAGAGAACAGATTTCGTACCCTGATGGATTGTGTCACCCATTTACGTCCAGAACCTAGAACATTCCGCAGGACCATCCCACTTGTATTTGCATTGAGGTCATTGGTGGGAGTGGAGGGAGGGAGAGGGATGGTGGGGACCAGGAAAATACCCTTAATAGGAGCAGGAAGTTGAGGGCAGTTTGACGTCAAGGTAAATTTTACCCGCTTAGTTCCATTGGGTTATCAACGTGAGCCCCTCACCAACTCGGCAGTGCAGTCCTATAGGATAATAGCCAGGAAGCAAGACGTCCCAGCTCCCCAGGTCTGACCCTAGATCCCCCATCCAAGTGAGGCTTGGACAGTTAAAAACTTGCAGCAGCATTGACTCTGGGCACAAGCAGGGTGTCTGATGGTCAGTTGGAATCACAGAGAGGCAAAGCACATGGGAAGCAAGAGATGGGAGTGATCGCAAGAACTCTGTCCATAGAACTCAATTCCAAGGGGTACAGTTAAGGGCAATTAACTTCTCATCACCTCATCTATGAAATGGGGACCATATATATATTCCTGGCTTCAGAACATGTTGTCCTTAGTAGCCATGTGCCTGTACCCCAGCTACAGAGGGATTCAGAAGAGCTCAGGCCCAGAGAGGGATTCTGTGAAGTCAAAATCACAATTTTCCAGCTTCCCACCTTGTGTGGCTGCCTGGATTCCTGCTAGGTAGTCTGTCCTGCGGGTTAGGAAGAGCTGGAAGCCCTCCAGGGCCTGAGCCTGAAGGCGTTAGGCACTGCTGCTTCCCAAGCCTCCAAAGGGACTTCTAGCCCCCGGTCTCCCACTCCTGCCATCCAACATCTCTGGTTCCTCACCCCGTTAGAGCCATTTGCCCAGCTGCCCCTTGTTTCCGGCTGCTGTTTGTCAAGTTGTCCCCAGTGCGGGCAATCCCAGCCCCGTGCCCGCCCCCCCCGCACTTCCGTCCTTCACTAGAGAGTGGAGCAGGCTTGAAGGTACTGAGCATCGCCGCGGACGCTAAACTCACACGCAAAGCTTTCGCACAAACTCCTTTTGTCTCCAAACGTGTGCGCATTCCTCGGAGCACAAGCCGGTGCCAGGGTCCAACACCCGGGGCATCGACACGGGGTCATGAGGCTCATGCTCTGAGTCTCTCTCTCATGGGGTCGCATACACACAGGGCATAGTGATATCTGCTGAAATCATATCACTCTCAGTTGTAAGTGTGCTCTCTCAAGTGGCGCCTCCACTCTCTCCAGGACCCGCCGGATGGAGGGCTTTAGGACCCCTCCAACCTGATCTTTCCGCTCCCTGCTTGCTTGGTGGTCCTAGGTCCTGACTTGCTTCCCTCAGCACCTAGAGCGCAGAGAAAGAGGTTCTCACTGTCCCCTGGATCTCGGAGTCTGAGTGCAGCAAGTAAGCCTCAGCCTCTACATACTCTCCCCAGGCAGCAAACGTGACTGTGGCGGCAAGGTGGCCATAGTGGGAAGCGTGCCTGTGGCGGCAGCCGGGGTCCCCGCGGCAGCGGTGGTCCTCGCGACAATCATGGTATTGTAGGTGTAGTGGGTGGGAGACGACATCACGGGGCTGTGCAGCGCAGGCAGAGACCCCAGTTATGTGTGTCTCCCAGGCAGAGCGGAAATAATGCGCGGGTACGTCGTTTGTGATCCGGGCAACGATGCGCCCCTCTCCTCAGTCCCCAGAAGCTTTTGAATTTCATACAGAACAGCTGCCTTGGGTCACATCTCCTTCCCTTCTAATTTGGTGGCCACCGTCAAAGACATTTACTTTGTGAGATGCCTGTGTGCAGCTTTCTTTCATGTTAACTCCCGGTGCTGCCCCACCGTGAGGGAGAAAGTTCGGGACTGGGGATCCGGTATGTAAGACTCACTCTCCTCGAGGCGGACTGGCAGGGCAGCGAGTTCTTAAGACGTCCCAGTGTGAACTACAAAACCATTCTCCTCTGAGTCCATCCTTGATTTATCGAGTCAGTTCTAGGAAGTTTAGACCTTCACGTGTGCGGGCTGCTTAGATTATGTGCGGCTATCCTGGAACCTCTCTAAATTAAGGCTACACAGAACACGATCTAATATATAAGTCACCAAGGAAAATAGTGATTTTCAAATAGTCGTTTGACTAATTTGTTCTTGGTTTTGTAAACTTATTTCATCATTTGGTGTGAGGAGGTTCACAGTGTTGGACTCCATCCCCACCGGGACTCAGGCACTACCTCCCCGCCAGCGCCCCTCCCCGCGCCCCGCTGCTTGTCTTCTGCCTGGTAGCTGGGACCACCACAGCTGCAGGAATAGAGCAATGTTCCTCCCAGCTGCGGGTGCCTGTGTACACAGGTTCAGGGCTAGACCAGAGCCAGCACCAGGTCTTAATAAGATCATCTTTCACAAAGCTTGGTAAACACTGCTTCCTGGAGGGCAAGGCAAACAAACCATAGAAGTGCATTCTCAAAGAAATTTAGAAGATGGCCACCGACTTCCTGATCATCTTCCGAGGAGCCAGTTCCAGCTCTCAACGCGCTGTCAGGGAACCCCTACCATGGTGGAAGGCATGTGTCAGTATAACTAGGACTCTGCGTGCCTCACCCAGATCACTGACAAGACTACAGTCATGAGTGTGATGGATGCCTTCACCACCGGGGCGCCTTGGGCAGAGTAAGACCCCCACCACTCCCAAAAAGGACCATGGCACTCCCTAACAGTCCTATTTGAGGTGGTCTGAAGGCTGTGCCCCAAGTATTCTAGCCATTGTCCACGGAGGACAAACGGAAGGACCGTCCGTTGATGTGCTTGGGTCCTGTCTGTCTCCCGCTTTGTCTGGGTGGGGCTGGAGTCCCCACTTACTTTTTCCTGTCCTGCTGCGGGTGGAGAACTGGGAGTTTCAGCGAGTCAGGGATCCTCTCTGTCCCCGACTATCCTCTCAACCTTCTTGAATAAAATAAAGAGAAAAAAATGAATCAAAACCATTTCCCACTGAGCTCGTGCCTAATTATCAAGTGAAACCAAATTAGATCCTTCTTTGTACCCGTTGCTCTGAGACAGGCAATCCTTGAAACTTCTCTGGACTTCTCATGGGATCCCATGCACACACAGCATGATCATGATCAGCTTTCATCATACCTGCAGTAATTGTCGATTTTAAGCGCGCACCCTAAAACGCAATTATGCAGCACCTGGACCCACCCAACTGGAGGGTATTAGGACCCCTCCACCTGATCTTTCCACTCTCAAGCTCCCCTGGAAAGTCCAAAGTCCTGACTTGCTGCCTTCAGCACAAAGAGTGCCTAGAAAGAAGCTTCTCACTGTTGCCGGGATCTCCAAGTCTGAGCGCGCAGTGCACAATCCTCAGCCTCTACACACTCTCCCAGCGCGACTGCAAGTGAAGCCTTGCTGTTGTATTGGCAGCCCCCCGCTGCAAATCCCCCCACCCAGAGGGCGGGCTGTGAATGTGGTTGGTGAGGCTGCATCACGGGGCTGCGGATGCAGGCGGAGACCCCAGCCAGGCAGACTAGCCCCAAGTGTGCCGCGAGTGACGGGAACCAAGATGCATCCCTCTCCTCAGTCCCCAAAAGCTTTAGCACTTCAGGGCACACTGTCTTGGGCCATAGCTCTTTCCCTTCCCCGTTGGTGGCCTCTACTTGGGGATACCCTGTATCCACGACTTCCTCATTCAGCATTCCTCCTTTTTAACCCTTGGTGTGGCACTGCCATGAGAGAATAAAAGCTCCAGACTGGAGAGCTCTGTATGGTGTAGGTATACTGGCAAGGCTGGGGTGGGGGGGTTGGGGGGACCAGCAATAGCAGACCTGGTTAGTAGGATGCAAATGCACATGGGCACAGAGGAAAGGAAGGTGAGCTGAACAAGCGACATGACTCAGAGTGGTGGATCTAGGCTCAGTGCATCCTAGAGGCTGCACATAGACAGCCCCTGCTCAGACCTAGTCTGGGACTTTAGGTCTCAGCTTGGCCTTGAGCTTTGGCCCTAGGCTTTCCAACTGGAGGTGCAGAGCTGAACTGGTGAGTGCGACAGGGCAGAGACTGAGTGGCTTGGAGGTTGGGCTCTGCAACTTGAGCCTCTTGTAGGTGACTGTTCTCAGGTGCCACATCTTTTCACAGAAATTATTTCCACTCCAAGACTCAAGGTTTTAAACTGAAGAACCCTGTGAAGTCATTTGTAAATATATGTGTCCTGGCACTGCACTTTACTGATGAGAGATCCAACCATACCTTTCACCAGTGCAGTGGGGACTGCAGCGTGGGTAAGAAATGACTGTTCTAGTGGCCAATTTCATGACTACCTCACTTTGTAGGCTCAGGACTTTCCCTCTGGCTGCCCTGTGTGCCTTAAGCCTTCCAAGCCAACATTCATTCCTCTGAGATCGTTGGTGGCTACAAACATGGGTTGGTGGTGTGTGACCGTAATTAGGGTGTGTACCCGGAGAGTGCTAGGGTGACTTCCAGCAATTTCAAGCTTTACTTTGTCCATCTCAATCTCTCTACACTTATATCAAGGGAACAGTGTAGCGAGCCCAGAAAGAAAACTACGATTATATGATTGCTTAATCTATGACAAAGGGGGCAAAAATACGCAATAGGAAAAAGATTGTCTCTTTTCAAAATGATGTTGGAAAACTGGACAGCTTTATGCAATAAAGAATGAAACTGGACCAAGTTCTTATGACATACACAAAAACAAACTCAAATTGGATTAAAATGTGAGACCTGAAATCATAAAAATCCTAGAACACAACACAGGCACTAATTTCTCTGACACTGGCCATAGAACCTTTTTTCTAGATATGAGAACTCAGGCAAGGGGAACAAAAGCAAAAATAAGCTATTAGGACAATATCAAAAGAAAAATCTGCTGCACGATGAAGGAAACAATGCACAAAACCAAAAGACAACCTACTGAGTGGGAAAAGAGATTAACAAATGATATATCCAATAAAGGGTTAGCATAAAAAATATTTAAAGACCTTGTACAGCTCAACACCAAAAGGTAAAGAATCTAATTTAAAACGGGCAGAAGACAGGAAAAGACATTTCTTCAAAGAAGACATACACATGGACAACAGAAATATGAAAGACACTCAACATCATTAATCACCAGAGAAATATGAGTCAAAGCCACATCAGGGTGTCACATCACACCTATCAGAATGGCTCAAACCAAAAACACAGAAAACAACAAATGTTCACGATATTTTGGCAAAAAAAAAACAACAACCCTCGTGCAGTGATGGTGGGAATGTAGTGGGTACACCCACTGTGGAAAACACTATGGCAGCTCCTCAAGTATTAGAAATGTAACTGCCATGTGATCCAGTAATTCCACTATTCCATGTTTACCCAAAGGATATGAAGACACTAATTTGAAAAGACAAATGCACCCCTTTATCTATTGCAACGTTATTTACAATTGCCAGATATGGAGGCAACTCAAGTGTCCATTGATAGATAAATGGATAAAGAAGATGTGGTATATACACAGTGGGAAATGACTCAGCCATAAAAAGGAATGAAATCTTGCCATTTACGACAGCACAAATAGGTCTAGATGACATAAGGCCGAGTGAAAGGAGTCAGTCAGAGAAAGATAAATACCATAGGATTCCACTCTTATGGGTAACTTAAGTATCAAAGCAAACAAAGGAAAAAACAGAAACATAAAAATGGACTCTAAAATAAGGAGAGCAAACTGGTGGTTGCCAGAGGGGAGGTGGGTGGGAGGATGGGTGAATAGGTTCTTCTTGTGATGAGTAATGAATAGAATGGTTGAATCACCATCCATGCCCCCAAAACTAATATGTAATACGTAAACTGTATTATAATTATGCTAGAATTTTAAAAATAATAAACATTAAAAAAAATAAAATAGGGCCCCCTGGGTGACTCAGTCAGTTAAATGTCTGACTCTTGACTTTGGCTCAGGTCATGATTTCAGAATCCTGAGCTCAAATCTCCCATTGAGCTCCTCACCAAGTGTGGAACCTGCTTAAGGTACTCTACTTCTGGGCGCCTGGGTGGCTCAGTGGGTTAAAGCCTCTGCCTTCCACTCAGGTCGTGATCCCAGGATCCTGGGATCAACCCCCACATCAGGTTCTCTGCTCAGCGGGGAGCCTGCTTCCCTCTCTCTCTCTTTCTCTGCCTGCCTCTCTGCCTACTTGTGATCTCCATCTGTCAAATAAATAAACTCTTAAAAAAAAAAAAAAAGATACTCTCCTTCTCCCTCTGCTCCTCCCTGCTCACACACTGCCTCTCTCTAAAAATAATAAAATAAAATAATAAAATAAAATAAAATAAATGTCATTTGACTATTTATCCCTTGATTTTATGATCTTGTTTCATAACATTATACCTAGAAATCATGATAGATTGGAAACAATCTTGTTTGGAAACACAATTTCATGGCAAGCTGATAAACCCTACTTGTAACCTGCATTTTTCAATATTTTAGGTTAGATTCCTGCACTTTTTCATTTCAAGTTTTTTAAAAAGATGATTTACCAGGGTGTGCCAGAGTCTTGTGCCTGGTTGAAAATTCTTATGTGAGTTTTTAATGCATTGAGGAGGATGATGCCTAGGGATTACTCCTTCAGTTCTACACAATTTGAGCATGAACGAGACTCAGGAAACACCAAAACCACAATGACAACTATAGCAGACTAGCCACAACACCACAAATTCATTCTCTTCGGCCTGGAGGGATCCCGAGTTGTCAAACTACCTGGAGAATCTCAACTGAAAATGATTGCACTGCCTTCCACATGTAGGAAACATGGAAGTTGCCTAACAAAGAAAATTTAATTGTCCTAACAATGAAAAGCTAAAGAGACTGGGGGAAAAGAACAACTTTTCTAGATCTTTAAGAGAGGTTAGCACAGGGCAAAACTTTGCCCCTAAGATTGGAGAGACAATTGAATACAGGGAGTCATGTCTTACCAGAACCAAGGCTCAACAAGGGCAGACCTCAGTGCGTGGAGCCAGTGCTGGGCCAGGATAACCTGACTGTGAACTGGTGAGCTGCAGGTGGCTCAGTGTGGACAACTCTGAGACTTAAAAGCTCCAGGGGAGGGGTGCCTATGTGGCTGAGTCAGTGAAGCATCTGACTCTCCATTTGAGCTCAGGTCAAGATCTCCCTGTCCTGGGATTGAGCCCACCCCCACCTGGGGTCCTCACTTGGGGTGGAGTCGGCTTCAGATTCTTTCTCCCTCCCCCTCTGCCTCTCTCCACTCCCACTTTCTCTGTCTGTCTGTCTGTCTCTCTCAAATGAGTAGATAAAACCTTTAAAAAACTGAAAAACTCCTGGGGCACTCACTCATAGGGGACTCACCACAGATGTGACTTTTGCATTTTACCCTAAGAACTTGACCAGGTTCTCACAGTACACATGAGAGAAAAGTCCACTGGTGAGATTTGCCTCTTGGAACTAGACACCTCCTGGAGTGAATAACAGAGAAAAACCTCCTCGTGTTCCCAGAGAGGTGGGGAAAATGAACCATTTTTAATATTCCAGAGCTGCTTCTCTAGAAGGCTGGCCCTCAGGAAAAACCAGTTAACCAGAGCCTAAAATGCTGACATATTATCATGGCCTAATCAACTAAGACACGGGGGGAGCCCACGCCAATAGCCAGAAATAGCCTTCCAATAGCCAGATGAACCTAAAACCAAACGGATGACATCACTGGATTTTAGAATAGACAAAGCATGAGAAAGACATTTGTGGCAGAAGGGAGGACTGCAGTTTTGTGTTCATGGGGTCTTCTGAACTCTCAGAGTAGGAAAATAGGAGAACCCAGCTGATTCTCCCATAGAGTGGAGTCAACTTGCCCTGGGGGCTGCTTTCCCAACACCACAGACACCTTATTTGGTGTAGGCACCAGGAGAAATTCCTTCTGATGAAGGACATTTGGAAAGCAGGCAGGAACAAGGGGTCCCCACTCTAAGAGGAAACCACTCTTAAAAGGGTTTTATACCACCCTGGAAGAAGCTCTCTACCCTTCCCTATATGATAGATAGGTGACAAAATTCTGATTAGATGACAGACACAGGAAGGGTTAATCAGATTGAAACAGCCTGCCAACAAGCCCATAAAAATTGGAGGATAGACCATGAGAGACTGTTGACTCCCAGAAACAAACTGAGGGTTTTAAAGGGGAGGGGAGTGGAGGGATTGGTGAGCCCAGTGATGGGTATTAAGGAGGGCACATACTGCATGGAGCACTGGGTGTTATACATAAACAATGAATCTTGGAACACTACTTCAAAAACTAATGACATACAGTATGGTGACTAACATAACATAATAAAAAATAAATGGAAAAAAAAAAAAAAAGAAAGGGGCACCTGGGTAGCTCAGTTGGTTAAGCAACTGCCTTCAGCTCAGGTCATGATCCTGGAGTCTCAGAATCGAGTTCCACATCAGTCTCCCTGCTTGGCAAGGAATCTGCTTCTCCTTCTGACTTCTACCCTCTCATGCTTGCTCGCTCTCTCTCATTCTCTCTCTCTCTCTCTCTCTCTCACTCAAATAAATGATTAATCTTTAAAAAAAATTTTTAAATGTTAAAAAAAAAGGAAGAAAGAAAATCCCTCAAGTCACAGACACCAGCTGCCTTCCAAGAGACTGTGCATTCCTCCAATCCAAAAATAAAGAGGCATTTTTATTTTTCCACACACAAAAAAATCTTGACTTAGAAACTCCAGTGGCAACCGCTTTGGGTCCCCTCCCTCCTTAGGAGCTTTGCACTATCACTTTGCTGCTATCATTCAATAAAGCTTGCTTTGCTGACCACCACTCTGTCTGGTCTACCTCTTCATTCTTAGAAGTGGTGTGACCTAGAACCATGGGCACTGAAAAAGAGAAAAAAATCCTGCAACACTTCCAAGGTCCAGAGACCGTGTTTACAGTACCTTTGGCTGCCAGGGAAAAAAACTGAGTGCAGTGGAAGAGAGCCAGGTCATTCTGAGAGGTGAACTCAGCTGGTCTAGGAATTACTCTGGCTGGGTTGCTCTTAGATGATTAAAATTCTCCCTTGACTCAGACCACAGGATGCAGAATGGCTCTCCTCTCCCTGGCTGAGAACACTGTTCCACCAAGAAGAGAGATGGAAACAGGAACCTTCCCACTATACTGAAAAGCTCCTTGCAGAGGTGAGTCCCTTGGGGCAGTGTTCAGGAACCATAGGGTGCAGTTAAGGGGATTTCCTCTCTAACTGGAGTTGTCTAGGATTGGGAAGAGTCTGGCTTCAAGTTCTTATGCAAGTGGAGTTGAGTCTTGGCTCTGTCACTCACCTAGTGTCATTGAGCGGACGATGCACCCCTGGAGCCAGTGTTTCTCACCATATAAAATGCAGATAGTAGTAACTACCTGGCTGGAGTAAAGATATTTTATGTTAAAAATCAGACACATTGATTGGCACAGCACAGATACTTAAGAACATTGGCTATTATTATTACTTATCAAACTACATTGGCCCAATATGATCAATTAAATGCAATCAATACATAGTCCTCTGCCTTAAGAGAGCAATGTCTTTAATTCTCAAAATAAAACCAACTGCCAAAGCCATGGCAGAAGGAATCTGCCTGCCCCAAACCTCTCAGATGCATGCCTGGGCTCATTGCATGCTCACTGTCCAGAGGAAAGATGATAATTTATTAAGCACCTGGCACCTTGCCTAGCATGAAGGAGGCACTCAAAGGTGATGGCTGGGGGTGCCTGGATGGCTCAGTCAGTTAAGAGGCTGCCTTCGGCTCTGGTCATGATCCCAGCATCCTGGGATCGAGCCCCACATCCGGCTCCCTGCTCGGCAGAGAGCCTACTTCTCCCTCTCATCTGCCTGCCTTTCTTCCTACTTGTGCTCTTTCTCTGACAAATAAATAAAATCTTTAAAAAAAAAAAAAAGAATGGCTATTTTATGGTGATACCAAAAGATCACCCTTTCAAGTGCCAAGTTATATCAACTCGTATGGAAAACTAGATAAAATGTTTTGCAAACTATAGGACCAGAGAGCCTATAGACACTGCATGCAAACCTGTAAATTATGCTCAATAACTATAAAAAGGGTTTTGGGACATCTACACAATTCATCTGTACTGATGAGGAGAGAAACAGGGCTAGCCAGAATTATGTTTAAATACGGAGCAAATAGATACCAAGTGAGCATTTACAAATAATGGTCAGGAGCTTCACGGTCTTCTGCAACAACAGCTTCAGCTAACTTGTGCTCAGGGCAACAATGGAAAGCAGCCAAGCAGGTGAGAGCTGTGGGTGAGTGCAGAGCCTACAGACACGGGCATGGTCATGGTGACAGCAATGAATTGTTGTGACACCTACAATCCAGAGGTGAGTTTCTTGGTCTCTTCTCCTCAGCTTTGTCTGATTTAAGGGAGGTCTGCAGACAAGAGAACAGCTGATGAGTGGATGTTCTTGCAGTTTCTTCTTTGATGAGGCACAACCACGGTAGAAACCCAAGTCCACTGTGTGGGTCAAGGCCAGCGATCCAGGCTGCCATCTTGTGAGGGGTGTGTCCCTGGATAATTGTGCTCCCAGGATACAAGCAGAAGCTGTGTTTCTATTTCCAGACAAATATCCTTATAGCTAGTATGAAATCAATCAATTTGTCGATGTTAGATCTTGTACTGACTCCTATAACACAGAGTCAGTCTTCAGCATCAAAGACCCAGAAGACCACAAAGGCTCTTTGGAAGCCCTTCACCTCTGGGCCAGTTGTCCTCAGCACCCCATGAAGCAGTCGTCAAACACAGGTGAGCAATCAGTGTCCAACTTCTCTTCAGGACCAATAAGCACCATCCATAGGAATTCCCAGTTACAATGGGAATGTGAAGAATAATCTCCCCAAGAAGCCCAACGGCCCAGTAGAGACCCAGAAACCATGAGCGAGAGTGATTCCTCCTTTTCACTGCTCTGCCTGTGGCAAACCTAGGAATAACTTGTTACTTTTGCCTCAGGACTTCAGGAGTTTTCACTGGCCAAAATACTGCCATGAAATGCTTTCTGTTGTGTTTGTAGGAATAGGAATACCAGGTTCCTAGAGGAGATGAGGCAGAATAGGAGGTTGTTAAGAAAATTTATTCCTACTTCTGTCATGTGTATTGAGCATGAAATGTTTAGACTGGCCCTCTTTCTTTTTTTTTTAAGTTTTTTTTTGTTTTTAATTTATTTGACACAGAGAGAGAGAGCACAAGTAGGTGAGAGGCAGGCAGAGAGAGAGGGGGAAGCAGGCTCCCTGCTGAGCAGAGAGCCCGACTCGGGGCTCGATCCCAGGCTTAACACACTGAGCCACCCAGGTGCCCCAAGACTGGCCCTCTTTCATTTTATTTTTATTCTCTGCAGTCCTTCTAGGTGTGGGATAAAGTTAGATCATATCTAGTCATTAAATCAAGTATAGATCATATTAGGAAAGTAGTTCTACTGTATTTAGCTTCTTTATATGTTTAGAAAATAGTACCATTTAACTAAAATAGCTATAAGGCTATTTCATATTTTTAACTTCTTAAAATGGGGAAGGAGATGGATATAAAAAAAAACCAAGAGCAGATTAAGGACATCGTGTGATAGCAATTAGATTTACTTGGAATTTGCATGGGAGACCCCTCGGACAATTATTTTACTTTTGTGGCAAAGACCAGCCTAATATCCTGGTAAGTTCTTCCAGAAGAACCAGTTTTTAAAGAAGCCATCTTTTAGTCATGTACAAAATAGGACTGGTTTTCTCGTGAGCCCTGTTCACTCCACATGTTTTAGAGCTCATACTTTTATGAGAAATTTTATTCCCTTCCATTGCTTCATCCATTCTCCTCAGTACACATGCTTATTCACATCTGTGTGAGTCCTGGTCAGTTTTAAAAATAAAATCTACGCATGGAGGTTCCTCAAAAAAGTTGAAAATAGAGCTACATTATGACCCAACAATTACACTACTGGGTATTTACCCTAAAGATACAAACACAGTGATCTGAAGGGGCACATGCACACGAATGTTTATAGCAGCAATGTCCACAATAGCCAAACTATGGAAAGAACCTAGATGTCCATCAACAGATGAATAGATAAAGAAGAAGTTGTATATATATATACAAGGGAATACTATGCAATCATCAAAAGAAATGAAATCTTGTCATTTGCAACGACATGGATGTAACTAGAGGGTATTATGCTTAGCAAAATAAGTCATTCAGAGAAAGACAACTATCATATGATCTCCCTGATATGAAAAAGTAGAGTTGCAACGTAGGGGGGTTGGGGGGTAGGAAGGGAGGGAGACAACCCATAAGAGACTCTTAATCTCACAAAACAAACTGAGGGTTGCTGGGGGCGGGGGAGGGGGGTAGGGAGAGAGTGGTGGGATTATGGACATTGGGGAGGGTATGGGCTATGGTGAGTGCTGTGAAGTATGTAAATCTGGCAATTCACAGACCTGTATCCCTGGGGCTAATAATACATTATATGTTTATTTAAAAATTTTGAAAATTAAAAAAAATAAATAAAATCTACTTACAGGTGTTTTAAGTAAAACGGAATTTCACACAAGGAACTAATGTGTTTAAAAAAATAACGTTTGCAGTTCTGCCTTCCAATTCCACAAAAGACATTTAATTGGACAAAATTGCTCTCAGACAGCAGCTTTAAGGAAGTGTGGGAACAATTATGCCTTAGTTTTCCAAATAACTGAGAAGATTAAAAGGACCCTAAGTGTGCTATTAACATTTCTGTCATAATAGCCAAGTACTTTGAGTATTTCCAATGTGCCAAGGATATGGCTTAAACCAAAGAAATGAATGTCTAATAATGGAACTCCATCTATCATCGAGAGAAATTTTTTCCTCTTAGCATTGGGAGAGCTCTTCAGATCTTAACACAGAAATTATTTTTACCACCTTTCCATTTGCCCTCCTGGTACCTTATGGTTATGATTATCCAACAGCAAACATAGCCCTGGTTTAACCTTTCATTTTTTTTTACTGCCTATGAATGCAGTATATCCTCATGTATCATTTTATCTTTGAGATTAGGCATTAGTTTGTCTTCTCTCAGATCCTCACTCTCCTTCATTTTGATCAAGCATGAGTGCATAATGGAATGTCTATAGGGCACAAATTTGTGTTGGCTGCATTGCTCTCTGCTGGAAGAACATCGTGGGGTGAGCTCCCAGGGCTAGGCTAGGGCCCCAACTGCCCAAGGACTGGCAGGAGCCCAGAAGACACTCAGCTAATGCTACCCCTCAAAATGAAACCTGGAGCATGACTTTTTTCATAGTCTTTGAAAGAGAGAGACTGAAAGAGACTCTTACACTTTTTGTTATTGAATATTTGTTTTTAATTCATTTTTCTTTTCCTTTAGTTCTAATTAGTTTACCAGAATATCAACTCTGGGCTGATTTTCTAGGCTATATCGTATATTCTTTCAATATGTGACTTCAAGCTGCCTTTTATTTCACAATGGTTTTCTTCAGTGATTATTTCTTTATATTTGTTCTGTTCTCTTCAGCAGCTTTGGCTTTCTCCCTCAGGAATTTATACACAAATGCACACACACACACACACACACACACACGCACACACTTTGTTGAAGTTCTGTGTCAATTGCTCTAAAATCCTTTCTCATTTCTTTCAATTTTTAAGTTAAAATTTTCCTCCTTCCCATTTTTCTGTTTCTCTTTATGTACTGACCCTGGTATTTATTAATTTAACATATTGATTCAAGTTTAGTTTCCATTTCTACATTATTGTTTCTTTTACTTCTCACACTTCCCTTAGTTTTCTTTCTACTTATTTATTTGTTTGTTTATTTGTTTTATTAACATACAGTGCATTATTTGCCTCAGGGGTACAGGTCAGTGAATCATCAGTCTTACACAATTCACAGCACTCACCATAGCACATACCCTCCTCAATGTCCATAACCTAGCCACCCTATCCCTGTCTCCCACCCCCCAGCAACCCTCAGTTTGTTTTGTGAGATTAAGAGTCTCTTATGGTTTGTCTCCCTCCCGATCCCATCTTGTTTCATTTTTTCCTTCCCTTCCCCCAACAACACCCCGCCCTGCCTCTCAAATTCCTCATATCAGAGAGATCATAGGAAATTGTCTTTCTCTGATTGATTAATTTCGCTCAGCATAGTACCTTCTAGTTCCATCCACGTCATCCCAAATGGCAAGATTTCATTTCCTCTGATGGCTGCATAGTATTCCATTGTATATATACACCACATCTTCTTTATCCATTCATCTTGAGGGACATCTAGGCTCTTTCCATAGTTTGGCTATTGTGGACAATGCTGCTATAAACATTGGGGTGCATGTGTCTCTCCAGATCACTACATTCTTATCTTTAGGGTAAATACCCTGTTGCACAATTGCTGGGTGGTAGGGTAGTTCTGTTTTCAACTTTTTAAGGAAACTCCATGCTGTTTTCCAGAGTGGTTGCACCAGCTCACATTCCCACCAACAGTGTAGAAGGCTTCCCCTTTCTCCACATCCTTGAAGCATCTGTCTTTTCCGGATTTGTTAATTTTAGTCATTCTGACTGGTGTGAAGTGGTATCTCCTTGTGGCTTTGATTTTTATTTTCCTGATGCCAAGTGATTTGGAGCACTTTTCATGCATTTGTTGACCATCTTTTCCTTGTTTTTTAAGGTTCATTTTCAAATCTTCATGTTTTCTTTTCTCTGATAGTATTCTTTCTGCGTTATTTTTATTCCAATTAAACTGTTCTTTTATATCCTCTATTTTCTTAACTTCTTTTAGCTTGTTGATTTACAATATTAGAATATAGTTTTCCTTTATTTTATCATGTCTTTCTGGTGTGTTTACATTACTTGAAAGAATGTTATTCTGCTTCTAATTTCCCTTTTTTTCTGATAATAATATTTTTAAGATTTTATTTTTAAATAATCTCTACCCTCAATATGGGGCTTGAACTCACAACTGAGATCAAGTTCACATGCTCTAACAACTGAGCCAGTCAGGCACCCCTTTTTTATTTGTCCTGATTCCCATTGATAATAATTTTTAATGTGCTCAGCTGCTTTTCTTTCTTATTGCTAATATTTCAGCAAGATGAGTGTTTTGTACCAGAAGGAAACCAGGATACTTTTCCTAGCTTCCAGATTCTAGAGCTCCCTTTTCTCTCATTTATTTGAACTGTTTAAAAATACTGTACTTTGTGAAATGTGCTGTCTCCTTCAGCTTCTTCTTCCCTTCACCCCTATTGTTCCTGCTTAATATAGGGACTCTGTCCTATAAGTGAGACTCGGGACCAGAATCAAGATCACCCCAGTACGTTCTGACTTAATGAAATCCCCTTGCACTCACCTGCAAACTGTAGTCTACAAAATCCTCTTAGTATGGACTGCTGTTCTCTGGGAGACTCTTTCTGCAATGCATATAAAGACAAAAGATTTCTAGTCATATCCAAATCACACATAAGGAATAAGGGGAAAAAAAAACATACCTAATAGAAAATGTGCAAAGGTTACACACAGGCAATCTATAGAGGAGGAAACCTGATTGTCAACTAAACCTACGAATGGTGCTTCATCTCACCAGTAATTGGAAATGCTAATTAAAACATGAAAATGGAGTTTCATCTGGCTCAGCACTAAGGACATTACAAGTTAATATAATAATTACAAAAGAGAAAAGAAGAATCAAATTGTGGTTCCCATAAAGAACAACCATCACCTCATAGGTATTCTGAAAAAAAGAAAGGGAAAAAATCTGATAAGAAGAAAAAATTGTATCTCTAGTTCTCTATGGTCTCTGGGTATTTGCTTATACTTCCCACATCCCAGAATATTCTCTATTTACCTCTTTATCTAACTAATTCCTACTCATCTCTCAGGTCTTACCTTAATTGTCATCTCTTTCAGGAAAACATCTGATTCTCTTTTAGTCTAAGATAAATGCTCCGGTTTTGTTTGTCCTTGGTATTTTATACTTTCTTTACTATAGCATTTTCCAAACATGGCTGTGATATGGTTTTATGTACGCCTTGCTACGGTGCTGAGTTATTCAGACTTTAATTGAGGTGTTACTGTGAAGGTAGTTTATAGATGCAATTAGCATCTACAGTCAGTTGACCTTAAGTAGATTTTTCTCTGATAATAGACTCACAGTCCGGGTGGGTCTAATCCAAGTAGTTGAAAAGTTTTAAGAGCAGAAACAAAGTTTCCCTGCAGAATAAGAAATTTCACTTGTGAAATGCAGTGTCACCTCCTGCTTGAGAGATTCCACCCTTTTTTTTCGTAATTGCCTGCCCTAGGAATTTTGAACTTGATAAGCTAGCCTCCCACAACTGCATGTGCCAATTCCTTGCAATAAATCCCTCAATATCCTCCACCCTCGATCATCAGGTCATGATCTTAGGGTGTAGGATCGAGCCCCACCTCCGGCCCCATGCTTGGCATGGAGTCTCCTTGTCCCCCTCCGTCTCTTCCTGCCCCTGCTCGTTCTCTCTCTCTCTCTCTCAAATAAATAAATAACTAAATAAATAAATAAAATTATTTTAATCCTTTGCGTGTCCAGGGTGGCTCAGTCAGTTAAGTGTTGGACTCTTGATCTTGGCTCAGGTCTTGATCTCAGAGTCATGAGTTTGAGCCTGTACTGGGGAAATATACACACACATACACACATACATACTTATATTCCATTTATTCTATATATGTATGTATGTGTGTGTGTGTATATCTCCCCAGTACACATTCATTTGTGTGTGTGTATACGTGTATGTATGTGTGTGTGTGTGTGTATATATATATATATATATACACACATTTGTGTGTGTGTGTGTATACACATATGGCATCAAAACAGTTGAGGGAATCCTCCTCCGTGCTGAGTTATATAGGATTGGAGAAGGAAGGAAGTAAGACTTCTAGATGCTTTTAAGAAATACTAACAAATGTCAAAGAGTAATAATTCACTAGTTGCAGAAATCCTTTAGATAAGTCACTGGAGTATTTATCCAATTTTCAAAGCTGTAGCAAACATTTAAAGAAAGAAAGCTGATTCCAGAAAGTAGTCATTTCTGTGCTAAAAAAGGAGATTCAGTCAAACACTACTGGTGATTGTGGCAATAAACTTTGATATTTAAAGGAAATGTAAATACAAATATGTCAATAGCCCATAATCATACACTCCAAGAGCCTTATTGCATTTTTAATTCCAAGCAAATGAGAAAATAGATTTTCATCTGATTTAGCACAAGAGATATTAGAATAACTTAATATAACAGCAAAAATGGATCAGAATCTTGGCTTCTATTAAAAAACAGACATTACCTTGTACATATTCCAAAAAAAAAAAAAGCCAGAAAAAAATCTGATGATGAGAGAGAATGACATCAAAACTTTTTTTAAATGCTGAAGATTGAAATTTAAGAAAAAGGGTGCCTGGGTGGCTCAGTTGGTTAAGTGTCTGCCTTCAGCTCAGGTCATGATCCTGGGGTCCTAGGATCAAGCCCTGCATCTGGCTCCCCACTCAGCAGGGGGTCTGCTTCTCCCCCTCCTCCCCACTTATTCTCTCTCAATAAATAAAATATTGAAAAAAAGAAAAA
Organism: Mustela erminea; assembly: GCF_009829155.1. Classification (NCBI taxonomy): domain Eukaryota; kingdom Metazoa; phylum Chordata; class Mammalia; order Carnivora; family Mustelidae; genus Mustela; species Mustela erminea. The sequence goes on along the minus strand of NC_045622.1, from coordinate 69,251,984 downwards.
GAAATTTGAGAAAATTAAAACAAAACTTCGGACTGGGTCCTAAACTTATGTTTAAAAAAAAAAAAAAAAGTACGAAGGCTTACTACACCAGCATCAGCCAAGTATTGATAAAAAACATTCAGCATTCCCAGGTCCCACACTAAGCCAACTGAATCTGAATCTCTGAGCCCTGAATAGTTACTATGTTCCTCAGGTGATTCTGACGCACAGCAAGTTTGGAGAACTAACTCTAGACTGTCGGTCTTCACAGTAAGATCCTCCCTTTCCTTCATCTCACTGATCAAGATCGGCTTCCTTCTGGAAGCATCCTGTAATTCATTTTATATTAACAAATTTTCTGTGCTTCCTTTTATCTCCTAACTCCTTATCTTATTATGACATTTAATCAATGTGTATAGAATCATGAAATTGAATTGGTAGAAGAAAGATGGAGCAACATAATATTTTAGTTCGCTCCACCTTGTATCTTTAGATCTTGCTTTGTTATATTAGTTTAAGTATTCTGTCACACAGAACAACAGACATAGTAATATTCAAATGCAAATCTGTATGTAACCCACATACCTGGCATGAAAGATTCAAGGATACAGTTTTTTTTGTTTTTTGTTTTTTGTTTTTTAAGATTTTTATTTATTTATTTGACAGACAGAGATCACAAGTAAGCAGAGAGGCAGGCAGAGAGAGGAGGAAGCAGGCTCCCTGCAGAGCAGAAAGCCCGATGCGGGGCTCGATCCCAGGACCCTAGGATCATGACCTGAGCTGAAGGCAGAGGCTTAACCCACTGAGCCACCCAGGCGCCCCAAGGATACAGTTTTTTGGAGAGTATCACAGCTCACTTGGATTAAGCCATGACTAAGGATTTCCCTAAGAATAAACTTAACATCTACTTCTTGACCCAAAGCTTTAGACGGATTTTAATGAACAATAAGAACCTAAGCTTAGAACAACAATCTAGGTTCAAATTACATCTGCAACACTAACGTGATTTTAGAAAATCTGCTTCACCTTTCTACTCTAGATTCATCAGTAACTGAAGATACAGTATTGCATATGAAAAAAAATAATAAAGAGAATAATAACTGGGTGCTGTGCTAAATGGAATAAATTGCTTCTCATTCATTAAAGAAATATTGGTGATCATGCAACTGCAACAGCTTCTTGACATGGTGGGGACTACCGTGAGCACTACACCTCCCCACTTATGGTTCTAGTAAAACAAAAATCTTCAGATTCAGGGAAAACAATAAAATATGGATATCCATGATTCAACAATCAACAATTGTTGACCTAAGAATCAAGAAGTAGGAACGTTGGTGATTCACAGACCTGTACCCCTGGGGATAAAAATATATGTTTAAAAAATAAAAAATTATAAAAAAAAAAAAGAAGAAGAAGTAGGAACGTATATTTCCTTTTCTACATTCCCTGTATTTCTGACTTTGAGTTTACATTTTATCATAAAATATACTTTCAAACGCATCTGCAGAGTGCAGATTAGTTATGAAGTATCAGAATTGTTTTCCACGTTTTCTTTAAAACAGTAGTTCTTACCTGAAGGGCACGTAGGTATTTGAAATGCATTTGTCCTTCTGGGGTGATCCCATTGGTGCACAACAGCTGTCACACATGGAGCCACTGACTCCAGTGAGTTTGGAGGACGGGAAGCCATGGCTTTCATCTGGAGTCGTAAAACTTTTTAAGAAAAAGCAAGCAATTCACCAAGTTTGACTCCACCATAAGAATCAGAAGAACCATAAATACAAGAATAAAACAGCTTTAATCTCCCACAATAATGCTAAGTATTCCTATAGCCAACATGATCAGTTACCTTATCTTTCAGTTGACCTCAGAAATAAAATACATTAGCATAAACTAAACACATTAAAAGAGGGGAGAGTGTTAGTGGACCTCACAATCATTTACTTTACCTGACATTACAGGATTCTCACACGGGTGAGAATTTTCTACTGGTATATTGCTCGGGCTAAGGATAAAACTACTCTGATTTTCTTGGGGCGCCTGGGTGGCTCAGTGGGTTAAGACTCTGCCTTTGGCAACTCAGGTCATGATCTCAGGGTCCTGGGATGGAGCCCCAGCATCAGGCTCTCTGCTCAGCGGGGAGTGTGCCTCCCCCTCTCTCTGCCTACTTGTGATCTCTCTCTCTGTCAAATAAATAAATAAGATCTTTTAAAAAAATTACTCTGATTTTCTCAATGCACATCAGCTAGGAGTTAGGGTAGGTGGCCAGGGTATAGGTAGGTCGTGGGAAAAGGGAGCAAGCAATAGAGAAAGAAATTTGTCCCATATTATCTGTGACTCACATGGAAATAGATAATTAGGGATTTACTGTTCTCTAGACAAGCATCTGAGATTTGCTGTTTTATGTTTTCATGTTAAAACTTCATGATAGGAAAGTTTATTTAAAATGGGATTAACAGGGGCGCCTGGGTGGCTCAGTGGATTAAAGCCTCTGCCTTCAGCTCGGGTCATGATCCCAGGGACCTGGGATCAAGCCCCGCATAGGGCTCTCTGCTCCGCGGCGATCCTGCTTCTCCCCTCTCACTCTGCCTGCCTCTCTGCCTACTTGTGATCTCTCTGTCAAACAAATAAATAAAATCTTAAAAAATAATAATAAACTAAAATGGGATTAACAAAGACTTTAAAGAAATTTTCATGAAAGACAAAACATACTAACAATAATCCCAAACATATAACAAAATATAGAAAAAGTAGGCTGCCTGGGTGGCTCAGTCAGTTGAGCGTCTGCCTTCAGCTCCCATTGGTCATGATTTCGGTGTCCTGGGATGGAGCTCACCACTGGGCTCCCTGCTCAGCAGAGAAACTGCTTCTCCTCCTCCCTCTGACCCTGCACTCCCACCTGTGCTCGCTCACTCTCACATAAATAAATAAAATCTCTGAAAAAAATACAGAGAAAGTAAACCACTGTCCTTAATGGGCTTTCATTAAATCCTAAGAGATTCAATTTACAGTGCATCCAAGGCTTCTGCTTTGTCTTCTGAGCATGCATCCATTTGGTAGAGAAGTCTGTGCTGAAGTCCTCTATGCAACATAGTTTGCCTGACATTAAGAGCAGAGAGTGAAGGATGCTGTCCTTGCCCTTTGAGAGTTTGGGCTTATGTCTCTATCATGGTTCATACCACATCATGTCATGGTTCACTGTAAATATGTCTTTTTTGTAACTACTGTTTTGGTTTTGTTTTTGTTTTATTTTTAAGACTTTACTTATTTCTTTGAGAGAGACTGAGTGAGAGGGAGAGAGACTCTGAAGCAGACTGACACCATGAAATGCCTGATAGGATCAATGAGACAGGCACTCCTCTACTGGGATAATTCCTTCTCAAGATCCATAACCTCTATCAAACCATGAGAAAATATCAGATAATCTGAACTGGGGGCAGTTTAAGAAATATATGATCAATGCATTCGAGAGTGTCAAAGTCATGAAAAAGCTAAGAAAGACTGCGAAGCTGTTAAAGAATCAGAGCAGACCATGGAAATGCGGTAACTAAAAGCAAGAGTTAAGGTAGGCCACATGGCGGCGTAAGCCTGTTCTTCCTCTTGGCCCCCTTTTTAGGCAATGAATGAGTCATCCATACACGAACGAAACTGCCTTGATCGGTCTTTTGGGTCCTAGGACTTTTACTCCAAGGGACCTGGGAGGAATCTCACCTCCCAGGGATGTTGCTACAAAGCACACAACCCTCCCCAAGAGGACACAGAACAGGTGGAGCCTAGGCCCCTTTCGCCGCCCTCGGGCAAAAATCCAGTGTGTGCTGAGGGCAGGCACTCACAGGGGAATGACGACCTGCAGAAGCCAGACTCAGGCACACCACTGGAGACAAAGAAGAAAAGAAAAAATAGGAATTTGGTGGCAGTGGAGGCTTTGGTAAGAGACCAATTTCCTTTGTCCTTCTCCCCAAGGAAACAGTGGCCAAGGCTGCTTGATCTGGCGGTGGTGACCTCTCCCACAGCGAAAAGGAAACCGGTGAGTGAGTACCAGAATGTGACTGGAGAAACCCGTTTGTCTCCATCGGCGTGGGGAGTACTAAAACGGGAACTCTAAGACTTGGGAAGGGAGAATCTTAGGAACGAGGCAGATATGAAGTTCAAACCAGCTTAAAGGGACTGTGCTCAGCGGGAAGTCCAGTTACCAGCCACTGGGAGTACCGGAGTACGAGATCCCCCTGCCTGGTCGTTAGGTGCCCCCGGAGCACTACTGCTAACCCCACACTTCTGGGCACTCTGGGGCAGGCTCCCTGTGCCTGCTTTCAGGTGTGTTTGCTAGAGCTCTCTGCAGAGAGCACCCTCAAAATATAATCGGGGATTGGCAAGGAAGAAACCACAAACTTGAGCTATAGCACCACCTTCTGGAATATAGGGGAGGTTTCCAGTGACCAGCCTGGTGAATTTCAAAAACCAGAGAAAACGTAAAAACTTAAAAATCCCGCCACAGGACAGAGGAAAAAGAGTGGAGCAGATTCATTTTCACAAGCACAGAGGAAAAACTTAGATAATAACAATGCCATAGAATATAACTGCTGGAAGCAATGAGCACAGCGTTCAGGAGGTCTGCACTACTCCAAATAAGGGATATGAAACGGGCATTACAAAAAGAAAAGGACAGCTCTCTAGCAACTGAGCTCAAAGGCACAGAATATTGCGATCTAACTGATAAAGAACTTAAAATAGCAGTTATGAAGATTCAATGAGTTATAAGAAAACTCAGAAAATGGGCGCCTGGGTGCCTCAGTAGGTTAAGTACCTGCCTTCAGCGCAGGTCTCCATCTAAGGGTCCTGGGAGCCGGAGGCAGGGTCACATGGGCTCCCTGCTCAGCGGGGAGTCTGCTCCCTCCTCACTGCTTGTGCTGGCTCGCTCTCTCTCAAATAAATAAATAAATCTTTAGAAAAATAAAATAAAACTCAGAAAGTCAATTCAGTGAAATCTGGAATAAAATACATGAAAAAAAATGAGTTATTTCTCAAAAAGATTAAAATGATACAAAAGCACCAACCAGAAATTCTGGAGCTGGAGAAGTCAATGAATGAGATGAAGAATGGAGTTGAAAGCCTCTGCATCAGGGCAGACAAGATGAAAGAACAAATATGTGCCTAGGAAGATAGGAATTTTGAAACAACACACTCAGACAAAAATGAAAGAACATCAATTTTTAAAAAGCAAAGAAAACCTGCATGAACTATGGGAATTTATCAAAAGACAAATATCAGAATAATTTGGGTTCCAGAGGGAGATGGGGGAGGAGAATTTATTTAAAGAAATAGTAATAAAAAATTTCCCAAATGTGGCGAAAGACTTGGATATACAAGTCAAGGAAGCGAATAAATCACCTTATTAGCTTAATGAAAAAGACTTTCCCCAAGACATATTATAATGAAATTATCAAAAATCAAAGATAAAACAACAATCCTAAATGCAGCTGGGGCAGGGGACCAATGGAACCTACAAAGGAACCCCCAATAGACAATCAATGGATTTTTCAGAAGAATCTTTACAGACAGAGGGAATGGAATGACATATTCAAAGTGTTGAAAGATAAAAAATTGCCAGCCAAGAATATGTTTTCTGACAATGTTGTTCTTCATATATGAAGGAGAAATAAAGGCTCTACCAGACATACAAAAGCTAAAGGAGTTCATCACCACTTGACCTGTGTTGCAAGAAATGCTGAAAGGAGTTCTTGAAGCTGAAACAAAAGACAATAAACAACATGAAAATGTACGAAAGTACCACAGCACACTGGTATAGGTGAAAAGAATGTATAGTCAGATTTAGGAAACTATTTTAACCACCAGCTGTAGTATAAAGTTTAAGGAAATAGTAGTAAAATTAACTATAGTACTATAAATTGTTAGTGAATAAACAACATTAAAAGAAGCAAATTGTGGAGTGCCTGGGTGGCTCAGTTGTTAAACGTCTGTCTTTGGTTCAGGTCATGATCCCAGGGTCCTAGGGTCGGGTCCCCCATCGGGTCTCCCTTTGCTGCTTCCCCCTGCTTGTACTCTCTTGTTCCATCAAATAAATAGGTAAAAATCTTAAAAAAAAAAAAAAAGAAAGGTATGAGCACACCAGTTTAATTGCAAACTCTGGCACCAGTATTACTATTACATCTTCTTTTTTTTTTAAGATTATTTATTTTTTAAAGATTTTTTTTTTTTTTTTGACAGAGAGAGAACACAAGTAGGCAGAGAGGCAGGCAGAGAGAGAGGAGGAAGCAGGCTCCCTGCTTAGCAGAGAGCCCGATATAGGACTCGATCCCACGACCCTGAGATCATGACCTGAGCCGAAGGCAGCGGCTTAACCCACTCACTGAGCCACCCAGGCGCCCAAGATTATTTATTTAATTATTTGACAGGTAGATCACAAGTTGGCAAAGAGGCAGGCAGAAAGAGAGGAGGAAGCAGGCTCCCTGCTGAGCAGAGAGTCCCATGTGATGCGGGGCTCCATCCCAGGACCTTGATCAAGATCGTGACCTGAGCTGAAGGCAGAGGCTTCCCAGGTGCCCCACTATTACATCTTCTTAGCCAAGTTAATAGTTCTACAAATATATCTCATTGTTTATTCGAGTTTTGTTATGGCCTGAATATTTTCCCATTTGCTCACTACTGGCGTTTCATTCTGTATGTCATTTGCCCGTAAACGTGCATCTATGATATTTATATATATCAGAATAAACTTCTATATTTTATATACAACAATCCATTTCTCTAACATTTAAAGCAAATATTTATCCTGCTCTTTTTAATTTCACTGTGACTAGTTGCTTCCTGTACAGAAGTTATGTATTAACCTTTCCCTTTATGAGTTATTTCGAAGATTCGTGTTCAGACACTGTACCTAAACATATAAAAACTCTCAACTCTCTAAAATATATGACCATTAAAAAGTTATTTAATACATTTGTGATTTTTAAATATACATTTGAGTATAACTTGAGTGTTTCCCCCAAACTGGTAAGCACGTGGCAGTTGAGGAATCTGTATGTGAGAGACGTGAGGAACAGTGTTGTTCAAAGGAGGGTGGGCTCCTTGTCTTGAAGCTGCATTGCAACATTTCAACAAGCACATTGTTTGGTTTTTTAAATTATTATTCAAGTGTAATTAACATACAGTGTTTTATTAGTTTCAGGTGCACAAGATGATCCAACAATTCCATACACTCTCAGTGCTCCTCAAGGTACATGTACTCCTCATCCTTTTTATCTGTTTCATCCATACCCCCACCCATCTCTCCTCTAAATAAAAAGAACAAACTCCCACCAGTTTGTTCTTTTTATTTAAGAGTCTGGCTTTTTCACTTTGGAAAACAGTATGGAGATTCCTTAAGAAATTAAAAATAGAACTTCCCTATGACCCTACAATTGCACTACTGGGTATATACCCCAAAGAGACAGATGTAGTGAAAAGGAGGGCCATCTGTACCCCAGCGTTCATAGCAGCAATGGCCACGGTCGCCAAACTGGAAAGAACCAAGATGCCCTTCAACGGACGAATGGATAATGGATATGCCTCCATCAGAAAGGATGAATACCCAACTTTTGTATCAACATGGATGGGACTGGAAGAGATTATGCTGAGTGAAGTAAGTCAAGCAGAGAGAGTCAATTATCGTATGGTTTCACTTATTTGTGGAGCACAAGAAATAAAACAGAGGCCATGGGGAGATGGAGAGGAGAAGGGAGTTGAAGGAAATTGGAGGGGGAGATGAACCATGAGAGACTATGGATTCTGAAAAACAATCAGAGTGTTTTGAAGGGGCGATGGGGGGGTAGTGGGAAGGTGGGTGAACCTGGTGGTGGGTATTATGGAGGGCACGTATTGCATGGAGCACTGGGTGTGGTGCATAAACAATGAATTTTGGTACACTGAAAAGAAATTTTAAAAATTTAAACATTTTTTTTTAAGAGTCTGGCTTTTTTTGTTTGTCTGGGTTTTTTTTTTTTCTTTGTTGTTCATTTGTTTTGTTACTTAAATTCCATACCTGAGAGAAATTGTGTGATATTTGTCTTTCTCAGACTGAGTTATTTCACTTAACATTATACCCTCTAGATCCATCCACATTGTTCCAAATGGCAAGATTTTATTCTTTGTTATGATAGAGTCATATTCCATTGTGCATATATACCACATCTTCTTTATCCATTCATCTTTCAGTGGAGAATTGGGTTGCTTCTGTATCGTGGCTATTGTAAATAATGCTGCAATCATAGGGGTGCAGATATCTTTTCAAATTAGTGTTTTCATATCCTTTGTGTAAATATCCAGTAGTGTGATTACTGGACCCTATGGTAGTTCTGTTTTTAATTTTTTGAGGAACTCTGTACATTTCTCCATGGTGGCTGCACCATTTTGCATTCCTACCAACAGTGCATGAAGGTCTCTTTTTTCCTCACCAACATTTGTTATTTTTTGTGTTTTTCATTTTAGCCATTATGATAGGTGTAAAGTAATATCTCATTGTGGTTTTAATTTGCATTTCCCTGATGATCAGTGATGTTGAGCATCTGTTCATGTGTCTGTTGGCCATCTGGATGTCTTCATTGTAAAAATGTTTATTTCGGCTCTCTGTCCATTTTTATTGGATTATTTGTGTCTTTGGTATTGAATTGTATATATTCTTTTTATATTTTGGATATTACCACCTTATCAGATATATCATTTGTAAATATCTTCTCCCTTTAGGTTGTCTTTTTGCTTTGTTGGTGGTTTCTTTCACTGTGCAAAAGCTTTTTATTTTGATGTATTTTCAGTAGTTTTTAAAAAATATTTTATTTATTTATTCGACAGAGAGAGAGATCACAAGTAAACAGAGAGGCAGGCGGCCTGGGTGGAGGGTGGGGCAGCAGGCCTCCTGCTGAGCAGGGACACGCCCCCACCCTCGCTGATGCCAGGCTCCATCCCAGGACCCTGAGACCATGACCTGAGCCAAAGGCAGAGGCCCAACCCAGTAAGCCGCCCAGGCACCCTATTCTCAATAGTTTAATTTTGTTTTATTTCCCTTGCCAGAAGAGACATATCCAGAAAAATGTTTCCATGGCCAGTGTCAAAGACATTACTACCTATATACTCTTCTATGAATTTTATAGTTTCAAGTTTCACATTCAGGTCTTTAATTTTGAGTTTATTTTTGTGTATGGTGAAAAAAAGTGGTCCTATTTCATTCTTTTGCATGTAGCTGTCCAGTTTTCCCAACACCATTTGATTGTCTTTTTCCCACTGCATATTCTTGCCTCTTTGTCATAGATTAATTGACCATAAAAGTATGGGTTTATTTCTGGGCTCTTTACTCTGATCCATTGATCCCTGTGTCTATTTTTGTGCCAGTACCATACTGTTTTGATAAGTACAGATTTGTAGTATATCTTGAAATCTGATATTGTGATACCTCTAGTTTTGTTTTTCTTTTTCAAGATTGCTTTGGCTGTTCAAGGTTTTACATATACCATTTGATGAGTTTTGACAAATACATACTCCTATGAAACACAAACCTCTATTAAGATACAAGAGATCACCATTATGCCCAAAGGTAGCTTCATGACTCTTTCCATCAAACCCTGCCCCTAATACCTGCATACCAAAGGCAACCACTATTTCCAGTTTTTTGCATCTTACTTTACTTACACCAATTCCAGAACTTCACATCAGTGGAATCATACATCATGTACTCTTTGGAATAAGAATTCTTTCATTCAGCAAAATGTTCTTGAGATTCCTCCTTATTGTTTCAAGTATGAGTAGATTTTCTTCTCCCTTTTATTGCTGAGCTGTATCCCATGGCATGAATATACCACAGGTGTTGATTGATTCTCCTGTTGATAGACACCTGAGCCATGGCCAGCTGTCATTTCTGAACAAAGCTGCCATGAATTTCAGAGTTGTTTTATTTTGCTTTTATTGTAAAGAATAAGGCTATACACGTTCACTTTATAAGTTGTAATTCCTTTTTAATCATATATATTTACTCGTGTCTTTTGTGTAATAATTTCTTTTCACTTCAAACTTTTTAAAAACATGTTTAAGAACTTTTTAAAATAGTAAAGGCAAAAAAAAATAAAAAAATAAAAATAAAAAATAATAAAATAAAATAGTAAGGGCATTATCTTGTAACTATCTTACTTATAGTTTCGTATTAAACTATTTTCATAATTTTTATTTTGGCAGTGATGGCCAATCCTAAAAAGGTAGTTATAAAATTAGGTTCTATTTTATAATATATTCTAAAATAGGGTGCCTGGTGGCTCAGTCAGTTAAAACGGCTGCCTTTGGCTCGGGTCATGGTCCCAGAGTCCTGGGACCGAGTCCTGCATTGGGCTCCTGCTCAGCAGGGAGTTTGCTTCTCCCTCTGCCTGTCTCTCCCCCTGCATGTGCTCTCTCTCTCTCCCTCACTCTCTCTCTCTTAAATAAGTAAAAATCTTTAGTAAATAAATAAGTATATGTATATATAATAAATGTGTGTATATATATGTACATGTATATGAATAATCTGAGAGGATTAGCTATATCTATTTTAAACAAATTTTGTTCTATTTGGAAATTTAATACCTTTACCCCAGGAACACACACACACACATCCCTTGACAGAAACAAAATAAGTGGTTTAACTTTGATTTTAAATTTATGTGCAAGTTTAGGCAATCACTAGGCTTATAGCTGAAAGCTTATTATGAAGTTCTGAAATTGAATAAAATATCAAGAAGGCAAAAATACATTTTTTTCTAAGTTTCATTTCCCCTAAGATGATAGTGAAATATTATATTTCAGAGCTTAGGTTAAAATACTGCTTTTGGATCAACCTATGTGTGAGCAAGACAATATTTTTCTAAGCCTGGCCCTTTCTCTATCTTGGGAGGATTTGAAGAGCTCTAATTAACTGGGGTGTTCCAAACTGTGTAGAGATTATAGTTTTGGAAGGATAGAACCAAAGCCTTCTATCAAGGAACCTATTCAGAAAGAAAGTAGAAAGAAAATGAAATGGTTGCTACTCTGCTGTATTTTAGGATATGATCAGAGAGAAATGTGGCACTTGTTCTTGGGAAGCCAACAAATCCAGAATCCAGGAGTAGGGTACCCACATGGGAACTCTTAGTAATCCAGCGCATATTAGGGAAAAATCCAGTTTTCCTTGTTTATCTCCTTTACTCAAACTGCTACCACACTCCCAACACTTCTGACATCAGACGTGTAATGGTTTTCTCCCACCACATTATTGTCTGCAACACCAGCTGGGTGGCCTGTGATTTAGTTCTGACACTATATACCTGAAGATAGTGTCAGATCCCGCTGGTTAAATGTTCAGTCCTACAAGAGTGCCCCCCGCCCTCCACTTAAGATTCCCATTCCAAGTGGTAGATTCACAGGTTACCCACAGGTTCTGTCTGAGTTTTCTACAAACCAGAGTTCCCCATGATCCTCTCCTTGGGTTTAATTAGTTTGCTAGTGTGGGTCACAGAACTAAGGGAAACATATTTACCAGTTAATGAAAAGAGATGATAAAGGATACAGATGAAAAGCCAGATGAAAAGATACGTAAGCCAAAGAAATAATAATCCCCCCCACTGAGGCAGTTGACATGCAACACAACACTGATTCTCCTCAGAACCCAACCCCACCTCCTCTCTTTGCTTCCAGACTTCTAACTAGACTCAAGTCCCAACAGGGCCCTAAACATGAGATACAAACCATGACCCATGAGGAGGTGTACTGCACTCCAAAAGAACTATTTGAGTTTTCTAATTTATACAAGCAGAAATCTGGGGAATATGTGTTGGAATGGATGTTAAGAGTGAGAGATAAGAGTGGAAGGAACATAAAGTTGGATCAGGCTAAATTTATTAGTATGGACTCACTAAGCAGAAATTCTACACTTAATCTTGCAGTTCAGGCGAAAGAAAGAAAAAGAGAGAGAGAGGGAGAAAGAAGAAAGAAAGAAAGGGAGGAAGGAAAGAAAAAAGGAAGGAAGGAAGGAAGAAAGAAAGGCTCTAATTCTTTGTTTAGTTAGCTGAAACACAGACCAAAAGATGGTCTCTCATGAGTGAACTGGAACTGTTCGACCTCCCTCACTTTAATGTAGAGTAAGGAATTCCAGAGGCTTAGGGAGATTGGAATGTTAGAGTGAACTGGCCATTTAAAACAACCTACTCCCCCACAGTGGGAGGGCCCAGATGATATAACTTTCACCAACACTATGAGAAATTAACTTCTAGGGGATCCCTGGCATCCTTGAAGAGCTCTGTGGTTGCTCTTCTCTGTAAGCCAGACCTTACAGTAAGAACTGCAGCCACTCCACTGGGAAACCTAAATGCAGTGGCAGTAATTGGATCCTAGGGTGGCAGGAGTCTTGTGACAGCAGTCACCCTCAAAAGCAAGATGCATGTGGTTACTGTAACGAAGAACAGAATGAAAGCAGCAATCAAAAGAGTCCGACTTATGCAGATCCACCGCATTACATAGTTTGTCATAGGATTTCTAGAAGCGAGATAGATAGGAAGTCTACTGAATTCTTACTTGATCTGGATACGCCGAAAAGTTTAAGATCACATTAACAAAAACCTAACTTGAATAATGAAAGCGGAGATTCATGGACCCTCAATCAATTCTCAGAGTTGAGACAGTGTAGAGACCAATAACCCTTTGAATGAAGCCCTTGAGGAAGGACTATGGTACACTACCAAAAATTCATACTGCTCATCTTTTTCCCAGCCTTCCTCAAAGGCACCTACAGTCTTTTACCAGGATAACTGTACACTGAAGATAACGAAATAAATGATTTTTTAGAGACTACTGGATACTGGCTCCAAACTGGCACTAATTCCAGAGAACCTGGCCCTGCAGAGTATAGGCTTATAGAAGTCAGGTGATCAGTGGAGTTTTAGCTCAGGTCCATTTCACAGTGGTCTAGTGGGTCTCTGAACCCATTCTGTGGTTATTTCTCCATTTCCCGAATTTATAATTGGATTCTTAGTACTAGAAGAATCCCCAACTTGGTTTCCTGAATTATAGAGTAAGGCTACTATAATGGAAAAGGCTGAGTGAAAGTCATCAGAACAGCCACTACCTAGAAAAATAGTAAATTGAAAGCAATACTGCATCCTTGGAGGGATGACAGAGATCAGTGCCACGATCAAGGACTTGAAAGACTGGTGCAAGACAGTGATTGTAAGACAGTGATGCAAGATTGGTGATTGTCACACATCCCCATTCAATTTTCCTATTTGGATGGTGCAGAAGAGAGAGGAATCTTGGAGAATGACAGCAGATTATGGCAAGCTTAACCAGCTGCTGACTCCAACTACTGTTGCTGTGCCATCTTCTCATGCTCTCAGACTTGGCACTCCTGGTTCTTGGACTTTGGACTCAGATTTATGCCATCAGCTGCCCAGTTTCTTGGGCCTTCAGACCCAAACTAAATTATATCATCAGCTTTCCTGGTTCTCCAGTTTGCAGAGAGTAATCATGGGTCTTCTTAGTCTCCATAATCATGTAACACAATTCCTATAATACATTTCCTCTTATAATTACGCATCTCTATATTTTTATCACTATCTCTAAATGTAAATCCTACGGGTTCTGTTTCCCTGGAGAACCCTGACTAATAAGTTTAATAATTCTAATTTGGAAATCTACACAAAAAAAATTATCTCAAACACAGAGAACCAGTATGAAGGAAGATATTCATTAAAGTATCTATACAGCTTTACCACAGGGAAATTTTGGAAGCTTGACTATAAACCTAATTGTAGGATTGTGTTCTAAAGATATCAACACATAAATACAACGCCCACAAACTAAAAGTTTAGGCCAACAATGAGATACTTACATTCTATAAATTGTTAAACTTCAATTCAGGAATGATATTCCCAACTTGTCTCAATTTAAAAATCAACATTTATGCAATTTCACCATAGACTTTTTGCTAAAGTACATCAGCAGTCTTCTCTATTTTCTGTCGTATTTGCTAATGCATCCGGTTCTCTAGGAAAATACATGTGTTCAAAAGAAAACACAGTCAGGCCTTTCAGAACCAGACTGGTTACAATGAAAGACAAAATGTCAGAACATAAATTACCCAAAGATCTGTGTATGGGGATATGTATGGGAAACTTTCAGTTTTGCAGCAGAAAATTATGTATTTACTCACTTATTTCAGAGTAAATCCTAAAATTTCCTAAATAATTAAACAAATTAAAGTAAAAGAGACACTTTGCACCAGGAGAAAATTTCTCCCCTCAATTTATTCTGTTTATAAATATGCTTAACCAAATTAATCCATTTTGCTTAAACTGGAACTCAAAAATCTGTGAAATGACTTTCGAGAGCCTGACATTGTCAAACCTGGTGTGTAACTCACTCTAACTCAAGTGAGGCCGCTGAGCAAATGGAAAGAGGATAACCCCAGGAATCAACACACTGTGTTTTTGTTTTTGCCCTCCAACTGAGTATGTAACCTTGAGTGAATCTGTCCTCTCAGGACCTCAGCTTCCACATGTATAAAATATAGCTTGAATTAGATTGAATGTTTAAGTTTCCTTCCAATTCTAAAATCCTCTAAAGTTGCTGTAAGCATTGTGCCACGTTGACCCTACTCTACTTTCTTAAGCTTTCCAGAACTGTTGCCAAGGGGTACAATGTTGTATCATTGTGGAGGGAAGCATAATCAAGAGCATTACTGCTCCATGCCCCAGATCAGAAGAGTGAGAGGTTCTCAGAAGAATGTTAAAGAGGAAAGGGCACTATGCCCTCAGACCAGGTGTCAGTAGGTCTTATTCCTGCTTTCTGAAACACAACTGCCCTTGTGTCCAGGCCCTTGCTTCTCTGAGAATAACTTGAGTATGGATCGTGCCATACCTTGCTGTGGACAAATGCCCCCCAAGCATTTGCCTGATGAATCAACCTAGAGACAAAACATTTATTTTTTTGGAGCCTGCAAATTGTCTTGCAACACTCTCCCCAGAAAGCCCTCTAGTCTTGACAGAGGAGACATTCCCAGTGCCAATCATCTGGCATGGATTTGGGGCCCCTGGTGCTTAAACATGTGTAAGGATGGGAGGATTCAGGAGAATAAGACAGGAATCTTACCCTCCAGAAATCATTCTCATCAAAGGATTAATGAAAAAGAGAAAACACTGAAAGGTGAAAGCTGACCGGAGTGATAAGGAGTCTGAAGTTTGGCACTGCTCACATGTGTAGGTCACTATGGCCCCAAACATTGTAAGGCTCTCCAGTGAAAGTAGCCTACAGTAGGGGTCTCGGGTGGGATAATTTGGGATAGGCAGAATTTAGAAAGCCAAGTATTCTTGTCAGAAGTCTCACTGGCCCTCCATCTCCTGTTGGCCCAGAAAGTTGCCCACCCCCTCTCTCATACTCAAAATGCTGGTCTTCAAACCCCAGAGAAATAAACCTTCTGTCCCACCAGCCATGTAAAAACATCTCTTCTGAAGTATGGAAGATACTTTCAAAGTTTTTGGAAGAAGATGAGCTGAATAGGATGGTCCAAGATGCAGAGTGATGGACCACGTTGGTCACTCCAAGAAGTAGACAAGTTCCACACATGACATCAAAGAATGGCTCAGGTTATGTTCCACAATGATTAAAATTATTTTTTGGCTCAAAGGCAGAAGCCATGTACTCTTCTCTTGTGTCGTCTGGGAGCCACTGCTGTAAGGCTTCTTATCTTGATTGCCCTTTGTCATTGTCAGAGAATTAGGGCTCCCAAAGCAAGATTTCTAGGTAACTGAAGTTAATCCTTCAAGTTCTAGCAGTTTGTTTGTGTTTTAGAATCTTAGCCAAACTGGGACACCTGGATGGCTCAGTCAGTTAAGCATCTGCCTTTGGCTCAGGTAGTGATCCTGGGGTCCTTGGGTCGAACACTTCTTCCCATTCTGGTAAAACACAGGTGTGAGTGTCCATAATGGAATGTTCAGAAGAAACATATTTGTGCTGGTTGCCAACACTGTACACTGGGGGAGGAAAGTGAGGTGAGTACCCAGGGCTCAGACAAGAGTTGCAGCCATCCAAGAGCTGGCAGGGAGTCCTCAAGACACTCATCTGACACTGTCCCTCAGAATGAGCCCTGGAGGGACTGTTTTCAAAGACTAAGAAAGAGGCCCTGGCTCCAGCCCAGCAACACTGTCCTCTCTTGAGATGGTCCACACACAGAAGTGTGCAGAGCCATATGCAGGGTTTTCACATTTCCCCAGACATTCATTCCACCATACAAACTGAAGATGGGATTCCTGCATGAAACAGTAAAATCTTTTACTTCCTGTCCCACCCAACATCCTTGTCATCATAAAATCCATAGACAAACTTTATTGATCATTTTCTACCACTCAAGGAGAAAATACAGGAAGGGGAACAAAGTAAGCTAATTTTCTTTGCTGAGCAATGAAAAAAATATGATAAATGGTGACAAGAAAGGATCTGTGTTCTGAGGAACGTTTAATGGTTCCTGAGGACCCCCCACACACACACACCATGACTATCTCCCAAGAGGTGTGTGGGTGAAGGAGGAAGCAGCTCATTAGTGTCATTCATCTGTCAGACTGCTTGTCAGGGCTCCAGTTATCCTACAAATGTAGCAGGGGGGAATGCCAAAGGAACACTCCTGACTTTAAGTGAATGGAAGGTTATTTTTGAAATGAAGATTAACACGTTTAAAAAATAAATGATGGAACAAGACTGTTCTTTAACTGAATACCAATACTGAATAATAACAGTTGTAGCCAGCCCAGACACGGCACACCTGATGTTGGGGAAACAGGCATGGCTGAATCTTAAGGAATCTCTAAAGGTAATAATCTGTCAGTCATTTGAAATAGGTAATCGATAAATATTCTGTGCCTGGAGATGCTATGAAACACCCTGTTTCAATAGGTAGATAATCCTGGAGATCCTATTAAATAGATCTTCAGACCCTGGGGATATCCACATACCAATGAGTGAGCTCCAAACAGTTAAACAGCCAAACTCTAAGGTTACCTAATTGGCTGGCTTCATCTCCACTCTATTTGCATCAGAAATATAGAAGTGAGAAACAGGAAACACTTTCAGAAGATAGGGCTTGCTTAATATGTGGGGACCTGTGCCTTTGATACTCTCTGTTTGGAATATTTTCCCCCAGATTTCCCTAAGGTTTGCCTCCGTGGTAAGCAGAATACTGCTCTTCCCTGCTAATATGTCCGCATCTTAATGGCCACAACCTATGAATAGGTTAAGTTTCATGGCAGGAGAAATAAGGTTGCAGATGGAATTAAGGTCACTAGACTTAGGACTCTGGGATGATCACCTGGATTATCCAGACAGGCCCCAAATAACCACAAGGATCTTTGTAAGTGGAAGAGGAAGGCAGAAGAGAGTCAGATCCAGTGCGACAAGGACAGCTGGCCTGGAAGATGGAGGATTGGGGATACAAATCAAAGAATGTGGTCAACTGGAAAAGACAAGGAAATGGATTCTTAGAGCTTCTAAGAAGGAATGCAGTCATACCACACCTCGCATTTAGCCCAGGAAGACCCATTTTCAACTTCTGAGCTCAAAAACTGTAAGATAATAAATGTGTTTGTGTGTGTTTGTTAATGTTTTAAGTCACTGTTTGTGGCAATTTGTTACAGCAACAGTAGGAAACTAATACACCTCCAAAGTCATTTTTTTCCCAAATGTCATCTTAAAGAGACATTTCTTAACATCTCTCACCCACTAAGGTATCTCACCACACTTCATTTGATTATAATTATCTAAAGTTATTTTGTTTATTCCTCTTCCTTCTCACAAGAATGTGAATTCTAGAAGGGTGGGGACTTTGTTGCTCTTTTCACCTATGTGTCTCCTTTGCTTAGGATACTGGTACCTAATAGGCATCCAAAAAGTATTTTTTATAACAATGAGCCTTAAGCCGTTGAAGACCATAACACTCTTGCCACTGTGGATCACAGCTAGAAGGCAGCTGTAGTAGAGTCCCATGCATGGATAGGTCCTATGTTGCAAGGAACTGCTCAGCAGTAAGGAGGAAAAGGAATGAATACCAGATGGGAATTCCCAAATAAGCAATCATCTGCTTAGTATCAGGTAATTTAGCAAACTTGAATAGTAAGTACTGATGTGATCTGGAGTAGTGTTGTTGGGGTCCAAAGCCAACAGCCAAGAAAATTCTTGAGATGTTTTTGGTGCAAAATGTGGTTTTATTAAAGCATCAGGACAGGAGCTACAGACAGAAAGAGCTGCTGCCCTGGGTTTGTGAGGAGCAACTGATTATATACTTTGGGGTTGGAGGAAGTAAAAGGTAAGGGAAGTTCCAAAAGGATGTTCATATGCTGAAGAAGACTCACAGGATTCCTGAGGCCTTGCTATTGTCAAACCAAGGTTATTTTTCCCTCTAGTAAGGCATTCACATTAAGACAGTTGGGAGCTTCCTAGAGGAATATTATATTCCTCCTGCCTCAAGTATTTGTCAATGGGCTGTGGGTTAGAAGGACATTTAATTTTATCTACATTTCCTTCTGTCTTTGTTTCCCACATCCCCACCCCCACCTGAATTTCGATCCTTAAATTTTTAAGGTTGCTGGGGGTGGAAGGTCTTACCTTCTGTAACTTCTTCCTGCTGAATAGGAGCATAGAAATGACCCTCTGGGTCAACATTGGTCAGTTGGGGAATTTATATATAGGAGTTAACCAAAGGCAAAGCCAGCCAATCCAAGGTAGACAACATATATAAACCTCAAAGTTATGGCAGTGAAGGAATCTTGGCACCAGGGAAGGAAACACCAGAAAGGACAATAAAAGAAGGTTAGTATTATAATAAGAGAACTCTGAATAAAAAGACCTATGATAGTTAACTAAAATTATCTTCCAGCCCTCCAGTTCTTTACTGTCATTTGAAAAGAAATTTGAGGTCTTCCACAGGTTCACAGGAATAAGAAGGCTTGTTAGTTTGTTCATTGGTTCCCTGTGAAGGAGATACAGGTTTTATTCTAGATAACGTGTGAAGAGTGTCCCTTTAATTGTATTGCAGTGGGAGCACAAATATGACCCACTCAATAGGGCCTCTATCATTTTGAAGTTAAATCCCCTGCTATATTAGACTTGTAATCCTCTAGTTAAACCATGTCTCTGCGGTTCATATGGGGTGAGTTGCTAGTGACTGTCAGATAAGATTTAGGGAGGATATGGTTTGTGCATTCATTTAGAGATTTATGAATTAACCTGGTCCCTAGTGAATAATTAGGAGCCTTATAGTCTCCATCTGTTGATAGGACTACAGTGAGGAAAGGTTTTCCAAATAGTAACTCAAAGGAACTTAACTCTATTGATTGTTCTGGGGCAATCCCCCTTCTGAGAAGCCTTAATGGTAAAAGAATAATCCAGTTTTCTTGAGTCTCAATGCTTAAAATCTAATATCTACAAAAATGTGTTATTGAAACATTTTCTCTCTATAGTAACTCTCATTTTTAATCAGATAGCCAAAACAGGACTAATTTAATCATAAAATAAGTCTAATTTTAATAAACTTGGCCTAATGATTTATGTAAGCTCTGCAAAAGTAGTGATTGATCATATAGCTCTTTTAGAATTTGCCTTGCTGGAACTTTTTGTAATAAGGAATCTCTAGGTTGAACTTTTAGAATCCTCTCTAGGCCAGAAGCCAAGCCAAGTTCTTGCCGTCAGACATGCCTGTAATACCTGTAGATTTGGGCAAATTCCTCTTCTAGAGGTCCCCAGTATATCCTGAGGTTCCCATACCTGCCAGGAAGTGACATTCTTTACTCACATGTTAAGACCACTGGGAACTCTGTAAGCAAGGTATCAGGCCAACTCGGCACTTGGGTGGCTTAGTCAGTTAAGTGTCTGCCTTTGGCTGGGGTCATGATCCCATAATCCATGGATGGAGCCTTGTGTGGGTCTCCCTGCTCAGTGGGATATCTGCTTCTCTATCTTCCCCTCATCCTCTCTCTCAAATAAATACATAAAATCTTTAGCAACAACCACAAAAAGTATCATGCCAACATTTCCAAGGGGTTTTATTGGCTTCATGCTTCATAAAGTCAACCTTAGTTCCTTAAAGCTGTCTGATCATATCTGAGTCTATACATGTCTCTCAAATATGACATTCCAGCCAAAGCCTTGGTAAAATAACTAATGTTTCCAGTGGTGTCCCATTACAAGCAGAACACATTCTTACTGAACTTGTGCACATGACTGTAATTGCCATGAAATGAAGAATACTTACAGAAACCTTTTAAATTTCAGAGGGTTCAGTTAAAGAGAAAAGTTAGTTTTCAGTTTGTTCACAGAGGAATATTTTATCTATTTTTTGTGCCATAGGTATTATAAGAGGAAGTTTCCTTAGTCTGGAAGAGCAAATATTAGAGAACCAGCAATGTTTTAAACAAGAGTCACAAAAACCTTAATCTTCCTCAGTTTAGTTAGTTCTGGAAATTCTTACCAATTTTAGTTTGTGGATTTTAAAGATATTAAAAAACTTGTATTTTTATAAGTCTTTTTTATGAATCTCTTTGAAGATGAAACATGTTTTGCAAGAGAATACAAACAATAATTATAAATGACAGAAAGACTAAAAAATGGACATGGTTGAAGATCTGATGAGAGGTTACAATATAAATGTCAGGGAAGTCTGGTTATTTTGTGACACTTCACACTTCAAAATAAGAATATTAAATGATGACCTTATACCAGAACATATTAAAATATTAGGAATTGCATATTATCTCTAGGATAGTTGTAGCATTTATCCAAGCAATACGACCTAAGGCTTGTGATTAGTTTAACGGTGCTTACAGGGTTAACATACCAAATAAAAAGGCCTTATGGGTGAAGAGACTTCATTTACAATTTAGATCTTGGGAAGTTTGTTTAAAACCTCCAAGTTGGGACGCCTGAGTGGCTCAGTTGGTTAAGCGGCTGCCTTCGGCTCAGGTCATGATCCCAGGGTCCTGGGATCGAGTCCCGCATCGGGCTCCTTGCTCAGCAGGGAGCCTGCTTCTCCTTCTCTCTCTGTCTGCCTCTGCCTGCCTGTGCTCGCTCTCTCTCTGACAAATAAATAAGATCTTTAAAAAATAAAATAAAAAAATAAAACCTCCAAGTTATAACACATGGCTGAATAGGATTACGGATCATTACAAAACTTATTCATTTCACCAACGTTATAATAAGAGATTCCAAAGGCAAATATGTAGGGTTATATAGTTATTAACAAAACTTAGCTCATTTAATATTGAGAAGTTTTAACCAAGTGATCAGAGACAAAACCTAGAAACTGGTTTTCTAGGCAGACAAAAGAGAAAAAACTTTGTTTACTTTTTCTTATCAAGCACAGACCAATTCAAGAAAACTTTGTCTTTTTAACAGAGAGAAAATTAGAATTTCAATCTTATACCACTGTACTTTTAAAGGAATTGGGTTTATTTATTTATTTATTTTTAAAAGATTTTATTTATTTATTTAACAAAGAGATAGAGCACACAAGTAGTTAGCCAGCAGGCAGGAGAGAGAGAAGCAGGCTTCCTGCTGAGCAGGGAGCCCGATGTGGAACTCAATCCCAGGACCCTGGAATTGTGACCTGAGCTGAAGGCAGATGCTTAAAGACTAAGCCACCCATGTGCCTTTCAGTTACTTTAAATACCAAATTATGTTCCACCTAAGTCCAATTAAAAGTCAATCAATTTGTTCCCTATTGTCATTTTTTACTGGGGACACTGGTGAGGAAATCTGAAGTGGATGCTGTTAAGTCCGAAGGGGTGCTTTTCGCTTCTCTGAAGAGAGGGAAGGAGGAGCCAGTGGTGCCAGGGGCATCCAGATGGAGTAAGAACCAGCTGCGACCTTGGTCGCACCACCTGCGACCAAGGTGGTGCAGAATTAGGTGGGGAGGGGAAAGCAGATAAAAGCCGAGAGTACAGAGGAAGAGGCCTCCCATTCCTAAAGTCTGTCAGCTTGGACAGATGAGCAGACACAGATTTTCTTTCCTTAAATCTTGTCATCTGAATTGTTTCCTGTAGGTTGAAAGTCATCCCAAGAGAGAGTTCCTGTGAACTGAAAAGAGAAGGTCCTTTACCAAGAAAATCCCCCTGCCAACTCATGGGTAGTCCCCCATTCGCAGGGGAGGTCAGAGGTTCTGAGTGTCAAAGCATCGGGAAGCATCCCTCAAACAAAATCTCTAAGATCACCACCAGCTGTAAAGGTCCTGTAGGAGGGAGGTCTGCCCCTGCACACCCCTCTGCCCCATCACATTTTAGACTACAATGGGCGCTGGCATATGGAACATGAGTT
Source organism: Mustela erminea (assembly GCF_009829155.1). Classification (NCBI taxonomy): domain Eukaryota; kingdom Metazoa; phylum Chordata; class Mammalia; order Carnivora; family Mustelidae; genus Mustela; species Mustela erminea. The sequence goes on along the minus strand of NC_045622.1, from coordinate 69,229,670 downwards.
TGACTCACTGTGAAGGTGCAGCCCTGAAGTGAAGGCCACAAAGAACTCACTATTTTTAATCCATGGAAAACACTAAGAAGAGTTTTAGAAGAGGAAATTTCCCAATGTTGTGACTTAAGTAGTTAGCAGAGAACATTGCCAGAGAACAGTAAAGATAGAAATCCATCATGATCCAGGCGACATCCCAACACATTAGGTCTTTATAGCCAGCTTTGCTAGGAAATAGACCCCCACTGGGTTATAATTCAGTCGGGTACAGGTTTTGGCTGACTCCCAGTGAGGGTCTTGTAGCCAGAAGTGCCTAGACCACAGATGTGGAGGAGATCACAACAGACAAAGAAGAGGAAAACTCACACAGGAGTCTTAAGATTGGCAGCCATCCTGGTGACTGAGGTGGTCATCCCATGTCCAAGACAGACAACTTTGTATAAGAACAGAAATAGAGAGGGCATCAAGTTTCTGGGTCTTATTACCATTCAGGCCACGTTACTACCAGCCAGAAGGCAGGCAGGCTTCTCCCCATAGAGTAGCCACAGCTAAATGATTGCAGCCTGAGCAATCAAAACGAAAGTTTTGCAATAAGACCATACTCCTCGAAAAACCCCTGGAATGAGAGTCAAGGGAGAGGAAAGTACTCACCAAGTTGGCACCATGGCTCAGAGTCCAGATGAAAAGATGCAAGCCCCATGTTCCAGCACCAAATGATGAGTTTTTGGAGTAGTGTTGTTGGGGTCCGGAGATGATGGCCAAGAAAGAATTCTTGAAAAGATGATTTTATTAAAGCACAGGGACAAGACCCGTGGGCATACAGAGCTACTGCACCAGTGAATTGGGAGGAGCACCTGATTATATACTTTGGGGCTGGAGGAAGTAAATATAAGGGAAGTTCCAAAAGGATGTTCATGTTGAATACCTGAGACTTTGCTATTTGTCAAGCCAAGGTTATTCTTCTGTCTAGAAAGGCATTCACATTAGGACAGTTTGGAGCGTCCTGGAACAATGTTATACTCTGCCTGCCTAAAGTATTTGTCAATGGGCTGCAGGTTATAAGGACATTTAATTTTGTCTACATTTCTTTCTGCCTGTTTCCTACACAAGTACCATCCCTAAGTAAGGGCAGATTACTGAGTCCTCTGTGATTGCCAAGAAGTAACCAGTTTGGGAAGACCAGAAAGGCGTGAAAAGATACATGATTAACTCAGGTTACCTGAATATTGTGAAATCAGAATTCTTAGGAGTAACACATACAAAAAAATCAATGCGTAAAATGAACAAATGAGTAAAAAAGCACAGATAACTTTTTTTATTATTGATGAGTCAGTTCTCAAGTGTTAATTCTCAAGATCGGCAGGTTTAGTTCAGGACTGAGTTCTGATAACCTTTGCAGTTTTTTCACTCTTAAAAATTTAAGAGTTCCTAAAAATTCACCTCCGAAAGGGCTGGGGTCAAGGGAAGAAGGATCCTTCTACCCCAAAGACCGAAGCTGTGCAGCATTCCACAAGCTCTGAGTTAACACCCTGGAAAAGGCCCCCACGTTCCACCTCGCCTGGAGCCACGCCCAGATCCAAAGGGTAGTACCCGCCTCTTGCGCCTAGACTCCGAGCCCCGCAGAAAGAGGAGCCGCTGTCCCGGGCGGCCCACCAATGGCCAGGGAATGGAGGAGGGACCTGGGGGGTGTCCGACCAATAGGAATGCGGCGGGGCAGGAGGGCGAGCCTGCTCCAAGGTGGCGGGGTTCGTAGCCCCAGCCCCGGGCGGGCTATGTGGAACCCTCCGGGTGCTGCTGCATGCGCCGCGGCGCTCGGAGGCGCCCTTTTCCTGCTGCTCTTCGCGCTGGGGATCCACCAGCTGCTGAAGCAGAGGCGGCCGACTGGCTTCCCCCCCGGGCCGTCGGGGCTGCCATTTATCGGCAACATCTACTCACTGGCCGCCTCCGGCGAGCTTCCCCACGTCTACATGAGAAAGCAGAGCCAGATATACGGCGAGGTACAGCCCCACGGGCTGCGGGTTGGGAGGGCCCGGGCCTTCCTCAGGCGGGAGCTTGACGGCCGCTCCTGGGCCCGACCTGTCGAGACGCCCCTTCCGCGTACTAGCGACTTGGACAGAAACGGGCTTCCGGGGTCGGGGTGGGTAGGAGTCCCACCGGAGGCCGCGCCCCGCCAGGGGAACCCCGCCCAGCCAGGACCGCCACCCTTCCGACGCCTAGCGGGATCAGAGCGGGAGCTTGTGGCAGTGCTCCCGCGCCTGCGCCGTGGGTCCCGGGTCCCGAGGGCGCCAGGCTTGTGCTCCGCACCTGCGCAGTGGGGCCCCGGGCTATTGGGGTGTGGTGGTTCGTTTGCTTGTGGGGTGTGTTTTTTTTTCTTTTTTTAATTGGTCGGCTGGTGTGTGCTACACGTGTGTGCGGTTCTACCCGTGGCTTCTCGTGAAAATGAGACATCCAAGTTCTGGGTCCAGATTAATGTTAATCTAAGGATGGCTGGTCTAGGCGTCTACTGTGGGTATTAGCACAGGTGAAGGCCCCAGGCCAAGATAGGTTCTGGAAAATAAGTATGAAAGAGCGAGGGAATTAATGAGTAAAAATTGGTGCGGAGTCCTACAGCGCAGTGAGCAGCGTGGGCCTGACTGGCCAGGAGCATCCTCAGAGCAAACACTGGGACTGCGCTGCCGGGGGGCCAGCCTCCCTTCCTAGGAGCCCTGACCTAAACTCACAGCAGTCCCGCCGACCTACCTCCGGCCTTTGCAGAGAAGCAAAGTGCAGCACAGAAATGCCGAGGGACTTGCACACAGCCGGGCCGCTGCTCCCTGCAGAGCAGAAGGCCAGAACTCCAGCGTGTGATGGGAAGCGTGTCGTGACCTCAGAAGGAGACAGAAGTTTCCAGAGCATTGGCGCTGGCTGAGCTCACCTGTTCTGTATGGAATCCATTCGTGCCTTCACGCCTGTGAAGCAACAAGCCAGGCTCTGCCAGGTGCTGAGGGTGCAGTGAGGAAGGCAGACACTGCCTGATGTTAGGGAGCTGGAGCTCGGGGAGAGCACGCGCCTCTAAATATCGACCACAAATTGTGCATGCTTTGAAGGAATAATATTGTGTTGCTGTTTACCAATACCAGTTGTGGAATTTCAGGTTGGGGCTTAAGTCTTTATTTAAACCAGTGTTTATAGGAATTATCCTAGGTTTCTGCACCTCTCTAACGGTTGACATTGTAAAAGGGAAAGTAGTCTTACCTAAAGCAGATGTATATAATTCTTACATTTTGTCAACCTTCCAGTGCTCTAGGAATGAATGGATTTCTGTGATTGCCATTGAATGTATATGATCTCTGGCATGTTGGTACCATAATATTCTCATAATATCCTAGAGAGGATTCTAAAGTGTGGAAGCATGAGACTAGAAGTTGAGTCCTCTTGTCAGGTAAAACTCAACTTTTCTCTGAATTTTAATTTTTCCTCATGAGTAATGATAATAATTAGAACCAGTAAACTGCTACTCACATGTTCTTGGTTATTAATTGCAAAAGAATTTATTAGACCTATAACGTAAAAAGTATCTTTAAACCAATTATGTAAAATGCTGTCTTGCAGAATAGGAAATTGTTTTTCTTATATTTCCTGTGCTGTACACTTTATTCCCATGACTTATTCCATAACTAAAGCATTGTACCCCCCGCTCACCTTTATCCCTTTTGTCCACCCACCCATCCTCTCTCCTCTGGCAACCACCAGTTCTCTGTATTTATGAGTCTGTTTCTGCTTTTGTTTGTTTTGTTTTTAGATTTTACATATAAGCGAAATCATATGGTATTTGTCTTTTTCTGTAGGACTTACTTCACTTAGCATAATAGCCTCTGTGTCCATTCATGTTGTCATCTTTTTTAAGGCTGAGTAATACTTCATTGTGTATGTATACATTATATTTCATCTTTTTTAAAAAAGTTTTTATTTACTTGTTTGACAAAGATCACAAGTAGGCAGTCAGAGAGAGGTGGGGAAGCAGGCTCCCTGCTGAGCAGAGAGCCCAATGCGGGGCTCAATTCCAGGACCCTGAAATTATGACCTGAGCCGAAGGCAGAAACTTAACCCACTGAGCCACCCAGGTGCCCCTATATTCCATCTTCTTCATACATTCATGTATTGATGGACATTTACATTGGTTCCGTACATTGGCTATTGTACTTATTAATGCTGTAATAAACATAGCAGTGCATGTATCTTTTTGAAATAGTGTTTTCAGTTTCTTTAGACAAATACCCAATAGTGGAATTACTGAAATGTATGCTATTTTTTTAAAGATTATTTTAGAGAGAGAGAGAGGGCACATGGGCCCACACAAGTTGGGGGAGGGGCAAAAGGAGAGAGGAAGCAGACTTCCGCCCGAGCACAGAGTTGTTCCTGAGGTCACTGTATAAGTCAAAACCAGGAGTCAGACAAAACTAACTGTGCCACCCAAGTGCCCCTGTATACTATGTCGAATTTTAATTTTTTGAGGCACCTCCATACCGTTTTTGCAGTGGCTGCAATTTACTTTCTCACCAACAGTGTACAAGGGAACCTTTTTCTCCACATCTTTGCCAACACTCATTATTTCTTCTTTTTGATACCAGCCATTTTTTTTTTTTAAGTAGGCCCCATGCCCAGCGTGGAGTCACTTGGGGCTTGAACTCACAGCCTTGAAATCAAGACCTGAGCTGAGATCACAAGAAGGGACTGATCCACCCCAGGCACCCCAGATACTAGCCATTCTGATAGGTATAAGGTGATATCTTATTGTGGCTTTGATGTGCATTTCCCTGTTGATTAGTGATGTTGAGCATCTTTTCATGTGTCATATGATATGTGTATGTCTTCTTTGGAAAAATGCCTATTCAGGTCCTCTGCACATTTCTAGTTGGCTTGTTTTTCTTGTGTTGAGTTGTATAATTTCTTTATATATTTTGGATATCAAACTCTTTCTGGATATATCATTTGCAGATACCATCTCCTATTCAGTAGGTTGCCTCTTCAGTTTTTTGTTGCTGTTGCTGTTTTTGTTTTTTTATTGGTTTCCTTTGCTGTGTAAAAGCTTTTCTTTTGGTGTAGTCCCAATAGTTTATTTTTGCTTTTGTTTCCCTTGCCTGAGGAAACCTATCCATAAATAAATTGCTAAGGGAAATGACCAGGAGATTACTCTCTATCTTCTCTTTTAGGATTTTTATGGTTTCACGACTCACATTTAGGTCTTTAATCCATTTAGAGTTTATTTTTATATATGGTATAAGAAAGCCGTTCAGTTTCATTCTTTACATGTATTGGTCCAGTTTTCCCAGCACCATTTGTTGAAGAAACTGTCTTTCCTCCACTGCATATTCTTTTCCCCTTTGCTGTAGATTAATTGACTATATAATCGGCAGTTTATTTCTATGCTCTTTTCTGTTCCAGTAATCTGTGTGTCTGTTGTTGTGCCAGGATCGTAGTATTTTGATTATTATATCTTTGTAGTATATCTTGATATCTGGGATTATAATATCACCAGTTTTGTTTTTCTTTTTCAAGATTGCTGTGGCTTTTCAGGATCTTTTATGATTCCATACCAATTTTAGGATTATTTGTTCTAGAATTTCTAGTTCTGTGAAAAAGGCTCTTTGTATTTTGATAGGAATTCATAAATCTTTAGAATGTTCTGGATAGTTTGGACATTTTAAAAATATTGTTTCTTCTAATCCATGAACATGGAATATCTTTCCATTTCTGTCATCTTCAATTTTTTTATTAGTGTTTTATAGATTTCAGAGTACAAGTTTTTCACCCCCTTGGTTAAATTTATTCTTGGATATTTTATTATTTTTGGTGCTATCATAAATGGAATTGTTTTATTAATTTCTTTTTCTGCTACTTTGTTATTAGTTATGGCAATGCAACAGATTTCTGTATTTTTTTTTAAAGATTTTATTTATTTATTTGACAGAGAGAGGGAGATCACAAGGAGGCAGAGAGGCAGGCAGAGAGAGAGAGGAGGAAGCAGGCTCCCTGCTGAGCAGAGACCCCCCCCCCCCCATGCAGGGCTCCATCCCAGGACCCTGAGATCATGACCTGAGCCGAAGGCAGAGGCTTTAACCCACTGAGTCACCCAGGTGCCCCAGATTTCTGTATATTGATTTTGTGGTCTACAGCTTTACTTATTCACTTGTTACTTCTGATACCGTTTTGGTGAAGTCTTTAGGGTTTTCGATATATGGTATCATGTCATCTACAAATAGTTTTGCTTCTTTCTTACTAATTTTGGTGCCTTTTATTATTTTTCTTGTTTGATTGCTGTGGCTAGGACTACCGGTGCTATGTTGAATGAAAGTGGTGATAGTGGACATCCTTGTCTTGTTCCTGATCTTAAAGGAAAAACTCTTAGTTTTTCACCATTTTGTGTGATGTTAGCTATGGGTTTGTCATATATGGTCTGTATTATATTAAGGTATATTCCCTCTAAACCCACTTTGTTGAGAAGTTTCATTGCGAATGGATGTTGAATTTTTTCAAATGCTTTTTCTGCATCTATTGAAATGATCTTTTTTTTTTTTAAGATTTTATTTATTTGACAGACATAGCCAGAGAGGGAGCACAAGCAGGGGGAGTGGGAGAGGGAGAAGCAGGCTTCCCACTGAGCAGGGAGCTGCATGCAGGGCTTGATCCCAGGACCCTGGGATCATGACCTGATCACAAAAGGCAGAGGTTTAATGACTGAGCCATCCAACACCCCTGATCGTATTATTTTTATCTTTCATTTTGTTTATGTGGTGCATCACTTGGATTGATTTTTGAGTATTGAAACAGTCTTGCATCCCCAGAATAAAAAGAAGGAGAGTGCACCAAGAAAGGCTTCGTAGAGGATGTTCCCTAAAGACTTGGTATGGTCGACAGTATGGCAGTGAAGGGAGGCATTTCAAGTGAGAAAACAGCCCAAGGAAAGGTTGAAAAGTGGGAGACAATCGTTTATCAGTTTTCATCAATGGCTCTTTTCTCATCCCTCTCTTACTAGCAAGTCACCAATGGTGTTCTGTAATAGTATACTTAGATGTATGTCTCCATATTCAACATACAGTTATCAGTTACCAGCATCTGCTACATACTGTCCTAGGTGTGAAGATATATAGTAAACAAAACAGTAGTAAAAATCCCTGTCCTAGTGTAGCGTACGTTCTCCTGGGTGCCGAGGTGGGCGGGGAGGAGATGGACAATATAAATAGAATAGGTGAATCTATAATACATCAGAGTACAGCGTGTGAAGTCAACTAAATTAGGTGGGAGGAGATGGAGAAGGCTAAGGGGTAGAATTTTAACTGGGGGTAGAGCAGGCCTCACCACAAAGAAGACATTTGAGCAAAGCCTTAAAGGAAATGAAGGAGCAAACTCTAGAAATAACAGGGGAAAGAACATTCCAGGCCAAAAGAACACATACAAAGGCCCTGAAACAGGAGGATGTCGTGTTGAGAATCACTTATAAAGAAACAAGTTGAGAGGCTGTTGTGATAACATGGGGGAAAATGAAGGTGGCGTGGATCCAAGTGTCAGGGATGGAAGGGTAAGAAATTGCCGTCTCCTGCATATATTCTGAAAATAGGAGAAATGGGATTTGAAGCAGTGCTGCGGGGTTGGGGAGAAAAATAGAGTCAACACAGGCAGTTTGGCTCCTGAACAGCTGGAAGGCTGGATGGAGTGCTCATTACCGAGACACTGAAAAATTGTGGGCAGAGCTGGTTTGCAGGAAGGGGAAGAAACTTGATGACCACAGACTGACTTCTAGAAGGGAAAGAAAGTGTTTCACAAACCTTTACTGAGGGGCGCCTGGGTGGCTCAGTGGGTTAAAGCCTCTGCCTTCAGCTCGGGTCATGATCTCAGGGTGCTGGGATCGAGCCCCACATCGGGCTCTCTGCTTAGCGGAGAGCTTGCTTCCTCCTCTCTCTCTGCCTGCCTCTCTGCCTACTTGTCATCTCTGTCACTCAAATAAATAAATAAAATCTTTAAAAAAAAAAAAAACCTTTACTGAAAGTCCTTGAAAACAGCATATACTAGAATAGATGCTACTTCAAATGACAGTTTCCCCAGTTTTACCCTCAAATAGGGCACCAAATATTTGAGTGAAGGTAGATTGTATAACAACTTTCTCAAGCCATGGTTCCTCCTTGGTCTTTGTAATCCAGTGTCCATACCTGGTAGCTTCCCCCTGCAATATGACTCTCCTGTTTGTTTTTGCTCCATATTAACACAGTTTTCAACCCACGGGGTCTTCTACCATTCTTGTGAAACCATCCGTCTGTTTTTTTCCTGCATTGGAACAACTAACTGCCTGTTCACTAATGCTATCCTTTCCTGCTGTGATACTTGTGATTTATTATAAGAAATACATACTTGGTTTTTGTTTCTTCCCTTGGAATTTCCTAAATGTTGAAACTAATAAAGGTGTCTTTTGTTATTCATGACAAACCCTCTTCAACCACACCTGAGTTTATGCTAATGAGGTACTTTTTGGACAGTCCCTAAAATGGGAGTTTATTGCCAGGAGAACCAATCACGATTAGAGGGTTCGAACTCTCAGTCATACCCCTACTACCTCTGGGAAAGGGAGAGAGGCTGGAAGATGAATCAGTTACCATGACCCATGATGTAGTTAATTTTGCGTAGCTAATAAACATCCATAAAAACCTCTGAATTAGAGAGTTCGGAGAGCTTCCATGTTGGTATATGGGTAGAGGTGAGCAGAGGATAGAAAGCGTGCCTGGGCAGAACCTGGACACTCCAGTCCCCTTTCCCCATACCTTCCCTATGCATATCTTCCATACGGCTGTTCCTGATTTGTGTCCTGCTGTAATAAACCATTAGTCTAGTAATGCTTTCCCTGAATTCTCTGAATCACTCTAGGATATTAATGGGACCTAAGGAGGAAGTCGTGGGAACCTCTGATTTATAGCCTGTTGGTCAGAAGCACCTGGACTTGCTAATGGCGTCTGAAGTGGGGACAGGGAGCAGTCCTGAGGGACTGAACCCTTAACTTGTGGGCTCTGAACAATCCCTGGGTAGATAGTGTCAGAACTGAGTTAAATTCTAGGATACCTAGCTGGTGTCCCAGAATTGCTGAGGTGTGGAAAACCCACACAGCTGGTGTCAGAGAGTTGAAGTAGAGTGTTGAGATTATAGGAGACACAGGAGGAGGCATTTTCCCTTTATATCTGTTAAAATTACACTTCTGGGAAATGACTTTAAGACCATTCCATTACTGCTTTGGGAACTGAAAGAGTCCCACTTTTGCTCAGCTGGTAGCCATTCTGTTGGCACTGAAACTCTTACACTACCACTTTTGACTAATGCCACTGCTTGTCACACGTAGTCCATGCTACTTCCCCGAAGTTCTGGACATTTCTACTGCTTGGTTGGCAGAGCCTTTCCCTATGCCAAAGACTCTGTTGTTCAGCGGGTGCTTCTGTTCCTACTTGGGGGTCTTCACCACAATTTTTTTCCTGTCATTACTTCAGCTGAACTTCCTGTTTCCCATTAAACTTCCTTTTTGGGATTTTTCCCCCAAACTAGTATAAACCGTAGTTAAAACTCCTCTAACTTATTTGCACAGAGATGAGGGTTGACTTAGTATTTTGGCCCTAAAAAGCTTTCAGCCAGACCTTGAGAGAATCTTTGCACTGCACTGATAAAGTAGTATTGTTCGCTCATTGGACTAGCTGGAGTAGACTACGGGAGGTGTTCCATTGTAAGTGAACCTGAGGTGAAGCGCATGAGAAGCTCCAGCAAGACATAGGATGGATATTCTGTCTTGCCTTCCCCTTAGCTGAGGGGCATCTGCCTGTGCCTATGTGGTAAATGCCTTTTCTCCAAGATCAGATTCCTTTTGGGGCCAGCTGTGTTAACTTCATGAAAGTCAGGGACCCAAATAAAATGAGCCTTATTGTAATACATTTATACTTCAAAGTTATCTCTCAGGTAACCTCCTCCCCTATCTAAGCCTGGAGTAATGAATAATATAGAGATGATGCTGCTTCCTCACTTATCTTGGAAATAAAAAGAGATTCCTAGATCTCACTGAATGCATTGAGTTGGAATGAATCTTAAGAGAATCCAAAGCGGGGCGCCTGGGTGGCTCAGTGGGTAAAGCCTCTACCTTCGGCTCGGGTCGTGGTCTCAGGGTCCTGGGATGGAGCCCCGCATCGGGTTCTCTGCTCGGTGGGGAGCCTGCTTCCCCCTCTCTTCCTGCCTGCCTCTCTGCCTACTTGTGATCTCTCTCTCTGTCAAATAAATAAATAAAATATTAAAAAAAAAACAAAAGAGCATCCAAAGCAAGTATCATATTTCCTGCAGCTGCCCTGAAGCCCAGAAAGGGTTCTGCCCAGGTTCCTATATTTGTTTAATGACAAAGCTTAAACTAGAATCCAGGCTTTCTGAGCCCAGTACTCTCTTCCTTATACCATTTATAAGATTATGTTTTCAGGCACTGACCGGGTAATGAAATCATCATGGTTACTATGCCTTGTAGACAGAAGGCGCTCAGAAATAGTCAGTTGAATAGTACATCCTGCCATTTTCAGGGAAGTAACAAATCCTGGGAAAACTGGGCTTAGCACTTGTGGATTTCCATAGTTTATTTCTCCATTTCTCCATTTTGTTATTTAAATGTTGTTTTTCTTTTCTTCTCAAAGATCTTCAGTTTAGATCTCGGAGGTATATCAGCTGTGGTTTTAAATGGCTATGATGTAGTGAAGGAATGCCTTGTTCATCAAAGTGAGATTTTTGCAGACAGACCATGCCTTCCTTTATTCATGAAGATGACAAAAATGGGAGGTATGTTTATTTTCACCTATTTAGTTAATTTTGTGGGGACACAGACACTATCCTCCTTTTGCTTTGAGTATTTCCACCACACTGACACCTCATCCAGGCTTCCTTAGCCTCTCCCAGGGTTACCTTGGTAGTAGCATATGCCTTTAATGGGAGAAAATCTGTCTTCTAAAATCTAGAAACAGAAACAGAAAATTTCTGATTCTATAAGGATGATTTTCAGTTGTTTTCTTAATCTAAGATACATGCAGTGGTTTTTCTCTTGTAGATAAGACTTATTGTAATAGTTCGATAATAAAGTCACTGGGTTTAGTTCATCCAGGATGAATTACACAGGACTGTCTAGTTTCTTGTGGTGGGAGAATTACAGGTCTTTTCTGCCTATCCCCGGATAAAAAGTAGGCAAGCTTTATCTGTTGACAATATTCTGTGGCAGGGAACAAGGTCTCGTTTTAGTTTTAGAGAAAGATTTGGAGAAGCATGACTAACCATCCTTTTTTATTCTGTAGCATTTTCAGGTGTTCGATACAGGAATGTAGGAATGATAAAGTTTTTTTAATACTTTTTTCCTCCCCCCCAGGCTTACTCAATTCCAGATATGGCCGAGGATGGGTTGATCACAGAAAATTAGCTGTTAATAGCTTCCGCTATTTCGGATATGGCCAAAAGTCTTTTGAGTCTAAAATCTTAGAAGAAACCAAATTTTTTATTGATGTTATTGAAACATACAAAGGTAGACCTTTTGACTTTAAACAGTTAATAACCAATGCTGTTTCAAACATAACCAATCTGATCATTTTTGGAGAACGATTCACTTATGAAGACACTGATTTTCAGCGCATGATTGAGTTATTTAGTGAAAATGTGGAACTGGCTGCCAGTGCCTCAGTCTTCCTGTATAATGCCTTTCCATGGATTGGCATCTTCCCTTTTGGAAAACATCACCAGCTGTTTAGAAATGCAGCTGTGGTCTATGATTTTCTCTCCAGACTTACTGAAAAAGCTTCCATCAACAGAAAGCCTCAGTCACCTCAGCATTTTGTCGATGCTTATTTAGATGAGATGGATCAAGGTAAAAATGACCCATCATGTACTTTCTCCAAAGAAAACCTCATTTTTTCCGTGGGTGAACTCATCATTGCTGGAACTGAAACTACAACCAATGTGCTACGGTGGGCAATTCTTTTCATGGCCCTTTATCCTAACATTCAAGGTGAGGGTCCTCTTGACTGCAGGGCTGTCCTACATCTAGGGCTCACACAATGTTTTAGAGCCTTTGGCTATCTATGTATAAAACATTTTATTTAGGAATTTCTGCTGTGCTAGCCAAGAAGAAAAATATTTCATAGTTATAAAGAGTTTTATATCTGTTCTCTCAAGTCATGTAAGAACCTCAGAGATAGGTCTTATTATGTTTGTTTATAAAGGAGAGGAGAGGCTAAGTAGCTGATTTGCCCAAGCTCAGCCCCTGGAGTGGCAGAGCTGGGGCCTGAACCCTGCTTTTTTTTTTTTTTAATTCAAGTTTTATGTTTCATTATTTCCCTTGCCGAGAGTGATGTTATTCCAATTGTAGATTTATTTAATTTTTATTTTTATCACTTTTAGTGTGTTTTTCACAACAGAGATACTCAGAACATTGGTTTCTGGTGGCACACAATATATAGCATATTTTCAGATAGAACTCCCAGATAGTGAAAAATCTGAATCTAGCTCACCAGACCTTGTTGACTTATTATAGATTATCCAAAGGGAAATGACTTTGGATAGAATTCTAAGAATTGCATAATAACTTGAACGCTTTTTCTCTGACAGGACAAGTTCAGAAAGAGATCGATTTAATTATGGGACCCACTGAGACACCTTCTTGGGATGACAAAAGCAAAATGCCTTATACGGAGGCAGTTTTGCATGAAGTTTTAAGATTCTGTAATATCGTGCCATTAGGGATTTTCCATGCAACCTCTGAAGATGCAGTTGTACGTGGTTATTCCATTCCTAAAGGCACAACAGTAATTACCAACCTTTATTCTGTCCATTTTGATGAAAAGTACTGGAGAAACCCAGAAATATTCTCCCCTGAGCGATTTCTGGACAGCAGTGGATATTTTGCCAAGAAGGAGGCTTTGGTTCCTTTTTCCCTAGGTAAGAGAACTTTCACAGGGATACAACTTCAGGACAGAGGATAATGATGATTAATGATGTATGACATCTTAATCAGAAGCATTCTGTTGTAGAAGTAAAGATTCCAACTCTGAAAATACAGCAGTGATTCTTGCAGGAGAGATTGGTATAATTAGAGGTCATTAACACCAGTTTCTACTCAACAGTTACTTCAGTAACTAGAAAGAAAGTGTTGAGAAGGTCTGGCTTCTTCTGAAACTTTTTTGCTTGTGGATTTTGGCTTGTAATCAAAACCTGTAGAGCTAGAAGTCACTAACAGGTAGCTTGAGAAACTGAGACACGGGGGAAGAAATGACATCAGAATTTGAAGTGCAACTGAAACATAGCTTTCTTGGCTCCTCGTTTATTGTACGTCATCTCCAAAAATATTGCTTCTGCAGTGAAAAAGTACATGGACCACAAGACACATGGAAGACGGACTGGAAACTCTTCCTTTCATTGGGAAAGGGTTCACTTTTAGTCATTTGAAATGAAATGCACTTCTGGTCTATAGAACAGAATGGCACGCTTGAGATATGATCTTTCATGGCATATCGTGGGCTGTGTTGCAGCGTGCAAGGCAAGTGTGGAGGGGGATTAATAAGCTTACAGAAGTCCATGATATAAGCGAAGGTAAAGAAATGGGCTCTGGGAGCTGAAGTGCCAGTTGTTTTTCCTTTTAATAAGCATAACTGCCTCTAACTTTCTTTTAAATACCAGATTTCCTGAATGGTACCCATATAGTAGATGTAAATTTTGGTAAATACTATGGATTTTTAAAAATTATGTCTGTTCTTTTCTGTTTAGGGAAAAGGCATTGCCTTGGAGAGCAGCTGGCTCGGTTGGAGATGTTCCTGTTTTTCACAGCATTGCTCCAGCGGTTTCATGTGCATTTCCCACACGGGCTGGTTCCCGATCTGAAGCCCAGACTAGGCATGACATTGCAACCCCAGCCCTACCTCATCTGTGCAGAAAGACGCTGAAAGTGCATGGACATCTTGTGGGACAATGTTATCTGGTTGCCTTTTAGCCCTGAACCTTGTTTATCTAATCAGTGTGTGTATGTTTGGACAAAAAGTCACAGCATCACAAAGCCAAATGAACACAGACATGTGTTTGAAAATAGTACTAAAGCAATAATAAGCATTAGCTGTGGTTTTTTCCAAGCTTTTGTGACTTCTAAGGTGGAATTATCTGTGGAGGAAAACAAAGGTGCAAATGACAGATGTTGCTTAAGAAAGCCGGGCCATGGGTGCTCTGAGCACCTGGTACCCTTTTTCGTTTCTTGACTCCATCTTGCTCTTGTCCAGGGGGCTTTGCTTCCAAATACCAATGCCAGTTCCCTTCTGATAAGATATTATCATTAATGGGTAGTGTGGTAGGAGTACAGTTTAATAGAGGACTAAAGAAATTAGAACCTAAATAAATTAGTTTGGAGTACAAAGATATTTTAGACATAGTGGCAGATAATAGAGGAAATATCTATGTATATAAGAAACTGCCAGTGCTTTCAAATCTTGCTCCCTATTATGTCTGCCTAAGAATTACCTTGTTCTTATTACAAATGAGGGTCCCTGTGCCCTGGGTATTCATCCTACCACAAGCCAGTAAAAGGAAATCATAGTAATTTAATTATAATAAAAAATGATATTCCAAAAGTAATTATTCTTTATAGGCACAGACATTTTTCCTAGTACCATTTTTTTTTCTAAACCATCACAGCTCTTAAAGCTGGAATCGTTTTACCTTTTAAAGGTCTCCAGTCATTTCCTTGGGTTACTGTTATTTTTCTGAAGAGAATACTGTACAAATCCAAAAAACATGCTTTAGAGCCCAAGTAAATGTGTACGTTGGGATACTTGAGGATGGTGGGCTTCTAGTAGTAATGACGCCAGGAAAATAAGCGTGAACTGTGACTGTCCTGCTCAAACTGCTATGTATATTCACCCATTTATAGTTGTTGTAACGTGATTTCTTCTAATGTTATACATCAAGGATTTCTGCTCTTGTAACTTGGCTCATGAATAGTTACAGCCTTAGAGTAAATGCACTTAACAATGACTTCTATTAAGAATATGAATTTAACTTTAATATTTTCAAGTTTCTGTGTGATGAATCAGGAGTCTTTGCATCTGTGATATATTAAGATGTTTCTGGTTGCAAGAGGAAAAAGTCCTGGGCAAATTTACTTGAATGATAAAGGAGAAATTAGGCGGTAGTTTGGCAGTTTGAGAGTAGGTATGAGCATGTAGGTCACAGGATAGATCGTCAAGGATCTCTTGTTCACATCCCTCATTTTTGCCTCCCACATGGTCTCAGCTTTATCTTAAGACTGACTTGCGGAAGTACATGTGCTTTGCCTCCTTGTTGAGACTGAGCTTGGATTGTTTCTGGGGGAGTGAGGGAGCTTTTTAGATATTCTCCCAAAACTGTTCTTTGTGTCCCTTAGGTCCTAACTAACTTACGTGCCCATCTTTTAAACCTATGTCTTTTGAGTGGGATTATGGTTCACTTAGGCCTGACTACTAGAGCCATGGATGGAGTTGGCTTCCTGCAAAGTACATGTGCTACATTGGGGCAGTATAGTTACCTAAACAAAAATAAGGAGAGTTATGAGGAGAAGAGGAACTCCTGACTAGCAGACTAATTATGATATCTAACTCACTGCCCTCTAACCTTTTGCTAAGCCAAGCAACTTTCCCACTTGCTTCCCTGACTCTTGACAATTTTGGTCATTCAGATTACTGTTTGTTCTTTGCTTTTACTTTGACACAGCAAATCTGTCATCCCTGGGCCTCCTACTTACTGTCATTTCTCCTATAAATGCTTAGGTTGAACTCTATAGACTGGGGATTCTGGAAGCTTAGTGGTCTGAGCAAAGAATTTAGTGAACTGGAATAGATTATAATCCAAATTAAGGAGGTCTTATTTTGCTCTTGAATACTATCACTGTTTTTTTTCTAGGATGATTAAGACCTTCATAAATCTACAGAAAATAAAGAACATGCTATTTATTTTCTTTACTGTTAGAAATTACCTAAAGGAATGTTCTACTTTTTCTTACTGAAGTTAATACCAACCTGACAAAAATATTTTACAAAATGTAGATTTTTAACTTGTAAAAGTAAAAGAGCTTTAATCTCACTTAATGTACTCATGTTGTAGCCAAGAAATAGGGGTTCAGATAGGGGAAGTGATTTCCCTAATTCATTACAAAGACATGTCCTTCATCCCATATTCTTTTTACTCCGAATGATTTTTACTACGCTTTACAGTTTATTGTAAGGTTGGTTTTTATATAGTGTCAACTGTTGACTGTTTGGGGCCAAGTAACTGTGGTAGAAATAAAATACTGAATTTTTGGAAAAACAAAAATTTTTGAAGATTTTATTTATTTGAGAGAAAGAGATCACAAGAGAGAGCAAGAGCAGGGAGGAGAGGGAGAAGCAGACTCCCTGCTGAGGAAGGAGCCCGACATGGGACTCGATCCCAATACTGTGAGATCACAGCCTAAGCCAAAGGCAGGCACTCAACTGAGCCACCCAGGTGCCGAGGAAAATATAAACTAACATGAATTAGTAAGTAATCCATAATGGAAAATATTTATTTGGGGGAATTATGTAGTAACAGGCTATGGATCTACTGTAGTGGAAATGCCTTCTTTCTCATCAGTCATTCACTGAGCCAAGAATGTTGGAAATCTAACTTCCTATTCAAAATCGCAACTGAGCATATTTCTCCTCAAATGCCATTGAAATAACGGTAAGGATAGAAAAAGGGATAAAGTCTTTGAGAATGGGGTTGGAGGACAATATTAGGGAATTATATACTTCCAAGTTCTAAAAGATGGAAGGCAAATGGAGTAATATTAGAAGAACTACAGACAAGACCATATATAGTCCAAGGCTGAAGTAGAGATGGGAGCTTTTTCTCCATAGCTGAAAATCAGTTGATAAGGAGAGGAGCTCATGAGGACAAAAAGTGGAAAGAAACCAAGCTGATGCCCTGTCCTCACTCTACTTTCTGTTCCTGCTTGTGCAGCTGTAGAACTTGCCCCCAGTGCTGAAGTAAAAATCTAAATAAATGGAGTCCTGTGCCAAGAGATGATGGTGTTCCTACACAGCGGTTGGTACCCGACATTGGCAGCCCCTCCTCTCTATCACTCAACCTGTTAATCAGGTGTGAGGGCAAGTTTCAAGCAACCAAGTAATTACAGGGGAAAGGTCAGCAAATGGCTAGCATTAAGAATGTAACACATTTAACAACAGAACTAAGACTAAAACAAAAGGGGAATAAGTGTGACAGTAATACCTAAATGTTTTACTCTCTGACAGTATAGAAATAATACAGCTAACCACAAAAAAAAAAAAAAAGATAGAATGTGGAATAAAGCTCCCTGATTGCCCCGTATATCATAAGAATCAAATCGAAGGTAATAATTTAAAACTGACAAGTAGTAGAATTTTAAGTATATTTAAGAGTACAAAAGTAAAGGATAGTAACATTGCCTAAACTTGGATAGTGGAAGATATGGAGGAAGTACAAGCTAATGTTGCTCATAAAAGAAAAGCAGATACTGTCCAAAGACACAGGATTCAAAGATATTACAGAAAGGTGGAAGTATAAAGAAAACCACTAAATCAAAAATACAAACCCTTCTAAATATTAAAACTAAAATTACTTTTTTTAGGGCACCTGGGTGCCTCAGTTGGTTAAGCAGCTGCCTTTAGCTCATGTCATGATCTGGGAGTCCTAGGATCAAGTCCCACGTCGGGCTCCCTGCTCCATGGGGAGTCTGCTTCTCCCTCTGACTCTCCCCCCCCCCCATGCTCTCTCTCTCTCAAATAAATAATATCTTAAAAAAACTAAAATTACTTTTTTTAGTAAAGAGCAAATATGAGAGAACTAAACTAAGTCTCCACAAATAGTCACATAAAGCAATGTAAATAGGCGTATCTCCTCTATTAAAATAAAAAGGTGTTCAGGTTGGATCACAGACAAAACCTAATTCTGTGTCGTGCTGTACATGAGAAACATCTAAAATAGATTAAAGGTGAAAAAAGGGTGGGCAAGGGCAACTTGCAAATAAAAAGAAAACAGGACTCATGGTCTTAATAAAACAAGGTACAATTCAAAGCAGAAAACATAAGCGAGACAAAGAAATGCACTTTCTAATCCTAAAGACTAATTCTCAAGGAAGTTATGACAGTTATGAATAAATATTGTACCTAATAACATAATAGCATCTTTCTTAAAGCAAAAAACAAGAGCTACATGGAGAAATATGTAAAGTACCTTAATACTAGGAGACTAATTCAATTCTCTCAGCCTAAGGCAAATTATGTGGACCAAAAAAAAAAAGAAAGAAAATAAAAATGAAGTAAAGAAGACCCACACTACATAATTAGTACAGTGGTAGATCCGACAAATACACACCAAATTCAATATGTATTAGTAGAATATGCCATTTTTACCAGTGCCATCTAACAGTCACGAAAATTGACTTTATCAGTGGATGAAAAGTGAACTTTGATAAATTCGAGAAGTATAAATAATACAAATTTCATTCTCTGAAAATAATACAACAAGGATGGGTATTAATAAAAAAATAAAGTCAGAAAATGAAGTTGCCCCATACCTTGAAATTGTATTTTCCCCCTCTCTCTTTTTTTTTAAGATTATATTTATTTGCCAGAGAGAACACAAGCAGGGGGAGCAGCAGGCAGAGGGAGAAGCAGCCTCCCCCACCGCCACTGAGCTGGGAGCCTGATGCAGGACTCCGTCCCAGGACACTGGGATCATCACTGAGCCGAAGGCAAATACTTAACCAACTGTGCTGCCCAGGTATCCCATATATCTTGAAATTTTAAGAAAAATTACAAACTTTGGGTAAAGGGGAAAAACAAACCAAAATTGCAGAATTTCTAGAAAATGATAAAAACTGAATGTCAGGATCGATGGAATCCAGCTAACGTAGTCCTCGGAAGAAAACTCATAGTCCTAAATACTTATTTCAGTGAAAAATGGAATGTTGAAAATGAATTAAGCATACTGTATTTTTAAAAATAGAAAACCAAAGGAAAGCATAAGAAAGGAATTATGAATTCCTGACAGTCAGGAATTAATGAGTTAGACATTAGAGAAATAGAACTAGTAAGTTGGATCATTTTTTAAAAATTCTATTTATTTATTTGAGAGAGAGAGAGCATGAGCAGAGAAGAGGGCAGAAGGAGGAGCAGACTCCCAACTGAGCAGGGAGCATGACTTAGGGCTGAATCTAGGACCCTCAGATCATAACCTGAGCTGAAGACAGACACTTAACTGACTGAACCACCCAGGCACTCCAGGTCTTTTTTTTTTTTTTTTTTTTAATCATTGCATTTGATCAAGAGGCAACAAATTATACCCTACAGTCAAAATTTGGCTGTTTTGTATGGCCTACAAACTCAGAATGGCTTTTACATTTTTAAGTGGTTGAAAAAATACTTTGTGACACGTGGAAATTTTCTGAATTTCAAATTGAGTGTTCCTAGTTACATTGGAATGCAGAAACACTCATTTTTAAAAATATATTCCCTACAGCAGCTTTTTGTGCAGTGATGGCAGAATTGAGTAGTTGTGACAGAAAGTGTATGTGGCACTCTCATGTCTTATCCCTTTGCATGCTGCTCGACACACTGCACGTCAGTGATTTAGTTAGAACATGGCAGCATTCCCAACTCTGTGCATATCTACATGTTGTAGCATTTTATTTAAAAACCTTAAACTTAAATGTAATTTTTTTACCAGTGCATACGCATCACATCAAACAAAAACAAGAAGAGAGAGAAAAGTGGATTTTAAATGTCATGCTTTTAGGATAGTGGAGTATGGATTATTTTCACCAAATTAGGTCGCAAAACTTGATGTTTATTATGGAATAACACTGTAGCTCTGCCAAAAGAATACAGTCTGCTTTGACACTACCACACTAAGCACTCCCCACCAAATCCCTCACATAGGACAGCAACGGTAAGAAAAATTAGGTATTTTTAATGATATCTAACAGTCTAACAATTTCTTCCCGAAAAATGAAAATGAAGCTGCAATCAAAGTGAGTTTCTGAGTGGCTCATTTGTTATCCAAGCAGAGAAAGACATTTATTACTTGTGAATTAATTGTATTTAATTGAAGCAGCCAAAGAAATGTGTCCAGAAAACAAAATTTAATAAGACTCCTAGTTGTTCAGTGAGAACAGTGGCTCAGAGCTGAGGACATTGGAGCAAGGTTGATAGTCAATTAAAAACAATACAGATGATTTTGAGTGATTTTCCAGTCTCTTGATGAGTAAACACATTTTACTCATACTGTTCAGTTGTTTATTCAAGAAATCTATGCCAAATTTGACCAAAAATTTAGCCTGGGTGACTGGTCTGCATTGGAACAACTGCAGGAGAGGATATTTTACAAGAAGATGAAAAAACACTAATTCATAAAAAGGGCACAGACAAATTGTGGCTTATCAGCAGGTACTTTGCACAAAATACGTGAATCTGTCATGCATTACAAAACTGGTGTTGTTAACGGGAAGCTTCATTTATTCTGATGGCCTTTACCATCATTAGTTTTGTGAATTTTTCTCAGAAATAGAAGCTGCCTATCCTGACTTGCTCTACCAAGCCACAATTCAGTGACTTAGCAGGGATAACATTTTATGGCAAGCTTTTTAGCTCAGGACCAAAAGTGAAATTTTTCTGAATAAGAACAACCACTGTCAGCCACTGTTACCAGATACTGAATGGCTTTAGACACTAGCTTTTACAGCAGATTTGATTGTTCTTAATGAGTTTAACCTAAAATTATGTGGCAAAATAGTACTTGCATAGGAAACATCCTGATGTGAAGTTGTTTCAACAACCTAATAACACTTTGAAGCATAGTGTAGTTGACCCTTGAACAATGCAAGACTTAGGGGCACCAACCCCTGTGCAGTTGAAAATCTGGGCATAACTTTTGATTTCCCAAAAAAACTAATAGCCTACTCTTGACTAGAAGCCTTACTGATAACATAAAATAGTTGATTAATACTATGTTATGTATATTATATACTGTATTCTTGCAGTAAATCAGAGAAAAAAATGTTATTAAGAAAATTGTAAGGGGCACTTGGGTGGCTCAGTGGGTTAAGCCTCTGCCTTCAGCTCAGGTCATGATTTCAGGGTCCTGGAATCCAGCCCCACATCAGGCTCTCTGCTCAGCAGGGAGCCTGCTTCCCCCTGTCTCTCTGCCTGCCTCTCTGCCTAGTTGTGATCTCTCTGTCAAATAAATAAATAAAATCTTAAAAAAAAAAAAATCATAACAGGGGTGCTTGTGTCAGTCTGTTAAGCGTCTGACTATTTCAGCTCAGATCATGATCTCAGGGCCAGGTGAGATTGAGCCCCTTGTTGGGCTCAGCACTGGGCATGGACCCTGCTTAATATTCTTTCTCCCTTTCCCTCTGCCCCTCCCTCCTTATTTAAATGCACTCTCTCTCTTAAAAAAAAAAAAAAAAGAAGAAGAAGAAGAAGAAGAAGAAGAAGAAGAAGAAAATACATTCACAGTACTGTAGCTTAAAAATCTGCATGTAAGTGGATCCACTCAGTCCAAACCTGTGTTGTTCAAGTGTCAATTTAACATCAAGCTATTTTATATACTTCTTGTGCTGTCAAAAGTTAAAATGAGGGGCGCCTGGGTGACTCAGTGGGTTAAGGCCTCTGCCTTCAGCTCAGGTCATGATCCCAAGGTCCTGGGATCGAGCCCCGCATCGACTCTCTGCTCAGGGGAGCCTGCTTCCCTTCTTCTCTCTCTGCCTGCCTGTCTGTCTACTTGAGATCTCTATTAAATAAATAAATAAAATCTTTTTAAAAAGAAGTTAAAATGAGAAATGAGGCCTTCATTCCCACACATTTTTACAGCAGATATGTTTGTGAGCTCAAACTAAAGTTCCAGCAGCACTTTTTCAGACCTGAATGCAAATGCAAAGGAAATTTCCATATTTCAAAATTTATTTAACTATGTGATCAAAGAGCTTCCATCTAACTTCCCATTGCAGGGGATTAGTCTGGTAATGACAAGGTGAAAAAGGCAAATATTGAAGAATTTAATAGGATTCAAAAAATGCTTTCCCAGTAATTAATATATTCAATTAAAACCAGATGCTCATGGATTGATATCAGTATTTGACAGTACCCATCTTTGTGAAAAGGCACTTTCAAATATGAAATCTGTAAATCTTATTACAGATCAACATTAACAGATGAACATTTGTAATGTTTTGATGATAAGAAACATGAACTTTGAACCCTAATTAAGCAAAATTTTATCTCCCAGAAAAGAATGCTTCTTTTCTCATTAGTGAATCAATATTATCTTTTAAGTACTTAATTATTATTATATTTTGAATGTTATCAATAAAAATTTTATAGAAAATTTTCACTCCTGTTCTATAAGTACCAACATAATATTTTGGCCTACAAAGCCTAAAATACTTACTATCCACCCCATATAAAGAAGTGTGCTGACTCTGGAATTAGACAAGCAAGCTAAGTACTTGCTAACTTTATTAATCAAGGAAAAGGGAGACAGAATAAATACTCAAAATATGAAATGATGAGTGTAAATAATCACAGAAACAGAATCTTAACAATCATTTGAATTTAACTTACATAACTCAATGCAAAGAAGTTTGAAGATTTGAATGACTTGATAAACTATGAAAATAGAATTTACCAATATTAGGGTACGTGGGTGGCACAGTCGATTCGGTGTCCAGCTCTTTGTCTCATCTCATTGTGATCTTAGGGTCATGAGATGGAGCCCCACATCAGGCTCTGCTCAGTGTGGAGTCTGCTTGAGATTCTCTCTCTCTCTGCCTCTCTTTCTCTCTAAGTAAATACATACATACATACATATATACATACCAATATTGACCCTAAAAGAAATAGGTTTAACAGATCAGTTTTTGTAAAAGAAGAAGTTGCCAAAAACATAGCCTTCAAAAAACTATTTGAGCTGATATACTAATAATGAAGTAGCAGGAAAAGAAATTAGGAAAACAATCCCATTTACAATTGTACCAAAAATAATAAAAATACCTAGGGACAAACTTAGGTGGTAAAGGACCTGGACATTGATGAAAGAAATTAAAGATGACACAAGCACATGGAAAGATAGTCCATGCTCATGGATTAAAAGAAAAAATATTCTTAAAATGTCCATACTACCCAAAGCAATTTACAGATTCAATGCCCCCCCATCAAAATACCAACAGCACTTTTCACAAAACTAGAACAAATAATCCTAAAATTTATGCAGAACCACAAAAGACCTTGAATAGCTGAAGCAATCTTGAAAAAGAAAAAGCTGGAGGTATCACAGTCCCAGATTTCAAGATATACTACAAGATTATCACAAGTAATCAAAACAGTATGGCACCAGTGCAAAAATACATACATAAGTTGATGGTACAGAATAGAGAGCCCAGAAATAAACCCACCCTTTTACAGTCAATCTGCAAGATAGGCAAGAATATGCAATGGGAAAAAGAGAGTCTTCAACAAATAGTGTTGAGGAAACTGGACCACTTTATTATACATATGCAAAAATAAACTCAAAATGGATTAAAGACCTAAATGAAGCCCACAACCATAAAAATCCTAGAAGAGACCATAGGCAACAATTTCTCTGACATTGGCCATAGGAACAGTTTTTAAAGGTATACCTCCTCGGGCGCCTGAGTGGCTCAGTGGGTTAAGCCGCTTCCTTCGGCTCAGGTCATGATCTCAGGGTCCTGGGATCGAGTCCTGCATCAGGCTCTCTGCTCAGCAGGGAGCTGCTTCCCTCTCTCTCTCTCTGCCTGCCTCTCTGTCTACTTGTGATCTCTGTCTGTCAAATAAACAAATAAAATCTTTAAAAAAAAAAAAAAGGTATGCCTCCTCAGGCAAGGGAAACAAAAGCAAAAATAAACTCTTGGGGTAGCTGGGTGGCTCAGTATATTAAGCATCTACCTTTGGCTCAGGTCATGATGATCCCAGGGTCCTGGAATCACATCCCGCATCATGCTCCTTGCTCAGTGTGGAGTCTGCTTCTCCCTCTACCCTTCCCCTTGCTCATGATCTCACTCTTTCTCTCTCTCTCAAATAAATAAATAAAATCTTAAAAAGAATTTCAAAAAAGCAGGGCACTTGAGTGGCTCAGTTGATTAAGCATCTGCCTTTGGCTCAGGTCATGATCCCAAGATCCTGGGATCAGGCCCTGCATCAGGCCCCACGTCAGGCTCTTGCTCAATGGGAAGCCTGGTTCTCCCTCTTCCTCTGCTGGCCATGCCCTCTGCTTGTTTCCTATCTGTGTCAAATAAAATCTTTTTTTAAAAATTATATATATATATATATTTATATATATATACACACACACGTATATACATACACAGACACAGACACACACACACACACACACACTGTTGGAACTACATCAAAATAAAAAGCTTCTGAACAGCAAAGGAAACAGTTAACAAAAGACGACCTATTGAATGGCAAGGATATGGGGGAAAATGTATACATTTAATGTGATCAGGTGTTTTCGGTTTTTTGTTTTGTTTTGTTTTTTAAATAGAACTAGACATGCCATGTGACTTCCAAGGCTTGTCTAAAGGCATTGCAATTTTTCACCTTGGTCTCTGAGCTCTCATTCTGTGGGAAGCTGGCCACCATGTGCTGATGACCTACAAACAGTCCTGTGGAGAGGCCTTCATACAGAGAAACTGAAGGCCTCCCATCAGCTGCCAGGACCAGCCTGCTCACCACATGAGTGAGCCGCCTTGGAAATAGATAGTCCTCAAACTTTCAGATGACTACAGACCCAGTTGGCATCTGACTGGGATCTTAAGAGAGATTCTGAGCCAGAATTGCTCGGGCAGCCATTTCCTGACTCAAGAAAACTACAGTAGGTGATTATTACCAGTATATCGTGGGGTGATTTCTTAGCATTAGCTAATGAGTACAAAGAACAGTGGATAAAATATTTCCACTTTTTGCATGAAGTGGAGAATAAAAGGTGTGTGCGTGCGCACGTGTGTGTGCACACATGTATGCACTTAGGTATGAATAAAAAACATAGATGGATTAATACAAACTAATGAAAATGATCAATCCTAGGACACTGAGAGAAAGAGGCAAATGAGGATGGAATGAAGTGAGACCTCTTAGTGTGTTCATCTTTTATTAAGTTTTTGATTATCAGTAACTATTTATTATGTGTACAATACAAACACATAGTGACTACATAAATATTAGATGGATACTTATAGAGTTGAAACCACACAAAATAAAGTATTTTTGAAAATTAAAATTCATCTTTTTTTTTAATTTTACAAACTACTAATACCCAGATTAAATTGGAAGCATGAAGGACAGAAATTAAGCATGGTTATTTTCAAAGGTCCCAAATGATTTTAATGTGCGACTTATATATATAGAAACACTGTCCTAGGAGAAGCTCTTTTTCAACTTTCCAAAACTAACAGGAACAGTAATGGAAAATTTAAACAGTGCTATAACTAATAAGAAATTGAATTCATAATTTTCTTTAAATGTCTACAAAGAAAATTCTCGGTCTAAATTCACCAGTGGGGGCACCTGGGTGGCTCAGTGGGTTAAGCCGCTGCCTTCGGCTCAGGTCATGATCTCAGGGTCCTGGGATCGAGTTCCGCAGGGAGCCTGCTTCCCTCTCTCTCTCTCTGCCTGCCTCTCTGTCTACTGTGATCTCTCTCTGTCAAATAAATAAATAAAATCTTTTAAAAAATAAAAATAAATAAAAATAAATTCACCAGTGAACTCTAATGACAATCTTATACAAATACTTCTAGAGAATAGGAAAAGAACACACACACACCCCCAAATGATTTTTTTCATGCTAGAATAACTCTGATACCAAATTCATGTATATTTAAAGAAAAGGAAATTATAAGCCAATCTAACTCATGAACGGAGATGTAAAGAAATAGGTATGTGTAAATCACACACATAACCAATGTTCTTATGAGGACACCCATCACATCTGATTAGGGCCTCCATAATAGCCATGTTCTAACTTAATTGCCTCTTTTTAGGCCCTGTCTTCAATTACAGTCACATTCTGAAGTACTGGGGGGTTAAGACTTCAAGTTAAGGGGTTAAGACCACACATGGATTTCGGGGTATATAATTAAGCTCATAACAGCAAGGTAATACAGAATTCTGGGACCAAGATCTAAACAAAAGAGGAAATCTGGAGAAGTGAGCTTGGACTGTATCACACTCGTTTTCTCCTTTAGTTGTGAACCAACCTGGGGGAGGCAATTCACAGGCTGAGAAGCACAGTTTCTGATAGAGTCACAGAGCTAGGGGCCAAAAACTTGGAGAATATAGCCTACCAAGGGATCCTAAAAAATCTTTTCATTCTTACTCTGAGTGAAAAAAAGGGCTACACTGAAGTTGAAGCCCAGGTTTGATTTGCTTCAATCCATTGTTGGACAAAGGTGATTCAAAATTGCTAATCTAATGCCCCAGCACCCTGCCAAAGGCAAACAAATCCCCTCTAGAGGAAGATAAAAATCCTAGGCCTCAAATATTTTTGAACTGAAAAAATTTTTGAATTGAAAAAGTTCAATTTTTCATACACATTGTTGGCACTCACTGATAACTAGCATGTCAGGAGACAAGGTAATGACTGAAACTAAAAGAAACAACAGACAACAGAAAGACCTTCAACAGATCCAGATAATAGGGTTACCAACTGCAAACTTTACAATACACATGCTTAATACATTTGTAGTAGACACTTGTAGTCTTTTTTTTTTTTTTTTTAAGATTTTATTTGACAGCACACAAGAAGGGAGAGCAGCAGGCAGAGGGAGAGGGAGAAGCAGGCCCCCCACCCCTCAGAGCAGGGAGCCCGATATGGGCCTTGATTCCAGGACCGTGAGATCATGACCCAAGTGGATGGCAGATGCTCAACCAACTGAGCCACCCAGGCACCCCACTCTTAGTTCTCTACCGTGATTTATTTACTAAGTGGATTCACTCACTCCACCTATGCCCCTACTCGTACCAAGTGTAAGCTGCTCATACTCTTTCCCAGAACTGTCCTCAATTGATGAGGGCATCTCTCCTGGAATTCCTTAGGAAGTTAGCCTGAACCCCCTCATCCCTGCCCCAGCAGGCAGTAACTGACTAATCCAGGAGTAGTTAAGTTATACAGACAGACAGCTTGCTTCAAAGAGGACAACCATGTGATATTCTTGGTGCTTCAGAACTCCATCCTCTGGGGTCAGGCTGAGGACTTCAGCTGCATCAACATCTTGGGCTTCTTCCCATGCCTTATTCTGCGCTCCTCAGAAGTTTCCCTGCAATAAGTCAGTTGCACGAGAATCCCTAGCTCAGGCTCTGCTTCTAGGAAACCTAACATGTTCAAGATTGAAAAATTCATCAGAGAAGTAAAAATCATAAAATGGAAATTCTAAAACTAAACCATATGCTAGCTAAATTATAAGAACTTAGTGGATGGATTTAATAGTAGACTGAAATATAAGGAAGGAGTGGCTAGAATTAAGCACGGAGAGATAAAGGATGGAAAATGAGAAAAGTGTAAGAGATGTATGGGGTAGAACAACATCTAACATTTGTGAACTTGAAAACTCAGAGGGGGAGAAGAGAAAGAATGGGACAGAAGTAATACTTGAAGATGGAATGGCTAAGAATTTTCCAAAACTGATAAAAAGACTTTTAAGCCAGAAATTTGAGAAGCCCTATGGAGGCCATACAGGGTAAATGGGGGGAGGGGGGAATCACTTCAAAGCAACAATAAAACTGATAGCTAACTTCATAATAGGAACAGTGCCTATCCAGAAGACAAAGGCATGGTGTCTTCAAATCCTGCAAGAAAATAATCTAGAATATTACCCTCAGCCTTGAGAACCTTTGCTCCAAAAGGTGAAAGCCATTTCAGACAAAAAGTCAGGTGAGCGCCTTCAGCAGGGAGAAGAGGGGACTGAGATGGAGAAGAGGCCTGTGAGAACTTCTGGGGAGACGCAATGTTTGCTGCAGAATGGTGTTCATAGCCTCTCATTTTGCTGCATGTATTTCTGTATACTCCCATGTCTATTTCACAAAAACATTAAAAATGTTACACATTGTACTTTTTTTTTTTTTTTTAAGGATTTTATGTATTCGTTTGAGAGAATGCCAGTGGGGTGCAGGCAAGGGAGAGGGACAAGTAGACTCCACACTGAGCCTAACTCAGGGCTCAGTCTCATGACCCTGAGATGAACCTGAGCTGAAATCAAGATGCTCAAACAACTGAACCACTCAGGTGCTCCTCATTGTATTCATTTTTAATGTAAAAACATTTCATTTATAAATTATCTTCTAAAGCAGATAAGCCTTATACTGAATGAAAAATACTGAATATTTTTCATATGTTGTCTGATAGTAATGATTAATAAGAGGTCTGCAATGTTGAGATTTATAAGAAATATATCTAGCCATTGATACAACAAAAATATATTTCTCATAAATATTTGGTCTTCGTTCATAGTTATGGGCTTACAGCTCCCAAAACCCTTGGAATTTCCTGAGTGGGAAGAGCAAGGAGAGCATCTTTTGCTATAATGTTTGGTCTCTTGTCCTCAGTTTCTAAATAAATGCTTCAGAGCCATTAAGGTGAAATGGGTTTCTTGTTATTCATAACCAGTCCCTTTCCCCCACAGCTGGGTTTATGTTAATGAGGTGACTATAGGGTAATGCCTAACTGTGAGGACTGGTTGTCAGGGGAACCAATCATGATCCAGAGGTTGGAACTTGCAGTCCCACCCCCTGATTTCCAGGGAGGAGACAGGTTTGAAGGTTGAATCAATCTCCAATGGTAAGTGATTTAATTAGCTGGGCCTGTGGAATAAAGCCTCCATGAAATCCCAGAAGAAGTGGTGTGGAGAGCTTCACAGCTGGTGAGCCAGAATGCTTCCCTGTGCTATTGTGCTGGGTCCACAGCTCCCTAAGGACAGAAGCTCCTTTGGGAACTTAACTTCAGAATCTCTTCATCTGGCTGTTGGTTAGTATCCTCTAATATCCTGTGTACTAATATGGTAACTTGTGAGTAAATGGATTTTTTTAAGTTTCGTGAAGGACTCTAGCAAATTAAGATCCCAAGGAGGGGGTTGTGGGAACCTCCGGTCTGTAGTCAGTGGGTTGGTCAGTGATTGGTGTCTGAAGCAGAGGACAGTCTTGTGGAACTGAGCCCATAACTTGTGGAATGTGATGCTATTTCTGGGTCAATGGGGTCAGAATCGAGTTGAATTGTAGGAAACCCAGCTGGCGTTGGAGAATTAATTACTTGGTGGTAATGTGAGAAAACCACATTCCCACATTGGAATTGGTTCTGATGAAGTTCTAGAACATAGGTGAGGTTCCGTGGGGTGAGGTCTGGAGCCGATGACCAAGAAAGAATTCTTGAGACATCTTCGGTGCAAAATGGTGGTTTATTAAAGCACGGGGACAGGACCCATGGGCAGGAAGAGCTGCTGCCCCGAGTTGTGAGGGATGGCAGGTTATGTACCCTGGAGTTGGAGGGGAGGTAAGGAAAAGGGAGGTTCAATAGAACTTTCATATGCTAAAGAGGGCCTTTAAGGTACCAGACCAGAGAGGCAAAGTCGGTCTCAAGGTTGTTTTTCCCTTTTAGCAAGCCATTAACATAAAGAGAGTTGGGACATTCCCAAAGAATGTCACATTTGTCCCACCCAGGAGTGGAGGGGGTGAGGGGGAGATTGTGAGGTGTCAGCCTTTTGCTTTGCCCTCAGCCAGCCTTCTGCTCCCTCATCAGTTCTAGAAACTTTAGGTTTAATTTTGAAATAAACCTTAACACTTAAAAATTAGAATTTTATTAAACTCTGTATTTTTGGCTTTCTTTAAAAATGAAGTTCTGTGGGTGCCTGGGTGGCTCAGTGGGTTAAGCCTCTGCCTTTGGCTCGAGTCATGATCCCAGGGTCCTGGGATCGAGCCCCAAATCAGGCTCTCTGCTTGTTGGGGAGCCTGCCTCCCCCACCCTGCCCAGCTGCCTGCCTTTCTGCCTCCTCGTGATCTCTGTCAAATCAATCAATCAATCAATCAGTCTTTAAAAATGAAGTTCTGTCAAAGCTGGACTGGCTTTTGTTTTGTTCTAAGATTTTATTTAATTCTCAGAGAAAGCAGGACAGGGGGAGCAACAGGCAGAGGGAGAGGGAGAAGCAGGCTTACTTGGAGCAAGGAGCCCTCTGTGGGGCTCCATCCCAGGCCCCGGATCATGACCTGAGCTGAAGGCAGCCGCTTAACGACTGAGCCACCCAGGCGCCCCTGGGCTGGCATTTTGATTCCCAAATATATATATATAGCTTAGTTTTGGCTTTTTACATGATATATCCAAATTTACTGCACCAAGTCCACATCATTAATTTATAATTTCTGTCTGGTCTTTAAATATGTGGCCTCCACTTAAAATTTCTGAAAAAAGCTCTCACTTGCATTACACTGTGAATCTGCTTCTACAGGCTAAATATTCTAGGTTCTTTACATGATTTGGTCGTTATTATTCTTATCTGGATCTCTTCTCCTTACCCATGGATTTGTGTATGCAAACACTGTTTTGAGGAAGGGAGTTTAAGAAACCCCTACACCCCAGCTTGTTCTTTTTTTAAACCAGAAAAAAAAACAAAAAATAAAAAACAGGTAATTAACAACAGCTCCCAGTGTTTTTAATGGTAGTGGTCTTATTAAACCAGCCCTTCATTTATCCTTTACTAACAGCAGTTATTTGAACTTAAATAATGCAAGGAATCTGTTCTTCATGAATTTCATCAACTTGATGGTGGATTTTCATATCTTTATTGATCTTCTGTGTCTTCATTCAGGCTGATAATACTGAAACAGCTATTAAGAGAAAATAAAGATAAAACTTCAGCAAACAGATGCCTTCTTAATTGTTTTCCCGATGAAATGAATTTGAATATTCTCATTAAAATCTTATCCTAAAAAATCTGAGAAGGCCCAAATGGGAATTTTGACCATGTGAAGCTTTTTCAAGAGAATTAAAATGAGTCTAAGACCCTAGGCTTGGGGTCCATTTCCAACCTGAAATAGGTAACAGCAGAATTTGAGACTGTTCTATAAAAATGCAGTAGAAATTTGTACACTGATATCACATGACAAAAATGCTAAGCTTTCTTTCAATTAATTTGAAAAAAATCCTGCTCTCAATTCTGTCGGATTTTTTCATAAACAATGATATCATTTATAAATAATGACAGTTTTGTGTCTTCCTTTCCAATTACTATGGTTATTCTTACTACGGTTAGAAGCTCCAGTCAGTGTTGCTGAAAGTGAGGATAGTGAGCATTCTTACCATTTTAAAGGAATGACCTTTCACTGTTGGGCTGGCAGAAAGGGCTACTTAAGATGGCAAAAGTTCCCGCCACAAAACCTGAACTGGGACAGGAGAACAAAGACCCAAGCAGGAATCTGAGACCCTCCCCGCTCGGGCTCCCATGGACCAATGGGACCCTGACAAGCAGGAATCTGAGACCCCCGCCCCGGGCTTCAGTGGACCAATGGGACCCCCACCAGCAGGCGAAATATCCAAATAAGGGAAACTTGCCAAAAGACCCCTGAACTCCCCTCAAGGCCTTAAAAGCCCCCTCCTCCCTGCCTGGGGTGCGACTTCCGCCACTCTGCTTTCCAGAGTTGGGGAACCTCGCCCCAGGGTGCCCACCTCCTCCAGAGGCAACTTTCCTGGCTCCCCTTCTCCTGAGCCCTGAAACTTCCCCGGAGAGTGTTTCTAATAAATCTTGCCTTGCACCCACTTTGCCTGGTGTTGTGTTCATCTTGCTGGAAAAACTATACATTCACCATTAATATGATATTTACTGCAGTTTTTCTTCATGCCCCTAGAGCATGTTTCTATTCTAGGTTTGTCTTTTTCCCCCTTCCTACCCTCCATCCTTCTATCATTCTTGTTTTCTTCTACTTTAATGATAAAAGGGTGAATTATTTATCTCCTTTATTGAGATGATCTTTTTTCTTTTCTAACGGACTAATGTGTTTAATTACATTATTTTTTAATTGAAATAACACTGGTCTACAATATTGTACTCGGTTTCAAGTGTTATCACACAGTGATTCAATATTGAAATATATTGGGAGCCCTTACCATGGTGTTTACCATCTGTACTGTAAGGTTTTACAGGGGAGATAAACAGGACATCAGGCGAGATAGGCACAAGGCGAGATCTATTTAAGGCGCCCTCCCACTAGGTTCTGACACTCGGAGAGAGGGATCGGGGAAGTCCCCTGCGGGAGGGGTCGAGTGGGTCTTTTATCTGGGTTAAGACAGGGCATATAAGCCATATAAGGTAAGGTATTTGGTGATTGGAGGGTAGGGGGAGTCCTGATGTTCCTGTTTCCTGCATAGGTATCGGGTTACTTTTAGTGACATGTCCTCCGCATATGTCCTTCCCGCTAGAGAGTCATGGGTTAAAGAAGGGGCAGCCTGGAAGACGACAGCGAGGCGGCCATTTCTATTGTTCCTCCTGCATTCCTGGAGCTGCGGACCCAACATGTCCCATACAAGTTACCGCGTTATTATGGACAGTATTCCCTGAGCTACAGTTCACATCCATGTGAGCAGTATATTTTATAAGCGGAAGTTCCTGTGCATTGATGCCCTTTACTTACTTCCAACCTTCCTTCCAACATCACCCATCCTTCCAACCTTCTCCTCTGGCAACTACCAGTTTGTTTATTTATTTATTTATTTATTTGAGAGAGAGAGAGAAAGAGAGAGCAAGAGAGCGCGCGCAAGAGAGAGAGAACATGCAGGGGGAGTGGGGGAGGGAAAAGCAGGTTTCCTGCTGAGCAGGGAGCCCGATGCAGGGCTGGATCCCAGGACCCGGGCATCATGACCTGGATCATGACCTGAGCTGAACGCAGATGCAGATGCGTAATGACTGAGCCACCCAGGTGTCCCAACTACCAGTTTAATACCTCTATTTACAAATCTGTTTTTATTTCTGCTCATTTGCTTTTAGATTGAAAATATATGGAAGATTGTATGGTGTTTTTCTTTCTCGCACATATTTCACTTTGTTAGGTTAAGGACCTCAAGTTCTATCCGTGTTGTCACAGATAGCAAGATTTCTTCCTTTTTTATGACTGAATAGTACTCTGTTGGACATACATAGCACATTTTCTTTGTACATTCATCCATCAGTGGACACTTATGTTTCTTCCATGTCTTGACTATTGCAAAGAATCCTGCAATGATCTTAGGGGTGTGTGTACCTTTTTGAGTTAGTGTTTTTGTTTCCTTTGGATAAATACCCAGAAGTGGACTTGTTGGATCATATAGTAGTTCTTTTTATTTTGGGGATAACCTTCATATATTTGTCATAGTGGCTCTGCCAGTTTACTTTCCCACCGATAGCACATTTGAGTTCCCTTTTCTGGGGTGCCTTGTTGGCTCAGTAGGTTAAATGTCTGCCTTTGGCTTGGGTCATGACAAGGGTCCTGGGATTAAGTCCCTCATAGAGTTCCCCCTGACCACCACTCCCCCTCTCTCTACGAATAAATAAAATGTTTTTCTTTTTTTAAAGATTTTATTTATTTATTTATTGGACAGAGAGCACAAGCTGGGGGAGTGGCAGGCAGAGCAGGTAGAGGGAGCAGTAGACTTCCCACTAAGCAAAGAGGCCAGTGCAGGACTCCATCTGAGCCAAAGGCAGCTGCTTAACTGACTGAGCCACCCAGGAGTCCCAATAAATAAAATCTTGAGAAAAAAATTCCCCTTTTTTAGGGGCAGCTGGGTGGCTCAGTCATTAAACATCTGCCTTTGCCTCAGGTCATGATCCCTGGGTCCTGGGATTGAGCCCTGCATTGGGCTCCCTGCTCAGCGGGAAGCCTGGTTCTCCCTCTCTCACTCCCCCTGCTTGTGTTCCCTCTCTTGCTGTGTCTCTCTCTGTCAAATGGATAAACAAAATCTTTTTTAAAAAAAATTCCCTTTTCTCCTCTTTCTTGCCAACACTTGTTAGAATGGTTACTATCAAAAAAGAGGGGCACTGGGTGGCTCAGTTGGTTAAGCATCCGCCTTTGGCTCAGGTCATGATCCTGGAGTCCCAGGATCGAATTCCGCATCGGGCTCCCTGCTCAGCAGGGGGTCTGCTTCTCTCTCTGACCATCTCCCCTCTCATGCTTGTGCACTCTCTCAAGTAAAAAAAAAAAAAAAAAAAAAAAGACAGCAGGTGCGAGGTGATCACTCATTGCACTTCTGATTTTGCGCTTCCCTGGACGAGTGATGTTGAGCCGCTTTCCGTGCACATCTTGGCCATCTGTTTCTCCTCCCTGGAAGAAGGTCCATTCAGAGCCTCTGCCCATTTCAAAACACCGGATCGGGTTTTGGTTTTCGTGGTGTTTGTGTTTTTTGCTAATGAGGTGTATGAGTGCTTTGTACAGTCTGGGTATTACTCCTTATCAGATAAGGGCCCTTGCAAATATCTTCTCCCACTCAGTGAGTTGCCTTGTTTGTCTTGTTGGTGGCTTCCTTCCCTGTGCAGAAGCTTCCAGTCTGCTGTAGTCCCAGCTGTTTGCTTCTGCTCCTGCTGACCTATCAAAAAAATCCATGCCAAGGTATGTGTTTTTTATGGTTTCAGGTCTCTCATGTAGGTCTTTAATCCATTTTGCTTTTATTTTGTATATGGTGTGATAGAGTGGTCCAGTTTCATTCTTTTTGCTTGCAGTTGTCCAGTTTTCCCAGCACCATTTATTGAAGAGATGGTTTCTTCCTTATTGCTTATTTTTGCCCCAGATTAATTGACCATATGAACCTGGGTTAATTTCCAGGTTCTCAGTTCTGCTCCATTAATCTATGTGCTGATTTTTGTGCCAGGATGATACGGTTTTGTTGTTTTAAATGCTAGTGGTCAACCATTATCTTTGTTGGTGTTTTTTTTTTTAAATTACATGCATACTTTTAAGTAAATTCTACCCCCTACGCGGACTTTGAACTCATGACCCTGAGATCAAGAGTCACATGCTGGAAGTTCCTGAGTGGCTCTGTCGGTTGCATCCAACTCTTGACTTTGGCTCAGGTCATGATCTCAGGGATGTGAGATCGAGTCCTGAGTTTGACTCCACGCTGAACACTGAGCCTGCTTTTTTTTCTTTCTTTCTTTCTTTTCAGTGTTCCAGAATTCATTGTTTATGTATCACACCCAGTACTCCATGCAGTACGTGCCCTCCATAATACCCACCACCAGGCTCACGCAATCCCCCACCCCCTCCCTTCCAAAACCCTCAGTTTGTTTCTCAGAGTCCACAGTCCCTCATGCTTCATCTTCCCCTCTGATTTACCACAACTCACTTCTCTCCATCTCCCAATGTCCTCCGTATTATTCCTTATGATCCACAAGTAAGTGAAACCATATGAAAATAGAGTCTCTGCTTGATTTATTTCACTCAGCATAATCTCTTCCAGTCCTGTCCATGTTGATACAAAAGTTGGGTATTCATCCTTTCTGATAGAGGCATAATACTCCATTGTATATATGGACCATGTCTTCTTTTTATTTTATTATATTATATTTTATTTTATTTATTTGACAGAGAGATCACAAGTATACAGAGAGGCAGGCGGGGGGGGGGGGTGGAACTGGCTCCCTGCTGAGCTCCCTCTGATGTGGGGCTCGATCCCAGGACCCTGAGATCATGACCTAAGCCAAAGGCAGAGGCTTAACCCACAGAGCCACCCAGATGCCCCTAGACCATATCTTCTTTATCCATTCTTCTCTTGAAGGGCATCTTGGTTCTTTACACAGTTTGGCAACTGTGGCCATTGCTGCTATGAACATTGGGGTAGAGATGGCCCTTCTTTTTACTACATCACTGTCTTTGGGGTAAATACCCTGTAGTGCAATGGCAGGGTCATAGGGAAGCTCTATTTTTAATTTCTTAAGGAATCTCCACA
This sequence comes from Mustela erminea, assembly GCF_009829155.1. Taxonomy (NCBI): domain Eukaryota; kingdom Metazoa; phylum Chordata; class Mammalia; order Carnivora; family Mustelidae; genus Mustela; species Mustela erminea. The sequence continues at coordinate 69,193,670 of NC_045622.1, read as the reverse complement.
CTGTTTTCCAAAGTGGCTGCACCAACTTGCATTCCCACCAACAGTGTAAGAGGGTTCCCTTTTCTCCAGATCCTCTCCAACACATGTTGTTTACTCTTGTTATTTTTGGCCATTCTAACTGGTGGGTATAAGGTATAAGGTGGTATCTCAGTATGGTTTTGATTTGAATCTCCCCGAGGCTAATGATGATGAACATTTTTTCATGTGTCTGTTTGCCATTTGTTTGTCTTTGGAGAAGTGTCTGTTCATGTCTTCAGCTCATTTTTTGACATGATTGTTTTGTGTGTGTTGAGTTTGAGGAGTTCTTTATAGATCTTGGATATCAGCCCTTTGTCTGTAGTGGCATTTGCGAATATCTTCTCCCATTCCGTGGGTTGCCTCTTTGTTTTGTTGACTGTTTCCTTTGCTGTGCTGAAGGTTTTGATCTTGATGAAGTCCCAAAAGTTCATTTTTGCTTTTGTTTCCTTTGCCTTTGGAGACATATCTTGAAAGAAGTTGCTGTGGTCAAAGTCGAAGAGGTTACTGCCTATGTTCTCTTCCAGGATTTTGATAGATTCCTGCCTCACGCTGAGGCTTTTATCCATTTCTAGTTTATCTTTGTGTATGGTGTAAGAGAATGGTCGAGTTTCATTCTTCTACACATAGCTGTCCAAATTTCCCAGCACCATTTATTGAAGAGACTCTTTTTTCCACTGTATATTTTTTCCTGCTTTGTCGAAGATTAGTTGACCATAGCGTTGAGGGTCCATATCTGGGCTCTCTACTCTTCCACTGGTCTATGTGTCTGTTTTTGTGCCAGTACCATGCTGTCCTGGTGATCACAGCTTTGAAGTAAAGCTCGAAAACTGGCAACATGATGCCCCGAGTTTTGTTTTTCTTTTTCAACATTTTCTCAGCAATTTGGGGTCCCTTCTGGATCCATTCAAATTTTAGGATTGTTTGCTCTAGCTCTTTGAAAAATGCCGGTGGAATTTTGATCAGGATGGCATTGAAAGTATAGATTGCTCTAGGCAGTATAGACTTTTTAACAATGTTTATTCTTCCAATCCATGAGCAGGAATGCTCTCCCATCTTTTTGTGTCTTCTTCAGTTTCTTTCATAAGTGTTCTGTAGTTCCTTGAGTACAGATCCTTCACCTCTATGGTTAGGTTTATTCCCAGGTATCTTATGGTTCTTGGTGCTATAGTAAATGGAATCAATTCTCTAATTTCCCTTTCTATATTTTCATTGCGGAGCCTGCTTATGATTTTCTCTTTCCCTGACCCTCTCTCCTTCTACCCCTTCTTTAGTGCACATGCATGTCCTCGCTCACTCGTGTGCTCTCTTAAGAAAAAAAAAAAGTCACATGCTCCACCAAATATGGCAGTCAGCCAGGCACCCCTGGGATGATACGGTTTTGATTATTATAGTTCTGTAGTGTATCTTGAAATCTGGGATTGTGATACCTGTGAATTCATTATTAAGATTGCTTTGGCTATTCTGGTCTTTGTGGTTTCATGCAGATTTTAGGATTATTTGTTTTAGTTCTACAAAAAAATGCTCTCGGTGTTTTGTTTTGTTTTTGTTTTTTTGTTTATAATTTTTATTGTTGTACTTTATTAGTTTTATTTTTTTTAAAGATTTTATTTATTTATTTGACAGAGATTACAAGTACGCAGAGAGGGAGGCAGAGAGAGGTGGGTAAGCAGGCTCCCCACCAAGAGAGAGCCTGACTCGGGGCTCCATCCCGGGACCTGGAGACCATGACCTGAGCCAAAGGCAGAGGCTTTAACCCACTGAGCCACCCAGGCGTCCCTCTCGGTGTTTTGATGGGGTTATATTGAATCTGTAGATCACTTTGGGTAGCACAGACATCTTAACAGTGATCTTGCCATTCAGGAGCATGGCACATCTTTCCATTTTCTTGTGACATCTTCCATTTCTTTTCATCGGTATGTTATTGTTTTCAGAGTATAGGTCTTTCACGTCCTGGGTTAAGATCATTTCTAAGTATTTTATTCTTTTTGATATAGTTATAAATGAGATTTCTTTTTCTTTCTTTCTTTCTTTCTTTCTTTCTTTTTTTTAAGGTTTTATTCATTTATTTGACAGCGAGCACAAGCAGGGGGAGCAGCAGGCAGAGGGTGAGGGAGAAGAGCCTGACATGGGACTCCATCCCAGGACCCTGGGATCATGTCCTGAGCCAAAGCAGATGCTCAGCTGACCACCCAAATGCCCGGTAAATGAGATTTCTTGATTCCTTTTCCTGCCAGTTATTGGTTCATAGGAATCCAACAGGTTTCTGTATATTTGTATCTTGCTGCTTTACTGATTTCATTTATTCTGCTAATTTTTTGGTGATCTGTTTAGGGTTTCTATATTTGTTATATCATCAGCAAATGGTGAATTCTACTTCTTACCATTTTGGTGCCTTTTATATCTTTTCCTTGTCTGAGTGCTATGGCTAAGACTTTTGATACTTTGTTTAATAAAAGTAGCAAGAGTGTGTCTTTTTCCTGATCTTTGGGGGAAAGCTTTCTGCCTTTAATTATTGCCTATTATTTAACTATAGATTTGTCACATATGGCCTTTAGAATGTTGTTATGTTTCCTTTATACCCAGTTTGCTTTTATCATAAATGGATATTGAATTTTGTCATATGCTTTTCTTTCTTTCTTTTTTTTTTTTTTTGCATCTATTGATGTGATAAAATGATTTTTATCCTGCATTAGGTTAGGGTCGTAATACCACATTGGCTGATTTGTGGATACTGAACCAGCCTTTCACCCCACAAATAAATCCCACTGGATAATGGTAAATTATCCTCTTAATGTATTGTTGAATTTGATTTGCTAATATTTTGCTCACGGTTTTTGCTTCTATGTTCATCAGGGATATCGGCCTGTAATTTTCTTTTCTTGTGTTTTTCCCTGGTTTTGATATCAGGGTAATAACAGCCTTGTAGAATGAATTTGGAATTGTTCCTTACTTTTCAATTATTATTTTTTTAATAGTTTAAGAAGAATAGGTGTGACCTCTTTAAATATTTGGTAGAATTCAACCTGGTCTTCAACTTTTTTATATTGGGAGCTTTTTAATTACTAGTTCAATTTCATTACTAGTTATAGGTCTGTTCAGATTTTCTGTTTCTTCCGGATTCAATTTTGGAAGGTAGTATGTTTCTAGAAATTTTTCTATTTCTTCTAGGTTGTCTAATTTGTTGACACAATTTCTCCAGGTGTTCTTTATGATCTTCTATATTTCTGTGGTCTAACTTCTGTCCTTTCTGGTTTTGTTTATTTGAACCCCTCACACACAATTTTTTTTTTTTTTTGATGAGTCAGGCTAAAGTTTTATCAGTTTCATTTATCTTTTCAAAGAATCAGCTCTTAGTTTCACTGATCTTTCCTATTGTATTTTTAGTCTTTATTTCATTTATCTCCACGCTGATCTTTATTATTTCCTTCCTTCTATTAACGGGTTTTTTTTCCTCTTTTTTTTTTTTCTCTGTTTACATGAAGTGTAAGGCTAGGTTTGAGATTCCTCTTGTTTTTTGAGGTAGGCTGTATTGTTGTAAACTTCCCTCTTAGAATGCCTTTTGTTGTGTCCCAAAGATTTTGGACCATTGTGTTTCTATTTTCTTTAGTCTCAATGTATTTTTTATTTCTTCATCAAGCCATCGGTTGTTTAAAAGTATGTGGTTTAGCCTCCATATGTTTGTTATTGCAGTTATCCTCTTGTAATTTCTAGTTTGAAAAAGTTGTGGTCAAAGAAGATATGTGATAGGACTTCAGTCTCTTAAATATATTGGGACTTTTGGACCAACATGTGATCTATTCTAGAAGATGTTCCATGTGCACTTGAAAAGAATGTGCCTTTTGCTGTGTCTGGATAATAAGTCCTGTATGTTTCTGTTAAGCCCATCTGGTCTAAGCTATCATTCAAAGCCAGTCTTTCCTTAATGATTTTCTGTCTAGATCCATTGCTATAAGTGGGGTGTTAAAGTCTTCTGCTAATGAATTACTGTCCATTTTTCTCTGTTAATATTTGCTTTATATATTTAAGTGCTCTTATGTTGGGTGCTGGAATTTACTATTTTTATTAAAATTTACCATTTTTGTATTCTCTTGTTGGATTGATCCCTTTATAACATGTAATGCTCTTCTTTGTCCCTTATTACAATCTGCAGTTTAAAGTTTACATCATCTGATAGAAATATTGCTATCCCTGTCTATTGTTTGATTCTGTTTGCATGGAATATCTTCTATCCCTTTATATTCAGTGTCTAAGTGTCCTTAGGTCTGAAGTGAGTCTTTTGTGGCAGCGTATGGATGGGCCATTTTTTTTGTTTTAACTCCTTCAGTCACCCTATGTGTTTTGATTGGACCATTTAGGCCACTTACACTGAAAGTAATTGTTTATGTTTAAAATTATTGATAGATACATATGATTTCCTTGATATGAGGAAGCGGAGGTGTGACGTGGGGGGATTGGGGGGTAGGAAAAGAATAAATGAAACAAGATGGGATCAGGAGGGAGACAAACCATAAGAGACTCTTAATCTCACAAAACAAACAGGGTTATGGGTGAGGGTGGGGGGGTTATGGACATTGGGGAGGGCATGTGCTATGGTGAGTGCTGTGAAGGGTATAAACCTGGTGATTCACAGACCTGTACCCCAGGGGCTAATAATACATTATATGTTTATAAAAAAAATTTTTTTTAAATTATTGATAGGTATGTACTTATTGCCATTTTGGTTATTTTCCGGTGGTTTTTGTAATTCTTTTTTAAAAAGATTTTATTTATTTATTTATTTGACAGATAGAGATTACAAGTAGGCAGAGAGGCAGGCAGAGAGAGAGAGAGGAGGAAGCGGGCTCCCTGCTGAGCAGAGATCCCAGGACCCTGGGATCATGACCGGAGCTGAAGGCAGAGGCTTTAACCCACTGAGCCACCCAAGCGCCCTGGTTTTTGTAATTCTTCTGTTTCTTCTTTTTTGTTGTTGTTTTTTAAGACTTTATTTATGTCTTTGTGAGAGAGAGTAAGCTCATGAGTAGGGGGAATGGCAGGGGGAGAAGCAGACTCCCCACTGAGCAAGGAGCCTGATGCAGGATGTGACTTTAGGACCCTGGGATCATCATGACCTGAGTCAAAGGCATTTAACTGACTGAGCCACCCTCTTCTGTTTCTTCTTTTGCTCTCTGTTTGCCCCTGTGATTTGGTAACAATCTTTAGTGCTTTGCTTGGATTCCTTCCTATTCCATCTGTGTCTATTATAAGTTTTTGGTTAGCATTTTCTATGGTTCTTAGGCAACACTGTATATGGCAGTATATTTTAAGTTGATAGTTATGCTTGAACACATTCTTTTTTTTTTTTTTTTTCCTTAAGGTTTATTTTAGAGAAAGAGTGAGAGCAAGAGCACGAGCAGGGGGAGGGGCAGTGGGAGAGGGAAAAGAGTGTTCCAGGGGAGTGTTGGGGCTTGATCTTATGACCCTGAGATCCTGACCTGAGCTGAAACTGAGCCACCCAGGCGCCCATGTTTGAATACATTCTTAAAAGCACCACAGTTTTACTCCCATTCCACCCCCTAATTTTTGTATTTGCTGTCATATTTTACATCCTTTCCATTGAGTATCCCTTAACTAAATATGGTACATACAGTTGATTTTACTGCTTTTGTCTTTTAATCTTCTTTCTAGTTTCATAAGTGATCACTCTTGATCTACTACTTTTACCACAAGTTTTTTTTTTTTTTTTTTTTTTTTTAAAACAATGGTTCTCACTCTGCATGGATCTGGCTAGTTGGAAGAGATTTTAAATAAACACCAAATACCAGGCCCTCTGCAGCTCAGTGACATCAGAATCATGGGATGGGACCTAAGCAGAGGTGATTTTTTTTTTTTTAAGATTTTATTTATTTATTTGACAGACAGAGACCACAAGCAGGCAGAGAGGCAGGCAGAGAGAGAAGGGGGAAGCAGGCTTCTTGCTGAGCAGAGAGCCCGATGTGGGGCTCGATCCCAGGATCCTGAGATCATGACCCGAGCTGAAGGCAGAGGCTTAACCCACTGAGCCACCCAGGCGCCCCTTTTACCACAAGTTTGCTTTTACCAGTGACATTATTCTGTCATAATTTTCTTCCTTCTACTTACAGCTTAGTCTTATCCCACTTGAATCTCCTTCACACTTCTTATATAGTCCGGTTAGTGATGAGAAATTCTTTAACTTCTGTTTGTCTGGGAAACTCTGTATCCCTCCTTTAATTCTGAATTTTAATCTTGTCAGGTAGAGAGTACTCTTGGTTGTAGATTTTTTCCCCCCTTTCAGCACTTTGAATACGTCTTGGCACTCCCTTCTGGCCTCCAGAAATTTATGCTGAAAAATCAGTTGAGAGCCTTAAGGGTGTTTTCCTTATTTGTAACTAGTTGTTGTTGTTGTTTGCTTTTGCTGATTTTAAGAGTTTCTCTTTGTCTTTGATTTCTTGCTATTTTAATTATGTTTCTTGGTGTGTGTCTCTGAGTTCACTTTGCTTGGGGCTCTCTTTGCTTCCTGGGCCTGGATGTCTGTTGCCTTCCCTAGGTTAGAGAAGTTTTCCATTATTATTTATTCAAATAAGTTTCCTGCCCCCACTTTCTCCTGTAATGTGAATGTAGTATGTTTGATATTGTCCCAAATGTCCTTTCACCTATCCTAATTTTTAATTTTTTTCCCTGCTCTTCAGTTTGGATAATTTCTACTAACCTGTCTTCCAGATTGCTGATCCATTCTTCTTCCTCCCCTCATCTGCTGTTCATGCCTTCTACTGTATTTTTCCTCTCAGCTATTGTATCCTTCAGTACTGACTAGTTCTCTTTTCTATTTCCTCTTTGTTGACATTTTCACTGAGTTCATGCACTCTTCTCCCAACTCCAGTGGGCACCTTTATGACCATTATTTTGACCTCTTTATCAGATCAACTGCTTATCTCCATTTCATTTAGTTCTTTCTCTCACAATTTGTCTTGATCTTTCATTTGGAACACATTCCTGTCTCCTTATTCTTGTCTGTTTCTTATGTATTAGGTACTTGAGCTATGTCTCTTGATCTTGAAGATAATGGTCTTATGTAGAAGGCATCCTGCAGGGCCCAAAGGCACAGTCCCCCCAGGTCACTGGTCACCAGCCACTCCAGTGGTGTCCCCTGTGTGGGATTCATGTGCCTTCCTGTTGTTTCTGGGTGGCAGTTGCTGCAGGCATGGTGGCAGTGGGACTAGCCCCCAGCATGGCTGGCTTTGAGCCTGGCTGCAGCTGCTGCAGGTGCACTGGTGGATAAGATTGGCCCCCTCAGTGTGGCTGGCTGCTTGACAGGCTCTGCACCTGTTTTAGGTGTGTTGGTGGGCAGGTCTGCCCCCCCCAACTTTCCCCAAGGTAGGAGTCACTCTGGATGGGCACTGGCTTTAACTGAGGCTGCCTGCCAGGGTGAGTGGGTTGGGTGACATAGGTGGAAAGTGTCAACACTGATGCCCTGGGCATCATGCAAGCTAGGCTGAAGGGAGGCAAGAAAATCATGCCTATCAGCTCTTTTCCTGGAGAAGATTCCTACAGATCCCTGCCCTTCTGGCATACACCCTAAAATCAGTACATTTTCTTCATGTATGACCCAGGTGCTTTTCAAACAAATGCCTCTGTGCTGGATCTCCCAGCAAGCGACTGTGCCTCTGAAGAGTGGGGTCTGTTTCCTAGAACCCTCCTGCTTTCTGGAGTTCAGCCCCATTCATTGGTTTTCAAAGCCAGACAGTATGGGGGCTAGTCTGTCCAGTGCAGGTCCTCAGGGCAGGGCGCTTGATCTGGAGCTTGAAACTGTCTCACTCAACAGGGAGGACTTTAGCACCTGTCCCTTTGGGTGGGTCACCACTAGGTGCTCTTCAACCTGTTGTCCCCCTCCCACCCCAGTATTTTCACAGTTTCCTCACTGGGTCTTGAGAGTGAGCCTGCATACAAGCCCTCCAAGAGTGGAACCTCCATTTTCTAGAGTACTTTGGGACCCCTGGGTGTCAGCCCCATTGGATTTCCAAATGGGATGTTCCAGGACTCCTCTCTCTCTCATGCAGATCCCAAGGGCTGGGGTGCCTATGTCAGACACCAACGCCTTGCTCCTCTGGGAGAGGTGCCTGTCTGATGAGAGCCTTCCCTGTTCTGTATCACCATGTCGAGGGTGGAGTATTTTTTTCTTTTTTTCTCCCAGATGATGCCTCTGCCTCTCCTACTCATCTTGGTTTATTCCTTTTACCCTTTGTTGTGGAGAGAAGCCCATCTAGTCTTCAGATCTTTTTCAGAGGAAAATGATCCATACATAGCTATGATTTGCTATGTCCATGGGAGGGAGTAGGTTTGGGATCTTTCTATGTCAGCACTTTTTAAAAAAGATTTTATTTATTTATTTGACAGAGGGGGCACCTGGGTGGCTCAGTGGGTTGAAGCCTCTGCCTTCGGCTCAGGTCATGATCTCAGGTCCTGGGATCGAGCCCCATATTGGGCTCTCTCCTCAGTGGGAAGCCTCCTTCCCCACCCCCTGCCGCCCCTCTCTGCTTACCTCTCTGCCTATTTGTGATCTCTGTCTGTAAATAAATAAATAAAATATTTTTAAAAAAAGTAATCTATTTATTTATTTGACAGAGAGACAGAGAGAGAGACAGACAACACAAGCAGAGAGAGTAAGAGAGGGAGAAGCAGGCTTCCCACTAAGCAGGGAGGCCGATGTGGTGCTCAGACCCCAGGATCCTGGGATCATGACCTGAGCCACCCAGGCGCCCCAGCATTTTCCATGATAGACTTTTTTACATGAATAACCTTCTAGTGGTGATTCCATCTCCACTCCAAGCCCCCTACCGACCTCAATGCGGGGTAGACCCAACTTGTAAATATATTATTTTGGAATTCACATCTGTGTCATGACTGATATTAGCCTGTGATTTTTCCTTTCTTACACTATTACTTGGGTTTGATATCACAGTAATAGTAGCCTGTAGAATGCATCAATACTGCTCCTGTTTGTATATATAATCGAGAATAGTTTGAATAAGATGGGAACACTTAGTTCCTTAAGTGTTTGTAGAACTTGCTTATAAAATCATTTTGACCTGGTGAAGTTTGTTTGGGGGTAGATTTTTAACTATTGATACAATTTATTTATTTACTATAGGCCTATTCATGATTTCTAACTCTTGGGTGAATTTTGGTAACTTATGTTTTATTATTTAGGATTTTTTACTTTCGTCTGAGTTTTCAAGTTTATTGGCATAAAGTTTAACATACTCTTCTATCTTCCTATTCCAGAGCCTTTTTCATTCTTAGTATTAATATTTATATTCCTTCTTGGTCGTTAAGTAATTGCAGCAGAGTTTGATGTTTGTTTGCTTTTTTTTTTTTTTCCTTTCGGTTCTGTTTCAGCTTTGGGGTTCATCAAGCTTCTTTGTTTTCTATTTCATTGACTCTTTTTTCTTTATTCCATTGTTTTGTTTTTTATTTACCACATTCCATTCTTTATTTTATTTTTTTTTTAAAGATTTTATTTATTTATTTGACAGAGAGAGATCACAAGTAGGCAGAGAGGCAGGCAGAGAGAGAGGAGGAAGCAGGCTCCCTGCTGAGCAGAGAGCCCGATGCGGGACTCGATCCCAGGACCCTGAGATCGTGACCTGAGCCGAAGGCAGCGGCTTAACCCACTGAGCCACCCAGGCGCCCAGCCATTCTTTATTTTAAACAAAAGAAAGAAAAAACCAAAATCCTGGGGTTGGGGGGGGGGTGTATTTCTCATGGCTCTGGAGGATAGAAGCCTGAGACCAAAGTGCCAAGCTGGGTTACAGTGAGAGCACTTCTAGGTAACAAGAGCCCCCTGTTCCTGTATCCTCATGTGTTGGAAGCTCCTAAGGGAACTGGCTGGGCCCTTTTTGTAGGACCCTGATCCCATTCACGAGGACTCCATCTTTATGACCTAATTAGCTCCCAAAGGTTCCCCCTCCACACGCCACTGGATTAGGAATTGGGGATTAGGTTTCAACATAGGAATTTTGGGGTGGGGGGCACAAAAGTTCAGTCTGTTGCAATGACCTTATCTAAGTCCATGACTTCTACTATATGATAGTGTGGTTCATAGTTCTTAATCATTGTTTCTTAGTTTTACTGGGTCAAATTCTTAAGGAAGGATGTGAAAGACTAATTTCAGTCCTTGGACTCATTTTCCACTTGGGTTAGGTATACATTCTTGGATTAGTCAGCTGTGGACAGAAGGGTAGGGTCATGTGGTTTCAGCATGGTGGTCTAGCCCACAGAGAGACAGAAGTTTCCCCAGAAAGGGAAGGCAATCAAGCTACTATCTACTTTCCATTCAATCACAAAATTGTCTCTGTGTTCTTTCTAGAGGGTTAAGGCACTGCAGGTATTCCTGCTTGTACTTTTCTTGCTGAGTTCAACTGCAGGCATGGGGGACCTTCACTGGCAAGCTCAGTCCTGCCATTTCTGGACTCAATTTATACAGCATTAACAACACCTCGAGTGCCCTATGTCTGCCAGCAAGAAGGATCTAAAATTTAGTCTGGTGGCCATGAGCAGCAAGCATCTTGCTGTCTGCCAGGCTGGTTTTCCCCCTAATCGCCTTACTGGGTCTTCCCGCTCTCAGCCCCCAGTTGAGATATAATTGATATGTATTAGTTTCAGGTATACAACAACATGATTTCAGGTTTGTATGTAGTGTCAAATGATCACCACAATAAGTGTACTTAACATTTATCACCACAGTTGGGATTTTTTTTCTTGCAATGGGAACTTAATAAAATTTATTCTTAGTAATGTTCAAATATACAATAGAGGATTATTAACTATAGTCACCATGTTGTACATCTCCAGGACTGACTAATATATTTTTTAAAATTTTATTTATTTATTTGACAGACAGAGATTACAAGTAGACAGAGAGGCAGGCAAAGAGAGAGGAAGGGAAGCAGGCTCCCTGCTGAGCAGAGAGCCCAACTCGGGGGCCTGATCCCAGGACCTGGGATCATGACCTGAGCCAAAGGCAGAGGCTTTAACCCACTGAGCCACCCAGGCACCCCAGGACTGACTTATTTTAACTGGAAGTTTTATTTTTTTACAAACTACACCCATTCTGTCCACTGCCCCACCTCTGGCAACCACCAATCTATTCTCTGACCCGAGTTCATTGTCAACAGTTAAGAATTCCACATATAAGGCAGATTGTATGGTATTTTTCTTTCTCTCAGTTATTTCATTTGGTTAGCTTAAGGACCTCAAAGTCCATCCGTGTTGTCATAGATAGCAAGATTTCTTCCTTTTTTATGGCTCAATAGTATTCTGTTGGACATACATGCCACATTTTCTTAATTTATTCATCAGTGGACACTTAGGTTGCTTCCATGTCTTGACTATTGCAAAGAATACTGCAGTGGGGGCACCAGGGTGGCTCAGTCAGTTAAGTGTCTGCTTTCGGCTCATGGGTCCTGGGATTGAGCCCCGTGTTGGGCTCCCTCCTCAGCGGGGAGCCTGCTTCTCCCTCTGCCTCTGCTGCTCCCCCTGCTTATAGTCTCTCTATATAACTAACTTAAAAAAAAAAAATGCTGCAATGAACTTGGAGTGGTTGTATGTATGTAGTGTTTTCGTTTCCTTTGGATAAATACTTGCTGGATCATATGGTAGTTTTCTTTATTTGGGGGATAACTTTCATGTTTGTCATAGTGGCTGTGCCAGTTTCCTTTCCCACCAACAGCACACTCGAGTTCCCTTTTCTCCTCTTTCTTGCCAACACTTGTTAGAATGGTTACTATCAAAAAGGAGGGGCGCCTGGGTGGCTCAGTTGGTTAAGCATCTGCCTTCGGCTCAGGTCATGATCCTGGAGTCTCAGGATCGAGTCCCGCATCAGACTCCCTGCTCCCCAGGGAGTCTGCTTCTCCCTCTGACCCTCTCCCCTCTCATGCTTGCACTCTCTCTCAAGTAGATAAATAAAATATTTTTTTAAAAATTAAAAAAAAAAGACAGCAGGTGTAAGGTGATCACTCATTGCACTTCTATTTGCACTTCCTTGACGAGTGATGTTGAGCCCCTTTCCATGCACATCTTGGCCATCTGTTTCTCCTCCCTGGAAGAAGGTCCATTCAGAGCCTCTGCCCATTTCCTACACCGGATGGGGTTTTGGTTTTCGTGGTGTTTGTGTTTTTCTCTAATGAGGTGTATGAGTGCTTTGTACAGTCTGCGTATTACCCCTTATCAGATAGGGCCCTTGCAAATATCTTCTCCCACTCAGTGAGTTGCCTTGTTTGTCTTGTTGGTGACTTCCTTCCCTGTGCAGAAGCTTCCAGTCTGCTGTAGTCCCAGCTGTTTGCTTCTGCTCCTGCTGACCTATCAAAAAAATCCATGCCGGGACGCCTGGGTGGCTGGACGACTGCCTTCAGCTCAGGTCATGATCCTGGAGTCCCGGGATCGAGTCCCGCATCAGGCTCCCAGCTCCATGGGGAGTCTGCTTCTCTCTCTGACCTTCTCCTCGTTAATGCTCTCTCTCACTGTCTCTCTCTCAAGTAAATAAATAAAATCTTTAAAAAAAAAAAAAAATCCATGCCGGGGCGCCTGGGTGGCTCAGTGGGTTAGGCCTCTGCCTTCACCTCAGGTCATGATCTCAGTGTCCTGGGATCGAGCCCAAATGGGGCTCTCTGCTCGGCAGGGAGACTGCTTCCCCTTCTCTCTGCCTGACTCTCTGCCTACCTGTGATCTCTCTCTCTCTCTCAAATAAATAAAACAAAATCTTTTAAAAAATTAAAAAAAAAAAGAAAGAAAGAAAGCAAAAAAAAATCCATGCCAAGGTTTGTTTTTTATGGTTTCAGGTCTCACATGTAGGTCTTTAATCCATTTTGAGTTTATTTTGCATATGGCATGAGAAAGTTGTCCAGTTTCATTCTTTCACAGGAAGCTGCCCAGTTTTCCCAACACTGTTAATTGAAGACTATTCTTTTAGCATGGGATATCCTTGGCTTCTTTCTCATAAATTGACCATATATATGGATTTATTTCTGGGCTCTCTCTTCTGGTCCTTTGATCTGTTGATAACTGTTTTACAATATAGGTGAAAATCGGGAAGCACGGTATCTTCAGTTTTGGGTTTTTTTTTTTTTTTTTTTTTTTTTGAGATTTGTTTTTTGAGAGCGAGCAGGAAGATAGCAGAGGAAGAGAGAGAGAAGTCGACTCCACACTGATTGCAGAGTCCAATGTGGGGCTTGATCTCACAACCCTGAGATCATGACCTGAGTCAAAATCAAGAGGCAGACGCCTAACTGACTGAGCCACCCAGGTGTCCCTAGTTTTGCATTTTTTATGATTCCTTTGGCTATGTCTTGTGGTTCCATACAATTTGCCAATTATATCTCAATCTTAAAAATGCCACTGGAATTTGGTAGGGATTGCATTGAAGAGATTGTTTGGGGTGGTCTGTACATTTTAACACTATTCTTTCAAACATGAGCACTGAATTTTGCATTAATTCAATTTTCTTCATTGTGTTATTCACCTTTTTTTTTTTGAAGATTCGTTTTTTTCTATTATGCTCAGTTAGCCAACATATAATATACATCATTGATTTTTGATGTAGAAGTTTTATTTTAGAAAGCATATGCATGAGCATGGAGGGGAGGTGGAAGGGGAGAGGGAGAAAGGATCCAAGCAGACTCCGTGTGAAGTTCAGAACCAGTCACTGGGCTCAGTCTCACAAGCCTGACCTGGAACCACGCATGACCTGACCTGGAACCAAGACACAGTTGCTTCAGCAACCATGCCACCCCTATGTTGTTCACCTTAGTTGTGTTTTATGTATTTCCTTTGAAATTGTAAATGGGATTCTTAATTTCTCACATATTTCATTATTTTATAGAAATGAAAGAAATTTTTTATTTTGTACCCACCAACTTTACTGAACTTGTTTTTTTTTTTTTTCTGGTGAAGTCTTTAGGGTTTTCCATATGTATATAACATCGTGTCATCTGCAAGTAGAGACCATTTTACTTCTTCCTTTCTTATTGGAAGTTTTCATTTTTTCTCTGAGTGCTCTGGCTAGACTTCCAATATATGTTGAATAAAAGTGGTGAGTGTAGCATCTTTGGTTTTTATTTTAGGTTAGCTGTGGGCTTTTCCATACATGGTCATTATGATGTTTCTTCCATTGCCCACTTTGTTGAGAGGTGTTATCATACATAGATGGTGAATTTTATCCTATGTTTTACTGCTCTACTGGGATCATGATTTTTGTCCTTCATTTGGTTAATGTAGTATATCTGTATTGTTTTTCTAACTTAAGCTAGATCCTTAGCTCAGTAACTTTCCAGCCTTTTTTCTTTTCTAATATAAACCTCTAATGCCCTCAGTTTCTTTTCAAGTGTCATTTCCACTACATGTTAATTTTTGGAAAGTAGTACAGGTATTTTAACTGTTCACCTCTACTTATGTTTAAGTGCCCATTATGATTTCTTTATTTAGCCTGGAGTTATTTAGGAGCAATTTCTTTAATCTGTTAAGCTTACACAGAAATACGTAACAAAAAATAACCGAAGACTAATAGCTTTGTGGTCAGAGAACATGGTTTATATGATACATATTCTCTGAAACTTACTGGGACTTGCTTTATACACAAGTGTGTAGTCGAGTTTTATAAGACTGTTCACTATGCTGTTTTTACATTTTTATTAACTTTTGGTCTGTTTAACTTATTCAGTGTGTTAAATCTTCCATCCAGATTGTAAAAGTGACATTTTTTTTTTCTCTGTAGTTCTAACAACTTTTGGCTTATGCATCTTTAAGACTATTAGGTAAGTACTTGTATTTTATGTACCTGGTAAATTTCCTTTCAAAACAGAATAGTAATACAATGTCTACCTTAGAAGGGTTGTGATAATGTAAACTAACACCAAATCACAAATCACTAAGAACACTGTTTAACATTAGTACATTGTAAGTACTACCTAAATGCTGGCTTTAAAAAAATCCTGATAGATTAGATGTGCCAATCCAAAATAGTGACTACTTATATTTCTTGTAGTATTGATATTTTAAAATTATTTAATATTATTTAAAATATTTTAAAATTTGTTCCTGCTTTATTTCTCCCTATTTGTCCTCTTGTTTCTTTTCTCATTTACGACATTTTCATCAAGTTTTTTTACTCTCCTATCAGTTTAAAAGTTATATACTTTTAAAACTTTAGTAGTTCTCCTTAATTTTAGAATTTTTCCTAATTTTACAAAGTCTAAAGTTAACTATCTTAATTTCCATTTTGAAACCATGGAAGACCCTTAACTTCATCTCTTGATTGACATGTTGTTATCCAGGATTTTAAGACCTACAAAATAATTTTTTTTTTTTTTTAAAGATTCTATTCACCTACCTGACAGAGAGAGACCACAAGCAGGCAGAGAGGCAGGCAGAGAGAGAGAGAGGGAAGCAGGCTCCCCGCCAAGCAGAGAGCCCGATGCGGGACCCGATCCCAGGACCCCGAGACCATGACCCGAGCCGAAGGCAGCGGCCCAACCCACCGAGCCACCCAGGCGCCCTACAAAATAATTTTTTTAAAGATTTTATTTATTTATTTGACAGAGAGAGACATCACAAGTAGGCAGAGAGGCAGGCAGAGAGAGGGGGAAGCAGGCTCCCCGGTGAGCAGAGAGCCCAATGCAGGGCTCCATCCCGGGACCCTGAGATCATGACCTGAGCTGAAGGCAGAGGCTTAACCGACTGAGCCACCCAGGTGCCCCAAGTTTTTAGTTCATATAAACAATGAATGATTTAAGACTTACCTAAATACATTATTAATCTGTTTACTTCTCCTTCTTGCATTGCCTATCTTCCCTCATTTTTCTTTTTTCAAGTATACACTTTCAAACATTGCTACTCTTAGTGTGGTCAACAGACCAATAGCATCATTACATCACCCGAGAACTTTTTTTAAAAAATAGGCTCTTAAGGACCTACTTTTAAGAAATACAGACTCCTGGGGCGCCTGAGGGGCTCAGTTAGTTAAGCCTCTGCCTTTGGCTCAGGTCATGATCCGAAGGTCCAGGGATTAAGCCCCTCATTGGACTCTCTGCTTATCAGGGAGTCCGCTTCTCTCTCTGCTTGCTGCTCCTCATGCTTGTGTTCTCTCACTCTTGTTCTATCTCAAATAAATAAATAAAATCTTAAAAAAAAAAAAAAAAGAAAAAGAAATACAGACTCATGAGGTCCACTACAAATTCACTGGGTCAGAATAAGCATTTTAACCGGACCACAGAATGATTTTTATGTGCATTACAGTAAGCTTTAGAAGCACTGTTCTAAAAATTTCATTAGGTTAGGTCTGTTGATGGGAAAAGACCAGTGTTTATCTGAAAATGTCTATTTTAGCCTCAGTTTTGGTGATTAAGTTGATAGACTTATTTATCTCCCCCTCCTCCCCCCGCCCGCCTGCACTTAGCAGAAAATGTTGTAGTGACTTCCGGCTTCCACTTTTGGTACTAAAAAGTTGTCATCTGTCTTGTGGCCATTTGTACCTGGTGAATTTTTTTTTTCCTTATGTACCATGCCCAACATGGGGCTTGAACTCAAAACCCTGAGATGAAGGCACTAGTTCTACCAGCTGAGCCAGCTAGTCGCCCTTGCACCTCGCTCATTTTTTGTCATTCTGAATCTTATTCCCTTCAGCATTTCATGCATGGTTATTTTATATTGTTTCAATAAGGCCATGCAGCATCTGCAGTCATTGGTAGCGTAAATCTATTTATTTCTGCCATTCTCCTTCGGGGTTGTTTCCTTGTGTTTGGCGACTTTTATCAAAGTTCTCCAGAGAAAGAGAACCAATCGGATACACACGCACCCCTGCCCCTCCACCTCATGCACAGGCTACTCCTCTGGTATACCCTCTCACAGTGAATGACACGGACAGTCGCCCGAAGCAGAAATCGGAAAAAGTCCCTATGTTCTCCCTGCCCCGCCCCCCCATATCCTGCAGTCATCAGGGCAAACGGAGTCTCCACCTCAGATCAACAGTCTACTCACTTCTCTGTTGTCCTATAGTCTTTCCATGTCCAGATCAGGGAGTCCTCGCCCCACGTCTAATCTCATTCTTCCATCTGACGTAGTACGTTATTTGAATGATCTTCATAAAATTTAAGTGTAATCAGGTCACTCTTCCGGATTAAAACTTCTTCATCTCTCTCTGCCTGCCTCTCTGCCTACTTGTGATTTCCGTCTGTCAAATAAATAAATAAACTCATAAAAAAAAAATATAAAACCTTTTTCAGTCCCTATTTCCTTGAGGAAAAAAGTTCAAATGGCATGTCATGCTTTACCAAGCACTTCAGTAGCCACCGTCTCTGTGCCCCTCCCCGCCAGCCACCCTCAACCTCATTTGGCTCCTCTGAGGTGGGGATGCGTCCTTGTCTGGGTCTTTACACACACTGTTAATCTCTTTCCACAACCAATTACCTCCAAGGTAAGTCACAATTCTTGCCTATGGGAAGCTGTTCATCCCTGCTCCACGGGCCAGTCACCACCCCTGCCCAGTCTCTAGAGCTGCTCTGATCAGCCTGGCAACTGTAAGAAACCAGGCTTGGCTTTATTCATTTTTTAAAAAATTTTTTTAGATTTTATTTATTTATTTGACATGGAGAGAGATTGATCACAAGTAGGCGGAGAGGCAGGCAGAGAAAGAGGGGGAGGCAGGCTCCCTGCTAGCAGAGGGCCCGATGTGGAGCTTGATCCCAGGACCCTGAGATCATGATCTGAGCTGAAGGCAGAGGCTTTAACCCACTGAGCCACCCAGGTGCCCCTATTCATCTCTTTTGTGAAGTTCATTCCTATGAGGTGCAATCTAGAGAGAGGCAATTTTTGACTTCAGCAATGCTAGAGTTTACAGGATTCTTACAAAAATAGAAAAGGCCAATAGCACAACAAAGAATAGCAGGAAATAGCCTTCAAATCAGGAAATAACTTTAAAAATATTTTGTTTTTATATGGAAAAAAAATGTATGGGTAAGCACACAGCTACAGCACTACAAAATTATTTCCAAGACCAGTGAGTTAATAAAATAGCAAATTCATGATGAAAATTATAATAAAATTAATCTGATTCAGTAGTAACCAAAATAAAAAATGTAATTTGGCTTATGTTAATTTTTTTTCCAGATTTTATTTATTTGTCAGAGAGAGCATAAGCACGGGAAGTGGCAGGCAGAGGGAGAAGCAGGCTCCCCACTTGATCCAGGATTCCAAGATCATGACCTGAGCCAAAGGCAGACGCTTAATGGACTGAGCCACCCAGGCATCCCTTCTGGCAACTTTTCAAGTAAGATTGCATTTAATAGCACTGTGTATACTTAATATAGTCAGATTCATTTCTTAAAGTTTATGAATTTGCTTCAGCCAGGATACTTCTTAGTGTTTGGTCTACTTTAATATGTCAATTATTTAGCAAAGGATAAATTTAAAAGTTAAATTATTTAAAAATGAGTTCTCGGTAATAGTATTTTTAATAAAAAACATTCCTTTTGAGAAAATACATATCTTAACCCCCATACAAAATTTTAATAGGAAATCTGAGTCTCATTATGTATATGTGCACATGTGAATTTATACATGCGTACTTTCCAATAGCAGAAATATACTTATGGAGGATGCAAAATGTACACCAGGGAAATAAGAGCCTGGGATATATACATTTAAAGTGCAAACTCAATAAATTAGTTAAAATTTTATTACTCAGTAATGTGTGACCAGATTACAAATTATGTGGCAGTGGTAGCAAAAGTGGCAGGAAGGAACTTCACACACAACATGTCTAATAAATAAAGCTTGGTGATCCATTCAATATTATACAAAATCAAAACTTCAAACACTTCTAAAGATCTTTAATATCTTTGAGAAATGCCAAATATTCTAGGTAGGTAAGAAACTGCCTGACATTACATTTAAAAGAAATCATCTTAGAAAATTAATGGTTTTACTGTCTAAAAAGCCATTGATCCAAAATATGGTCTCCAAGAAAAAATAATTTAGTCTCCCATCCTGTTAGCATTTAGGCTATTCTTTAGATCATCAACAATCTTTCACGACTCAGGTACGTATCTGTACCCAAGGAGTTCATGAACATTGTAGATATGGTCCATTTTCTTTGCAATTAAGTATTCCTACCATTTTTTTTTTTTTTAAATTAGACTCACAGTTGGGTTAGCAGTACTCAGTAGTCCTAGGTCACTTCTGTCATATAGTCTCAAGGCAGCAGGAAATGAATAAGGATGGGCATCAGTTTTACAGTGACTAAACGCGTGACACCTAACATAGGATCCCGACATAAGCACATAATCCAATTATTCGCTGTGGCTTTCGGAGCTCCTCCTCTTTCTTTGATTAGACTTGAATTTATCTAATAAGGAGTAATGCTCATTTCATAAAAGGTTAACATCTTTAGGGCAATTCCTTTTCCTTCTGACAAATCTGTGTTTATATTAACTAAATGTTTAAAAGTATGAATCCTGAGCAACAGTAGTAAGAACCATTTTTGACTAAAGAAGAAAATCCCGTCATTGTTAACACCCGAAACAGCTTCAAAATTTCAAGCACGGAATGTTAATAAGTCAGTGAGACTGGAACTCAGACTTCTGATGTCCACGGCAAACCTGAATACTCCGAGCAGAAATCGAATACACGTAGAGGAGACACAACAGTAAGAAGCATCAGAGATCGATGCACCTGGATTCTGTTATACTTAACGAAGGTCAGTTTTTC
Organism: Mustela erminea; assembly: GCF_009829155.1. Lineage (NCBI taxonomy): Eukaryota > Metazoa > Chordata > Mammalia > Carnivora > Mustelidae > Mustela > Mustela erminea. Next base: position 69,173,900 of record NC_045622.1, on the reverse strand, counting down.
ATGGATAAACGCAGCTGGGAGCACAGCTCTGAGCAGTTCTTACACTGAACAGGCCCCTTGGAAAGGCAACACTGGATTCCTTTTTAGATGGGCACAGACTCCTCCCCACCCACCGCCAAAATGTTCAAAGACCTAAAAGACATGTTCGGGAAAAAAAAAAAACAATAGGAATCCTGTTTTCATGAAAGCAAAAAGTTCTGGCCACGCTGGAAACCGAAGTCACTTGAATTTTTAGTTCTAGCTACCATTCGTGAAAAGGAAGCGCTTACTACCAAAGCATCATTATGACAGAGCACTGGTGTCCCATTGAAGGCGTCCAGGCACAGCTTCGCGACGTGGGTCAGCGGGAGCCGCGCTCCAAGGGTACATGCGGAGTCCTCGTGGCGAGGAGCCTCTCACAGTGGCTGGGCCTGCCCCCGCAGGAATGGTCTGCCGGGGGTCCGCACACTGACCCCGGGCACAGCCCTCCAGGCTTCTTCCAAATGCCTTTTCTTTCATTCCAACGGCCTCTCCTCTTCTTCATCTGCTTCTTCAATGACCTGAATATCGTCTGCTTGAGGTAAGGAAGGATTTTCCGCCGGCAGTTTATTCCCATCAACTTTACATTTCTCTTCTTCCTCTATCATTTCCTTCCATATCTTGTGGTTTTCCGTGAGGTGGTGCATGAGCTGGCAAAATATTCGCCGTCTGCCTTTCCTCCTTTGCGGTTCTGCGAAATTTAAAAGCAATATATCATGATTGTAGCAATACAGTTCCCTCGTTCATTCACTAAACATCTGAGTGCCTGTTACGTTCCAGGCACTTATTTCAGGCACCGGGGTTGTAGTAATAAACAGCAAGACGGAAATAATCTGCACTGTGCAGCCCATATTCTAATGGAAAGACCCAGGTAAGCAACAGGAGAAGGGAAATGTGAGCTGGTGGTGTTATCAGATGAAAATAAAGCAGAGGAGGGGACCAGGGAAGACTGGGTGGAGTGCGAGGGGAGGAGGGGTCCTAAAGTTTCAAATGATAAATAGCAATGTGAAGTTCAACAACCTTTTTAGGATTTTAGGTATTGAATTAAACACCATTACCAAGGTTTCAGTGAATATAAATAATTTTTGGAAGCCAGTCAGCTTGTCCATGATGATGCGCAGAGGGTAGAGGCAGACGACGACTCCTCTTCCTGATGGTGTCCCTGAACACAGCTGAGGGGTGGGGGCAGTTCTTCCGAATTATGTTATCTGTTCTCATTTAGAGCATGCCTGGAATGCTAGGTATAATTTAAATTCTACTTTACTTGACAGAGAGCAGGAGAGAAAGGGAGAGAGCACAAGCAGGGGAGCAGCAGAGGGAGAGGGGGAAGCAGGCTCCCCACTAAGCAGAGAGCCTGATGTGGGACTTGATCTCAGGACCCCAAGGTCATGACCTGAGCCAAAGGCAGACACTTAACCAACTGAGCCACCCAGGTGCCCCCCTTCAATTCTAGTTTAAAGAGCAAATAACTGATTTCATTTATAGCTACAACAGTGACAAAATTTTTTTTCTCTATTTATGGTCACTGCTTTGTATAGAAAACTATGTCCCTACAGTTTGGCAATTCAAATCCATCACAGCCCTAAACTTGCTTCTCCCCTTAGAGCTAGAGAAGCTACATTTTCTCTTCTCCCAACTGTTGTGATCCACCTTCCCAGACACTAGGAAGGCAGTTTAGCAGGGGTGGGTGCACTAGCCATGCGAAGCACCTCACCTCACCAAGTCAGACATGGTGACAGCCCTACAGAGCATGCAAAGGCGAGGCCTCCTGCAGCAGACTGACCCAGAAGAGACAAAGACCAGGTGTGAACACATGAGCACGTCCCCCAGCATGCAGGAGTGACTCAAGAGCCCATTCAATCTGAACACTCAGAGAGTAGTAACTCAAGACACAACTCCCGAATCTGTATCTTAAAGATCCAGGGGCTTATTAGCTAGTTAAGCGTCTGACTCTTGAGTTCAGCTCAGGTCATGATCATGGGGTTGTGAGATCAAGTCCCACTTGGGATTCTCCCTCACCCTCTCTCTAAAACAAAACAACCCCCAAAAACAGAGATTAATGTTACTAATTGTAAATATCCATTTAAGAAATCACAGCATCCCTATATTCTTACTAGGATTTAGACTGTCTTCTATTTCTTCATCATCTGTATCTAATTCTTCACCATCTTCCTCATCGTAACAACTCTCAGTGTCCTCGTCCTCTTCTGCTTCTACCCACTGGCCCGGCAGCAAGCCAGCAGCGTCGTAGGAGTTACACAGAGGACCCACAATGTGGGTGATGAAAGATTCTTGGAGTTTTGCTAGTTGAGGTGAAGAACGATCCATGAAGGGACTGATGGGCAAACCGAGGTTTGCTTCTTCATCTCCCTAATCATTTTTAAAAGAAAAGTACATTTTTGAACTGTTGAAAGAATAACCACTGAACTTTCCTATTAATATTATCTTTTTTTAAAATATGCAGTCTACATCAAAATAATTATTACAAAGAAGTGTCTAATTACTCTGTCATTTCAACCGTAAGAATTTCTCAGATATCTTGAGAAATCCAAAGTAAGACTTTCACACCTCACCAATCAACCAAAATGATTAATGATCAGTGAACAAGAAAAAAACACACACACACAAAACAACAAATCTAACAATCTGAAAAATGTTATGTCTCTTTCTCTAGGGGGAGATAGTATCAGCAAGTTGTTGTACCTTAAATGCCCAGAGTTGAATTTTGCAAAAGCCTTTCAGCACCCTACCCGTTTCTAAGAGCAGAAGCAGAGGTATGGGCGGCTGAGATGAGGTGAGGAGTCGGGGTCCAACCGTCTGCCCGCCCACACCCTCCCCGTGGTCTCCAGGGCTTCAGGGAGTGTAATCTGAGATTAGACAGATGCCGTTTAAAAACCCTGCTTTTGCTACTTTCTACCAGATATGCGGTGTGGCGCATGCTCTATGCCCATTTCAGGTGTAAAGTCTTAAATAATCTACTTTACAAGATTGCTGTGAGGATGAAAAGCAATGTTGTATCAAGTATTTAGCATAGTACTGAGGATTCCCCAAATGGTCCTAGTGACCTTTTGGTTCCTAGTCTCTGAACTGGTGGGGAATGTATAAAGTCCAGAATGAACCGTGGGCAAGCAACGTCTATCTCCGATGTCCTGTGGAAACAACCAGAAAACTCTTCTAGTGACTGGCCCATTATCAAAAATCTATGATTTTACCTTCTGTGAGGAAGAAAACTGTTATTTACAGAAAAAGAAAAAGGAAAAAACAAACAAGCCTCAGTTGGGTTTATCCACAGGATTCTAGAATTTTGTAAGTTTGGCTTTTTTTTTTTTTTAATAGAAGTTTTGCTTTTCTTAACCCAAGGTACTTAAACGGCTATAAGAATATAAAGACAGGATAATTAAGATAATAAAAAGTTCAGCAAGATTAGAATTTTGCATCCATATGGGAAGGATGCTTAATAGCATAACCAGATTGTGAAAGCCTTCAAGACGACCCTGTGTGGTAGGACGCCAGATGACCTTTTTCTCCTTTAACATATGAATAATGAAACTTAAAAAGATTAAGTAAAACTGTCTGAAATAATGTTTTTTGTGACAGGTCTGGAATTATAGTAGCTGGCGTTTATTGAGCACTTATATGTCAGGAACTGTACTAAGAACTTAATTAATTCACCTAATTCTCATAGCAACCTTATGAACTAGATACCATCAAATATTCCTATTTTATCAATGAAGAGAGGTCAACTAACTTACTTAAGGTCACATTGCCAGTGAAGAAGAGAACCCAGGCTTCAACCTCAAGCATGTTTTCCCACTTTAATAAGAATTCTATATACTTTAAAAATATATTATAAATAGGGGCACCTGGGTGGCTCAGTGGATTAAAGTCTCTGCCTTCGGCTCAGGTCATGATCCCAGGGTCCTGGGATCCAGCCCCACATCAGGCTCTCTGCTCAGCAGGAAGCCTGCTTCCCTTTCTCTCACTCTGCCTAATTGTGATCTCTGTCAAATAAATAAATAAATATTTATATACATACATACATATATATATATATATATATATATATCATAAATTGGGTCTAAATGAACTTTTCTAATGTTCTTTGAATTAGTGAGTCTTCTAAAGTTGGCATATACTACTACTGCTTTTTTGTTACTTCTGTTTGCACAGAATATAAAGATGGCGCTTTCCTTAATGTAAAATTCATCTTTTGTGAATATGAGCTGAAGCCCAAGGCCGGCTTCAGCCATCTTTGAGAATGAAGATGGTAACATGCAAATAGTATACTGCAATCTCTAGGTGAATATTTATAACCATTTTCATCTCCAAATTATATATAATTTAGTTCAAATGTATCAAAATGGTAAAATATTAATAATCTTGGATCCTTATGTATTCCCATGGTTTTTTCACAGCACAGTGTTTTATAACTTGTAAACAGCCCTAGGGTGGGTGAAAGACACTACACGTTCACTATTCAATACACCCCGGATGTAACAAGCTAGAACGGGTAAATATGCAGTTTATGGGGTCAAGTTCATCACCCCTGCTGGAGTAGCAACTCATAGTAAGAAAACTCTGTCTCAAAGGCCTCATTTGGTAGACCTCTTGATCTTGCCTGATTATTAGGGTCAACAAGGATTCCCAAGGAACGCAGCTCCAAAGTCAAGATGTATCTGGTAATTTGGAAATAATGAAATGCTGGCTTGTACCTCTACATTGTAGGGAGCTTAAGAATTGGACCAAAAAAAAAAAAGACAAAGATTCTGCAAAGTGGTACTGAAACCAGTAACCAGAGGTTTTGTAATGCTTAACTTTTTATGTTAACTGTACCTTTTTACCCGAATCTGCTTGTTCTTGGCACACAGCTTGCTACCATGTTTCCACTGCGACCCTCCCTACTTCCTAATTTCCTTTCCTTGACTTCTGCCATCACACAGCTCTTCTCCCACGTACGCACATCCTTTTCATTTGCCTTATGTGCTCAGACTCTCCGCTGGCCTGCCACTCCAGGTGCGGCCGCCTCTCAGGTGAACTCCTTGATGCACACTCAGCCTCTCTGTGACCAGCTCCGCTGCGTGTGGGGCACACAAAACTGAGTTCCCTTATAGGAGTAGTATGTGAAAGATTTTAAAACTGGGAAGAGCTTGTTTTTAATCTCCAAATCTTTAAAAACCACGAAAAACCTACTTTATCCCCATTTCTAGCCCTCAAATGTCCAGCTGCCTACGCCTGCCACAACCAGGACTTTTACCCAGTTGATGTTTTTTAAGGCAGGCAGGCAGTCTTTCTAGAGCGGAGTTGAAAACGGGTTGATATTCTCTAAATATCATACCCTGAGTCAATAAATAAATACCCTGAATCAATTGAAAATCCAGGTTTATCTGGAAATAAACCATCCAAAGTCATGGGCACTCAGGGTTTTAAGAGCCCTGACCTGTAGCCTCAAGGGACATTCGACCCATGTCAGTTGGGAATGAGCTATTTTTTAAATTTTTATCAGTGAAAAGGAGCTGAGAAAATACTAAGAGCAGTGCAAATTCTACAATTTCTAACTGTTTTTGGTCAAAGTAAGCAGGCTTCCAACATTTAATGTAGCTATCCAAATCCCGAAAACTAATGCCTTCGGAGGGCAGCTCTCAAAAATCCCGCCCGTCTCACATTGAACTTACCTGCTCATAAAACTCATTGACAATGCCTTCTGTCCATTTCAAATGCAAGTCCCGAACTTTGGCGGGGCCATTGATGTCTGCCAGCTTGATGCACACTTGGCATACTAAGAGGCGATCACTCTCATTGCTCCATTCTATACCACTGCTGTTTACATCATTGGCCTATTTTGGAAAAACAGTTATTTTAGGTTCTGAGGGCACAGGAGTTTTGTTTTAACCAAATTATCTTAAAACTGCTTCCTATCTAAATTACAGGAAGGACTATGGGTTAAATATCCCTTTGAAGTGTCATAATTTTGCTTCACTGGAGGCAGAACACCATAAAAACGTAACCATGGGTTTCAATATTTGTGATTACCACGGAAAATTGTAACATGTGCATATAACATGTGTTAATATATAATATACACTACATTTCTATGTGTATGCAAAACATTGATAAATCATTTAAAAATTGTAACTAATTCTACTTTTAAAAAGAACACTTAGTATCTACAGAGAAGTAAGTAGGCTTCAGCTGTGAAAGGAAAATATGATATAGTTGAAAGAACATAAGTCTTAAAAGCTGATCCCTCTGGTTTCAAATCCTGAATCAATGATTTACTCATTGTATAATAATAGAAAAATCACTTATCCTCCTTGAATCTAACTCTCTTCATCTCTAAAACAAGAAAAGTAGTACCAATCTAGCCATATTACCATGAGGATTAATAAACGAAAAATGCCTTGTTCACAGTAAATGTTAAATACTAACACGGTTATTTATCATCACTAATTAGGAGAATTACTCTGCCTTTCAAAAACTCAAATTTCCTTTTGTAAAAGAATGAAATAAATGGGCCAGATCAGTGGCTTCTGAACTTTGGTTTGAGAATAGTTTTTTGGGCACCAAATCCTTTTGTCAAAGGAATATTTATTTAGACCACCACTATCAAACACTTGAAAGTTTGGAGAGCTTTTTGGATTGAAACCATGTAGGAGATCCAGAGCCCCACTCGGCATTTTCCTGAGAGACTATGGAATAGAAACTTCCGAGAAGCACAGATTCAAGAGCATTGGACTAGGTGATCTTTTACCTGTGAAATCTTCTACTACTCTTAGCACTTGAATGAATTTTATTATTAAATAAAAGTTAACAGAGCTCCACAACTATAAAACAATTATAAAGGCATATGGATTTCTTGCTGATTATTTTTTTAGAAGTATTTTATTAATATCATGACAGCCCCATATAGGGTCTCCACCCAGGGGGTTAAATCTAGTATTCCTTTGTTATCAGTTCCTCTACCCGGAGGGTACACCTTTCCTTTACGTCACAAATATCATCAAGGAAACAAAGGCTTCCTGCCGGCCAAAGAGGGAGCGCCTTCCCTTCACCATCTATAAAGTGGCGGTTCTCAGCAGTTCTCCACCCCTAAAACTGGAGGGCAGTGTTTCTCAATATGAATGTGAATTCCTGACCGCGGGGACTTCACCTGTTCTCTACTCATTCTTAGCTGGCGCTACTGCCATTACAGGGCAGCTCCCAGGCAGTTGTCAGATGAACGCATTATTCTCCAGTGGAAGAGTGGAGGGTACTTCTCACCCACACCAGCCAGTTTAACACGAACAGAAAGAAGGGATTAACAGGAGAAGTGAGGAAAGCATTAACTGGCTTCTGAGAAACCCATCTTCAGTTTCACAAAGTACCTTACATGGCACTGCACAACTTTCTCCAGTGTGCCTCTAAAAGCTTTTGATATCATGAATTGGCTTATCACCATGAGAAAGAAAGTTGTAAGTCGACATGTTGAAAGGTAGCAAGTGATAGTATGGTTAGGATGTGTTATAATAAAAAGTTATTTTAAAAAATATTGACACATATATTGACTCCCATCAGATATTATTACTTTATGAGTAGTACTAATTCTAGCTTAACATTATATTAAAAAAAAAACTTATCAGTAATACTGACAATAGTGATTTCCATCAGTAAAACCAGACACTAAGTTGTATCACAAACCTTGGCGTTGAATTCAGCAAGGAAATCAAAATGCTTTTTAAGATCTGTGGCAAGGATTGCTTCAATTACTAAAAAACGAAAACGCTTGAATTCCACATGATCAAGATTAAGAAGGAAGTTGTATTCTGGGCGAGAGAGATACAGATTCCAAGCTGATGCAGCATGATGATTTTCTAGAACAGATCTGTCGTTGTACAAAACTGCCTGAAAAGTAATAAAAAGGAGTCAGGCATCTCAGAGATACTAATCTTTAATAATAAACAGAGTTAGGCTAGAAGAATATAAATAATGAGTAGTTACTCCTTGCTGAACATTTTAATATCTGTAAAGAAGGGTTGTGATAATTTTCTAAATGGGGTTACTGAAGTACAAAAAGGGTAAGGCATACCTCTCCAGCAGATATATCTAGTAAGTGAAAGGGCAATTCGCTCCAAAGTTCATCTTCCCAGATACCATGCTGCCCTCAAGAGATGTAAAGCTGAAGGGCGCCTGGGTAGCTCAGTGGGTTAAGTCTCTGCCTTCAGCTTAGCTCGTGATCTCAGGATCCTGGGATTGAGCCCCGCATCAGACTCTCTGCTTAATGGGGAGTCTGCTTCCCCCCTCTCTGCCTGCCTCTCTGCCTACTTGTGATCTCCTTCTCTGTCAAATAAGTAAATAAAATCTTCAAAAAGATGTAAAGCTGAAATTTGAGGTCTACTTCACTGAATCCATGAACCTTCTTAGATAAAGCTGCTATCAGTGAAGTCATTAGAGAGAGAGCAGGTTTAGGGACATGTTTCTTGTCTTCAGCGAGCATGCAATCCAAGAAAGGTGCTGATGACCAGAGACGAGGAAGCAGGAACACTGTCCCTGATGAGCAAGAGTCCTGCATGTCCCAGAAGGACACATTCCCACATTACAACCCTGACACAGTGCCCAGGAATAAGAGAAGCACGAAACAGGTAAAAACACATCCTTTGGTTCAGCTGGTGTGCCACTCCACCTCATTTCAGTGCAAGACCCTCCCTACTCTAGAACTTTGGAATACAGACTGTAAAAACCAGTGGCTTAGGGGCACCTGGGAGGCTCAGACATTAAGTGTCTGCCTTCGGTTCAGGTCATGATCCCAAGGTCCTGGTGTCGAGCCCCGCATTGGGATCCCTCCTCAGCAGGAAGCTGCTTCTCCCTCCCCCATTCCCCCTGCTTCTGTTCCCTCTCTTGCTGCGTTTCTCTGTCAAATTTGCTAAAATACGGTGCTAGTTGGATTTTTGTTCTTTTATATGTATGCTGTTGTCATTCTTTCAGGAATTTTTTTTTTTTTTTTCCATTTTACCATGGTACTCCATGTGCAGATTTTTGGTGTTTTCTCCCCATTCAACTTCTCTGGCACCTGCTGAACCCCTTCAATCTAAAGACCATCTTTTTCTGGAACTCCAACAGTCAGTTCATGACCTGTGGAACTCCTGGAACTCCAACAGTCAGTTCATGACCGGTCCGCTGTGATCATTCATCAGTGGACGAATGGATAAAGATGTGGGGTGTATGTGTGTGAGAGAGAGAAATGCAATATTTATTTAGCCATGAGAAAGAAGGTAGGTAAATCCTGCCATTTGAGACAACATGGATGGACCTTGAGAGCATGATGCTAAGTGAGTTGAATCAAAAAAGACATACTGTATGGTACTTCTTATATGTGGAATCCTAAAATGGTGAACTCATGGAAACACAGACAAGTTTACCAGAGGGTGGGGTAATTGGAGAGATGTTGGTCAAAGGGTACAAACTTGCAGTTATAGGATGGAAAAGTTTTGGCGATCTAACGCCCAGCACTGTGATTATAGTTAATAGTATTATTATAGTTAATAGTACTATATTATATACTTGGAAAGTTGCTAAGAGACTAGATCTTAAATGTACTCACCATAAAAAAGATAGGCTATTAGGGGACATGATGGTAGTATTACAGTGATGTGTGTATCAAATGAACATGCTGTGTGCCTTCGAATTAACACATTGTTACATTATCAGTTATAGGTCAAAACAAAAGGCATTTTATACTAGCCTTCTAACAACTTCCAAATATCAAGCTCAAAGAGAAAGAATAAGCTTCAAAGACTCCCTAAGGAGTTGATTTATATTTAATAGTGATTTCATTAATTCATAATCAAATCTGATGAAAACTGGTGAATTATTAGAACAGCTTTGTCTATTCAGGAAGAAGTCATCAAACTTCCATCTCAGTACAGCACAATATATAATAAGTGTCCTATCCAGCTAGCTGACTTAATAAACTCTTGGCTAGCAACATCAGTAAAAGAAGTAAGTTCAGAATTTCTTCACCGTTCAAACTGCCCTTCGAAATTACCAAAGAAATATACAATAGGGGCATAAAAATAGGAATCGATATTAAAATCTAGACGTTATCACCATAGTGGAAACTTCAGTGGGGATACTGGATACATGGGGAAAGTGGGACTGGATGGAGGAGAGGTCAACTAAGTTAACACATGAGAAGGAAAAACCCACCTGGGGAGTAAGTGGAAGGAGTGCCCTGCTGGGCCCCAATAAACCCACGACCTCCCAGATAATGAGAGACAAACAATCATGGAGCAGTAAGTAGGAGACAAATGTCCGTTCCACTTTAGGAAGAATACTGGCTGAAGACATGGAACAATAAACCAACCCTAAACTCGGTGAGAAAACCATTCCAGGTAAAACAGGAAGCCTCAGCGGGCATTTACTGAGGGCTCTCTGATGATGACGGAGACGGAAGACCACGCCCAGCTAGTTTGGAGCTGCAGCAACTGACGTGCTTGGACTTTGTGCTAAAGCATCTTGACCCCTGCTTTCTCCAGCTAAGGGATTCCCTCCCTTCGCATCACAGGCACATCTTTAGTTTGGCAAAGCAAATTAGGTGATGATCCCAAACTGCTTTTTACCCTCTTTTTGAGTTGGAAAGATGAAACAGGGTTTAATACAAACTGACAGAATAAATCTTAACAAATAATAAACACCTTTCGATAAATGAAAAGAAAGCCCAACAGACATAGCAAAGGCTTAGAGCACAAAAAGGAAGAGGCTGACAAATGTGTGACCAAATGTCCCCTTTTGAAACAAAAGAGACGAGGAAACATTAAAAAGTCACTAGGTTATACTCATGAGATTAAAGAGAGTACTTCCAAAAAGTAAAAAATCTTGGATTAAGAAAAATTGTTTTCATGTAAAAAAATTTTTAAGAAATCCAATAGAGGTAGTAACTCAGGTGCTACAGGAAAAAAAAGCAGCTAGTTTTAAATGGGGGGCGGGGTGGGGGGAGAGAAAGAGAAAAGGTATTTCTCCTTAAATAGTCAGGATGAACAGGACTCCTTTATCCTCAAGTTCTGGGTTTGTTCAAAAATTTCTGATAACCCTGTATCTTCTAAGATCCTTAGTTTTCCTTATCACTCTTATTTTGCTAAGACATGTTTTTTAGGGGTGAGTGGGTACATGATTTATTTCACCTCTGTATATCTGAGATTCTCTTCATTTTTGCTCTTACACTCAGCTGTAGCTTAGCGGGATACAGAAATCTAACTTGAAAATAGTATCTTTAGGCCAGCACTCCCCTTCCCCTCCCCTCCCTGGGTTACTTTTTCCCTAGCTCGGACATCATAATCATCTCTCTCTCTGCCTCCTACATACGCTATTTACTCTTCTTCTTCCTTTTCTGGAATGTACGTTCTATGGGAGCAGAGATGTTTTTTGGCCTGTTTTGTTCAGTAATGATGCCTAGAATAGTGCCTCTCCCCCAGTAGGCATCCAATATTTGTTAATTCCAGGACCCTCGAGCATCCATTGTTGCTAAAATATGGTGCCAGTTGGGTTTTTGTTTTTTTTGTTTTAATTTTTTAAAAAAAGATTTCATTTATTTATTTGACAGAGATCACAAGTAGGCAGAGAGGCAGAGACAGAGGGGGAAACAGGTTCCTTGCTGAGCAAAGAGCCCAATGTGGGTCTCAATCCCAGGACCCTGAGATCACGACCTGAGCTGAAGGCAGAGACTTAACCCACTGAGCCACCCAGGCACCCCAGATTATTGTTCTTTTATATGTATATTGGTACTCCATGTGCAGATTTTTGGTGTTTTCTCCCCCATTCAACTTCTCTGGCACCTGCTGAGCCCCTTCAATCCAAAGACTGTCTTTTTCTGAAACTCAAACAATCAGCTCATGACTTGGTCCACTGTGTCCCATTTTTCCCTTCCTGATATTTTCCATCTCCTTCTCTTTCTACTCTGCATTCTGGCAGAGGTTACTTCCAGGGCTTGTACTGAATTTTTAGATTTTTTTTTTTTTTAGTAATATTTTTAGTTCCTAAGAGTTCTAACTTGTTCTCTGATGTTTCCTTTTTCATAGCTTGCTGTTCTTAGAAATGCAGTGTTTCTCAAATTCTGAGAATTCGTTTTTTAAAAACTTACCAGTTTTTCTACTCCCTAGATTTTTTTTCTCCCCTATAGTTGGTTACCCTGTCCATTTTTAAACTTTTCTTTCCAAGCTACTGGTTAATGTTCTGTCTAGTGATCCTTGGGTTATCTATTGATATTTTTAAAAAAGAGAGAGAGAGAGAGAAGATTCTCTTCTGTTTAGTGTTGAGTCTCTTTAATTTGGAAAGATGAGTAGGAACCCTATGGATGTGGATGGTGTTTGTTACTTAGTAGGTTCTGCTCTACAGTTATGAGACCAGACACCAGCTGTTAAGTTTCCAAAATGAGAAGGATTTACTCTGGATTACTAATACTCACAACTAGTAATTCTTACTCTCTTCTGGCAGTTTCCTTCAATATCTAAGAGATGAGTTTTCTGCCTGGAGATTAAGTGCAGGGTTGTAGAAGCTTTATTTAAAGATGTGTAGTGTAGGTGTATAGGGACTGGGGTGCACGTGCACGTGTGTGCGTAGCAAGCCAGGGCAAATGGAGGAGTCTCTCTAGAGTTCACTTGAGCTGTATCCACCTCTAGTCTACTTTCACTTCTCCATATCATCTGTTTTTCATTTTCCAGAAACAGAAATTTCTGGAAAACTCTTTAAGCTTCTGATGATAATACCCTTCCCCACCTATTCGTCTGTTACAATGAGGAGTCAAATGCATGTGTTTAGTCACCACCTTGATCCATATTTTGGGGGATAAACTGTTTATGAGTGTCTCCAATTTACAGATTTCATCCTCAAATTACATTTTCTTTTACCCCAAATATCATGAAAATATTCTCAAACTCTAATACTTCAGGCACCATTCCCCATCTTTCAGCCAGTTTTCATTTGGAAATAGCTCAGAAATCTCGTAGAATTTTAATACTGGCATCTCTTCAGGATAAACCTAAGTGTTTCATGTTCTTTCATAGCAAGAATTTAAAACAATCCTCCTATACCTTCCCAGCGTCCTTTCCTTGCCAGGAGAATGGAGAAAACTGTTTGATCCAGTCGGTGGTATTCTATACTACTACTGACGCAATAACATTTTTCACTAATTGTGGCCTAATTAGACCCACTGAGCTTCCCAGGATGAGAAGATCTACTAATTACCTAATAAACACGCCTCAGGCTTTCACAGAAGGGTCCTTATCTCACACGCACTAGCAGAAGGTCTCACGAATTTCATTACTTTAGGAAGAACAGGATATTTCAGACAAACTAGCAGTCCTGCAGAGCAAAGAAATCAGGCATCCTTCAACATTCAACAAATATTTACTAAACAACTTTTATGTGTCAGGCACTATTCTAGGTGTTAGGGAATAAGGCAAAATCCTTATTCTCAGGAAAACATATTCCACTGAGGAGAGACCCGTCATAAACAAAACAGACGGTATGCTGAATAATCACTGCTGTGGAAAACAAAGCAGGGAAGGAACATAAGGAGCTCCAGGAGGGGCTCGTGGATTGTTACACGGAACTAGTGACAACACGAACACGTAGATATGCGGGGAGAGAGCACTCCGGGCAGGGAGGACGGAAGTGGAAAGGCCCTCAGAAAGGGAGTGTGCATGCCTGGGATACAGAAGAAAACAGCCAGGAGGCCACTGAGGCTGGACATGGGTGAATTAAAGCAGAAGAATCAACCCCCGAGCCATTACAATGACTTTTACTAGGAGTGAGGTGAATGCCACTGGAGGGTCTGGAACAGAAAGTGATGTAACGCACAACAGAGCTACTCGCATGCTCTGGGTTGAGTACAGACCCACGGGCAGTGAGCAAGGACTGGGTGGAAGACCATCCCTTCTCAACAGCTGAATGCCCTGTCAATTTCCTGTCCCTTCCCACACTTCCCATCGCTTCCTCTACTGGCTGTCTTTAACATTGAGAAGTTAGAAATTACATGTATTACTGGTATTCTATCCAGACTTCACGTTTTTATTTTGATTAGGACAACAGTTTCCAGCATCTAACTTGTAGGGATGACTTTCAGATATCATTGGTTTATCTGCAACAATGCAGCAGTAACACTGGAGTGCCCCCACTCATCATCCCTTCGGAGGAGAGGTAGTAAGTCGGACTCACCTGTACTGGAAGGCCATGAAAGATCTAAAGCCGAGAGCAGAAGAGAAAAGTTGGTAATCTCTGTCTATAGGACACCTGATTCAGGAGCCTCCCAGACACACGAAATAGCAACCCTCCATTTGCTGTCCCTTTACCCTTAATCATATCCAGTCTGTATTCTGAAGCTCAGAAAGATAAGGGTTACTCACCTAAGATCACACGGCTAATGACTGGGTAATCAGAAACTGAACTCGGGTCTCTCAATCTTAAGACCAGTGCTTTTTGCTCTGTGTCCCTTCTGTCCAGATCCCCAATTCCCCACAAGCCCAGGTTTTTAAAGATGACAGTGTGAAGTGAGAGAGAGAGAGTACCTCCGCCTCCTGGAGAACGTGAGGAGGCGTGGGCTCCTTCGTTTATAATCTCTCCCACAGCTGTTCTTAGAAAGTAGACAAATATTAATATCTAGACTGAAATTCATTAAAAAGTTACCTATGGAAATCATGGACTATTAATAAAGTGCCACAGGAGAAACGAATTATGTGGCATTTTTAACCCTCTCTCCCTGTCTCTGAATCCTGTTCTTGTTCTGGCTAGAGAACTGATCTCCTCTGTTTTAAACAGTGAGAGTGTGGGAGAGAAATGGGTGAAGAGCGACACAGGATGGCTACAGAAGATGAAAAAATCAGAAGTGAGGTTTACACACAGAGTGGTGAAGACACAAGATGAATTCAGCAAGCTGAACCAACTACTTGTCCTTTGTAAGGCATGCAGTTAGAAGCAAAGATGACATTTCAGGAATCACCAGCCTAAACAAACACCCACGACCACTTAAAACCACGGATTTAGTTCCAAGCCTGAAAGTGTAAAGCGCGTGGGAACTCCTACCTCTTATGCAAATTTTGACGGTAAAGGAACCTTGCACCTTATCAGCTGTACTGGGTACAAAAATAACGTGGTACTAGAAGGAATGTTTACATACACTAACATATGCAGCGTTACGAGCTTTAGAGTGAGTCTTGAGGAAAAAAGAGGACATCAAGGAAAATGATAGTTCCTCATCATTACACTTTCAGCCATGGAAAGGAAGAAGAATCAGGCTTACATCTAGTTAGTCTCATCAATTTGATCAAAGGCAAAAATACTGGCAGCAAGGATTCCAGAATTTCATATTTTGAGGTAGGAGAAGGTAATTTTTTCTTCACTCTTTTGCACATTTTATGTCAAGGCCATGTGTTAAAACCCAATTAATTACAGTGCACATGGAATGGTTACCTGATTCAGCTGAAGGGTGGATTACAAAAGGATATATACAACACCCTTCTGAAATTTCAGAATCACTCTTGTAACTTTCTGAAACAATATTTCCTACCTGAGGGGCATTTGTAGCCACCAGAAATGCATTTGTCCTCCCTGGGTGATCATAATCGTGCATGGCAGCCGCCACATAGAGAGCCATCAATTCCAGCGCAGGAATGTTTGAAGAAAGGCAACCATAGCTGTCATCTGGAATAGAGCAGCTCCTCGAAGAAATGTAAGCAATTTGTCCAGGGCTCATTCTACCACCAGAATCTGAGGAACAAGCAAAATAAACCAGCATTACATATTACTTCCTCACAAAATGAGACTGAGGAGGGGATTCCCCACAGGTAATACGATTATTTCTCTTGTTGATTAAGCTAAGAAATAAACTATTTATAAACAAAGACTTAAAACAAAATATTCTCTCCAACATACATGCTCCCAGAGAAGAAAAAGGTTGAACATTGATGCTACAGTCACTTACTTCATAAGACACTATGAGACTTTTATGATGTTCTCTTATTAGGCTAATAATAATTTTTACAAACCTCTGGTTTTCTTAACACTTATTATTTAAGAACTAGAGATAATGGCCAGCACACAGAAAGTTAACAGGATAAAGCAATCTAGAGAATAAAATTTTGTGAAAACTGTATGGAGATTTAGGAATTTAATGTATTAACAAACTAAGTTTCTCAGCATAGGATGCTTTTCAAATCCTACCAGAGAGATTAACATTTCATTTGTAGCCCTGATTACAACTCCTTTTCCCCTTCTCTTTTTCTTTCCCTTAGAAGACAATGGCAAGAAAAACTGGAAAATGAGAAGATGTAGAAAACTGAAGAATGTCTCATAATTCTCTTTTTATCCTCTAGTTAGGAACAATATTTTCACAATCAACACCATACTTTCCATGCTTTAGTATCTTACCACTGATTTTTTTTTCTTGCGTTTTTGTGGCTTTATCTATTCAGATGGTCATTCTATTAATTTTGCTGAAATGATCTTAATAGGAAGTATATGGAGGAAAAAATAATCCATATTTAGAGTAAAACCACAAAGATATTAGAGAGACAGGAGATTTCACTGACTGCATCGGTGGAAACTAGGAATAATGTTCTGGCTTGTCAGAGTCCAAAATAATCTTCATCATAATTTATTTCATTCAGTATTTGCCATCACATGAATTTTTTTTTTAAGATTTTATTTATTTATTTGACAGAGATCACAAGTAGTCAGAGAGGCAGCTAGAGAGAGAGAAGGGTCCTGGCTCGAGCCCAGGATCCTGGGATCATGACCCAAGCTGAAGGCGGAGGCTTTAACCCACTGAGCCACCCAGGTGCCCCCAAATGAATTTTTTAACATAATGACTTTAATATACACTAGTGATAATTATAGAGATACCTCATTATTTTTGTCGTTTATAACATTTTTATTTAAATTGAGTTTTAGAATCACCCACACTAGAACTTTAAAAAAATAATTATAAAAAATTAAGGCAGTTAAATGCATAAAGATATATTTAACATTCAAATTTCTAATAAGACGTAGTTATCAACATCAGCCAATAATTTGAATTTTCCTTATGTTATATGCATTCTGGGCCTCCCTAGAATTATAAAGACACATATAAAATAACAAAAATGGCAAAAGACATCCTTTTAAAACCCAGTTACTTAAAACTGACTTATTAGGACTCTAAGATGTATATTCGGTTTTGGTTTTTGTTAACATGAAATTAATACTATGAAAAATAAAATAGCTGGCAAGGACATTTCAGCATAATTATCATAGATCCCATTTGTTTACTTTCTTTCAGAAAATGGTGATTCTTTTAATTGGCTGATCAATTTAAATGGAGGCCTCAGTAAAAGGCATCCAGACTGGAAGAGAAGTGTATAGGGTAAACCCTGAGAGTTTTCCCCACTTTTTGTACCAACCATAAGTGCCTGATGTAAGCTTTGCTCTCCCAGGTACCCATTTCAAAGAAGCACCACTTCAAAGACGCTGATCTCGAAGAAACACCCTGCCAGCCTCCCTGTCTAGATGCACAGCCAGGCCACTTCTGTTTTAAAAATCTTGGTTGATTTCAATAACTGACCATTTGGGCTGCTGGTTTTTTCTCTACCCAAGCTTTAAATTCCTCCTCTTACGCTTTAAATTCACCAATAAAGTGTGAGCCACTGAAACCCCCCACTCTTGACCTCAAACCTCAGACATGTTTACCTGCATGCACGACTGTGCGTGTTCTCTCCCTCTCCCGCCCCGTGACCTCTCTCTCTCTTCTCCTGTGACCTTGCTCTGTGGTCCTACTTATGCTGTGTAATTTTCAATTCCTTTAAGTAATAACCCCCTTTGTTTTTTTTTTAAGTTTCTTGATGGTAATCACTAAAGGGCATCTTGTAATCATAGTAACCACAAGAGCTGGTCCAGCCCCAACAATGGTTATTGACAGGCTGAGACCAGCACACAACAAAGAGGTAAAACTATCTCTGCTTAGAGTTGACATGCTCTTGTATATAGAAAAATCCTAAGAAAGCAACTAAAAAACTATAAGAACTAATAAAAGTGATCAAGATTGCAGGATAAAAGATCAATATGCAAAAAATCAATTATTTTTATATATGATAGCAATGAATAATCAAAAAATGAGCCCCCAAACCCATCCCATTTACACTAGCATCAAAAAGAATACAATACTTAGGACTAAACTTAAAAGAAGTACAAAACCAGTATTTTGCAAATTAAAAAATATTGTTGAAAGAAGTTAAAGAAGACTTAAATAAGTGGAAAAAACACCCATGCTCATCGACCAGAAGACTTAATACTGTTAAAACAGCAATACTTTCCCAAAATGATCTACAGATTTCATACAATCCCTATCAAAATCCTAGCTGGGTTTTTTTTTTCTTTCTTTTTCTTTGGTAGAAATTCACAAGCTGGACCTCAATCCATACGGAAATACAAGAAGAGAACCAGAAGAGCCAGAACAATCTGGAAAAAGAACAAAGTTGAAGGACTTAAACTTACCAATTTCAAAGCTTACTAACAAAGCTTTAGTAATGAAGATAATGTACTGGTATGAGGACAAACAAAAAAATCAATGGAATAAAACTAAAAGTCCAGAAAGAAACCCTCATATTTGTGGCCAACTGATTTTGTACAAGGGTGCTAAGACCATGCTGAAGAGCCATTTCTGTGCCCTGCATGATGTTAGCCTTTTTCAGATATTGTTTCATTTAATGCTCACATCTTATAAGGACGAAATTGATTTTGTAACATTTAAGAGCCAACTATGTGGAGTATATATTAAGAACTCTTTTCAACAAATGGTTCTGGGACAACTGGATATTCATGTGCAAAAGAAAGACCTCTTTTATCCCCCAAATTAGTTCCAGTGGGTCACAGACCTAAACTTCCTATAACTATGAAACTCCTAGAAGAAAACAAAGGAGTAAACCTTCATAATCTTGGGGGAGGCAAAACCCTTCTTTGGTATGATACCAAAAGCATGAGTAAAATAAGAAAAAGATAAATTAGACTTCATCAAAATTTAAAATGTTTGTACTTCAACAGACACCATCAAGAAAGTAAACAGACAACTTACAGAATGGGAGAAAATAGCTGCAAATCATAAATCTGGTAAGGAACTTATATCTAAAATCTACAAAGAACTCCTAGACCTCAATAATAAAAAGATAAAGGACCAAATTTGAAAATGGTTGAAAGACATGAACAGACATCTCTTCAAAGAAGACAGACAAACGGCGGGGCATTCAACATTATTAGCCATGAGGTAATGTAAATCCAAACCGCAATGAAATACCACTTCGCAGCCACTTGAATGGCTATCAGAAAGATAATAACAAGTGGCAGCAAAAAATTGGATTGTTGGTGAGAAAATAAAATAGTGTAGCCACCCTGAAAACATTTTGACAGATTCTCAAAATGTTAAGCACAGAATCATCTGATGACCCAGGAATTCTGCAGCTAAGAATGTGCCCAAGAGAAATGAAAACGTATCCACACAAAAACTAGTACAAGAATATTTATAGCAGCATTATTCATAATAGTCCCAAAGTAGAAAGAACCCACAAGTCCACCAATGTTTGGATGGTAGGAGAATGAGAAAGAGGAAGAAAAAATTTCCTTATTATATAAAATAAATAGCAATGAGGAAAATGCATCTGGCTATTATAGACTTCACTTCTGAGACTGGTCACATAGCTGGACCTCAGATTTCTCATCTTCTTATTCCATCTTCCCTTTGTCCTCCGCCAGCATCTCTACTGATCATGGTACTCTGCCTAGTGGAATGACCTACATTTTCAAAGGTCTGCACTGCTGTGATTCTGATGACAGTTGATCACTGCATGGTGATCACCGGACATGGGAGTACCGTAAAGGCCAAAAAAAAAAAAAAAAAAAAAACCCTACGTTATATCCTCCCATGTATAGTAGGAACCTTATTTCCTCTCGATAGTAAGGATCAGACAAAATCAATCACTATCATCAAATGGGCTAAAATATGAAAATATTCTAAGAAAATAGCTACATCTACAAACAAAAACTGAAGAAAATGATCTGATGGAAGTACGGAACTAATGGAAGGAATAAGGAGGACGAGGAAAGAGTAAATATGACACAGTAGAAAACCTAATGGCAGTACTTTGGATTCAATGACCAAAGACTGTAAAGCGACAGCTGAGCCTATGACATCCGCCCTGATTAGCATGATCACGTTTTTCAGGCGTTTGTAACTAAGCAGATTCTGTCCTGATGGGTGTGGGTGTGTTGGGGGTGTGTGTGTATGTATCTCACTGGAGTAGTTCCTCCCTCTTCTACAAAATAGAGTAAGAGAACCATGTTATGTAAATTAGTACATTTGTATAAATAATTGTATTTATGATAAGGAACAGAATTAACTTCTTTGGGAGCAAAACATAAATATTATGAAAGGTTTTTAATGTTATCATTTACATGCATAATAAGGCTTTTAAGTATGGCCATTTCACTGTGTAGGTTATATATTTTAAATTTACATGATACACCTACAACAAGAAAACCAAGAACTGAAAGAAAAGAACAAACAAATGATTATCATACTATTCCAGACGGCAAGCCACAGGATGGGACACAGAGAAGAAATATGGTAGATTCAACAGTACTGCATCCTAACTTAAGGTGAATTGTAGCTTTTCTAATTTGCATACCTTTACTATGCATCAACATTTATATAGTCATTTACATGTACCAAAGTTTACTTAGTGCAGTTTTTAAAAGAAGAGAGGTAATGAAAGGAGAAAGCTTGATTTATTATTTCTGGACAAACAACTAAAAGGAAGCTTGTAGACGTAAGTACCTGTTTCATTTCCTGTTGCACGGTCACTGTGGATCTGCTGTAACCCAGGAACTGGCCGCGTTGTCAGATACCAAACCGCGTGCAGGACATCTGTGGCGTGTATGCGATTGTGATCTAAAGTCATCAAAACATTTTACAAAAATGTTATGTTAAACACGGGACTTTTTTTTTTTTAGGATTTTATTTATTTGACACAGAGAGAGCTCGCAGAAGCAGGGGGGAGCAGGAAAGGGAGAGGAAGGCTCCCTGCTGAGCAGGGAGCCTGACGTGGGACTCGATCTCAGGACCCCAGAGTCACGACCTGACCTGAAGGCAGATGCCTAACCATTTGAGCTACCCAGGCGCCCCAACAGAGGACATTTTTTAAAGTACAATAATTTTCTACTATCTTATACCCTCATTAATAAAATGTATGGCTTGGAATAACTTCCCACAATTATATTTCATCTTTTTTTTTTTTTTTTTTAAGTAGGCTCAGTGCCCAACACGGGGCTTGAACTTATGATCCTGAGATCAAGAGTAGCATGTTTCGTTGACTGGGCCAGCCAGGAAACTTTGGTTTCATTTTACTTTTTTAAAGTCTCTTGATGTATTAAAAACTTCTCTTATAAAAACTTTCACAAATACTATGAAAACATAGTAAGGCAGTCACAGAAAAGGCAAGTAACAAGGGCTAATTGAAAGGCACTGAAAACTTTACTGAAGGTTGCTATTTTGTAGCTTTAAAAATACTATGTAAATAGTGCGTGGATTAGGGAGACCAATGTTTGCATAAAGGCAACACTTAAAAATTATAGATACTTGAACTCCCCACTCCCCCCTCCCCTGCACAAAAAAACCACATATACCCCCCCCAAAAAAAGATGAGACAAACCTATCTCTCAGGCCTGCTGGAAGGACAAAATGTTAAAATGGCATACAAAAACATCCAGAACAGTGTCTGAGACACAGCACATAATCAAGCAAACACTGGTTTACTGACTATCACTATGTGAAAAAGCAAGACCTACAAGTGAAACCCAGTTTTGCCGTTTCTAAGAGTTTTAGGATCTTGGGAAAGATTCTTCTGAGTTTGTACTTTTCACCTGTGAAAGGTAGATAATATAAACTTTCCAACAAAGATTAAATGATATAATCTCCATGGATCTAATGATTACAGTCACAGCTGATATTCAGTAAAAGTCCAGCACTTCAATAGTTAATGAGTACCAGGTACAATCAGCAGATGACACAATACTAAGTCTTCAGGCCATCCATGTGACGTGAGGTCAGTCTGTCAGAAGCTTAATTATTCATATAGTGAACACCTTTTACTGACCTTTTACTATGTGCCAGGAATTCTAGTCTGTACTTTCTGTGGCTTATCACTATGTATGGAGTAGAGTCTAGTGGAATTTCCATTTGTAAATCTGGATACTAAAGTTTTAAAAAGTTAGATCCAGAGGCTCTTTTCTTAATATCCTATTTGGAGCTGATAGTGAAGACTCTTTACTGCCTTTTTCCCCCCATTCCCCTTCCTCTGAAGTCCATTTTAAAGTATCACGTTAGGGGCGCCTGGGTGGCTCAGTGAGTTAAGCATCTGCCTTCAGCTTGGGTCATGATCTCAGTGTCCTGGGACCGAGTCCTGAGTTGGGCGCCTTGCTCAGCAGGGAGTCTGCTTTTCCTTCTCCCTCTGCCTCTTCCCTCTGCTCGTGCAGGCGCATGCTCTCTCTCTCTCTCTAATAAATAAGTACAAAAAATAAAGTATCACTTTATTCTATTTATAAAATGCAGTCACTTTTTAAAAAGCAGACTTTATAAGTGAAAATTATAGCACATATAATACACATTAAGTATCATTATTAGTGAGTTATACCAATTTAAGAATAATATGCTCTGTGTTTATATGAGTGATTTCCCAAAATGTGTCCATATGAAGGGAAACTGTAGAATATATAGATGTATAAGGAAACCTTATTATTTCCTAATACGAAATTCAAATTATATTTTGCCATAAAATCAAGCAGACATTAGCAATTACTCCATGTCAGGACACAGTTAAAACTGGAAATTCTATGGATAATTTTTAAATATTTTGAAGTTAAGAATTTTCTGACACTCTTAATTACCAAACATTTTAAAAGATAAGATACTCAGATGAATAATTATTAACACAAAGTTGTAGACCATATGATAATTAAGGGAAAGAGCACATCATAAATATAAATATATGTCTGTATTATGATTCATTGTATGAAACACAAATAAGAAAATAGACACAAGTGTTAATAATTAGTCCGTTAACTCTAGGTAGCAGGACATAGATTACTTTTTTAAATCCCTATTTAAAATTTTTCCAGACATGTAATTATGAAAGTGTTCAGATCTGAAGGGAAAAATAGTTTCAAAACCAGTATTATCTGAACTTAATAAGATCTGCTGATACGTACAAGGAATGTCTCGGTAGCCATTCTCCAATGCACGAAAATAGTTCATGAACTGCAGAGTGGGGATCTTAAATATTTCCAATAAGCCAGTGTCTTGAAATAAGGTATACATAACCTAAATGTCAATTAAAATAAAATTCACGTTAAAAGTCAGAATTTCTTTTTTTTTTTTAAGATTTTATTTACATATTTGACAGAGATCACAAGTAGGCAGAGAGGCAGGCAGAGAGAGAGGAGGAAACAGGTTCCCTGCTGAGCAGAGAGCCCGATGCAGGGCTTGATCCCAGGACCCCGAGATCATGACATGAGCTGAAGGCAGAGCCACCCAGGCACCCCAAAAGTCAGAATTTCTATTTGCAGTTGAATAGAATATGTTTTTGTGATTTGCATTTGGGAACATTACCATATACATTTGTCTTTAAGTTAATAATTTATTAAAAATTTCCCTATAAGAAATTCTTTTCAAAACATTAAAAAGGAAGACATCACCCTAAAAC
Source organism: Mustela erminea (assembly GCF_009829155.1). NCBI lineage: Eukaryota > Metazoa > Chordata > Mammalia > Carnivora > Mustelidae > Mustela > Mustela erminea. Next base: position 69,150,135 of record NC_045622.1, on the reverse strand, counting down.
CCTTGAAAACCAAAGGAAGATTACTATATCATGTCCCAGTTTAAAAATTTTTCCACTCTTCCTTTTAGTTTTTTTATTTAGAGTTTATTAAGGGGTGTACGAATTCTATTCTTCTCTCGTCCTACATGTCAACAGAAGTCAAAACAAAATATTTATTACATTTTTGTCCCTAAAGACTTCAATGAGATGAAACTATATGCCTTCCACATAATTTACCCTCATGTTTGTACATTTCATAAACAAGAATACTTTAAATACTTCAAATACTTTGAAGAGAGTGAGGATGCTACTTGGGGAAGGTTAATTTGATGCTGTGGGATGAACTCAAGGGGAACCTTGAGTCTGGGTGGTTAAAAAGAAAGTATTTTTCCATGGTTCTAGCATGAAATGAACCATCTGGCCTTGGGTAAAGCACATGGAGGGCAGGTGTAAAAAGGTAAGGCATAGGTTTCAGTGGTGAGAACCAGCTGACCTTTCACATCTTTTTCAACCTCAGGCTTCAATATAAAGTAACTCTATTCTGTAGAAAAATTAAATTCCACTCACATGGGCCAAAAAACTATTTTCACTTATTCAATAGAATTATATGAAATACATTACATATGATCATTTTTTAATATATGGGTTTATGTATATAGATTTCTCTTTTCCAACTTTCTACCAAAAACTCCATTTTTGTGGAAAAATAATTCAGTAAACAATGTCGAATTTGTGCCTAAGCCAGTATTACATGTTTTTATATTTTGTGTTTTATAATGATTCAAGAAAAAACTAATTTGTAATTTTTAAAAAGCAGAGATTTTAAACAAACCTGACTAAGGATCCTTCCTGATTTCTCTCCCATTTTTTCTACAACTTCAAATATTTGAAAATTCCAGTTGCTCATCTTTTCTATTAAGGAATCATAATCTTCTATTAAAATCAGGTCCAGTGATGCTTCCTGTTCAATCTGCACAGATGGGGGAAAAAACACAAACCAACTTAACCCTACCTTTTAAAAATAGTTAAATCCACACCTAAACGAGAACACTTAAAACTGAACGTTAAAAAAACGGTCAATACTATTTTCTACAAAAGTTACTCTCAGATAGAAAGTGTACTTCCAATTTTCCCCCTTTGTAAAATGCTATCTTCAGAAAAGCGTAAAAATGTCTTCTAGGGATCAGAAGACTTACTAATCCTCACAGCACTTTTACAAATAAAAATGCTGTCTTTCCCAAGCATGATGCACAAATCTAAAATCCACTGTTTTCATTTTAGAAGTTACAGGTACCGAAGGATAATAGAAAGAGACTCCTAACTTTATACTGGCGTTTATTACTAGTTTAACTTCCCAAAAGGAATGGTTTTCCCCCCTAAAAAGCTTAAATTTGGAACTTAAGAACAAAAAAAGTGCTATTGTAAGTAAGCAGATTTTGTTTTTTAATGCTTCATGCGCCTGTTCTTCATGCCCTTACCATATACAATGAAGACAGTATCAGCATGGAAAGTACTGTATTTACTATAAAATGGGTTCACGTGTTCATTCTACAAGAATGCACCTCGTTGTTCTAGGATGGACTCAGAAGTACGGCTGACCCTTGGACAACACAAGTTTGAACCACACAGGTCCGCTTCCCCCCGATTTCTGCACTACAGTGCTGTAAAGGAGAGTGAGTTCTCCCAGGACTGTAAGCACCGTACATACAGTACTGCATTCTCTCCTCCTCAGGACTTTTAATCACATTCTTTGCTCTAGCTATTTCATTGCAAGAATGTAGTACACAATACATTTAACATACAAAATATGTGTTAACTGACGTATGTGTTTATGCTATCAGTAGGACTTCTGACCAACTGAAGGTAGTTAGCAAATGAAGTTCTGGGGGAGTCAAAAGTTATATGCGGATTTTAGACTATGTGATCATGTGTGGGAGGGTCAGGACCCCTAATACCAGCCTTGATTAAGGGTCAACTATAATTATTATTTTTAACCCAAGTTTTTCTTTAATATGACATAAGGACTTTTTAGTAAAATATTTAAAAATACTATTATATTAAAAATCTTGTTCTGGGCAAAGATAGTGGAACTTGGACTAAGCTAATGTTATATTTCACCTTAACATAATCATATGGAAAGTTTGTCTTTTACATTTGGTTGCTGTTCATCCTGTGCCTCTTCTGTTAGGTGATCATCACCTTCCAAAAGTAATTTTCTGCAGTCTCTGTTCTCTGTTTCCACTTCTTGTCGTGCTTCTGTACAGCTAAATGATTGTTTTGAGGAAACAGTGCTGTCTTCGTCACCTTTCAAAAAAACACATATAGTAGTAATAAGAATAAAACTTGCCCTATATGCATAGTTTTATAAGGAAAATTACTTATAAAAAATATTCAAATGGGGCACCTGGGTGGCCTAATTGGTTAAGCGTCTGCCTTTGGGTCAGGTCATGATCTCCGGGTCCTGGGATGGAGCCCTGTGTCAGGCTCTGCGCTCAGTGCGGAGCCTGCTTCTCCCTCTCCCTTTCCCCCTCTCCCCCTGCTTATGTGCATACTTTCTCTGTCAAATAAATAAATAAAATCTTCAAAAAAAAGAAAAGGAAAAGTCAGTCCCTATCAATAGGAACTTTTTAGCAATTTGATGTATGCAATTCCAACTCCAAAACTGAGTTTTGGCTATGAAAACTCTAGATTCCTAATTATAGATGAATGCGATCAAGGTACATCTAAAAATTAAAACACAGTACTATTTATTGTGAATTATTTCTCTACCAATGTGATTAATAATACTCTTTTTTCCCAAATCTCACAGAAAATGGAAGCAGCTCTGGTAGCTAAACAGCATTCATTCACATGTTAAAAAAAAAAAAAAAATCACATTCATTCTGTCGGGAATATTATAAATAGGAAACTTCCCCGAAACCATCAACAGAAGAATAAATAAATGTAATGTATCCACACAACTGAACACTGTGGAACAAAGAGAATGAACTGCAACCACGTGCAACCACATGGTGATTCTGAAAAATACACTGCTGAATGAAGGAAGCCAGACACAAAGGTACAGACTGATTGTCTTTATGAAAAATTCGACAACATACCCAAACTGATACATATGAGTAATGAAAGCCAAAACAATGTTATCTTTAAAGGGTATACCAGGGGCAGGGGGCATTAGAAGAAATTCTGAGGGGCTGGTAATAGTTATTAGTTTATTGATCTGAGTGATTACACATGTGTTTAAGTGTATGAATACCCATCAAGTTACAAAGTTATGATTCATTCGCTCTTCAATATGCAAGGGTTTTTCCTAAGTAAAAGCTTTTTTAAAAAGATTTTATTTATTTTATTTATAAGAGAGCACACACGCATGCACGCAACAAGCAGAGAGAGGAAGAGAGGGACAGAATCTCAAGTAGATGCCCTGTTGAGTATGTGGGGCTCGATTTCATGACACTAAGATCATGACCTGACCCAAAACCAAGAGTCAGATGCTTAACTGACTGAGCCACCCAGACGGCCCTAAGTAAGAGAGTTTTTAAGAGTACTTATTGGAAGGGCGCCTGGGTGGCTCAGTCAGTTAGGCAGCTGCTTTTGGCTCAGGTCACGATCCCAAGGTCCTGGGATCAAGCTCCACATCAGGCTACCTGCTCAGCGGGGAGCCTGCTTCTTCCTCTCTCTCTGCTTCTCCCCCTGCTTATGATTTCTCTGTCTCTGTCTCTCTGTCAAATAAATATATATATATTTAAAAAGTACTTATTGGAATTGAATTTCAGAAGAACTACATTCAGATCCCAATTTTTCTACTTGATAATGGAAAGTTCTTCTCCCCATAAAGTATGGATAATAAGATCTATCTTACTAGATGTTACATAAAATAAATGATCAATAAATGTTAGTCAAATCTGAATCTAACATTGAATATACTAAAGAATCATTAACTAATGATGATCAGGAAATAGTCTTTGGAAATTACTGTTTTTTCCCAATGAAAAACATAACAAATGAAATTTAGACTATGCAACTACAGTTGGTAGGTCAAGGCATATATATATATATATATATATATATATATATATATATATATATATATATATTTCAAAATAACCATCATGACATATGAGGTTCATTACATATATTTTTTTAAGATTTTATTTATGTATTTAAAGGTGGGGAGGGCAGAGGTAGAAGCATACTCCCCAATGAGCAGGGAGCCTGATGCAGAACTTGATCCCAGGACCGAGAGATCATGACCTTAGCCAAAGGCAGATATTTAACCAGCTGAGCCACCCAAATGCCCCATACATACTTTTTAATGATCCAAACTCCTAATAACTATATTTTACATAGAACAGTAACAAAAACAGTTGAAATAAATGTAATCTTTTCAAAATTGTCTGCAACACTATCACTTAGCCCCCTTGCACTCTTCTGAAATGTATTTCTGTCACTCCTCCATCAACACACAGCATTTATTTCCTAATCCCCTAGAATCCAGACAGCCTATGTGACTGCTCTGATTAACAGAATAGGACATAGGTAACACTTTGTCTGTTCTGGACTGAACTGTTAACTTGATTGACAGCTTCTACTTCCTCCTCTCCTGAAATCCAGCAAGCATGTTGGAAGAAGCCCATAGAGAGGTCATATTTAGATGCACTAGTCAATAGTCAACAGACACACGACTAATCCCTTCTTGGAAATTCAGTCCAGTCATTCTTTATTCCTTCGGATGACTATCACTCTTACCAATATCTGACTGCGATCACATGAGAGTCCTCAAGTGAGAATCTCCCAGCTGATACCAGTCAATCCAAAGAACTGTGTGTGTGTATAATATAGTATAGTGTGTGTGTATATGGGTTTGTGTATCGAGAGAGAGAGAAAGAGAGAAGGAGAGTATAACATACTATATAATTCAACAATTTTAGTAAATTTAAAGAGTTGTACAACCATTAGGACAATCTGGTTTTAGAACATTCTCATCGCCCCAAAAAGTACCCTCCTGCTTATTTACAGTTAATCCCTATTTTCATCCTAATAACTGTTCTGATTATTGTTCCTGTGCATTCACCTTTTCTAGCATCTTATATAATTAGAATCATACAATATGGATTCTTTTGAGCCTGGGTTCTTTCACTTAGAATAATGTTTTGAGGTCTATCTATGTAGTGACATGTATCAGATAAAATTACATTGTATGAATGTATATACAATGTATATTACATTGTATGAATGTATCAGATAAAATTGCATTGTACGAATGAAAAATATCACATGGTATTTTTCCAGTCACAAGTTAATGGACATTTGGATCATCTCCAGTTTTGCAGCATGACCAATAATGTCATAACATCCACAATCCTATCTCTGAGTGCTCATATGTTTTCTCATGGATAAAGTCTTAGCCATAGTATTACTGGGTGATATGGTAAATTTATGTGTAATTTTTAAAGAGATTGTCAGAATGTTTTCCAAAGTGGTATACCATTTTATATTCCCATCAGCAATGCATAAATGTTCTAATTTCTCTGAATCCTTGCTAACACTTGGTACTTTTTTATTACAGTTATTCTAATATGAGTATAGTTGTATCTCACTATAGTATTAATTTGCATTTCCTTAAGGACTAATGATGTCATTCATCTTTTCATGTGTTCCTTACCCATTTCTTTATATCCTTCACCAAATGACTCAGACCAAAATATCAGACATCTTCTGCCCATTTTTTGAGTTGACTTCTTAATAATGAATTATAAATGTTCTTTATGTATTATGGATATAAGACCTAATCAGATGTATAATTTCCAAATATTTTCTCTCAATCTGTGGTTTGTCTTCATTTTCTTATTGTTGTCTTTTTAAATTTTTTTTATTTATTTAAAAAAAAATTTTTTTTAATTTATTTGACAGATAGAGATCACAAGTAGGCAGAGAGGCAGGCAGAGAGAGAGAGAGAGAGAAGCAGGCTCCCCGTTGAGCAGAGAACCCAATGCCGGACTCAATCCCAGGACCCTGGCATCATGACCCAAGCCAAAGGCAGAGGCTTTAACCCACTAAGCCACTCAGGAACCCTTATTGTTGTCTTTTGAAGTGGAAAAGTTTTTAATTTCGCTAAAGCCCAGTTTGTCATTTTTTTCTTTCACAGACTTTGCTTTTGGTATGGTATCTAAGAATGCTTTATTCAACTCAAGGTCACAAAGACTATATCCTATATTTTCTTCTATAAGTTTCAAGATTTTAACTCTCACACTTAGGTCTATGATCTATTTTGAGTTACTTTCTGTATATACAGGAAGAGTCCAAATTCTTCCCTTGACAAGCGGATATCTAATTGTCTTGGCCCCATTTGGTTAAAAACAAAAAACAAAACAAAACAAAAAAACTATCCTTTCTCTTTGGAATTGTCTTGGCTTCGATACCAAAATTCAGCTGATCATAAATGCCAGAATCGGACTTGCAATTCTGTTACACTAACCTACAGGCTCATCTTTGTGCCAGTACCTCACTATCTTAACTACAGTGGCTTTATAGTAAGTTTTGAAATCAGATAGTGTCAGTCCTCCAAATTTGTTTTTTCTCCAAATTGTTTTGGCTGTTGCTTGTTTGTAAGATTTTATTTATTTGAGAGAAGAGGAAGTGAGGGCAAGCACAAGCAAGGTGAAGGGCAGAGGGAGAAGCAGGCTTCCTGATGAGCAGGGAGCCCAATGCGGGACTCGATCCCAGGACCCTGGGATCATAATCTGAGCCAAAGGCAGACACCTAACTGACTAACCCACCCAGATGCCCTGTTTTGGCTATTGTTGGTCATTTTCTTTCTGTGTAAGATTTAAGACCAATTGTCAATTCCTACCAAAAAAAAAAAAAAAAGCCTGCTAGAATTTGTTAAGAATTACAATGAATTTATAGATCAATTTGGGAGAATAGCCCTACTGACAATACTAATTTTTCCAATCTTTTAATATGAAATGCCTCTTAATTTATTTAGATTTTCTCTAATTTTTATCAATAATGTTTTGTTGTTTTTAGTTTATAAATCCCCTTCTTTTGTTAAATTTATTCTAACTACCTTCATTCTTATATTACTATAAATTGAAATGTCTTCCTAATTTCAATTTATGATGGTTCCTTGCTAGTAATACAGAATACAATTTTGTACATCACTGATCTTGCATCATGTCTCTGCTAAACGGATTTATTAGTTCTAGTGTGTATGTGTATTCTTTGGGATTTTCTACAAAAGGTTCATATGATCTATGAATATGGGACAGTTTTATTTCTTTATTTTCATTCAGGATGCCTATATTTCTTTTTCTTTCTAATTTTCCTAGCAAGAACCACCAGTACTATGTTGACTAAAAGGTGCTGAAAGCAAAAATCTTTATCTTATTCTTGACCTTAGGAAGAAAGCATCAGTCTTTTTCCATTAAGGATGATGTTCAGGTGTGTTTTCCAAAGATGTCCTTTATCAGACTGAAGAACTTCTCTGCTATAACTAGTTTGAGTATTTTTATCATGAAAGAATCTTAGATTTTTTCAAATGTTTTTTCTGCACATATTTAGATTATCATGTCTTTCTCCCCTTTTGTTCTATTAATGTGGTATATATATTGGTTGATTTTCAACTGTTAAACTACTCTTGAATTCCTGGGATAAATACCTTGTGGTCATGGTGTGACCATTTCATATGCTGCTGGACTCCGTTTAATATTATTTTGTTAAGAATTTTTGCATCTATACACATAAGGGATATTAGTCTGTAGTTTTCTTGGATGCCTTTGTCTGGTTATGACATCAGGATAACACTAGTCCTAAAAAATGCGTTGGGAAGTTTTCCCTCTTATTCTACTTTTTGGAAGAGTTTGTGAAGGACTGGTCTTTTCCTTGTGTGCGTGCGTGTGTGTGTGTTATACAATTTAAGAACCAACAACTACTGGGCGCCTGGGTGGCTCAGTGGGTTGGGCCGCTGCCTTCGGCTCAGGTCGTGATCTCAGGGTCCTGGGATCGAGTCCCATATCGGGCTCTCTGCTCAGCGGGGAGCCTGCTTCCTCCTCCCCCTCTCTCTGCCTGCCTCTCTGCCTACTTGTGATCTCTGTCTGTCAAATAAATAAATAAAATATTAAAAAAAAAAAGAACCAACAACTACTGAATTGTATACTTTAAAAGGCTGACTTTTATAGTATGTAAAGATATCAGTAAGAGCCCATAATCCCTGTGGGGGCCCATCTATTTCTGGTTTGCCTTTATTCTTAGAGGGCTACAGAGTTTACCAAGTTATCCCTACTATGGTAAGCCTTCAACTCCAATCTCTATCTCCCCAGTCCTATCTCCCCAGTCCTCTTCCTTTTGGGGACTGCTGATTCTATTAGTCACCGGCCTCTCTAGAAGGAGCAAATACCATTTTGATAGACCCAAACGCCGGGCTCATTTTTGTGAGTTTCTATCTTCCTCCAGATCCTGTACTGGTAACTCTGAGGAGCTTGTTAGTTTTCAATGGTTTTAAGCACATTCTTGTTGTTAATAATCTGTCTGGCTTTCCTAGCTACTGTCAGGGAGAATGATGGCTTGAGTTACCTAGTTAACTATTACTGTATGCCTGAGTCATCAATTTTTTAAAGTTATAAAACAACCATAACTTTATCACCAACAATTTTTCTTACTTGAGAATATAAAATGTTTCAGAATGATGTAACAAAATTTACAACAGTTCCTCTCTATGCCATAAAAAATGTATGCAAACTCTTTTGGGCTTGGAGTTCAACATTAATATAATTAATCTCACTGTTTATGAACCCTAGCTATAACCCGAAAAGACCACATTCATTTCTACAGCACACTGCAGTCTTCAAAACACTTTCACGGCCTGTTATTTATAACTTGTTCCTAGTAACTCCTCTACTTACCTCCTAAGTAGGTAAAACATTATAGCTTCATTTTAAAGTTAGATAAACTGAAGTTAAACTCACTCATTTATGCACTTCTCAAACAATTTCAGAAACTGCTCTGAAATTCAAACACACACAACTTTTATAATCTCACCTGACTTTCCACTGTGGCAGTCTGTGCCAGAATCAGATTCGGACGTTGACACATATTTCAGTATTTGATGTCCACAGCTTATAGAATAAAACAGACAGATATACATTTACAAATGAGGCAAGCAAATTTTGAGCTAAATACAATTGGAAAATCTGCTTAATTTTAACCAAGATCCTAACTGCAAAACATCATACAAATCCAACATCTCAATAAACCTAACAGTTAGGCTTTATCCTGGAAGGCATCCTGTGTCTCTGAAGAAAATAACATGTTTGAAAGTCAACACTGAGGTCTGAAGTAAACACTTACTACTGATAAAAAATGAAAACAAATAGCAAATGAACTGGGTACTACAGTACTTTATAGCAAAATAATTCTCACAATTTACTAGTATCTTGAGATGAATAGAATACTACTATATTTCATTTCAGATAGAGATCACTTAATTGGAAAATGAGTAACAGTGCTAAAATGAGGGAAAAGTTTGTTAAGAATAAAAACCACTCATAAAGAAGACATAATTTTAATCCATTAACTAGTTATAATAGAAAACTACTAACAGTTTATTAAAATAACATATTTGGGAAACTTACCTGTTACACAAACTGCTATCAGAATTTCTAAGTTGCTGATAAGTATCTGGTGAATTGGGTGCACTGCCCAGAGATCTGTGTAAAATAACACTCGGCTTAGTAAGAAAGTTGGCAGTGTCAGGAAATTCTATGGGTGACCGATTAGTTAGAGAGCCAGCAGACACTGGTCCATGGCTGGGAGAATTCACAGGACTCAGGCTGGGGAAAGCACCTTGAGAAATTAAAAGAGAGGCAAGAGATCAGTAAATATGTATGCATGTGTAGGTGTTTACTGTCTCTGTGTATTTATAAAGAACATTTTCCTTCTCTAAAGAAAGCAAAGTATTTACAATTAAATAATAAAAGACATTTCCAGGTGGAGGTGTCTTCAAGACACTATAGGCACTATTTGTCATCATGAGTGTGAAATAAATACCTTGTGGCAAGATGGCACAGATATTAATAGTATAACTAAAATGTACAAAGTGTAGCACATATTTCCCTAACTGGTCTTTATCTTTCACATTTTATATCCCTAGCGGCTTAATATCCACCTGAAGAAAGTATTGGTACCAAACTTCACTGAAGAACCAAAGTTCTTAAAAGCATTAGGCAGGCTGAGCAATGATAAAATTATAGGTTAACACAACAGATTCCTTTTAAAAATACATCCAAATCATTCCAGCTCATTCATTCACTTAACAAATATTTGAGAGCCTACTGTATGGTAGAAAATGTGCTGGGTTTCACCATGGAGAGAAAGATACCGTCCCCGCAACTCAACAAACCCAGAGACTAGCAGAGAACACAAACAAGTGCTCAGTGCTAAAGACTAAAAACAAAAACAAAAAAACAGAATGCTTCAGAAATACATCTCTAATGCTACTGATTTGCTCCAAAAAACCTACACTGAGTGTCCTGAACTAAGGTGTAATGGGTATATCTGGAGAAAGGTAGGCAGATTTAAAACTTTATTTGCAAATAAAGATCTAAGTGTGAATCAGAGGGTAAAGCAAGTAACAGTTACTCAGGAGCTAGGGCATTTTCAGGCATAGCGGTATATGTGTGTGATGGTTAATTCCATGTGTCATCTGGCTAGGCTATCTACAGCGTCCAGCTGTTTGGTCAAGCAGCAGGCTAGAAGTGGTTGTGAAAGTATCTTCCAGAGGTGATTAACATTTAAATCCGTAAACTGGGCAAAGCTGATAACCCTCCCTACTGTGCGTGTGGCCTCATCCAATTGGTTCAAAGCCTTAAAAAACAAGACTGAGATCCTCCAAAGAGGAAGGAACTCCGGCTCCAGACTGCCTTCAGATTCAGGACAGCAGTATCCCCCTCCACCCCTCCTGGAATTTCTAGCTGGACAGCCTGCCTTGCAAATCTCAAACCTGCCTACCCTCACAATACTGCAAACCAGTTCCTTAAAATAAACTATCCCTCCATCTGTCTCTCTGTCTCTCTCTCTGTAAATGCACATACACATCCTATTAGTTCTCTAGAGAACCCAAATACAATGTGTTATTTTATTTAATACAATGTGTTATTTTCACCATGTTGTGAGTTAAGTAGTATTTTCATTCTCACATGTGGGGGGATAAAAAACTATCAAAAAAAAAAGAAAAAAGAAAAAAGAAGCTAAAAACTTGATTTAGTTAACATAGTTAAGGCTGGGAGACCATAGTCCTTTAGTCCTTTCTCCAGAGCTGACACTATGGTTCTATCAGACTGATGTATGTAGAGGTTCCTGTAATTTCATACAGTGTTAGAGCTGAAAAGGATTTTTAAAAATCTGGTCAACCAATTTAATATTTCAGAAGAGGAAACCGAGGACCAGACAAGAAGTGCCTTGCTTGATTACTTACTAAGTGGAAACTAAAGGTCCTTTTTCTAGCCCTCTTTTTTCTCATTTTACTAGTGAGTGTCCAACATCCTGACAGACGAGCTAAGAAGAAAAGGTAACATAATCTTAGGGTAGACATTTGATCTGACAGAGAAGAACCTAGCAACCCTTAAAAAAAAATGCTTTCTATGATACAGTCATCATTTTAATGTTAAACCTTGTTTAGTGTGAAATAGAACACACATACAGAGGGAATGCTAACCACTCAAGCTGAGACATAGAGCACTGCCAGAGACCAGAACCCCTGTCTTCCAGCTCCTCTTCTTCTCATTAAAGGAAATCATTATCTTGACCTGCATGGTATTGGTTTTCTTATAATTCTACCATGTATGTACTCTTTTTTTTTCACAATTTAGATTAGTTTTGCTTTTTTTTTTTTTAACTTTATAAACTCAATTAGATGATGAATATAAATGCTTCTATGCCTTGCTTACATCTTAAAAAGATTCTGCCAGGCAGTTGCGTGTGACTGCAATTCTCCGATTTTCAAGGCCATATAAAATTGTACGCATCAAGATAGCACAATTTTATTTCTCTGTTCAAGTACTGAACTGCCAAATTGTCTTCCAAAGTGGCTGAAGCATTTCGCTTCCCATCAATGTGTCAGCGTTCCCACTTCGGAACATTTTTACCACTTGCGCCTGTCTGTCTTTAAAATCACAGGGCTTGCAGTGGGGATGAAGTCTTGGGTCAGTGTGGTTTTGATGTGCATTTCCCTAATAATTAATGATACTGAACATCTTTTCGTGTGGTAGGGGGTCACTGGTGTATCTCCTCCGGAGAAACAGCTTTTTAGTTAGGTCCATTGTCTTTTAATTATTGAGTTGTAGGGCATCTTTGTATATTCTAGATACCAGGCCACTATCAAATATACAATTTGCAAATATTTTCCCCCATCCTGTGTCATTTCATTTCTCACCTAAAGAGGTGTCTGTAGAAATACAAATGTTTTTAATTTTAATGAATTCCAATTGTCGGTTTTTCTCATTCATGAACTGAGCTTTTGCTGTCATATATTAGAATGCTGTATTCAACACCCCAAGTCACAAAAATTTTCTGTTTTCTTCTACTAGTTTTAGGCTTTAACTCTTACAGTTGTGTCTATGATGCATTTTTGTTAATTTCTGAGGATGATAACAGATAGGATTCCAAATTCATTCTTTTTCCTGTGTATATCCAGTTGTCTTAAGACCATTTGCTAAAAATACTGTTTCCGGGGCGCCTGGGTGGCTCAGTGGGTTAAAGCCTCTGCCTTTGTCTCAGGTCGTGATCCCAGGGTCCTGGGATCGAGCCCTTCATTGGGCTCTCCGCTCAGTGGAGAGCCTGCTTCCCTCTCACTCTCTGCCTGCCTCTCTGCCTATTTGTGATCTCTGTCTGTCAAATAAACAATAAAAAACTCTTTAAAAAAACAAACAAATAAAACAAAACACTTTCTTCCCCACTGAATCATCTTGGCACCCCTGTTGAAAATCAGCTGGCCACGTACGGATTTATTTCTAGAGTCTCAATTCTATCCCATTGCGATGGAATATCCTTATGCCAGTACCACTCTCAATTATACAGGCTGGTAGTAAGTTTTAAATTTCAAAGGGTGAGTCGTCCAATTTCTTCTTTTTTATTAAAAATTACTTTAGCTATTCTGGGTCCCTTGAATTTCCTTATGAATTTTTTTTTTTTTTTTTTTTAGATTTTACTTATTTGAGAGAGAGAGGGAGGGAGAGAGCACAAGTTGAGGGGGAGGGGCAAAGGGAGAAGAAGCAGACTCCTTGCTGAGCAGGAAGCCTGACATGGGCCCCAAGCTCAGGACTGTAGATCATGACCTGAGCCAAAAGTAAATGCTTAACCGACTGAGCCACCCAGGCGCGCTCCATCATATTAACTTTATGGTCAGCATGTTAATTTCTGCAAAGAAACCATCTTGGAACTTGATAAAGATGGCATGAACTCTAAAACGATTGGGGGAGTATTGCCATCTTAACAATACATTTTCTGATTCACAAACACAGAGTGTTTTTGTATTTATTTAGATCTTTAGTTTCTCTCAACAATGTTTTACAGTTTACAGTGTACAGGTCTTATGCTATTTTGTTAAATTTATTCCAAGTATTTTATTCTTTTTAATACTAACTTCACATGGAATTATTTTATTTCAGTTTGCGTTATTCATTGCTAGTATATAGAAATATAGTTGATTTTTGTATTGGGATCCTGTATCCTGCTATACCGATAAACTTATTAGTTTGTAATAGATTTTAATGAATTTCTTCAGGTTTTATAAATATATGGTATCATCTGCAAATATAGTTTTACCTATTCCTTTTATTCCTTCTTACCTGACTGCTGTGGCTAGAACCTCCTAGTATCAGAATCTGATACTCACTAGAGGTGGCAATTATTTCCTAAGTATTAAAAATATTTAAAATTTCATTTTATAATCTCTAGTTCTTTATATTCCCTCTTTGATGAGACACTGTTGTCATAACTCTTCTTAAATACTGTAAATATTGGCACCCGGGTGTCTCAGTTAAGTGTCTGCCTTCGGCTCAGGTCATGATCGCAGGGTCCTGGGATCGAGCCCCATATTGGGCTCCCTGCTTAGTGGGGAGCCTGCTTCTCCCTATCTCTGTCCCTCCACCACACCCCCAATTTATACGCTCTGTCTCTCTCTCTCAAATAAATAACATCTTTAAAAAAATTTAGATATGGTTTCCACTAGTACTTTAAACATATTTATAATAGCAGATTTAAAGTCATTGTCTACTAAGTCTAAATTCCAAGCCCCATCAGGGAAATTTTCTGTTGACAAAAATCTGTTTCTTCGTACATCACAAAAATTTCTTAGCATGTTTCATATTTTTTTTTGTGGAAACTGGACATTTTAGGTAATATTTTAACAGTTCTGGTATCAGATCTGTCCCACACCAAAGGTTAATTAGGTTGCCGATTTTTGTTTTCTTGCTTCTAGTTACTGAATGGCTTTCCTGGCCTAATTATGTAGATTCTGTTTTCTCTGACATGTGTAGCCACTGAGGTTTTACTAGCTGTTTTTGTTTGTTTGTTTTGTTTTGTTTTTTACCTTTAAGTTCTTGATTTATTTTTTAAGTTTGACTTCCTGTAAGTCACCCATGAGTCAGAACAATTTTGAGTCTGAAGGGTTCTTTAAAAGTGTTGCCTAGAGTCAGCTGCCTAGAAGTCACCTGTAGAAGGGAGTCTGTTGAAATAGTTACACCTTCAAACTTTAGTTTACAACACAGGATTGGATTTCACGTTTTGCTTGTGAGAGGCCTCAGGGTCAGCTCCACGTGAGTGACTGGGGCCTTCTTCTGATGCACGTGCACAGCCTCACAGACCCCCGGGAATCTGTCAGACATTCTCAAGTTCCTGCTGGTCATCGAGTAGCATCCAGGATTTCCTTTTAAATTCCAAGGCAGCTCTTGTTGGCCACCACTGAAATCACAGCCTTAGGCAGTCTCCATGTTGCCTGGCATGGGGTTCGGGTTTTTTGTTTGTTTTTTCACAGAGCTGAGTTGAGTCCAAATACCCACACCACCTAGGGAATAGAGATTTCCCAGGGAGCTTCAGGTTGGGACAAAGTGTTTACTGTACTCTCAGTGGAGTTCTAAAAGTCTGCTCTCCCTGATGGTAGCAATGCCACCTGCCTTTGCCAACAGTTCCAATGACAGAGCCCCCAGATGAAATGTCACAGGACCCACGGTCTTACCCAGGTTCAGCAGTCTCTCTTGCACAGAAGACTTCCAGTTTTTTCTTGGGCTTAATTCCCAATGTTCTGAAATGGCTGAGCTTCCTTTTCTGTCTTCTTGCTGTTTTAGCAAGAGAGCGAGCTTATAGAGATCTTCTCTCTGCCGTTCCTGAAGTCAATCACTATATAGGATTTTAATACTTTGAGACTCACTGAGACTTGTTTCACAGTCCAGCAAATGGCCTACTGTCCTCCATCCTGTGCGTATTCTTGGAAAACATATTCATCCTATGATGGCTGAATGTGGTGCTTTGCAGTCAGCTGGGTCATGTCATGTTGCTCTAATCTTCCATATATCTATACTAATATTTTGGTCTGCTTATTCTACTAATGAGAATGGGGAGTTAAAATCTCCAAATATGAATATGGATTTGTCTATCTCTCCCTTTAGTTCTGTCAATTTTTAGCTCATGTATATTACAGCTATGAGATCAGACCTTCCTGCATCCTCGTACTTACAGTGTGCATCTTGTTCAGAGTATACGCTTGAGTCTTGTGTTGTTAACTGCCTGACAACCTTTTTTTTTTTTTTAAGATTTTATTTATTTGACAGACAGAGAACACAATTAGGCAGAGAGGCAGGCAGAGAGAGAGGAAGGGAAGCAGGCTCCCTGCTGAGCAGAGAGCCTGATGCGGGGCTGGATCCCAGGACCCTGGGATCATGACGCAAGCCGAAGGCAGAGGCTTTAACCCACTGAGGCACCCAGGCGCCCCAAACTTTGTCTTTTATAACTAGAGTGTATTTTCAGTTTTTTGTTGAAAACTGGATATTTTATGCTTAACAACACCAGCGGATCCCTGCCTCTCTTCCCCCTCCCCCACAAACAACTGTTAAGTTTATGTGATACAGTTTTCAATCTAGTTGTTTCTCCTTTATGTCTTTCATCTTTTCTTAGATTCTTCTGGATTATTTTTGGTTTTGTTTTTTTTAAATCATGCCTCCTATATTCATTTTTTACTTATACCTTATTCTTCAGTTAGCCAACATTCAGTACATCATTAGTTTTTTTTTTTTTTTAAAGATTTTATTTATTTATTTGACAGAGACAGATCACAAGTAGGCAGAGAGGCAGGCAGAGAGAGAGAGAGGAGGAAGCAGGCTCCCGCTGAGGAGAGAGCCCGACTCGGGACTCGATCCCAGGACCCTGAGATCATGACCTGAGCCGAAGGCAGCGGCTTAACCCACTGAGCCACCCAGGCGCCCCATATCATTAGTTTTTGATGTAGTGTTCAACAATTCATTAACATTGCATGTAGCACCCAGTATTTTTTTCTCTCATTCTTTTAATTGCCACTCTGGATACTACAATGTGCATCTTTGAAGTTTTACTTTCCTTCCAATTTATATTTTTTACTGCTTTTACAAGTTTAAATCCATTTCCCCCTCTTTCACCCTTTATATGCCATTGTTACCACGTATTTGACTTCTCCATATATTATGTATGCTATGAGGAAGTTATTGTGTTTTTTAATCAATATTCACCCAAATGTTCAGACTTACTAGGGCTTTGCATTCGTTCCAGCCATTATATGCTGTAATCAGGGTCATTTTCCTCCTACCTAAGTTACTCCCTTTGCTGAATCTTAGTAGTACAGGTCTACCAGCAATAAATTCTATCAGCTTTTGTCAGTATGAAAAAAATATTTCACTTTTATTTTTAAATGATATTTTCAAAGGGTAAAGAATTCCAGGTTGGCCTTCTTTGTTTGTTTTTTCAAATATATCATTAAATATATCATTCTACTGTCCTTTGAGTTCATACCCGCTCTTGTAAAATCTGTCAATATTACTGTTGTTCCCTGGAAAATAACCTTTTCTATCTGGTTGCTTTTGAGATTTTTTCCTTGTTGTGTTATAATTTAGAGGCATGGCTGAAATTCCAACCTATGATTTTCCTTTTCTTCTTACGGTTCATGGAGTTTTAGGAATTTTTAATTCCTCTATTATTTTGGAAAATTATTCTGCCCTATTGTCTCTCTCCTCCTCTTTGGGACTTCTTTTATACATACATTATACTGTTAATTTGGCCCAGTATGTCTCTTAAGTGTTGTTCTGTTCCTTAGGCTCATATATGGTAAAGACTATTAACATCTTCTGTTATGTTAATAACTTCTTTATCTCTGATAACTTTCTCTCTTAGAAGTCTGTCTAGGCTGAAATTAATACAGCTTCACCAGCTTTCTTTTCATTAGGGTTAGCATGGTCTATTTTTCTCCATCTATTACTTTTAATCTTTATGTGTCTTTATTTTTTTTTTTTTAAAGATTTTATTTATTTATTTGACAGAGAGAAATCACAAGTAGATAGAGAAGCAGGCAGAGAGAGAGAGGGAAGCAGGCTCTCTGCGGAGCAGAGAGCCCGATGTGGGACTCGATCCCAGGACCCTGAGATCATGACCTGAGCCGAAGGCAGCGGCTTAACCCACTGAGCCACCCAGGCACCCAATGTGTCTTTATTTTTAAAGTGGGTTTCTTTCCTCCTTTTTGGAGATCTGAGTTTCTAATCTGTATTACTCTTCTTCTCTTTAAACAATTTCTTTTAATATTTGTTTGTCAGGTTTACTGGCAACAAATTCCCTCAATTTTTGTCTGAGGAAGCCTTGCAAAGGGTACAGAATTCTAAGTTGGTGTTGTCCCCCCCCACCAATACTAAAAATGTCTCACTCCATTTGAATGGCTTATGAAGGTAAGTTTAATTACTTTTGTTCCTCTATAGGTAAGTTGTTTCCCCTCACCCCCCAGCTTCTTTAAAGATTTTTTATCTTTGATTTTCTGTAATTTGAAAACAATATACCAGGTATTATTCTTTTGATATTTATCCTGTTTGGTGTTCCTCCGTGAGCTTCCTGGATCTACAGTTTGGTGTCTGATATTAATTTGAGAAAATTCTCAGTCATTACTGTCTCAAAATATTTATTCTGTTCCTTCTTGTTTTCTTTTTCTGGTATTCCTTCTGTAGTTGTCCATAGTCCTTGGATATTCTGTTCAGTTTTTCTGTCTTTGTTTTTCAGTTTTGAAGATTTCTGTTGACATATCCTCAAGCTCAGAGATTCTTTCTTCAGCTGTGTCCAGCCTGCTCATGAGCCCACTGAAGGCATTTCTGCTATAGTGTTTTAGATTGTGAGTATTCATTTTTGTTTTATTATTTTAGGATTTCCACCTCTCTGCTTACATTGGCCATCCATTTGCCCATCCATTCTTGTATATTATCTACTTAACCCAATAGAGCCCTTGCCATATTTATCATACTTAAGTTCCCAGTCTGAAAATTCCAACATCCCTATCTGATTCTGATAGCTTGCTCTGTCCAAATTGTATTTGGATTTTTACCTTTTGGTTTTTTTACCTTTTGGTATGCCTTGCAATTTTTTATAGATAGCCAGACATGATGTACCAGGTAAAAGAAACTACTGTAAATAGGCCTTTAGCAATGGTGTGAGGTGTGAGGGGAGAAGTGTTATACATCCTGTGATTAGATCTCAAGTCTTTCGGTGAGACTGTGCGCAGGACTACAAACTTCACAAGTGTTTCTCAGGTTGTTTTTTGGTTTGTGTGTTTTGGTTTGGTTTTGTTTTGTTTTTGCCTCTCCCTTTGGTGGGAGAATGACTAGAGCTAACCGAAGTTGAGTATTTCCCTTCCCACAGGTTAGTTAGGCTCTGATAAATCCTCAGCCCATAAGGTTCTGGTTAACTAGTTTCTCCTGGGGGCAGCCTTGTTAAAAAGAGGAAAGTGCTCTTGTGTATTTAAGCATGGTTCCTTTTCCTTGACCCCTGAGGAAAGCATTTTCTCCGCTATTTATTTATTTATTTCCTTTTTTTTTTTTTTTAAAGATTCCATTTATTTATTTGACAGAGAGATCACAAGTAGGCAGAGAGGCAGGCAGAGAGAGAGAGGGGGAAGCAGGCTCCCCATCAAGCAGAGAGCCTGATGCCAGGCCTGAGCAAAGGCTTAACCCATTGAGCCACCTAGGTGCCCCTCCGCTATTTCTGAGGAAATCTGTCAAGCTCCCAGAGGTGAATCTCACAAACTTGGGGGGTGGGGGAGCTCCTTATGTCTGGGCCTCCCTGGGGTTTTTAATTCTCAGAGTTATCCTCCAGCAAATTGCCAACCACGGTTCAGGCTTCCCTACCCCAGCACTGATTCTAGGCAGTGGCTCCAAGTTTCCCCTTGTGCATCTCTGCTCCAGTAAGTCATTACTTCCTGTATTTGCCTGTGGCTCCATTCTTAGTGGGACCAGTTGCCCTGTGTCCTCATCTCTCTCACAGATCCTAGAAGAGTTGATTTTTCAGTCTGTTCAGCTTTTTACTTGTTAGGACAGAATGATGGCTTCTGGGCTCCTTAACATGCAGAACCAGAAGCCATACTATTATCTATATTTTTTCCCCCTCTCTTTGTTTCAGTTTGGATATTTTCTATTTTTCTGTCTTCAAGTTCACTACCCTTTTCTGTCATGTCCAATCTGTTCTCAAACCACCCTAGAAGCTTTTAATTTAATCAACTGCATTTCCCAGTTCTAGTTCTTTTCTATGTGTTCTAGTTCTATGTTAAAATTACCCAACCATTTTTGTCCATCTCCCCTTCTATTTCTTTTAAACCATCTTTATTTTAAAGACTTTGTTAAATCTAACATCAATATTGTACATAGGTCTCTTTCTAGTGTCAGTTTTTCTTATCAATAACACGTTCCTGCCTCTTCATGTTTTATTGGTTTTTGCTGTATGCCAAACACTACATATAAAAGAATTTTGTAACTGTATGTATATTCCATTGCCCCTAATGCCAAACATAATGTACTTTAAAAGTAGGTATCGGTGTTGTTCTGTTACTGCTATGTTGTATTTGTATCTTTCATCTAAAATATTTTGAAGTGTTCTATAATCTTTTGAATTAAAGAAAATTCCTTAATTAGTAGGAGTGGTGAAAAGGGTCAAGCAAGTCAAAAGGAACAAATTTATAGTTATAAAATAAATCAAGGGGATGTAATGTACAGCATGATGACTACAGTTAATAATACTGGATTGTATATTTGAAAAGTGCTAGTAGAGCAGAGCTTAGTTATCACAGGGAAAAAAAACTGTGACTATGTATGGTGACAGATGTTAACAAGACTCACTGGAGTGATCATTTGGCAATACACACAAATATCAAATCACTGTTGTACACCGAAACTAATATACTGTTATATGTCAATTATACCTTAAATAAATAAGTAAATACATGGGAAAAATTCTATTAGAATGACTTACTAGGATATTATTAGGTTTTTTCCACTCTCACAGGAAGATTTTTTTTTCTCTCTCTGTAATTGCCACACTGCGAAAGAATACCCTTGCCATAGAATTTTCCCTTGTTCTGAATATGTGAATCTGGATCTTCAACTTGGTTAAGTAGTTGTGTATTTTATTCCTGAATCCCTAGTGCCTAACCAAATGCCTGGTACATAGTGGATGTTCATAAAGTGTTGTGAAAGAATGAGCAATGGTCAACTAACAGTCAATCCAAATCACTTAGTCATGTTAATTTACGACGTATAAAATGGTATTCAAAATTAGCTCTAAATGTATAATGAAAAAATTGTGCACTACCATACACTTGGAGACCTCTCCCCCATTTAAATCATAAAGAATGGCTTCTTACCAGCTCTTCTTAGACCCATATGGTGAGTTAGGGATACAGAAGATGACCTTTGCTTCGGGATTGTCAGTAGATTTGAACTAAAAGGCCCATTTAGATAGGATCCTTGACTAAAAGGGAAAGATAACAGATTAAAAATTTTAAACATGGGAAATTTCCTCTTTTTTATTCATGATCTTCAGTTCAACTAGGAAACATCTGCTTATACAATCGGAGTTTAGACATCTATCTAGTGCTTAAAGCCTAAAGCAGGGGCCAGAAATGCTCTCTGTAAAGAACCAAGTAGTAGAAACTTTCAGCCTGGCACTTATTCGACCCTGCCATTGTAGCATACAAGCAGTCACAAAATACTAATAAACAAATAAATATGATTGTGTTTCAATGTAATTTAAACAAACAAACAAACAAACAGTAATGGACCACATTAGGCCCGAAAGCTGTAATTTGCTAAACACTGGTACAAAGCAGGTTATCAATACCACCTGGAGCACTTCTTAAAACACAAATTGCTAGTTCTATCCCCAGGATTTCTGGTTCAGGAGGTCTGGGCAGGGCCAGTAATCTGCATTTCTAGTAAGTTCTTAGGTGATGCTAACACTGGGGGGTCCCAGGACCTCACTGAGAATCACTGGCCTAATACATACAGTTTTCACTATTTCCTGCTCCCTCTCTTCACAACTATTGATTATCCATTAACTACCGCCATTTCCTATAACTGAAATATTTATTGTAGGTTTTAGAGCTCTTACAAAGAAATTAAACACAGGTAGGCAATCACACACTACAGCAATGTGATACGTAAAATGCAATTTAAGATTACATATTTGGAAGATTTCCAAAACCAAGCATGTAGCAAGTACACCATAAATTTTACCTTTTCTTCGATATTCACTAGGCTTTTTTCCTCTGTCGACTCCTCATGGGGACACTTTGCCACAGGCTCAAGGACAAATCCAGATTCTCTACTTTTCACTGTTTTTTAGTGGAGGCTAATATCTCAATAAGCTCTTCTCCAACTGCTTCATCTTTTCTGTACTTCCATACCCCATGACTCAAGGAAGGCCTATTTTCTCTGGGACCTAAAAGGTTTTTGTTCATGTCTCTATTACATTTACACATAGCGTATTATAATTTCACTGGTTACGATAATTTTCCCTCATTATTTTGTCATTTTCTTTGGGGCTTTAACACATCTCTCTAAATTCCTGGTGGAAATAGCACGGTGCCTGATCGAGATGTTCAACAGATACTTGTGGAATAAGCGAATGATCTTCTCTTTAGGTTCCTAGTCTCAATTTCCTACAGAACAAATCATTTTTGCTCCCCAGATTTGGGCGAGTGGGCTTTTTTTCTTTCATTAACTCTTGCTTTGAGGGTCTCCTTGGACATTTTTCTAGAAATGTGGTTTGTTCTATAATCCTACGGGAGCAAAAAATTCTGTATTACAAAAAGAGAAGGCATGTAAAACCAGTTAGCAACCCTTAAAACTTCCTTCTTGACACTAACAAAAACTGTAACAGCAGCACTATTTCAAGGATCTATTATGAAACATTCATTGTTTTAGGTAGTTTACATACTTTTATCTTTTTTAGTCTATTTAACAGGTAAGGCTTCAAGAGGCTAAGTGATGTCTCCCCTTTCACACAGCTCAAACTCACAGCGGCAGAGCTAAAATTCAACCTCTAATTTCTTTTCACTCTAACAGGAGAAAGCATTTACTTTCTACCTGTTTTTAAAAGGCCTTGCCCGCACCTTCCATGAAACAATTCTGATTCTAGCTCTGTGTTTCTCAATCTGTAAAATTAGAGATTTAGAGGTAGGGACTTTTTTGTTTGTTTCTTTTTGGTATCAGGGGTAGAATTTAGTGATTTATCACTTGCATGTAACACCCAGTGCTCCCCTAATGCCCATCACCCAATTGCCCCATCCCCTCATCCACCTTCCCTCCAAGAGGTAAGAACTTTCCAATTAGCCATAATCGCGCCTCAGATAAACCTCATTGGCTACGATACTGCCACTACACAAAGCATGAGGTAAGAACTTTTAACATCTAACTTTTAGAGTCTATCGTATTTTTTTTTCTCAAGCCAGTAGTAATGATAATTTGATGATGTCACAAAAAGAGGCAATATGCAAATAATACCACCCAATAAACTCATGTCTCTGCTCAAGCTCAATCATTCTTTGTATCAGAGTACTCCCTGCTCATATGTCAAGTCGGGGAAGACTAGGAAGGCACAGCAAGAATATCACTCAGGGGTATACTCAAACATAAATCTGTGTACTCTTAGTTTACTCCCTAATTAACATTCAAAACACGGAAAGGACTTCTCCTTTTCAAAACAAACACACTGCATTGCTCCACAGTCTCCTACTTTGATTCAAGCTTTTCTAATAATTAAGTATACTATACATTCAGTTAGCTGTTGAGAATTGAGAGGTACAGGTCAAATTACAGGTTTTTCAGCTGAGTTGTAGAATTGTCTCATTAATTCCTGGCCTACAACCAGATAGATGTACACTCCAATGAGATTATCTAAAACAACACTGAAGAAGGCAGAGGACAAAAAGGACAGGAACCTCAAGGTTTATTAATAGTTCGTAAGAGAATGACTGAAGTCAGATTTGGGAATCATTACAAGAGACTGTCAAAAGTTATGGTCACAGAATTAAGCCATGTGTTAAGAGTCTGACTTTTAGACAACCAACACAAATGACCTTGATAAGGTCTGGATCAGCTTGTGTGGTTGTGGGCATGTGTGAGAAGCTGTGCAAACGTGTTGGCTATCTGATGCCTAGATTCACAGAGCTATTCTCTCGAGAAACTGAGTGAGATGACACCCATTAGCCCTCTTGAATGTCAGCAGTACAAACAGGGTCCAGGCACTGGTATCAATCTCTAGTAAATTATGAGACACGGAATTGAGAAGCTGGTTCCCTAGTACATTATTTAGGGAACGTAGTTCCTACCAAATTTTTAGACTGAATTACAGAGCATTTATAGAGATGAAGGATGAACTGAGGAACAGGTTAAAGGCAAGTCTCTTCAGTGTAGGGGTGAAAAGCCTACACAGGTGAAAGCCTAGGCAGTTTTGGAAAATGAAGACTTGCCTATTTTTCCCCAGGGAAAGTCTGTTCCGAGGAAGTGAGCTTTGAGCTCTAAATACATGCTCTGTTTGTCCATAGGGAGGGATGGGTCCCAGCAGTCAGTCCCAGGATACAAGTTTAGCCATTTTTTAACCATAGCTACTAACCCTGAAAATTCAGAGATGGGTAATTTAATTGTCAGCTAACCCAAGAAAGCATTATCCCACATTTCCTGGAACTTCTTCACCAGAGAACCTTCATCTGAAACGTCCACAAAAAGCATCCACTATCATAATCTAATATGGACACCATACCCCCTGCAGGACATTTGTTCAGCAGCTGTTTATCCTCAAAGATCCATTTTAATGCAATCAAACTCATCACAGTCATTGAGCAGGCCTCAGAAGAGCATTAATGACTAACACAGGGTAGAAAGTGAAAGTGCCATAAAAGAGGCAAAGAAAAGGTGTTAAGGAGATTCAGAGGTGAAACAGAGCACTTCTCCTTGGAAACCAAGGAAGGAGGAAAGCGGGGTGTTAGTCTTAAAGTGAAAAGACCTGGTCCGGGGAGAGAGAACAACTATGATGGGGGCGGGGGGGGGGGGGGGGGGGGGGGGGGGTTATGGGGGGAACAGGATGCACAGAAGCAGATAACTAGAGGGAAGAGCAAATAGTTAAACTTGACTGGAGTTTCAGATAAATAGGGAAAGACTGATGTATTTTGGTGTTGTAAAGCAATGGCCCTCTTTATTAAAATTTCAAATTCTGTATGAGATGAAGAGTAATTAAACTCTTCAGGTGGGTAATACAGTGGCTATTCAAATAGTGTAACTCTTCTTACTTGTGGTTTTTCTTCCTTTAGATTCCTTTTATCTTAGCTATCCTAAGATTTATAACACTTGGCTTTTTTCTCCAGACAAAGCTTGAAGAAAAGCAAGATTAAATCCTATATCACTCTTCACTCAAACAAGGTGGGCTGGAAACTATAAGTCAGCTTAATTTTCAAATGAGTTAAACTAAAAACAAAATTATCAGAAAAAGTTCAAGGAAGGGTTTAACTCAGTCACTGCTGTTTTCACCTAGAGAGCTTTCCAAGTCATTTTTTTCTTTTCTCATTCTTTGCAAGACTGTTCATGTCTTCTAGTTTGTTTAATCATTCCAAGTAAGGGTGCAGCTTTGTCAGGAGGGAGTAACAGGGTTTCAACTCCCAGGCCAGGAATTTAGGTACTATTCTAGAGGCATTGGTAAAGGGTCCAAAAACTTACTGACTAGTAACACTGTGTCATCAAGGTTTTGTTTAAGGAAGATTTGTGGTGGGAGGCTAGGAGATGGATCAGGCGGTGAAGGATATGAGAAATGGAGAGGCCAATGGAGAGGAAAGCCGCCCAGGTGAGGAGTCAAGAAAGCACGAAACAGTGTCAGCAAAGTGATAAAGGAGAAAAGGGAGCAGAGAGGAAACGAGGCGCAGACACAGACCCGACAACCGGTACCTAGAGGATAAGATA
Organism: Mustela erminea; assembly: GCF_009829155.1. Classification (NCBI taxonomy): domain Eukaryota; kingdom Metazoa; phylum Chordata; class Mammalia; order Carnivora; family Mustelidae; genus Mustela; species Mustela erminea. Next base: position 69,124,663 of record NC_045622.1, on the reverse strand, counting down.
CCAGGACGCAAGGTAACACCAAGTTTTCTAGCTAAATCCATTTTTTAAAGCAACCACAAAACTAGAGGGTAGCACCAGTGTGACAGAAAATAAGGGCAGAAAAACAGTAACATGAAAAAGCGCCTGGAGGGATGAGAAATTTCATTTCGGTCAGAGCTTCAGGGACTGAGAGGTTCACTACTGGAACGGTGTCGAAAACACAGTCAGGGTTATTTAAATCACAGTCAGAGAAGCTATCATCAGAATCTAGGGCTGCCTTCAAAGCAAGACGCAAAAATGCAGGGCACGTGACCTCCGTTTTGGGGTACTCTGATCAAGTCAAGATGAATGCCTCATGATTCCAGATTCATAAGTCTCTCTGGTTAAAACTACTAAAGCCTACAGGTTCCTACAGCAAACACTACCATACATGAAAGATCTGCAGCTGTGCTGTCTAATATGGTTGCCACACAGGTCTAGATGACAGTCCTATGTGGCCCTTTGCATTTTAGTTAAATTAATTAAATGAAATTTAAATTTGGTTCCTTAAACATACCAGACACACTTCAAGTCATCAATAGCCACACGTAGCGAGGGGCTACCATACTGGACAGTGCGGAAAGAAAACATTCCCATCGTCACAGAAATTTCTTCCTTTTTTTTTTTTTCCCCATCACAGAAATTTCTATTGGACGGCACTGACCTAGAAACTTGAGTTTCAAAAGGGATAGTGGTTGTAAATGCTTCATACACTCCTTACCCAAAGTACACTTAGAAACTTATTACTGAGAAGCTACAGCTTCTAAAAGAATTACTTCTAGCCTTATCTCTTTCAAGGAGATGTTGCATAATACCATGAATTACTTTATTCTCCAAGTTTCTAAATCTTTTGAAGCATATGACTTTGTTTTAATGAGAGCTAAGTAATTATATCAAATCTGTAAACAATTTACTTTTAAATGAACATTCCTCAGAGTTAATTTTCTTTGGACTGTGTTCTATTTTAACATCAATCATCTTAAACCAGCAGGATAAAAGTGACCCTTACTCACTGTATCAAGTGTTTAACTTCAAGTGTACTGCTTTTACATCAGTGTGATTTTTGAAAGATTAAAAAGCAATCGTTTTCATCATTCTTTTTTAAACCAAACAGTATTCTCAAGATGATACTTCCTATGGTTAAGAAATACATCATATTTTCAGTTCCTATCATTGCTGACTTCCCCATATCCTGCTTCCATTAAAAAACAAAAACCAAAAAAGCCCCCCAAAACCCATAACTGTCATGTTTAGATCCTCAGCAAGCTCTGCATTCCTGGGACTATACTTTTTATACATCAATCTTTTCCTATTTTATATACCATTTCACTCAATTTTTCTTTTATTAAAAAAATGTTTTCATCTACTTGAATATATTATAAAAAATTCAAATTAAAAAATCACACAAGAATCTGGAACATTATAATTATTTGATCCCATTTCCTATATAAACCTTAATACTTAACGGATAACAGACAAATCCATATGATCCAATCCTGCCATCTGCTGTTTCAAATGTGCAACTACACAGCTCGAGCTCATGAAGTACACACGTGCCCAGTAACAACAGTGGTTTAACAGAAAGTTTAAACTACTTCCAAGTCTGTTAACACAGTCAGATGAGTGACAAAGAGAAGTTGGTAACTCTCACAGGAGATCACTATGTTTCCTGGCTATTAAAAAACAAAGCACTGAATCCTTTGCGATGAGGGTATATGGGTATATTTACATTCAGAAAATTCCAGGCCCTGCATTTTCCCAGTTGCTGATGCCCTTCATGTGCAGGATTAGCACGGGTCAGTTCCAAGGTGATCCTCAAGTGACTACAGAATGTATGAGTCGTCTCAGTCCTCCAGCAACAGCAGCGTTTGGAAGAGTTTTGCTGCCTTGGAATATGAGCCCTGAGAATGCTGCTCCTCGTCTAACTGACTAGTCAGTACTCTGTTAACCCATCTTCCAACACAGCGCACTAGATGGGTAGGATTGCCTCCATACTGGCCACTGATACGGATTTTAAGCTTTCCCATTGCCCTGTCCTAGATTGACCCTATCCTCCTTAAACTGCCTCCCTGACTTCGTAAGGCCTCAGCAGGCCTTGTACCCAATGTACTTCACTTTCTGGAGAAGGTAGGTTAGCTTCCTTTTAAGAATCAGTCTCTCTACCACACCTTATTACGACCCACGCTGTTCTACGTCTAAAGTACTTCAACTTGTTCCTTTCTGCTTTTAGCTATTTCAGACTTCATTCAACAGAGACAAAATGGATGTACTTGACACAAGTTTCTTTAAAAGACGGGGGACCTTACCTTGAAATGCCAAAGTCTTGATGTGGCCTCTTGCCATTACTGCGTTCCCACCTTGAAGAAGGCTGTTCTGCGGGAGGCAGACCTGAGGTTGCAGAGCTCCTCCTCAGCTGTGGAGCTGGTAAGCCATTCCTACTGTTTAGTCCCTGTTGAATAATTTAACAATGGTTAAGACTGTCACCCCTTCAGTTACGCTGTACATGTATTCGTAAAGACAACATGTGAAAATATCAATACAAAGTCTATCTTTAACATGTACAAGAGAAATAAAACATTTTACTCTGAAAATACCTCATATTGACTCCAAATTTCACATTCTACACTGTTGTTCTGTTTAGTGTTCCTCCCACTAAAAAATGATTTCTGAACTCCCTACAATTTAACAAGATCTTTATTCTTTTATACACTTTACTCCCTCATTTCATGAGAAATAAATACTTGATAGTTTCAAAGGCTAATATGAAATATTTACCCTGAAAATCAACTACAGAGTTCAAGCTTAGGATCAGGGACTATAAGACCTATATACTAAACCTTTTTTATTTTCAGTATAAGTCTAATGTACATAGGGTTAACCTGGAGAAACTGAAAGATTCAGAGCTATCTTTCCAATTAGCAATTAAACTCAGAACACCATTAGTATTAATATTTTACCTTAATTTTTAAAAATATTCTAAACTGGTCCAAATATCGATTAACCAATGTCTTCTTATTTATTTATTTATTTTTTTAACCACTGAATAGGTGTTTTACTGAGATTTACATAAAACAGTCTTGACTTCTTCTGAATTTCCCCCACTAACAAACACTGAAACCATCTCAGAGATAAATATCTCCTATGTTTAAGTTTCCCAAGCATGTCGATTTTGTAAAGGTTCATAGTGAGTTAGACTCACAGTGAAAACGTCCTTTGTGGAACATAATCCTTTCTGGCAATAATTTAGGTCCGTACAGTCTCTTAACACATACATAAGACATTTACATTAAATTATCTTTTATGACTCCCCTTTCCTTACTAATTATCTTTTCATAAATGGCTATTGTTCTTTTCTGGAGTAGTATCAGGCTTTTTCTATTCTTTCCCAAAAGCAGAGACAAATTCAATGTGAAATTCAAGAAAGAAATTTAAAGAACACAAAGAAAAGAAATAAGGGTTACTTCCTGGTTCCTCTAGGACTACTCCTATCAGTAGATTCCAGTACCAAAAACAAGCCTGATTAACTAGAATGTCCAGGAAATGAGGCACTTGGGTATACTGTTTCACTGATATTGTTTAAAATGTTTCTAAAATGTACCAGAACACTTTTTTTAAACACAGTAAACATAGTGACAAACATAATATTGATAATAGTAAGATTTTTCTGATTAAGACTTTTAAGAATTACTATTTTTGTGTCAAGTATACTGCAATTGAAAAGAGAAAAAACCTATTGAAAACATCAAATGTCAATAGAAAATACAAAGAACAACTTACCAAGTGAAAGCTAACTCAAGAATATATTAGCATTATTTTGTTGATGAATTTATTACTGTCATTTTTAGATACTTGTGATTAACCTATTTCTCACACGCAGAGTGCTAAAAAGAATGCCTAACTAAGTAACATTGTTAATTGGATTTAAAATAAGGCAAGTACTACTGTATTTATTTCTTATAAATAAAAGCATCACATAATCACCTGTTGTCTAGATTTGTGATCAGTAATTATCAAACTTTAGCCCTAACTGGACTTAATTTTTCAACATTTCTACATCCTAATGCTGCGAACACAATGAAATGAACTGATCAAAATCCTTTCAAAATGATATTTAACTTTTTAAAAGTTCTATATACATCATTACAAGGAACAAAATTAACTGATTTGAATTTTATCTTCTCTTGATTGGTTTCTTTACCTGTAGAATAAATAAATCTAGAATAATCTTTAAAATGTTCTTATTAAGTTTATTATTTGTTATTGATAAAGATATTGATTAGTCAAATAAAGCAATTTCAATTGCACTCTGAACAAGCATAATGTAAACCTACTTAGAATAGTATTTATTATTTCTTAAAGAAAATCCTGTTTTGAAGCACTGATATTAAAAAATAATAATAACCCCATATTTAATTATGGAAAAATCAATGTCTCTCTAGTGTGTGTAAAGGGGGCAAAACAGAGATCAAAAAGAAAGTTAAAGTTTAGGGCGCCTGGGTGGCTCAGTGGGTTAAGCCGCTGCCTTCGGCTCAGGTCATGATCTCAGGGTCCTGGGATCGAGTCCCGCATCGGGCTCTCTGCTCGGCAGGGAGCCTGCTTCCCTCTATCTCTCTCTCTCTCTGCCTGCCTCTCCGTCTACCTGTGATCTCTCTCTGTCAAATAAATAAATAAAAATCTTAAAAAAAAAAAAAAAAAAGCATCTTTAAAAAAAAAAAAAAAGTTAAAGTTTAAAATAATGCTATGCAATTCATAAAACAAATATTATAATGATCAATTCTTTGTGGTTCAATAAGAATATTCCTGGATTCTAAATCATACAACAGATTAATGACATGACAGGACCACTAGTTTGTTATACAAGCCTGGACTTAAATTTGTGTTGTTCTGTATTTAAAAACAATAACAATAATGATAAATAGTTGTGCTGATGAAATTTTAACTGCTGGTTCTACAAAGTTACTTAGAATAAAAGCTGAACACTCATTTAAAATGATTTGAGATTTACAACCACCCCCAAAGTCCCAAGCAGCTCAAAATACTGTACAGAAAAGCTGGTCCTTGAAACTGTATTTTATCTGAGCTATAAAGGAGCAGTTTTAATTTGAAAATATTAAATGTGGTAATTAGGGCTGGCTGATTACTGGATCTTGACCTTGTAAAGTTTTCGTTCTCCTTTCTCATTTGGGTCCTCTACTTCTGAGCAGGGGTAAAATCCAGGAAATGGTGTGAGAGGGTTAATCTTTGGCCTGCAGGAACCTGAGAAAGCACCCATCAAGCTACTGATGCTCCGCAGGGAGGAGATCACTTGTGGGGGAAGGGTTGGATCCACCAGAAGTTCTGACACCATATTGCGAGCCTCATTTAGCACGGAAAGATCAACTCCACTTCCACCTCCAGAATTCTAGGAAAGAAAAGAAAAAAGTAGTATTAACAGATTTGTATGAAAATGCTCTAACATTTAAGAAACACTGTATTTTAAATCTATGTACATATACAAGGTACACTCACAGCGGTTCTTTCAGGTAACCTTACACATTTCAGAGGCAGTCAAGTGTAGGGACAAGGCTTTGGTACAAAGACCTCGGCATCTGAAATCCACACTTGAACCCTAATTGTGTGATTTTGAGCAAGTTATTTAACATCTGAACCTTTTACTTTCTTTACAGTAAAATGGAGATTACAACCACCACCTCATTAAGGGCTGACATGAGACTAGTCTGAGAATACATGTAAAACACGAGGGAATATATTTAAAGTGCAATAAACCACAGCATAACCATCAATACTATGGAAAATAAGAAGATAAAAATACAGGGAAAAAGGTGTCAAAGTTTGAAGGAGATAGTGATTAACTTTGAACTGAATGGTCACCAACAACTTCATGGAAGTGGTAACGTCACACTTGGTCTTAAAGAGTAGACAGGAAAGCTTTTTTTTTTTTTTAAGATTTTATTTATTTATTTGACAGACAGAAACCACAAGTAGGTAGAGAGGCAGGCAGAGAGAGGAAGAAGCAGGCTCCCTGCTGAGCAGAGAGCCCATTGCGGGGCTCGATCCCAGGACCCTGAGATCATGACCTGAGCTGAAGGCAGAGGCTTTAACCCACTGAGCCACCCAGGCGCTCCAGGAAAGATATTTTTAAAATTTAGAATAAATATTTCATTGATGTATACATATGGTATGATTTTTACTTCTTGAAAATACATATATATGATGTTCAACTCAATTACCCATAGAAATGAGCACATGGATAATCAACAGTGAATTAAATGCACTTTTGTTGCTTTTATTGTACCTTAAACCTACATTTGAGTTATCTAAAATTCTTAATTATCAAATGTATTTAATGAATTCACCATAAAACTGTTTATTAAGTATCCTCAACACATTTCAGAACTAAGAAATGTTATGAAAGTTAGAACAATAATTAGCTAAATAATGTCTTTGCTCTTTGGGGATTTTTTTTTTCTTGTAAAGTATTATTTTGTCTTAGCTTTTATTTGAAAACATTCCCTTTTACTAGAGGATAGCCCAGCTATTGCTAATCTTTGTAAATAAATACTTCGCTATATATGTCACTATAGATAATTAAGCATACTTCAAACAAATAGCTTCCCATAAAACTGAATTGCTGAACCACAGTAAATGAACAAGTTACAAGTTGTTCATTACTATAAAACTGCCCTCCTGTATGTTGGTTAAGTCTTTACCTCCACAAATTGTACTATAATAGCATCTGTTTTCCCACCTCCAAATGAGAAATCTGTTGATATTTAAGCTGGTGTTCCTCTATAGATCATGTGTCATTTCTCTCTAGTTGCTTTTAAGTTATTTTCTTTGGTCTTTAGTTTTCAAATGTTTAAATATGACATGGCTTGCAGATTTATTAGAGGTTTTCATATTTGGGATTCACTCAGCTTCTCAAATTTGTAGGATTACTTTATTTTTTGTGTGTGTGCAAAATTTGGGCATGTTTTCAGCCACTGTTTTTTCAAATAATCTTTTAAACTCACTCTCTCCTTCTCAGACACTGATACAAATTTTGAACCTTTTGTTATTGTCCAATACATCCCTGTTATATTGTTTCCATCTATTTCCTCTCTGTTGTTCAAATCAGGTAAATTCTGTTGCTCTATCCTCAAGCTCACAAATTCCATCCTCTCTCTCGTCCCACTCTCCTAAGCCCATTCAGCAAATTTTTCATTTCTGTTACTGTATTTTTGAGTTCCAAAGTTTTCATTTCTTTCTTTTTTTAACTTTTACAGATCTACCTCAGAGATGTTGCAGGTTTGGTTCCAGACCACTGCAATAGAGCAAACAGTGCAATAAAGTAAGTCAAATAAATTCTCTGGTTTCCTAGTGCATATAAAAGTTATGTTTACAATATACTGTAGTCTATTATGTGTGCAATGGCATTATGTCTTAAAAAAATAATGTACATACCTTAATTTTTTTTTTAAGATTTTATTTATTTATTTGACAGAGACACAGCAAGAGAAGGAACACAAGCAGGGGAGTGGGAGAGGGAGAAGCAAGCCTCCCGAAGAGCAGGGAGCCCCTCTGGGATCATGACCTGAGCCAAAGGCAGCAGCTTAACAACTGAGCCAACCCAGGTGCCCCAACATACCTTAATTTAAAAATACTTCCTTTAGCCACCAGGGTGGCTCAGTCAGTTAAGTATCTGACTCTTGATTTCGGCTCAGGTCATGATCTCAGGGTTGTGAGATCGAGCCCCATGTCAGGCTGCACACCCTCTGTGGAGCCTGCTTAGGAATTTCTCTCTCTCTCTCTCTCTCTGCCCTTCCCCTCCACTCTCTCCCTGCCTCTAAAAAAAATACTTTATTGCTAAAAAATGCTAACGATCATCTGAGTTTTCAGCAAGTCGTCATCTTTTTGCTAATGGAGGGTCTCGAATGTGATGCTGATGGCTGCAGACTGATCCAATCAAGGTGGCGGTTGCTAAGGGTTGGGTGGGCTGTGGCAATTTCTTAAAATAAATGAAGTTATCTGCATTCGGCTGACTCTTCCTTTCACAGTTTCTCTGTTGCTTGTGATGCTGTCTGATAGCATTTTACGCACAGGAGAACTTTTAAACTTGGATTCAATCCTCTCAAAACCTGCGACTGCTTTATCAAGTTTATATTATATCCTAAATCCTTTGTCGTCATTTCAACAGTCCTCACAGCATCTTCAGGAGCAGATTCTATCTCCTAAAACCACTTTCCTTTGTTCCTTCGTAAGAAGCAACCCCTCCTACATTCAGATTTTACCACGAGATGGCAGCCATTCAGTCATCCTCAGGCCCCACTTCTAAGTGTACCTCTCTTGCTGTTTCTACCACACGTGTAGTTACTTTCTTCACTTAAATCTCGAGCCCCTCAAAGTCATCCACAAAGGTGGGAATCAACTTCTCTCAAACTCTGTTAATGCTTGTATTTCGACCTCTTGAATTGTGAATCCTTTTCAGAAGGTTTTCAATTTTCTTTGCCCAGATCCAACCAAGGAATCACTATCTGGGGCAGGAACAGCCTTACAAAATGTCTTTCTTAAATAATGAGACTTGGAAGTCAAAATTATTCCTTACTCCATGGGCTGCAAAATGATGCTATGTTAACAGGCACGAAAATACTAATCTTGTTGTACATCTCCATCAGAGTTCTTGGGTGTTCGGGTGCATTGTCAATGAGCACTAATATCTGAATCTTTTTTTTTTTCCCCTGAGGAGGTCTTGAAGGTGGGCTTAAAATGTTCAGTAAACCGTTGAAAACAGATGTGCTTTGTTGTTCCATTTACAGAGCACAAAATACGTTTAACATAATTCTTAAGGACCCTAGGATTTTCAGAACAGAAAATGAGCACTGGCTTCAATGTCAAGTCACCAGCTGCACTAGCCCCAGTGAGAGAACTCAGTCTAACCTTTGAAGCCATGCACTGACTTCTCCTCTCTGGCCTTGGAAGTTCTGGGTACCATGTTCTCCCAATAGAAGGCTGCCTTACATACCTTGAAAATCTGTCATTCAGTGTAACCACCTTCAGTAAGTGTCTTAGCTTAGATCTTCTGGATAACTTGCTGCAGCTTCTGCATCAGCACTCATTTGCACTTTGATGTTTTGGAGATGGCTTCCTTCCTTAAACCTCGTGAACCCACCTCTGCCGGCTTCAGACTACTTCTGCAGCTTCCTCGCCTCTCTCAGCCTTCATAGGATTGGAGAGAGTTAGGACCGTGCTCTAGATCAGGCTTTGGCTGAAAGGAATGTTGTGTTGTGACTGGTCTGACCCTCTATCCAGAACATTACAACTTTCTCCCTATCAGCAAAGCAGCTGTCTCACTTTCTTATCATTCACGTGCTCACTGAAGTAGCACTTTTACATTTCCTTCAAGAACTTTTCCTTTGGGGGCACCTGAGAGGCTCAGTGGATTAAAGCCTTTGTCTTCAGCTCAGGTCATGGTCCCAGGGTCCTGGGATCAAGCCCCACATCAGGCTCTCTGCTCAGCAGGAAGCCTGCTTCCTCCTCTCTCTCTCTTTCTCTGCCTATCTGTGATCTCTGTGAAATAAGTAAATAAAATCTTTTAAAAAACAGTATTTAGAAGTAAATTAGAAATTAAAAATCACAACACTGGGGCACCTGGGTGGCTCAGTCATTAAGCATCTGCCTTCAGCTCAGGGTCCTGGGAATGAACCCCGTACTGGGCAGTGGGAATCCTGCTTCTCCCTCTCCCACTGTCTCTCACTGTCAAATACATACATAAATAAATAAATCTTTAAAAAAAAAAAAAGAAGAAGAAGAAGAAGAACTTTTCCTTTGCATTCACAACTTCAATGTCTGATGCAAGAGGCCTAGCTTTTGACCTATCTTAGCTTTCGAGGCACCCTCCTCTCAAGGCTTAATCATTTCTAGCTTTTCATTTAAAGTAAGAGACATGTGACTCTCACTTGACCACTAAGAAGCCCTTGAAGGGTTATTAACTGACGGAATTTCAATATTGTTCTATCTTGGGAAATAAGGAGGCCCAAAGAGAAGGGAGAGAGATAGGGGAACAGCTGGTCAGCGGATCAGTCAGAACACACAGTATTTACTAAGTTAACCATCTTTTATGAGCATGACTCATGGCACCCCAGACCAGTTACAATAGTAACATCCACAATCGCGGATCCCAGATCGCCATAACAAGGGTCATGATGAAAAAGTTTGAAATATTTTAACACTTACCAAAATGTGTCCGAGAAACATGAAGCGAGCAAATGCTGTTCTTAAACAGTAAAAACAGACTTGCTTGATGCAGGTTTGCTACAAACCTTCAATTTGTTAAAAACAAAACATAACAAAAAAAAACCCACCACAGCATCTGTGAGGTGCAATCAAAGGGGAGAAGTGCCTGTTTTTTTGTTATGGTTGAGATTTTCTATTTTGTTTCCTTGTTATATGCTTGTTAGAACATTTTTATCATGGCTGCATTAGAATTTCTTGTCGGGGGCACCAGGATAGCTCAGTTGGCTAAGCATCCAACTCTGGATTTCAGCTCAGGTCATGATCTCAGAGGCCCCTATGAGCCTCCCTGCTCAGTGGGGAGACTGCCTGTCCCTCTCCCTCTGCTCCTCCCCTTGCTCATGCTCTCTCTCTAAAATAAAGAAATAAAACCTTAAAAAATTTGTCAGATTGGGGCACCTGGGTGGCTAAGAGGGCTAAAAGCCTCTGCCTTTGGCTCAGGTCATGATCCCAGGGTCCTGAAATCAAGCCCCACATGGGCTCTCTGCTCCACGGGGAGCCTGCTTCCTCCTCTCTCTCTGTCTGCCTCTCTGCCTACTACTTATGATCTGTCTGTCAAATAAATAAATAAAATTTGTCAGATAATCCCAAATCTGATTTATCTTGATGTTAAGCATTGACTGTTTTTTTCCTCATTCAAGTTGTGATTTTCCTGGTTCTTGGTATGAAAAGTGATTTCTTTTCTTTTATCATCAGCATTTTAGCTATTACCCTCTGGGTCCTATTTAAATGTTTTGTATGGGGAGGTGGTCTTTTTGTTTAGATTTAGGACACAGGTCCTGGTCTACTTTTTCAGGCTATGGTTCTAATGACAATTTAGCTTTCTGGGCATCCACAGTGGTATTTCGGTCTGCCTGATTGTTTTCTGGTGCCACTAGGATTCCCACTGGTCCTTTCTGGTTACTTCCGTGGGTGAGCAGATGGGAGGAAAAAGGAGGAATTTCCTCACACTGAGCCACCTGGTACCTCTCGGTGGGGCAAGAGAGTCTCCAGGCCACAGGCACAAAGAGCAACTTCAGGACTAGACACATGTCATGGCAGTATCCCAGTCTCTGGGTAAAGGGGGTCTCCTGCTCAGTAGGGAATAGGAATCCCTCCCTTGACCTCTTATTGTCAGTGCAGCTCCTGACCGGTTTCCCCCTGCTAGACCAACTAGACTCACTTGGTGTTCTGGCAGGACACTCATTTTATCTTGGGGAAGGAATGAGCCCACCTGAGTCACCTTCTGCTGGGTCACCTCTTGCTGTTAGGCAAGGGTTGTAAGAAACCCTCAGCCCTCTGAGGAAACTGGTATTATTCCCAATGTATAGGTGATGAAATGTTCAAGTGACATAAAAGGGTTGCCTTGTTTTTCAGCGAGGAGGCTATATCAAATGAACTTTTCTGCCTAGAATAGTTTAGAAAAGCTGAAATAAAATAAAAATAGTAGGGCACCTGGGGGGCTCAGTGGGTTAAGCCTCAGCCTTCAGCTCAGGTCATGGTCCCAGGGTCCTGGGATCAAGCCCCACATCGGGCTCTCCGCTCAGCGGGGAGCCTGCTTCCCCCTACCCCTCTGCCTAATTGTGATCTCTCTCTGCCAAATAAATAAATAAAATCTTTTTAAATAAATAAACAAAAGTAGCACCCATTTCAAGGCTGTTCAGAGAACAGTCAAGCAGTCAGGCCTTGAAAGAACAAGAACTCAAGAGTTAATAAATTAAAATGATTCCGCCACCCTGTGCTACTTTCCCCATCTAGGTCTCTGCTACAGACTTGTAACGGGCCCAGGGAAGAGAGGCTACGGAACAGAGAGCAGTTAAGAGGCCAGAATCAGGAGCGGAGCTTTCTGTAGTCACAGGAGGCTGGAAGACTGAAACATCAGGGTTAGCAAGACAGGCAGGATCTCAGAGAGAAGAAAAAGCAGCAAGCTTGACTTCAGAGCTGCTTTCCCCTGAAGGCATTTGCCAATTTGCAAACAGCAGCTGAGATGGAGAAAGGAGGCAAAAATTGTCAAACAGATTTCTATTTTGAAAGTAAAATAGAGCTTCCAGCAGTCTCAAGGCTGGAGGGAACAACAGAAGAAGGAGTTCCTAGAAAGCACCACTAATCCAACTGTTACAAGAACAGACAGAAAACTGAACATGCCTAAAATTACTGAAGAAACTGAATCCATAATTTAACATTTGTTCATAAAAAAAGCTCCAAACTGAGATGGCTTTACCACAGCATTCTTTCAAACATTAAAGAAAGAATACCAATCCTACCAAGTGTTTCTTGGTAACAGAGAGTGAATATCTCACTCTATTTTATGAGGCCATTATAAGCTTTATGCCAAAAACATGCTAAGAACATTATGAAAAACAAGAATTATAGGCCAATTTTGTCGTAAACATGGATTCAAAATTCCAAAACAAAAAATGAAATCCAGTGGGGTGTGTGTGTGTGTGTGTGTGTGTGTGTACACACACACATATCCATGTATATTTTAAAATATTTTTTAATTTTTAGTATTTTAATAAAAATAATATTTTTTAAATATCTTGATCAAATTTGCTTTATTCTGGGAATATGGAAATGGTTTAACACAGGCACAGAATTAAACAATATAATTCACCACATTAATAGAATAAACAGAAAAAATTAAATCTAGGAATAATCTCCATAGATGCAGAAAAAGCATTTGATAAAAACTCTACACCCATTCATGACTAAAAAGAGAAAAATAAAGGTCTTTAGTAAACTAGGATTAGAATGAAACTTACTTAATTTTTTTTTAACTTCCTTAATCTGATAAAAGGTATCCAGAGAAAGCATTGGTGATATTTTCATCAAAAGACATCATGATAAATCAGACTCGGAAAGGACTTTTTTTAAAAAACACACACACATTTTGGGGTGCCTGGGTGGCTCAGTTGGTAAAGCATAGGCCTTCGGCACAGGTCATGATCCTGGAGTAGGGGATGGAGATCTACACTCAGCAGAAAGCTGCTTCTCCCTCTCTGCCTGCCCTTCTCCACTCATGCTCTCTCTCGCAAATAAATTGTTTTTGTTTTTTTTTTTTTAAGATTTTATTTATTTATTTGACAGACAGAGATCACAAGTAGGCAGAGAGGCAGGCAGAGAGGGGGAAGCAGGCTCCCGGCCAAGCAAAGAGCCCGAGGTAGGGCTCGATCCCAGGACCCTGAGATCATGACCTGAGCAGAAGGCAGGGGCTTTAACCCACTGAACCACCCAGGTGCCCCTCAAATAAATAAAATCTTAGAAAAAAAAACCCACCCATTTTAGCTACATTCTATATATATACACACACACACATATATATATATATACACTTTTATACATATATACACTTTTATGAATCTGTATGTATACATGTACATACATATATAGTGTGTGTGTGTACACACACACATATACACATACACACTCATTTCCAAACTACATAAACAAATCCTACTGATCACCAAGTAAATCAGTATAAAGACCCCACCCAAGAATAGCTGGGTAGCCAATTAACATATGAAAAGATCCTCAACCTGCTGAGACATCAGTGAAATGCAAGTATTAAAAGCACTATGATACACTGTTGCACAGCTAGCAGAAGGATTTAAAAGAGACTCTACCAAGTGTTCACAAGGATGTGGAGCAACTGGAACTCTCAAAGGCTGATGATGGGTAAAAATTGATATATAAGTGCTTGGAAAACTGAGAGCTAACTACTGGGACTCCACATATGCATGCAAACCCAATGACCCAGCGATCCACTCTAAGATATACACCCAACAAAAGACACCCAGAGTGCAAGCGGCACTACTGAAAATAGCTGGGAAGGGGTTCAAGACAGGCCCTCCCAGAATGTGCCACTTTGGCATTTGTCTTATTTTGAGCTGAAAGCACTTGAGATCCTGCCGCCTTAAGAAAAACTTCTGCCCCTCCTTTAAATATACAAAAGAATCTAAATTGAGGGTCTTTCCCCAAATAAAGGTTATTAGCAGAAACAAAAATTTTTTAAGGATATTACACAATCTCTATACCCAATGTGGGGCTCGAACCTACAACCCTGAGATCCAGGGTCACATGCTTTACCAGCCAGGCACCCCAGCAGAAATCAATTCTATCTGAGTGAACCACCTATATGGCAGGGCAAACATCTAATGACCAAACATCTGTTCTTCTAACCAACCTGGGAATTATATTCCTTCCCTCTGAAGTCTCAGACCCCTGTCCCCTTTTTGTCCTTAGCTGAGAATGACATATATGCCTTATTTTCCCAGACTGTCTTTGGAATTTTCACGTTTATGTGGATTGCCTATAAGGATGCCTATTAAATCTCATTTTCTCCTATTAATCTGTCTTATATCAGTTTGATTCTTAGTCCAATTACAGGACGTTTAAGGGGATAGAAATTCTTGCTTCCTGACAGCCAGAAAGCACTTTTTTCAAAAATTGGGATAGAGACAACTAACTAAATAAATCTAATAAAGAGAGTAATGTTTCTGTAAATATAAAGAACAGAGATTTGGTATTAATTAATGTGTATCTATTAGTGTGGAAACCATGAGGTTTCAAACCAGCATATTATATATAACATAGTTTATCATTAATTTTATAAATATTTACATTAATAATTTTTTATTTTGTTAATATTTATGTTATATATATTTCTACATAATTTATAACATATTTTTTGTAGACTAGAATGCATACACATTTCAATACAATGGAAAAATGGGAAAAGATCTGTAAAGATATATATCAAAAGTTAACATAATTAACATAGTTACTGCTTGTATTTAGGAGTGATTCTTTTTTCTCTTATACTTCTATTTTTAATTCTTCTGATATTAATATATATTACTTAAGTGATCAAAAAAGTTTAAAAGTATATATTATATGACTCCATTTATATATATAAAGTTCATAAATAAGCAAAGGCAGAAGAAATATTAAATTTCCTTACTACCTAAGCCCATTGACAAATCCTTGAAAGGCAGAGTGACATTCTTCTAGGGCTCAACTGACTCGATGTTAATACTTTGCTAAGGGCAAAAGGCAATCCTAGCCTACCCTCTATCCCTCCCACCCCCCAGCATCCTGTAAGTCTACTTTAACATATAAAAATTCCTTGGAAATTTCTTTTATCTCTAAACCCCCCAGCATATATCGCACCAATATACATCTGAAGGGTCTCATGACTAAGGTTTTATTAGATGATAATACGTGACCTTTTCCTAACAACAGCTAGCCCCCTCAAGGTCCTGGAAACCTTGCTTTCAAAATTCCTTAGAGACTTAGACTACCCCAACCCCTCCCAACGTGGAAGTATACAATGGGCCACTCCTCATGACCCCAGTATAGCTCTTTCTGCCCACAGGTCCTATCCCCATGCTTTACAATAAAATCGCCTTTTTGCACCAAAAATGTCTCAAGAATTCTTTCTTGGCCTTCTGCTTTCAACCCTAACATCTTTCCTACATCAGTCAGGGAGACATCATCCTTGGGGATACAGTCAATAATGAGAATGGTACATAAGTGAGGTTTCTAGAATGCTGGTAAAGTTCTATTTCTTGAAATGGATATTAGTTATGTGGAATGTTTAGTTTGTGAAAATTCACGAAGTTGTGCACTTTTTTGTATGTATAATTTAATTGAAATTTTACTGAAAACCAAAAACAAACAAAAAAACCCAAACACTGTGTTTTGTTTCCCTAGTAAAATATTCTGCCAAATGTTTTACTTCTTCTCATATATGGCCTTTAATCTATTTCCCCCCCTCTGTGAATCAGTTGCCCACAATCAGAAAAAAAAAAAAATCTCATGCTTAGTATAGAATTATTCGTTTATTCTGAGCCCAGATTATACTACCAACATTTAAAAAAATAACTCTTACACAAGTATGGTTTCTTATCATTTTCTTCTTCCCCTCATGATTAAAATATATATATTTTTAAAAATTACCTAGAAGACAGTTCTTTTAGTTCAGTTAAAGAAAATCTTATGACACAGAAATCTCATGAATATAACTTACATAAAATGTCAAAAGTTTCAGGGTACCTGGGTGGCTCAGTTGGTTAAGAGCCTGTCTTAGACTCAAGTCTTGATCCCAGGGTCCCAGAATCAAGCCCAGAATCAAAGCCCCGTATCTGGCTCCCCGCTCACAGGGTACCTGCTTCTCCCTCTCCCTCCGCCCTTTCCACCATCCGTCATGTTCTCTCAAATAATTAAAATATTTTTTAAGATTTAAAATATATATATGTAAAATGAATAAATAAAAATTAAAAATAACAAAATGCCAAAAGTTTCATTACAATATCCCTGAAACTAACATTATGTGTCAACTATACTTCAATTTAAAAAAAGTTTCATTACAGACATTAGTGATATTTACTGTATTTACCTGATAATGAGGTTTATACCATTGCTTTAAGTCCCAATCCCAAAGAATCATCTGGAAAACAAAACAAAATAAAACACTTAGTTACAAATCAGAAATAAACAAATATATGTCAAGATGAAATAGAACATATTCAATTACAGGTCCCTAAAAGACAGCTTACAGTTTGGGGGGGGGGGGCAACTGGAAATGTGGGAATAAAATTATCTATAGAAAGAATATTCCATGAATTATATACTCTGTGATTAGGAAATCAAGAAAATTGTCAGAATAAAGCCACTATAATAAGGTATATTAACCTTCAAAATCTCCATTACCACAAAAAGGAAAATACAAATCAAAATAACACCTAGTTACTAAAAATACAAGAAAAATTACAAATCATCAGACATTCTCCCTCCTCCCACCATCTTCAAAGGATCATCACTTATCATTCTAAACCACGCCAGTAGGTGGTGCTATTTCCTTACTAATAAGGCAGTTCTTGCAAAAGCAATTTAAAAAGCTTGTCCTTGGCACCTGGGTGGCTCAGTGGGTTAACCTCTGCCTTAGGTTCAGGTCATGATCTCGGGGTCCTGGGATGAGTCCTGCATCAGGCTCTCTGCTCAGCGGGGAGCCTGCTTCCCCCTCTCTCTCTGCCTGCCTCTCTGCCTAGGTGGGATCTCTCCATTAAATAAATGAATAAAATCTTTAAAAAAAAAAGCTTGTCCTTGAGGTTAGATTAAGTATAAAGCAACAGATTATAAACAGCAACACTCAACCCTTTTGATATGTAGATAATTAGTGACCGTTTTCCTGTTTGTCTCCTTTATAGGCTATCCATGATAACTTCTTAGTCCCAGGCTAGTGTTTTCCTGTCCTTTTTCTTCCCGGCAAGCTTTCTGGCCACTTCTCTTTCCAACAGTCACTATGCTCAAGGAGAAAACATTAGCTTTAATTTAGTAATCTATAACTGCTATCTAAAATTAATCATAAATTTCTCTTTAATAAAAAGGTCTCCTTTTGCCAAAATAAATTGATAATAATCGCAATTTTCTACATAGCTTCCTAGTCTCTAATTTAAACCTAAATTGTAATACAATCACCTGATTTCTATATACTGAACTATTATTTTTTTTCCAAGTAAATTCTTCCCCCGACAGGGGCTCGATCTCACAACCGCAAGATCAGGAGTCACATGTTCTTATGGACTGAGCCACCAGGTGCACCTGAATAGTGAACTATCTGTGTTGTTTTTTATCCTTGGTCTTCTGTCTCCTGGTCCAATATTTTATCAGGAGTTGGCATATTTTTTTTTCTATAGAGGGACAGATAGTAAATATTTCAGGCTATGGAAGCCGCCTAAGGTCACTGCAACATCATCTTTTTGTTTTACAATGCTTAAAATGGAAAACCATTCCTATCTGAAAAGCCCTACAAAAACAGGCTGCTGGCTGGATTTGGTCGGTGGGCTACAGTTTGCTGACCCCTATTTTAGAGGACATACCCACCCTTAATCACTCAAAAGATTGTCAGTTGTCATTATCACCATCTCCCTGTAAACATCCTTGCAAAAGGTCATCTCTTGCTAGCGAAAAAAAAAACCTATTTCTCCCCCAAAGAATATCCCAACATACTGTAACTACATCTAAAACCCACGGACCAGTACCTACAGAATGGACATGGTATAACTACATGCAAAGTAGTTCATGAATATTAGTAGACTCATTAAATTTATGCAATATTTTATATGGCCCTAAGTGTAATCCTGACATAATTATTTCAGGTTGTGATGTGACCAGCATACATTCTAGATTCTAGAAACATTAATTAATACAGTTTAAGATGTTAATCACTTTCTCAGAACACTCATGTTAAAAGTAATGTAACTTGGGGCACCTGGCTGGCTCAGCTAGTTAAGCAGCAGACTCCTGATTTCAGCTCAGGTCATGATCTCAGGATCCTGGGATTGAGCCCTGCATAGGACTCCAAACTCAACCCAGAATATGCTTCTCCCTCTCTCTCTATCCCCACATTCTTTCTCCCTCTCTAAGATAGATAAATTTTTTTTTAAGAGTAACATAACTTAAATCCCTAAGTTTCTTTTATACTTGGTATTTCTATGTTCCACTTTGTCCACTCTCACACAATTGTTATTTTTAAAGATTTATTTATTTGAGAGAGAGCGAGCAAGTGAGCGAGCGAACACACACACACACACACACACACACACACACACACACACACACACACACACACACGGCAGGGGGTGGAGGGAGCAGGGCGAGAGGGAGAAACAGACTCCCCGCTGAACAGGGAGTCCTACATGGGGCTTGATCCCAGGACTGACCTGAGCTGAAGGCAGACACTTAACTGAGCCAACCCAGGCATCCCTACAATTGGTATTTTAGACCCAACTGCAATACTTTACTTCTGTCCTTAATTTTTCTTTTGAGATTGAGGATGTCAACTAGCATTGTGACCATTCCTTTCATCATTTGTAAACCTGAGGTGTTTTTGTTTTTTTTTAAGATTCTGTTCATTTATTTTGACAGAGAAAGAGAGATCACAAGCAGACAGAGCAGCAGGCAGAGAGAGAGGGGGAAGCAGACTCCCTGCCAAGCAGAGAGCCCAATGTGGAGCTCGATCCCAGGAACGTGAGATCATGACCTGAGCCAAAGGCAGAGGCTTAACCCACTGAGCCACCCAGGTGCCCCAAACCTGAGGTTTTCTTAAGTCACCAATAAAAGCACAGGACAGACAGGTGTGAAGTCAGAGCCACATGATCGGTCACCAAACATTACCTAGGAGATAGGCATCAAATCACTAATTTGCATTCTAAATCTGCAAACTTGCCTAACTACCGTCCTCCAATCCATACTTCCACATGTCTTCTACAAAGTATGTCATTAAACAGTGACAAATGACTATTCCTCACTTTCCCAATTCATGGGTCTACATAGAAGCTGATCTTTTGCTAAATCAAGCCTATTTTCATTAGGACAGTTTCTTAACACGGAGTCTTCCTTGCTCCCCATTCCATTCAACTATAATTAAATACTATCTTCTTAAATGCTTGTAGTCTACTGCCAGAACCAGACCTGTATTCATATTATGCATTCTTAAGTTAGTGCTATCACTCCCAAGCAGGTGAAAACTGGTTCTTAGGACACACACAGACACACACACACACAAATCTTTAAAATAATGAAATGATTGTAGGTCTCCAAACATCACAGGTACAGAAGTGGAGAGACTGTCAATCTACAGTACTGAAACTCCATGGAGGAGGAAGAGAGATTAGAGGGGAAAGATGCCTACAAAGGCCATTGGGAGGGGAATGATAATAAAAATAAGGCTGAGAAATAGGGACATAAAGTCATCCGGCTTCTTGCTGAGAGAAACACCATTAACTTATGGTCTGAGTGCACCGTGTTGAAGGTTTGCCTGCTTAGAAGCTGCAGCAACATGAGAGGTTATGGACGCCCTACTCCAACTGCTCTTGGAGGCCTTTGTCTGAAATCCCCTGCAGGTTAGCAACTGAAAAAACATACAGTGAAAGTCATAAACGGCTAGCAGACTGTATTCTGTTTAATCTGAACACCTAGCGATTAGTGATTTTGAGCAAACACAATTTTTGCCTGGGTCGCAGACGATGTATGAGCCAGGAATTCTGCAGGTACAAATGTAGGAAAGCAGTGTGACTCCAAGTGTGCTCCACGGTAAGATAAAGAAAGAAATGAACAGTACAGGCTTAGGGATTTTTATAGCAATTTAACATTGGCCGAAATGTTTTTAGTGCATTTTATAAAAGCATCAATCCACAACAGATCCGAAGGAAAACCTTCCCAAAACTTGGACTTTGCTGTACCGTTTAACCTAGATGCACAGGTACAGCAGCACTGTACGGGGTAGCAAGCAAACTCGGTGTAACCCACCTGTCTATAACAAGATGGGGACACTGGTATATTCATACCATGGAATACAACGGCAAAAATAAATGAAGTACCGTTACATACTACATAAATTAATCCCAGAAACAGAGGACTGAATAAGAAAAGTCACAGAAGAATACACACAGTATAATTTGATACCTGTAGAATATTTACTTTTCAGGAAAGTAAAATATACTTTTAAAATAATTACTTTCAGGAATATAAATAAGATATATATCATACATATTTATATCATATAGAATATATATTAAAATAATTACTTTCCAGGAATATAAATATATAGGAAACTCTAAGAAATTCAGGATGGTGATTGTTTCTAAGAGATAAGAGAAGGAAACTGGAGCCAGGCATGGCATACAAGGAACTTGAAAGTTACCGGTAATGTTCCAAATCAATGGTAACGGAGAGTAGCTGGTGTTTGTTATCCTTCATCTATACTTTATGCATATTTTGTAAGTATTTTGTAGCTTTAATTAAAAGCTAAGAATTTAGGAAGGTAAAGAAGTGAAGACAGTGACTAGTGAAAACTCGAGAAATTGTGCTGTAAGTGGCAAGAACGAAATGGGATAAAGGTTGGAAAAGAATGTGGGGATAATACTTTTTGTCGTCGTTGACATGGTTAACAAAAGCTCTAGGTTCTAGAGCTTGTCTATACCTGATAGGAACGATCCAGGACAGTAGCAGAACTAATAATACAGGATAGATTGAGAGATACTCAAAATAACAAAATCCTTAAGAAAGATACTGCTCAATGGCTCTATAATAATAGGATTTAGATAAAATTTAAACTAGGAAACAGTAATGGAGTATTAGCCATTATTTATCAGATTATGATCTATAAATCACTTGTTCATCAGTGGTCTGGAATATTTAGAGGGAAAAAGGAATCTATATACTTTACATATATTTCACAATTATGAAATATTAGATTAAATCTGACTTCCACAGAGATCTCATCATCCTCATCGTAATAGCTATTATTTTCTTAAAAGCTGGGCAGGTGCCCTAAGGCCTGTGTTACTCTTTACAAGTTATCTTAACTGAAGTATTTTTACGTCACTGGAATATTATTGTGTGCATCTATTAAAGTTTCCATTCTTTTCATTGTGTTGCACTATATCTCCAATCAAAAAAAGAAATGGCTCAAAGTTGGTTTCCTAAAGCTTAAGGTGTTGATAAAAACAGAAACAGATAACTCAGAATTAATGCTCAGCCTAGATCAAGAACAAGACTCCAGGGGTGCCTGGGTGGCTCAGGTCATGATCTCCAGGTCCTGGAATGGAGACCCAAGTTGAGCTCCCAGCTCAGCAGGGGGTCTGCTTCTCTCTCTCCCCCTCTCTGCCTCTCCTCCTGCTTGTGCTCTCTCAAATGAATAAATAAAATCTTTTTTTAAAAAAAAGTCTCTAATGCAAATGGAATACAATTTAATGCAAATACCACACAAACCCAAAAAATGAACATATTACTAGAACATATAAAAGTGACTATCTAAAAGCTAATTTTTTTTAGACTTGTATTCATTTACCCTATATTCCTCTGTTTTCCACTTTGAAACTTCACCAAATAATGATAATAGGAAGCCATGGAAACGTTTAGGTCATATTCCAACAAAACCTAATAATCGTTTTGAAAAACCAACAGAATCTTTCTATAACAAGAACATAATGCTTTCTTACATGAATCTGAAGATTTTTGTTTTTTTTTTTTTAAGATTTTATTTATTTATTTGACAGAGATCACAAGTAGGCAGAGAGGCAGGCAGAGACAGAGGAAGGGAAGCAGGCTCCCCGCTGAGCAGAGAGCCCAATGCGGGACTTGATCCCAGGACGCTGGGATCATGACCTGAGCTGAAGGCAGATGCTTTAACCTACTGAGCCACCCAGGCACCCAAGATTTTCATTCTTAAAACAGAAGAGATACCATCCAGATTCTCTGCTCCTCACTGCAAATGCGCATTAAAAAAAAAAAAAAAAGATATACTACTGCTGAGGGGCCTGTAAAACCAGCCACGCAGATGATAAACATTATGCTGTAAGATTTCCAACATATACTTACCATATGACACCTTGGGGTATCCCAGAACCAAAAAGGCATAGGATGTAAGAGTAATTACCGTCACGCCTGCATATAGTAGCTATGTCACTTAACTGCTGGATGAACATGCTCATGTGCTAAGTCTGAATCAACTCTGGTTATGTGCAATACTTAGAGGAGGGAGGGTGGCAGACAAGTTCCTACGTGTCTATCACTGAAAACCCATACTACAAAAGAGGATCCCCCCCCATTTAATGATTATTTTGTGAACTCTGACAGAAACTGAGAAACGTGTATTAGAAGTTCTGAGAGAATCAGTTACCTGTACAGCAAGAAGTCCTGCCAAACAATGAGAATATGTATCTCCTAACTGCAGATTTATACACGACTTTATTCACAGAAGACAGCTGGTGGTTGAAACACATATGCTGGTCATAATTCAGCGTTTAAGAAATAGCATATATGTAACTACACGCAATTTTTGGCCACAGAGTATACATCCTTTCCGTGTGCTGTGGGAAATAGGGCAAATAAAATGTATTTGTTTTTGAGAGAGACAGAGGAGGGACTGAGGGAGAGGGAGAGAGGGACTCTCCAGCAGACCCCTGGCGAAGTGCAGAGCCTGATGTGGGGCTCAGTCCCATGACCCTGAGACCATGTCCCACCGCCAAAATCAAGAGTCAGGTGCTTAACAAAGACACCCAGGCACCCCTGTTTCTCAAGTTTTTAATGGGCATTATGATAATGGTCATTAGCTTAGCAACTGACACAGCTCTGAAAATAACCTTCAGTGAGAAATCTCCTTACAACTGCAGGGGTCACGCTGAATCTGAGTATTCAGAACCAAGAGCCAAAAACACTCGCTGCCTTTCATCAACCAATTACGATTTTGCTTGGATTTTTCTAATTTAACAGAAACACAGAATAGAATAGTATTTGGTTGGGTACAGAATGAATCTACAACACATAACCTATCTACTCATCAGTGAGCCACAACAGAGATACCCTTAATGTTGCAAACAGTGTTCAGTGATATAAAAATATTGTGACTTTTTAGTTTTTAAAAATTATAATGGGGGTGCCTGGGTGGCTCAGTGGGTTAAAGCCTCTGCCTTCGGCTTAGGTCATGATCTTGGGGTCCTGGGATCGAGCCCCGCATCGGGCTCTCTGCTCGGCGGAAAGCCTAACCCCGCCCACCTCTCTGCCTGCCTCTCTGCCTACTTGTGATCTCTCTCTGTCAAATGAATAAATAAAATCTTTTAAAAAAATTATAATGAATCATTTTTACACATTTGTCTAAAATTGACAGGTGCCTACCACGCATACTGAATACATAGTATATGGTGCATGGATATTAAAAGTTTAAGAAAAACTGGCAGAAACATTCATTCCTCCCATATAATAACAGACCACTCTTTTAAAGTCTTACTTCCAAGGAAACAGCAGTTTATGTCCAGTATATACATTGTTCCTAAGTCAGCAAAACTTTAGGCATCTAAACTTTAGTACCAATACCAAAGTAGAGTCTGTAAATAATTTTAATAGAAAAATAATTTAGCTAAATTTTTAACCACAGTAAAAAAAGAAGTTGTAGTGGGTACTGTATGTTTTCAGAATATGGTTCTGCTATATTAGAAGGCACAATTTAATGAAAGTATGAAATTTTAGTAGCTGTTTTAGGAGCTTCCAATATTTATGTTTCCTTTTCAGCTCAAATACAGTATCGGAAATTATTATATATTTTCACATACTGAGGTCATCTGTTCAAAACTAATTTTAAAAACAGCATTCTAAGTAGCATATGAGGTATATACTACTTAAAGAATTTTTTAGGGGATTTGATAAAGTGAAGCCAAGACTATGCCTTCATATAAATTCAGCTTTGTGGTTTAAAAAGTTGAATCCTGATAAGTTTCTGTTTGAATATGTTTATAAGTCCAACATGCTTTACAGAGCTCTACAAAACCACCAATACCACAGTGAAACATCACCAGTACAACCAGGAGATGTTATCAGGTTCTATTACGTCAATGAGGTTTTATTTTATTGTTCCCTATGTAGCCAAAAAGAAAAACATATATGCGCCTTCAAGCCAAACTCACAGAACTGTTAGACTTATGTGAAATTTAAAAAAATGTTTATTATGGTACAGCTGTGAGTTAACTGTTACAATACCCTTTATTCTCAAATTGGTTAATGACAATTTACTTGAGCTTTGTGTATAAATCCATGCTAACGAAACTGACTGAATTTCAGTATTTCCAACTTTTTCTATTTCTATGCCTTCCGACGTAGGCCCAATAAAGAAACCATTTAACTCTGTGATTGTTTACTGACCAGAAACCAGGAACGTAAATGGATAGCCAAAGTGTTAAACTAACTGAACCTGCACTTTCTAACCGTCTAAAGGGCAAAGATCGTACCCTCGACCCCTGCATGACAAAGAAGGGCCCCAGACAGAAGAACTGAGAAGCAGAAAAAAGGTGTGTGTGTGTGTGTGTGTGTATACTAGTATTAGTTGGATACCGCTCCCACTAATCCAAACAATATGATTATGGTAACTTAGTCTGCTAGGTACCAGCACCATATTAGACACTTAATACATATTGTCTCCTTTAATCTTTACTAGAATTCTCTGTGGTAAGCCTTATTTCCCCATTTTACAGATGACACAACAGAGACTAAGAAAGGTTAAGTAACCAGCCCAAAGTCACATGACTAGTAAGTGGCAGAGACAGAAACTGAATTGGGCTCTAACTCCAAAGCTTTAAGGATTCTTAACCATGATGCCATACCATCTTCTTATTATTTGCTGAACACTATTATATGCCAGCAGTGTCCCAGGCACTTGGCAGCCATGTAAAATCACAACTCTGCCAGTCACCCCATTTTCTCTATGGAGAAGTTGGGGCTCGGTGATTATACTAATAATTCTGTATTTGCCTCCCAGAGTCCTTTTGCCCTTCGCTCGATCCCAGGGAGGCTGACCCCTATTCTCTAACACTAAGCTCCCATGCAGCTGATTTCTGCTTACCCTGGGACCCACCAACAGGAAACTGGAATCTGAGAGGAAAGAGAAATCAAGGTTATTTCTTTTCTGTTGCCTGCATACACACCACTGTCCGGAGGGATGACTGTGTACCTCCCCTCCCCTCTGCCCCGCCCCCACGACTACCGCTCTTACCAGATGGCCTTCCCTTCGCAACTGAGGCTGTGACTTTGAAAACACCATTTCCACCCCTATCCTTGAAGCCCCAGGAGAAGTAACAGCTTTTCATGGTTGCTCGTCTCACCATCTCTCACCCATTCTCTTAGCTCTGCTCATTCTCTCAAAGTCGATTCGTCATTGAAATCTTTTTAACTGAACCAGCTTAAAAATGAATTCTATTTCTACACCCCTAAATAGTACAGGGATGTTGTAACTAAGTTCACATGTCAGCTAGTAAATCACAGAGCTAGAATTTGAACTCAAATTTTACCTCCCTCCAATTTTATTCCCTCTCCGGTATGCTAAAAGGATAATTATTAATGCTTTTTATGAGATCTTTCCCAAAAACATTGCTTTTAATTATCAAGTCACCCTGTAAAATCAGATCCCACCTTCCCTGCATTTCATGCAGTTACTAAAGATGGACTTTCTGAGCTCTAGTCAGTGGCCAGGTTTTCCACAAACATACTAGATCCAATCCCAGGTTGCCTACTTGAAGATATTTACAAAAACTACTCTCTCCCCTCTCTCATCATTTTCTCTCTCTACAAAATCACTCTTACTAGATTATAAACATGCTGTCATTTCTCACATCTCACCTACACATACCTTCTCGGGATCACACTTACACTCAGCCACTGTCCCACTTCTCTGCTCCCCTTTGGAGCAAAATTCCTCAAAAGAGTGATGTTTTCCTCTCGTTTCCAATTCCTCCCCTATAATTCTCTTGTAAGAGGACGCTGATTTAGCTACACTGGTTTATTTACTGGTCCTGGAACATGCCAGGCGAGTACCAATAAAATTCTCTCCCCTTTCTTTTTCTTCATAAATTCAAAAGGAAATAAATTACATAATACTGTAGTATAAGGTGTGATTTTTCTGAAGCTGGACTAATCATTCAGATTTTATAAGGGAGCACCTGAAATACAAGTTTCATTTTTTTTTCCTGTCAAGAGTACAAAAACCAGCGACAAAGACATTTAAAGGGACAGGAATAAACACAGGTTGAGTGAGGATAATACAAAAGTATGGAAGTCATACATTGTTTGAAATACACAGAGCTTTAACCTGTGGAAGTACCAATTACTTAAATCTCCACATCCTACTGATAAACTAATAAGAACTTAAAATTTTGTTCATTAGCTCTTAGGAGACTATTTTGTTTTTGTCATTTGATGTTCTAAAACTGAGTAAAACACCTTTTTTAAAATCTTACAATTTTTCATAATCATTTAAAAGTTGTAAAACAGTTCCACATACCATGGCCTAATCAGTGTGTTGAGGGACTTGAAGCAAAGAGAGCCATTTTCTAAGTATAATATGTAATAGCTTCTATTTTACCAGTGTTCTTAATCTTAATCTTAATCTCTACAGGTTTTCAAAGTTTTACCTACCCGCTCTTCCTCTAGATCTCATAGGTCTTTCTGGATAGACATCTTGGTGCATGCCTCAACTACTTTCTCTAGCTTATGACTGACAAAATTTTATCTCCATCCCTGACAAAGACTCCACATTCTCACCATTCTGGGGATGATATGCCAAAAATAACTGGAAAAATTGAAATTGTGAGCCTTTAAAGAAAATAATTTCTATTTCCCAACCCCCACCATCGTGAATAAATAAAATGTCTTCCATTTAAGTTACAATGTGGTTTTAGTATAATTTAAGAAAATATGAGGATTAAATTAATAATAGCTAATACTGTTTAAAACCTTACTAAAACACTTGAAGAATATGCATAAGGCATATCTTAACAAATATTCTAGAATTCTAAGGGTGGCTTACGAACAAGACCAAAAGAGAAAAAATGGCTCCTCACTTTGATAAAAATATGCTACAAACTTGACTCTGGGTCTGGAAAGAAAATCAGATCACAAGGGCCTTTGGGGAGGTGGAGGGGATGTGAGATCAACCTAAGATGGTGGTCTTACAACCAAACCTGAAGACACCCTCATCTCTACATATAACAGGTAGGCTGATGGGCTACAGCCCAAGCTCTCAGACACTGTACTACTATACGGCTTGCCACCTACTTACCACTGAAACAGAGTCGTCTGGGTCGCTTTTTTCCTGGCCATCAACTCTATAGGGCTCACACAATGAAAAGATCCACAATCACAGTCGTTCAAGTGAAACAAAGGAACTAGCTGGTCCTATAGACAGGCACACCCTGTGACTAACAAAGCAAATACAACATGTATTTCTTCTCTGGCTGCCCTTTAAAATTTATCTGGGGACAGATAAATTATAGTTCAAACTTGAATATGGTGAGCCAACCAAGACACAAGCAGTACTGGTGAAATGGTTACATGTATGTATTGAGAAAAAAAACTAAAAAATAACACATGCAAAATCTGCTGGAAGTCTCTTTGTTCAGGAATTCTGCTCTTTGGCTCTTTTGTATCTCTGTCTCATCTAATGTGTTTACAGAGAGACACAGTCTTTGCAATCCCAAATAATACACAGAGAGTCCTCATGATGTTTCACCACGGGCAGAGACTGCAAGCATATCTCATAGTCCGTGTGTCATTTCTGCCTCAGGAGGAACACTGACGAGGTACACTCTTTCAGGGGGGAAAAAAAAAAGAGGATAAAGCCAAAAATTCCTTTCAGGGGCCCAACTGTAGGCTTTGCCTCTCTACCCATCCTACCCTGCCTTTGATTATTAGAACTTTCAATGCCAGTTATGGGCTCGGGACCAAAGTGGCTGTTGAAGTTTCCCATTTTCAAAAAAATGGGTTCTGTCCAATCCATCTTTGGACAGAGGGTGGGAAGCCCCATAGGTAATACCTAAACACTGTTTGCGACATGCATTTGAAAGAGAACAAATGGGTCAGAACAAACTGTAACTAAAACAAGTAAAACCTTGTTAAAAGATAAGAGATATCATATGCAAACCATGTGGTCTGGCAAACCACCTGCAACAAAAGAGAATGAAAACCTGTCCATGAGGGTAGGTGCTCTGTTGGGAGCTTTATATACATTATTACATTCGACCTTTATATTCATTCCGTGAGATCAGCATTTTTCTTACTGTATAAGGAAACTCAGATTAAATAACCTGTTGAATGAATTACTCATTTTAAAAATCCCTGCCCTTCCTCATCATCAATCTAATTCAATGTAAGATATTCCTGATTTTCTGTCATCAGTACATTTTTACATTTTTATTATATCAAGGCTGGATCTCTCACAACAAACTCCAATCAATTTTCCTCTCTGACAATTACACCTAATTTATCACAACCATTTGTATCATGTTACTATCCTTTACAAATATTGAGAGTATATTTCAGCTCAAGGGAATGTAGAAGTCAACAATTTCAATATTCTCATTTTACAGATAATGAGAACAAAGACCAGAGTAACTAAGTTATTTTCCTTATCTTTCTTACCTTTGTGCCTAACCTCACTCAACTAAAAAAAACTACCTATAGGAAGACGTTCAATTTTTTTAAAAAGAGGGGGGGTACTATTTGGTTTTAAGCGAGACAGGCCTTCTGAAAACAAAACTCAAGCATCTCTCTCTGATTACCTTTTATAATACTACCAACTCATCTGTCCAACTATACTCAGATGTGATTTTCTCCCCAAACGGGCGGAGGTGGGGGGAGGTAGATCTGTAAACAAAAATCCGCTTAACCACTTTCTACATCTGACTTAAGCCTTATTTTCCTTGGTTTTATTCTCTACTTCCTATTTCTTAATCTCAGTTGATGTATCTGGCCTCTTCAAATAGAAGACACACTTAAAGGCCACGGTGAAAGTATTCTCTAAACAATAAAGCGTTTTGGAAACAGCAACTGCAAGCTAATTTTGAAACAAATAATCAGAAATAGATTATTCAGTATGAATGGGCACACTGCCAGCATGGTAAAGACTCAAGACCAGAAGCAAGTACTCTGATTCTGCCAGACAGCTACATCTCCAAAGCATGAAAGACATTTCACACAAAAACGGCTATATTGGAAAGAAGCACAGGTATATTTAAGAATATTTTCCTGTCACTTGGGTGAAATTAAACTTCACACAGCTAAAATTTTAAATAATAATTACTGTTATTATTGTTATTAATTTTAACAGATACATTTACTAGGCCCTTATCTGCCTTTATATTACAACTGAATGTTAAATTTAGGAGATAAAGATATTAAAGAAAGTTGTCATAAAAGCATCAAAGTGGATTATAATTAACCAAGAAAGAAATTCTAAAATCAATGTATAGTAACAAAAATATTCTTTTGCATTTAAAATGAAAATTTGCCATTTCTATTTGGGACTTTATTGGCAGAAAGAAATTATTCAAGTTGCCAGCAGTCTCTGTTTGACAGTGCTAGGCATTAGTTGAGTAAATAAGTTTTGTCATGGTAACAGAGCTTAAAATTAAGCAAACAAAGATACTAGCCCCACAGTTACTTGATTTGAAAATGAAAATAGAACCTCTAGTCTATAAAAAAAGGATCAAATCCCCAAGGATCCTCACAGTATATCCTAAAATTGTGAAAAAAAAGTGTACTAAAAACTTTATGCTTTTCATGAGCAAAATGACTTTTTAAAATAAATTTTAAATACAAAAATAAATTTGACACTACATTTTAAGAAAAACATCACCATATTGGAGACCATTAAACACTAATTTTCCATGTATACAGTAAAAACTCTGGGAATTACTTAACATAAATTAAGTTTTATTATAATGTGATACGGATCAGATAAAGAAGTTGACAGATCGGGGCGCCTGGGTGGCTCAGTGGGTTAATAAGCCTCTGCCTTCAGCTCAGGTCATGATCTCAGGGTCCTGGGATCGAGCCCTGCATTGGGCTCTCTGCTCAGTGGGGAGCCTGTTTCCCCCTCTCTCTCTGCCTAGTGCTCTGCCTAATTGTGATCTCTCTCTCTGTCAAATAAATAAATAAAGTCTTAAAAAAAAAAAAAAAGAAGTTGACAGGTCAAAAATCAAGCCTCAAGTAACTTCTAGAGATCCTACACAAACTGAGAGCAACTGCTGACTGTTCAGTATGGAATAAATTTGTTTTCCCAAAATTGAACTTTCTGATAGTGCTGCCCAAGTAACAGTTACCATTAGCACCTACAACTGGCATAAAAAAGGAAACCAGATAGTTCTATTAACACCTATCGGTCATCAACATATTAGAATTTTTAAAAATACTTCTATTTTTAACTTGATAGTCTCCCCTCTCCCCAAATTAACAGCTGCTCATTCATTAGGGGACAACAGCACACCGACAAATTGTGCTAATTCTTGATGACAAAGCCATTAATAAATAAACTGACCTAGCCTTTTTGGTATGCTGATGGTTAATGAGGACAGCTAAATAAACCATTAGGCTGGCAACAGGTATGTCAGCATCAGCACTGTTTACTAATTCACCAATTATTAATACAAATCAGACGCAAATTATGTACCTTCAGCCTCTAGAAGGACAAGGTCTGATTTGTCCCCAACTGTGATCCCAGTATCTAGCAAAGTGAGTACCCAGCACATAACAGTTGTTTACTGAACACTTGTCAAATGAATTAACCTATAAATATCACTTGTCACATTTTATAAATCTAAAATTTTGGTCATGGAATCTATCTATACTACTCCTGATAGCTAAAATTTATTGACAGCATACTATATGCCAGCATGTCATTTAAGACCTGTTGTTGTTCTCATTTTGACAGTTAAGCTATGGCCGAGAGACACACTAATACCTTGCCCAAGTTTACATGCAAGTTAGTGAGAGAGCCAGAATTCAAACTATGGGTCCTCAAACTGCAAAATCCAGAATTTTAATCTCACTATTATACTGGAACATTCACATTTCACTATTATGCTGAGACTCTCTACTATGTAGTCTCTTTCACCCTATAGATAAGACCAGTTTATAAAAATATGAAAATGACAGGGGTGCCTGGGTGGCTCAGTGGGTTAAGGCCTCTGCCTTCAGCTCAGGTCATGATCCTAGGGTCCTGGGATCGAGCCCCACATCAGGCTCTCTGCTCCGTGGGAAGCCTGCTTCCTCCTCTCTCTCTCTCTCTCTCTGCCTGCCTCTCTGCCTACTTGTGATCTCTGTCAAACAAATAAATAAAATCTTTTAAAAATATATGAAAATGACAAATTTTCAAATGATAAAGACTTGTAAAACATTATTTGCCTTCCTGGCTTTTATTACTTGGTCTCCTGCTGAAGTTAAGTTCTTAACCATTTAAAACAACATCTGTTTCTATTAGAGAGCAGAACAACTTCAGGCAGTGGAAGAGTGGCCTACAATTTAGAATACCAATGACTGCACTACTTTTGTTCCAGATAAAGCATTACAAAAATGCTCATAAAATACTTTATGTGTGAATACAGCATCATCTAAAATACATGTTGTCTGGATTGCTCACACTTCATATATGTTGCCATGTACTGTTGTATAAACAATAGTGCCCTTTGGGCTTGATATTCTCCATTTGTCCCTTCATATCCACTCTCCAAATGGCAGTTTTCCCTGGGAGGCTGACCTTCTTGGTCTGCATCAAAAGGTTGTCTGCCTGTTATCTGAGTCTTCATAGAAGACTACAGGAGATACCAGCAGAGCAGACAGGAAAGGCCGGGAGGAAAAGGAGGTGCTCCTTCCTACACAACACAGGCTGGCAGTGGCTGGATTCCTCCACGGAAAGCTACAGCTTCTGTTGGGG
The DNA here is from genome assembly GCF_009829155.1 of Mustela erminea. Lineage (NCBI taxonomy): Eukaryota > Metazoa > Chordata > Mammalia > Carnivora > Mustelidae > Mustela > Mustela erminea. Next base: position 69,092,139 of record NC_045622.1, on the reverse strand, counting down.
ACCCTCTCCTGTAGCTCCCACAGCTATCCTTTGTCTCTTTAGGCCTTGGGTGGTGGTAATAAGGGTTGTTTCCCTTAACGCCCTCACGCTTCTCTCTCCATTTTAGTGTACCATTTATTTCTTGCTAAGAACCTGATACACTACTCAACTAGATTATGTTGCTTGATGATTTAGATACTCTTTCTCATACTTTTTGTCATCCTCAGCACCCACCATAGAATACTAAAGGGACACTGGACAGGGGCGTCTGGGTGGCTCAGTTGGTTGAGTGTGACAGACTCTTAGTTAAGCATCTGCCTTCAGCTCAGGTCATGATCTCGGAGTCGTGAGGTCAGCTTCTGTGTCAGACTTCGTGTTCCAGCGTGGAGTCTACTTGGGATTTTCTCTCTCTCTCCCTCTTTCTCTCCTGCTCGTGCCCCACCCCCACTCTAAAATAAATCACCTTTGAGAAAAATAAAAAAGACACTGGACAGAACATAAGAATATTTTAGTTCTACCTTCAATTCTACCAATGACCAACTCCCACTAAACCTTGGATTCTTAATTGCAAAATAAGGAATTTGGATTAAACTGGATTAAATGGTCATCTAAAGTCTATCCCAAGAATGATGTAGAGTTATTTTTTCTCTGCTAATAGTTGAAACCTCACCAACAGAGAGTTCTTTCTTTTGTGATTGGATAAGTATGATATCACTTAAAAACAAAATAATCATTGTTTAGCTCCATGTTGGCAAACGTCTTATGTAAAGGGCCAAAGATTAAATACGCTAGACTGGGTAGCCAGGAAACAAAATCAGTACTATATAAGAACTACTATTAACAAGAGAAAAATGTATAGTTTTTATTGACAAAATGCAAGATATAATGCTGAGAATAAATTTTTATAATGCCAGTCTGTGAAGAAGAATGGAATTATTTTGGGAGGAAAGTATTTCATTTCATTATGACTCAAAGTCGGTATTCCCTATCATCAAAATCGATGTTCATCTATTAATGTTCACCTATAATACGATTTTACATAGCTCACCCTTGAAAATGTCTTTTCAATGATATAAGTACTGCCAAATATTGACCCCAGTCCACAAGCATATGATTTTAATTACTTCAAAGGTATTCACAGAATTAGATTCTTCTGCTGGTACGTGCATTTCAGCTTGTCATTATGTTGTTCCAATGGAAGGTGACTTGAAAGTTCCTTCACTGGGCAGTTTAATGGATTCTGAAATTTAAAAAATCCTTTACTTGCACTGAGTTCCAAAAACCACCGCTCAAACTGTACTTTGATCCTTGGAACTGTATCTGCCGCAAACTGGTGTGGAAATGTAGATCCCACTCCTTGTTTTAACTTTTGACATGTGAAAAATATAACACAGCTTGACATTATTTGTATTCAAACAACATTCCTTCTCATCAAAATTACTTTCACGGCAGCATCAATTTGGCATTTAAGTATTATTATTCCTTGTAGCTTTAGGCTGAATCCATTATGAAATATTATCGAGTCTGCCACATAAACTAATTTCCAAAGTCATTCAGTGTTTAACAATGGCTGAGGGTTGTTCTCTCATTCAGAAAAATTTCTGTCTCAACCCGGAGCTCAAATAGACAATAAACAATAGTGGATATATTACAGCGATTGTCTTTCCAAGACTGGGCTACATCCTGATTTGTGAGAGAGTAAAGGGGAGGCCAGGGGTGCATAGTCAAATGTGCCTAGAAAGTGAATTCTAAAGAGACTGACACTATAAAATGGCATTAATAAAAATAATAATTAAGGATGAGGAGATTTATAACTAGCAAGTTTAACAGGAAGGCTGTCAATTACAAAAATCAGTATATATAAAGTGGATAAATGGGAGGTGTGGCTGCTCACTTTCCAAAATACAGCTCATTTTTCCAGAGGACTAACTGCAGAGTTCTTTTAAGTAATGTCATCTATGAAATCATTGTAATACTCATACTCAGCTTATTCAGATCAAATGAAGGTCCTAGGTATCACTGTAAAAACTAATCTCAATAAATGTTAACATTATTCACTACTACTTTTTGCTGTTAATAATGAGTTCTCTTGACTTAAAAGTTTACAAAAAGTTAAGGAGTAATGAACATTAAAACTAAAGTGTTAAACTAGCCCGTAAAATTATATTATCAAATTAAATTATCCAATTATCAAGGGAAAAATTAAATTAAATTTCCATAAATATCCACACAAGTCAGAAAGGAACAACTAATTCATGAAAAGTGAACTAACCCTCTGTGCCAAAAATGCTTTCTAAAGTCTCTGCCTACCTACTGAGCCAAGTTCATTCTCACAACCCATTATTACTTTGCCTCGGTCTCTGTTTATAAGAGCTGTTGGCGGGGGGTGGGGGGGTGGGCAGTATATGTATTTAACACAATTTAAACATGAAGTCCCTAAAACACAGGCTTCCAAAATCACTCTATATTCTTCCAAGATAAAAATAAGCCAATAAGATTTTGTTGTGTGATAAAATTTTGGTGTGAAATAAACTATTTTCATAAAAATTCTTGTTTTCTAACTTCCAAAGGAAGACACCATTTAGTCATCTAACATCAAGTGAAGATTTAGAATTCGCTAGGGCCTAAGTTTTCACAGAAAAGTAACAATTTTAAGGCTTTATGTACATTTTACTTACTAAAATATATGAACACTTGAGTTGATTGAATATGCAGAAAATCTTATTCATTACCTTTCTAAGGAAAACAATAATGAACATGAGGGAGTTTTTAATTTTATAGACCATTTCCAAATTCATAAACTTATCTTTATTATGATAAAAGACATTTGAAGATAATACAGCTGCCATGACCAGATGGGGAATTCCGGCTCCCTTCTGATCCCCTAAAATGGATACTTTTTAAGTTTTCCATTCTCCTTTCATTTAAATTACCTTGCCTCTATCATTTAAGTAGAGGCATAAAAGTAACAATTCTGTCTGTAGAAAATGCTGATGATATGGGGATGGATGCCTAGCTTAACATTTACTTCAGGAGATCAAAGTTAATGGATTCTTAGACAAATATAATTTTCAGCCTAAGGAAATCCAAACTGGTGTCTGAGAATAACGAGTCAACTTTAGATACCAATGCTTCAATTTAGGACCCAAGGATTATCAGAGTATCAAATGTTATTACAAAAGAGATTTCATTTTTTTAAAAATCCTGAGAATATTCAATTGTATTTTGACATTAAAAATCAATCTTTTTAAAAAACAAAATAAAATTCAATGTTTCTTTACATTTCCATCTTATCGCCTAGACTCACTCTTTAATGGCAAGGTTCCTGCCTTGTTTATCCTCAGTGACTAATGAAGTACATGGTTCATGGAAGGCACTCAAATGCATACTGAATAGATAAATGAGAAAATAAAAGCCAGCTATCAAAGCAAGCCTAAGAAAACTACGACCTGCTGAAATAGTTATAGGAATGTCACCTTCTTAACATAAAATTTTGGCAGCCTTTGGAAAAACGTTTCCTCCAAGCACCCTAGCACAAATTACTGCATACTCTGAGATTGGGCTGGTTTGGCATTTATTTCACTACTCAGCTTTTAAAATAAAGAAAGCCTTTTATAATATTCAGAAAGTCATGCAGCATACATTTCATTCCACACGTATGAGGGAAAGGCAAGTGAACAAGAGACAAATTACTATGAGAGCTCTTTTCCCAGAAAGCAAGTTTCACTGCTATGCTGGTATTAATTAGTAAGCATTTAGACTTGGGATGTATACCAAGCTCCTTACACCTACACAATAATCATTAGATCTATACCACTTTACCATAATTGACAAGCATTTGCTGAAAATTGTTATGTGAGATTTCCTATGACCAGGACAGACATATGGACACACGCATTCCCATTCCCTCCTTCCTTGTCCCTCTCTCTCCCCACAGTGGCTTGCCTGAAATCCCAAAAATCTATCATGTCTTTGGCCTTCGGGTGACGCTGATTAGAACTGGTACTTAGGCTGGCCTCTCTCCCTCACCCCTCTATTCCAGTTTACCTTAAGAAATGCAGAACTCCCTGTGTCATACTTAATATGACCCCACAACATACTCTGATTTTCCCTTGTCTTCTCTATTTCTTAAATATTTTCTTCTGTGCTACCCAACACTTTCCTTTCTCCTTTAACTAGTCATAAAATAAAATGATTTCAAAATATATATTAATAAAATTATACACACATGTTCATTTTATAATCACCTGAGTAGAAACTTTCATAGTTCTCCTTCCAAAGGACTAAATTACTTTTCCCCTTATGTTAATGACCAGTTGATATTTCCTGTGATCCAATGCCTCATGGATAAGAAAGAAGTAAGGGGGGTGGGGATAGAGAACCCAAATTACTGGTAAAACACAAGTTAGTTAGTTATGTTACCACTTCCAAACACCAAGTAGTTTACTAGATTAGCTGTAATCACTGAATAAGGGTCCCAAGGCAATGGGATAAATGGGAGCAATGAGGACAGTCGGATGTAGGCGTCCACAGACCATACTGGAACAGACCATTCTAGACAGCTTTTAGAGGAAGAGGGAAAGGAAGGGTGAGGCTGAAGAAGAGAATGGGGTAGGAGAGCAAAAATGACAGACTGACAGATGCGTCTGTACTGTGTGAAGACAGACATACCTACCGAAGGGTCCGGGGCCAGCTGGAACCAAAGGAAGGATGTAAACAGTGACCACGTCAGCTCAGTGTTCAGGATGGCCAGACACGACAGTCTGGACACAGTCAATGTCTCCTTACATTTGAGAAAACATTTCCGAAATTTCACAGTAAATATAAGCCGTGATTCCATAGCATCAAACTCAATGGAGGGAGGAATTTGAAGATAGATAGGAAAAGGAATTTAAGTTGACCAGTGGATTCCAAAAGGCCAAACCTCAAAAATATCTATTGCTTGCAAAATGCAAGAGAAAACAAAAGGAAGTCTCTCTCTCTCTCTCTCTTTCTCTCTCTTCCTCCCCCCATAGCTTAAAGAACAGAAGAAAAAAGTAGGCTTATCTCAGAAGATAGTATAATCCCAATGAAGAGAAAACAAAGCTCTTTAACTCCTAAATTGTCCCAGTTTTCCATGAGGGATTGAAAAGGCTGAACAAACACTATAATAATGCTGGAACCTACGCCCAAGACAGGTAAGTCCCAAGTCCCTGTCAAGATGAATTAGTTATAGGATACTAACAGCAATAACACATGAGGGGACTGGTAACGACTGAAGAATCCTAGAAACAAACAAATGTGATTAATTTTAAAAAAAGAAGCCAGATTCCGTAAAATACAAGGTATTTGACGGTACCAGGTCATAGCTCCTCAGCCCACTTCTAGTCACAGCTTTGGTGGACTTCCTGGGAAGATTCCCTTCATATTAACAGAATGGCATCTCAAACATGCATTTGCTCATTTTTCCATTTTTTCCCCATCTCAGGACTTTCAATGGTCCACTCAGCCCGCGGGCAGACACAGCCTGGAAGTGTGGGCAAATGTGGCTCCCCAGGCGGAAGGAGAAGGGCGGTCCTCAACCAACGAAGGACAAGACTGAGTGATAAAGGTCCCAGTTGCCCATCCTTTAGACAGAAATTCTAGAAGGCATTCTGAACACTCTTCAAAACAGAGGGAGTTAGTTATTTCTAGACTCACCCTACAAGAAATGCTAAAGGGAATCATCTAGGATAAAATGCAAAGACACTGAAAAGTAATTTAAAGTTATATAAGGACATAAAGAATGGTAAAGGTAGCTGAGGTAAGTAAATATGAAAGCCAGTAGTATTGCATTTTGGAACTTCTTTTATTTCTATAGGATTTATGTTTTTTCAAGATTTTTATTTGAGAGAGAGAAAACACAAGCAGGGGGAGGGGCAGAAGGAGAGGGAGAAGCAGACTCCCTACTGAGCAGGGAGCCCAATGCAGGGCCCCATCCCAGGACCTCAGGACCATGACCTGAGTCAAAGACAGACGCTTAACTGACTGAGCCACCCAGGTGCCCTTATTTCTATAGGATTTAAATGACAAACCATTAAAACAATAATTATATAATATATATAAAATAATAATTATATAATGCAAGAGAAAAGGGAACAGAGCTGAAAAGGATCAGTTTTTGTTCACTATTGAAACTATACTGGTATTAATGCAAACTTGATTGTAATGAGAGGTTAACTGTAACTACTAAGGAAACTACTAAGGAAAAAACAAAAAACAAATAGGTTGAAATTGAAAGGACAGGAAAAGATTTTCCATGCAAACAGTAAGCAAAAGATAGCTGGGGTAGCTATACTAATACAAAACAAAACAGACCATCGAAACAAGAGACAAAAAAGGACCATTTTGGGGGGCCATTTTGGGCTGCTTGGACTGTTTTAGTCCACGTGGACCATTTTGGACCATTTTTAAATCCTCGATTAAAAAAAAAAAGAGGGGCACCTGGCTGGCTCAGTGGGTTAAAGCCGCTGCCTTCGGCTCAGGTCATGATTCCAGGGTCCTGGGATCGAGCCCCATGTTGGGCTCTCTGCTCAGCGGGGAACCTGCTTCCTCCTCTCTCTCTGCCTACTTGTGATCTCTGTCTGTCAAATAAATAAATAAATAATCTTTTTAAAAAATAAATAAATAAATAAAAATAATAAAAATAATAAAAGAAAGAATAATCTCCCATACGGCAGTTATTTCCAAGAATTACAAGGATTAGATGAAGTAATGTCTATGAAACACTTAACACAGTGTTCAGTTTATATTAAGAGTTCAGTGAGTGGTAGCCATTTTATTAACCTCCTAACTACGTGTTCTCCTTCTGCCAAACATATCGTTTGGTTCTTAATCAAAAAATTAACACCAATTACCACCAATCAATGGACTCTCAGACACAGTTACAAGACTGTAAACTACCCAACGAGGAGAAGTCTTATCACTTACTATTCAACTTCTCCCACCTTCTGTTATAAAGTCCATTCAGTTTTGTAGTATTTTGTAAAATACTTCTAAAAAGTATTTTAAAGCTTTGAAGTAGAAAATACGGTATCACAAATTACCAAACAACAAAAATGTACAGGAGGTCAGGAGGTTTAAAAAAAAAAAAAAAAAAGGGAAGAAGAGCACCACTAAAAAGTAGACTAAATCAACCAAGTGTGTGAGTCCCACCGAAAGAAACAATGATTTTCATAACAGAGAAAAAAATTGACAGAAATTATTGTTATTACTACCTTTTCTTCAGGATTATAATACTTAGGGAGGACCTGTCAGTGTTTTTGACAAAAGAGAGCACCTAAGGAGTTACAGGGAAGTCCTGGACATAGGGGAAAGCACCGGGCTAAGATTCAAGAGAACTCCTTTGAGTCCCAGTTTACCATTTACTAGCACTATCTTCTAACCCTTCTGGCTTTCAGTTTCTTGTCTACAAAAGAAAGGAATGCGCTAGCAGAAGTTCTCAAACTTCCTGAGACTCATTTAGGAAACTTTTGGTAAGTACAAAGCCCTAGACTCCACACTGAGCCTCCACACTGAGCCTGTTAAATCTGAGTTGCTGGGAGCTGGGACAGGGACACAGCCATCTTAAGTGCTATTCAGCTAAATCTGAGGTAGAGCCAGTTATGTGGGCCACTGCACTAAAAAGCTAAGGTTCTAAATTCTATATTCTACCTTTGTGACAGCAAGACCAACTATAGAATAAGCTGGTATCAGCAATGTATTCAAAACAACCAGTCTAGCAATATTATTACTAGGATTAGAAGCTCATCTATCATCTCATACCTTGCCTACGCATAGGCACTTCACAAAAGTCCAAAGACTTGACTCTACTATTTACTAACCATGGGAACTTGGGCAAGTCACATAACCTCTGTATATATTACCTTCCCTATCACGCTAGTGGGCTAAAATGAATACACTATACCAAGAAATCCCTAGTATATACTGTACTAGTTTACTCTGTGATTAAATATCACAGAGCATATTTGTAGCTATTAAACTAAGGTATGTATGTAATACACTTGAAAGATTTTTCAACAGAAGTGTGTTAAAACAAATTTGCACTGATTATTCTATATGTTTCTAAAAAATGAATAAACTACAATTCTGATCTTAGCAAGAAACATTAGGAATTCCACTGAGTGTAACACTGATTCTGATTGTCTGAAGTAGGAATGCTAATATCCAAACTGCTTACAGATGGACAAAACAGTAATTTTAGGAAAAACAACAAGGGACTTACAATGGTAAAATCCAGTGTACGTATTCTACCCTAAAATTTCCTAATGCAAAATGTAAGTAAGGGAGGGGAGGAAAGAGATCCTAAAGTACAGTTACAAAAGTCAGTTTTTTATCCTGAACAGTAATACAGATTCATTTGGTTGTAGTTAGTTTCCTTTCCTGGATGAATGCCTACAGACTTTCTAAAAGACAAACTAATGACAAACACGTGTTTTGAGAAAACAGAAATGCCACAAGCCAAAGAAGGGAAGATATAGTACGTCAGAAATTAACTTTGCTCCCTAATGGCACATCTCAAGCATGAACACCCTATTTCAGAAAACAGTAGAATTGAGGCATATCCATCACTTGGTTTTTCAAAGGAGGAGGCTAGAACAATATTGGACTCAGTTTCCAAATTTCCTAAAATTCTTTAACCAAAATTATAATCAAACATCACGAGGGACTGTTTCTCATTTATGTACTACCATTGTCAAATCTTTTTTTTTTTAACGCCTATTTTCTTCCTTTCCATGTTTCTCTCTCAGTTTTCCTTATTATTCCCTTGTTTTGTTGAACCACAGCATATTCCTCAGACCTCCCAGTGACATCCTTGGGTAATGGTTTATTTAATCAGTAAACTTAAAACTAAACACATTTTTAATTTCTTGACTATAATAACAATTTCTTGAAATTACCCTTTAAATTTTTCCTGCCATGAGTTTAATTATAATGAAAGGAAAGAGACAAAAGAGAAGTTGGGTTATTCGTCAAATTATCCAGACCCTACACTAAAGACAAAGGGAAGTGCCAAAGAAAAAATCTAGTTCTTAGAAAGCTAAAAGGCCAATAGATAAATATTGAAACATAATTCTAAAACATTTAAAATACATTTCTTTAGGAGCTCCTGGGTGGCTCAGTTGGTTAGATGTCCAACTCTTGATTTCAGCTCAGGTCATGATTTCAGGGACAGGAGATCGAGCCCCCATCAGTGGAGGCTGCTTAAGATTCTCTCTCTCCTTCTCCCTGGGTCCCTCTCCCACCTTACACAAGGGAGCTCGCATGCTGGCTCACTCTCTGTCTCTCAAATAAATAAAATACATTCCTTTAAACAAAAGAGCTCACTATAATTGATGTGTCATTATATCACAATTATAAAATCCAAAAGGTTAATAAAAGTTAGGTGGGATGGGGCACCTAGGTGACTCAGTCAGTTGAGCATCATCTGCCTTCAGCTCAGGTTGTGATCCCAGCGTCCTGGGACTGAGTCCAGCTCCCTGCTCAGCGGGGAGTCTGTTTGTCCCCCTGCCCCTTCTGCTCATGCTCATTCTCTCTCTCTCGCTCTCTCTCTCTCACTCTCAAATAAATAAATAAAATCTTAAAAAAAAAAAAAGGTTAGGTGGGATAAAACAACTTTAGGGTGAATACCAAAGATTATCTGAACTTTTAAGTACTTTCTTCCTATCTTCCTCATTCTTCAGCAATAGGTTATCATAATTTTTTTTTTTAAAGAAACACATATAATATGTTAAGGGGTCAGCAAATTTTTTCTGTAAGGGCAAGACTGTAATATTTAGACCCTGTGCCATGCATATTCTTCTTTGTTGTTTTTTAACAATCCTTGAAAAGTGTAAGAACCTTTCTTAGTTCACATATGCTGGATTTGGCCCATAAATTGTGGCTTATTAACTCATTATTATGTACCTGTTATAATCCTAAAGATGTATGAATATTAAATCATTCTACCAGCCCTAGGTGGCAGGTACTTTTATTACCATCACCTCCATTTTAGAGCTGGGGTAAGTGGGGTACAGAAGGATTGAGTAACTTGCCCAAGGTCATATAGAGCAAGGAAATGATGAAGCTGAGATTCAAATCTGGGCAATCTGGTTCCAGAATCTACACTTTCAACTACTGTTCTACACTCTCTCTCTTATGCAGGATTGAAAATATCAAAGTCAATTCAGAAATCTTCCTGTCAACAAAGAAAGGAATGATGGTATTAACCACTCCCTCTACTTTCAGAGAGGAAAACAAAAACAAAAACAAAACAAAACAACACCTACCTAGACTCAGACTACAATTCAACTTCTAGCAATACTGGATGAAGGAAGACCATAGTACCTTCATATTTCTGAAAAACAATACTCAACAACTTAGAAACTATACTTAACACTATACAATCAAGTCTGGGAGTGAACGAAGTCCTACCAAATATGGGAGAACTCAGAAAGCATATGGTCAACATATTCTTTCTTCAGAGGCTGCTTGAAAATGTACGTTAGCAAAACAAAGGAGTATACTAAGCAAGAGAAAAACAGCAAAGCCTGAAATTATTAGGGAAATTCAAAGGAAGAAGAGTTTGTTTCTAAGGGAGCCAGAGTAAGTAGGTAGATGGGATTTGATTACTCCAAACAGAAAAGAGGGAGAAAGGGGGAAGAAAAAATGGGGGCAGGGGAAGTGAAACAGTATGGAAGGTCATTTCCGAAAAAGGGACAGCATAAGCAGGGACCATCTCTTAGTTATCCCTGTGTCCCTGTACCCCGTTTTGGTTAAAAAGACCCAAATTAGCATCCAAGTAAAAACATTCTCAAATTGCAGTTCCAAAACAATACTAATTTTGTTAAGACTTTCTAGATGACTTAAGTTTTCATGCTTTTATACATGTTTATATTATTTTTACACATAAAATATATAAAACTGACCAAATTTCATTCATATTTAGAGTCATGAAAAGCAGCACATTTTTTGCATTTATTGGCAAGAAGAAACATCAAGGAATTTTCAGATGGGACAAGTAGCCAAGGAAGTCCTTTGAAAGGAAATAGCCTTGCCTCTTTGTAACTTAGTTACCTCATCTGTAGAATAGAGTTGAACAAGTAGTAGTAGCAGTGCAAGAGGATACATCTCTCCCAGAGTTGAGTTCAAATGCAGACTCTGCTACATAATTGCCATGTGACCCTGGCAAAGTTTTAACTTGTGCCTATTACCTAAAAATGGAGCAAATACAGCATCTGCTTCAAAGGGCTAGTAGTATGAGAATTAAGGAAAATAACAGGTGGAAATAACTTAACACAGTGCTTGGGCTTGAGCAAAAAGTAAGACCACAGTAAATATTAATGCTGTTAATACTCTGCCAATTGTTTTAAATACCTCACACAAACCTCCACCCCTCCCCCAAAAGCTTAACAATCTGGATCTAATGAAGAAAACACCCCGCAAACACTGAACATATTGAAAAAATATATATATTTGATTTTGTAGTACCTGAATAGCCAGCAGATCTTACAGAAAAATTAAAAGGATTATTTTCAACACCTCTATTGTAATATCCATGCATTTAGTATTTCTGGTTTTTGGTTATGACCATCGCAACAAATTACAAGCCTACTTGCGTCCTAATGTCCAAAGCAAACACTAATTAAAACTTGCAGCTAAACTTTTAAGGCCAAAATTGGAAAAAGTTTAAGAATTTATTCCAGGCTCCATGTTTCACAGAAATCACCTATAAGCCCAGAATGATTCCTGACTAAAAGAATCACAAATATATGGGTTTCTTCCTGGATCACTAACATATCTGATATACAGGTGTTTGTTTAAGAGAATTTAACTGCCTACGAGTCTTTCTTACAAGATAACGGATTATGTGCAACAAGTTGTTTTTTGTTGTTGTTGTTGTTGTTTTTAATTACAAGAAAAGATTAAATTCTGCCAAAACCGGGGCACCTGGATCGTTCAGTCGGTTAAGCATCTGCCTTTGGCTCAGGTCCTGGGATACAGCCCCCATATCTGGCTCATTACTCAGCAGGGAGCCTGGTTCTCCCTCTGCCTGCTGTATCCCATGCTTGTGTGCTCGCTTTTCTCCCTTTCTCTCTCTCTCTGACAAATAAATAAATAAGATATTTAAAAAGTTTTACTTTTTATCTATGAACATTATTGGTCTACAATTTAAAAAAGACAAATACACACTGGTGAAAAGTAAAAATCACAGCTGAATTTTACAGGTTCAAATTTTTCTTTAACACTTTAAAATTAGACACATTTTGATAATGGTTGAAGTAGAGTAAGTTTTGAAATCAGATCCAGTTCAAATACAGCTTGGCCTTTAACCTCCAGTGTTACCCTGAATAAGATAGAACTTAATCTATTTCTCCGTTTTCTCTTCTACACAATTCTGCATATGAAACTGTATATTTACATATGAAACTGTATATTTAATGTTTGTCTCTTGCTTTTGTAAAAAGCTCTGGGAGCACAGGGACAGTATCTGTCAAGACAACTGTCCGGCATTGTTCAGAGTCACTACACTGGGGGGGAAAAAGATGTTGGAAAGGGAGCAGCTCTAGATTAAATAAAATGAAAGAGATACAACCACATGCAATGTATAAACCTAGTTTAGTTTGGGAAAAATGAGAGCTATAAAAGATATTCTTGGGGCATTTGGGAAAATAAAGAATAGGTATTAGAAAATGTAGAATCATTATTAATACTCTTAGATGTGATAGGATCTTGTGGTTATGTTGGAGTCCTTATTCTTAGAAATGCATGCCAAATGAAGTATATATGGTAAAGTGTCACAATTTCTAATGGCTTCAAATAGTTTAGAAAACTTGAGCAAATATACTCAAATGTGAACAATTATCAGTAATTATTAGTACATTAATCATTAGAACAATCATCAGTAATTCAGGCACAAGATGTGCAAATTTTCACTGAACTATTTCTACTCTTGAGTTAAAATTTTTCAGAATAAAACATTAGTAGAAAAAGAATAGAATCATATGCTCCAAAAATTCAATAAATCAATATTGAGGACCTATTCAAATACTTCACCTTATTAAACTATGATAAAAGGAAAAGCATTGAACTGTTTAATAGCTGATGAAAAGTATGGTCTGACTTTGTGCAACTAGAGATAAAAGTAAAATTTGAGATTGGAAACAAAGAAAAATTATCACTGCTATGGATGATAAAATTGTTTACTTGCAGACTCCAAGAAAAACAATCTAAAAGTTATAAGAACAAGTAAGTTCAACAAGATTGTCATTGATACACAAACTACATTTAAGGGGTGCCTGTGTGGCTCAGTTGGTTAAGCATCTATCTGCCTTTGGCTCTAATCATGATCCCAGGGTCCTGGGATTTAGCCCTGCATTAGGGATCCCTGCTCAGCGGGAAGCCTGCTTCTCCCTCTCCCACTCCCTTTGCTTGTGTTCCCCCTTTTGCTCTGTGTCCCTCTCTGTTAAATAAATAAATAAAATCTGGCACCTGGGTGGCTCAATGGGTTAAGCTTCTGCCTTCAGCTCAAGTCATGATCTCAGGGTCCTGGGATTGAGCCCACCATCAGGCTCTCTGCTCAACAGGGAGCCTCCCCCCCCCAACCCCGTGCCTGCTTCTCTGCCTACTTGTGATCTCTGCCAAATAAATAAATAAAATCTTTTAAAATATAAATAAATAAGTAAATAAAATCTTTTAAAACTGCCTTTAATTTCAATCTGAAAAGAAATGGTAGATTTGAGTCAAAACAATATTTAAAATTTTGAGTAAGGTGATTCCAAAGTATATGCTCACACCGAATGTTAATAATTGTTAATTTTCATTGAAGTGCTCTCTTTCAAGTGTTTTTTAATCAAGAAGAACACTTTCTGAAACAGTCAGAATCTTTTTTCCACCTATGAAGTAATGAATGGAGGTCCTGTCAAGGGCTGAACCTAAGCTTCTGCACAAAATGACATCCCACCCTGTGATGTCTCTTAAACAAATTTTCTAGTTAAAAACTCAGATCTTTCTTAGGCTTTTTCTTTTTCATGTTCTTTTATCACTACCAATGGCTCCCTTTTCAGGACCATCTCCCACAGAGTGACTCTATAAAAAACCTTTGTCATTTCATGGGAGTTACTGTAAACAGGACAAACAGCAAGAACTAAAGTATGACACTAACTAACTAGGTTCACCTGCTAGGAGACTCCCACAGCCCAGCTTGGATAGGATGTAACTGAAAGTAACTAAAAGTCATGCCTTAACAATTACTATAATTGTACTTGTGGATTTGAGAATTCACAAAAACCTCAGATCTCATAATATACCAAAACTATCAGTCAATTTCCAACTTTGATGGATTGAAAGAAAGAAACTGGAGAGAGTCAGAGTAAAATAGAGAAAGTAGAGGAAAAGACAAGAGACAGAGTTAGACAAGATTTTTAAAAATAGACAATTGGAGTTTTATTGTCTCTTCTTTCAGACCTTCCTAAAAGATAACTTTTTGTAAGATAAAACATTCACTCCTAAAATTTCAAAACACCTGACCCTATAACATCCTCATTAATTTCTTGTTGTAACTCTTTGTTGACAAATATTAGTAAAACTTACAACCGAAAAAGTAAAAAGATGTTCATGCATCATACAAAGAGGAATTGGAATGCCATTTTTTATATTGTCATTTAGATACTACTGTCTCAAAATAAGCTTAAGTTTCTCAATTTGCCAAAATAAATTTTTCACAAGGTGCATTTTTAAAATATTATTAAGTGCATCTAAAAAAATGGGAATTGAAATAACTGCATTATGCCATTATGAAACTACATAAAACAGTAATCATGCAGTCAATCTAAAGATCAGTATTTTATACAAGGCAAAACAAAACAGCTCTAGCATACTACCTGATACACTTTAAACTGTGCTGTTTGATTTGGCAAACACAGATGATCCATCCTAGTAAGTTATTTTGAACAATGGTATTTTAAAAGACCATTATTTTCCTCTCAATGTTATCTAACCATAAAAAAAAAAGGACACTGAAAAAGACCTCCAAAATCATATATTAAAAAGGCAGTCCCTCAGAGTATATTTAATTTGATCTGTTCTCATTTTGAACTCATCTGGAATCATGGTTCTCAATCTAGTTGCCCCAGTTAAAAATACAGTTGTTCAAACCCCATCCCCTGACAAGCTGATTGAGCCCAAACAATTCCTATGAACAACTGAAACATTTAGTAAAATTGGGTACCAGCATGCAATCTAGACATAAGAAAAAAATTTAAGTCACACTTCTGTAAGCTTTTTCATTATTTTTAGCTCTTTTTATTCTTTCCTCTGCTTCCCCAGCTTTTGGCATACTGTCTCCCTTGCCTCAACTTGAACAAGTCAGACACACTCCATCTCAGGGCTTTTGACCTTGCTCTGCTCTCTGCAGGTAATGTTCTTTTCCAAGATACTGCTGCATGCCTCCCTCTCTTGCCTCCATTACATCATTTTGTTTTGTTTTGTTTTGTTTCATTTTGTTTCAAGGGGCAGAGAGGGGCAAAGGGAAGAGGAGAGAGAATCCCAAGCAGGCTCCTCACCCAGCACAGAGCCCAACATGGGGCTCCATCTAATAACCTTGAGATCATGACCTGAGCCCTCTGAGCTACCTAGGCATCCCTCCATTAGGTGTATTTTTGTTCAAATGTCACCTTCCTAATAAGATCTTCCTCAAAGACTGTTTAAACTGTCTCATCCCTAGAACTAGTTCCCTTTGCCCTCCTTGACCTTATATGCTAGTGGAAGGAGACAGAAAATAAACATGAAAAATAATGATCCGCTGTTGAAGTGCTAAAGAGAAAATTAAGCAAGGAAAGGTAAGTTTCTCCATGAAAACTAAATTACAGCCTGACAGTTAAACAGCTCCAAACATTAATATCTTTCTACTTAAAAAGAAAAAAAGGTGGGGGGAGCAACAATGAAATTAAAACACATTTTAAAACACTAAGCATGGAGGTGCCTGGGTGGCTCAGTCATTAAGTCTCTGCCTTCAGCTCAGGTCATGATCCCAGGGTCCTGGGAGGGAGCCTGCATCAGGCTCCCTGCTCAGTGGCGAGCCTGCTTCTCCCCCTCCCTCTCCCCCAGCTTGTATTCGTATTCCTCTCTCACTCACTCACTCTCTCTGTCAAATAAATAAATAAAATCTTAGAAAAAACAAAACAGAACACAAAAAACTAAGCATGCTTTTAGTTATATACCAAAAGTCCTTAAATAAAGTACATAATCACTACTTTTCAGACTGATCTTAAGTCATTTTTCCCCTATATTCCTCAGTTTCCACACCTATAAAATTGACATTATTACAGGGGTATTGTAAGGATAAAATCAAAGAAAAATGCTTTAGAACTTTAAAGTATTATACAAATGTAATATGATGGTGGTGGGGCATAAAGAGTTACTTAGAATACAAACAAAACTCTAAATATAAAACACAGGGAACTGAGACACACTGATCTCACCTGATTGATTACCTGTTACTCTACACAACAGAGGAGGACACCAGAGAACCCATTCTGGAGACAAGCGGAAACTGATGGCAGCAACAGCAATGTCAGAGGTGATGATGGGCATGCATGGGCTACAGCAATCAAGAAGCAAGGGAGTAGGGGTGCCTGGGTGGCTCAGTGGGTTAAAGCCTCTGCCTTCAGCTCAGGTCATGATATTGGGGTCCTGGGATAGAGCCCCGCATTGGGTTCTCTGTTTGGTAGGGAGCCTGCTTCCCATTCTCTCTTTGCCTGTCTCTCTGCCTACTTGCGATCTCTGTCTGTCAAATAAATAAATAAAATCTTTAAAAAAAAAAAAAAGCAAGGGAGAAGTCACTGGTGGTAGCCGCACACATATTCACCAGCCTGAGGTGCTATAATTTGGGCTGTGGTCTTGTCTGCTGCCTAACTTCTAGTATTCTTGCCCCCTTAATTTTTTTAAGCCTAGTTTTCCAACCTTCCCAGCATTTCTGGGAATTTCTCAGTATTTTTTCCACTATTTTTTTTTCAGTTCTCAAAACAGCTAGAGTTGATTTCTATCATTTGCAACTAAGAACTTTAATTTGTATTACCCTACTTAATAATTTATCTAGTCATTTTAGTCATGCATTATGTTGCAAAGCATTTGAATGCAAAACAAAATTTAGGACTATGATTCTATACTCAAAATTTGTTTCTGTCCTTACATACAGGAATTATATTGTACAATGGGTATAACTGTAGTCCTGAAAGTTACACCAACCAACTACTGAGTCTCAACCTTGTTCACCTCATAGTTGCTTGGTCTAAACTTTTTTTTTTCCTTAAGATTTTATTTACTTGTCAGAGAGAGCACAGCAGGGGGAGCAGCAGGCAGAGGGAGAAGCAGGCTCCCTGTGTAGCAAGGAGCCTGATGTGAAATTCGATTCCAAGACCCTGGGATCATGACCTGCACCAAAGGCAGACCGATGCTCAACCAACTGGGTCACCCAGACACCCTCAGCAAAACGTTTTGCTTGCAGATTAAAATATGAAGAGTCATAAGGTCTCAGAATTTTATTACATAGTACTTAATTTCTACAACCAAGATGGGATAAAACAGAGAAGTAAGCAAAGGTGGCAGTAAAATGTAGGACTTATTTTTGCTACAGCAAAATCCCTTATTACAGAAACTACAACTAGCCAAGTCCCACGCAAGACATAACTTTATTGCTTTGCGGCAGAGGTAACTGGGAAAATAAGTACAACGTGATCTTTGAAATGTTATAAAATGCAAACAAACAAACAAAAAAATCCAGTAACATAAAAGTCAGTACATTCAATTAATTTCAGCATGATCAGATTAATACATTACTATCATTTTACTTGAAATTCCTAAAACAACTGAACTATGAATCTGATCAGTAACAGGAGTGAGATGCTTTCTTACATACCCACATTGGTCAATAATGCATTTACTGTTGGCATTCTAAAATAAATGCTATGGAAAATGATGTCCAAAAAGTAAATGTCTGATCTTGGGGCACCTGGTTCGCCCCATCGGTGGAGCATGAGACTCTCCATTTCAGGGTAGTGATTTCAAGCCCCACAGTTGGGCACAGATCCTACTTTTAAAAAAAGACAAGAACAACTCCATGAAGCAACAGCACAGACTGGGCTTGAATATCACATAGATCTAGATTTGAATTCTATCTATGTGATCTTGAATCAAGATAACCTTTGAGGGACGCCTGGGTGGCTCAGTGGGTTAAAGCCTCTGCCTTCAGCTCAGGTCATGATCCCAGGGTCCTGGGATCAAGCCCCACATCGGGCTCTCTGCTCAGTGGGGAGCCTGCTTCCTCCTCTCTCTCTGCCTGCTTCTCTGCCTGCTTGTGATCTCTGTCCGTCAAATAAATAAATAAAATCTTAAAAAAAAAAAAAGGAATTTATTTAAAAAAAAAAGATAACCTTTGAAACACCAGTTTTCTCATCTGTAAAGGGGAATGATTAATACTTACCTTGCAATTCTCCTGTGAGAATTAAATGAGATAATGTAAGAGTCCTATCACTGCCGTGCCTAGAAAACAATTTGTGTTTAAAAAAAAAAAAAAAAATGTTTCTTTCTCTGCCTTCTCTCTGATGCTCTTGTTCTTCCCCACCGCCTCTGAGGCATTCTTATACCACCAACGTGAAGAGGACTGACTAAACCTATGTTCTTGCAAGTTCTTCACAGCTGTAGCAGTAATAATATTTCAAGTGCAACTTTCTCAAAACCATAAAAACTTATTGAAATAAGCTTTTTTTGAACAACTTTATAACTTAAATCAGCTACAGCTGGCTTGGCCAATCACCTGAAATAAGACAGCTTATTTAAATTCACAATTTAAAAAATTTAAATCCTAGTCCTAAAATAACATCAAAATTCCTACAAATTCTCTTTTATTTGCCATTGAAGCATATTACTAATAAATAACTTTATAAAAACATGCCTATGTATTATATACTCTATAGTAAGCATGTCGAGAGACCTTCTGTTAGATAAATGAAAGAAACTTGCAGAGCTATCATAAACAGTTCTAACATTCCTTTTCAATGATGTCTACGAGCGTGCTCTTTATCACTGTCAAAATGGAATGTCATGAATCCAAAAGAGTGTATTTGAGAAGTGTAAACTTGATAATGGCTACTCTGACATTCTGGCAATGGTGAACCTTGTGAGCTTAATAAAATTACACATTAAATAGATAGTACTTATTGTTGCAAGCACAAATAAATTTAAAACTAAAGTTCAGAGCCAAAAGAGGTAGGCCAAAAAGATACAGGGGGGAAATGCAATTTAGGAAACAGGTTTATCTGATTAGTAAATTTTATTCCATTCATTATTTAATTAAATGTCCCATCTAGCTCTAAAACCTGATTATTAAAAAAATAATAATAATGGAATTACCAGCAACCCAGTCCAAAACATACATTCATGTAATAGATATAAAAGTGGAGAATTCTTGGGGCGCCTGAATGGCTCAGTCTGTTAAGTGGCTGACTTTGACTCAGGTCATGGTCTCAGCGCCCTGGGATTGAACCCTCTGTCTGGTTCTACACTCTGTGGGGAGTGCCTCTCTCATTCCCTCTGCACCTGTCCCTAATCATTCTCTCTCTCTCTCTCTCTAATAAGTAAATAAAATCTTTTTTAAAAGTGGAGGATTCTTGGAGCACCTGGGTGGCTCGGCCGTTAAGCATCCACCTTCAGCTCAGGTCACGATCCCAGGGTCCTGGGATCAAGCCCCGAATCAGGCTCCCTGCTCAGTGGGAAGCCTGCTTCTCCCTCTCCCACTCCCCCAGCCTGTATTCTATCTCTCACTCACCTCACTCACGCTCTCTCTCTCTCTCAAATAAATAAAATCTGGGAAATGAGACATTTGCTTTGAAAAGGAGACTTTTTTTTTTTTTTTAATGTAAAGACAATAGCTTAGTGGTTCAGAGCAAAAGCTCTACGGCCACATTCACAGCCACTTAACTAAATAATCTTGAGGAAATTAAGTTAAAACTTTCTGGACCTCATATTCTTGGATTCTACTTTGAGAATAATAATAGTTCTGAATACAATAAATACATATAAATCTCTTCAAATGGTCCCACATACATAGTAAATGTCAACATACATTAGGACCTTATTACAATTACTACCAATATTGACACTAGAAACTACAGTGGTTCTACATTGCAATAAAATTACCAAGAAAAGCAATCAGTTGAAAAACTTTAATTTACTAAAAAATTATTTAAAGAAACAGGAAGCATTTACCAGATCCTAAGATGTGGAGGAAGAAAGAGCACGTTGGTAGACAGAAGGTTTGGAGAGGAAGCTAGGCTTTACCACCTCACAAAAAGACATTATGAGCCAATCCTCCATCCAGTTAACTCATGACAGCTAGAACTCAGTACAAGAGGAGATAACCAAGGTGGGTAGATTGCAAATGCAGAAAATTCTAAGAAATAGTTAAGCCTTCCATTGGCTTCCTTTCTTTCCTTCAATAATCACTCAATTCCCTTCACAGCAAAACCTCTCGAGGGAGTTCTCTACTTCGGTCTTACTACCTCTTGCCCTATCATTCCCTCTTCTAAAATCTGGTTTCTATCCCAACCACCTCACTGAAATAACTCCTGCGGGCCAGAGAACAACCTTTATCTTGCCAGATCTAGTGGCTGATTCACAATCCTCATCCTGGTCAACCTTTTCGTGTTATCCAACACAGTTGTGTCCTTATAACATTTCCACTCTTTGTTTCAATGATTTCTCTCTTCTGGCATTCCTCCTAATTTGCTGGATCCTACTAGTCTGATTTATAGATGGAAAAGTAACCCAAAGCTAAATTGTGGATCTCCTTTTCTACTACGGCTACACACTGTCCCTTGATGATCTCAGTCATTCCTATGTTTTGGGGTTTTTTAAAGATTTTATTTATTTATTTGACAGAGAGAGTGTGGGGGGGAGCACAAGCAGGAGGAGTGGCAAGCAGAGAGGGAGAGGAAGAAGCACACCCCCCCATGGAGCAAGGAGCCCAATGCGGGGCTTGATCCCAGGACCCTGGGATCACCACAGGAGCTGAAGGCAGACACTTAACCAACTAAGCCACCCAGGTGCTCCAATCCTATGGTTTTAAGAACCACATATGCACTACGGACTCCTAAATTTACATTTCAGCACCGAACTTCCCCTGAGCTCTGGACTTATATATTCATTCATTCACTCACTCATTCATCAAATATTTATTGAATACATATATTATGCATGAGGTATTATTCCAGACTCCTGGGATGTAGAGGTGAATAAGACCTAGATATAATAAGCTAATATTACACATGATAAGTTATATAGAAATATATATAAATAAGGAATGACTGCTGAGTTTGGGCCTGCATACACACACACACACACACAGGAATGGAGAAAAATAAAGTGGGGTAAGCGAATATAGAATGACAGGCAGATATAGAGAGAGGCTTATATAGGATGGTCAGTGGGAAAAAACCTCTCTTCCATGGTCACATCTGAACAGAAATCAGTTTGAAGGGGGCGGGCTACGTGAACATGCGGAAGAAGAATGTTCTAACCAGAAGAAATAACAAATGCCCCAAACTCGGGAGTAATTCTGATTCTCTGAAAGAATGAAGAGTTCTAAAGTAGAGTGAAAGAACATTTGAATATGAAGTCAGAAAAGTTGAAAGTGATCAAATCTTACCCAGCATTATAGTGTTGTAAAGCACTTAATTATTACAGGAAAATAACAGGAGCATCTGATCAAGGAAGAGACATGGTAAGATTGTCGTTTTTTAAAAGATCACTCTGGAGGCACCTGAGTGGCGCAGTCGGTTGAGTGTTCCACTCGGTTTTGGCTCAGGTCATGATCCCAGGCTGGGTAGATCTAGTCCCGTGAGGGGCTCAGCGCTCGGTGAGAGTCTGCTGGAGATTCTCTCCCCCCACCTCCCCCATCTTCCCCCACTGTCCCCACTCCCCTACCTCTGCCTCAAACCTGAGCACTTGTGACCAGGCTCACTCTCTCTAAAATAAATCGATCTTAAAAAAAAAAAAAAAAAATCACTCTGGCTGCAATGTGAAGGACAGATGACATGGAGACAAGCCTAGAAGTCAAAGACCAAAGAGAAGTTTACTGCAGTGATAGTCTAGGCAAGAGGAGATGGTGGCTTGGCCTAAACAAGAGTACCAGTAGTCGATGTAACCAGGCCGGGCTCACATCTGAAAGAGAGGTGCCAGGACTTGGTAAAGGACTGAATATGGGATGAAAGACAAAGAAAAACAGTAAACAATGACTGCTGGGGTTCTGGCCGGCCAAATGGGGTGAACGGCAATGCGATCTACTAGCACGCGGCAGCCACTAGTGATCACTTGGCGACTGGACACCTTGTAATAAGCAGCAGGGCTAAAGGGATGTTCTTGTTTTCATCAAAAACCTTGGGACGCCTGGGTGGCTCAGTGGGTTAGGCAGCTGCCTTCGACTCAGGTCATGATCCCAGGGTCTGGGATCGAGTCCCACATCGGGCTCCTTGCTCGGCAGAGAGCCTGCTTCTCCCTCTGCCTCTGCCTGCCTCTCTGTCTGCCTGTGCTCGCTCGCTCTCTCTCCCTCTGTCTCTGACAAATAAATAAAATCTTTAAAAAAAAAAAAAAATTAAAAATTAAAAACCTTGTTCCTCCTCCAGTCTTGCCCAGCTCACACAACCCTTTCCTATTTCCTTCTAGCACTTGCCCCTATCCGAATTACCTTTATATCCACTGCAAGTGTAGGCTCTATGAGAGCAAAGAACTGACCGTCCAGTCTGCTGCTACATCCCTGGATCCTATAATCCTGCCTGGCACAGAGTAGGCACTTGATGAACATTTGTTGAATGAAACAGTACATGAGTACAAGAATCCTCTTACCGTCTCCTCTGTAAGTGACTCTCTTCAGTTTGGCCCGCTGATGTTCGAGCTTCTCAATTTCTAGAACCTATTCTCTTCTCACTAGCTCTCAAAAGGCATTTCTTACCCACCACTTCAATTTTCATCCATTTGCCCACGTTTGGGACATTTTAAAAAATATTTTATTTATTTATTTGACAGGTCACTAGTAGGCAGAGCAGCAGGCGGTGGGGGGAGGCGGGGAGGGAGGTTGTTGGACATTTGTATCTCCAGCCTGGAGTTCTCTGAGATCCAACCTATTTCAAGGTATCTCAAATTCGGCAAGAGCTAATGGTAGGCTTTGCCACCAAACCTGTCCCCCACCCATCCAGGTAAGGCAAACTGGAAATATTCTCATCATCCTTTTTATCACCTCCCCCCAACTCCTGCTAATCAACCTATCACCAAGTCCTGTTGATTCCATCTTGCAATGCAGAAAAGGAGACCCACAGTTTAGCTTTTTTCGAATTATCTGTTTCTTCTTTATTTTTAAGTAACCCCTATGCCCAATGTGGAGCTCAAACTCACAGCCCAAGATCAAGTGCGGCTAAAGGGATGTGTTTGTTTTCATCAAAAACCTTGTTGCTCCTCCAGTCTTGCCCAGCTCACATAACCCTTTCCTATTTCCTTCTAGCACTTGCCCCTATCTGAATTACCTTTATATCCACTGCAAGTATAGGCGCTATGAGAGCAAAGAACTTGACCGTCCAGTCTCCTGCTACATCCCTGGATCCTATAATACTGCCTGGCACAGAGTTGCATGCCCCATTGACTGAACCAGCCAGGTACCCCTCTCTCTTGCTTCTGAAAAGACTTTTGCCATCGCCCTAGTTCATCTTTTCGTTGGAACTGTTGAAACAGCTTCCTAATAGTCTCCCTACAACCACTCTGGTACCCCTACAATGAACTGTCCATGTTCCAGCTACAAAAGTCTTTTCAAAAAGAACACCCCAACATCTACGACATAAAACTTTTCAATAGCTTCTCCTGGCCCTTACGGAGAAGAACAAAAGAGAAACCTCCAGGGCCTTGCCAGTCTAGCCCACAATCTTTGCAGGCTCATCTCACGCCGTTCTTCCTTTTTGGTTTCCTGTGCTACAAACATATTTGGCCTTCTTTCAATTCCTACACATGCCTTTACTCACCTGCAAGGGTCTCACAAAACTCACCTTCAGAGCACCCAACTCAGTTTGTAAATATATTCTTTTTTTTTTTTTAAGATTTTATTTATTTATTTGAAAGACAGAGATCACAAGTAGAGAGGCAGGCAGAGAGTGAGAGGGAAGCAGGCTCCCCATGGAGGAGAAAGCCCAATGCAGGGCTCAATCCCAGGACCCTGAGATCATGACCTGAGCTGAAGGCAGAGGCTTTAACCCACTGAGCCACCCAGGTGCCCCAGTTTGTAAATATATTCTTATTAGAATGTCTATTTCCTTCAGAAGACTGTGTCATGAGAGCAGAGACTGTCTCACTTTCTTCACTACTGTATCTCGGGCATCTAACAACATCTAAGAATTCTTGAGATGTTGCTACATGGATTTCTGCACAGGAGAGGTTATCTGATGGCAGGTGGTAGGTACCCTGGCTACACCGGCATGAGGAGTTACAGTCCCGAATGCATCTGCCTATGTAACTTTAGGAAAGTTAATTAAAGTCTTAAAACATCAAGGACCTCATTCCGTGAGCATCAAAGAAGATAATGTACTTAGTATGCTTAGCACAGTTTCTGACACACAGAGAAAGTTCAATATATGTTAGCTATTATTATTAGCTATTTTCATTCATTCAAATGGCCAGATGCCATTTAGGATGGCTAAGTGAAAGTTGACTTATTTTTAGCCCTTTTCATAATTATACCTTCAACTGTATAAAGCAGTAAATATAGTCTCATAAATAATTTAAAAAGTTTTGAAAACTCTGTTCAAAGTTTAATGTCAAGTATCTTCATTCTTAAAAGAAAGGGAAAAAAAGCATAAAATGAACATAGTATTTTATTTGTTATCTCCTTCTGTGTGAAAAATGTATCCCAGAATGTAGCAGCTTAAAACAACAAATATTTTTATCTCACAGTTGTGGGTAAATAATCTGAAAGTGGCTTAGCTAAGTGCCTCTGGCTCAAGTTCTCTAGAGAGTTTGTAGTCAAGCTGTTAGCTGGGGCTTCAGCCATCTCGAGACTCAATGAGGACTGAAGAATCCTCTTGTAAGTTCTCTCACAAGGCTGTTGGCAGATTTTTGGTCTTCACAAATTTCTAACAAGGCTTATTGTGGACACAAGATGAAAATGTCTCTATCATTTATAAAACTTTTGCAAAACAGTGTTATCCTTATGCTACTCAATATCCCTTACAGGGGCCCCAGGTGGCTCAGGCTGTTAAGCGTCTGCCTTCAGCTCAGGTCGTGATCCCTGGGGTCCTGGGATCAAGCCCCACATCGGGCTCCTCTGCTTCTCCCTCTCACACTCCCCTTGCTTGCGTCCCCTCTATCGCTGTCTCTCTGTCAAATAAATAAATGAAATCTTTAAAAAAGCAAAACAAAAAAACATCCTTTACAAACAATTTGCAATAAATCTTTGTGTTTCCTCTTTGGGAAAACTGCATGTTTATTTTATATATATATATGTGTGTATTATATATATACACACATATATATATATAATGTTTATTATATATATATAAAACAAACATACTATTTATATTATATAGAATATATAATAAACATGCTGTTTATATGTATAAAATATATATACATATTTTTAAAGATTTTTATTTATTTATTTGACAGATCACAAGTAGGCAGAGAGGCAGGCAGAGAGAGAGGAGGAAGCAGGCTCCCCACTGAGCAGAGAGCCCGATGTGGGGCTCAATCCCAGGACCCTGGGATCATGACCAGAGCCAAAGGCAGAAGCTTTAACCCACTGAGCCACCCAGTTGCCCCTAATATATACATTTATATATATTATATATAAAAGTATTGTTTATTTTATTGGAGGTCTCCTTTTTCCCTAACAGCTGGTTCTGACAGATTTTTTTGCCAAATGATCTCCTAGATTATCTCCTAGACTTTCCTAGATTTTTCTCCCTCTCCTGCCCTTATTCTTACTTCTATTATTGTATGGCTCTTTTTCTTTTATCATTAGTTTACTAATTGAATTATGACTATATTGCCTTTTTTAAAAGATATTATTTATCCATTTGAGAAACAGAGCAAGCACAAGCAGCAGGAAGGAGCAGAGGGAAAGGGAGAAGCAGGCTACCTGCTGAACAAGGAGCCCCACGTGAGACTTGATTCCAGGACCCTGGGATTATGACCTTAGCTAAAGGCAGATGCTTAACCCACTGAACCACCAGGTGCCCAATATATTGCTAACATTCACATACAATATTTGATGTTAGAGTATAAATAAATCAATTAACACCTAATTAATTTTACTAGAGAGCTGCCCAAAATCAAAATTCATTTACTGTGCCACCACCAATAACACAGTTAAATAAATTTAAAATAATATTCTATTCTAAATATGCATTTACTGGGGCGCCTGGGTGGCTCAGTGAGTTAAGTCTCTGCCTTCAGTTCAGGTCATGATCCCAGGGTCCCGGGATGGAGTCCCGCATCAGGCTCTCTGCTCAGCACCGGACCTGCATCCCTACCCCCACTCCTCCCTCTGTCTGGCTCTCTGCCAAATGATCTCTCTCTCAAATTTTGATCTGTCAAATAAATAAATAAAATCTTTTAAAATAAATAAATAAATAAGCATTTATTATATGTGAAAGAAAATACTGCTTTGTCAGCCCTTTTAAACTCCATAGAGCTAGAAAGACAACCAAACTGCCTGAACTCTAGAACTGTGCAGTCCCATACAGTGGCCACTAACCATATGTGGCAATTTAAATTTAATTAAAATTAAATAAAAGTAAAAGCTCTATTTCTCAGCCACACTAGCCATATTTCATGAGGACTCAATAATAAACATCAATTTCAAAGCTATATAGACCTTTGCCTTTCTGTAATTTCAATCCACAAACAGAAAAGCAAACTTAAAAGGGGACCAAAGGAAGAATACAATCATCTTGACTTGCAACCTGCCAAGACCAATACAAATAGCAACACACACACACACACACACACACACTCTCTCTCTCTCTTACACACATTTATACAGTCTGTCTACAAGTAACCATCCCTTCCCTGAAATTAGAGCACAGCAAAGTAATGAAAATGATCACAGGTAAGATTTTTTTTTTTTGACATCAGGGAAATTTATTCTTAATATGAATTCACACTTTCCCTCAATAAATATTTATTGAGTTCTTACTATGCGCTATGCGGAGTTCTAGGTGTTTTGGAGACATATGAGGTAATGACGTGTGAGGATGATTTCTTCCCGTCCCTGAATCCCCATCTCTGGGCATAACACCAGTGGAGAACGAATGAACACATTTTCTTTAAAAATATCCCTTACGGACCACAGGTAAGATTAACCAGGATGCTGAGAAAGTAGCTTTCCTCTTTATCTAATAATCAATCCACTGCCTATGATTTAAAAAAAAAAAAAAAGTACATACATACCACCACCATCCAGTGGTAGCAAGGTTGTAGTAAAACTAGTGCTCTCCTACAACTCTTGTGAAATACAAAACAGCAGTAGAAAAACCCTAAAATCCAAGTCAAATTATAATACTGGAGACTGCCCCTATCACATATGCAATTTCCCTGCCTATAGTTTTCCTCTGATATCTTTACCTAGTGAAATCCTGCTTATACAATGGTTACCCTGTGGTTTGATTCCACTTCCTCCATGAGATCCTTCTGAGTTGCTCTGTATTAATCAGGTTCTCCAGAGAAACAGAATTAAGAGGAAATATACAGATATAAAGATATTTGTTATAGGGGCGCCTGGGTGGCTCAGTCAGTTTAGCACCAGACTTGATTTCAGCTCAGATCATGATCTCAGGATCCTGAGATGGGAGTCCTGCTCAGGCTCCACACTCACTGCAGAATCTCCTGGTCTCTCTCCATCCCCCTGCTTCTCTGCTGCTCTTTCTCAAATAAATAAATAAAACCTTTTTTTAAAAAAAATAAAGATATTTATTATAAAGGATTGGTTCAACAATTATGGAGGCTGGCAAATCCCAAGATCTTAAGAATTGAGTCAGCAAGCTGGAAACCCAAGAGAGCTGATGGTTTAGTTCCAGTCTGAGTAGGAAGCCTGAGAACGAGGAAAGTTGATCAAATGGTTCCTGTCTGTAGACCAGCCAAGCCTGAGGCCCAGGAAGAGCTGATGTTTCAGTTTGAGTCTGCAGATAAAATACTAATGTCCCAGTTTGAATGCAGTCAAGCAGGAAAGAATGGTCTCTTACCCGGAGGAGGGTCGTCCTTTTTGTTCTATTCAGACCGTCAACTAATTGGATAAGGCCCACCCACGCCTGGGAAGACCATTTCCTTTACTCCATCTACCTATTGAAGTGCTGATTTCATCCAAAAATACTCTCCTAGAAACACACAGAATAATATCTGACCAAATATCTAGGCATCCCATGGCCCAGTCTAGTTGACACATAAAATCAACCATCACACACCCCAAATGGACTTCAATGACATTTCTCAGACCTTAAAACACTCAGTCCATACTTGGCAAAATGTGTTTAATATACAAGGCTTTGAGTAATAGATACTTGTGTAAACATTTTAAATCTTGGGGTGCCTGGGTGGCTCAACTGGTTAAGCACCTGCTTTTGGCTCAGGGCATGACCCAGGGGTCCTCCGATCAAGCCCCATGTCAGCGGGGAGTCTCCTTTTCCCTCTCCTCCTGCCCCACATTGTGTGTTTTCTCTCTCTCTCTCTCTGATAAATAAATCTTTATTTTTTAAAAAAAATATTTTTTTTAGATTTTATTTATTTATTTGAGAGAGAGAGAGACAAACATAGCAAGAGAGAGCATGAGCCAGACAAGCAAGCATGAGCAGGGAGGAGAGGGAGAAGCTGGCTTCTTGCTGAGCAGGGAGCCCAATGCAGGGCTAGATTCCCAAGACCCTGGGATCACAACCTGAGCCCAGGGCAGATGTTTAACTGACTGAGCCACGCAGGAGTCCCTCAAATAAATAAATCTTAAAAAAAGAGATTTTAAATCTGAGAATATAATTGGCCCACAGCATAAACTATTTCTTGAATCTTCTGTATTTACCATAGTGTCTTGCATAAAACAGGTATTCAAACTTTTAAAATAAATACTCAATGAAATACGTCTAAGAGCCTGACAGTAGAGAATCTCAATCTCACTCTTTTGTACAACTTTATGAGATATGTTAAGGGCATCATGGGACAATCTGTAGTATAACCAGACAGTTCATTATTTAAGACATTATATTAAGGCATTATTTAAATCTGACATTTAGGTCAGGTAGGACGACTTGTATTCAATTCTCCCATGCAACCACTTATCAAAAAATGAAAAAAATGAAGTCAATCCACAGGATTATCATCTGTTTTTTTTTTTAAAGAATTTATTTATTTGACAGAGAGTGAGAGAAGGAGAGAGAGAGCACAAGTGGGGGGAGCAGCAGAGGGAGAGGGGTAAGGAGGCTCCCCCTGAGTAGGGAGCCCTATGTGGGACTCGATCCCAGGATCCTGAGATCATGACCTCAGCTGAAGGCAGAGGCTTAACCCACTGAGCCACCCAGGTGCCCCTCAACTATTGTTTTTTAAGGATTTTACTTATTTGAGAGGCAGAGGGAGAAGCAGACTCTGCTTCTTGAGCAGGGAGCCTGACAGAGCTGGATTCCAGGACCCTGTGATCATGACCTGAGCTGAAGGCAGATGCTTAACCGACCAACCACCCAGGGCACCCAAGGATTATCACCTATTTTAAAAATACATCTCTCACACACCCACATAAATCACTTTCCAATCCTGAGAAAAATCTAAAAACTAATGCACATCACAAAAAGAAA
Organism: Mustela erminea; assembly: GCF_009829155.1. Classification (NCBI taxonomy): domain Eukaryota; kingdom Metazoa; phylum Chordata; class Mammalia; order Carnivora; family Mustelidae; genus Mustela; species Mustela erminea. The sequence goes on along the minus strand of NC_045622.1, from coordinate 69,062,299 downwards.
GCAAATATAAAGGGTAGGAGTTTATACACTATTCTCTAGATATAGCTATCCTTAGACTTGGAAGGATGACTACATTTTTTCTTGGCTTCTCAGCTTATATCCATTTCTACCACACTACTCAGTGTCCATGATTCCGGAGTCCTGGGACTCCGAAATTTTTTTCCTTCCCTAACATGCTCTCAAATCCTAATCAAATTGCAAACTTTTATGTGAATGTGGCCATGCTGAGCTCTCTGGCTGACTATCCCAAAGGAGAACACAAATACCACTTTTGCCAGCTGAGAATACGGACACAGACTCAGTACCCGTCTGGTCCTGTCACCCGCATTCTGGGTCACCCCTTGAGCCTCAGACCAATTAGGCCCTACTCACTCTGAGACTCTCAAGTAGAGAGTAGAGATTCAACCCACATATAACTGCAAATGCCATTTTATCCCATACCTGTTATATCTGTAATTCAGATTAACCTAGATTGGCCAGGACGAGTACTGCACCCATCCTTTCCGGTGGCAACAGGGACTGGGGGACCATAACGTCTTTTGAAAACGAAAGGGATTAGGTAGAAAGGGATATCGAGGGAAACCAAAAACTTCAACTTTCACAGTCAATCAAAAAAAAAAAAAATCCATCACCTATCTAGCCCCACACCTGCACCAGATGCCTCATTAGACCTTTAACATACTGTCTGGTTGAAGACCAGCAATAATGTCATCAGAATGGTATTATCATATCCATTCTCTAAATGAGGGAAGTAAGGCTCAGAAAGGTTAAGTAACCTGCAAAGGTAAGCAGCAGAGGAGTCAAAGCTAGTTCCTACTCCAAGGCCTGTGTATGCACATTCATCTATTCTGTAATGTCATCCTAAATGTCCTCAACACCAAAAACTGACCCTGACTTCACACTGCAACCTCTTGTCAAGACAAACGGCTTAAGGGGGGTTGAACTATAAATGCAGGGTGTTGCTTTAACTTTAGAAGGATTCCCCTGGGTCACTTTATTGTAAGAATACATATATTGGAGCGCCTGGGTGGCTCAGTTGGTTAAGCCACTGCCTTTGGCTCAGGTCATGATTCCGGAGTCCCAGGACTGAGTCCTGCATCGGGCTCCCAGCTCTGTGGGAAGTCTGCTTCTCCCTCTTACCTTCTCCCCTTTCATGCTCTCTCATTCTTTCTCTCTCTCTCAAATAAATAAATGAAATTTAAAAAAAAAACACAGGGGTGCCTGGGTGGCTCAGTGGGTTAAGTCTCTGCCTTTGGCTCAGGTCATGGTCTCAGAGTCCTAGGATCGAGCCCAGCATCGGGCTCTTGGCTCAGCAGGGAGCCTACTTCCCCGTCTCTCTGCCTACTTGTGATCTCTCTCTCTGTCAAATAAATAAATAAACAAAACCTTTAAAAAAATAATACAGTATATAATACACACAATTAAAATGTGTGTTAATTCACCATTTGAGGACTCAGTAAGGCTTCCAGTCAACAATAAGGCTATCAGCTGTTAAGTTTTTAGGGAATCAAAACTTACACACGGATCTGGGCCTGTGCGGCAGGTTGGTCCCCCAACCCGGACACTGTTCAAGGCTCAAATGTACCTGGAGAGCAACAACACAGAAACTTGTCTTCTCAACCCTGCACGAATGGAACAGGGGTATCTCCCCTCTCCCCTCCAAAGTTGAACCACCACTAAGAACTTATACAGATTTGTAATCTGAATTCATACTACTAGTATGGAAGAAATGAACTACAAAATTTAATTTAAAATGGCCTCAGGTTGGGGTGCCTGGGTGGCTCAGTTGTTTAAGCGTCTGCCTTTGGCTTGGGTTATGAGTGGAGCCCTATTTTGGGGGTGGGGTCCCAGCTCAGTGGGGAGTCTGCTTCTCCCCCTCCCTCTCCCCACTCGTTCTCTCTCTCTAATAAATAGTACATAAAATCTTTTTAAAAAATAAAAAAATAAAATGTATTCATTATATATCATTTATTAATATATTATATAATATTATATATGAATGTGTAGATATAAATATATTTATTATTATTATTTATCAACCTGGCCTCAGGTTACTGGCAGAAGCAAACACACATCTTTTATGGAAGAATTAACTTTAACCCACACTGTTACAAGGTAGAGGATGGTCAGCAAAGTATCCCCCAGACTGAGAAGGCACTCTGAGACTGAAAAATGTCGCAAACCACTCTGTACCATTTACAAAGAGTTTTATCCATGGTAACTTACTGACAGAGGGAGGATCTGGCAGGGCAGTGAACCAGGACACTCCGCAGCCATTCTCCGACTCCATGCCCAGCCAAATCCAGACCTTAATCCCCAGCTTTTGTAGAGCAAGGGGTATGGTTGTGAGGTCACAAGGCAGTTATCTATAGTGCCTCCATCTGTGCACCAGAGGGTCTCCACCAACTATCTTAGGTGGCGCCTTCTGTGCACCAGTCATTCTGCTAGTTACCTCAAGGGGCGCCTTCCGTGCTCCACATGAGGGAGGTCAGAGCAAGTCTTCTCACAGAAGGCTCAGGGCACACATTAACCTGCAAGTGGCCTGGGACATCTAGTCCTGGGGGAAGTCCTTGCGGGAAGGGGTGGGGGACGATGAAGAAAAAGATGGAGTCAGTATGGTCGGCACTCCCACTAACACTGATGATCAGATGCCTCTAACTGTAAGGCACATCCACACTTAAGTGGTTTTAAAATGTGAAGAGAAAAAAGTACACATTATAAATCAATGAGTGGCACCTGCATGGCTCAGTGGGTTAAGCCTCTGCCTTAGGCTCAGGTCATGATCTCAGGGTCCTCAGATGAAGCCCCACATCAGTCTCTCTGCTCTGTGGGGAGCCTGCTTCCCTCTCTCTGCCTGCCTGCCTCTTTGCCTACTTGTGATCTCTCTCCATCAAATAAATAAATAAAATCTTTTTAGAAAAATCAAAGAGCTGTATGGGGTGCCTGGGTGGCTCACTCAGTTAAGCGTCTGCTTTCAGCTCACGTCATGATCCCAGAGTCCTGGGATCGACCCCTGTGTTGGGCTCCTTGCTCAGTGGGGAGCCTGCTTCTCTCTCTCCTTTTGCCCCTCCCCTCACCCACTTGTGCTCTCTCAGGAGCACGCTCTCTCAAATAAATAAATTAATTCTTTTTAATAAATCAGTGAGATGTAATAAGTGACCTCTGGAAGGAAAAGACTGGAACCGCTGCTCTATAGTGGCAGCCTTTACACTGGTAACTTCCAAATACCCTTTCTCCAACTCTGCCTTCTCCTCTACTCATTCCTCTTCCATTTCTCTCTCTCATCTTATCACCAATATCACTACACTAAGTTCTTCAGGATCCTTACATCCAGCCCACACTAATCCTTCCCAGCTCAAGATTCTGAAAAATATTTACTTTGTAACTCAACAGTTAACACCTGCTAATTATAGCAGCCATTCGTGTTCTGCATGAGAAATTCAACACAGAATTAGTATTTCTGAATTAATGAGATTTAGCTATTTTATAATTATTCCTCCCTATTTAATCCATAATAAAATACTACTGATAGAAAGTCTTTGTTTTTATAAACAGCTCCTGAAAGTCATCTCTACAAAAAAATCCTCATACGTATAAAATATTATATAATGTATTAATAAATGATATATAATGAATAAATTTTATTTTTCTATTTTTAAAAAAGGTTTTATGTACTATTTATTCGAGAGAGAGAGAGAGAACGAGTGGGGAGAGGGAGGGGAAGAAGCAGACTCCCCACTGAGCTGGGACCCCCCCAACATAGGGCTCCATTCATAACCTTGCCACCCCCCCTTCACTCCTGCTTGCATGCTCTCTCAAAATAAATATATATATGTAATTTCTTTATTTTTAGTAGTATGTTCCTCATTTTGGATTTTTTTCTGATTTTTATTCATAACCAGGTTCAGATTATTCATTCCTGGTTGAAATACTAATATTGCTTACACAATCACATCTGGAACCACACAGTGTCCACCTATCCCTTACTGTTAATGTTAATTTTCATGACATTGGATCAAAATGCTCCTGATTTTTCCTCTGGTTACTATTTTTCCCTTTGGCACTAAAAAGCAATCTGTGAGGGAACACTTTAAAATCATGTAAAATCCTGTTCCTCATTAAGTTCCTATAGATTTGTCATCCACTGATGATTCTTGCCTGATCTAATCAGTACTATGATGGCTACAAAATTTAATTCCACCTTAATCATTCATTTTAAGTTTATGTTAACTATTACTTAATGATACATATAGTCTACGCTGGGAAATCTATAAATGTTATGTGAATTACATGAAATTTAGCTTGCATATAACTAAATATTTTTAGAATATTAATTTTAATCACTTCAGCTTATTCATGTCCTGTATGAGTTGTTTTCTAACAACAATGCTGAGCACTGTAGCTGTCATCTTTGGGGTAAAATGTAAAACTCAACTTTTGCCATGTAAGTATATATAAAGGTGCTCCAAGATCCTAAAAGAAAATAATGAAGCTGACACATTAATCATATCCAAAAACACTTCCTGTTCATCAGTAAAATTTACCAATCTACTGTCAACTGTTTTTGTTTTCATGCATTAGACAGAATATTAAGGGGAAGGTACTGGAGCACAGCTGTACGGCATATAAACTATTGCTCCTATTTTAAAGACAATCTGGCAACTGCTTCAAAACGCTTTTTCTTTTTTAAGACTTTATTTATTTGACAGAGAGAGACACAGCAAGAGAAGAAACACAAGCAGAGGGAGGGGGAGAGGGAGAAGCAGGCTCCCCACAAAGCAGGGAGCCTGAGGCAGGGCTCAATCCCAGGACCCCAGGATCACGACCTGAGCCGAAGGCAGACGCCCAATGACTGAGCCACCCAGACACCCCTGCTTTAAAACTCTTAAAGGCATATACCCATGGATAAATTTATATAACTTGCAAATATACCATTACAGGAAACCAGAAACAACCTACATGTTTATCAATATAAGAAAGGAGATCAATAAATTACATTTTATTCAAACAATGGACTACTTTGCAGCTATAATAAAAAACAAGACAGAATTATGAAAGCTGTATGTAATACTTGTTAATTGTAAGACAGAAATACTGCAGAGTAGATTTGCAGAATCTGTATGAGAAAATTGAAAGGAGACAAAGATATATTACATATGCAAATGTATACACACACACACCCTTACATAAGCTTGCATAAACAGAACACTTCCAGAAGGAAACACAAAAAAAACTGTTAACAAGGTTCAATCTCTGGGAAATAAGGCTACAACGGTCAGGGACTTTAACTTTCCATTTTACATCTCACTCTACCACTTGAATTGTTAACCACAAGCATGAACTGTTTACAATTTTTTAAAAATCTGTGACAATACCAGAGGAGAACTAGCTATCACAGCTGAGAGTGAAATAAAAGGAATTATCACCTGTTAGGAATAGCATTAAACTATATTCTTTGATACTCCAATTCTACTGTCCAATCCAGAAAGAGACACTAGCAATTTTTATATACATATACATAGTAGGCATTTGCCTAATGTTTTTCCATATATTATTTTTCTATTAATTATCAGTGGCATAGAATTTCCAGATGTTTGACTTGTGGACTATGGGCCAGGAAACATAAAGAGAAAAAAACCACATACCAACAGGACAGAAGTTAAACTCATAGTAAAAAAACTTAAATCAATCTATTCCATCATAAAACCCATATTCAAATAAATTACTGTGTGAAACAAAGAATACATAGTCCAGCAACTGAAAGATTAATGCAATTGCTCCAAGTACATTAATGCAAAACAGAAAGTTACTAAACAACTTCAAAGTGTGAACATTCTACATAAATGATCATTTCATATCCTGCAATAGTATTCACAAAACTTGAACCAAAAATAACTAATATTTATATGTATGTGTCTAGGTCTATCAATCTCCAGATACACACACATACATGTATAAAGATACATATAACACATATACATCTTCATACATGTATATATTCACATATTTACTTAATAAAATAATACGCAGCTGCAGAAGCTAAGGAAGGGTAGAGCCCTCGCAGGGACAGTGTGGTCTCAGGACCGCGGGGTCACTGAAAGATTGGGGGTGCCTGAGTGTGGCAGAGTTCCCAAGTACCAAATTGAGGAAGCCGACTACAGATACGGAGCCAAGGAGTAAGATCTCAGCTTGGGGTTACGTTAAACTGTGCTCCATGGCACAGTCAGGTCACTGCTCTTTGAGCAGGGACCCCATGAGTGGCAGATCCGGGGACACTCACCTTCCTCCTCTGGAGGCAGGAATCTGCTGGGTTTGGAAACTCCAAATGGGGCTGTGCACCAGAGAGAGAAATGCTCAGTCACAGGCCGGGTGTGCCTAGAGTGTGGCCAGAAACCAGGGAGATGGAAGGGATTGACCCCTTTTCTCTGAGGGCGCACTGAGGAGTGGGGCCCCAAGCTCTTGGCTCCCCCAGGCTGGAGATTGGGAGGCTGCCATTTTCATTCCTGTCCTCTAGAGATCTACAGAAAGCATTCAGGGAATAAAAACTTCCGAGAACGAACTCGAGATTTCACAGCGTGGGCCCTGGCAAAGACATCTGAGAATCACTACAACAAGACCCTCCCCCAGAAGATCAGCAAGAACATCCAACCAAGACCAAGCTCACTGATCAAGGAGAACAGCGGAACTCCAGAGCTAGGGAAAGCAATGCATGGAATTCATGACTTTCTCCCCATGATCCTTTAGTCTTGCAAAGTTAAATTGAATTTTTTTAATTTTATTTTTTTCTTATTCTAATTTTTTAAACTATTCCTCTTTCCTCTTTTCACATTTTTTAACTAGTTTATCTTAACAGTACATTTCTTTTAAAAAAAAAATCTTTTTAAATCTTCATTATTATAGTCATTTTACCCTTCATCATATTTAACCTTATTTTTTGTGTATATATAGGGTCCCACCCCCCAAAATTTTGGGATACAATTTCTTCTAACAGATCAAAATATACCCTAGATCTAGGACAGGGTGTTTTTCTAGTCTCCAGCTTGAGCACATACGCGCCTGCTTTTTTTTTTTTTTTCCTTCTTTATTTTTCCAACCAACTTATCTTATCAATTCCTTTTTTAGAATTTTTTTAACTTTTCATCTTTACAGTTATAATCTATCCCTTCATCATGTTTACCCTTATTTCTGTATATATATAAGTTTTTCTTTCTTTAAAATTTTGGGAAGTAGTTTCTTCTAAGAAACCAAAATACACCCAAAATTAAGTGGGTGGCTCTCTTCTATTCACCAGTCTAATGTGTGTGTGTGTGTGTGTGTGTGTGTGTGTGTGTGTGTGTGTATACACACATTGAGACTCGAAATGGATAAAAGACCTCAATGTGAGACAGGAACCCATCAAAATCCTTGAGGAAAATACAGGCAGCAACCTCTTTGACCTCAGCCACAGCAACTTCTTCCCAGAAGTTTCACCAAAGACAAGAGAAGAAAGGGCAAAAATGAATTATTGGGACTTCATCAAGATAAAAAGCTTTTGAAGAGCAAAGGAAACAATCAACAAAACAAAGAGACAACTGACAGAATGGGAAAAGATAATTGCAAGCCACATATCAGATAAAGGGCTAGTATCCAAAATCTATAAAGAACTTATCAAACTCAAGGCCCAAAGAACAAATAATCCAATCAAGGAAATGGGCAGAGGACATGAACAGGCATTTCTGTAAAGAAGACATCCAGATGGCCAACAGACACATGAAAAAAGGCTCGTCATCACTTGGCATCAGGGAAATACAAATCAAAACCACAATGAGATACCACCTCACACTAGTCAGAACGGCTAAAATTAACCAGTCAGGAAAGGACAGATGTTGGAGAGGATGTGAAGAAATAGGAGCCCTCCTACACTGTTGGTGGGAGTGCAAAGTGGTGCAGCCACTCTGGAAAACATCATGAGGTTCCTCAAAAAGTTGAAAATAGAGCTACCCTACAACCTAGCAATCGCACTACTGGGTATGCACCCTAAAGATACAAATGTAGTGATCCGAAGGGGTACATGCACCCAAATGTTTATAGCAGCAATGTCCACAATAGCCAAACTATGGAAAGAACCTAGATGTTCATCAACAGATGAATGGATAAAGAAGATGTGGTACACACACACACACACACACACACACACACACACACACAATGGAATACTATGCAGCCATCAAAAGAAATGAAATCTTGCCATTTGCAATGACATGGATGGAACTAGAGGGTATTATGCTGAGCGAAATAAGTCAATCAGAGAAAGACAATTATCATATGCTCTCCCAGATATGAGGAATTTGAGAGGCAGAATGGGTGGTTTGGGGGGTAGGGAAGAAAATAATGAAACAAGATGGGATTGGGAGGGAGACAAACCATAAGAGACTCTTAATCTCACAGAACAAACTGAGGGTTGCTGGGGGGAGGGGGGTATGGAGAGGGTGGTTGGGTTATGGACATTGAGGACAGTATGTGCTATGATGAGTGCTGTGAAGTGTGTAAACCTGGCGATTCACAGACCTGGGGCAAATAATACATTATACGTTAATAAAACTAATTAATAAATTAAAAAAGAAATGAAAATACATTCACATATATCAAAAAAATTAAAAAATAAAATAAGCAGATAGGTAAAAGGAGCAAAAGAAAGGGTGGTGTGTCTGTTACCTACTCTGCTGCTTTCAAAACACATTTTTATACTTCTTTTTTCCCTGAAGAGAAGTCAGGAATCGGCCTGGTTTAATTCAAGAACCTATAAAATTAATGATCATTCCTTTGGGTATACTTCCAAATGCCCAATAAAAACCTTCTTGGATTTTTTTTTTCCTTAAAACCACACTGTTAATACCAAGCATTTTATTTTCCATACTCTTCTTTGCTGATGATGTACAACAGGAACTCAATCAAGGTTCACAGAGTCAGTAAGAAAGGATTCCCAGGGCTACATGTGACACATTAGTCCCTGCCTGTCTTCACAGTCCATCTCCTTTATTACTCTTCCACCAGTCACCACTTTTAAGCAATATTCATCTTTTTAATTAAACAAATAGGCCAAGCTTCTCAGGCCTATGATGCAATTGCACTCCTGTTCCCACTGACTGGAAAATCCATCCCCAGGTCTTCATGAGACGGTGTCCTCAGCATTCAAGGCTCAGATCCTAAGTCCTCATCTTACACGGGCCTTCTAAAGCCAGGTAAACTACAGTAGTCCTTCCTATCATTCTTTTTTATTTTCTTCTTGGGACTTAACCACTAGCTCAAGTTATCCTGTTCTTTTGTGTTGTCTTCTCCAATCAACTCCTTCCAGGTAACTCCTTCAACAATAAAATCTTGAGTTCCATGACATCAGGGATCCCCAGTCTTATTCACTGTGGTACCTCCAGCATATGACATACAGTGGGTACTCAATATTTGCTAGACAACTCAGTAAGAGAGAAATCAAGCTTGTCATTACATGCTGTCAGATGTCTGACATATATTCTAATATGGCATGCACAAAGATGCTAAAGTATATACATATATGTAAACTATAATTATCTTTGAAATCTATGAAAGTAGCCAAAACTCTAGAAATGAATGAATACTGCACTTATCTGTACGATTATTACAAGAACCTAATATGTTGGCAACATATACAATTTTTAAAATTCAATCATATATATGATCTAAAATTTACACTATACAACTTTTCGCTTCTTTGAAAATGGCATATCATCAGTATTTTTCTTTAAAATACATTGCTTAGAACACATTTATAAAAATAGTTATAATCAGATGTGAAACAAATTTTATTTATCTAATCCTTACAACACACAAGGAGTTATGGTACTGTTATCATTGCCACTTTATAAATGAGGAAACTGAGGAACAGAGAACTTAGGTAATTTGCCCAAGGTCTCTCAGTAAACTGCAAATTTCAATCTACCTTAACTGAATTATAGACGCCAAGAGTATATAATACTTTAAAAAAATATCAAGTACTGTATAATAAAGTCTACTTAAAACTGTAATTTTCATTTTCCTTCTTCAAATCAATTTTTAAAAAGATTTATTTACACAAAAGGCACCTGGGTGGCTCAGTCAGTTAAGTGTCTAACTTCGCTTAGGTCAGACTCTCGGGGTCCTGGGATCCAGCCCCTGGGGCTCCGTGCTCAGCTGGGAGTCTGCTTGTCCCTCTCTCTCTGCCCCGACCCAACCCATGTTCTCTGATTCTTTCTGGAATAAATAAAATCTTTAAAAAATAGATTTTAGGGGCGCCTGGGTGGCTCAGTGGGTTAAGCCTCTGCCTTCGGCTCAGGTCATGATCTCAGGGTCCTGGGATTGAGCCCCGCGTCGGGCTCTCTGCTCAGCAGGGAGCCTGTTTCCCTTCCTTTCTCTCTCTGCCTGCCTCTCTGCCTACTTGTAATCTCTGTCTGTCAAATAAATAAATAAAATCTTTAAAAAAAAAAAAATATTTTAGTCCGGCTAGCTCAGTTGGTAGAGCATGGGACTCTTAAAAAATAGACTTTATTTACAGAAGAATGAGTTCAGATGAGTATACAAATTTAACGTGTACTGCCATCATCAAAAAGATAGTGGGAAGAGGAGGAGAGGAAGAAAGGAAGGGAGGAAGGGAGGGGAAAAGAGAAGAGAATAGGGTGGGAGGTTATTGCTAGCAAGTTTGATGCAAACAGTTTCCAGGGCAATAGCCAAAGTCTTGGAGTGCCTGACTCCGCACTTCCTCATCTGAATACAATCACTCCAACAGTCTACCATCATGGTCACTGAATCTCATTTTGTTCAGAGGTTAAATCAACATATACAGAACAGGGGTTAGGCTTTTTTGCTTTTAGTAGGCTCACATTAAAGATCTAGAAATACCTATTATCCACATTTTTAAAGACTGTATACAGTCTTTTCAACTTATTATTATATAAATAAAAAAGATATTCCCAGTAATATACAGTAGGATGTAATTGTAATATAGGCTTAACATTCAAGCTATATCAACATTCAATTAAAGGTTTAAATATTTTATTTTCAAAGAGCCAAGACCAGATATACATTGTAAAACACAATCAACCTTAAACAGTAAATATATGATAAATACACTCTGAATATACATTCAACTATAAACATTGTAGTTTGACCACTATCATGGGTGTAAAGTCACAAAACCAAATCTAGAAGCTACAATTTCATTCTTAAAATTATTTCTGCCTTCTTTATTCTGCATTATGTAAAATAAAGTTACTGTTTCTCAGTTGGTTTGTTTGTTTATTTGTTTTTTGGAGGGTCGAGGAGGAGGGATATCCTATAGTTAAAGGCTACAAACACTCCCACTCCATCCAACACACAAAGTTAAAAGGATAAGTTACAATTCTTCTTGAAATGCAATTTTGATTCTAGAATTGTATTTTATTATAATACAAACTAAACTATTGATGTATGCCCGTAATATTAAAGTAATAAGTAAAAGCTTATTAAAAGGACACATAATTATATAGTACAGTAACAGAAGAGGCGATTCTAATTCAGTGTTCCTTTCTCTAAAATTAAATTTACTGAAGTAAAATTTACCATTTAAAAATTGGGCAATATGGTAATTTTCAACAAGTATTATACAATTATATAACCAACACCACAATTAAGGTACAAAACATTTGCATTACCAACAAAAATTCCTTCATACTCCTCTACAGATAGTTCTCTTTACCACCAGCCCAAATAACAATCTACTTTTTGACACTATAAATTAGTTTTCATTTTCCAGAATATAATAAATTACAAAGCATGTACTCTTTTGTATATGGCTTCTCCCATTAAGCATGATGATTTTGTTAAAGTTTTGAGATTCATCCATGTTGTTCCGTGTATTCAAAGTTTATTCCCTTAGTGACTAGTACTACATAAAGAAATATACTCCACAATTGGTTTATTAATGCACCTTTGATGAACATTTGGGTTGTTTCTAATTTAGGGATATCATGAACAAAAGGGCTATAAACATGTATGAATAAGTTTTTTTAACAAGATATGTTTTCATTTCTTTTTGGTAAATACCTAGTAGAAGAATCAAAGATCATATACTAAACTGCCAAAATATTTTCCATGGGTATGAGCCATTTACCTTCTTAACAGCAATATTCAAATCTCTTGCCTAATTTTAATTGGATCATTTAGGGGGTGTTTTGGCTTTGTTTTCTTTTTTTTTTTTAATTTTTTTAAATGATTTTATTTATTTATTTGAGAAAGAGAGAGCATGAGAGGAGAGAGGTCAGCAGGAGAAGCAGACTCCCTGCCAAGCAGGGAGCCTGACGTGGGACTCGATCCCAGGACTCCAGGATCATGACCCGAGCCGAAGGCAGTCACTTAACCAACTGAGTCACCCAGATGCCCCTGGTTTTGTTTTTTTTTTTAAGATTTTATTTGTTTGACAGAAACACAATGAGAGAGGGAACATAAGCAGGGAGAGTGGGAGAAAGAGAAGCAGGCTTCCTGTTCTTTAAATGTTCTGGATTCAAGTCATTCATCAGATATATGTACCATGAATATTTTTCCCATGCCAGAGATTACCTTTCCATCTTACTAACAGATATCAAAGAACAAAAGCCTTACATTTTTATGAAATCCAGTTAATTTTTTTTTCATGGTTTGTGTTTTCTCATGTTCACTGTCTTCTTCTAAAAGTCTTACAGTTTTTTATTTTTTTTTAATTTAGACTAGGGGTCCCTGGGTGGCTCAGTTGATGGGCGTCTGCCTTTAGCTCAGGTCATGATCCCAGGGTCCTGGGATTGAGCCCCACATTGGGCTCCCTGCTTGGCAGGAAGCCTGCTTCTTCCTCTCCCACTCCCCCTGCTTGTGCTCCATCTCTCCCTGTGTCTCTGTCAAATTTAAAAATAAAAAGAAATAAAGTTTAGTCTATAACCCATTTTTTGTGTATAGTATAAGTTAAGAGTCAATGTTCACTTTTTTCCCCACATTATCTAGTTGTTCTAGCACATCTGAAAAGACTTACTGTAACTTCCTCTTTTGAACTGCCTTGGTACCTTTGCCAAAAATCAACTGAACTTCTATGTGTGGATCTATTTCTGGAACACTCAATTCTATTCCACTGATCCACTATGTCTATCCTATCACTACTACCACGCTATATTTAAGTAAACTTTAAAATCTGGTAGCGTAAATTCAACAAGGTTTTTTTTTTTTCATTATTGCTTTGACTATTAATTTGTCTTTCCATATGTTTAATTCCTTTAAAACAAAGAAAAAGAAAAAGGCTGCTGAAATTTATATTAGAATTTCACTGAATGTACAGATCAATCTGTAGCTCAGTACTTCTTAATCCTTGTCTATATATCAGAATTACCTGGGGCAAACTGAAAGATAATCCAGGCCTAGACCCCTACCTTAAACCCATTAAGTCATAGGTCTAATACAAAGTCATGATTCAGAAATCCTGGTTAAAACTTTTGAAAATTTTCTTGCCATTAAAATTAAAAATATCTGGGGGCGCCTGAGTGACCCAGTCATTAAGCACCTGCCTTCACCTCAGGTCATGACCCCAGGGTCCTGGGATCAAGCCCCACATCAAGCGGGGAGCCTGCTTCTCCCTCTCCCACTCCTCCTGCTTGTGTTCCCTCTCTCACTTTGTCTCTCTCTGTCAAATAAATAAATAAAATATTTTTAAAAGAATTAAAGATATTAAAGTTTATAAAAGCTTTTCATCATAAATATTGCTGGTATCTAAATAGAAACTGGGCTATCTTATTTAAAAATTAGTTTCCACTTTATAGATCTAAAGACCTAATATTAAGTAAGACTCAGACTAAATATCAAGCACCTGGTCATCATGCCAAACTTTATTTTTATTTTAAGATTTTACTTATTTGACAGAGAGAGCGAGAGAGCACAGCAGGGGGAGTGGAAGGAGGAGGAGAAGCAGGCTCCCCTCTGAGCACACAGGGAGTCCAATGTGGGGACTCGATCCCAGGACCCTGGGAACATGACCTGAGCTGAAGGCAGATACTTAACCATTTGAGCCACCCAGGTGCCCCAATGCCAAACTTTAAAAAGAAGAAATTTGGAAATTTATCAGAAGATATTTAAGGAAGAAGTGAGGGGTAGGGAAAGCTCAGGAGAGAAAAATCTTGTCAATCTAGAATTCAATACCTAGCTAAACTGTCATTCAAGAGGTTTTGTTGTTGTTCTTTTTCTTAACGATTTTATTTGTCAGAGAGAGAGAGTGCGCAAGCAGGGAGAACAGCAGGCAAAGGGAAAAGCAAGCTCCTCAATGAGCAAGGAGATCAATGTGGGACTTGATCCCAAGACTATGGGATTATGACCTGAGCTGAAAGCAGATGCTTAACAGATTGAGTCACCCAGACATTCCTCAAGAATTTTTTTTTTAGTTCTGTTTTTGTTTTTGTTTTTGTTTAAGATTTTATTTATTTATTTGACAGACAGAGATCACAGGTAGGCAGAGAGGCAACCAGAGAGAGAGGAAGGGAAGGAAGGGAAGCAGGCTCCCTGCTGAGCAGAGAGCCTTATGTGGGACTCGATCCCAGGACCCTGGGATCATGACCTGAGCCGAAGGCAGAGGCTTTAACCCACTGAGCCACCCAGGCGCCCCTCCTCAAGAATGTTTTAAAAAGAAACCGTCAAGGGGCGCCTGGGTGGCTCAGTGGGTTAAAGCCTCTGCCTTCGGCTCAGGTCATGATCCCAGGGTCCAGGGATCGAGCCCCGCATCAGGCTCTCTGCTCAGCAGGGAACCTGCTTCCTCCTCTCTCTCTCTCTCTCTCTCTGCCTGCCTCTCTGCCTAAGTTCTTTAAAAAAAAAAAAGAAAGAAAGAAACCGTCAAGCATACAAAAAGAGCTTACTACTAGCAGATCATAACTGAAAGAACTATTTTTTTAAATGTACTCTAGGAAGAAAAATATTAGAACAAAGGAGGGTGACATACACACACATGAATACAAGTAGGCCTAAATGGGGTTGCTCAGCTAAGCATTTATGGAATAACTAATCCCAATTTTGTTCAAAATATTCCAAACAACAGAAAAAGGGGTAACACGCACCAGCTTTTTTTCATAAGTCCAGTATTATCTCAACATTAAAATGGGACTGATGTAGTAAGAACATTATATGCCAAGATCTCTTAAGCAAATAGAGACAAAGTTCTCAATAAAATATTAGCAAACTAAACACAGAAAAGTAGAGAAGGAAAAAACAATACAATATTACCAGCCTTGCTATTAATGAGTGGTGGCAAGTCTGAAATTTAATAAAATGAAAGATTCTGGGCATTTAAAAAAAAAGACAAATGATCACGACAGACCTGAATTTATCCCAGCATTATAAGAATTACAAGTATATTTTTCTTCATGCTTTTCCATATGTTTGAAACATTATGTAGTTGACTGTTGAACATGGGTTTTAATTGTGAAGACCCACTTTACATGGATGTTTTTCAGTAAATATACATATAGTACTATAAATGTATTTTCTCTTCCTTACAATATTTTTTTTAAAGATTTTATTTATTTATTTGACAGACAGAGACCACAAGTAGGCAGAGAGGAAGACAGAGAGAGAGAGGGAAGCAGGCTCCCTGCTGAGCAGAGAGCCCAATGTGGGGCTCAATCCCAGGACCCTGGGATCATGACCTAAGCTGAAGGCAGAGGCTTAACCCACTGAGCCACCAAGGCGCCCCTTCCTTACAATACTCTTAATAATGTTCTTTTCTCTAAATTACTTTATTGTAAGAATACAGTACATCATTATGTAACATACAAAGTATGTGTTCATTAGCTGTTTAAGTTGGTAAGGCTTCTGGTCAACACAAGGCTCTTAGTAGCTAAGTTTGGGAAGAGTCAGAAGTTATACACAAATTTCCAACTGCACAGTTGAGTTGATGTCCCTAACCCCCATGTTGTTCAAAAGTCTACTGCATATCATGATTTTTTTTCTTAAGTTCTAAAGGGGTGGTAATTTGTAGATCAAAGGAGATTAAAACCTAAATGCCTACAGTAAGGGATTTGAGTAAGAAAGTCAATTTACTCATAGAACCCTCCAAAGACAGAACTTAAAGATAGCAATTGCTGTAGAATTTTGGAGTAAGATTTCCCATTAAAATCTGGGGCGTTTGACTGAAAATCTACATTATTTTCTCATAAATAAATAAATAAATAAAGACAACCTCCACCATATTCAATCCAGTGACTACTTCCCTCAAACTGGTGAAAGTCAACTAGATAAACTCTGCATTTAGTGTCAACAGGTGCCCAGGAGAAAATAGAGGTGAAAGAGTAAGTAGACTGGTACAACCCTCGTTAGAAGCAGGTCAGAAGTGACAGAAAGTTCACAACTCCAGGAGCAACCTTTAACCAGTAACAGATGATAAAGAGCCCAGTTTTCCCACACCTCAATAGGGCAGAAATTTTGAGGTATTTTCTAAACCAGTATGGAAATATATTTGTACTGTCTAATATGGTAGCCACCAGGCACAAGTGACTATTGAGCACATGAAATATGGCTTGTATGACTAAAAACTGAATTTCTTATTTTAATTTTATTTAAAATTTTTTTTTAATTTTTTTTTATTTGACAGAAATCACAAATAGGCAGAGAGGCAGGCGCCGGCAGGATGTGGGCAGGAAGCAGGCTCCCCACCGAGCAGAGAGCCTGATGTAGGGCTGGATCCCAGGACTCTGGGATCGTGACCTGAGCCTAAGGCAGAGGCTTTAACCCACTGAGCCACTCAGGTGCCCCTTATTTGGTTTATTTAATTCATTGTTTTTAAAGAGGAAAGGAGGAGCAGAGGGAGACATTTTTTTTTTTTTTTACGATTTTCTTTCTTTCTTTCTTTCTTTCTTTCTTTCTTTCTTTGTTTATTTCCTTGAGAGAGGGGGAGAGAGAGAGCACAAGGGAAGGGGCAGAGATGGGGGCCAAGCAGTCTCCCTGCTGAGAATGGAGCCCCACGTGGGGCTCGATCTCATGACCTGAGTTGAATCAAGAGTAAGAAGCTTAACTGACTGAGCCACCCAGGCGCCGCTAGTTTATTTAAGTTTAAATAGCCATATGTGGTTAGTAGTTATTACTAGACAGCACAGTTCAATAGTCTTTCTGAGGGGTCTCCAAAAATACTGAGCCTCAACTGCCCACAGAAGAAAGCCATTCAATCAGTACACTTTATTAGATTTCTTCTTTTTGTCTCCTTCCTATTTTCTCATTGTAATTCCTGGAATCATCTCCCAAATTAACCAAATCAAAGTATTTACAAGTATGCCTTGGAGAAGACTAAGTAATAAAAAGTCAAAGATCAAAATGAGCCACAAGAAATTAGGAAATGGGAGAAAAACAAAAATCAATAAACTTTTACTAATAATCTTGCAGAGGTAAGAGTAGATATGTATTCCATGAAACAAAAACATAATGTTAAAATAGAAATAGAGAACAAAAATCCCCTGAGAAATAAAACTATGGTGACAAACCTTTTTTAATTCAGTAGAAGGATAGGAAGATGAAGTAAAGGACAACTAGAAAAAAAAGCCTAAGAGGTGGACTCTGGGAAGAAAATTTTTTTTTTAAGTTTTATTTATTTATTTGACAGAAAGCACCAGCAGGTGGGAGGGGCAAAGGGAGAGGGAGAAGCAGGCTCCCCATTGAGCAGAGAGCTTAATCTCAGGACCCAGGGATGGTGACCTGAGCCAAAGGTACTTAACTGACTGAGCCACCCAGGTGCCCTGGGGGGGAAAAAAAAATTTTTTTTAATTAAGGAATTAATCTAGGAGATAAATTGTCAATCTAGAAGACATAGTGTCCAACTAATAGGAAGTTCAGAAAGGAGGAACTGAAAAAGGGAAAAGAAGAAAGTACCAGAAACCACAGGACAATTTCGCAAAATTAAAATGCATGAATCTCCTAAGTAAAAAGACCCATCGAATATCAGCACAAGACTGAAAAAAAAAAACTATACCAAGACATACCACCACAAAATATAGTAAAGAAAATCCTAAATGCTTCCAGAGAGAAAGCAGAATGGCTTCAACCTCTTTAACAGTAACCCTGGGTGTTTAAAAAGAAAAAGAAAAAAAAAAAGACTACTTACTTCAGTAGTAAACACTAGTTCCATTACCAAAGCATGCAAACACCAAAAATAGGTTCTAAAACTGCGACGTAGCTACAGTAAGAGAATGGAAGAAGAGTGGAAGGACAGGATTCTAAGAGACCTAAACTCTCAATCACAAGAACTGCCGAGGCCAAAATCCTGGCAGAGAGGCAGATTATTTTAAACTACACAGATAAACACCATAATGAACAGTGAAAAGAATTAGAAGTGATTAGGTCTGCGCAACAAGGCTAGCGTGTAGGGAAGAACTAGAAAGGGGACTGGAATTTCCAAGTCTTCAAGTACCATTTGATTTTTAACTGTCTGCGTGTGATACTTTGAAAAAAATAAAATCATGCCAAAAAAAAATCGAACAGAAATTTTATATGAAAACCTTTTGTGCTTCTGAAACTGTTTTTTATTATTAGCTGTGAAGAGATGGTGTAAGTAACTGGAATCCAGAGATAACTGCACTGTAGGTGTTCACTACTACTCATTTTAGCCTTCTCATTTGGTAAAACGTAAAAAAAATGCTAAGAGGAAAAACAGCTAAACCTAGTCATTCATGCCAACAGGAGAGAACTAGGATATAAATAAATTCATTTATTTTTGTCATTAAAATACACAAATACAGAACCAGTGGAGAAGATGAAGTTCTTTATGTTCTACAACATTAATATCAAGATTGATTCCTATCACTCGAGGACAACTAACGACCTGGGTGTTCACAGAAATGTACAAAATAGGTGCTCGAATCTGTTAACGAGTGACCAAAGGAGATTCTCTAAGCTGCGCTCCTGACAAAAAAGGAAATGCCAGAACCAATTTAAAACTGACTGTGGCTACTACGCAAGGAGTCACTGATAACTGACTAGTGTATATTTAACCACTTCTAGTTTCAGTTTCACCTCTCCTCTCTTCCAGCTAACCTTTTGCCCTTCCACTGCGTCAGGTTCCCAATAAATAACTGAACCACGATAAAACACAGAAAAGGAAATAATAACAGCAGAATGTCTACAACAGGAGAATAAATTCACTCTTATTAGGAGATCTTACTAGCAAGAGTATCACTTGAACATTAGAAGCGAGACCATAAGGAGGAAAAACTTCAGAAATTTCAGTAATCTTTTTTTTAAAATTCACCAAATATTTTAAGAAATAATACCCTAAAAATGGGGAAAAGCGGCAAGCTTTCTCTAGGGTAGTCTTGAAAGCACTGTACTTTGATATTAATCTTAGGAAAAGAACTATAGTTTTCAGTTCATAAGTAATTCAACACTAATATTCCTTATTAAATACTTGTTTTTGGCACCTTACCTTAATAATTTTTTATTTTTCACTTCACAGCATTATTGTAATAAAATCAATCAACTTCTTCTTCTATCTCAGAATTTTAATACAACTTCTAGAGCAAATGTTTCCAATTCTATTAAAATGCCAAACCTCCAAAACTTAAACTTTTATCATCCAACACAAATAACTATGAAGTTGACTTGTGTTAAGCTTTATATAAAAATCAAAATGAAATCCTTAATTCTCACACTAATCAATAACCTTACTAAATATTAGAGTCCACATAATAGACCTATAGAATGTGAAGAGAATAATGGTCTACTATTACCAGCAGAACTAAAGAGAAGAAAAAGAACCAGCAGGCCAGTACTTCAATTAAATTTTTAAGGTGACAAGGCTAAAAGAAACAGCTATCCCTTTAAACTAAATTTGTAACTCTGTTGCTGGAGGCACCCATAATTAATAAAAAAAAAATTTAGAAAGCAGTAAATACTGTATTTGTCAGGAAAATAATCTCCTTGAGATAGCAATATCACAAGTACTAAAAGGATTAAATGGTCTCTTGAAAAAGTTTACAGCTCTAAAGTACTGAGATCTTATTAACACAGAACATTTTTCTCCTAAAAGGAATGAGCTTCTCTAATATTATTCTTTTGTAGGTTTCACCAAGTAACATTTTATGCTTTAAAAATGCTTCAGAGGGAGCCAGACTTTCTCACTAAGTTAACTGGAAATGAGACAAACTGAGTCTTTCATATGAAGAAATAAAATGATGTGACTGGCACAGTACAAACTTTAGTGATTAAACAACATTATAACTTGCTGAAAACTCACAAAGGAATCAAACATTTCCAATGTAATCCCAAAAATAAAATGTAAATAGTTAAAGAATGAGAAGTAATTAGTAAATAGTTATTGAAAATCTGAAGTCTTCAGTAATCAACAAACAAGGTATACACAGCTTTTCGTTGTATTTTATATCACACTTAACAGAAAGAAAAGATGCTTCACATGAGATAAAAGTTAAAATTTCTTTTTATAAGAAAGGCTCTTTGATGAGAATGATTGAACTTAGGGATATATAAAGTATTAAATAAGTCTTAAAAAATCATCTTGTATTTCCCTTGTATGAAGCGTTCCCTATACTGTTGGACCTGTCAGTATAGAGTGAGCTGACTCTTAACCTATGTTATGCTAGAAAAAGTCAAGGTTGGAAACATCCGAACTTCTACAAAGCCAAAGAATTTCTGCCAGGACTATGTGGATTTGGAAAAAGAGGAATTCCAGTAAATTCCTAGTAACCATTTGTTCCCACAGAGAAATAAAACTGATTTGTTCAGTCAGTTTTGGAATGGATGGACTTTTCATTTGACAGAGCCAACAGAGAATTATAAAGCTTCACTCCATTAAGCTACAACCCTCACAGACAGCTAAGACACAGGCATCATTAGCGTGATTCTCAGAAGAGAGGAAAGTTAAGTTTTCAAAAGAACAACTCCTGCTATTTCTTAAGACATACCTATGAAGACTTGGGTCAGTCATTTTCCTCCAGGCGCACTGTGCTGCATGGGCCTTGAAGTAAGGCAGAACTTGTTTTTAATACCAGTTCAGTAAATACCAGCTGCCTAGTCCTGCCTGCTTTCTCTAAGCTTGTTTCCTCAACTATAAAGGAAGACAACCATAATCCTGTTTTGAGGACTACTTCACAAGCTTTACAAAAGAGAGGAAAAAGAAATTATCACATAGACTAAAAGTAGCAAACACCAATCTTAACCAATTTTTTCAGCAAATAGTGAAAAAGGAAACACTAAGCCTTTGAATGAGACCACCATAATCCTATTACCAAACCAGATATGGACATGGTGAGAAAAGAAAATTACAGACAAACACCTTTCATAAACATAGGTGAAAATTTGAAAAATAATAATTTTATAAGGCAAATACTACAACATACATATAGCATAATATATATGAACAAGTAGGGTTTATTTTAAGAACACAGTGTTGGCTCAACATTCAGAAATAAACCAAAGTAAATCACTGTGTACACATAATTAAAAAGAAAAATCCCAGGATCAACTCAAAAATGCAGAAAAAGTATTTGGTAAAATTTAACACTCACTCATCATTTTAAAAACCTCTCAGCAATATGGGAAAAGAACATAAATTCCTTAAAATGGGGGGAGAGGGGAGGGAGAGAGTGGTGGGGTTATGGACATTGGGGAGGGTATGTGCTATGGTGAGTGCTGTGAAGTGCATAAACCTGGCAATTCACAAACCTGTACCCCTGGGGCTAATGATACATTATATGTTAATTAAAAAAATAAAAAATTATAAAAATATTTTAAAATATAAATTCCTTAAAATGATTAAAGGTATCTATGATCAAAAACCCCCAAACAAACAAGCAAGCAAAAAATACCACATACACACACACCACCTTAGTATCAATCATACTGATAAAATAATGAATACCTTCCCCTGAGGTTGGGGAAAAAAATGAGGTTGTCCACTATCATCATTTCTACTCACCATTATATTGGAGGTTCTAGCCAATATAAGGTAATAATAGGGTGGGTATAAAGTATAAAGATTGGAAAGAAGTAAAATTTCCTTTACTCAGAACTAACAGGAGTACACACACAGAAAATGCAAAGAAATCTACAAACAAGAAACTACAATAAACAAGCAAATTAAGTAAGGTTGTCTGATATAAATTCAAGACTTTTCTATTATAATTTCTACATGATAATAAACAAATAAAAAGTGAAATTTAGGAAACACCATTTATTATATAACATAAAAATCAAATAATGAATAAATCTTACATAAAATGAGTAAGATATACTGGAAACTAAAAACCAGAAATGACATGAAAAGATGCTCAACATCACTAATCACCAAGGAATACAAATCAAATCAAAACCACAAATGAGATTATCACCTCACACCTGTCGGAATTGCTAAAATCAAAAACACAAGAAACAACAGGTATCAGCAAGGATGTAGATAAAAAAGGAACCCTCGTATGCTGTTTGTGGGAATGCAAACTGGTGCAGCCACTGTGGAAAACAGTATGGATGTTCCTCAAAAAAATTAAAAATAGAATTATCCTATGATTCAGTAATTCCACTACTGGATATTCAACCAAAGAAAATGGAAACACTAATTCAAAAAGACCCATGCACCCCTATGTTTATTGCAGCACTGTTTACAATAGCCAAGAATATGGAAGCAATAGAAATGCCTACTCATAGATGAGTGGATAAAGAAGATGTGTGAGTGTGTGTAATGGAATATTACTGAACCATAAAAAAGAATGAGATCTTGCCATTTGCAACAACATGAATGGACCTAGAGGGTAAAATGCTAAACTGAAGGGGTGCCTGGGTGGCTCAATGGGTTAAAGTCTCTGCCTTCAGCTCAGGTCAAGATCTCAGGGTCCTGGGATCGAGCCCCGCATCAGGCTCTCTGCTCAGCGGGGAGCCTGTCTCTCTCTCTCTCTCTGTCTCTGCCTGCTTGTGATCTCTTTCTGTCTCTGTGTCAAATAAAAAAATAGTAATAATAATAATAAATAAATAAATAAATAAAAGTGAAAGGTAAAATGATGAAGCTTCAAGAAAAAATATAAGAGAATATCTTTATCATGTTCTGTGTAGGCAAATATTCTTTAAATTAATATTCAAAAGCCTACTTAACTACCCATTGAAAACTAAAGCTACTAAGCTGCTCAAAGCTACTAACCTACTAGAAAAAAAAAAAGCTGGACTACACTAAAATAAGAAACTTCTGTTCACCAAAAGTTATCACTGAGAACAAAAAGATAAGCCACAGACCAGCAGGTGATATTTCCTCCAAAACATATATCCAGAAATTATTTTATATATGGAATTTCTAAAAAATATAAAGAGCTACTATAAATAATAAACAATAATAAAAAAGACAATCCAAGTTTTAAAAGGTTTTTAAAATTTATTTATTTGAGAGTACAAAGAGGAATGCGGGGGGCGGAGAATAGGACAGAAAGGGAGAGAGAAAATCCCAAGCGGACTCCCAGGCTGACCACAGAGCCTATAATGGGGCTTGATCCCACGACCCTAAGGCTCACCACTCTGAGATCACAACTGGAGCTGAAACCAAGAGTTGGAGGCTAAACCAACAGAGCCACCCAGGCGCCCCCAAATCAACCCAATTTTTAAAGGGGCAAAAGAGCTAAATAGGAACTTCACAAAAGAGAATATCCAAATGACCAGTCAACATAGGGAAAGCACTCAAGCACCATGAAATGCAAATTACACACACCAGAGAACAGCCAAACACTCAGTGGAGAAGTTAATTAGAAAGAAGAGGGAGATCAGAGCTCTCATCAGCAGCTACGGGGTGTGGAAACTGGTACAACTTTGGATAATTGCCTGGCTGTTTCTTCAGAGGTTAAACGTATACCAACCCTGTAATCCAGTAAACCCACTCCTGGGTATGTAGTCAGTAACAATTAATATATATAACTATCAAAAGATAACATAAACATGTTCACAATAGCTTTGTTATTAATGGTCCTCTAAAAATAGAAATAACTCCCATGTCCATGAGCTACAAGATGAATAAATAAACTGTGGTACATTTATACTACAAATACTATACAGATTATAAAAGAAACTAGTGAGACATGGATGTATCTTTTCAGCAAATGAAAACAGATATAGAAGATGATATACCAACAATTTGATGTATATGGAATTCATAAACGGGCAAAAGAAACTGATGGTAAAATACTGGCTATACATGAAGGGAGTAATGACTCCAAGGGTGAACAAAGATTTCTTCTGGTGTCCTGGGAATGTTGTGCATTTGACTCTGGGTGGTGACTGCACAGGTAGATGCCGAAGAAAATAGTCACTAAGGAGTATATTTAAGATGAGTAGACTTTACAGTATGTACATTATACCTCAATGAAAAACATCTTCTTTGATCGCTAAATCTAAAAAAACAGAAGCTTTAATGTAGAATTTGGAAGTATATGCAGAGAAAGAAGTTACTTAAGAGTTGGTCATCTTACAATTTATATGGTTCACATAAAGCCATAGATAATAATTAATAGAAAATACAACCATACTAAAAAGAAGAGTCAGGCGCCTGGGTGGCTCAGTGGGTTAAGCCGCGCTGCCTTTGGCTAGGTCATGATCTCAGGGTCCTGGGATCAAGTCCCGCATAGGGCTCTCTGCTCAGCAGGGAGCCTGCTTCCTCCTCTCTCTCTCTGCCTGTCTTTCTGCCTACTTATGATCTCTGTCTGTCAAATAAATAAATAAAATCTTAAAAAAAAAAAAAAAAAAGAAGAGTCGATGTTTAGGTGGTGGTAGAGTGGTAGAGGTGGTAATATTTCAGGGGCTGTACCAAAACGATACCCATGTATATAATCTACATATTATTTGTTGCCCTACAATGAACCTACTAGGTAGTTATTCGTTGTTCTGTTTTGGTAGTTACTATTTTTTAGTGGGGAGGGGTAGAGGGAGGGAGAGACAGAGAGAATGCAAGAGGCAGAGCGAGAATCTCAGGCAGGGTCCACCTCCAGCATAGCACCTGAGCTGAAATCAAGTCAGACACCCAACCAATTGCACCACAAAGGCGCCCCATGGTAGTTACTGTCTTTTTTTTTTTTTAATATTTTATTTATTTGAGAGAGAGAGAGAGAGTATGTGTGTGCACAAGCACAAGCAGGGGGTAGGAGCAAAGGGCAAAGGAAAAGCAGGCTCTCTGCTGAGCAGGGAGCCTGACGGGACAGATTCCATGGATTCATGACCTGAGCTGAGGACAGACAACTGACTGAGCCACCCAGGCACCCCTGGAGTCACTATTTTTTTTTTTAAAGGTTTTATTTATTCATTTGACACAGAGAGATCACAAGTAGGCAGAGAGGCAGGCAGAGAGAGAGAGAGGAGGAAGCAGGCTCCCCGCGGAGCAGAGAACCCGATGCGGGACTCGATCCCAGGACCCTGAGATCATGACCTGAGCCGAAGGCAGCGGCTTAACCCACTGAGCCACCCATGCGCCCTGGAGTCACTATTTTTAATTAATCATTTTAGAGATGAGAAAACAATGATGCATCAATGTTGTTCTTATGAAATTTTAAATCAGCTGATCTTGATAAACACATTTTGGCTTGCATAAAATAGTTTCTAAACATGCTAACAAAAAGGGCTATGTCAATATCCCTCCTAGACTTCCTACCACGTCGTCAAACATCATCCTCCACCTCTCTGACATCTTACCCCCCTTACTTTACTTCATGACACACACCACCATCTGATAATATATTCATGTGCTTATTTGCTTACATTCCATCTTCCAACTAGAGGTTCAGTTCTGTGAAGGCAGTGACTCTTCATGCTGTTCACCATAGCTCTATCCCTAGCACCCACACCCAGGCTGGTGTGTAATGAACACCTAACAAACAGTGGTGGATGGAGGAACAAATACTAATTCCTTTCTATAACGTCTATAAAATGAAGAGGAAATAACCTATTTTTCAAGCATATTAATCTATGTAACTTTGATATAGATCTTTAACAGATTTTGGACAACTACTTCACATAGTCAAAAAACAAATTTGGAAAACTATGCTTACCATGTCAAACTAATACAGATAATTATCTTCCACTTACGTCATGAACAACATAACCATCCAAATGTAAATTTTAGAACTGTATTATTCTGGAGCCAACTAAGCATCATGGATGTCATGGTTTCAGGGAAAAATAGTTGGGACCAGCATCGTGAATACCGATTACTGTAGTAGGCATTAATTCAGGGCTAACACAGGGACAACTAAAGATCTATTGAAGTATGTTGGGATGGATGTTTGCCACTTCACTGAACTCCACTGTGTAGGGCACTCCTCTGTCTTGATCACATTTCCCTTGACCAACCTACTCTAGCTACCGTCTACGCTCTGTTTTAACCTCTCTTGCTATGGTCTTTAACTCTTCTTTGTTCTATGTATCTCTGTCCCTCTCTTTAACATATTTAGATGGACACCTATTTTTAAAGTGTATGTGTGCTCACACTCACACACATACACACACACAACCTTCCTGTTCCTTGTTTCTCCCCACAAAATGCCATTCTTTGACTCTACTGGCACTTTCTTCAAAAATTACATAACCTCTACACTTCCCACTCCCAAATTCAAATTCAGTTCTAAAAACCATCAATAATGATACCCATCACCAAATCAAACTGCTTTCTTCAGCTACCTCAACGCATCATTTAACCAACCGAGCCACCCAGACATGCTACTCAATGCATCATTTAAAACAGAACACGTCTTCCATCTTTCAACTGTCTCCTCTGGACATCTATGATTTATTTCATGCCCTGGAGGTTTTGTTGGGTATAAACTTCAAAATAATTTAGGAGGCCCTCTTTCAGGGAAAAGAAAAAAGTAGGATTACAAATACAAAATTAGGTGCAAAGGCAAATACTTATTGGGGTGCCTGGGTGACTCGGTCAGTTCAGCGCCTCCCTTGGGCTCAGGTCATGATTTCAGGTCCTGGGATTGAGCCCCGCATCAGGCTCCCTGCTTACTTAGCAGGTAGTCTGCTTCCCCCTCTGCCCCTCCCCCATAATTTCTGCTCGCATTCTCTCTCAAATAAATAAATTAAATCTTAAAAAAAAAAAAAAAGAAAGAAAGGCAAATACTTATCCAGAATGAGGGGGAGGGGAGTCATATGACAAACATCACAAATATCCTGAAAAAAAACAACATAATAATTCTAGCAATAAATTCCCTGACACATTTCTACAGTATGTTTTTCACATTTTTATTGTATATGTTTCATGATCCTCTTCATATGACAATGACATGGAAGATTTTCTGTAAGGCAATTTTGAAAACTTTCTATAGACTAAATTGTTATTTACATTTTAGAAGATATTCTTTAAGGTTCACAAACAGTTACTGGTCCATATCATAAAATTTTGGTATTGTTGTCACATTTGGGAAATCTTATATTCATTTCTTTCATTTACAAAATTGAGAATTTTCCCCAAACTAGCTTCTGGCTCTGTATATTTTAAACTGCCTTTCTCTTACCCTAACCACATACTTCTAATGTCAGGCACTATAGAATATGTTCATATAACCTGGATCTCTGGCCTGGCACCTTTGTGCCAAAACACTTAATCAGCACAGAGGATAACAAGAGTATTTCTAGGTGTCATTCCTATAGCAGAAAGGTTGGCAAAAACTTATACATACTCCAAAGTGCAATGAGCCAAATAAATACATGCCACCCAACCTAATTATAAATCTAATTCAACTTTCCCCAAGATATATCCCAAAAATGTCTGCACTCACTTCAATGCTAAATAACATGAGGGTAAGTCAAGAATGGAAAGAGACAGCAACCTTAAAGCATCTAATTCTTTGAAATCCTATAGAAACATATGGCCACATGAACACCTTTCTCTCAAAGTCTTGGAATAAATTTTGCACAAGTGAGAGACAGTGAAGCTTAAGTTTAATTAGCTTCATGGTAAGTTCTCCACATCCTAGTACTCTAGTTCTGTTTTCTTCACTATTCCTCTTTACCATGCCAACCACCAAATATAAGTACTTCCCATAATCCCTTCCTTTCTCCCCAAAACCTGAACAGTATAGATACTTTCCAAAGTCACTTTGTCCTTAATTTAATTCCATCTACACTCCTTTTTTCTCAATCTCATCTATTACCAAGCTTCATCTATGACCTTCTAAGCTAACAGTCCTCCCTCTAGAATCTAGTAACTAAGACTATCAAATCTCATGGGGAAGAAAGCCAGTCTTGTGGTTTGCAATATTAACTCCAGGAGCTTATACCAAGCCTTCCATGAAATAGACTGAGTAACTTCCAAAGTGCACCTCTGGCCTCATTCTTTCTTTTCAACACCAAACATGCAATATTAAACTGCATACCAATTTCTTCCACCTAAATAACTTCTGCCCCTCCCCTCAAGAAGACACACACGAAATTCCCTAGAATATGGAGTATTCTGAATTTCATTTTAACACTCAATGATACATTTGGATTTCTTAATAAGTAATTTTCATAGTAGCCCCCCCCCTTTTTTTTTTAAAGATTTTATTTATTTGACAGGCAGAGATCACAAGTAGGCAGAGAGGCTGGCAGGGTAGAGGGGAGCCTGCTGAGCAGAGAGCCTGATGTGGGTCTTGATTCCAGGACCCTGACATCATGACCTGAGCTGAAGGCAGAGCCTTAACCTCCTGAGCCAACGAGGCACCCCTCATAGTAGCCTTTAAGGAAATTAAGGTACAACAAAATTATAGGCCTTGACCAAGAAAAATCCAGATTATTCTGCCTCTAAGAGCTTAAATTTATCCTTAAAAACAAATGAAGTGGCTCAGTCATATAGATCTAATTTTAATAACCTTTTTGGGAACATACTCAATGCCCTATACAAAGACACCATAATTAGAAATGCAAAGCCTACTGCTAGTTATTGAACATGAACAAATAAAATACTCAGGGGAAAGAAAATAAATACAATAAACTAAATAGCAATAGCTAAATAAAATAAAATAAATATGCCTGTATATATAAGTCTTAAAGTTTATATACAGAATGTACTCAGACAATACAGAGCACATATTTAGTCATATAGCCCCGCTCCACTGAAAGACCTCATTGTAAACACACTACTAAAACAAAAGAGTTCCCAAGCAAACAGAACAAACTGCTGAGCTAAGTGTGGCACTGACGTATCTGACTATTTGCCTTCAGTTGCTAGGATTCAGTGTATCCATTTTTCTCTAAGCTTTAAAACATGCAACTCTTTCATGTTCTAAAGATTCCAGTTAAGCAGAAGACCGACCAAATGCTTGATCTATAAATATATATATATATATTTCAAATGCAAATCTCTAATTTCTTGAAAACAGTCTTGTTTTTTCCATGGTAAAAAAACAAATGGAAGTGAAATTTTCATTCTCTTTACTCAAAATAATAGCAAAACCCAATTTCAACAAAATGAAATGAAAAGGCAAACTGCCTACTTTCAA
Organism: Mustela erminea; assembly: GCF_009829155.1. Lineage (NCBI taxonomy): Eukaryota > Metazoa > Chordata > Mammalia > Carnivora > Mustelidae > Mustela > Mustela erminea. The sequence continues at coordinate 69,032,834 of NC_045622.1, read as the reverse complement.
GTTACTATCAGAGTAATAAAATTCTGAATGTAGCTTTAAAAGAAAATAGCTTCAGCCTATTCAGAAACTTTTTGAATCTCTGCAGTCATAAAGGGCATTTTGCAATATTCAAAAAAAGAAAATTATGTGGCAATCTGAGTGAACTCCCAAAGCCCATACCAGTTAGCATCCATTTCACCTTTGGAATTATAATCCTAAAATATTTCATCAATTAGATACTAATAAATAAACTGAATTGAACGTCATCCACATGATCTGTGAGAAGAGATAAGAAATCTGCTTGTTAGTCAAATAAAACAGAAACAGTATCAACCTCAGACTATTTTTTATATTTCCATAGCTATCAGCCTATCTCAAATTATGGGTCAGTAAGAAATCTACCCCAGGAACTTCCATTTGTTCTAGATACAGCACCGGTATGATGCATCCAATGGGCTTAATATACCTCTGGTTCACAGCAATATCAATCAAATTTCCAGGAAAACATTCAGAAATTCATTTAATATTAAACAACAGTTTCATTGTCATGAAAACAACAGCATTAAACAATGTTGCTTCACATTTCCCACTGGTTTTCAATCATTTAAATATTTTTCAACTATTAGACACTTTAGGATACAACTTCCACACTTTATTTCAAGATTCAAATATTTCAAATCAATTCAACATAACTTAACTATTATAAGCTTATTATGAATTTGTTATTTAAATAACATTTAGGAAGTCACAAATTAGTAATTTTTCTACCTATACAAAATTTTATATCTTTACTACCTGACAACATTCTTCACAAATCAGAGTTCCATTTTAGTAAAAAGCACCCTAAATGGCTATTATCTTTTCTTTTTTTTTAGATTTTTATTTATTTATTTATTTGACAGAGAGAGAGAGAGAGATCACAAGTAGGCAGAGAGGTAGGCAGAGGGGGAGGGGGAAGCAGGCTCCCTACAGAGCAGAGAGCCCGATGTAGGGCTCAATCCCAGGACCCTGAGATCATGACCTGAGCCAAAAGCAGAAGCTTTAACCCACTGAGCCACCCCGACACCCCCTAAATGGCTATTATCTTAATATTTGTTCCAAGTGTCTGGCTTTTTCATTCTCACATCTGTAAGTAAAGTAGGGGTATCTGGGAGATACTTCAGTCAAATTTTACAAAATCATCATTATCAAAAGGAACAAATGTTAAGTAACATCTACCTAAACAATAAGCTTAAAAATTATTTTATATCTTTACTACCTTTTATTTTAATAAAAGAATGACACTTGCAGCTAACAAATAACATTGGCTTATTTTTTTAAGTAAACTCTAAGACTCAAGTTTTTGTTTTTGTTTTTAAGTAAACACATTGGCTTATTTTTAAGTTAAACAGATGTTAAGGTATTTTATAATTTAAAATGAGCAAAAAGATAATTCGGTCCTTACTAATTCAAGTTTTGGGGTTTTTTTAAAAGATTTTATTTATTTATTTCTCAGAGAGAGAGAGAGAGCGCACAAGCAGGGAGAGTGGCAGGCAGAGGAAGAAGTAGGCTCCCCACTAGGCAGGGAGCCCAATGTGGGACTCGATCCCAGGACTCTGGGATCATGACCTGAGCTAAAAGCAGAGGCTTAACAACTGAGCCATCCAGGTGTCCCCTGAATTCAAGTTTTGTTGTGTTTTTTTTTTTTAAGATTTGTATTTATTTATTTGACACAGACTGAGGGATCACAAGTAGGCAGAGAAGCAGGCAGAGAGAGACAGGGAAGCAGGCTCCCTGCCGAGCAGAGAGCCTGATGGGGAGCTCTATCCCAGGACCATGAGAGCATGACCTGAACTGAAATCAGAGCTTAACACTCTGAGCCACCCAGGTGCCCCTGAAATCAAGTTTTAATCAATGATTTAAAAAGCTAGATGTTGGGGCATCTGGGTGGCTCAGCTGGTTAAGCATCTGGCTCTTGATCTCAGCTCAGATCCTGATCTCAGGGTCACGAGTTCAAGCCCTTCACTGAGTTCCACACTGGGAATGGAACCTATTTAAAAAAAAAAAAAAAAAGCTAGATGTTTTCCTGCCACTTAAAATTGAAAATAATGTCTCAATTTAAAGTAAATTATCCCCAAGAAAGAAATCCTTCCTTCTATATCTTAGAAACTGACCACTATTTCAATATTCTCAAATTAATTATGGGGCCTAAGCAGCTTCTACTAATCAGTAACATTATTTTTTTTTAAAGTATAGATTCAGAACTAAAAGTTACATAACCTGTATTAGGAAGGTTATAAAATACAGTAGATGCCCTCAATCAGCTCTTCTTTAAGGACAGAATTAAATATTTATTACTAACACTTAAGTATTCATTAGCACTTAAGAATTCAGGTTCAGAAAAAGGTATGAGTGATCTGCAGAACTCAAATGGAAAACATGTATCCCTGTCAAATAAAAAGAATGTCTAAAAAAAGAAAAAAAAAAAGACAATTCAATCAAGCAGTGAAGACTGGAGGAAGAGCTTAGGTATAAACCATGCAGAATTTCTTCTACCTACATCCAACTAAAAAATTTGATCATTTAAATCATGTGGGTTTGAAATAAATATGGATAAAAGTTCAATCTCATCCCTAGGGTATGTACTTAATTCAGCAACTAGAAAAGGGCCCACCTGTAGCACAGAGAGAAACACTCTGGCCACATACAGCCCCCAGGTGTTATCTCACAGGCAAAAATCCACAATCAATGAAAAACTTCAAGTCACTGAGGATGGTAACCAAAACCCGAAATTTCAACTGCAGTATGCTTAATGTGATAACCCTAAATTTGGGGGAATGCACAACTGTAATTCAAGAAAGATGAGAAAATGTTACTATAGTGGTTAGAAAATGTTACTTTAATTTTTAATTAAAAAATTAATTTTTAATTAAAATATTAAACCTTTAATTTTAAAGGTTTAAAATTAAAGAAGGAGATAATGAGTAAATCAAACACAGAGTAGGTCTAAGGAGGATATAGTACATCCATATCCAGTCTGGGGCAGGGGCAAGGGTATACAGTAGAGGGTGGTAACAGATTAACACAACTATTTTCAAACTTTGGAAAACAGTTTGGTATTAGCAAAACTACACGGTATCTAGCAAAACCGAAGAAGACATAACCTACAAACTAGCAAGTCTGACCAGGGTAAATACAGCAGAAGAAATATCATACATATGAATCAAATATATGCAGAGAACTGAAATTCTATGATGTATACTTTCTAACCATAAAGAAATAAGACTAGAAATCAGTAACAAAAAGATAACAGAAAAATTCCAATCACTTAGAAATTAAACAACTAAAAAAAAAAGGGGGGGAAATTAAACAACTAAGTAAGCTATAGTTCAAAGAGGAAGTTCAAAGGGAAACTAGAAAACAGCTTGGACCGAATAAAAATTTAATACAACATATCAAAATTTATGGCATGTAAATAGGGTTTTGCCTACAGGGAAAGGTAAAACATCAAACGCTTATAATAGAAAAGGAGAAAAATATAAAAAATAAAAATCAATAATCTAAGCTTCACCTTAACAAGGAAAAAAAAAAAAGAAACCTAAAGCAAACAGAAAAAAGCTAATAATGATAAGATCAGCCATCAATGCAAATGACAACAGAAAAACAACAGAGAAAATAATAAAACCAAAGCTGATTTTTTTTTTAAGATTTTTATTTATTTATTTGATAGACAGAGAGAGATCACAAGTAGGCAGAGAGGCAGGCAGAGAGAGAGGGGGAAACAGGCTCCCCGCCGAGCAGAGAACCCGATGTGGGGCTCGATCCCAGGACCCTGAGATCATGACCTGAGCTGAAGGCAGAGGCTTAAACCACTGAGCCACCCAGGTGCCCCCAAAGCTGATTTTTTGAAGACTTCTTTTTAAAAAGATTTTATTTATTTATGTGACAGAGAGACACACAGTGAGAGAGGGAACGCAAACAGGCTTCCCATCGAGCAAGGAGCCCGGAGCCCGATGCAGGGCTCCATCCCAGGGCCCTGGGATCATGACCTGAGCCGAAGACAGACACTTAACCACTGAGTCACCCAGGCACCCCTTAAAAGAATTTTTAACTAAAATAAACCCTGGGCTCCTGGCTAGCTTAGTCAGTAGAACATGTGACTCTTGATCTCAGGGTTGGGAGTTCAAGCCCCATGTTGGATGTAGAGCTTACTTTTAAAAAAAAATTTAAATAGGGCACCTGGGTGGCTCAGTGGGTTAAGCCGCTGCCTTCAGCTCGGGTCGTGATCCCAGGGGTCGAGCCTCACATCGGGCTCTCTGCTTAGCAGGGAGCTTGCTTCCTCCTCTCTCTCTCTCTGCCTGCCTCTCTGACTACTTGTGATCTCTGTCTGTCAAGGAAATAAGTAAAATCTTTAAAAAAAATTTTTTTAATAAATAAACAAAAAGATTGGTGGTGATGTTAATAAATGTAAAACAAACAAGCAAAAAAAAAAAAAGATAAACCTCTAACAAGACTGACATAGAAAAAATAAAGAAAAGACACAAATTACCAAAAACAAGAATGAAAGAGGAGTATCACTACAGACCCTAGAGTGTAAAGGGTAACCAAAAGAATACTACACAATACTTTGCATATAGACAACTCATATGAAATGGACCAACTCCTTGAAAACTACAAGCTATCAAAACTCACCAATGATGAAAAAGATACTTTGAACAATCCTGTAATTATTATTTTTTTAAGATTTTATTTATTTATTTGACAGAGATCACAAGTAGGCAGAGAGGCAAGCAGAGAGAGGGGGGGAAGCAGGCTCCCTGCTGAGCAGAGAGCCCAATGCGGGGCTTAATCCCAAGACCCAGAGATCATGACCTGAGCTGAAGGCAGAGGATTAACCCACTGAGTCACCCAGGCGCCCCAATCCTGTAATTATTAAATAAACTTAATATATAACTTAAAACTTTCCAAAGAGAAAAAAGAAATTTCTAGTCCCAGATGGTATCTCTAGCAAATTCTTCTTAACATTTCAAAAATAAATAAAACCAATTCTACACACTCTTCTGAAAATAGAAGAGAACACTCTCTAACACATTTTGGGGGCCATCATTACCCTGATATGAAAACCAGACAGAAACAATACACAAAGAAAACTACAGACCTATATCCCTCATGAACACAGATGCAAATATTAACAAATCAAATCCAGCAATATACAAGAATAATAATGCACCACAACCAAGTGGTACTGATCCCAGCAATACAAAGCTGGTTCAATATTCAAAATCCAGGGATGCTGGGTGGCTCAGTTAGTGAACTGTCTGCCTTCAGCTCATGACCCTGGAGTTCTGGGATGGAGCCCCACATCCGGCTCCCAGCTCAGCAGGGAGCCTGCTTCTCCCTCTGCCCACACCTGCCACTTGTGCCTTCCTTCTCTCTCTCTCAAATAAACAAATAAAATCTTAAAAAAAAAAATTTCAAAATCCAATCAGTGTAATCCACCATATTCAGAGTCTAAAGAAAAAAAAGGCAAATATAATCACATCACTTGATGTGGAAAAAACATTTAACAACATCTAATTCTTACCAAACCAAAAGAAAGAAATTTCCATAACCTAATTTTATTTTATTTTTTTATTTTTTATTTTTTTTGACAGACAGAGATCACAAGCAGGCAGGGAGAGAGAAAGGGAAGCAGGCTCCCTGCTGAGCAGAGAGCCCAATGAGGGGTGGATCCCAGGACCCTGGGATCAGGACCTGAGCTGAAGGCAGAGGCTTTAACCCACTGAGCCACCCAGGCGCCCCCAACAACCTAATTTTTTAAAAAAATCTATAAGAACAGTATAGGCAATGTAACACATAATGGTGTAAGACTGGATGCCTTCCCCCTAGATTAAGAACGCGGAAAAGATGTTTACTCCTCACTCTCACTCAGCATGGTCCTGGAAGTCCTAGCCAGTTTCAAAAGGCAAGAATCCTACTCTTAGGTATTTATCCTAGAGAGATAAAAACTTACATTCACACAAAAATCTTTACTTGAATGTTAACAGCAATTCTATTCATAACCAACATAACGGGAAACAACCCAAATATCCTTCAACAAGTAAATGGGTAAACAAACAGGTACATCCAGCCCAGGGACGACTACTCAGCTGATACACAAAACAACCTGAAGAATCTCAAAGGCATTATGCTAAATGAAAGAAGCCAATCTCAAAAGGTTACATCCTATATGATTCTATTTCTGACAGTCTCAAAAACACAAATCTACATAGAAAAAAAGAGGATTAGTAGCAGCTGAGGGTTAGGAGAGAGAGAGAAGATACGATACCACTACAAAGACATAGCACAAGGTACACTTTGAGGAGTAAACGACTAGTAAGCATTCTGATTGCTAGGATGGACCCACAAATCAATCCTTATGTTAAAGTTCATCCAACTATATGCCAAAAAGGTCCATTTTATTATGTTAATTTAAAAATTTTAATTAGGGGCTCTGAGTGGCTCAGTGAGTTAAGCATCCAACTTCATTCAGCTCAGGACATGATCTTAGGGTCCTATGATCGAGCCCCAAGTCTGGCTCCCTGCTCAGCACAGAGTCTGTTTCTCCCTCACCCTCTCCCTCTCCTCCACTTGTGCTGGCTCTCTCTCAAATAAATAAATAATATCTTTTTAAAAATTTCTTCTCAATTAAAAAGTAGAAGTTAAGTGCCAAAGTTTTGGGAGAAGCAGTAAATGAGACTGTTAATATTGAAATGCTTTGCACAATATCTAATACATAGGAAATGTTCATCATATATTTGTTATTTTTATTAAGTCCCAATCTGAAAAGGTAAGATCATAAACTACTTCGCCCCATAACGTGGGCCTCATACCAAAGCCTGGATTACTTCCCCAATCTCCAGAGTGATTTAGCATATGAATAGAAGAGATTAAAAAAGAAGAAGAGATAAGATTCTTCCCTTTTTCTGACAAACTCAAAAGTATTCTGAAATGATAAGACCAGAAAAAAAAAAAAAAACTGTAAAATAATCAAATTAGGTACCATTAAGTATCTTTCTCATCCTAGGTTCTACTCCTAGTTTTCATTTTATTAGATTTTAAATCAGAAAAAAAAAAAAAAAACAAGACTAGAATCCTTTACATAAACCCACAAATATATTACCAATTGATTTTAGACAAGGGTGCCAACTCAATTCAATGGGGAGAAAGAAAAGACTTTGTAACAGTGCTGGAACAACTGGTCATCTACATGGAAAAAAGAAATTTTGGAGCACCTGGGTGGCTCAGTCCTTAAGCATCTGCCTTCAGCTCAGGTCATGACCCCAGAGTCCTGGGATAAACCCGACATGGGGATTCCTGCTCAGCAGGAAGACTGCTTCTCCCTCACCCACTCCCCCTGCTTGTATTTCCTCTCTCACTGTCTCTCTGTCAAATAATAAATAAAATCTTAAAAAAAAAAAAATACTGAAATCTTGACCCTTACTCCATACATTAAAAAAATTAATTCAGGTTAGAACATAGACCATAAAGCTCTCAGATGAAAACATAAGAGAATATCTTTGAGATGTTTAAGTAGACAAAGGTTTCTTAGAATATAAAAAAGCACTAAGTATGAAGGAAAATAATACGTTATACTTAAAGAAAACAAAAAATTCCTGCTCGAAAAATGTATCATTAAGAAAAAGGTAACGGGGGCGCCTGGGTGGCTCAGTGGGTTGGGCCATTGCCTTCAGCTCAGGTCATGATCTCAGGGTCCTGGGATCGGTCCCGCATCGGGCTCTCTGCTCAGCAGGGAGCCTGCTTCCCTCTCTCTCTCTCTGCCTGCCTCTCTGCCTACTTGTGGTCTCTGTCAAATAAATAAATAAAATATTTTTTAAAAAAAGAAAAAGGTAACAGGACACCAGGGTGGCTCAGTTGGTTAAGCAGCTGCCTTCGGCTCAGGTCATGATCCCAGCGCAGGGAACCTGCTTCTCCCTCTGCCTCTGCCTGCCATTCTGTCTGCCTGTGCTCGCTCTCTCTCCCTCTCTCTCTCTGATAAATAAATAAAATCTTAAAAAAAAAAAAAAAAAAGAAAGAAAAAGGTAACTGATAGTCTATGAAAAAATATTCACAACACATATGTACGGAAAAGGACTCATTCATAATATATAAAGATCTCCTACAAATCAATAATTTTAAAAGTCAACATTCAATTTTTAAATTAGGAAGAGACTTAAACTGATACTTCAAAAGAAGGTAATACAAATGGCCAGTAAGTACAAAAAAGACATTCAATATCATCAGGTACTATACAGCCAAAATAAAAAACACTGGCGATACCAAGTGCTGATAAGGATGTGGAACAATTGGAACCATCATACACTGCTGGTGGGAAAGTAAGTTGGTACAACCACTTTGAAAAACATGTATGTCAGTTTCTTACCAAATTAAATACACATCTACTATCTGACTTAGCACTTCTACTCTTAGGTATTTATCCAAGAGAAACAAACATGTTACTACAAAAAAACATGTTACTACAAAAAACCACTTGTACAAGAATGCTCAGAGCAGCCTAACTCATTAGCCAAAAACTAGAAACACAGACATCTATCAACATAAAAATGTATAAACAAGTTGTGACAGGGGCACCTGGGTGGCTCAGTCATTAAGCATCTGCCTTCGGCTCAGGTCAGGATCCCAGGTCCTGGGAAAGAGCCCTGCACTTAGCTCCCTGCTCGGTGGGAAGCCTGCTTCCCCCTCTCCCACTCCCCCTACTTGTGTTCTCTATCTCGCTGTGTCTCTCTCTGTCAAATAAATAAACAAAATCTTAAAAAAAAAAAAAAAAAAACTGTGACATAATAAATTGTGATATAGTCATAAATATATTCATTCAGTGAACATATTCACTCAGTATGTTCATACAACTAACGTACATAACAATATGGATGAATGTGAAAACACTGCATGGCTTAAAAGCAGCTCAACACAAAAGAATGTATACTATATAATTCTACCTATACAAAACTAAAAAACAGATAAATCAGATCTATGATAATAGAAATCAATAAGTGGCTACTTCTGAGAGGCAGACAGGAATTGACTGGAAAGGGACTCAAGGTAATTTTCTACAATGGAGGAAATGTTCCATCTCTCGTTTGAGATGATAATTATGTAGGTATATGCAAAGCTCAAAATTCAGTGAACTAGATATTAAAGTATATAAACTACACCACAATTTTAAATTTTCTGAATGTTAAAAAATAGGCAAATAAGAAGATGATTAGCAACATAAATAAGAAAAAAAAATCTTGAATCAAGATTATAATACAACAACTGCAAAGATTATGACTGGTCTTAAGAAACAGAGGAATCAGGGCACCTGAGTGGTTCAGTCCATAGGCGTCCAACTCTAGATTTTGGCTCAGGTCATGATCTCAGGGTTGTGGGATCCAGCCCCAAGTTGGACTGCATGCTCAATAGAGAGTCTGCTTATGATTCTCTCTCTCCCCTCCCCCTCTAAAATAAATTGATAAATCTTTTTTTTTTAAAGATGTATTTATTTATTTATTTATTGACAGACAAAGATCACAAGTAGGCAAAGAGGCAAGCAGAGAGAGAGAAGGGGGGAAGCAGGCTCCCTGCTGAGCAGAGAGCCCGATGCGGGGCTCGATCCCAGGACCCTGGGATCATGACCTGAGCCGAAGGCAGAGGTTTTAACCCACTGAGCCACCCAGGCACCGCTAAATCGATAAATCTTAAAAAATAAAAAGAAAAAAGAAAGAAACAAAGAAAGAAAAGAAAAGAGAAATTGGAGTGCCTTGGTGGCTCAGTCAGTTGAGTGTCCAACTCTTGATTTTGGCTCAGGTCATGATATTGGGGTCATGGGGTCAAGTCCAGGCTCACAATGGGCATAAAGCCTGCTTGGGATTTTTTCTCCCTTTCCTTCTGCCCCTCCTAGTCTCTCTCTCAATCTGTCTCTCTTAAAAGAAAAAAAAAAGAATAGAGAAATTGGTGATAATGGACTACCTAACAGAAAAAAAAAAAGGTTGTATCCTTAAGGAGACAATCCTGGAAAACAGAAACAGAGATTTAAGTCTAAAAGATTCTCAGGTAGCTTTTCAGCCTGAACTCTGATTCCAAAAACTTAACTGAAGAATAATATTAACCTAATATTGAATAACAAAGATAAGCTATATTAAGAGCAATAAGAAATCCTTTATCCCATGGGACGCTCATGGGATAAAGCCACTGAGGTGGCTCAGTCAGTTAAGCAGCTGCCTTCACTCAACTCATAATTCCAGTATCCTGGGATCGAGTCCACATTGGGTTCCCTGCTCCAGGAGGAGTCTGCCTCTCCCTCTGCCTGCTGGTCCCCCTGCTTGCGTTCTCTCTTTGACACATAAATAAGTAAAATCTTAAAAAAAAAGAAAAGAAAGAAGGAAGAAAGAAAAGAAAAGAATAAGAAAGAAATCCTTTGTCAAACTGCCTTAATAGAAATATTACACATCTGCCTCCATCTCTACCATCAGGACAATATGCGCCATTTCTACAAGCCCTTCATTGGACAGGAGATTCTTCTTTGTAAGAACAGAAAGGACTAGAGGTCCTGCCTTTTCTACACTCTACTTAATACTCCTCTACCTCTGTTGACATCATTTGCTCTTCCTAAGCTGCCATTCCTTCACTTCTGCAGAGACTGGTATCCTGTGTGTCCTCAAATAGCCAACTGTGCTTATGGTTCATCTGTCCCTCCAATCCATTCTCCACTCTTTCCCACTCTTCTCCACTATTCAGGATGTTATCTTGAATAGACTGTTATCAATGGTCTCTCTTTTGCCCTGTCTTCTGAGTGAATTCAGCCAATGGGAACTGAAAGATAGGAAGAGAGTGAGCTGGGGTCTTTACTCCTGCAGGTCTCACATTAAGTCACTTCTAGTTAGCAACATCCCTCTTACCAGGGGCCAAAGCTTCGGTCAAATGGACACACCACCATTCTTTCCTTTAGTCTTCTCTGTATTTAGTTTATACCTCCTTATGGCAGTTTTTTTTTTTTTTTAAGATTTTATTTATTTATTTGACAGAGAGAGATCACAAGTAGGCAGAGAGGAAGGCAAAGAGAGAGGAAGAGAAGCAGGCGCCTTGCTAAGCAGAGAGCCCGATGCAGGGCTTGATCCCAGAACCCTGGGATCATGACCTGAGCCAAAGGCAGAGGCCCAACCCACTAAGCCACCCAGGCACCCCAGCACTTTTTTTTTTCTGTACTAGATTCCAAGTTTCCTGATGGCAAAGTATGTTTTATTCATCTTTGACTCTCCCAAATCACCAATTTCTAGCCCACAGTAGACACTAAATAATGCTTCAAGAGTTAAGTGGGGAAAAAATGGGTGCCTGGGTGGCTTAGTTGGTTAAGCGACTGCCTTCGGCCCAGGTCATGATCCTGGAGTCCCTGATGGGGGTCCCTGCTCAGGTCCTCTGATCCTCACCCCTATCATGCTCGCTCCCTCTCTCTCTCTCAAATAAATAAAATCTTTTTAAAATGTTTAAAAAAGGAATAAATGGGAAAAAGTTTAAAAAACATTAAAACTGAATAGAATACTTCGTGATACAAGGAAATGATATAAAACTCAAACTTCAGTTTCCATAAAGGTTCAAAAACAGGCAAAACTGATCTACTAGGATAAAGGTCAGAATTCGCGGATATATTTGGACATGGGCTATGAATTGGGAGAAGGCACAAGGGAGCCAACTCAGGTGCTGGAAATCATCCTTATTTTGATCCGAGTGGTAATCACGTGAGTGTACACATATGTAAAAATGTGTTGAGCTGTGTACCTAACATTTGTTCACATTATGTTATGTACAATATACTTCACTAAAAAGGAAAAAGGAAATGTAAGTTTGGTTTTTTTTTTTGCTCATTTCATTGCTCATATGGAATCAATATGCTTAACACCTCATTTACCCAGAAGTTCTTTATCAAAACAAGCGAAAAAGGTCTCTGTGCAGTCAAAATAGATGTTATAAAGTCCATACACTTTACCCATGAGAAAGACTTCCAAGGCCTATTCACGGTTACTTTCATGGCCAATTCCAATTAGCTTGGTTAACAAGTTTCCTGACCCACTGCTGGCAATGAGTAACAAACTGGGAAGAGGGCAGGGGGTCTGTTAAAGATTGTTAACAGCAAGAAACAACAGGGAAGAGCAAGAAGCAAGTACAATGACTGCTAAAGAGCAGGTAAAAATTCAAGATACACAAAGTCTGAGATCATTTAGTACACGACAAGAAGATGTTATAAGCCACCTAGATACAGCATCACTGTTTCATGCCACAGCAAGACAGAATTATCAGGGAAATAATGAAATAGTCTCATCAAGATCTCAGTAAGGACAAACGGTGGTAAACACAGGAGAAACAGTCACCACAAAAACATAATAAACTGAAAAGTTATTACTTGTAGAAAGATAAACCTCAGTTGCCTGATGAAAACGTCCTTAATTTAAAATAGTCCTCAAAATAAAGTAAAAAATAAAAAAATAAATTAAATAATCACATTTCTAGAGATTGATAGATAATTATCACTAATAATTACTACTATCTTCTTCCTTGGTAAAGTGTAAATATTAGCAGATTTGTGTTAAGAATGTGAAGTTTTACCCAAGCCATTTGTTGTTGTTGTTGTTAAAATATTTATCCGACACAGAGAGAGAGAGGGAGAGAGAGACAGTGAGATAGAGAATACAAGCAGGGGGAGTAGGAGAGAGAGAAGGAGGCTACCAGCTGAGCAGGGAGCCAGATGCTGGGCTAGATCACAGGGCCCCAGGATCACGATCTGAGCCAAAAGTAGACACTTAGCAACCGAGCCACCCAAGCACCCCTACCCAAGAAATTTTAAAAAGTGCATCTAAGCACTGACTGTATTCCATTTACACTTGTTGAGAGTGTGAGGTACACTAGAACTTGAAACAAATGTCCTTACCCCTAACACCTAGGAATTTATTTTAACTAAGCTGTAAGCATTTTTTTAAGCCTTATCCAAGAAAGTGATGTCAAAATTGTTTATAACATTACTGAATCTCTACATCACCTCAAATCATCAATTGCATGCTATATTTTTTTTTTTAAAGAGGCAACTCTTACCCACAAAGTCCTGCATTAGTCTCTATCCTCCCAACATTGAATATTCTTCTAACTTCATTTATAAACTCTGGAATTCACCTACCTACAGCAAACATTCCCCACTAGAGATACTGCTGGATTCTGTGATTTCAAGAGCTTACTCTTTAGGCATCCTCTTCAAGTTATTTTCTATAATGGAATTATGGACTAGAAAAAAAAATGCCATGGTGATAACCAGTGCAGTGTTTAACACAGTATTCAATTCAATAAACTATCTGGTATATATCAAGCACCAGGAATACACAAATGAGGAAGACAGTGTCCCCGCACTTAAAGAACTCAAAGCAAAGAGGTAGAGAGGCCTGTCAACGCAAATAAAATTGAGCGTTAAGAGTCATAATATATGCACACTGAGAAAGAAGCAACTCGATTTTGTCAAGAGAATAAAGAAAGAAATGGAGAAAGGTAGAATCCAGTCTGTTTTAAAATGACATACACTCCATGTCTCTATGTAAAAACTAGTTGCAAAAACAAGAACATGCGAAATTTAAAATATTTGTTATGCAAAAGATGTTGAGATCACAGATTACTTTTTCTATTGTCATGCTGAAAGGCAATGCCTTTTCCTCAATCCTGTGGTTTCTGTGAGGGGGGAATTCTCCCTAAGAACTGTGGCCTCTCTCTAACCCTTGCTATTTTTTTCCCCCAGAAGGGGGAATAGTGACTTATGTGACTGGCAAATGTAGATTAAAGAATTACATGAGGGGGTGCCTGGGTGGCTCAGTGGGTTAAAGCCTCTGCGTTAGGCTCAGGTCATGATCCCAGAATCCTGGGATCGAGGAGGCAGGTGCAGCTGCGCTGATGGGAAGTAGTAATAAACTAAGACTAATAAACACACCTGTCCCCAGCCCTGTGCCAAGTACAGTATGGACTTCTATAGCTCCACGACATCCTTGAGCGAGGTGTTAGCACCGCTCCCATTCTCCAGATGAGCAAACTGAGGCTTAAAAGGGTCTGCATTCAAGAGCCTCTGCTAGGATGACTCCTGATAAGCACTTTGGTCCTTCTGGATCTTAGTTTTTCTTATCCATTGACCAGAAAGGACAAAAGTCCTGACACAGGGCATCTGGGTGGCTCAGTGGGTTAAAGCCTCTGCCTTCAGCTCGGTCATGATCTCAGTGTCCTGGGATCAAGTCCACATTGGGTTCTCTGCTCAGCAGGGGGCCTGCTTCCTCCTCTCTCTTTCTCTCTCTCTGCCTACTTGTGATCTCTGTCAAATAAATAAATAAAATCTTTTTTAAAAAATCATCTTAAAAAAAAAAAAAAAGAATTACATGAGCATAATGGTACCCTTTGCTTTTTGCTTCCTGCTAGCTGGAAGTAGTTCTCCAGTGCTCCTCTGTAGTTAGGTTTCTCCGCAGATAGGGAGGAGGTTCCTGGCCCTGTCCTCCCTGTAACCAGGTTGTCTACGTAACTGGGGTTCAGTGTTAAAAAACAAAACTGCCTGCACAGATTGGGCAAGTCCTCCAATATAAGCCTTATCGGGAATGAACATGGTATTCTTATCTCTTATCTGTCACTCTGTTTTCAATTGGTTCAGAATTTGGGCAAGGAATATGGATGTTATCTATTGAGTCCGCTCAAACATTATAATTTCATAATGTCTTTTCTTTTTCTACTTTAAAATAAAATATTCACTTCTACCTTACACTAAACTCCTGGGTGTTATATCCTGACATGATTCTTCTTCATAGCCTTCATAACTCCTGGTGGAAAGTCTTAGTAACGTCCGCTGAAGAAAAAAACTTGCAGATATTAAAGCTAATGCTACATGGCGCTTATTTTTACAACAAAACAATAAGTGACATATAATGATAGATACTGGTGTTTACTAATGTGTATGTAGGCATTTTTCCTCTTAAGAAAAATATCTCCCCATATATTTGGAAAAATTCATATCCATCATCATTTTTGTCTGCTTTAAACCATTACCATTTAGGCAGTGAAGATCTTCACAGAACTTTATCTAAAAACAGAAACAGCAGTAAAGCGCCCCCAGTGCTGACTGGAGTGAGAAACACGGCTGGCAGAGCCACTTCTTCGCAGGCCATTTCTCTTCCCTCTATGCTCTCATCTTTGTCTCCCTCTCACCATCCCTGAGGAGGGGCTGCACAGCTCACAACAGGCTCCGTGGTGAACGATTATGAAACAACAGCTAGGGGGTAAGGACATTTGTTTCAAGTCCTAGGGCCGTACCTCAAACTCCAAAGTATCAAACTGGAACAAAAAATTTAGGGGCGGGGGATGCGCCTGGGTGGCTCAGTCATTAAGGGTCTGCCTTCGGCTCGGGTCATAATCCCAGGGTCCTGGGGTGGAGGCCATCATCAGGCTCGTTGCTCCTCGGGGAACCTGCTTCTCCCTCTGCCACTCCCCCTGCTTGTGTTCTCTCTCCCGCTGTGTCTCTCTGTCAAATGAGTAAATGAAATCTTTAAAAAAAAAAAATTAGGGAACAAAGTTATGGTTGCAGTAGCTGACAAATTCTTCATTTGTACACGAAAGGTCCTTAACCTTGAAGACAAACTTCCAAAGATAAGGAATCCCAATAAACCCTTTTATTCAATTTTTAAATCATCATTTTTATCTCTTCTTTGTTGTCCTACTACCGGCAATTGGTGAAAGAATGCTCCCCCCCCCATATTATCCCTTATATACAAGGCTTTTTTACTTACTATGGGTTGCAAGAAAACTCTTGGGATAATAAAAAAAGGTGGCCTAACTTTATTAGCCCTACGCACTGAGTTTAGAGTAATCTGGCATAAACTATGAAGTAATAGGAAGTTGAAAATTTTAACTATTAATATCAACGACTAACCTACTGAGACCTTGCCAGGTACCAGACGCTGTTCCAGGAACATTACAGGTTATTAACTCATTTAACTCTCTAACAACATCTTACATCAGTGAGATAAATGCTATTATTGCCCCTCTACACAGGTTGTTAAACAACATGTCCAATATCCTGTGAGTGGCAGATGCCATTTAAACTCAAAGCGGTCTGGCTTCGACACTGTGAGACACAACTTACTGTCAATGAGAGCACCAAATACTGGGACTCATCTCCACTGACAGTTCTTTTCCTTCACTCGGGGGTAACATGGAACTATTACGAAAAACGACAGTAACAGTAAATACAGTAGCAGTTAACCACGGTGAACTCACAACTGTACTATGAGAAACACAAAACAGAAATGTTTGAGCCTTGTTCTTAGGGACTTTACATCTCAGGGAGCAAGCACACACGTGAGAAAGCAACAAGTATTCCTTGATCAAGCCAAGTTTGGT
Source organism: Mustela erminea (assembly GCF_009829155.1). Lineage (NCBI taxonomy): Eukaryota > Metazoa > Chordata > Mammalia > Carnivora > Mustelidae > Mustela > Mustela erminea. The sequence continues at coordinate 69,016,433 of NC_045622.1, read as the reverse complement.
TTTGTTTTTTTTTTTAAAGATTTTATTTATTTATTCGACAGAGAGAGATCACAAGTAGGCAGAGAGGCAGAAGAGAGAGAGAGAGGAGGAAGCAGGCTCCCCACCAAGGAGAGAGCCTGATGTGGGGCTCGATCCCAGGACCTTGGGATCATGACCTGAGCCAAAGGCAGAGGCTTTAACCCTCTGAGCCACCCAGGCGCCCCAAGCCAAGCTTTTTGTCACTTCTCGCAAACCAGCTCCTGATACCGCTAACCTTTCACACAGACCCAAAATATCTTCAGACTTCTCTTTTTTTTTTTCCCTTAATTTTATTTATTTGAGAGAGAGAGCACAAGTGAGGGTGGGGGGGTAGAGGGAGAGGGAGAAGCGGGATCCTCGCAGAGCAGGACTCTGGGATCACCACCTGAGCAGAAGGCAGATGTCTTAAGACAGACACTTAACTGAGCCACCCAGGTACAACCAGACTTCTTCCTTCATCTGAAAACAGCCATATCTCCTTGCTCGCACTGATCTATCTGATAGTCTCACTTTCCCAACGGCACCTTCTAATGTAAATGCTATTGTTTCCAAGCTGGTTAGTCCTAGCTTCTCTTCCTGTCGCAAAACTGGTACACTTAGTGAAATTTTTATAACATCACAGTTGCTTAGTTTTACCTAATATCTATTATTAGCATTTCTTCTTGATTTGTTCTTCTTTCTCCCTGAACGATATGTATTTTTGGTGAGAAAAATTCCCAATTTTTGCTGGTCTGAAATGATTTTAATTTGTTCTCTTTGCAGAAATAAACTTTTACAGGACACTGCTTTCTAGTTTAACCACTGTTTTCCCATCACACACGAAGGATGACACGCTACCGCTTTCTGGCTTCCACTGTTGCTATTAGTAAGTCACCTTTCAATGTAACTGTCATTCACTTTTTGTAGTTAAATTTCTCTTTTCTGACTTCTTTTAGTACTTCTCTTTTTTGTGTGTTCCAAATTCTGCAATGATACACCTGGCATGGACTTTTATTTCCTTTGCTTAAGATCCAGAGGGCTTTCTAGGTATCAGTTGGTATTTTTCATCAGAGCTATAAAACTATTTTACAGCCGTTAGCTCCTCAAATACTGCCTGTTCTCCATTTCTTACCTCCTTTTAGAGCTTCCATTAAATCCATGTTAAGCCTTTTCTCCCCATTCTCCAAGTTTTCTATTTCTCTTAATTTTCATCTCTTTTTTTCTCTGCAAAACATTACGGATAGTTGCTACAGATCGACCTTCTGGTTCACAAATTCTGTCCTTCAACTGCTAATTAGTATGTGCATCAGGTTTTTAATATATGGTTATTTTTTAACTTTAAAAGTTCTAATTTTCAAATGTGTATGACTGTTCTTTTGATCCTCTGTTCCCCAATCATTTTCCCAATCTTATATTTTATTTCTTTAAACATATTAATATTTTCTATATCTGGCATATGATAGTTCTGACCTCTAACGACTGAGTGTGATTTTTTTGCCATATACTTTTTTCCTGTAGGATCTTACTCATTGTGCCTTGTTTCTTTGAAGGTTTTATGGATCCCTGATGATGCACTGCTCAATTTCCTTACAATTTTATCTGTGACAATTATTTAATATCTTAATATGAATTTCCTTCCTTGGGACCACTTGACATTTTTCACTTGCATCTTCACAGTCTACATATAGAGCATTAACTTATATAAAGAAACTAAATGAGTACTTTATAATTCTAATTATAATTCTGGAAAAGGCAAAAGTATGGAAAGAGTAAAAAGATTAGTGGTTTCCAGGGGTGGAACTGGGGGAAAGGAATACATATGGCAGAGCATAGAGGATTTTTTAGGGCAGTGAAAAGACTTTTTATTTTCCATAATGATGCATACATGTCATTATACATTTGTCAAAACCTACAGATTATACAACACTGAAATGAAACATAATAGAAACTAAGTACTTTGAGTGATGATGAAGTTTCAAGGTAAGTAGGCCCTCAGTTGTAACTAATATAATCTCGTGGGAGATGCTAATAATGGAAAAGACCTACCAGTATGGGAGCAGAGTACATATGGAAAATTTCTTTACCTTCACCTCAATTTTGCAGTTAACTTTATTTTTTTAATATTTTATTAATTTATTTGAAAGAGAGCAATCTAGAGAGGGAGCAAGAGCAGTGGGGAAAGGCAGAAGGAGAGGGATAAGCAGACTCCCTTTCGGGATCATTACCCAAGGGGAAAGCAGCCACTTAACCAACTGAGCCATCCAGGCACCCCTGCAGTAAACTTTGAACTCCTCTGAAAAAGATGAAAGCTACAAAAAAAAAAAAAAAAGGCTACAAAAGCCTTAATTAAGCCTTAGTTTTAAAATGTTTTCACTCAATGAGGACCATAAAGATTAAACACACACTGAATAAGGAAATTCAGAAAAGCAGCAGAATACAAAATCACACAATAAATCAGCTGTATTTCTATACACTCACAATGAACGATTCACAAATGAAACTAAGAAACAATTCCAGGGGCATCATCTGTGTGGTTCAGGCTCTTAGGTGTGTGTGCCTTCAGCTCAGGTCATGATCCTGGGACTCTGGGATTGAGCCTGCTTCTGCCTGTGGCTTCCCCGATGGTACAAGCACTCTCTCTCTATCAAACAAATAAAATCTTTAGAAAAAAATTCCATTTACAATATCATCAAAAGAATACTTGAAAAAACTTAACCAAAGAGGAAAAAAACGCATACACTGAAAACTATAAAACAATGCTTAAAAAGATAAAAAGACAAATAAGTAGAAAAACAAACAAATAGACATCCCAAGTTAATGGAAGACAAGATGTAATACTGTTAATGTGTCAATACTATCCAAACCTCAGGTGCCTCTAAGTAGCTCAGCTGTCGTGCATCTGCTCTCAGCTCAGGGGTCGTGATACCAGGGTCCTGGGATGGAGCTCCATGTCTGGCTCCCTGCTGGGCAGGAAGCCTACTTCTCCCTCTCCTGCTCCCCCTTGCTTATGTTCCCTCTCTCAGTGTCTCTCTCTATCAAATAAATGAATGGAATCTTTAAAAAAAAAATATATATATATATATACTATTCAAAGCCATCTATGAATTCAAAGCAATTCCTATGAAAATTCCAACAATGATTATGCTAAGTGAAATAAATGAGTCACAAAAAGGTAAATACTGTACGATTCCACTCATATGAGTTACCTGCAGTAGTAAAACTCGTAGAAACAGAAGGTGGAATAGCAGTTATCAGGGTTATGGGGATAAGGGGAATGGAGAGTTATTTAATGGGTACAGAGTTTGTTTAGGAGGGTAAAAAGGGCACCAACTGAGCACCTGGTGGCTCAGTTGTTATGCATCTGCCTTGGGTCCAGGGTCCTGTGATCGAGCCCCACAATGGGCTCTTTGCTCATCAGGAAGAAGAAAAAGGAAGCTTCCAAATTCATTTCTGCAAGGCCAGCATTACCCTGACACCAAAACCAGACACAAAAACAAAACAAAACAACAACAAAAGCTATAGGTCAATAACCCTGATGAACATAGATACTAAAATTTACCAAAACAAAATATAACAAACTGCATTCACCAATACATTAAAAGGATCATTAGCCATGATGGAGTGGGATATATTTAGCTGAAACAAAGTGGCTCAATATCCACAAATCAATGATTTAGTCCACCAAAGCAGAGATGGTTCAATACCCACAAATCAATCAATGTCATACACCATATTAACAAGATGAAGGATAAAAATCAAATGATAATCCCAACAGATACAAAAAAAAGCATCTGACAGAATTCAACATCCATTCATAATAAAAACGCTCAATGATGTCAGTTTAGAGGGAATACATAAAAAAGGTCACAGACAAAAAACCCACAAATATTATACTCAACAGTGGAAAAGTACTTTCCCTTTAAGACAAGAATGCCCACTGTAGTCACCTGCCCACTCTAGTCACTTTATTTTTTTAAGATTTTATTTATTTGCTTGTTTGTTTGTTTGTTTGTTTGATGCAGAGAGAAAGAGCGAGAGACAGTGAGAGAGGGAATACAAGCAGGGGCAGAGGGAGAGGCAGGCTTCCCGTTGAGCAGGGAGCCAGATTCAGGGCTTGATCCCGGAACCCCGGGATCATGACCTGAACCAAAGGAAGCTGCCTAAGACTGAGCCACCCCGCTGCCCCCAACTCTAGTCACTTTTATTCAATACAGTATGGGAAGTCCTAGTCACAGAAATCAGATAATTAATTAATTAGTTAATTAATAGCACCCAAATTCATAAGGAAAAAGTAAAATTGTCACTATTTGCAGATGACATGATACTAAACATAGAAAACCCTAAAGACTCCACCAAAACACTGTTAGAATAAATTAATTCAATAAAGCTGCGGGATACAAACTTAATATAGAGAAATCTATAATGTTTCCATACAATAATGAAATAGCAGAAAGAGAAAACAATTTCATTTACAATTGCACCAAAAAGAATACAATACCTCAGAACTAAAAGAACAGTACTCTGAAAACTATAAAACATTGATGAAAGAAATTAAGGATGAAACAAACAAATGGCAAGATACACTGTGTTCATGGACTAGAAAACTGAAAATTGTTAAGACATCCTGCCCAAAGCAATCTACAGATTCAATGCACTCCCTATCAAAATATCAATAGCATTTTTCACAGAACTAGAACAAAATAATCCTAAAATGTGTATGGTACCACAAAAGACCCCAAATAGCCAAAGCAATCTTGAAAAAGAAAAACAAAGCTTCAGGCATCACAATCCCAAACTTCAAGATACACTACAATGATGTAATAATCAAAACCGTATGGAACTAGCACAAAAAGAGGCACCTAGAATCAATGAAACAACAGAACAGAGTCCAGAAATAAATCCACACTTACAATGGTCAATTAACCTACAACACAGGAGGCAAAAGAGTCTCTTCACTAAATGTCGCTGAGAAAACTCGACAGCCACGTGCAGAAGAATGAAACTGGACCACTTTCTTATACCACATACAAAAATAAACTCAAAATGGATTAAAGACCTAAAAATGGATTAAAGACCTGAAACCATAAAACTCCTAAAAGAAAATACGGCCAGTAATCTCTCTGACACCAGCCTCAGCAACATTTTTCTAGGTATGTCCCCTCAAGCAAGGGAAACAAACGTAAGAATAAACTATTGAGACTACCCCAAAATTAAAAGCTTTTGTAGAGCAAAGGAAAGAATCAACAAAACTGAAAGGCAACCTACAGAATGGGAGAGAAGATATTTGCAAATGATATATCTGGTAAGGTGTTAATATCCAAAATATATAAATAATTTTTTAAAAGATTTTATGTATTTATTTGACAGACAGAGACACAGAGAGAGAGGGAACACAAGCAGGGGGAGCGGGAGAGGCAGAAGCAGGCTTCCCACCAAACAGGGAGCCCAGTATGGGCCTCGATCCCAGGACCCTGGGATCATGACCTGAGCCAAAAGCAAGCACTTAATAACCGAGACACCCAGGCGCCCATATAAAGAATTTATAAAATTCAACACCAAAAACACAAATCATCTGTTTTAAAAATAAGCCAATGACTCGAATAGACATTCTTCCAAGGAAGACATACAGATGGCCAAAAGACATGAAAAGATACTTGGCATTTCTAATTATCAGGGAAATGTGAATCAAAACAACAAGGAGAGAGCACCTAACACCTGTCCCAATGGCCAGTATCAAAAAAGACAAGAGGGGCGCCTGGGTGACTCAATTAAGCATCTGCCTTCGGCTCAGGTCCTAGGATCCAGCCCTATGTCAGGCTTTCTGGTCAGCAGAGAGCCTGCTTGTCCCTCTCCCTCTGCCTGCCACTCTGCCTCTATGCTTGTGCTTGTGCTCTCTATGTCAAATAAGTAAAATCTTTAAAAAAAAAAAAAAAGATAAGAAATAACCAGTGTTGGTAAAAATGTGGAGGAAAAGGAACCCTCATACACTTCTGATTGGAATATAAATTGGTACAGCCACTGTGGAAAACACTATGGAGGAGGTTCCTCAAAAAGTTAAAAATAGGGGCGCCTGGGTGGCTCAGTGGGTTAAAGCCTCTGCCTTCGGCTCAGGTCATGATCTCAGGGTCCTGGGATAGAGCCCCCGCATCGGGCTCTCTGCTCAGCAGGGAGCCTGCTTCCTCCTCTCTCTCTGCTTGCCTCTCTGCCTACCTGTGATCTCTGTCAAATAAATAAATAAAATCTTTAAAAAAAAAAAAAAAAGTTAAAAATAGAAACACTGTAAGACCCAGTAATTCTACCACTGGGTATTTACCCAAAGCAAGCAAAGAAACAAACAAAAAATCCACTAATATGGAAAGATATTAGGGAAAAAAAAAAAAGATAAATGCACCCCTATGTTTGCTGCACTATTTACAATAGCTATGATATGGAAACACCTATCAAGAGATGAACAGATAAAGAAAACATGGTGCATGTATACAGTGGAATTATTACCCAGCCATAAAAAGGGATGACAACATGGTTGGACTCAGAAGGTATTATACTAAGTGAAGTAAGTTCAAGAAAGACAAATACCATATAATTTCACTTACACGTGTAATCCAAAGGACAGATGAACAAAAAAAAAAAAAAGAAGAAGAAGAAGAAGAAGAAGAAACTAACCCATAAATACAGAGAACTACTGGTTTCCAGAGGAGAGGGTGTAATGGGATAGGCAAAATAGGTGAAAGGGACTATGGTCAGTAGTAGTATAATAGTGTTATATAGTGACAAATGATAGCTACACTTTTGGTGAGCACTGGTAAGACAGCTATCCAATCACTGAAACTAGTGTGACAATGTGTGTCAACTGTACTTCAATTTAAAAAATAAAGAACAAAAAAATGGGGGGGATGGTATCTGGCTGGTTCAGTTGGCAAAACGGGCAACTATTGATCTCAAGGTCGTGAGTTCAAGCCCCCCATTGAGCACAGAGCTTACATTAAAAAAAAAAAAATTATATGAGGGCCCTCTTGTTATACATTACTATATTTTATTCCTCAACTCCTTTGTGCCAAGGTGAAGATAAGCATCCCATATCCATGGCCGTATTTTATTTCTCATGTACCCTTTCACTAAGGGAGTAGCACTTGGGAGTCTCAGCTTTTATGCAGAGGTTTCTTATTAGATTCCTGGCTTTGGACAAACTCTAGATTTTAATCTCTTGAACCTAGCCATATCTAACAGAAGCAAATGTCCAAAGTCACTAAGGATGGTCAGAAACTCATCCAGTGAAAACTCAGAATTCCCACTAAAGGAAAGCAGAAAATGCTATCCCCAAATATGCTGACATCCTGATTACTATGAATTAAAGATACTTGAATAGCACAGGAAATATAGTCAATAATACTGTAATAACTTTGTATGGTGATAGATAACTACCCTCATCATAGCGAGCATTTCATAGTGTACATAATTGTCAAACCATTATGTTACTTACCTGAAACTAATATAATACAGTATATCAACTATAAATACTTCAATAAAAAATAAAGTTTAAAAACAAATAAAAATAAAGGTACTTGAGAACTAGCCGGTGCAAGGACACTAACCCTCCCTGTGTCCCCCACCCCCAAAAGCAGTAGATAAATCTCCAGGGTGAGAGGTACCTCTCCCTGTGCCAGGAGGGGAGAATGTACCCTTATCACCAAAGATAGGGAAATTAGAGCCAAGAAGGCTGCATAAACAAATCTTGTTACTTCTTTACCAACTTATTGCCCCAAGCCCAAATCCCTTTGTTGTCAATTCTTCATCAATTTATTGTTTCTTCATCTAAAAGGTATAGAAGAGTCCTGCTTTGGTCACTTCTTTGGAGTTTAATGTTTGTATGAAGCTCCAATATACACAAAATTGTTTTTCTCCTGTTAATCTGTTTTATGTCAATTTAATTATTAGACTACCCGAAGAACCTAGAAGGATGGAAATGTTTTCTACCCTACACTACCTTTACTTCTTTTGGGGGATCTGTGATTTTCTTACTCAGTGATTCCTTTCAAAAAGTATTCTATACAATGTTTAAAACTGTAGTTATTTCAGTTGGGAGAGTTCTGAGAGGTCTGTTTATACTGGAAATGGCACTCAGCATATTACGGTATTTTCTATATACGAGCTAAGCGATTTGGGGCTAGTTAATTCACCTTTCTGCTTTAGTACACCTTTTTGCTAGTTAATTCACCTTTTTGCTTTAGCTACAAAACAGGATCCCAATACCAACTTCACAGGGTTGTTAAAACTAGTACCCTAGCAAGTGTTTGGTAATTCTATCGCCTGATAATGCCTCTTTTCTGATCCTGGGTTCACTGGTTTTTGTTTTTGTTTTTGTTTGTTTTTAAGATTTTATTTATTTATTTGACAGGCAGAGATCTCAAGTAGGTGGAGAGGCAGGCAGAGAGAGAGGAGGAAGTAGGCTCTCCGCTGAGCAGAGAGCCAGACGTGGGGCTCAATCCCAGGACCCTGGGATCATGATCTGAGCTGAAGGCAGAAGCTTTAGCCCACTGAGCCACCCAGGTGTCCCGGGTTACACTGTTTTATTGCCTCTTTTTACCACTGATATTGACATTTCTGATAGAGAACTTAGACATCTTTTTTAGTGATCAGCACTGATTGGTGACTGAAAGTGAACAGTTTGCCTGATTTGGCTAACTATGTTTTCTGTGAATAGTTTTCAGTTTCTTAGTTGACAAGAAGTATTTACCTCCATATGTATTTAGAATAAAGTAAACATTATGCCGGAATAAACTTTAAAAAATTATTTTTAAAGTCAGAGAAGTGAAAAAAAATTTTTTTAAAGATTTTATTTATTTGACAAAGAGAGAGATGGAGAGACCAAAGGAGCAGGGGAAACTGCCGACAAAAGGAACAGCAGGCAGAGGGAGAAGCAGGCTCCCCACTGAGCAAGGAGTCAGACGCAGGACTCAATTCCAGAATCTTGGGATCATGACTTGAGCTGAAGGCAGACGATAAGTGACTAAACCACCCAAGGTGTCCCAGAAGTGAAATTTTTAAAATTCATTTTTGACTTATTTCATACCAAGATGAAACTTTCTCTGAAGATTAAAGATCAATTGTTAATTACTTTTTGCAGGCTTTCTGACACTCCACTTAGAAAGGGTTAGTTTGTTGTTCCTTCTGTAATGCTCCCATTGTACCTTGTTTATACCTCTGCTGTATCACGAACCACATGAACTATAATTATTTATTTATACTTTCTCTCTCCATTAGAGTTTGATCTCCTTGCAATACAGATCCTGGCTTGTCATCTTAGTATCTCCAGGGCTGGGCACATATAAAAGGCAAATTGCAAATATATGCTAACTCTGATCTAATTAGTTTTCATTACTTTCCTACATTAACTCCTTAAACATTTGCAATGTGCTTTCTCTCATGTATCCTTTTTGCTGTTCCTTTGAAAAGTAATTCTATCAAATCTGAAAAGTTTTATTCTCCATCTGTGCACTCATGAACATAAGCAAATTGCAAACTATGATGGGGAAACTTACAAATCTACCAGTAAAGTGAGATTTTTAATATTCTCTCCAGCTACTGATGGGTCAAGAAGATAAAGTCAGTAAGCGCACAGAAAAATGCGGCAAGAACATTTTATGTTTGTCTACCAGACAACTCACAAACATTGTACCTAAAAATTGAAAAAGATGTATTATTTTCAAGCACACAGAACATTCATGAAAACTGATCATTTGTTAGGCCACAATCTTTGCCCACGAGGCAATTAAATCAGAAAACAATAAAATAACTAGAAAGCCTACATGATTAGAAATTTTTTTTAAAGTCTTTTTTTTTAAGATTTTATTTATTTATTTATTTATTTATTTGACAGACAGAGATCACAAGCAGGCAGAGAGGCAGGCAGAGAGAGAGGAAGGGAAGCAGGCTCCCCGCTGAGCAGAGAGCCCAATGTGAGGCTCAATCCCAGGACCCTAAGATGATGACCTGAACCAAAGGCAGAGGCTTAACCCACTGAGCCACCCAGGCACCGTAGAAATTTTTATGATTTCTAAACAACTTGTTAGTCAAAGGGAAATTAAAATGAAAATCAGGGCGCCTGGGTGACTCAGTCTGTTAAGCAACTGCCTTCGGCTCAAGTCCTGATCCCGGAGTGCCGGAATCAAGTCCCGCATTGGGCTCCCAGATCCACAGGGAGTCTGCTTCTCCCTCTGATCTTCTCCTCTCTCATGCTCTCTCTCTGAAATAAATAAATAAAATCTTTAAAAAAATAAAATAAAAATCAGAAAATGATTAGGGCTGAACCATAACAATAGTACACATCAAAATCTGTGAGATTCAACTAAAGCAATATTTACAAAAAAATGTGTAATCTGCAATGCAGACACTAAAAAAGCTAAAAATTGATGAGCTTGGCATCACAGTTACAGAGTTAGAAAAAGAACAAGAAGGGACACCTGAGCGGTTAAGCATCGGACTCTTGATTTTGGCTCAGGTCATGATCTCAGTGTTAGGGGATCAAGCCCTGCTCCAAGCTCCTTGCTCAGTGGGGAGTCTGCTTGAGATTTTCTCCCTCCCCCTCCCTCGGCCCCTCCCTGCCATTTGTGTGGTGCACCCGAGACACTCGCGCACACTCTCTCTCTAAAATAAATAAATAAATCTTTAAAAAAAGAAACTCAAAGAAAATAATAATAAAAGCTGATATAAATAAAATAGAAAATAAGTACCAATCCAAAAAGCTGATTTTTTAAAAAGAATAAAAAGCAAATAAACTTCTAGCAAGGCTGACTTAGAAACAAAGAAAAAAGAGACAAATGATATCAGAAATGAAAAAGAGAAAATAAATCCAAATGCTGAACAGACTAGACAGATAATAAAAAGATACTATGAACCAAGAAAATTTGAAAAGTTACATTAATATGGACACTGGGGAGGGTATGTGCTATGGTGAGTGCTGTTAAGTGTGTAAACCTGGCGATTCACAGACCTGTACCCCTAGGGCTAATAATACGTTATATGTTTATTTAAAAAAAAATGTCTTAATTATAAAAATAAAATAGAGAAGCATCCCCCTCAAAAAAAAAAAGAAAAGAAAAGAAAAGTTACATTAAATAAATTCCTAGAAAAATACAACTTAAAAGTTTCAATCAAAAACAAATTCTTCTCTAAACTGTTCAAAAGATTTAATTCAATGCTGATCAAAATCCCAACAGGATTTTTTGTGAAACTTGACAAACTTACTCTAAAATTTATACTGAAAAGCAAAGTCCAAAAAAAAAAAAACCCAAAACAAAACAAAACACTGAACATACTCTTGAAGAAGAGTAACTATCCAAGGGGATTTACCATATATTGTCTTACTATAAAGCTATTATAATTAAGACAATGTAGTATCAACACAGGGTGCATAAACGAACCAAGGAAACCTAACAGAGGGGCTCATGGGTGGCATCTTTGGCTCAGGTCAAGATCCCAGGGTCCCAGAATTAAGCCTGGCATCCCATCTGGCTCCCTGCTCTGGGAGGAGCTTGCTTCTCCCTCTCCCTATACCTCCCCCTTCCCTGCTTCTGCTTGCTTTTTCTGTCAAATAAATCAATAAATAAATCCATCTTTAAAAGAAGTCACCTCAGAAGGTGACTTTATTTGGAAATAAGGTCTTCACAGAAGTAATTATGACGGGGGCCCTCACAAAAAGGGGAAATCGGGACACAAAGACAGGCTCTGAAGGAAAACTAGATGAAGAGACACAGAGAAAGTGCCGTGGGAAGGTGAAGGCAAAGACAGGGGTGATGTATCTACAATCCAAAAAATGCCTAAGACTGTCAGCAAACCACCAGAAGCTGGGAGTCAGGCATGGAACAGCTTCTCCCTCAAAGCCCTTGCGAAGGAACCAACCGTGCCTGGTGACACCTGATCCTGGACTTCCAGGCTCTAGGACAGAGACAATGGATCTCTGTGGCATAAGCCACCAGTCTGTGGTACTTTGTTACTGCCACATGTAAACTGTTACAGCAGTTAATGCAAATGCACACATTCCTTTAACAGATAATGAGAAACTCAGTGGTATAAAACAACACAAATTTATTATCTTACAGTCCTATGGGTCAGGCTGGTTTGACTGAGCTAAATGCAAGGTACTGGCAAGGCTTCATTATTTTGTGGGAGCTGTAGAGAAAAATCCCTTTCCCTGTCTTTTCCAGCTTTGAAACAGTGCCTGCTTTCCTTGGCTCCCAGCCACCTTCTCCCATTTCAAAGCCAGAGGTGGACTGAGTCTCTTTCACACTGTATTATTTTAACCGTAATGCCAACTGTCACATCTCTTTCTGTGATCTCTTCTGTCTCCCTCTTCCACTTTTTAAGGGCCCTTGCAATTACACTGGATCCACCCAGATAATCCTGATTGATCTCCCCATCTCAAGGCCCTTAACTTAATCTCATCTGCAAAGTCCCCTCTGCCATGTAAAGCAACAAATTCATAAATTCCAGGGATTAGAACAAGGACATCTTTGTAGTGCCATTATTCTGCCTAGTAAAGTTGAACACAAACATATCTTACAACTCAGCAATTCTACTTCTAGATACACGCATGCACCAGGATACATTTACAAGAATTTTCACAGCAGCATTATACATCACAGCAAAAAAACTGAAAACCACCGAAGAAGGGTCCATGAACATGAATGGATAAATAAATTTTACTATGGCCATAAAATGAAACACTATATAGCACTGAAAATTAACTACAACTATAATCAACATGAATCAATCACAGAAAACATCAGGAAATAAAAAGGTTTTGGAAGAATTCATACAGCATGATTCTATTTACTTAAAGTTCAGACGTAGGCAACATTAACACCACATTATTTACTTAGGAAACATTCATGAGGATTATAATTATAAAGATAAGCAAAGGAATTAATAGGGGAAAAAAAAACCAGGACAGATGTGTTGCTTCCAGCACAGGGAGGAGATGCAAAATAGGTTACAAAGGGCAAAGAAAATGAGTGGTATTATTAAAAAAAAAAGAAAGAAAGAAAGAGAGAGAGAAAGAAAGGGGCGCCGGGGTGGCTCAGTGGGTTAAAGCCTCTGCTTTCGGCTCAGGTCATGATCCCCGGGTCCTGGGATCAAGCCCCACATCTGGCTCTCTGCTCAGCAGGGAGCCTGCTTCCTCCTCTCTCTCTGCCTGCCTCTCTGCCTGCTTGTGATCTCTGTCTGCCAAATAAATAAATAAAAATATTTTTTAAAAAAATGAGTGGTGAGTACATGACTTTAGTTTTATTTTCTTCTTTAAACTGTATAAAAATATACATATGTATAGTCTTTCATGTATGGCATTTCTCATTTACAAATTTAAACATTAACTAAATAAATGTAAAATATAATGAATTCAAGTTGTATGAGATCTAAGGAAGAAGTAGTCAAACAATGTACTCTCATTGATAAAGGAGGGATAAAGATCTTTAAAAAGATACCTGCTACGTAGCAATAGTGCAGGGAAAGTTCAAGGTTGTAAAAGAAAAAGCAGGAAATACATTCCTCCGCCCCAACTTCTAGGAAAGAGCTTCTAACAATCACTTAAAAGGGGATTAACTTGTATATGATAAGGTGAACAATGTCATAAACTGTCAGAATTGACTCAGAACTCAGCTCTTCTCAAGTTTTGCTTGGCTAACACAGTTGTCCAGTTTGTTTTGTCCAGATTGAATGCCCTTAAGCAAAGTTCAATCGTCATCAGTTCACTTACATTCTTCCTGCCCTCCCCTCCTTCCCCTACATGTTAACAGAAATGTGTTATGGAGCTGGCCTCTAAAGACACTGGAGTTTCAGTTGCGTCCCGACGAGTCACCCTAAAACAACCACATCAGGTACCAAGGAGGTCTTCAAGGTCATTATGAACCAGGTGATCAACAGTCTCTCCTATCTTCCCTCCTTTCTCTCTCCCGTCACTCCTCACCCCCCTACCTCTTTTTACCAAGGATATCATTTATCACATAATTGGAGATAACTGGCAAAACTGAAGACGACCTTGGAAAACTACGACTGCAGGTGCATATATGCTTTTTACGGAAAATACAGGAGACTAGGAGCCAAGACCTGGGCTCTAATCCCCGTATCCCAATATTTCACAGCATAACCTAGACATGGTATTATCTCTCTGGAGTTGAATTACTTTCCTTTATATAAAATGACATTTCAATTAGATAAATCGTAAATCTCTTCCATAGCTATATAAATATATTTATGTTGAAATAAACTGGAAATTTTCAGTGCTGTGAAGTGTGCGAACCTGGCGATTCAAAGACCTGTACCCCTGGGGATAAAAATATATTATATGTTTATAAAAAAATTAAAAATTAAAAACAAAAAAAACCTGGAAATTTTCAGCAAGTGTAGCCTGTTCTTGCTTTGGATGGGGTATGGGAAAGTGGGAGAATGTGCTAGGGAAATAGGCTGACATGGTAACTGAATGGGAAAAAGGAAAGAGACTAAAATGGGCCTCCCTCTGAGGAGGATAGAAAGTCAGAGGGCAATGAAAACAAACTTTATATGGTTTTATTCCCAGTTGACTCTATTTACCTTTCACTTGGTATGGGAAAATATAAACTACAGAGACGTTATCATTTTATTCGATATAATGAAAATATTCTTTCCCACATCATCACTACTTCACGTGATTTGTTACCTTTTTTTTTCCCCACCTTTTATTGTTATTTTTAAATATGGCCAATTTTGCTATAACAGAGCTTTGCCCTCGGCTTACACATTGATTTGGGTAAAGATTCTTAATCTTAAATAAGATTTTCTTAAAGGAGATTTCTCCTTTCTTAAAGGAGATTTCAGGGGCACCTGGGTGGCTCAGTGGGTTGAGTCCCTGCCTTCAGCTCAGGTTACGGTCTCTGAGTCCTGGGATCAGGCCGCACTGGGCTCTCTGCTCACCGAAGAGCCTGCTGTGCCCCTGACCCCCGCCTGCTTGTGACCTCTCTCTCTCTATATGTCAAATAAATAAATAAAATCTTAAAAATAAAAAAAGGAGATTTCAATCAGTGTAAATGGTAAAAGAAGAAAAAAATCTACACATCAATAACAATAAGCAGTCCTCAAACAGCCAGAACCAAAGATGGATGTGAGGAAGGGGTGTTCCATAAATCCCAGATAGCTTTTTTAAAAACAAAACAAGAAAAAGGCTAAAAGCAGTTTATAAAGGACTTTGAAAGCAAGGGTCAAGAGCATGAACTTTATCCTGTGAACGAACAATGAAAAGCCTAAGAGATTTTTAAGAGTGAGTGATTTCATTAAATCTGTGTTTTTGAAAAATAACATGGATGGCAGAGTACAGACAATATTTACAAAATAGAGCATAAAATAATTACATACGTTGATACTTTTATACAAAAACAC
The DNA here is from genome assembly GCF_009829155.1 of Mustela erminea. Classification (NCBI taxonomy): domain Eukaryota; kingdom Metazoa; phylum Chordata; class Mammalia; order Carnivora; family Mustelidae; genus Mustela; species Mustela erminea. The sequence goes on along the minus strand of NC_045622.1, from coordinate 69,001,031 downwards.
AAACATGAAATGAGAATAAAACACTCACTCATTAAAACCATAAAATAAATATCACAAACAGTAAAGTATTATTAAAGAAATTCACAGTGGGGTTTGCCTTGCAAATTCCTTAAGGGGGTAAATAATCACTTAAACTTTAAAATCTTTTTTAAAAGCCTTCATACTACATGTGTGTATCTTTTTTCAAATAAAATTAACACTTTAAATGATATTTATGGGCTTTAAGGCCACAGAATTTTTAAATATTTACTCAACCTTTTAGGAAGCACTTAGCATTTTAGGTATAGAAAAACTTCTCAACACACTAACTTACCTTTCAAAACCTCATACTTACCAAGTCTATCACACACCAAAGAATCTGGCTGAAAAACTGAAAACTACACTGTAGAATACACAAGTAAAATGGCACAGACATTTACTTTGTTAAATTCTGGTCAATGCTTCTATGCAGACAACTGATTTTTTTTCTTTTAGCTTCCTATTAGTTTCAGCTCACTGATGGCATATGTACTACAAATTTAGTGCTTCTTTCCATGAACCCACGAGCAATAAGTAGATTTAAACTTTAAATCTCTAAATGCTCTGCGAATAACAAAAACCCTTCGCTAAGAACTGAGACAGACACAGCATTTACATCAAATGCTACCAATATAATTGTGAAAAATAAAGTATCTTACAAACACGTTGATTTTTCAACATCATACTTAACATCCCAAAACTCAAACATTACTTTAAATCTGCTCTGACACAATTAAAAACATTTTTATTAACATGAGTTTTCAATTGTTTTTCAAAGATGTTCATAAAAACATTTAAGTTCTTAAGGAAATGAAAGTATCATCATTTTGTTATCAATCCATAAATGAATCCATATGCACTTTTTAGAAGTTCTATATTCTTTTCCAATTAAAAAATATGGCTTAGCAGTATCCTCAACTTCAAGAACTACTATTTGTGATGTTTTAGTTACATTGTTGTTTATAACTTACTAGAAGAAATGGATTCTAGAATTGAAAGTTATTACAGAATTAATGTACTGGGATCCCCTAACTTGACAGGATCCTGAGACTCAGAAAAATTCACTCACTGACTCTTCCAAGATTACACAGCAGAGCCCAGACTTTACCCTTGACCCCTCTGCCAGTGAATTTAGGACATTTCCCCCTGTTCAAGTTCTACCCAAAATCTTTTTTGTCTTCCTTCACTTTCTGAAACAAAAAGGTAGCAAGGTAGCTTCACAATTGTCATATAAAAGTTCAGCACTTTGAAAATCAGAAAATCTCTTATCTTTAACTTCCATAAAAGTACTGATTTCCCCTTAATTTCTTTAGCATAAACAACATGCAAACAAAACCAAAGACCCACTGTCAAACTTCAGGAATTTAGCATTAGTAAAAATATGATTATTACAACTTTTGCTAATAAAATAAAATAAGTTGTTTTGCTAAGTTAAAAATATCTAGTAATTTCTAGTAATGCCGAAATAGCATTATTTTATGACGTTACATATTAAATAACCACATATAAACCCCTTGGACTAATACCATATATATAAGACCCCAAAAATGTTCCTATTCATTGTGAAATGTAAGTTTCCTGAAATAAGAAAATATAACCTTTTTAAAAGTGAAATTGTATTTTTCTCTAATACAAACAGTAAGTGAAGCAACTTGGCAGTAACAACGCCGTACCTAGCGGAGGGTTGAAAAGGGTTGCTGTTATGGAAAGGGCATCAGACTAGGATTAAGAAGACCAAGAATTTTCGATTTACAAAACAACAGCCATAATCCACTATGCCAACAGATTACACTTAAAATACATTAAAATGTAATACTGTTAAGTACAGGAAACTTGTCTTCAAATGTGATGACATTGCTAAAAGACCTTTCCGTTGTTAAAAAATACAACCTATAAAAAAAAAAAAAATACAACCTATTCACATAGAGTCAAACCAAATGCCATTCCAATCTATGAAAAGGGCTGGTATTACTCTGCTCTGCAGTAAATCTTCCCACAAGTTTTTCTCCTGACACACATTTTCTAAGCATTGTCTAGTATCACTGGCTGTAAACTAAGAAAACAAAAGGCATAACATATTTTGAACAATTCTTAATAGCATTTGGCCAAATTACAGACCACAAAAGTGGTCTCTGAGAAAACTTTTTAAGAAGCAAAGTGTGGTCTCATCGCAACACTACACATCAGTATTAAACATAAAATCAGTGTAGTAGCTTGAAAATTACTAAGAAAAGAGAGCATCAGATGTAGCAAGAACAAGAAACTTTTGTTTCAAATACACTGGGTTCCAGTGTAAAACATATCACCAAACAAAAAGTCTGAAAACCAATGGTACAGACTCCTACTCTCCTACAAAAAGCCTCTACACACATCCTTTTAGTTGCTTAAAAAACAGCATTGAAAACTGAAAGATCTAGGTTCAAATCCCTGCTCTGCCACTTACTGGATGTGTGAGGCTGGGTATCTCTAAGACTCAATTTACTCATTTCTAATTTGAGGTTGTCATCTACCATACAGGGTTTCTGTGAGCAACTGGGACAATATATGTAGTGTTTTGCACCTAGCATATGCTCAATGAATAACAACTGTATTTGCTGATTTCTTGGTGATGCAGAACAGTAAGTCTCTAAGCCACATAAAGAGAAATTCTTCCCTGAGGATGATTTCAATTCCTTTAAAAAACAAAAACCTGTAAACCTACAGGGGAAAAAAAGGAAAAGGAAAAGCTTTTGGCATCTTTACAGACATTACTAAGTTTAAAGGTTAAACTGTTACAACATTCTCCTAATTATGCAACAAATACCCACGACCATGAGTTAGTCTGTAAAAGATTACAATGGCCTATACTACTGAAATGGGAGAGGGGATGAATCCTTAAAAATTATTTCCAACAACCTTTTCATCTACTCTAAGCCTCCGTTCCAAAGCTCATCGCTGTTCATTGTATGATCTCTAATTCTTCCTCTCGATTATCAAGAATGAAACAGCCCTGATTAAAGTTTATACATAGGCACGTATTCAATCTAATGCCTGTATGTTATCACTGGGGAGACACCACCATTATAACAGCACAAATAGCATCAAAAAGACCTACATTAGTGTATGCCAAAGTGGCAGTCGTCGATCTATTAAACCGCAAATAACCCACTTCATTCCTGAGAACTCATCTATCGCATGAACAAAGTCTTTTAAAAGTGCAATATAATCAGTCTACTCTTTCATTTCTACTCCAAGATAAAAGGTACCTCTGCGTGTTTAAAAAGCCTCCTGTAATTTAGGAATTCTTTCCAAAACAAAACATCCCCCCCCCACCCCCAGCCTGGAAGTGAACACGCTTTCAAGTTCGCTAATTCAAGTTGGGAATTGAAGCGATAAAACCGCACTCCCTTACCAAGCCGTGCTTTCTGGTAACATACCTGTTCTCGGGAAATGCAAGGCAGCGAAGGTCTCCTGAACATCTTGCAACTGCCGGAGTAACCGGCCGAAGTTTCTCCGAACGACACGCAGCTGGACCTCCTGCGGGGTCTGATCACAGGCACTTTGTCCTCGGAGGCACTGGCCAAGCGAGGATGATGCGGGGCTTCCCTGATCTGAAAGAAGTGATCCAAGCCCAGGGCTAGCAGGCAGCCGGCGTCCCCGACCAGGCAGGAGAGCAGCGGCCTGAGGGCTGCGGGCAGCGACCCGAGGCCGGTGAAGGAGACCCACCAGACGAAGCCGGAGAAGAGCAGCACCAGGATGCCGGGCCGGAGCCTCGCCGGGTGCGCGAGCGTCAGCAAGCCCACGCAGCCCAGCACCGAGAACAACCTGCCCGCCACCGCGGGGGGCGTGTGCGGGGCCGCGCCTGGGGCCCCCGCGTCTCCGGGCCCCCAAGCCCAAGCCCACGCCTGCCACACCAAGAAGTCCCCCAGGTAACAGCAGACTGGCAGCGCCAACAGCCACCAGGAGCCGCCGCCGCTCCGGCCCGGCCCGGGGCCCCGCTTGCTCCGGGTCAGGAAGCAGGTGAGGAAGAAGAAGGCACAGGCGATGCTGAACAGGGGGCTGAGGCTGTGCGAGCACACGCTCAGCAGAGTCCGCAGCCGGGCGGCCCCGGCAGACCAGCTCCCGGGCCCCGAGCCGAGCAGCAGGGCGAGGACAAAGGCGGCCAGAGCGCCCAGCGAGAGGCGCGCCCGGGCGGAGGGGGAGCCGCGGCGCGGCTGCTGGGGGGAGGCCGGCGGCGGCGGCAGCAGCAGGTCCACGTTGCAGAAGCGGCAGAGGTGGAAGAAGAAGCCGCGCGGAGGGTCCTGCCGCAGGGGGCTCACGCAGCTCTTCACGTAGCCGTTCCTCAGACTCTCGGGGGGCGAGCCGGCCCCCTCCGGCGGCTGCGGGCACCGCATGGCTTTGGCGTCTCGCTCGTCCCTCCTCATGGCCCGGACCTGGCTGGCCGCGGGGCTCCACACGCCCCGCTCGGACCGCGGCGGCTGCTCGCGCTCCCTCAGCCTCCGCCCGCGCGCTCGGGGCACCCCCCGGCTCGGCTGCGCGTCAGGGCTGCGCCCGCCGCCGCGGCCCGGGGTCCCCGCCGCGCGGGCGGCTGAGCGGCAGGGTCCGCGACATGCTGGCGGAGAAGAGGGGCGGGACTGCTCTCGGGACCGTCCGCGGCCGCCCCCTCCCTGTTTCTCGGACACCTCTCGGGACGGGAGACTCGGCGTCGCCTCCCAGCTCCCGCGGGCTGCAACAGTTACCTCCCGGCCCCAGGCTGGTCCGTTGGGCGCGCGAGCGGCGGCTGGCGGGCGGGCGCTCCTCCCCCCGTGCCTGCCCCGGCCGGGCGCGCGCCCCGCCCGCCGCTCGCTCGCTCGCTCGCGCGCGCCCGCGCCCCGTCCCGCCACAGCCGCTGCCCCGGACGCGAGCAGGGGACCCCGCCGGCGAAGCGTGTCGGGACCGGGGAGAGCGCGCTCGGGGCCGCCCGGACAGCGGCCGGGACCGGCGGAGGCGGGCGGGGTCCTCTCCGGGTGGAAGGGGGCAAGCCCGCCAACCCGGGACCCCAGACGCGCAGGTTCCCTTTGGGGGTAAGGCGCAGACACGCAGCCGGGCTCCCACAGGTCACCGCTAGGGTTTGGGGAGTGCCTAGTTGGGAAACCGAGTGGAGGGGAGAAGCCGGACCCGCCTCGGACTCATCCCGGTTGAGGGTGGGCCCTTGGACTGTCCGAACTGTGACCCGGTAAGGACCAGCCGCCGTCGTGGGCATGGCGAAGGATTCCGTAACCACCGTGCCGCGGTCGGCCCTCCACAGCTACGTGGAATCTCGGGCCACGCAGCAGGCCCGGGAGATTTGCGGAGGCTCTTAGGAGCGAGCGTGCACGTGCAGTGCTCTCCCGGAGCATCCGAGTAGATGTGACTGCCCTTGTCTTGCTCAAGAACTGTCTCCACGCGCGAGGAACTAACGTCCCATCCTCCACTTCACGCCCTTGCCATACATACCCACTGGTTCACATCTGTGCCTCGCTCCCTAAACATAGAAAGTCTGTTGTCACAAAGTTGTTCCACTTTGAAGTCTTTCAGTGTAACAGCGTGTTCTAGAAGGGTGGGCGGGGGATGGGAGGATTACGAGTCGTCTCCAACACCATTTGCCCAGTTTGGATGTGTTGGCCACGAAAGGAGCCAAATAAGATGCTATCTGTGAATTACTGGTGAAACTAGCAACATGGAAACACTGACTTGAAAGTGAGAAGAACTTTGCTGTACCAGAGGGACTGCTCTGGAACCTGACCAATCATAACGGCCTTAGAGAGTGAACTGTGTTTCCCTCCACCGAAACTCTCCCTTCAGCCCCATGACAGGCCTGCATTTCTCAAAGAGCTAATTCCACATTTTTCCAGGGAGATGAGAAACCTTACTGTGTGGTAAATCCCACAAACAGGCCCATTTTTTCACCAATTAATCTCTGCCCACAGCCAGGACCTGAAACAGACCATTTTCGTATATGGCCGTAGTTCACATACATAGCAGAAATCGCTGAGAAATTAGCACAGGCTTTTGACCAAGATGAAAGAAAAGACCAGAATTCCTTTTCCTTTTCTGTCTCTTGGACAAAGGAAAAAATACTTAACAGAATATTCAAATTGATTACTCAAATGCTTTCCTTAAAAAAATCAAAATCCTGGGGCGCCTGGGTGGCTCAGTGGGTTAGCCCCACATTGGGCTCTCTGCTTCGCAGGGAGCCTGCTTCCCCCTCTCTCTCTGCCTGCCTCTCTGCCTACTTGTGATCTCTGTCTGTCAAATAAATAAACAAAATCTTAAAAAAAAATAAAAATAAAAATCCATGGTGTCTTTTTTTCCATCATGACAATGGAAGTTTTTTTATAAGTATCATTTCAACACAACTCAACGAATACATTTTTTTACATGATATGCAGGGCACTCATCACTACCAAAGATTAAAGTACGAAACTTTGTGGATACATTTTGAGCTTTTACAGAAAGGCATGGCAAAACTAGCACTGACATTACTGAAATTCTCATAAGAAATAATAAACTGTCGAGACATCTGGGTGGCTCAGTCAGTTAAGCATCTGCCTTCAGCTCTGATCATGATCTCAGGGTTCTGGGATTGAGCCCTGGAGTCCCACAAGGGGGTACCTGCTCAGCAAGGAATCTGCTTCTCCACCTGCCCCTAACCCCCACTCTCCTGTTCTCTTTCACACACTCTCTGTTAAATAAATAAATAAAATCTTAAAAAAAAAAAAAAAGGAATAAACTGATCTGAAAATTAGAACAAATTCAGATTAAGTTATTGTTTTGAAGCCTCATTTAGTAATCTGAGGTGAAATAGACATGGTAATTGTAATGGGCTAGAAATTCATTTCACAGCTTCTAATCCTGACCCAGCCATTCAGGCCCCGGCATTAAGCAAGTCACATAACACTTCCAGGCCTCGTTCACCTCAGTTGTAAAATTGCCGAAAGTTAATTTTGATGACCTTGAAGGTCCTTTCTGATATTAAAAAGTTTACTTTCTGTATGACAAAAATATATAGGCCTCCTTAGGATCGGTGTTTTAGATTGCCAATAACAACCTTTGAATTATTTGTACCATCAACCTAAAGCAAATTCTCAGGGTTAACAAATCAAAACAAAAGAATTTGTATCAAAGAATTATTATCTGGCAAATAAAATTCAAAATTCTCTTCATACTCTCCAGTTCTGTTACCTTCTTTCAGCTGTCTTCCCGGGTCTTTATAAGGCTAAAAGCCCAACTCTTTCAATAACCTATATTTGGAATGCATACCTCTAAACACCAACCCCAGCACCTGACAGGATTCCAAAATAAAACATAAGGACGTAACCAAAGACCATCAGTTTACTCAACTAAAAATATGCACAAAAAGAACGAGCTTGCCATGTTTATACCAACTCCCTTCTCTGTTTACAATCCATGTCAAAGATTATTAGTAAGCTGCATTTCTTAGAGTTCAAATTATTATTCTTTTGCCAGATTTAAACAACCAATAGAATTACTTAGCTCTCGTCTTTAGGTTCAGGAATGCATGACCGTTATCTATCATGAAAAAAAAGATCTAGAGTCACGGCATAACTTTGACTTTTCTCAGTACTCTACCCCTGCCTTATTTTACTTGACTTTGCCTTTGCTCACATCTTGACTCACGAACTCTCCACCAGAATCATTCTCCCAGTTTGATGATCCATGACATGGGATCCTAGGGCTTACCACCCAGATCCCAATTTGTTCTGGTACAATGCAACCCTGTGTGTATTCCTCTATTCTGAATGGGGTCCTTGCTATCAAGTTCCCAAGACCAGTTTTCCCATGATCCTCAGTTTGTAGGATGAGAATTTTGTTCTCCATTTTAGGTACCCACTGCAGAAAGCTGATAGTGCCCCTGATTAATGATGGAAGAACCAAAATCCTGTTTAGGTCTTTCCAGTCCCAGAGCCAAAAGCTCTGCCCCTAACACTAGTCCACTAGTCTAGTAGCGAAGGATTCCCCCCTTCTAGATGCCACTACCTGCCCACCCATCTAACCTTATAAGTACCAGTTGTGATGTCCGATTACTGGGCTCAGCCCAACTGTTAGAACACCTACCTCTTCATCTGGGTCCTCTGGGGCTCACCATTCCCGGCCTGGAAATTGCCCTCTCTGTAAATTGTCTTGTTCTCTCCTTAACCTTCATCCTCAGAGAAGCGGAATAACAATTGAGACTTGTGGTAGTTTTCAGCTCCTCCTCCCCACCTGCCCCATCTTCTGATAAAGTGCAACTATCCTTCCAACTTGCACTTTCAACCATTTTTAAGAAGCTAGGATTATTTTCTAACTACAATTCAGATGTAAAGAAAATCCATTTCTCAAGCGGTACTCCCAGAAATTCCAGTCTAAAATTAAATATTTTTAAATGGGGACACCTGGGTGGCTCAGTTGGTTAAGCGTCTGCCTTTGGCTCAGGTGGGGTCCAGGGATGGAGTCCTGCTTTGGGCTCCTTGCTCAGCAGGGAGCCTGCTTCTCCCTCCGCTTGCCACTGTCCCTGCTTGTGCTCTCTCTCAGATAGATACATAGATAGAAATTTGTAAATGATCTTGCAACCACACCTGTTGGTGACAATTAATTAGAGTTATGACCATGGAATGAAAGAAGGAAGGGTTAGTAAAGAAGCTGGATGAGGACTAGGCCTCAGTCCAGTAGTGATTGCTGTCGCGTGGTCAGCTGACTCTTCGGGCTCTGACTCCTCAGGATGATGATGAGAAGCCTCTAAAAATCTGCTAAGAGCAGTGGAAAAGCAGGGAATAATTGATTACCAGGTTTTTTTGTTTTGTTTTGGTTTGGTTTTTTTTCTTTCTTTTCTTTTCTTTTTGACAGAAATGCGGTGGGAGAGGGAACACAAGCAAAGGGAGTGGGAGAGGGAGAACCAGACCTCCCACTGAGCAGGGAGCCTGATGCTGGACTCGATCACAAGAACCCGGGATCTTGACCTGAGCAGAAGGCAGACGCCCAACAACAGAGCCGCCCAGGCGCCCCTGGTTACCAGTTCTTTCAAGAGCTTTTTGTTGCTGTCCCCATTCTGCATTGTTGCCTTTTAGCCAGCGTTTTAAGACATTTTTCAAGAGAAATATTATGCAAACAATCTAATGCTTTGGGAGGTGGGATGGTGAAACAGTTGATGGGATTTAAGGAGGGCACGTGTGATGAGCACTAGGTGACGTATGGTGGTGTTGAATCGCTGTACTGTACACCTGAAATTAATATATCACGGTATGGTAACTGACTGGAATTTAAATTAAAACTTAAAAAGAAAGTATGATGCAAATAAAAGCAGAATGCTCTTATTGAAGTGGAGATGCCCCCAAGGGCTGACAACCCCAACTGGGCAGTTCTGACACTTCCTACTCGGACCTGAAGCCCCTCCCTAGAACCCTGGGGCAAAAGACGGAGGGAAGGAAGGGAGGGAGGAAGGGGAAGAAAAAGGAGGGGAAAGATTTTAAACCTCTGAAATAGACCATAAAAAATGGATTTGAATTGGATTTGTGAAAAGGCTTAGAACTGAGCAGTCTTTCTAAAATGCAGTTTTTCTGAATTCAGTAATAAAGCAGCCCTAATTTCTGAGGCATAATAATATAAGCAGTCTGACAAATTCTAAGTATCAAAGAAACTTTCAGGAATAGCCAGTAAATTAACCAGTCTGAGATTCAAATTCCTAAAACTAGAGCCATTCCTTAAGGTATATGAAAACCTTATAAGGTTTTGAAAGAATGAGAAAATTAGCATTTACGTATATACATTGGAAAACCAAATAGATAGGCTTTTCTCTGGCAGAGAAAGGTCCCTGTGTTCAATGTGCAGTGGCGACTCAACCATCTAAGTATGTTATCAATTCCCATTTTCTTTCTGGCTAATACTCATCTCAGAATCGGAGTCTCACTTTGACTCACATTTATTTTTTTAATTTCTTTCTTTGTTTCTTTCTTTGTTTCTTTCTGAAATGTGGGGAGGGTGGGGAGAACCTGGGTGGCTCAGTAGGTTAAGTGATTGCCTTGGGCTCAGGGTCCTGGGATTGAACCTGCTTCTCCCTCTCCCTCTGCCTGCCACTCCCCCAGCTTTGCACACTCCTTCTCTCAAATGAATAAATCTTTAAAAAAAAAAAAAAGAGAAAGAGAGAGTAGGTGTGTGTGTGTGTGTGTGTGTGTGTGTGTGCAGGAGTAGGAGCAGAAGGGGAGAGAGGGACCAGCAGATTCCACGCTGAGCAGAGAGCCCTACCTATGGTTTGCTCTCAAGACCCTGAGATCATGACCTGAGCTAAAACCAAGAGTCCAGTGCTTAGCCAGCTGCGCCACCCACGTGCCCCTTCTCACTCTTTAGTTCATCTTGACAAATATTTACTGAGTGCCCACTATACGCCGAGCACTCTGCTGATGTTATTTAGAACATTAAAAACTAAAGTTCTTTAAAAGCTTCCTCAAGCTGCAGCTCTGTGTGGGAGATAGTGCCTATGCCCATAGACTGTGAAGGAACACAAGAGAACATATGATAAAAACTGGTGAAAATAGTGGTTCAGACCTATTAAAGAAGAGAGGGGTGTCTGGGTGGCTCAGTTGGTTAAATGTCTGCCTTCAGCTCAGGTCATGATCTTGGGGGTGGGAGGGGGAGTCCCTGCTCAGCAGGGAGCCTGCTTCTCCCTCTCCCTCTGCTGCTCCCCTGCTTGTACTATCTCTTTCAAATAAATAAAATCTTTTCTTCAAAAAAAGAGGGGAACCTGGGTGGCTCAGTCGGATAAGCGTCTGCCTTTGGCTCAGGTCATGATCCCAGAGTCCTGGGATGGAGCCCTGCATTGGGCTCCCTGCTTAGCAAGGAGCCTGCTTCTCCCTCTCTCTCTGCCGCTCCTCCTGCTTGTGCTCTCTCGCTATCTCTCTGTCAAATAAATAAAATCTTTAAAATAAATAAATTAAATAAATTAAAAAAAGAAAAATAGAATCATTCTTTTTCAGGGTCTCCTCACTGTATGGTTATTCCAGTTTGTTTTCACAATTTGTTTCTTCTCTACCAGTTCTAACTCTCTCACCTATTTGTATGACCATCTTCCTATCTCTCTCCCCTCTTCCTGCCTTCTCTCATCTTTATATTTAATTCCCTCACTCCTTTGACTTCTTCAGTTCTCCTATATGCCACTCCCCTCGCCCAACATTTAATCTCTCTTTCTTTTAATGAATGCATTCATTCATTCAGCATTTATTAAGTACCTGGTATTGTGCTGGGCACTGTGCTGGCAGACAAGGACACAATGGTGACAGGTATTATTCCTGCCTTGAAGGATTCATAGTGGAAGCTAAAACCATATAAAGACGACTAAAGCCTCCTGTAATAGGCATTGTGATGTGAAGCTAAGGAAGCTCAGTGCAGTCTGGTAGTTCAGAGAGACACCTAACCCAGGCCCCGGGTGGGAATACTGAGTAAGGAATAATGCTCTTAGGGAGTCAGAGAAAGAGATTTCTGGGCTTGGTGTTGAAAGTTGAGTAGAAGTTATACCTACATAAAGTAGGGAGAAATACAATCTGGGCCAAGGAAGCAAGCAAGTGCAAAAATCTGGAGGAATACAATCATGGGGCATTTGGGTAATTTCAACTAGTATCCTGTGGTTGGAGTGTAAGGTGCACAGGAACAATGAACAGAAATGAGGAGGCTAGAAAGATGGTGTGGCTCTAATATGGAACTGGAATTTATTGTTACTATTATATAAAAGTTCATATCCTGTTAATCATATTTGTTTATTTACATGGTTACTTCTTCACTATATTCTTCAAACGCAAACACAAGAATTCTATCTTCCTCAATCTTAGCTCAAGTACTAGCAGAGTACTCAGTTAATGCTCAAAAAATAATTTTTATTAAGTAATCTCTATACCCAATACTCAAACTCACAACCCCAAGACCGAGAGTCACATGCTCCAATGACAGAGGCAGCCAGGTACCCCAATATTCAGTATTTTTTGAAGTGTATTTGTATTTCTAAAAAAAAAAAAAATTAATAAATCAGATTATCTTTAGTTGTATGTCCTTGGATTTTTTTTATTAGTCAGTTTATAATGAATTTAAATTGAATCTCTAATATATGATTTAATACAAAAAAGCTTCTATACTCTTATTGAAAAACGTTTTTGTTAACATCCATTTTCACAAAATCAGTAAAAGAGCCCTTTCTATTTTAAATATACAGATATAGATATAGATATAGATATAGATATAGATATAGATATAGATATAGATATATTTGGTTTAATTTCCAACATAAGTGTTTAAGAGAGTGTGGGTGATTCAAGTGATGGCACCTGGATGTCTTTTGCTATGAAAGAATACATTCTACTACATTAAGAATTTTCCTTTCTGGGGCGCATGGGTGGCTCAGTGGGTTAAGCCGCTGCCTTTGGCTCAGGTCATGATCTCAGGGTCCTGGGATCGAGTCCCGCATCGGGCTCTCTGCTCAGCAGGGAGCTTGCTTCCCTTCCTCTCTCTCTGCCTGCCTCTCTGTCTACTTGTAATCTCTCTCTATCAAATAAATAAATAAAATCTTTAAAAAAAAAAAAAAAAGAATTTTCCTTTCTGTATTTCTCATTTTCAGAGCAACAATTGTATCTATGACACAATTCCATCATACTTTTTTTACAAAAAGCAACCGATGAAGGTCTTAAATACATAACTATTAATCTGAAATTTCCTGGATTTTGTGTATTAAACCTAAAACCTGAACCTTGAACAATAAACAGCAATGCAAACTCCTTCCAAGTTTTCCTGTTCCCTCCTTAGACAAGCAGTAGTTTCTTCGGCTCTGACTCTCCCAGCAGATGTGAAGGATCACAGCCACTATGGTGGCAGCCTACCGTTGACACTGAACTTGTGGTTAATTGTGGAGTTCTGCCACAAAACCACCTCACTACCACAAGCTGGATTTTTGCCCAGGAGAGTGACAAACTGCCAGGCCAAGCAATAGAGGGAGGCAGCAAGAGCAAACTGCCTTTTACCCCAGACAGCAGTTGTTTCTGGATTCCAAATGGAGCCGGCAGCAAGGCCCACCAGAGAAAAATCTAGAAGTGTGTTTTCTCCACTAAGCCTCCTGGAAGTATACTCTTGCTTTGCAAGAACAGCTCAGGAAGATCCATTCACTTCATTAGCTAGGATCATCAATAAATGTGAGGGTCTTCTTTTCATTAGTAAAATTTTTTAAAATAGGCATTGAGATTGGAAATAACATTGTAATTATATGACTCCTAGCTACTAAGTGGGCCGTCTACATATGATCATTACAAATAGGAGCAAATAATGTGTCTTTGTGTGGGTCAGTAAGCTGTATACAACAGCAGGCTGCTCTGGAAACTTTATTTGGCAGTCAGAGCTGCCTGCTGAGAAGGAAGGAAACTAGTCAGTCAGATCTAGTTACCACTTTGTAGCTGCATGACCTTGGAGATCACTTAATGTCTCGGGTTACCCACCCCATCTACAAAATGGGGATAACAGTGTCTCTGCCATTGGGTCATTGTCATGGACTAAATTAAATTAATAATGTAAAATGACTAAAAATTGCTGGATGCTCAGTAAATTTATTTTTCTTACATTTACCCTCTTTCTTACCTTTCCCCCACCCTTTCAGTGTTTTTCGAGATTCTATCAATTCTGAATTTTGCCAAGGAGATCCCCAGATTATATTATTTGTTCAGCTCATTCTCAAGGCTTTCTTTCAATTCTATTTTGCTCAACTAAGTCTTTGTCTCACTAACTATGCAATCAAATAGATAAGGGTGCCTGGGTGGCTCAGTTGGTTAACAGCTGCCTTAGGCTCAGGTCATGATCCCCAGGGTTCTGGGATTGAGCCCCACATCAGGCTCTCTGGGTCAGCAGAGAGCCTGCTTCTCCTTCTGCCTGTGGCTCTGTCTACTTGTTCTCTCTCTATCTCTGTCAAATAAGTAAATAAAATCTTTAAAAAAAAAAAACAAAAAACAAAAAACAGGGGCACCTGGGTGGCTCAGTGGGTTAAGCCTCTGCCTTCGGCTCAGGTCATGATCTCAGGGTCCTGGGATCCAGTCCCATATCGGGCTCTCTGTTCAGCAGGGAGCCTGCTTTCCCCCTTCTCTCTCTCTCTGCCTCTCTGCCTACTTGTGATTTCTCTCTCTGTCAAATGAATAAATAAAATCTTAAAAAAAAAAAACAGATAAATTAGCAACTCTCTTTCATCAGAAGGCAAACGCTATAGCAGTTGTAATGTCCTATTCTAATTATGCACTATAAATGCAAAAAAATTTAATGATTAATTCTTAAAAGGAAGACTGCATATTATTGTCATAATTTTGTTGTCCTTTCATCTTAGATTTCATTCTGCTGAAAAGATGATTTAAGGCCCATATGTGGTAACATGGAGAAAGAGAAAAAAAAAATCAAACTTCAACAACCAATTTTATCCATAGTAGCATTAAACTTAGTGAAGACAAGAAAACATTTATGTTTGCAAAAGTTTATTCATTCATTCAGCATGTGCCGGTCATCGCCCTAGAAACTGAAAATACAAATATGAATAAGATAGAGTCCTCGCCCTCAGTTTGTTAAAGGAGAAAACATGTAATCAAGCACAGCACAGAATGAAATGCTCTAATATAGCTCTTACCAAGTACAGTGGTGGGACAGAGAGGAGTTCATAGATCAGGTACTGAAGAATAATAGGAGTCCCTAAGTAGACCAAAAGAAAGTCGCATACCAGGCAGAGAGGAGTATGTCCAAAGACATGGAAGCATGAAACAGCATGAACATTTCTGTAACTAGGTTGGTATGACTTGGGATGGCAGGAGGATGGGCATGGAGAAACGAGAGTGGATAGATGGGTGGAAGTCAAATTCTGGGAAGTCCTACAGGCCATTCTGAAGAGCCTGGAATTTATTCTGTGAGTGGTAAGGAACTGTTAAAGATTTTAAAGTGAGGAAAAGGCATGATCAAATATTCGGGGGGGGGTTTTTGACCGATTTTATTTTATTTTATTTTATTTTATTTTATTTTATTTTATTTTATATTTTATTTATTTATTTTGCAGACCGATTTTAATTATCAATTACAAATCTCAAAGCTGGTACTGCATGAAGAATAGTTTGGAAGAAAGTGAACTCAAAGCCAGAAAAGTAATTCAGGGACCCATTACAGTAGGCTAAATGAAAGATGGAAGCTCTGTAAGGCAATGGCGGTAAATTTGGAAAGGAAGGATGGAATTAATAATAGCAACTACAGAACTTTCTGATCAATTCCACAGGTGGAAAGGAGAATGCAGAGAGGGTTCCCTGGGTCTAAGCTAGGGGACTACACTACCTCGAAGCCATTAGCCAGTATAAGAAGTAGTAGAGGAATACATAGGATAAAGATTATGGGTTTCATTTTGAACAGGTCGAATCCAAGTGGAGATGCTTCTTGGCAATTGGATGTATGAGTCTAAAGTTCAAGAAAGCAGTTTGGACTAGAGACAAAGTTTGGAAGCCTGTAGTCTATAGGGAGAAGTAGATGGCCAGAAGTAAAATGGGACATTCCCCAGGAGTGTATATACTGTAAGAAGAGAGTCTGAACTCTGAGGAATACCAACTTATAAAGGATAGGGAGCAAAAGAATTTCTCAACAGGATGACTGAAAAGGAAGTGGCAAAGTTAGAAGGATAATCCTTACAAAAGTAAGGACAGGACATTTCAAGAAAAATGACAAAATACATAAAATGCCACATTCTAAAAAGATGAGGAAGGAAAGAATCCAGAGGAAGTCATTATTGACCCTATGTGGAAGACTTGCCAGGATAGGAGCAGAAACCAGACTGCAGTAGACTGAAGAATGAATTCATATTTATGAGAACATTAGGATAAGTTGCATTCTAGAAAGTTTGGCCAGGAAAATGTTACCTTTAGTTTCATCAATATTTATTGTTAGTGTAAGCTAAAAAGCTTCATTTAAATAGCTTACTGATACAATATAAAGACCACACACACACACACATTTTTCTTTTGTATAAAAATAATAGCATTCCCATTAATGGTGTATCTATAGTCTTTCTTACATCTTTTTTTTTTTTTTTTTAGTTTTATTTTTAAGTAATCTCTAAACCCAACATGGGACTCGAACTTACAACCCTGAGATCAAGAGTAACACACTCCTCCAGCTGAGCCAGCCAGGTGTCTCCTTTCCTCTACCTTTATAAAATAGGTTTAAACTAGCCTTTGTTTCATATTCATAGTGCTGTCCTACAAATAAAGGAATAAAAGATAGATACAGAAACCAATAAATGTCTAACATATCCCTGAAAGTTTTTTTTTTTTTAACTGAGCAGTTACTATTTAGCTTTGATGAGTAGTGCAGTCTTAGTCTGATTCTTTTTTTCTTGTATCCCTTTGAAGTTGGTGAGAAGTCATTTTTGGAGAAGACTCCTTTGATAAGATCATTTAAATGCCCTTGTTCAACATTCTTTGCTTAAAATCGCAATACTTTCACCAGCCCTGTCAATAGTAAATAAGCCACTAGATCTAATGAAAACAAGAGGTAGATTTGCACATTTAGAGGATTTAAAAAAAAATATCTGGTCAGATAATTCACACAAAAGCAAGCGTGTTTAACATCCTTTTCCCACTAAATAACCAGGATTCAATGCAGTGTTCCAGTTAACCTACCATCAGTCTTCACTACAGTTTTGCTTGGACTGTTCCCAGTGACAACTCTCTAGCATGGTTTGGTGCTTCAGTAACTATATTAAATGTAAGGGCAAACTGTGAAAAAAAACAAGAACCCTTATATAAATTCAAGATTTTAATACTGTCTCTTGGGGATGGGATGTGTAATCATATTTGAAAGGATGACTAACATCCACTCTAATATGGACAAGACTTTAAATAAACCAGAACTATGATATGTAATCAATAAACCTCATGGGTATGGCTGATTTTCATTCCTCAGTAACTTCTCCTTTTTACAGGTGAAAAGGTTTACATCAGATTTCCTCTCATTATAACCTCTCACATGTTGTCTGGACCAGCAACCCACTCTCTTTAAACAAATACCAGCCAACCAGGAAACCATGAGGTTTTATTGTGCTATAAAATAGACCAGACATTTCCAAGCCTTCATAGGAATGAACCTGACTAAATCATTACTAAAAATAGTTTCAAAATAAACTGTAGGCTCCAAGTTTCTCTAACAATCAAAATTCCTTCATCCTTCTTCAACCTCGTTCTCCAGCTCTTTACTCTTCCAGAGCTACACTGCAGGCAGTAACTCTGGCCACAGAGTCCTAAGAACCAAGGGGTGGTAGAGGCAGACCAATTTGCCCATCTTCCCTTCTAGGTGCTTTGGCTGCCCGATAATTACATTGATAGAAGACAAATTAACAGGAGAAAAACAAAATTCATACATACAAGAACCCCATAAAAATACAGCAGCCAGGTAATTGAAGTTTATATAAGATCCTAAACTAAGGAAAGCCAAAAGAGGAAGGCAGGTCCCAGGCAGACAGAGGAGATGTTTAGAAAACAAAGATTGTCCTGTTATGCAGATACATTTATTAGGTAAAAAGATATTCCTACTAATAGCTGTCTTCCTGGTCCAGGCCCCTTTTCCAATTAAATTTAGGCAACTGAGGGGAAAGTAAAGAGTTTTTCCTGGATAGGCTGGGTTTTGATTGCCTTTAGCTTGAAATAATCTTAAGCCAAAAAGACATATTTGGAGATGGCAAAATCTACTCCCCTTTAGGATTCACTTTCATGCAATCACTTGGGTGTAATCATTGAGAAAAATGTTACTGTCGTTTCCTGAACACATTTACATTTGTCAAAATTCTGTTTCCAGTTTTTCTGTATACTACCAGACCCTAAATCATAAGCTACTTCTTCTAGTATATCATGAGCATGGAGAGAGTAAGTTTGCAAAGAATTAAACCAGACCTACAGCTTAAAAAAAGTAGATCACCTGGGGCACCTGGGTGGCTCTGTGGGTTAAGCTGCTGCCTTCGGCTCAGGTCATGATCTCAGGGTCCTGGGATCGAGTCCTGCATCGGGCTCTCTGCTCAGCAGGGAGCCTGTTCCCTCTCTCTCTCTCTCTCTCTCTCTCTCTGCCTGCCTCTCTACTTGTGATTTTTCTCTGTCAAATAAATAAATAAAATCTTTAAAAAAAAGTAGATCACCAGGGCACCTAAGTGGCTTGTCAGTTAAGTGGCTGCCTTCAGTTCAGGTTGAGATGAAGCCCCATAACAGGCTCTGCTCATCGGGGAGCCTACTTCTCCCTCTCCCTCTGCCCCTCCCCCGCTTGTGCTCTCTCACACACTCTCTCTCTCAAATAAATAAAATCTTTTTTAAAAAGTAGACCATCTTTGCCTGGGTGGCTCAGTTGGTTAAGCAGCTGCCTTCGGCTCAGGTCATGATCCCAGCGTTCTGGGATCAAGTCCCGCATCGGGCTCCTTGCTCGGCAGGGAGCCTGCTTCTCCCTCTGCCTCTAGCCTGACACTCTGTCTGCCTGTGCTTGCGCTCTGTATCTCTCTCTCTAACAAATAAATAAAATCTTTAAAAAAAAAAAAAAAAAAAAGTAGACCATCTTTGATGTCACTTGCAAATATCTATTCATTGAAACCCTATTCTAGTTCCTCTCAAGGAATACATGGGGTGTGTGTGTGTGTGAGTGTGTTGTACACCTGTATGTGCTTAGGATGGGGTCAGCTGTCAGCAGTCAGCAGGCAACAAGACATATACAAATAACTATGATGCAAAATGGAATACACTAAGAGATAGCCAGATTGTAATGCAGATCAGGAAAGATACCATGAAATAGGTGGGATTTAGAGTTCATCTTAAAGGGTGGGTAAGATTAGAGGTGAGAGAGGAAGGCATTGCAAGGAAAAAAACAGAACATTAAATGAAGAAAGTTTCCATGGAACTACTATTTTAGCAGGACATAAAGTTGAAGAATGATACAAATGTTTAAATCACTAAGCACCGAGCTAATGAAATATAAATAAAATAAGTTAAAAAAATAAATCATGAAATATACTCTAATCCTCTATGTTTACGCCTCACAACAATCTGAAGGCAGTAATAATATTCACTTTACATATAGGTAAATTGAGGCGCGGAGAGGCGATGTATTTTGGCAAAGTTTACACATCTAGTAATTGGGAGAGCAAGGATTTAAACCCAGACAGTGTGACTCCAAACTTCTATGTGTTTTCCATTATGTCAATGTTTATTAAACTGCGGTACACAAAAATCGTCTAAATAACATTCATCCAAATGGCAAAAATGCAGATTGCTGAACCTCAACAATTCTGATTTAATAAACCCAAGATGGGATGGAGGAATCTGCATTTCTACCAAACATTTGCATTTCTACCAAACATCCTGATGGGGGAGGTCCAGAAACGACACTAACCGGAGGTAGACCAAGGCAGTACTGATTGGACCTAGAACAGCCTTGAACATCTTTAACGATTAGTTTACCGAACTGAACAACAACAACAACAACAAAAATTCATTTGATGAAGCCTTAACTCCCAAAGCAACTATATTTGTAGAAAAGACCTTTAAAGAGGTAATTAAGGGTAAGTAAGGTTGTGAGAGTAGGGCCCTGATCCATCATGACCGGTGTCCTTATAAGAAGAGGAAGAGATACCTAGGGTGTGCCTGTAACAGAGAAAAGGCCAGGTGAGGCCATGGCAAGAAGATGGCCATCGGCAAGTCAAGGAGAGAGGCCTCAAGAGAAACCAACCCTGCCAGTACCTTGGTCTTGGACTTCCAATCTCCAGAACTGGGGAAGTACTCAGTTTTTGTTTTTGTTTTTTAGATTTTATTTATTTATTTGACAGAGATCACAAGTAGGCAGAGAGGCAGGCAGAAGAGGGGGGACAGGCTACCTGCTGAGCAGAGAGGCCAGTGGGGGGCTTCATCCCAGGACCCTGAGATCATGACCTGAACCGAAGGCAGAGGCTTAACCCACTGAGCCACCCAGATACCCTGTTTTTTTTTTTTTTTAACTTAACATTTAAAAACTATGTTTTTTTTTTAAGTTGGGCAAGGAGCACAACATGGGACTTGAAATTAAAATCCTGAGATCAAGACCTGAGCTGAGACTGAGAGTTAGACATTTAACCAACTGAGCCACCCAGGTGCCCTGAAAGTATAAAGTTTTGTTTTTTGAGATACCCAGTCTATAATATTTTGTTACAGTAGCCCTAGTAGATTAGACAGCTAAATTAGCTTCCTGTTTCTCTCAAACTATGTAGATTTGTAGTATATCAGAAACGGTGCCAAAGAAGATCCTTAATTATCATTACTATCATAAAAGCTCACTTCTATATGGTGTTTTATAATTTACAAAACCTTTTCACATGCTCTGTTGCACTTGAACTTTGCAACAAGTTCTGAGGTCAGCAAGATGCAATAAAGCAATAGGACTTAACCTGGGTTTCTACAAGTTGTGGGGCTGAGTTCAGATCTTCCAAACCCAAAACTTAAGCTTGTTTTGCTACACCACATACACACACACACACACACACACACACACACACACACATATTCACACACCATGAAGTATGGTTATTAATGTAAAAGGCCTATCTCGGCAAATATCTTTCTTTAGCTTAGAAGTCAAGAGCTTTACCCCTATTGTCTAGTTAAATATGATACGGTTTCAAGAATTTGAGAGATATACCCAAATATTAATAGCAACGATGAGCTCAAAATCCTGTACAGATTCCTAATGTCTGGTTCTCTTTCTCAAACAATTGAGTAGGAGTAACTAAATTCTCCCATTTATATGGACTAAGATTATGCCTGTGGTTCTTTAGGGTTCACACTTTTGAGCGGCTTTCTAGTGATAGGAACAGGTTTGTTCGAGATGCCGAGTGTTTAAGTTTGCAGAATGCCAGACTGTACAATGGGCTACAGCTTAAGTAATAAGAGAAACTGTAATGGGGACCGGGGGGTAGTGAAAGAGCAGTTGAAGATAGAGGAAGTGATTCCTTTACTTTCATTTTCTCTCCTTTTGTTAGCACTTCCTTTTTTTCAGGTAGCAAAATAATAAAGAAATCGTCAATTGGTATTTATAGAAAATAAGGTCAATACCTTATGAGCAATTTCTAGAGACCCAATATAAGAAGGTAGATTTTAAGTCTGTCTTCTTTGTACCCTACATTTTCCTATTAGTTAAGATCTCCTTTCCCCAGCAACATTGTGGTAGTTTGTGTCCTCCAAGCAGTGGACGCCAAGATGGAATTAGACACATGAGGGATTTATTGGGGGGAAATGCCTATGAAGGATAAAGGAGAGAAATTCAGAGAAAGCAAGGAGAGCTTTCAGATGGTGATTCCAGTCTGACGCCAGTGAGAGAGAGAAGGAAGGAAAGAAAATTAGGTAGAATGACCTTTATACTCAAGCACAGTTCTAAGTTTCAACCAGGCCAATAGTGAGACCTTGAGACAAAGTCTCCTGTTAAAGGAGTCCCTGTCTCCCAGAAACGGGCTTCCAGTAGAAGCCCCACCACACTGTTGGGCTAGGGGAAGCCCAAGGTAAGTGTTAGCTCAGTGCAAGAACAGGGGTGGATCTGGAGGGTGGGGTTAGGTCCAATGGTCACCTTTGCTCCCCACAACAGTTTGAGTGGCACATTTTTGTGGTTGTCACAGTCCACCCTGTGCCATGGAGAAATCCGCTCTCTGTGCAGTTTTAGAGAACATAACCTCCATGATTCCTATAGGACTTTCCTCCTGACAGAAAACTTAGAAGAAGGAAGTTAGCAAGATGAACCAAAGCCTCCATTGCTGCAGTTGGTCTTGGGATTACAAGTGGTATTCATCCTCTTGCTCCTCTATTGTCCATTCTCAATCCCCATCACCCTTGGCTACCACTTGGGCAAGCCAGGTAGTTTAGCTCATGGTGTGATCCAAACCTTCATTTCTTTCTTTCTTTCTTTTTTTTTTTTTTTTTTTTTAATTTATTTGAGAAAGTACAGGGAAGAGCAGAGGGAGAGGGACAAGCAGACTCTGTGCTGAGCACAGAGCCTGACATGGGGCTGGATCCCAGGACCATGAGATCGTCTGAGCTGAAACTGAGTCGGATGCTCAACCGACTGAGCCACCCAGGCGCCCCCAAACCTTCATTTCTGATGAGCCTCGGTTCTTGGCAATCATACCCTGTTCAAGTTTAGTGTCAAGTCCTTATCCATTCACAGTTACAGTGGACCAAGGGAGTCCAGGAGGCTTCTAAGTAGGTCACTTGATTTCCAAACACATTTCTATCCCTCTTGTGTCGAAGCAGCACTATCTTCTCCTGATCATCAGGTGCGGTACCCCTGCCAAAATGGTGAGTCCTCTTCTCACCTGCCAGTCCCTGGACACAAGAAGTCCAAAGCGCCCTGCCAGTATCCATAGCTTATAGTTCAGTGAGATGTTTACTCCATCTCCTGAGTGCACAGCTTCTGGGGACAGGAATGGCCAGAACTGCAGGTACAGGAAGCACAAAATCCCCCAGCAAATTTCAGGAAAGATGGTAAGTAGGAACATTCTTGATTCTACCTCCTTGGTGTCCATTGTCTTCTTTCGACTGGGGACCATATAGGCGTCTCTGATTTAGCCCAGATCCCCATTTTGTCCGCTGCAGTTGCAACAACACCCCTCTCCCAGCGTATACCCATGGTTTATATGGGCAAAGGGGAGAGGGTTCTCATATGACCAGCGAGGAAGGAGGAAAACCCTGAGGAGGGATGGCACTGCATCCTTTCAGAGAACTGATTCTGAACTGGTATTTCAGCTGGGCCTTTAGAAATTTATTCCAGTGTTCTGCTTCAGAATGATGCAGGAGATGAGATGAGATAATGCTGTATCCCCATCATCTTGAATCCAATCCACCACCTCCTTCCCGGTGAAGTGGATCGCCTGTTCAGATGTTTTATTTATTTGCTTTTAATTTTTAATTTTCTTTCAGATGTTTTATTGTGTGGGATTCTATACATATGGATCAGGCATTCTGTAAGCCCCTGGACTGTGCAGCTGGCCGAGTCCCTGTAAAGAAGAAAAACAAGAATGTACCCAGTGTATGTAACTATGGCTGTGAGAACAAACCACTAGTTCTTGCAGTTGACTTCTACCAACTAACCAGTTGGTCTCATCAAGAAATAATGTTATGGGTCTCTGTTGCTGGCAGGGTTGGGCATTCAGAAGCAGCAGAAGCTAGATCGGCTCTGGTAATGGTATGTCCTTACTATTAGACTCGTGCGCAGCCTGTCTCGGCCACCTAGGCAACTCTACTCACGTGCCATCATGGCTTTTCCAGGGTGGCCAGTGACAAAGGCTGGCCTATGTCCACTGACCTAGTTATTATGTTTACTTGGTTGTTTACAGTAACTCTTCATGGCGGATGTTTTCTGTTGAGCTAAATGTGTGATGCAAACTCGTCATGTTCATTCACATGCCTCTATCTTCTTGTTTCCAATTTTCTCATTCTTTTCTTTCTGGGCCACCTCCCATACCGGTATTTACTGGGCCATGTTTCATCCCATAAAACAGAGATGAGTAGGTACACCATTCACAGGCCCATCCATTGGGAAGATGTTTCCCTCTCTCTGTCTCCATGAATGTGGCTATAACACAGCCATGGTCCATTCGCAGCTTGTCTCCACCTATCGAACAGACGTATCCATAAATCAAGCTTGGACTTTTCCTTCTCCTTCAGTTGCTCCTACAGGAACCCCTGAAGGGTCACAAGAGCAAGCTAGGACAGGGTATGGCTGCAATGGTTATGAACAATGTGCAGGTCTGAGCAATTTACTCATGTAGTTTACTGTGTCCTCTGCCCTGCTTGGGCTCAGTCCCAAATGTATCGTTTTCATGTTACCATGGACTGCTGCTTGGTCTATCTGACTTTATGATTTGACATATCCAACAGAGCCTGGCTCATAACAGGCTGCTTCTGGACCCATGTTCACTTGGTGCCCCATGAAGCATTCTGCATCTCCTAGTCCCAGTGACTCACCCAGTGCCATTTCTCAAAAGGCATATAATCCCATGCTACAAATAGCTTCTTCTTGCTCCAGAATCCCAGAGGCCTACATTATTATTTTCCCAAAAGGCTTGCCATAAGCCCTGTATCTTTTCCCACTAAAGACACCTCCAACACCAGAAGATCTCCTGGACTCTTTGTCCCAAGTAGTGGGGCTATTTGCACTGTTGCACGGGCCTCCCTCACTCCAAGCGGCAGCTTTTTGTATTGCTCGGTATATAGACCATTTATAAATTTGCAATGTGTAGCCTCTAGAACCCAAAGAGCCCTACCAAGAATGATGTTTCCTTTTTTGTAGTGACAAGTGCAAGATGCAACAATATCCTTTTACTTGAAGAAGATATCTTGTCATGCTTCTGACCACTGGACTACAATTTCATAAGTGTCAGATCCCTCCATCTCCACGGGATTTCTCTCCAGCCCAAGGGAACACTGCATCTTACTGAGTCCTTCCGCACACTGACCACTACTTGTTCATCCTAAGCAATCAGTGTAATCAAAGTAATGCATCAGTGGGATGTTCTGTGGGAGGTCCAAGCAGTCCAGAACCCTTCAGAGTACAGGGGAATAAATGTAGCCCTAAGGGAAAAGTTTAAATGAATGTTGTTGTCTGTCCTACAGGAATGTGACCTGTTTCTGAATCTGTCTCCTCATTGGAATAGAAAAGTATGTATTTGCCATATAGATTGTACATACCATGAGTCTGAAGCGTTATGAATATACTCTACCTATTATCCAATGCCCAGCAAATCAGCTGCAAATAGGGCTACTGATTGCCGGATTCTGGATTCCTAAAAGGCAGACCAGGTACACAGCCTTATGTATTTTTGTATCTAGACCAACCAGGACAGTCCCTAGCACTTAACAAACATTCTATAAGTATTTTATAAATGAATTGATAACTTGGGAATGGAAATTCAAGGATATGGCTATTCAGGTTGATTTAGAGGAATTGACCCCTAACTCATCGGGTTATAACAAGGACTAAATGGGCTCCTTATCAAGTGTTTACAACAGTGCCTGGCCCCTAAAAAGCACTCAGTGTATCTTATTAATTTTATTTTCCAGGTCTTAGAGAACTACCAGATGAGAGAAAGATGTGACATTAGGCTAACTCCTTGACCAGAGTTTTAAGTGAAATGTGAGATGTGAGTTGCCCTTTAAAGAGAGAATGCCTGAAATATTTTTCCTAAGGATGTGACCTTTCCAAGGAAAACACAAAAGAAAATTATTGTAAAGCTGGGAAGAAATAATTACTTATAGAAATAGGCATTTATCCTAATGGGAAGAAATGGTGGTTACTCTGTGCCAATTCATTACCAATGTTGCTGTAATTTCATGAAATCTTGAAGTTGGAATGCTTGACAAATGCTTCTTGCTAATAATAAAGGGAAACATGATCTTGAAATAAAATGAATAAATGCATTGGTACCTAGTAGCCATCTCACAAAAACAAATTTTTCTGTTCCTTAAACGTCTGTTTATATATAGTAAAAATATATATATTCACATTTTTACATCTCTCTGAAATAGGTTACAGAAGGGGTGGCTGGCTGGCTCAGCTGGTAGACTCTGTGACCCTCGATCTTGGGGATGTGAGTTCAAGCCCCACGTTAGACATAGAGCCTACTGTAAAAAACTGGTTAGCATAAGAGGCAGTACAGAAAAATGAAAAAATAGTATCCTAGAACACATACGCACACACACAAACATACATGCAACATCCCTAGTCTTTGTTAGGACAAATATTGTTCTTGTCTATTATTGTGATGGAAACAACTTAAAGCTGTTACCCGCAGGCATTAGCTTAGTAGTCAAATTTTCAATGATCTTGATGATTCTCAGGGAACTGCCAAGTCTCATTATACGTTCCCAACAACTGTCGCAGTGAGAGCTGTCTCTAAGAAGGGATCCACACTGCCTACTTTGAAGAGAGCTAGGCAAAGGATGTCAGGCAAAATCTAAACAGGGCCCCTTTCATCTACAAAAAGAGCTTGGCTGCTCGGACAAGTGTCTGGTAGCCACTCTCCGAGATCCATATGCCATCTCGTAACTGGGCTTAGAAGACCTAGAAACTTGGGAAGTCGCTCTGTTGTTTTCTTGCCAATGACACAGGCTTCCAACACAGACTCGCCAGACTGAATTTACTCCCCTAGTGAGTCAGTGGCTTGTTTGCACTTTTGGCATCCAGATGGTTTGAGACAAAGGCTAGACCAGAGGTTACTCCCAAGTGTCACCAGGGGAAAGTCTCTTTTGTGGAGGGACTCTCATCTACTGGGCTAGGGGCCAGGGCCTGGGTTTCTTTCGAAACTTTCCAGCACTGCCTTGGCCTTTTCTATAACCCTCCTAAGTTGAGGCACCTGAGAGGCCAAGAGTTAAACCAGCTGCACGGTCTGAACGGTAGAGGTTGGAAATAGATCCTAACAGACCAATAGCCTGGATGGGTTTCATGAATAAAGAGAGGAGTTCAGGCATGGGACCCTACAAAGTTAAGTCAATATTAATGATAGAGGAAATCCCATTTTCTTCCTTCTGTTATAGCTGGATTTATAAAAGAACTTAAGTAGAGCTTTTTGCTGTGTTATAATGCTAAAAACACCATTGACACACACACACACACACACACACACACACACGCCCCCTAACCAAGAATATCTGTAACCAAATAGGACATCACTGTGGTCTTCACAACTAGGTACATGAGAATTAAAAGTATTTTGCCAGGTATAAAACTTTAAATGTCCGTATTTGTGAAATGGGAAATACTCATGCAGGTTCTGATGCCATGTAGTGATCTTACCATCATTATTAAGATAAAGGTAAGTAAGTGATTGTTATTAAAACCCTTTAGGTCTGCTTATTTGACACAAATTGCTCCCATTACTTATTGCTAGACTACTAGAAAAAAATGTCTGAGTAATCCAGCATCTATCTAGCATACCAGGACAATGATTTCTAACCCCTTTGAAGTTGTGACAACCTTTCTTACTTGTGAGATTTCACAACTATCCTGCCTGTTATGCTGTTCACCACACCCTCAAGAAAAAAATCATTAATCTATTATATGGAATTTTTTTAAAAAACCACTTAGATAGGGGTGCCTGGGTGGCTCAGTTGTTAAGTATCTGCCTTCAGCTCGGGTCATAATCCCTGGGTCTTCGGATGGAGCCCCGCATCAGGCTCCCTGCTAGGCAGGAAGCCTGCTTCTTCCTCTCCCACTCCCTCTGCCTCTACCTGTGTTCCCTCTCTTGCTGTGTCTCTTTCTGTCAAATAAATAAACAAAACTTTGAAAAAAAAACTTAGATAAATTTAGATTTATCTTACTTTGGTTCAGGGTTTTATTTTGTTGTTGATTTCTTAATATACAGTTTCCTCTTCCCTGAAGGCTGAGCATCTCTAAAGCTTGGGCTAGAACTAACCTCTCCCCTTGCTGAATTCTTTTAGCTCTTTATCATACTGCAGTATTTAAGCACTGTATTTTTGTTAGTTAATTTTAAATCTATCTCCCCAACTTAAAAGCAAAGACCATATCATTTCATCTTTTTTACCCCAGAATTTCTTTTTTTTTTTTTTAAGATTTTATTTATATATTTGAGAAAGAGAGTGAGAGTGAGAACACAAACCAGGGTACAGAGGGAGAGGGAGAAGCAGGCTTCCCACTAAGCAGGGAGCCCAATGCAGGGCTCCATCCCAGGACCCTGGGATCATGACCTGAGTCAAAGGCAGACATTTAAGTAACTAAGCCACTAAGATGCCCCTTTTTCCAGAATTTTTAGCACAATTCTTAATATTGAGGAAAATTCGATAAATTAGTTGAGCGAATTAATGAATGAATGAACAGTGGCCTTGCGGCAGAAAAATACCCAGCATGTCAAAAATACAAAACTGAGAATTACTACTTTAGGAGTTTAAACATGGACCCACGTAAGATCCTCTGTTCTAGAATTCAAATCCAGTTAAAAGAATGGATATCAGGGCACCTGAGTGGCTCAGTTGATTAAGTGACTGCCTTCGGCTCAGGTCATGATCCCGGGGTCATGGGATTGAGTCCCACATCAGGCTCCCTGCTCAGCGGGGAGCCTGCTTCTCCCTCTCACTCTGCTGCTCCTCCCCCTGCTTGTGCTCTCCCTCTTGCTCTCTGTCAAATAAATAAATAAAATCTTTTTTAAAAAATGGACATGAAATGTTTTATAAACTGTGAGATCCTACATGAATATGAGCAAATATCCCTGTTACTTACTATTCATCAGCCTTCAGGGAATAGTTTTTGAATTTGTGAGTCAACAGTCTATGAAAACAGGAATGAAGTTGGCTTATTGGAAGAGGAGGACCATGACAAGGTAAATGAAACAAGTTGACAAGAAGTTATCTCCTAAACAGTGGGAATCTGGTTGCTGAAGTCTTTCTCAATTATTCATTTCTTGGCTTATAAAAGACCCTTTCTTTAGACGCTTAGGACTTGGATAATTCTACACAGCGTTCCCAGAAATATGTGTTACCAGGTACAAAATACACAGGCTTGGTCAAGGAAACGTGTTACATTTGGATAACTCTGTCGAGATGCTAAAATAACCGAGGCATTTTGAAGTGACCATTGGTAGTAAGCTTCAGTGGTTTTGGAAGAAGCAATAAAAATATCAAGGCAATTTGACAAGCAACTATGGTTCAAATAGATGTTAGTGGTAGCCAAAGTTCACAATTGTGTCAATGAAGCTGGATTCCATTAAGTCAATCAGTAACCAAGGAAATAGTTAATTGAGATACGATCACAAACCAGAAAAACAGGATAAATTAAAGAAGTAAGAGGAATAATCACATTTCTCGATAGTCACATGCTATCAGACAACAGAATCTGATGTCTAGAAGATAAAGCAGGCAGGTTTTAAAAATGGAAAAGGTGGCCATGGGCCAGGGCGTAATTCCATAAAAGCAATCAAATGAGAATCTTTCTGAAAAGCAGATGATGTCCTCACAGAAGGGAATTGCCTAAAACCGTCTAGAACATAGCCCATACACTACGAGAATAATCTGCCCAAGGTCACTCAGGTTAAGTTGTAAAGTGGGTTTTCAAAACCAGGTTGAATGACACCAAAGATTTTGTCTACTTTCTGCTGGACAGGGATAACCAAGATAGCTGTCGAGCTGCTACTGTGCTGTTCCTCACCACCTTTTCTGAGGCCAGTTTCAGAAAGGTCATGATGAGCAGCACTGGTAAGCAGGAAGTTTTCAGCTTGTCCACTTCACCTGCTAAGACTTAATATTTAAAAAAAAAAAAAAAAAAAAGCCAAAAATTAAAGAGGTTGAGAATGAGCTCAAACCAAGGAAGTTCTGAAGCAGCTAATCTATTTCTGAGTTAACAGCTGATCCTAGGGGCACCTGGGTGGCTCAGAGGGCTAAGCCTCTGCCTTTGGCTCAGGTCATAGTCTCAGGGTCCTGGGATTGAGTCCTGCATCGGGCTCCTTGCTCAGCAGGGAACCTGTTTCCCCCTCTCTCCCTCTGCCTGCCTCAATGCCTACTTGTGATCTCTCTCTCTCTTTCTGTCAAATAAATAAATAAAATCTTTTTAAAATAATTTTAAAAAAACAACTAATTCTAGTGTGTATTAAATTCTTACTTCTGTATTTTCCAGGAGTGAGAGAAAAATACCAATTTATTCATTCTTTTGTTTGATGAGCAATTATTGAGTGTATACCATGTGCCGAGCACTGGAGATCCAGAGCCTTACAGAAAAAGGTTTCTGCTGTTAAGAAGTACACAGCTGTGGGGCCTCTGGGTGGTTCAGTGGGTTAAGCCTCTGCCTTCGGCTCAGGTCATGATCCCAGGGTTCTGGGATCCAACCCCGCATCAGGCTCTCTGCTCAGCAGGGAGCCTGCTTTCCCACTCTCTCTCTGCCTGCCTTTCTGCCTACTTGTGATCTCTCTCTCTGTCAAATAAATAAATAAAATCTTAAAAAAAAAAAAGAAATGCATAGGTGAGGAAGGAAGTGAGTGTAGAGACAGACAAGTGAATGATTACAGTACAATGGGCATTGGTATTAAGAACTAAACAGGTAATAAAATGTGATAAACATAGGGAAAGTATATTGGGGGGAATTACCTCTTCCCAATTCCTGATGTTTCCTTCCTGGTGGAGAGAGCTCCCGTAGTATCATACCCCAAACCTTTCTCCACCCCTCAACTCTTCTTGCTCAGGACAGAATATACTTTGATTGATAAGTATGAAAAAAAGTGGGCATGCTTACACCAGCCCCCTGCTTATTCTCTTTCTTACTCTTTCTCTCTCTTTCTCTTTCTCTCCAGCCTCCTGCCTGCAAAGAACCCTGCTCTTCCATGTCCTACGTTTTCTAGAGACAGGCCCCACACAAGGAAGGCCGCAGAAGTCCCGTGCTGTCTGTGACTAAGAGTTCCTTCTTAGAGATCCTTCTTGTTCATGGATACAAATCACATTCTCCAACATTAGTTTCAACCAAAATAAAGTTGCTATCTCAAGAGGCAATATAGCATAGTGGTTATAGGTACGTAGATGTTGGAGCCCAACTGGTTAATACCCCAGATTTGCCACTCAATATAACCATGTGACTTTGGGCAAGTCACTCAACTTCCCTGTGCTTCAGTAAACCTCCATCTACAAAATGGGACTAGGGGTCTCTACTCACAGAACTGTCATGAAGATTTAGGTTGTACATATATAAAGCACCTGGAACACTGCCTGTTACAAAATAAGTGCTCTTGGAATATGAACTGTCATTACTGCTGTCATTATTATTTTTTACTCCATCGGTCTTAATCTTTTTTTCTCAATTTGTTGAAAGCTTAGACAGGAAGGAGAAGTGCTATATTGGGATTCTCCAACTCTCACTTCTAATGGTTATGAAAGTTCTTGGAGTCATTGCTCTT
The DNA here is from genome assembly GCF_009829155.1 of Mustela erminea. NCBI lineage: Eukaryota > Metazoa > Chordata > Mammalia > Carnivora > Mustelidae > Mustela > Mustela erminea. The sequence continues at coordinate 68,970,100 of NC_045622.1, read as the reverse complement.
TTGTTTATAGTTCTTTGTGTCCTTACTGGATGAAGTCTGGAAGGCTTTATCAGTGAACTCCAAATGCCAGGCCAAGAATCTCCAACGTTAGCCCAAGTTGGTATAGAGGTTGACGCAGCTAATTAGTTGGGTCAGATATTTTTAGTCCCTGCTTTCTGATTTTTCTTTTAAGTATAGTCTTCCTTTCCAACCAGATTCACTCAGATTAAGACAGACAGGCAGTTCCTTACCTGATTTTCCAGGCTTACTCCCATGTCCCACAGGTCTCCTGCACATTCTGGGGAATCCCTCCTTCCTCTGGCCTCTGCATGTCCTACCCTGGTTTTTGCAATGCCCTCCTAGGAAATGAAAGTCACAAGGATTCTTTCCCTGGATTCAGACCTTTTCTAAGGAGTTCAATGGGGGAAATGGACAGGTGGGCAAAAATAAATGGAATACAATGTGTTACGAACCGTTATAGAGCTACATAAATGGTACCACGGGAGTATCCCAGGAAGCACAGGGAACAGATGGCAAACTTACAAGGAGTGATTAAAGAAAGTTTAATAAGGCATTTATTTACAAAGGTAGAGGCAGAGTTAGGTATAACTAAGCATCAGCCTTGAGAAACTGCCCCCACCACTAGGCCTGAAGAAACCAAGAAATGGACTTACCACCCAAATCCAGAAAGAAAGTTCTAGCTACAAGAAGGTCTACCCAACAGGAACTATTTTAGCAGATGAATGCAACCCCTACCAATCCAAGCCCCAGGAGGAAGAGAGTTAGGGCTACATTACTGTAATCTTACTATCTCCTGTGCCCTCTGAACTTCTTCCAGGGCCTCCCATTATTCAAACCCACCAAAAAGTTAGAGGGCGAGAAAATCGGGTTAATGTTGTCCAAAGAGGTGAGCCTGCACAGGGCAGGTAGAGAATGATGGATAGAGAATCTATAGGGACAAACAAAGAATATAGCCCACACATAAAGGTACTAATACTTCTGGAGAATTCCAAAGATGACCTTTTATTTATTTATTTTTTAATATTTTATTTATTTATTTGACAGAGATCACAAGTAGGCAGAGAGGCAAGCAGAGAGAGAGGAGGAAGCAGGTTTCCTGCAGAGCAAAGACCCCGATGTGGGACTTGATCCCAGGACCCGGAGACCATGACCCGAGACTAAGGCAGAGATTTTAACCCACTGAGCCACCCAGGTGCCCTCAAAGATGAGCTTTTAAAGGAGGTAATATTTGAGCTATATCCTGAATGGTAACTAAGTACGTAGAGGACATTCCAGGCAAAGAGCATATTCAACAGCTCGTGGATATAAAAAGAGCATGCATGGTGAATTCGGGCAAGCAGTCCCATTTGGCAAAAGCCCACAATACTCGTGGAGAGATGGGCCTGAAAGGAAAATCCAGGACTGGATTATGAAAGTTCTCAAGCACTATTTTAAAATGACTGGACTCCTTCCTGTGGTTAATGAGAAATCATTCAAGACTTTCAGAGAGAGAAGCATGAACATATTTAAGTTAGAAAAAGATAACTTTAATGGCAGTATAGGGAATAGACTAGCATATTGAGAGACCAGAAGCAGCAAGATCCTATTAGAGGACTTTCCAATAGTCCAGGAAAGAATGGCACGAAAGCAGGGGCACTGATGAAGTGAAAATTCTGGACCTATTCTGAAGATAAAACTAGCAGAACTTGATGACCTAAGGACTGTGATGAATGCCAGCAAAGACAGGCTCTAGATTTCTAGTCTGAAAAAACAGGTAGATGGTGGTAGTACTAAGGATGGGAGAAAATTCGGGAAGACTGGACAACATGGAGTTCAGCTTTATACACACTGGCTCTACTGTGTCTGTGGAACACTAGTGAGGAAATGTGTAGCTGCCAATGGATAAAAGATGGATGGGACTCTGGAGAGGGCCTGAGGAGCCAGAGAGACACTTTGAGGAGCAACAACTTACTTTGTGTAGCCTATGTAAAGTATAGCCACCAGATTGTTTTTCAATCTCCGTAACTAACAAAGGGAAAAAAATGTGACTCATTGTATAATGAAATAAACCACAATGAGAGTCAAACAATCCATTGCTGATGCTCCTTGCCATGGGAAGGGTTTTTCATTTGTTCGTGAGTAGAGGAAACTCAGAACTCAGAACCACATGGTAGTTTAGGAGTGTTCTTTAAAAAACCGACAACCCAGCGACCCTAAGTTTGGAAAAGACTGAGTGCTGCTTGCTCCTTAAATTTAAGCTCATTTATTTTGTAAATAAACTCCAACTTTCCCATAGCAGCTTCATTTCATTATATAAACTCATAACTTAATGACATGCAGTTATTCTTCAACTGAGGCATTTGGTAAGACCGTGTCCAGAAAAGTGCTTCCCCTCGTAGTAAGTACGTAATAAGTATTTACCGGATGAATGGATGGCAGACACATGGATAAATGAAGGCAACAGATTATATTAAAATAATGATGATTCTTTTTTTTAAGATATTATTCATTTATTTGACAGAGAGAGATGCAGCAAGAGAGGGAACACAAGCAGGGGGATGGGAGAGGGAGAAGCAGGCTGACCACTGAGCAGAAAGCCCGATGTGGGGCTCCATCCCAGGACCTGGGGATCATGACCTGAGCCAAAGGCAGATGTTTAACGACTGAGCCACCCAGGCACCCCCATAACGATGATTCTGTTAGGAGTTTGATATGCATACATAAGTATGTAAAAAATATGATTAAGAGAGAATTAGAAACTGTTTGGTTTTGCTTCATCAGGGGAAGAAAGCCAGAATTAGACAACTGCCAGTTTCTTCCTTATGTCCAGCTGCCTCAACCACCTTACTTAAGAACTGAAATACTTTTCTTTCAGGTTTTTTTTTGCTATGTTAAATGATCATAGGTACAGGGTCTCTCAACTTTACTTCTTTTGCTTTATTTCTTCGGTATAGTTCTCAGCATAATTATTTTAAAATATTAGACATGTAGTCCTAATCATCTGAAACCAATGGAAGTCTACCATTAATAGCATAAACAGTCAATTGATTTTGATTTCAAATTTATACCTGATCAATAGGTGTCCATTTTTTTAAAGATTTTATTTATTCATTTGAGAGAAAGGCAGAGAGAGAGAGAGAACGCACAAGCAGGAGGAGGGGCAAAAGGAGAAGCAGACTCCCTGCTGAACTGGGAACACTACGAGGGGTGGGGTTTGATCCCAGCACCCTGGGATCACAACCTGAGCTGAAAGCAGATGCTTAACCATCTGAGCCACCCAGGCACCCCAATAAGTGTCTTAATATACCTACTGAAAATTATAAAATTATTGCCTAGACTCTAATTTGTTAAAATCCTCTTTCCGAAAAAAAATTAAAAATTCAAGAAACAAAAAAATAAAATCTTTTCAAAATTTTATACAAAATAGCTTTAGGAAAAAAATGTTCTACTTTGGCAGTTGTCCTTCTTGTGAAATGTGGAATGAGTCATTAACACACTGGGTAACCATGTCCCCTTTCTACCTCCATTCTAATGTAGTGTTTTTTTGTCCTCCGTGGGCACTATCAACGCTACCTTTTACCACTCATCCACCCAGCCAATGTAGTAAGTGGAAGGATTTCTAACTGCTGACTCTCTAAAGAATGAAGCACAAATACAGGCAGTCTAAAGAGGACTGGACCTCAACATAAATCATGATACAGCCCAGGCTCCCGCAAATCATATGATCTGTCAGTAAACAGAGCCTACCTCCAAATGACTGAGTTAAAGGTAACAGGAAACTTCTGAAGTATTGCAAGTGCTTGACAAACTTAACCTTTTGTTGGATTTTTAAAATACATGTATTTTATTTATGTCCTAAAGGATATGTACTGTCCTTGTCCTAGACATCTGTGTATTTTTCTCAGTACATAGCACAATATCAGTTACCAGAAGAATAAATTAAGAAATTTTATTTTCCCTTCTTTCTAATTTTTTGTATTATCCAATTTTTTCCATGAATATAAGTTGCTTATATAATAAAAATAATTAAAGTTCCAATATTTTGTTTGTTTTTAATGTGTATGCTTTTTAATAAATTGAATTCATGTTTTTTTTTTAAGATTTTATTTATTTGACAGAGAGAGAGATCACAAGTAGGAAGAGAGGCAGGCAGAGAGAGGGGAAAGCAGGCTCCCTGCTGAGCAGAGAGCCCTATGCGAGGCTCGATCCCAGAACCCTGAGACCACGACCTTAGCTGAAGGCAGAGGCTTAACCCACTGAGCCACCCAGGCACCCTTAATGTGTGTATTTTTTTTTTTTAATATTTATTTGACAGACATCACAAGTAGTCAGAGAGGCAGACAGAGAGAGAAGCAGGCTCCTCGCTGAACAGAGAACTCGTGTGGGACTCGATTCCAGGACCCTTAGATCATGACCTGAGCAGAAGGCAGAGGCTTAACCCACTGAGCCACCCAGGTGCCCCTAATGTGTGTATTTTTTAAAAAGATTTTTATTTATTAATTTGAGAGAGAGAGAACGAGCAGTGGGGAGGGGGAGAGGGAGGGAGGGAAGCAGACTCCCCACTAAGCAGGAAGCCTGATGTGGGACTTAATCCCAGGACTGGGAGATTATGACCTGAGCCAAAGGCAGACACTTAACCAACTCAGCTACCCAGGTGTCACTAATGGGTGTATTTTATGTGGATCTTGATATTGTACATAGTATGTGTGCATATATATGGTAATAGTATATATATATATATATATACACTATATAAATATATATATGTGTGTATATATATATATTCTTAATTGAAACAAAATAAGAAAATAGCTTCACATGGACTCATGAACCAGTCTATAATATAATTTCAACATCTTAGGATAATTTGTTAATTTCAATGCAGAATAGATAGATACTGAATGCGTGTGTTATTCTAGAAGATCAGGAGCAAAAACTGAAATGACTCTTAGCTGTTTTCTTATGACACAACTGGGTGAAAAGCAGAACTACGCGGAAGTTTCATAATAAAACTCCAAACCACATTAGGCTTGTCTACTGTCAGGTTTTGTTACATTCTCCCTAACTCAATCTAGACTCCCTGAGGTTGGCAAACAGGGCAAAGTTTGAGTCAAAACCACACCCGTCCTTTGAGCTTTAGGGATGCACTTAGAATTCTGTGAGAAACCAAAAGAGACAGCCACGATGTCCTCCAGATGTGAAAAGTCTGTCACTTTCAGCATTTATTCAAATCTGAAACAGCCCAACAAATAAAGACAGTTGCATGGGAAAGAAAGGCGGAGAAAGGCAAAAGAGTCCTCAAGTTCTATTCCACTCAGAAAATGGGGCTGGTGTGGTCAGATTCCCTAGGAGAGGGCTCGAGTTAGGAAGAAGGCGGGGCAGGGAGGGAGGCAGGAAGGGAAGGGAGGGAAAGAAGAGGGTAGGAGGAAGAAAAGGAAAGGAGAGAGAGAAACTGAAGAGGAGACTGTGTCATAAGCAAAGATTAGGATTAATCCAGTTCTGTGGTCCTGAGATCCAAGGAAAAAAATTCACAACAGACCTCATCATGTTCATTTGTCCAATCCATGTCGGAAGCAGGTTGTATTCATGGATGATCATTAAAAGAACACTTTAAGGCATAGAGTTTTACTCTTAAAAAGAGACTGAGGGGAAAAAATCCAATATGGTAGAATCTGCTTGGTTGCCCTACTCCTATATGTGACAGACTGGAAATAATTTTCATCTCAATTTTTCAATTTCTTTTCCTATAATAGCCAACATTTGAGTACTAATCTCTGTTTAGGCACTGTGGTAAGTATTTTACATATCTTTAGGGGCAAACACTTACCCCCTGATATTTCCTTCCACACGGGGTACATATCCTTCCATTAGAGTACAGTAGTAAATACCGAAACTGTGGTCAGTCCCAAACCCTCTACATACTGTGTAGTATGTACACAACTGTGTCTTTTCCATCCATACCCACGTAATTTATTAATTAGGCACTGTAAGAGATTAACAACAATAATGAAGAGTAAAATCGAATGATTGTAACAATACACTGTAAATAAAGTTAAGTGAATGCTTTCTCACTCTTTCTCTCAAAGTATCTTATTGTCCTATACTCACCCTTCTTCTTGTGATGATGTCAGATGAAGAAATGCCTACATGATGAGATGAATGACACAGGCACAGTGACATAGCGTTATGCTACTACTGACCTTCCGCCAAGATGTCAGAAGGATCATCTGCTTCCGGATTGCCATTGGTCTCAGGTAACTGAAAGCATGGAGAGCAAAACCATGGACAAGGAGGGACTGCTGTAATCTTCCTGGCCTGAATGTACTTACTACTTCCCAGGAGAGGAGAAGCAACTTTGATGAGTTTGAGATGAGAACACATGATAAAGACCAAATATAACCACTGTTCCTTTCCCCTTCCCCATTCTCTGTCAGATACTCCAGCCTGCAAAAAGCTCCTGTTCTGGTCTGCTCTGGACAAGGCCAATAGCAGAGTGGTCCAGGTCCTGGCCCTGCAAGGCTGAGAAAAGACAAGGATAAGTCAAGTGCAGGCCTGGACTGGATACGGATTTCCTAGGAGACGGTCTCCTGGGACTAGTAGGCAGCCTAGAGAGTTGAAAATTTCTTTGCTTTTGGCAAACATAAAATGTATTGATTTCACATGTCTCTCTAGGAAAGACCCCACCAAGCAAAACTTAGAGGTGTGTGTAAGAAAGATGTGTGTCTGGACCAGAAAACGAAGAGAGACAAAGAAAATATTTGTGTAACAAAACAAAAGAAAGAAGGCTTCTATAATCTAGTAAAGAGAACCAGCCTTCCCATAGATAGAAAAAGAAGGCGAACAAGCTAAAAAACGGGTTGGAAGGTTATCAACTCAGATGAGTCTTGTTGAAAAGTAGCAGTGGGACAGAGGGAGGAAATGTAACACCAGAGGCCTAATCTCTGGCTGCAGGAAAAAATGTAGCCCAAAGAAATGCCGCTCCAGGCTTGTGACATTCAAAGTGAAAGACAAGGTCTTAAGTAGGATGTAACACAGGTAAGAGAAACTCACCGGGCCCATAGGGCCCCAAGCTTCAAAAGCAGCACTAATTCAGGTCTCTGCTGAGAGTGATTATCCTGTTGAAATGACTGTAGAAAGCCGAAGGAAGTCATCTATAGGAGACAGGTGTCTTAGTTGTGGCAAGAAGTAACAGCAACAATCCCTGGGGCTCAGGAGAGAAATGCTGTTCATAAGACATCACGGAAGCTATATAACTAGATGGGGCCCCACTCTTCAGCATGGAAATGTCAGAAATGTGAGACTCGATAGGAAAAGGGAAATCAAGTGGTTTTGAGTATGTTAGGAAGGAAAGGAGTGGCACTTCAAGGAAAACCTACTCACTAGGGCTGCCATCCCGTGAAGATTTTGCAGCTGTTTTAGAAGCCAGAGCTGTCACAAATGCCACTCCCTGAGAAAGGAGATAGTACGCAGATATGTTTCTTTCTCCAAAATTGGAAGTGAGAGATTAATTTTTTGATGGGTGATTTCTCATGGTTGAGGTTAAGCCCACAGTTCCTCTACTTCAGAAGATTGGAAGTGACTGCCGTCATACTCCATAGAGAAACCCAACCATTTGTCATCCCTCTCATTGCTATCACCTTCGGCCAAATCATAATTTCATCCCTAGATTATTGCAACAGCTTCCTGAATGACCTTTGTGCTTCTGTACGTGGACCTACATAGTCTCTTCTCAACATGGCGTCCAGGATGATCTTGTTCAAGTCAACACTCTACTCTAAACCCTCTAATGGCTTCTCAGCTCCTCAGAGTGAACGCTAATAAGGTTCCACACAATTTGTCCCTCTCTGTCTCTCTGATCTCTTCCCTGGGCACTGTCTGCCTTACTCACTGTACACCAGCCACACAGACCTTGCTGTTTATTAAGCTCTCTGGGAACATTCCCACCTATCATCTTTGCATTTGTTATCCCCTCTACCCTACAGTGATTGATTGCTCCCTAGATATCCTCCTGACTTGCTCTTCAACATCCTCTAGGTTTTTTTTGAAATTACCTTCACTGTCTACCCTAGCTAAAATTCTAATCCCCTCCCAACATGTCATGGCCTCCTCTTTTACTTATTTTTTCCTCCTTATCATGTCACTAATATGTTACAAATTTAATTACTGTCCCATGCAAAGAATGCCTTCACCAATGGAATACAATTTTGCTCCATGAGGGCAAGTACTTCCATTATTCATTCATGGCTAGCGTGCCTCCTGGAACACAGTAGTTATTCCACAACCACTTGTGATATGAATAAATGAATCTTGATGAAATGAAAACCCAGATTATTTCCATCTACTCACTTTTAATATAATCTTTGGCCTCACCTGGTGAAGTGATCTGGGAGCCTAATTTCCCTGTGATAGCTGCATTATGATGTAGGGATTGGTTTGCTTTCTAAGATGCATAATTTTTAGCTAGAACTCTTCTAATCTTGTACATTCTAGGAATTCTTTGGATTTTTTATAAAGTGAGGACCATGAAGGCAAATTCTAATTCTGAGTTTTCGAAGGCACCATATCCATTCCAGAAGTGCTGCTCAGGGAACACAATCCTATGTCTTGACTGAGATTGAGAGGATAAGAATTTGGGGAAGATGAATTTTGACTTTTTTTTTTTTTTAAGTAGGCTCCAAGCCCAGAATGAAACCAAGAGTCAAACACTTAGCCAACTGAGCTATCCAGGCATCCCAGAAAAAAGATTTAATTTTTAAGTAATCTCTATACCCAACATGGGGCTTGAATTTAAAGCCCCAAGATCAAGAGTTACATGCTCTACCAACTGAGCCAGCCAGGGGCCCCATGACTTTAATCCTTTTGAACTTGAACTTACTTGGACATAACTCACAAGAGCATCCAAAATTTTTTTGAATTTTATTGTAATTTCTTCCTAGAATCTGGTCATGGGAAGGGGTCTATATTCAGATGTGAAGCATCTTATTGTTAATATATTATAATGGGAGTATCTTTATGTTTTCAAATTGTTGAAACTCTGATGGGCTATATACATGTTGCGGCCCTGAAAATACACTGCTCAGATCTCCTTCTGCAGGGAGCATACCACCGTCATGTTCACATAGAGGCCATCCTTGCTGCTAAAGGCTCCTAGCCGTGACTGAGGATGGCTAAGGTCCTGGGGCAGCTGTTTTTTAATGAGGTATAGAATTCTTCCGACAAGCAACTCTGGTTCAAGGATTCCCTATCAGTCAGGTTTAACCTTCCTAGGAACTGCATTGCAGTCTAAGTTTCCTCCTATCCAGGTGTGGGGAAAATCCTTTCCTTCTCTTATTGCACAGGTGTCAGACCAGTGCTGTGGTTTGGATGCTTTCCTCACCTTCTCTCCCCGTAGATCTCTTACATGTTTGGTCTTTTATTGGAATCTGCTTCTCGGTGAACCTGAATAACTCATACATGCAGTTGACCCTTGAATAACATAGGCTTGAACTGTGCAGGTCTGCTAAAATGTAATTTTTTAAAATAAACACAGTACTACTGTAAAAGTAGTTTTTTGCCTTATGATTTTCTTAACATTTTCTTTTCTCTAGCTTACTTTATTGTAAGAACACTGTAAAAAAAAACACATATGATATACAAAATATATGTTAACTGACTGTTTATGTTATTGGTAAGGCTTCCAGCCAAGAGTAAGCTATTACATTTGAGTTTCTGGGGAGTCATAAATTATACATGGATTTTTGATTGTGTAGGGGGTCGGCACCCTGAACCCCTGCATTGTTCAAGGGTCAACGGTAACTGGACAACTTGGCGAGACATCATTTGGGCTAGGAAATAAAATAGGAAATTGATTTTCAGCCTCGGGCACAGTGTTGCCTCTAGGTTAATTTATTTAATGTGTTCATCTGGCCTATTTCAGAGCATTCTGTAGGCAGAGGCAACATTACTTACCTGGAGTATTTCAGGAGGAGCCACAGAGGAGCATGGCTAGTGTTGTAGGAATAGCCTTATGAAAGTGAGAACTGAATGATCCTGACAGTCTGCTGATGTGTTTCCCACAAGGGGATAGCCACAGCTTGGTTGAGTACAGGCTAAATGGTCTCTTAATCCCTGTGGATTAAGAGAACAAAAGTCTACGAAATGTTCTTCCATGCCAGTGTTTATAGAAGGAGCTTCACGAATGTAATACTCCTGTCAATTCTCTGACAACCCCTCTCCAACATCCCACAGGGAAAGAGGAATGACTTCTCATCAGAGTTAAGAAGAATTTCAAAATGCTTATCTCAGCTCCTTCCTACCTCATTTTAACCCAGGATCCACAGAGAGCATGCGTTCTATTCGCTTCTCCATGCCATACGTTTTACAGAGGCAATCTCCTGCATGAGGAACCCAGTTGATTCAATGCTACTCAGTGTATGACTGTGATTCCATATTAGGATGCCTGGTGTTGGCAAGACACACCTCCAATTCTCATCTTTGTCCATTTAGCAGGTGATATTTTGATCACCATCTATCTTCTCCTTTTTTTTTTTCTCACAACTGGTTCTAGACTCTCATGGGGAGATGGTACTATTATTCCCTTTTTACATAAGAGGAAACTGAGATATGGTGAACCAACCAACTTTCTGAAGATCATACAGCCAACAAGTGGCGGAATTAGAATTCAAGAAGAAATTAAGTTCTTAGCTTCCAAGTTTTTTAATGTAGTCATTTCTTATTCTAGTGCTATTTTCATAAGGCACGCTTTCAACCCACAAATTAGAAACATCTATTAGTGAATATGTTGGTAGTGTTCATAAGGATTGGTTCTGTAGTTTTGCACTCATTTATGTTGGATTACTTTTAAACTTTTAAACTGTCACATTTGAAATCTCTCACTAAATTGTCTTTTTAAAAAAATTTTAAAGAAATTTTTGTATTGATTCATGTGCTCTCTATACCCCACGTGGGGCTCGAACTCATGGCCCCCAGATCAAGAGCCCCATGCTCTTCTGACTGAGCCAGCTAGGCACCCCTCACTGAATGTCTTGACAAACACTTCAAAGGATTTGAAGGAAAACAACTTCTAAGTATCATATTCTCTCATGTGACCTCTAGCACATGACAAGGAATAGTCCAAAATTGTGTTTGTCCCAGTATTTTCATCTTTGTGTTGGGGAATGGGGAAGGTTTGAATCTAGATATTTCAAATGGTTTGAACATAATAGTCAAGGAAGCAGAATTAACATGATTAAGTACATATCCTAAAAATCAGGTAAAATTTATCAAACTTATAAATCTTCTCCATACCTTCTAGGAAGGGAATTCATTCCCTGAGCAAAAATTTACTGAGCATCATGTTTCTAGACACTAGTGACCCTCAGATGAATGAAACTCTGACCCTGTCTTTTGACACCTTATAACCCCCCCTTTTTATAAAGATTTTATTTGTTTATTTGAGAGAGAGAGAGAGAGAGAGAAATGTGTGCACATGCAGTCACACAAGCTGGGGTAGGGGCAGAGGGAGAGGCAGACTCCCCACCAAGCAAGGTGCCAATGTGGGACTTGATCCCAGCACCCTGGGATCATGACCTGAGCCAAAGGCAGACACTTAACTAACTGATCCACCCAGGCTCCCTAACCCACTTTTTCTATGCATAAATTGCGAATTTCAAACATTTTCTAATTAATAAAGTTTTCATGATGGTGTCATTAGCTATTGGTCCTATTTTGTCTGGATTGTATTATTTTGCATAAAGCATAGTTGGTTTATGCAATGATTTGAATATTTTGTTTAAACCTATTTTAAAAAATGAGTAGAAAGCAGAAAAATAAAATGCTAATACTTATGAGTATTTGAGTAAGAAAAGATGGAAATTATTAGGCATGCTAAAAGCATCAAATATGTGACCAATTTTTATTGGACTTGGACTGGTTGACTATTTAATTATAAATGCAAGAAACAAATTTGTTCAAAATGCAGAGATGTAGCAACAGAAAAAAGAGATCCATGAAATTGTGAATTGGAAATCAGCATCAAGCAATGTCTCAGGAATCCAAAGGCAAAGAGAGGCTTTAGTTCCACAGGTGTTTTAAGAAGGATGCATACAGTTTGTCACTTGATTCCTCTTAAAGGGAAAAAGGAGACTGATGCTTACCTTTCTCTTGAGAAAGTCAGCATACAATCTCATGTTTGATTTCCTACAAAATCCCTTGAAACAGCACCCTTAGCAAGCCCTTCCCAACATTAAAATATATTTCTTCTGACTACCAAATGTCCTTTCCAATAAGCAGAGAGAGCTAGAATATGAAGACCTTACTTTAGGAAATCCATTTTTGTGTATATTTGGTATTTAATCTATGCATGGAATACTCAGTAGAACATTTTCAGTTGCATATGACAGAAAAACACAACTCGAAACACTGTGGCAGTCACTTCGAGTCAGTGGACTCTTAGGGTGGAGTCAAGAACAACTTTTCCTTTTTCACATTGCCCATCCTGAGGAGGTAGTCCTTCCTTTAAGAGAAATCCAGATCAGGACACTCTTAGATACTAAAAGTCTTCGCGTGGCGTCTAGTCATATGAACAGTCCTACTTTGCTAATCAAAATGTTCAGTCATTTAAACGTAAAAGTCGAAATGCCAAATTCCATTTGAAGTTAAATTTCTCCCCTTGACAAGGTGCTAGCAGTGAGAGAAGGGGCTTAGTTAGCCCCATCTCTTTCCCTCACTGTTGCTTCTACTCCTCTGACCCCACTTGCCCATGGGCTGCCTCTGGATCTTCCAATATTAAAACAGTGGGGGAGGAATAAGAACTAAAGGGTAGGAAATGTCTTACCTGACCAGCACCAAGATACTTTGGCATCGGTTTCCTCTGGCTGTGGCAAATGTTTAAAGCTGTCTCTTTCTGGTTGATGTTCAAAGCTGACTATTCTTCTCGTGGGTGGTTTCATGGGTACTTTGGAGGCTCCCACATTGAACGGCCTGTACCCTGGGTGAAACATTTACCTCCAGCTGGTCACTTATATTCCCCCGCCCCCACAGCAGTGGGAATCAGGTGAACCTACCTTTTGCTGAGGTCATTTCATCTTTTTGAGTAGAACTCTTTTTTTTAAAGATTTTATTTATTTGTCAGAGAGAGAGAGAGAGATACAGAGCGCAAGCACAGGCAGACAGAGTGGCGGGCTAGAGGCAGAGGGAGAAGCAGGCTCCCTGCCGAGCAAGGAGCCCGATGTGGGACTCAATCCCAGGACGCTGGGATCACGACCTGAGCCGAAGGCAGCCGCTTAACCAACTGAGCCACCCAGGCGTCCCTTGAGTAGAACTCATGAGGGAAATTTGAAATGGCTCCAGGTTGACTCTCTTCTGCAGAGTCTACATCTAATCCATGAGAAACACTCACTATCTTTGTGTCTGCTTTCAGCCTAAATGCAACCAGCACTAAGGGCAAGTTGGTTTCTTTCTCCTTCTCTGTACTGTAGGTCAATAACCATGGCTTCTTGTTTTGTCTATTGAAGTTTATTCATTGAAACTTCTTCTCCACTTCACTCACTGTACCATTAACTGTCATTTTTAGTACCTGTCCAAATATGGCCACTCCAGGATCATGAGCCTGATTTCCCATCCCTTCTTCCAAAAAAGGTTCAAACTGTAACCTTTTCAAGATTATACACTTATAAAATAATAATTATTATTTTTATATATTATTACATATAAACAAGTTTCTATAACTATCATTCTTTCATGCCTATGAAGGTCTAAAACAAGCTAGAAAGCCTGACACAGAGCTTTCTGCCCAATGAACAAATACACTAAGTCAAGGAAGAGAATATGAAACAAGTTCCACTCGTAGCTCTTAAACAAATATCCGAGGGAGGTGATGATGAATAGGACAACTTTCCTTGCTACTTCCAATACCCTGATAATAGCCCAGCCATGTCACTACCCAGACAGTTTTGCCCCAGTGCCCATTTCTGGGAAACCATCTTCATCATAGTAATGGAGATTCCCTCTTCAACAAAACTTTAGTGGTTCATGGGTTCCTCCATCCTGCTGGATCCTCTTCCTCTACTGGGAGGGATCCAAATGATAGATGTGCCTGGGAAGCTCGTCCCCTTGAGCCTGAGATAGGACCCACATATTTAGTTGTGCTGTACCTGATGTGAAGCATGACACTATGCATTTATAGTGAGGAATCAGTGCCCTATACTGAAAGTGAAAGTTTCAAACTTTGGGCAGAAGTCAAAGGTGGGGAATGATGACAGGTCAAGGTGAGGCTTGGCCTCATTATCTTTGTCTCTCTATAAGCCCTTTGCAGGGTTTTCTCACATATGAAATTACTTGACACAATCTTTGAAAGGTCTCACTTAGGGTCATGGGCATGGCCACAGATGTTGGGAGTTAGACAACTTGGATTTTAATCCTCATTCTTCCACTAACTCAGTGTGTGGCCTTGGACAAGCTACCTGAGCTAACTCAGGGGATGAGGGGCAGACGTGCTCACTTTCACTCCTTAAAGCATCTAAAAGTCTTGCCATTTGTAATGACATGGATGGAGCTAGAGAGTATTATGCTAAGTGAAATCAGTCAGTCAGAAAAAGACAAACACTATATGATTTCACTCACATGTGGAATTTGAGAAACAAAACTAATGAGCAAAGGGGAAAAGAGAGAGAGAGATATAAGGCAGGAAACAGACTCTTAACGATAGAGAATATACTGGTGGTTACCAGAAGGGGAAGGGGGAGGGACGGGTCAACTAGGTGATGGGGATTGAGGAGTGTGCTTAGGACAAGCATTGGGTGATGCACAGAAGTGTTGAATCCTATAGTGTACCTGAAACTAATTCAACACTGTATGCTCACTATACCAGAATTAAAATGAAATTTATTTTTTCATATATTTATTGTTAAGGTTTTATTTACTTATTTGACAAAAAGAGACATAGCGAGAGAGGCAACACAAGCAGGGGGAGTGGGAGAGGGAGAAGCAGGCTTCCTGCTGATCGGGGAGCCCATGTGGGACTTGATCCCACGACTGGGATCATGACCTGAGCTGAAGACAGACGCTTAACGACTAAGCCACCCGGGCGCCCCAAAATAAAATAAATTTACAAAAAGAAAAAAGAGAGAGAGCTGAATCTGACCTGGTCTACATCTCCTCCAGGCTATATCTTCTACGGGATCTCAGACAAGGACACGGGCAAGCAGCCCCCTGTTTTGAAAGGGAAGGAGAGCAGACATTGCAGGTTTCAAGTAGGAATTTCGCAAGACCCAGGTACAGCCATGTAGCTTGGGCACCCAAGTGATGAGAACTTAGTTTTGGAATGGGAAGAATCCCTAAAATCTTCAACTGCAGTGTGTAGGGGATCTTTATCCACTATCACACCATTGATCTGCTAGCTACCCCCCTCCAGTTTGTTTCTAACACACGTCTTGCTCTTACCAATTTAGGCAGCACCCTTGGACTGGCACGGATCCAGCCCTGTTGCAACAGCCTGTGCAAGCTGCCTGAGTAACTGAGGCCCAGTCCCCCGCTTCCTGAAATAAGTCAACTGACAGTCACCTGAAACAGGGAGTCGTGGCTAAAATTCTGGAGCTGGATAATGCTACTCACTGGAAAGGAGGGATTTATTTCCTTATCTATTTTTTTAAAGATTTTATTTATTTTGTTGACAGAGAGAGAGAGAGAGAGGGAGCAAGTGAGCACAAGCAAGGGGAGAGGCAGAGGGAGAGGAAGCAGCAACTCCCGGCTGATCAGGGAGCCTGACGCGGGGCTTGACCAAAGGCAGACGCTTAACCAAGTGAGCCACCCAAGTACTCCTTATTTCCTTATCTAAAAATCAACCCCTCTAATATGTCTCCCAAGATACCTGGTTCAGAAATAAATAGTAAAGCCCCTGAGAAAGCTAAGGAGAGACTATTCCATGTTTCTGTTGTACCCTCCCATGACTGCTTAGCTCTGCCCAGCCCCAGGCATCACGCGCAGACACGACACCCGCTCTGTCTATGCATCTCTTTCCCTGTCCAGTAGTGACAGGTACTTTTCCAGAAGTCCCCGGGCAAGTCTGGGCTTTCTGTGCTGCTGACCAGATGCGAATAAGGTGACCTTTTCATTCCTACACCATTCACTCGCAGAGAGATAAGGAAGCACGAGGCGGGGTGACAGAGGGTGAATTACAAGGGCAGACATGGGGTTCTGTTAGAAAGAGGAAGAAAGAAAACCGTGTCGAGTAAACAAATAGCAGTGTCTACTTCTCAGCTGAGAACAGCAGGCTCCTCTGTGCTAGCGGCCCAACAATTTTCCGCTGCCTGACTTACTCAGGCCCACATACGGATGGTCAGATTTTGCTGGAAGAAAGGTGATTTTTGCGCCTTACTGGGACTACTTTTTTTTTTTTTTTTTTGGTCTCTTTCATCTAGATTCATTTCCTCTTTTATTGCTTTTTTGACAATAAACCTGAGCTCCCTTTACTTTCCCGCAGAGAAGACTTCCATTCTGCCATCCCACCACACATTAGGCCACATAGGATTACAATGTAGTTACGTGACTGATCCGTAAATAAAACTCTACCAACTTCCCAAATGAATCAGTTAGAAAGTTATAATGGCATTTCCAAAACATATCCATAAAACTCCAGGAATATTCCACCAGAAAAGAGGATCCTGTGGTTAAGTATGTTTGGGCAATGTTGCATATGCTTTCTTTCCTTCTCTTACAGATTGTAGATTCAGAAGCTCTGACAAGTCCCACAGTTAAACAAATTAACTCAGAATGAGTTCTGAAATCCAATTAAAATTAAATTTATTTTCATTATGTATCCTAGAACTAGTGCCTAGAACAATTGTTACCACGGCACAGGTGCTCAAGAAGTTGCTGATGAAATAAAATTTTAAGAGGCAAGAATGTGACAAATACCTTTACATAAAGCACTGGGACGCAAAGAGAATAATAATAATACAGTCTTGCTATCAAGAAGTTTAGAAGTCAGGGGCTCCTGGGTGGCTCAGTGGGTTAAGCCTCTCCTTCAGCTCGGGTCACGATCTTGGGGTCTTGGGATCGAGTCCCACATCGGGCTCTCTGCCTGGTTTCCCCTCTCTCTCTGCCTGCCTCTCTGCCTACTTGTGATCTCTCTCTCTCTCTCTCTGTGTCAGGTGAATAAATAAAATCTTAAAAAAAAAAAAAAAAAGAAGTTTAGAAGTCAGTGATGATAGCTACTGTCGACAGAGTCCTAACCATGGCACGGGCACTATTCGTACAGCATGGCTGGACTTGGACGCTATTTAACACTTACAGCAGCCCAGTGAGCTAGGTGTTGTGATCCCCAGTTTACAGAAAGAGGTTAAGTCAGTTGTCCAAGTCCGTAGAGTAAGCCACAGGATTCAGATTTAGGTTCTTCCAGATTCCAAGCCTGTGCTTTTTGTTTTGTTTTGTTTGTGTTTGTGTTTTTTAACTATACATTGTATCATTTGGGATCTATCCTGGAGAATAAATAGTTTCCAGAGGAAGGACTTTCTTTTCCCTTTTTCTTTTTTTTTTTTTTTTTTAAGGAAGGATTAGTTATGTAGATGAATGGAAGGGTGAACAAGTCAAAGAAGGAATGGGAAGCAACCCAGAGATTTGGCAAAATCAGAAGGCTCCTCCCCTTGCTGCTTGGGTGACGCTGGGAAAAGACAGTGTTACCAGAGCCCCGAAACCTGAGGTTTCAGGCAGAAGAAGCTAGAAGCATCTTGGGAACTGCCCGAGGGAGAGCTGGGGCCAGGTTGGGAGAGACTGCCCAGTGGGACCCCGCCAGATTCCACAGAGAGAAAGCAGAGTGAGAAATACGCTGGCTTCTCCCTTCCCCTGACTGCGAGCTTTGAAGGTGTATTCCATGGCCTTGACGATCAAAAGCCAACACACACAAGAGAGCTCCTGAGAGGCAATGTAAGAGCAGAGCACCAAAGGGTGAGGTGAGGCTCGAGCTGGAGACCAGAGCAAGCGTGCTAGCTCTTTGCCTGAGACAAAAGGACCAGGAAATGGCACAGTACTCAAATCGGAGAGCTAGCAAGAACAGCAAAGACACTAAGTGAATTCAGAAGAAAGGGAGATTTGCGGTGACTGCAGTAGTGAGGGAGAGATTTCATGCTCCAGAGAGAACTGCTGTAGGTGAAGGAAAGGGAGGGAGTATTCCTGATAGAAGAAACACCCAAGTATTCTCCTGCAGGTAAAGAATATTACTGGCTGTTTTTAAAAGTCTTTCTACTGAGGGGGTGCCTGGGTGCCTCAGCTGTTAAGCATCTGCCTTTGGCTCAGGTCATGATCTCAGGGTCCCCAGATCGGGCCCCACATTGGGCTCCCCTGCTTCTCCCTCTCCCACTCCCCCTGCTGTGTTCCCTCTCTTGCTGTGTCTCTGTCAAATAAATAAATAAAATCTTTTTTAAAAAGTCTTTCTACTTAGTAGATAAGATCGAGTATCTATGATATATGTACACAGTATAAAGAATAAAGAAAAGCAAACACATATACAGTATCCAAGCACAGGAAGTAAAACATCATTATCTGTGATTTTAAAACGTTTTGTTATGGTTAAATAATGTGTATATACACACACACAATATTTATATACAAATGTGTGTGTATGTAATAAAATATACCATGGGTCGCCTGGGTGGCTCAGTCGGTTAAGCATCCGACTTCTCCTTTCAGCTCAGGTCATGATCTCAGGGTTGTGAGATTGAGGCCTGGGGGGCTCTGCATTCAGCGGAGTGTCTACTAGAGATTTTCTCTCTCTTCCTCTCCCTTTGCCCCTCCCCCCACTCTCTCTCTCTCTCTCCCTCCCTCTCAAATAAATATTTAAAAAATATATACCATTTTTTTGTTTTGTTTATTTTTTTGGAATCTCTACACCAAAAGTGGGGCTCGAACTCATGCCCCCAATATCAAAAGTCACAAGCTCTTCTGACTGAGCCAGCCAGGCACTGCCATTATACCCATTTTTAAGTGTATAATTCATTAGTTAGAGATAATAGTTACATTTACAATGCTGTGCAACCATCACCATCATTGGTTTCTGATACTTTTTCATCACCACAAAGAAACTCTGTTATCCTTAAGCAATAGGTCTCCCTCCTCCCCTCTCCAAATGCCCTGGTAATCAATTTGCTTTAAAATACATTAAAAAGGGGCGCTTGAGTGGCTCAGTGGGTTAAAGCCTTTGCCTTCGGCTCAGGTCATGATCCCAAGGTCCTGGCATCGAGCCCCGCATCGGCCTCTCTGCTGCACGGGGAGCCTGCTTCCTCCTCTCTCTCTGCCTGCCTCTCTGCCTACTTGTGATCTCTGTCTGTCAAATAAATAAATAAAATCTTAACAAATAAAATAAAATACATTAAAAAAATAAGGCGGATTAATGGATGATCAGCACAATGTTAATAGATAGACATGCAGCAATAAAATGTTCCCAGAAGGATGGACATTTATAATATAATGGTGAAATCTAAGTGGTGGATATACAGATGTCCTGTAAATGTTTTTTAACTTTATTCTATGTTTGAAATTTTTCTCAGTGAAATTTGTGCGGGGAATGCTATGCTCAAGACCTAACCATAGAGATTTTGATTTAATTGGTTGTGTTTGGGCCTGCAAATCAGAATTTTTTAAAAGCTCTCTGGGTGATTCCAATATGTGGCCAAGATTGAGGATTGAAGTATGCCACGGAGGGCACTGGGTGTCTCAGTGGGTTAAACATCTGCTTTGGGCTCAGGTCATGATCTCAGGGTCCTGGGATCAAGCCCTGCATCCGGCTCCCTGCTCAGTGGAGAGCCTGCTTCTCCCTTTCCCTCTGCCCCTCCCCCTCATGCCCTCTCTCTCTCTTTCTCAGTAAATAAATAAATAAAATCTTTTTTAAATTTTTAAAAAATAAAGTATGCCATGGGATGAGAGCAAGAGTGAGCACAACAGCAAATGGGGTAAGCAAAAAAGGTACAAAGGGAAGGACAGCCTCCAGGCTGGGCTCGTATCTGTTTTCTTTGGCTGGCTGGGCAGATGGTCTAGCTCCCTGTAAAAGGAGCCAAAAAGCTGCTACCCAGCGGGTCACGGAGAACATGGAATTTATCAGGGTGCTCTGAAGTTCTAAATGGGAGTCGGAAGTTTATACTTAACTTAGCATTTAATTTGGCATGATTCATCCTTTGCATTTGCTTTTAAAACGGGTGTCCATTCTTTCAGAGTAATTTTTATCATGTTAGCTCCCTTTAACCTTGAAAATGGCTTAAGATCCATTTTTGACACGTATACTCATACATTTTCATGTTTTTCTAACTCATCTTGACACCCTTTTTATGGAGATAAAGAGATGGGCTTGTTGGAGCAGAAAAGAAAATGTTGTACCCTGGGTGACCATGGGCTCCTGGGTCAGCTGCACGGGAACAAGAGAAAGCTAAGCCTTGGTAAGACGGGGGCCAGCAGTCAAGTTTAGTGGTCAGGCTTGGAAATTTGACAATTCCAAAGCAGCATCTGTAACCCAACAAACCAGTAAAAATGGCAACTGATGCTCCCAGAGAAATGACATCTATCCTGCCCATTTAGGATATGTCCTCTGCAGCAGGGGCAGATAGCCTCTGTAAGCCTTCTTCTGCTCTCTGCTATTTTACTTTATTTTATTTATTATTTATTATTTATTTGACACAGAGAAAGAGAGATCACAAGCAGGCAGAGAGGAAAGCAGAGAGAGGGGAGGAAGCAGGCTCCCCGCTGAGCAGAGAGCCTGATGCGGGGCTCTATCCCAGGACCCTGAGATCATCACCTGAGCCGAAGGCAGAGGCTTTAACCCACTGAGCCACCCAGGAACCCCATGCCCTCCACTATTTTAAAATCATACTCTGGGGGTTACAGTGGTGTGTAAGGTTGTTTGTCCCTGCAGCAAATGATCCCTATTCATTTAACATTTGATCCCTTGTCAGGGAACCCTTGCCTGGCTTAGTCCCAGTGCCAGCTGGAGGCAGAACAGGGCCCAAAGGTAGAGGCAGAGTGGCACACGAGGAAGAGGACCAAAGGTCGGCCCCAGAGCAGCTGTATCACAGGTGTGATCTAAGGGGAAACTGCCGGGCTACAAGCAGGAAGCAAACAGAAGTTCAGGAGTCAGAGGAATGCTGGAGCCCGTCAGGAAAGGGGAACATAAGACAGGAAGGGAAACGAGCATGGGCTGTCAATGAAGCTCATTCTTTTTTTTTTTTTTTTTTAAGATTTTATTTATTTATTTGACAAAGAGAAAGAGAGAGCACAAGTAGGGGGAGCAGACAGCAGAAGGTGAGAAAGAAGCAGCCTCCCCCTGTGCAATGAGCCAAAGGCAGGACTGCAGGGGCTCGATCCCAGAACCCTGGGACCATGACCCAAGCCGAAGACAGACACTTGAGCACACCAGTGGAGCTCATTCTTGTTCGGGGTTCACCCTGTGGTGCTGGGGTAAGCAGGCAGGAGTTAGGAAGTACAGGGTGGATAATATTTTAAAGAAAGAAAGAAAGAAGGAAAGAAAGAAAGAAAGAAAGAAAGAAAGAAAGAAAGAAAGAAAGAAAGAAAGAAAGGAGGCTTCAAACTGTATTATGACACAGCCAACTGAATGAGCCTTATTTTGATGACCCTGAGCCATCAGGAAGAGGTTCAAGGTGGTATTTCCCATTTTAAAAGTAAGGGAAGTATCTAGAACGTTTTAGAAAAGTCTGCAAATAGTATGGTTTAAAAAATAGGAAGAGGTCCTCTTACCCTTGAAAGGATAGCCTTCAGGCTTCCAGGAAAATTCACATATGTGTAATCCCACATTGTCCCCGTAAATCTAGGTAGCTGTAGCAGCAACTCAGAGAAGTGAAGTCTTAATCTTTATATTTGGATGTCTCCTTTCTCCCAACTAGGGCAACAGCTATTTTTTTTTCTCCCTTGCTTTTTAGTTGTAAGGTATATTAATATTCTTACAGAGCTTTGACCTAGTTTAGAAGTTTTGGAAACTTAACTTTTTTTTTTTTTTTTTCAAGATTTACTTATTTATTTTGAGAGAGTGAGCAGGGGGAGACACAACCCATGAGATCACCACCTGAGCCGAAACCAAGAGCCAGACGCTTAAACAACGGAGCCACGCAGGCACCCCAAATTTTGGAAACTGTCAAGGTAGGACCATAATGGGCTGGCATAAACCACGTGTTTATTTGCTATGTCCAGGGGGCTGCGACAGCATAATAGGTCCTCCTGTGTACTATCATTGAGGTGTAGGAGGGAGGAGGGATGGGGATGGGGGGTAGGAAGATAGAGCCCCGAGGCCATCGGGAGTAGGAAAGGAGTGTTCCAAAGGAAAGAGGATGCTGTTTTCAGAAGTAGAGTGTGGGAAAGAATGCATGGCAGATATCTACCGCAATCCATCAAGTTTACACAGGTGAGAGGGAAATAGCAGAGTCCTGGAGCCTTGCTTGTCTATCTCTAAATGTTTTTTTTTTATTCCTACTCAAGGGTCTCCTTTGCTTGGGGAAAACATTTTTGGTTGCTGCCAAACTCCTGATATTCCACTGCGTCTGTCCTCTCTCCTACCCTGCTTTTACCCCCAGCCTGGAGTCTGCTTGGGTGGAAATGCAGTATTTAATGGGCCCAGAGTTAATCATCTGCAGGTTTCCCCTGATAAGTCACAGTATGTTTGCCGCTCTCCTTCCAAGAGTCAACAGCAGCTGTGGGGATGTGCTGAGAGTGGCCTATGGCATTTGGAGCACTGGCCCAGATGGGAGGTAGTATGCTGGCGAGCCTATCCCCACACCACCATCTGGAATGCCTCTGCTGCCCTGAAGGCACTTGTCTGCATCTCCCATGGACACAGCTTAGAGATGCCAAAAATCGAGCCAAGTTCACTGGATGCACAAATGGCCTGACGTCAGTGGAATTTGCTCATAATTTAGGCCTCATGTGTGATGTACTGTCTGAACTCAAAGATCTGTCAAAATAATCAGGGCGGAAGAGGAGAAGGAAGAAGAAAAAGTGGAGGAAAAGGAGGAGAAAGAAGAGAAGTGGAAGACAAAGTAGATGAGAAGAAGAGGAGGAAATTAGGACATTGCCAGGGGCTGGGGCAGGACAGGTTCAGCTTTGCACTCCTGGGGCCAACAGTCCCTAAAGTTTGTTGAATGCATCAGTGCCAAATAAAACATGGCCTTTTAAAGCACTGAATTACGTGAGTGCAGAGCTGTTAAAATCAGTGCAGCAAAATTCCAGCTGGGTTTGGCGAATGCCACAAAGTACAAAATGATGATCACTTGTTCTGCCAAGACCCAAGGTTCCCCAGACGTGGTGGCCTGCGCAGGGTTATTTAGATATACGTCCAGATCACCATTCTTTAAAACAAGGAATTTGCTATTAAGAAATAGACATCTATTGCTTTGCTTGCCCTGGGTCCAGAGGTGGGTTTGTTGTGAAGCTAACAAAGTTTAAGCTTCTGAGCTCTTTACTTGCATGGGTCCCTGTAAGTGGCGGGAAATTCCAGGAGTGATGGAGTGTTCTGGATAGGGAGAGGAAGCCACCTGACCAGAAGCATTTTTATATATAGTCATTTCTGATAAATTGCCTCAGAAGAAAAGAACCCAAATCTCCAAGATTCCAGAATGATTTGATATTTATCTATCTGTGTTCAAAGGGCCAGGCAAGCATAGGGTCTCTCTACTACTCTGCCACCTTAACTCTCCTCCCTGTAATTGGCTGTGGTTTTCTCAATCTAAATAAAATTCTGTTTCAGATATATTTTTTAATTTTTAATTTTGTATTATTTTTATTAAAGAGGCCCCAAAAATATAAAGCTTCAGTTTCCACAAAATCTGAAACTGTCTCTATCTGCCTCGACTGGTTTCCTTCTGGTAAGCAAGACCCTGCCTTGCCTCTGTGGAAAAGCCCTTCTACTCACTTAGGGGTAGGCCCATGATCTAGGCCTCGCCACACAGAGAGACAGAGATTGGTTGAAGAGTAAGCATGTGATACAATTTAGGCCAATGATAATCAGGGCTAGAATTTTTGCAGGATCTTACTCTTTTGGGGGGTGGGGGTGGGACAAGGGAGAGAGAGAGAATGTCAAGCAGGCCCTACACCCAGTACTAAGCCAAATGTGGGGCTCAGTCTCACAACCCTGAGATCATGACCTGAGCCGAAATCAAAAGTCAGATGCTTAACTCACCGAGCCACCCAGGCACCCCTTTCTACCATGGCTGTTCAGTTGTGAAAATGCAAGTCTGACATTGCCAACAGTCATTTTGCTTCTATTAGAAGAACCTGCCTGCCTGAGAATAAAATTAGCAGAAAAGAAAGCAGAGCTGAGATAAAAAGAAGGTAAGTCCTGATAATGTCCCTTTGTGCTTCTGAAACCAGCTTACATTGGAGCTGATGTACAGAGAACCCTGGCCTTTCAGAAAGATGAGTCAAGAAAGCCCCTTTTTCTTCAAAATTTAAAGATATTATTTATTTATTTTGTCAGAGAGAGTGAGAGTGAGAGAGAGAGAGAGAGAGCACAAGCAGGAGGAGCGACAGAGGGAGAGGGAGAAGCAGGCTCCCCACTGGGGAGGGAGCCTGATGCGGGACTCGATCCCAGGACCCTGAGATTCTGACCTGAGCCAAAGGCAGATGTTTAACCAACCGAGCCACCCAGGCACCCCAAGAAAGTCCTCTTTTTCACTTAAGCTAATTTGAGTTGGGTTTCTATCATTTGAAACCCAATTCAAAAAGTCTTAACTAGTACAGGTCCCATGATGCTGGAAAAGGATGACTGTCACTATTTCGGTTTATAAGGTGGCACTTCAGGGTGTTTGCCTCTTCCTCCCCCAGCTTCACTCAGAAGTAAATGACATACAACATTGTATAACTTGAAGGTGTATAACTTGGTGACTTGATATAATTCTTTTCCTTTTGCCTCTTAATAATTGTAATAATAGGCAATCCTTATTGATTACTTTTATTAAAGGCTTAAATAACCCACTGTAACTTTAAAACAACTTTATGAGATATATATTATTACTATCATACCCTTTTTACTAAAGAGAAAATCAAGGCAGTTAAACACCTTGTCCAATTGGTATGCACTCTGGTTTTAGACCTAGGGGATTCCTAATCATTATACTGTGCCAAAGATTCAGAGGTTATTAACATCATTTTAAGAGATCTCAAACCGGGGCGCCTGGGTGGCTCAGTGGGTTAAGCCGCTGCCTTCGGCTCGGGTCATGATCTCAGGGTCCTGGGATCGAGCCCCACATCGGGCTCTCTGCTCAGCAAGGAGCCTGCTTCCTCCTCTCTCTCTGCCTGCCTCTCTGCCTTCTCTGCCTGCTTGTCATCTCTCTCTCTGTCAAATAAATAAAAATTAAAAAAAAAAAAAAAAAGAGATCTCAAACCAAGACCTCATAAGCTATTGCCAGACTATGGATCAGATGCCCTGAATGAAGCCAGAGGTGAGCAATATGATACACTTTCCTCAGAATCACCTAAGAGCGGCAGGTACCAAGAGCATAATAAAAACTTTATCAATACATGTGTACTGGCCAGTGGGACCCAATAGCATATCATTCTCTTGTTTAGGAAGTTCCTATATGGTCTCTCACACATACTTCTCTTTGTCCTCTTTCCCTTAATTCATCCCTTGATGACCTAGCTCTCTGGTATCCATACTGATGATTTCTAGTTGTAGCTCATCCATCATCCCCAACCCTTCTGATGTGTTGTCATTGATATTGATGGGTTCAATGGGCTCCCGTTCAGTCTTTAAACCATCACCACTATGCCCCCAAACTGAATTACACAATTTTTACAATTCCTTCTTCTTGTGCTCTTCCAGAATTATTTCTAAGAAATAGAAACAGACTAGGAAATAGACTGTCTCTGTGCTCTTTTCCATCTGTGTTTACAGAGTAAAATCCTGCGTCTCACTGTCACCAAACCAAGGATCTTGGACTTGAATCCACAATGACACAGTCCTTTCATTTTTCAGGAAACATTCATTGAGCACCTGCTAGGCATCAGGGATTCAGGGATGTCTATGATAAAGTTCTTTCTGAAGGCTCCCAAACTATTGAAGAGAAGTTGAATAAGACAGAGGTCAAAAGTTCCCATAAATAGAGTGACTTGAAATCACAGTAGAGGAAGGTGCCAAGCCATGGAAAGGACCAGGGAGGCCTGCTGTTGAATTGCAAATGAAGTGGCAGGGAAACTGGTCTTGAAGTGTCTGTAGAAATTAGCAGGCAAAGAAGAGAGATGAGGACTCCAAGGAGATGGAAGCACATGTTCAAGGCTAGAAAAACAATAAAGGACATGACTTGTCAGGAAATAAAAAGAATTTTGGTGCGGCAGGAGAGTGGTGAGAAAGAAGTCTAAAAAAATGAGTAGTCGGGAGGGAGACAAACCATAAGAGACTCTTAATCTCACAAAGCAAACTGAGGGTTGCTGGGGGGTAGGGGAGTAGGGATAGGGTGGCTGTGTGATGGACATTGGGGAGGGTATGTGCTATGGTGAGTGCTGTGAAATGTGTAAGTCTGATGATTCACAGGCCTGTACTCCTGAAACAAATAGTACATTATATGTTAATTAAAAAACACAAATAATTTTTAAAAAGTGGGTAGAGGCTAGCTTTTGACGAGTCCTTGTGTGCTGCATTAAAGAATGTGGGATTCATTCAGTATTCATACATAGGGAGCACTGGAAGTTCTCAGTGACAGAGAGTGACATGATTACATTTGTATTTCTGATAGATTGTATGGACAATAGTGTCACCCCCTTATAGTAAGTAAGCCCTTCCAGTCCTGCTCTTTGGATTTGATGTTCTTTGGATTGATCCAACTTTTAGTCTCTATGATCACTACTGTTTTCAGGTGTTTCTCTTTCCTTCCTCAACATATAATCGGCATACCCTAAGGATCCCCTTTACCCATCAGCCTGGGTTATAGTATTCCCTTAGAGAAGTAATTCTCACCCATGTGTGGTTGTGTGCACTGTGGGAAGGGTATAACATTTTCTTCTGGAGGGCATATTCAAAATACATATGCCTTTGTGATACTTTCCTCTTTTCCTGAAAGTGTGATAGGCCTAAGGTTTGGGAGGATGGGTTGCATTGGTTGGGGAGACCAGCATTTGGAAAAGGTTATTTTTTAAAAAAGATTTATTTACTTATTTTAGAGAGAGAGGGGTCGGGGAGGGACAGAGGGAGAGAGAGAATCCTGAAGCCGACTTCCCACTGAGTGCAGAGCCCTAAGCAGGACTCGATCCCAAGACCCTGAGATGACCTGAGCTGAAACCAAGAGTCAGCTGCTTAACTGATTGAGCAACCCAGGCACCTCTGGAAAAGTTTATCCTTTTAAAGAGTTGGGATCTGGCCACGGGCACTATAATCAAGATAACGTCCCTCTCGATTCCATGATTGTTATTAAAATACAACAAAATCTGCACTACCATTTGAATAATGATACCCTCTATAGATGGTTGAATTGGCCTCCAAAAACGTATGTCCATGTCCTAATATCTAGATCCTGTGAATGCCCCCTTACTTGGAAAAAAGCTCTTTGCAGCTGTAATTAAGTATTTGAGATAAGATCATCCTGTTGGGCTAGTGATGAGAGGCTTTATAGGAGACAGAATAGGGGCACCTGGGTGGTCCATTGGTTGGGCAGCTGCCTTCAGCTCAGGTCATGATTCTGCAGTCCTGGGATCCAGCCCCATGTTGGGACCCCTGCTCAGCAGGGGAGTCTGCTTCTGGTGCGTTCTCTCTCTCTCACTCAGTCAGTCTCTCTCTTTCAAATAAATAAATAACATCTTTAAGAAAGGAGAGAGAGAGAAGAAAAGATGGGGATCAAGAGGAAAGACCATGTGAAATTGGAGGAGGAGACTGGAGTTTTGCAGCCCCAAGGCAAGGTATGTCTGGGGTCACCAGAAGCTGAAAGAGGTGAGGAAGGATTCTCCTCTAGAGCTTCCAGAAGGAGCACAGACTGCCAACATCTTGATTTCAGCCTTCTGGCCTCTAGAAGGTGGAGAAAATAAATTTATTTTTTTAAGCCAGCAGGTTTGTGGTAATTTGTTATGGCATCCTTAGAAAACTTACGCACTCTCCTTCTCATAAGGTATGCTTAACAGTCACTTTTCAGAGAGGAGACAGTTTTCAAAAGTGTTGTATGGTGGTACAATGAAACGGATTTGGGCAAGGTAACTTAATCCACACAAGGATTTTCCACCTGAAAACATGGAAACAGTAACCCTATCCTCACAGAATGTTAGACTATTAAGTGAGATAAAATAAGACTAGCCAGCAAAATAAAACTGGCAAAAAAGGCAGCTTCTCAAAGATTTATCCATTTTAGTGTAGGAGCCGACATATACAGCACAGACACCCTAGTGAGACAAGGCCTCCCAGGAAAGAGCAGGGACGGTGAACGTGCAAAGTCAGGGCCTGTCTCAGAATCTCTTTTGAATGTAACCACTTGACACCCATCTGGCGTCAGCTCCTGTTCTCACCAACTAACCACTGCCCTATCCCCCAACCTTCTCTACTTCCTGTTTACGTAGATGGCTGCTTCCTGGCCGAGGGAACTGAACTGTTTCAGCCAGACTGCCTTTCCCCTGGACCTATGCCAAGAGTACTTTCTTTGCTTAACTCTCATTCTGCTTTCTTCTTGTCTTAGAAGCCATCACATTACTGGGGAGCAAATTGTTGCCCCGAGCAATCCCCAGCTAAGCAGTTGGTTCTCTTCCTGGATTTTGGACTGAATTAGATGGACACGAGAAAAAAAAAAAAAGAAAAAAGCAAAAAAAAAACCCTATTCAAGTATTATGTGGGCATCAAGAAATCTGTCCATCCCTGCTTGCTGCAGGCCCTCCAAGCTATTGGTACTGATGTTTTTTTTTTTTTAAAGATTTTATTTATTTATTTGACAGAGAGAGATCACAAGCAGGCAGAGAGGCAGGCAGAGAGAGAGGGGGAAGCAGGCTCTCCACTGAGCAGAGAGCCCGATGCGGGGCTCGACCCCAGGACCCTGAGATCATGACCCGAGCCGAAGGCAGAGGCTTTAACCCACTGAGCCACCCAGGCGCCCCTGATGTTTTTTATTCAGTTGTTCTGGTCACAATGCCTTCACTCTCAGGCTCAGCCCTAACTTGTTTGTGGGAAGCAGTCCTGACTGAGATGGGCAAGACAGCAGTAGGTTAAATTTGACTAGAAGGCCATGTCAGTTGGTGGTGAAAATTGATTTCTGGTTCTCAATATGAGGCCAATGTCTAAATCATCTGAGAGTGTCTATCAAAATAAATAAATAAGCAAACATTTAGAACTCGAGGGTACCATGGGTACTTTGGAAAAAAGTCCCCAGATGATAATGCTTTTCCTCACAATTCCAGGCTTATCATCCTTAACTCAGCAGATAAGAATGGGGAACTCTGGAGCCTGACTGGATTCCAGTTCTGGCTTTGACATCTTTAAGCGGTGTGATATTATACATGTTACTTTATCTCTCTGTGCTTCAATTTCCTCATCTATAAAACAGTGGTACTAGTACCTACCTTCATTACAGACTTGTGAGGAATGAATGAGTCAGCATATGAAAAGCACTTACACTATAAAAAAGTTAGCTATTATTATCATTACTTTTATTGTATTTATTGACCTGCTGAAGGAAGAGGAAGCTGGCCAGAGGCTGGAATGCCTTAATTAGTGACTTGAAGGTGACACAGGTAGAGGTGATGACAGAGTTCGCAGTATGACAGTGGAAGTGGGTCATGGGAGCTGAAATGGAAAAAAGAACACTACTGGAAAGAGAAATATTGGAGCAGTGAAGCGCATGTTCTCTGGGACTAAAGTGCCTGAGTTTAGTCCTACCTTCACTACTTAATGGGTGACACGACCGTGAGCAATATACTTAATTGCTTCCTCATTTGTAAAATGGAGATGATATAACAATGACCAATCTTACCAGGCTGTCATGGAATCAAATGAGTTAATACATGACCTGCTGATTTCTTAGACTAGTGACTGGCATGTAGCAAGTGTTAGCTTTTATTCTTACCATTTTTACTAGAGATGAGAAGGTCAAGGAACTGAGGGGCCAATTGTGAGCTGAACATTGGCATTATCTGAGGTGACAGAAAGATCTGAGGTAAACAGGAACACTGTGATCCAGGTGTAAAAGTCTCCCGTGAATGAGATGACCAGGAGGCTGATAATAAAGCAGTGAGGAGGAGGAAAGTAATCATAGCCAGATGGCGTTAGCCTCCAATGGCTGAGTCTTTCATGAGAGTGTAGAGGCATGTACGGGGAGCAAAGCAGACCCACCACCATATCCTGGTCCTGAATGGAGGAAATCAAATAAAGCCAAGAGTTAGAAGGAACACTCAGAGAAGGTATTAAGGCTATATAGGGTTCTCTGGTGAGGGAATGACAGTCTAGATGGTGTGGTAGGAATCTAGAAGGTACAGGAAGGATGGAAATGGAGCTACATTTGCTAAACAGCATAGAGCCATGGACAATATATGGTACAGGTCAGCACTATCAACTAGAACCTTAGGCAGTGATGGAAATGTTCCATATCTGTACTGTCCAATATGGTCAACATAAGCCACGTATGGCTATTGAGCCCTTGAAATGAGGCAGTCCAACCAGTGATCCTAAATCATAACTGAGGAATTTTTTTCCTCAGTTAAGATGCAGAACCCCAGACCCCACTTTTATCTACTTAACTAGAATCTCTGGGGCTTGGTCAGAGATCCCCAGGTGACAAATAAACAGCCATATTTAGGAATTGCTACATGATCTAAGGAGGCTGGAGAAAAAAAGGTATCCATTTGGGCATAAATATAGGAAGGGCTATCACAGAAGTTTAGATTTGGAGGGGTTTCAACTTGTTATTTATTCTGAGTGGCATGGATCACATTGATAGTTTTATTTTGATGATGTTTGGCATGGTTGATATAAGAAAATTCAAAACTAAAATAATGTAACAGTAGAGAAAATTTTACATTAAAGATTAGCACCAGTGTTCCTATTAGGGGAGAATTAACTGCTTAAGAAGAAATATTTGGATAACTGCTGTGAGAGTTGAAAAGTGTGAGACAGAAAATCTGCTCTGCATAAAAGGGAAGGAGAATTTGAAATTTGGAGGGCTCTGTGGGATGGATAAAGTTAGAGTAGAGAAAGTAATGGGGAGAGAAATCATACAAGATGGCAGTGGGCTGGGTACCATACAATGTAACAGCACCTCTCCTGAAAAGTCTTAGTAAAGTCCACCAAATTATAAGTGTTCATTGTCCTCTCTGTGCCTTAGTTTCCCCATCAGTAAACCAGTGGTGATAATACCTACCACTATGTAATACCCACAAATCGTTTTGGTTGGGAGTAACATGTGAAAAAGCCGAGTTTTCTAGCTCTTGACAAAACTTGGGTTGAATAATTTCCTTACATCAAACACAAAAATAGACTCAAAATGGATGAAAGACCTAAATGTGAGATAGGAATCCATCAAAATCCTTGAGGAGAATACAGGCAGCAACCTCTGTGACCTTGGCAAGGGAAGAAAAGGCAAAAATAAACTATTGGGACTTCATCAAGATAAAAAGCTTTTGCACAGAAAAAGAAACAGGTTGACAAAACAAAAGTCAACCCACAGAATAGGAGAAGATGTTCGCAAATTTCTTATCAGATAAAGGGCTAGAATCCAAAATCTATAAAGAACTTCTCAAACTCAACACCCAAAGAACAAATAATCCAATCAAGAAATGGGCAGAAGACATGAACAGACATTTCTCCAAAGAAGACATACACATACACATGGTCAACAGACACATGAAAAAATGCTCAACATCATTCGGCATCAGGGAAATACAAATCAAAACCACAATGAAATACCACCTCACACCAGTCAGAATGGCTAAAATCAACCAATCAGGAAATGACAGGTGTTGGTGAGGATGCAGAGATAGGGGAACCCTCTTACACTGTTGGTGGGAATGCAAGCTGGTGCAGCCACTCTGGAAAACAGTATGGAGGTTCCTCAGAGAGTTGAAAATAGAGTTACTCTACAACCCAGCAATTGCACCACTGGGTATTTACCCCAAAGATACAAATTGTAGTGATCTGAAGGGACATCCGCACCCCAATGTTTACAGCAGAAATGTCCACAATAGCCAAACTTTGGAAAGAGCCCAGATGTCCATGAACAGGTGAATGGATAAAGAAGATGCGGTGTATATATACAATGGAATACTACTCAGCCATCAAAAAATTGAAATCTTGCCATTTGCAATGATGTGGATGAGGCCAATTATTATCAGTATTAGGCTAAGCAAAATAAGTCAATCAGAGAAAGACAGTTATCATATGATCTTACTTATATGTGGAACTTAAGAAACAAAACAGAGGATCATAGGGGAAGAGAGGAAAAAAATAAAACAAGATGAAACCAGAGAGGGAAAAATACCGTAAGAGACTCTTGATCATAGAAAACAAACAGGGTTGCAGAAGGGGAGGTGGGGAGGGGGATGGGGTAACTGAGTGATGGACATTAAAGAGGGCATGTGATATAATGAGCACTGAGTATTACATAGGACTGATAAACCACTGAACTCTACCTCTGAAACTGATCATATAGTGTATGTTAATTAATTGAATTTAAATTTTAAAAAAGAAACAGAAAAAAGTTAATGTAAAGCAAAAAGCAAACAAATAAAACTTGGGTTGAACAGGGGCAAGTTAGAGCTAGCACAATTGAATGCAGAAGGCTGGAGGCAGAGAGGGTTAGGAAAGTAGAAACCTCCAGAAGTTCCCAGAAGGCTGGGGAACGTTTTGTGTTACTCCATGTTATGGAATCAGTTAGAAGAGGCAACTAGCTCTCATGGGTCAGGGAAGCTTCAGCCTTCATCTGGGTAGCAGCAGGAAAGAAAGCAAAACAGAAAATGGCCTGTGGGTCCTTATACCAGAACCAGCTGACTCTTAGGTTGGCCACATAAGCCACTATGCACTCATGGGCCTCTCTGCTAGTCTCTCCGGTCTCTGTGGCTGGTCAGAGTGGGCTGGACAGCTCTGGCCTCAGCTCTTATCACTCCCTCAAGGAGTGTCACAAGGAGCTATGCAGATATTGTAGGTGCTAGAGTCTAGGGCATTGAGGAAGAGAGACAGCAGTGTGGGCTTGAGTGATTAGGTATCTGATCTGCCCTTGAGAGAGGCCAGATTAGGTCAGGCAGGGCCACAGGCAAAAGTGAGGCCCAGGAGGTAGGGACAGCTCTGGGGTTTCTGGGGTACAGAGTTCTCCAGAGCATTTGGGATATAATTGAGACAGGACAAAGAGCAAATGATGAATATATGTCAGCAACTGAGTCTTTGACACCAAACCTGCATTGCATCTAAGCAACAAGGAATGGTCAGATATGGAAGAAGCCCAGTGTCAGGAGTAAGTAAATGCAGAAACACAACAGAGGACAGGGTTGAGGCAGGAATGGGCAAAAGGTACAGGCTTTCCAGCCACATGTTAGGTTACCTAGGGCTCTCCTCTACCTCGGTGGGAGGTAGAGATTGGGGAAAAAGTGTATGCCCTGCACACTGAAACATACCTTTTTGGGGTGCCTGGGTGGCTCAGTGGGTTAAGGCCTCTGCCTTCGGCTCATGTCA
Organism: Mustela erminea; assembly: GCF_009829155.1. NCBI lineage: Eukaryota > Metazoa > Chordata > Mammalia > Carnivora > Mustelidae > Mustela > Mustela erminea. The sequence goes on along the minus strand of NC_045622.1, from coordinate 68,936,532 downwards.
TGATCCCAGGGTCCTGGGATCGAGCCCCGCATTGGGCTTTCTGCTCCACTGGGAGCCTGCTTCCTCCCCTCTCTCTCTCTGCCTGCCTCTCTGCCCACTTGTGATCTGTCAAATAAATAAAATCTTTAAAAACAAACAAACAAACAAAAATCATATCTTTTTGTATGTGTGTTCAACAACATAAAATTTACCATTTTAACTATTTTTAAGCACACAGTTCAGCAGTATTAAGTACATTCACACTGGAGTGCAACATCCCCACTAACTATCTCCAGAACTCTTTCATCATCCCAAACTAAAGCTCCATATCCATGAAACAACTCCCCATTTTCCCAGTCCCACTGGGAACCACTGCCGTACTTTGTTTCTATGAATTTGTTCTATCAAATTGTTTCTATGAATTTGACTACTCTATGTCCTTCGTGTAAGTGGAAGCATACAGTATTTGTCCATTTATGTCTGGTTTATGAAACATAGCTTTTTAAAAAGAATTTATTATTTATTTATTTGAGAGAGAGGGAGAGAGCAAGAGAACATAAGCAAGACCAGGGGCAAAGGGAGAAGCAGACTCCCCACTGAGAGTAGAGACCCATGAGAGCTAGCCCCGACATGGGGCTCAATCTCTAGGATGCTGGGATCATGACGTGAGCCAAAGGCAAAGGCTTAACAGATTAGCCACCTAGGCACCCCGAAACATAGCTTTTTCATATTCCCTTAAATTTCTAAGGAATCTGTTGTCAGATGAGCCCCAGGTCATTCCACCATTGGGGCCTTCCAATAAACCCGCCATCTGGCCCTTATCCACCATTGGTTGTGATTCTCCCTTTGACAGAGATGAGCATGTCAAGAGCAAGTCAGTCAAGAACACAATGACCCATTTTCTCCCCTTCCATCATTTCTGCTGTCCCTGCTAATGTGCCTCCTCTGGCTTCCAGTGCTGATCACCATACCAGTGTGAGGTCTATTGAATCATACCACAGCTTTCTCCGACCCTAAAATAGAATGAAATCGTTCCTCCAAAGAGTGAGAGCATTTCCAACACATCGTAGGTAGTCTGGCATCTAAACAAGTGCATTTGGACTCAGCTAACCACAAACTCTTTTCATTAAGTAAGGTTTGATTTGGTCTAGGACTCCCTTGGTGACACCACCTCCTCACCTATCTGATTTGTGCCCATAGTAAGATGGACATACCCTTCCACTCTCCAGCACTACCCCACTATCACCTTAAGACAGTCGGTGGGGCCTGCTTGACTCTTGATCCTGGGGTTGTAAGTTCAAGCCCCACATTGTGTGTAGAGATTACTTAAAAAAATAAAAATAAAATCTTTTTTTTTTTTTTTTTTTTACGGGGGAAAGATAGTCCTCTGGTTTTCCAGCATGAGGCATCTGCCTTCCTCCTAGGACTAGGGCCTACTTCACCATCCCCTCTCTGTTCAAGGGGATCAGCCATTTCTCTAGGACCCCAATCATTAGTTCCAATGGTCCTCTACACCATTTCCCCTAGAAAGCCTAAGAGCCTTCATGCAAATCAGACACCTGGGGACTGCTGTGACATCCCAGAACTCTCAAGGTGATATGCAATCGAGTCTCACCATGACTCTTATGACTCATGGATTTTACTTTTGAAAGGGAGGATGGAGGGGCAAGTTGAAGCCTGTACTCTCATGACCAGACACTGTCAGAGGGCTTTGCTGAAAGGCTCTTGCCAACCAGAGAAATATAAACACTATCACCCTCACGGTCTGTGAGTAAATAACGAGGAGGAGGAAAACACACGGGCTTTGGCAACAACTGTGATTCAGACCCTAATTCCTTCATCTACTAGTTGGGTGACCTTCATAAATGATTTAATCTGGCTAAGCCACAGTGTTCTCATTTGTAAAACTGGAATAATATCGTACCTAGTATATAGAGCATATCAGTTTGTATTAGTACTGATTGTGAGAAACAGAAATACAGTTCAAGGGGTTTAAGCAATATTTTACTGTTCTTTTGCATGGAAATCCTGAGTTAGAAAACACAGAGCTTCTCTACAGTGTCCTCAGAGACCCAGGCTTATCTCACTGTTCTTCATTCCCCAGTGAGGCCCTCGCTCTCATGGTCCAAGATGGTAACTAGCATGGCAACCATCCCATCTGCGTTCCAGGAAGCAGGGAGGAGGATGGGATGAAGAAGAGGCAAAGGGCATGCACCATTTATCTTTTGAGGACAATTGCCAGAAGCGGCCATACAACACTTTTGCTTGCATATCATTGACAAGAACATAGTGACCTGGTCATATCTAGCTGCAAGGGAGGCTGGGAAATGCCAGGGAGCCTTGGGCACAGCTAAAACTTGGGAATCCTATTACTATCAAAGAGAGACAAGGTGTTTTGGGAGGACAGTCTGAGGCTCCATTAAAGACTCAAGTGCTTGAAAAAATTCGAGAACTCCATCAATACATGTCAGTTACTTTTAGTATCCTTCCTTGAGCGATTACCAAGGAGTAACTCAGGGAAGCAGGAGTAAAAGTGTCCCCTTAAAGATGAGAAAATGTAGCTTTCATTCTATAGTTTGTCTTCTTTTTTTTTTTTTTAAGTTTTTATTTAAATTTCAGTTAGTTAACATCCAGTGTAATACTAATTTCAGGTGTCCAATATAGTGATTCAACACTTCCCAAACAGCCCTGGTGTTCCTTACAGCAAGTGCCCTCTATAATCTCCCCCAGCTATATAAGCCCTCCCCCTGCCCACCTCCCCTCTGGTAACCATCAGTTCTCTGTAGTTAAGAGGCCGCTTCTTGGTTTGCCTCTCTCTCTCTCTCTCTCTCTCTCTCTCTCTCTCTTTTTTTTTCCCCCTTTGCTCATTTGTTTTGCTTCTTAAATTCCACATACGATCTTTTGTCTTTAGATAGTGACTCACCCCAGACATTGTGGCCTATGAGGTGCTGACTTAAAATTTTCTAAGTTGTTATCTCCTTTACAGATTTAAATAAGTGATACTCTAATGGGACTGAACTTGCTTTGAGAGTCTCATATTAAGCCAATCAGTGGCATGGCAAAACAGATTCTCAGAAGGGAGCATATCAATATCCCAACCACATATGGTCCCTAAAAGGAAAATTTTCAAAATATCTCTGTACCTCCTCATACCTCATTCCCCATCATTGTGAGTTTCCTTTTCTGTAGACTCCTCCACTGTCTAGCGCCTGATCAGCAGCTGTCTTTAACCTGAGTCAGACTTCCCCTCTGCCCTCAGCTTACATTTATTCTGTGATGCAGAAAAGTGCCTAGAGAATCTTGCTTCTTCTCTACCTTAATAATTCTTGCGTCACTCACTAACTGAGATGATCTCTTTCATCCTAGAGAGCAAAGCCCTAATTGCATTCAGAAAATAACCAATGCACTGGCATTGGAAGAACTGATGAATTAACTAGGGACAATTAGGACAGACTTCCAGAATCACAGGGACAAGGTGGTCAGATTCCAGTGCAATGGTCTTCAAGAGGCTATTTCAGCAGAACTTCATCCCATCTTTCTTTCTATTGAAATATCACATTGCATCCCAATAGTAGAGCTAATAATAGCAGATCTGGCCTGATTGTCGGTGGGAAGAGCCCAAAGCCCAGCCCACTCAGCTTGCCTCTTCCCAAGCACCTTCACTCCCATGCGAGGAGTCTTGCGCACCTCCATAAAACCCTGGGGCTCGCTCCGGTCATCTCAGCTTGAACATCCCCATTTTGGTCCACTCCCTTGCTTTAAGGCTGGTCAGGTGGAGGGGAAGGAAAAGGGCTTTAGAAGCAGACAGTCCAGGTGTGAAATGTTGAGCTCTTACTAGCTGTAAGAGCTAGCCACAATTCTCCCCTTTGTAAAAAGGAGATTATAAAAGCTCTTTTCTGGGACGCCTGGGTGGCTCAGTTGGTTAAGCAGCTGCCTTCGGCTCAGGTCATGATCCCAGGGTCCTGGGATCGAGTCCCATATCAGGCTCCTTGCTCGGCAGAGAGCCTGCTTCTCCCTCTGCCTCTGCCTGCCTCTCTGTCTGCCTGTGCTTGCTCGCTCTCTCTCCCTCTGTCTCTGACAAATAAATAAAATCTTTAAAAAAATAAATAAATAAAAGCTCTTTTCCTGCATTATAATGAGAATTAAAGTAAGTTGAAGACATAAAGTTTCTAACACCAAAGCAAGTTCTCAATAAATGTTTCTTTCCCCTTAAGATAGGATGACACCTAGCGCATCTTTATTTTTTTAAGTTTTATTTTAATTCCAGTGAGTTAACATACAGTGTTATGTGAGTTTCAGGGGTGCAATATAGTAATTCGGCACTTCCATACATGACCCTGTGGACATCTAGCACATCTTAATGGATGTTTAAGGTCTTTTCCCACTGCTTAATCACTGTATGTGTAGATGAGTGTGTCTCCATGCATGTATCGAAGAAGTTCTGAGTGTGCTTTCATGTATATATTTAAAACAGCACAGGAACCTCTGAGTAGTTTTAGGAGCTGGAAACTAATGATTATTGTAGTTTGTATAAACTGTCCTCAGGCATTAATCGAGTTAATGAAAGTACTATCAGATAAGGCTGGGACACAGAATGGAGAGATAAGCTTCTTACGTTTGAAAATATCCATCAAAGAAAAACCAGATCTATGAGCTAGCTATCACAGTAAAAAATCTGAAGGTGGAGGGGCGCCTGGGTAGCTCAGTGGGTTAAAGCCTCTGCCTTTGGCTCAGGTCATGATCTCAGGGTCCTGGGATCGAGCCCCGCATTGGGCTCTCTGTTTGGCAGGGAGCCTGCTTCTTCCTCTCTCTCTGATTGCCTCTCTGCCTACTTGTGATCTGTCTCTGCCAAAGAAATGAATGGAATCTTAAAAAAAAAATCTGAAGGTGAAGAAATAAAGAGAAGTTTCTCCTACCCACCAGTTTGGCAAGAGCAACCAGAGTACTTACATTCTCAGTGTATGGCACCTCAGGCCATTTTATTTATTTATTTTTAAGATTTTTAAATTTTATTTCTTTTTTGAGAGAGAGAGAGAGAGAGAGAGCAGGAGCCGGGGGAGGGCAGAGGGAGAAGCAGACCCCCCAGCTGAACAGAGGGACCAAGTAGGGCTCCATCCCAGGACCCTGAGATTATGACCTCAGGGGAAAGCAGATGCTTCATCGACTGAGCTTCTCAGGTGACCCCTTGCGTCATTTTATATGAAGGGAGCCGGTGAGGCCATAGACCAACTCCTCCAGCATGGGATTCACATACCACCATCACAAAGAGCTTGAGCCTGGTATCTGAGGGAGTTTACTAAATTCCAAATTTTGGTTTAGAAGCAGAGAGCAGCACATAATGGATAATGGTTGTCGAATGTGGAATAGGAGCCCCCAAAGATACACGTACCCTATCTCTGGAACCTATGAATATACTACCTTAGAGTGCAAGGGAACTCACGGCACTCCAGCAAGGGTTGCCAATAGAATGAAGGTTGATTTTAAGGAGATCATCCTAGATTATTCAGGTGGGCCCTCTGTAATAAGGGTCCTTAATATGAAAGAAGGAAGCAGAAAAGTCAGAAGGAAATGTGATGACAGACGTAGAGGTTGGAGTGACAGGATGTGAGGATTCACGCTGCCATTGCTGGCTTTGAAGATGGAAGAGGGCCATGAGCCGGGAAACACAGGTGACCTCTAGAAGCTGGAGAGGTAAAGAAACAGACTATCCCCTCCAGGGCCTCTAGAAAGGAACACAGCCCTCCTGACACTCCGATTTTAGCTTGGTGAGGTCAACTTTGCTGTTTTGATCTCCAGAACTATAAGATCATAAACTGGGGTTGTTTAAGCCACCAAGGTTGTGATCATTTGTAACAGCTGCATAAAGAACTAGTACAATGGGTGATAGGCAAAAACTGGGTGGGGGGAGGGGTATTTTGCACCAGTGAGCCCAGCCATGGGAAACTGAAGGTTACAGAAACTGGGAGGTAAAGCCCAATGTGCCAGGGCTTATGGTAGCTTAATCGCCAGCTTTCTGGCTTATTGGCTAGTTTGTTGGCTAAATTAGATTTGGCCACTTTTTACAACCCAGGCTTGTAGAGAAAGATCAGGACACAAGATGAGTAAACTTTTCTAGTTAGTCACCCTATGATCTTGAGAACTAATGGTCTCCGGAGCCCCCATTATAGTTACTGCTGAGGAGTGTTCTGCAGGCTTCCTGACACTTAAGCTATCAGAATTGCTTCTCAGACAGAGTGCCTGTCTTCCTCTTTAAAATCCTCAGAAACTCAGTCTATTTTGCTTCCATCCTCAGATCTGAGAAGAAAAAAAAATACCTCACTATGTGTAAGGGAATAACACAAGGTGAATCATATTATTTTTTTTAAAGATTTTATTTATTTATTTGATAGAGCTCACAAGTAGGCAGAGAGGCAGGCAGAGAGAGTGGAGGAAGCAGGCTCCCTGCGGAGCAGAGAGCCCGATGTGGGGCTCGATCCCAGGACCCTGGGATCATGACCTGAGCTGAAGGCAAAGGCTCAACCCACTGAGCCACCCAGGTGCCCCAGGTGATCATATTATTAATGATAATAATAATAGATATCATTTGAGTTTCCTGAGCACACTGCACAAAATTTGCTAAACCTCATTTCTTTTAGTCATTATGATCCCATAAGGTACATACTACTGTTATCTTCATCTTACAGATACAAGGAGTAAAATCCAGAGTGATTAATGAACCTACCCCACGTTACAGCTAGCAGGCGGTAACCCAGCTCAATCTTACTCCAAAGCCCATGCACCGTCTCCCATAGCCTTAAGCACCACTCCTCCCCAGTTAGGGACAGACTGGGAATCTCTAGCTTCCTGTAGCTCTTCCAACACCAGGACAGAGATCCTGACTGAAAATCACTTCCAGGACTAAACTAAAACAGCAAAAATGTGGTTCAGAAATCTAAAATTTTTTCCCACTCTATCTGCCCTGCTATCTTGGTACACTCACTGTCAATCCCTTCTTAGGCTCCCAGTCAAATAGATCTATCTCTTCCCTGCCTGACTTCCGATCTCCTCTTCTGTATTCCCTCTGAAACCCCATTTACAATGACTGATGGGGAAGAAAAGGGGAAAGTAAATAGGGCAGAGGAAGACAGGGACCGGTCTAGGCTAACAGAGTGGTAAGCGTCCAGAGCCCTGTGTAAGAATGGGCAGCACTGGTGCCCAGCAGGTTTAGTAAGCTGAAGGCTGGGGTCCTGTAGTTCAGAGTCAAAACTCCCAGCTCAAGCCATACCCCAGGACTTCTCTTCCCCCATATGCCTCCATTCCAGTCCTGCTTGGGATTCCTAGATCCATCTTACCAGAAGTAAAGGGGTAAGCCATAGGAGAGAACATGAGGAGAAATGAAGAAAAGAGACAGAGAGATTCAACAGAATGTAGCTCCAACTCAGTTTCATTTACAATTTCTTAACTGCTTCCCCTGAAAAACTCCAACACCCTCCCTGTTTTATACCCCCATCCCCGTACCCCCAGCTCTGCCTGCCCAGCTTTGTGCCCTTAAGGATTCCATTCTGTCACTAGCCTATCCCAGAGCTCTTTCCCCTGGGGAAGACAGGTGTCAGTCTAGCTGCCCAGACCTCCGTTCAGCAAACGTCACTGAGGATCAACTCTATGCCAGCCAGTGCTCTAGGCAAAGTGACTCAGAGATGAACAAGAAAGATGGTTCCCATCAAGATGCATCTTTCAGGAGCAAAGTCCTATGGAAAGAAATCCAGAAAGCCTTTCCAAAGAGAGTTAACCAGACACTCAGAGCTACCAGGGGTCTAGGCTTTGATCCTGACATATTCGCTTCAACTCTCAAGTTCCTTAAGGCTGGCAATGCAGATCCTCTAAGTGTATTCTCCATCTTTAAGGACACCGGTTATCATGCAAGGAAGTTAACAGTTTCATCTTAGAGGCCAACTCTGATGAGTGGATAGTGGTTGCTGGATCCTGTCTTGAGAAGGAGTATGGAGCTCCCATCAAGGCTCAACAGGAAGAGGGGCTGTGGTAGATGAGCAATGCCTGCCACATCTGTTTAAGGGATGAGAGGACAAACGTGTTACATGTTATTGTTTCAGCCTTAATGTAGATCCTACTATGGTTTCCACAGTTGTTTCATACCTGTTCATTTCCCAACTAGGCAACAGTTTCTAGAGGAGGCAGCAGTGTGCAGTGGAAGGAGCACTGGAAGGAGCAAGAGGTGTCCAGAATCTGAGCGGCATGGCTTCAGAGCTGGGTGTGCAAACTGGTCCACCGATCCTGTACATGGTACAGTGGATCCTTGTTTTTCGTGGTAGTTATGCTCTGTAAAGTCGCTACAGACACTGAATTAGCAAACACTGAACTATTATGCCCAGGGAAAATATGGGGTTTGATCCCTGTGGGCCCAAGGTCATGACATTTTCATCACCAGTCAATGTACAACTTCATTTTATGCTTGTTTCTGCTTAAAGACAGACAATTTAATATATATTACTGATTCATTAACACTGACCTCACAGCCAACAGCACTACAACTCCTGCCTAAACAAAGATCGAACACACATTTTCTCTGTAAGGCACGTCAGTCATGGCCTTCTTGTGCTTAGAAGCCCAGACCGGAGGCCATCTGAAATAGTGAAATCACCAAAACCCAACACGAAATGTGACAAATGTGGCACTAAATAGACTGCAGATGGGAACCTTGTTTACAGTGTGGGAGCTGAAACAGAAGGGCCGAGTGTCACGTTTTTAACGTCAGCTGGGAACATGTGCCTGGAACAATTCAATTTTTTCACCACTCTGCACGTGTCTGTCAACACTGGGAAAGCACTCGGGGTCCTGATTTGGGGTTACAAATAGATTTTAGGGAGTAGGCCAATCTGCAAATCCAGATTCAATGAATAACAAAGGTAGGCTATACTTAACCCTCTGTGAGCCTCCATAATGCTACCTGTCTGACCCTCCAGATTAAAGGAGACAAGGTATGCAAAACGCTTTACATGATTCCAGCTAGTTCTTTACCCAAATATTTGAATTGTCACCTTTTGTACCTTGTCTGCCATGCTCGATCCTGAGAGATAAGCAGACACCAAGAAACTTCCAGTTAAATGCCTCGTTGACCAAGAACAACTCCCACCAACTTAAGTAGGAAAGGAAGTAGTTTGAACTGATACAAAAGGTACGGTCTCCAGGGGCTCTGAAGTGCAGGGATCAGCCCAGCCGGGACCACCACCCCCCCCCCCCGAGGATGGGACTGAAACAGGAAGGTGAGATGTTATGCGCTATCTCATGCGGCTGCCTCATCACCCATCCCTGCTTCTCTCTGAGCATCTCTACACTTTCTGCTTCTCTCAGGAAACAGCTTTCCTCTGCTTTCTCTGGCTTCCTCGAACCCTCGTAATTTGGGCTCATGTTTGGTTCTGGCTTCTGAAGAGTCAATCCCAGCCTGACTTGGCACACTGGGGCACACCTGTAGTCTTTGTCCGTCTAGTGCCATTCCCCCGCCCCTGGTAACAGAGGAGGTGACTGTACCTCTGGCTCCAAGGTTGGCCAGTGACCCAGACCTGGCCATGAACTCCTTCTCCAGAGAATCTGATGTGGTCTTAGTTGTCTTCTATCACTTCCATCATTATTTCATATAACTTTGGGCTGCCTCATGGTTTTCGTTCGCTCGGATTCTTGTTTATTCACCGCTTTGGCTTACTCATGAAGTCTGAATGCTGCCTCTCCCTGTGACTGCCCGCTTCTGCTTTCATGGACTGTCTTTTCTTATTTCTCCAGTTTTGATTCCTGAAAGGGAAAATCATTGGCACAGTTAATTGCCACTTATTTGGGCAAAACTTTCATACCAGGACACTCTGTAGGCTAATGTCCAGCCTATTGATCAATTCCTCCTACATTAAGTGTCTGCCATTGTCCAGTAAGTTGTGAGCAGGGTTGTAGGGGTGGGAAGGGTGTGTATGGTATAGAATGTGGTCACCTGCACTTAAGGATGGAGCTTAAGCTGCTTATCTACATACCTAACTTTTTTGAATACCCCAAGTCCAGCCTATATAGAACTCCTATTAGCTCTACTCTCAAAACGTGTGTATGTATTTTTAAAGATTTATTAATTTATTTTAGAGAGCACGCATGGGGAGGAGGAGAAGAGGGGAGAGAGTCTCAAGCAGACCCCATGCTGAGCACAGAGCCTGACATGGGACTCAAACTCTCCACCCTGAGACCATGATTTGGGCTGAAACCAAGAGTCAGATGCTCCACTGACTGCGCCAACCAGGCGCCCCCAAAATGTATTTAGAATGTAATCACTTCAGGGGTGGCTGGGTGGCTCAGTTATTTAGCGTCTGCCTTTGGCTCGGGTCACGATCCCAGGGTCCAGGGATTGAGCCCCGCATTGGACTCCTTGCTCCGTGAGGAGCCTGCTTCTCCCCCTCCCACTCCTCTTGCTTGTGTTCCCTTTCTTGCTGTCTCTGTCTCTGTCAAATAAATAAATAAAATCTTAAAAAAAAAATGTAATCACTTCTCCCCATTCCTGCTGCCAGCGCTCTGCCCCAAGCCACACCACCTCTCACTTGCATTGCTGCAGAAGCCTGCTAAGAGGTCACCTGCTTCTCTTCTCCACATGGTCTGACCTGCACATAGCAGCCAGAGTGATTCTGTGAACACCTAAACCGAGTCATGTCATTCCTTTGCTTCACATACTGCAACACCTCCCCATTTCACTCAGAGCAAGACCCAAAGACCTGGCTCCCATTATACTCTGATCTCATCTTTACTATGTCCCCCTTGCTCATCCTGTGCTAGTCACACTGGTCACCTTGCTTCTCCTCAGATAATCCAGGCACACGCTCACCACAGGGCCTTTGCTCTAGCTGTCCCACCTGTCTGAAGCATGCTGCTACCAGATATGGGCCTCACTAACTCCTTGAGATCTTTACTCAAATCTCCCCTTCTCCACAATCCTGCCTGACCAACGTGTTCAGTACTATGCCTGAAGTGTAGTGTCAAACGTCGTACTGTCAGTACTGGAGTATTAAACACTGTAGTTCCCCACATGTCCCTTTCCTCTTGTCCTGCAGTACTTTTTGCTCCTGTACGTATCCTGTTCTACCATCCTATCTAAATGATGTTCATTATTTATTGTGAGTCTCCCCAGCTAGAATGTGAGTTCTACAAAGATAGAGATCTTTGTCTGGCTTGTTCTGGGTGTACATTGAGGATTTAGAACAGTGCCTGGCCCAAGCACTCCATAAATATTTGCTGAATTGAATTGAATTCCTCAGTAGGGAATTATACACATGGCAGGTACACTACAGTTTCCCTATACAATAGAAAAATATCTCTTTCAGGGAAATTTTTTTTAAAGATTTTATTTATTTATTTGACAGACAGAGATCACAAGCAGGCAGAGAGAGAGGAAGGGAAGCAGGTTCCCTGCCAAGCAGAGAGTCTGATGCGGGGCTCAATCCCAGTACCCTGGGATCATGACCTGAGCTGAAGGCAGAGGCTTTAACCCACTGAGCCACCCAGGCACCCTGTCTTTCAGGGAAATTTATAACACTAAGTGCACATATTAGAAAAAAGGAGACATCTCAGATCAATATTCTTTCTAAAAAAATCTTTTTTTATTTTTAAAGATATTATTTATTTATCTGACAGAGGCAGAGACGGCTAGAGAGGGAACACAAGCAGGGGGAGTGGGAGCGAGAGAAGCAGGCTTCCTGCTGAGCAGGGAGCCCAATGTAGGACTGGATCCCAGGACTCTGGGATCATGATCCGAGCCAAAGGCAGATGCTCAATGACGGAGCCACCCAGGCACCCTCAGATCAATATTCTAAGCACCCATTTAAGGAACTAGAAAAAGAGCAAAATAAACCCAAAGCAAAAGAAAGGGAATAACAAATAGCAGAAATCAATGATTTTCATTTTTTTTTAATTTTTTTAAAAAGTTTTTATTTAAGGGACACCTGGGTGGCCCAGTCAGTTAAGCTACTGCCTTCAGCCCAGGTCATGATCCCAGGGTCCTGGGATCGAGCCCCGCATCGGGCTCCTTGCTCTGCAGGGGAGCCTGCTTCTCTCTCTGCCTCTGCCTGCCACTCTGCCTGCTTATGCTCTCTCTCACTCTCTCTGACAAATAAATAAAGAAAATCTTTTTTAAAAAGTTGTTATTTAAATTGCAGTTAGTTAACATATGGTGTAATATTAGTTTCAGGTATACAATACTTCCATATTCAACACTTCATACATCACCAGGTGCTCATCACGACAAGTGTCCTTCTTAATCCCCATCACCTATTTCACCCATTCCACACCCTTCAAACCTCCCTTCTGATAACCTTCAGTTTGTTCTCTGTAGTTAAGAGTCTCTTTCTTGGTTTGTCTGTCTCTCTCTCTCTTTCTCCTTTTTCCCCTTTGCTCATTTATTTTGTTTCTTAAATTCCATATATGAGTGCAATCATACGGTATTTGTCAGTCTCTGACTTATGCTTGATACTCTTTAGCTCCACCCATGTTATTGCAAATGCCAAGAGAAATCAATGATTTTTTTAAAAAATACTATGAACAATTCTACACACATAAATTCAGCAACTTAGATGAAATGGACTAATTTGTTGAAAAATGCAAACTAACACAACTCACCCAATATGAAATAGATCTTTCGAATAGCACTATAACTATGTTTTAAAGATTTATTTATGTATTAGAGAGAGAGAGAGAAAGACAGCATGAGTGGGAGGGTCAGAAAGAGAAGGAGAGAGAATCTCCAACAGACTCCACACTCATCCCAGAGCCCTGTGCGGGTCTCCATCCCAGGACCCTGAGATCATGATCAGACCTGAAACTAAGAGTTGGACACTTAAATGACTATGCCAGCCAGGCGCCTCCGCACTACAACTATTAAGGAAATTCATACCAATCAGGAAGGCTAAAATAAAAAGTTAACACCAAATGCTGGTGAGGATGCCAAGAAATCAGATGGTTCATACAGTTTGGTAGTTTTAGAAAGCATTAAACATCCAACTACCATACAACCCAGCAATTGCATTCCCAGCTGTTTATCCCAGGCAAATGGAGACTTCTGTTCGCACAAAAATCTGTCCATGAATGTTTACAGCAGATTTTTTTTTTAAAGATTTTATTTATTCATTTGACAGAGAGAGATCACAAGTAGGCAGAGAGGCAGGCAGAGGGAGAGGAAGGGTAGCAGGCTCCCCGCTGAACAGAGAGCCTAATTCGGGACTCAATCCCAGGACCCCGGGATCATGACCTGAGCCAAAGGCAGAGGCTTTAACCCTCTGAGCCACCCAGGCGCCTGGTTTACAGCAGCTTTATTTATAATAGCCAAAAGCTGAAAAGAACCCAGATGTACTTCAGTGGATGAATGGTTAAACAAATTGGATATGTCCTATGCATGGAATACTCAACAATGAAAAAAGAACACCTTATTGATACATGCTAAATTTGGCATGGTAGGTGAAATTAAACTAAGTTAAAAAATTACTAATTTCACTAAGTTAAGAAAAGAATTATGTGAACTGGGGGGAAAAAAAGCCAAAAAATACATACTGTGTGATTCCACAAAATTATAGAAATAAAGAACCAACTGATAGCTGCCAGGGATAACAGACCCAGTGTGGGTGAGGAGAGTGGGACAGAGTTGCCTTACAAAGGGCAACATGGGGATTCTTGTGGTGATGGAATGTTCTGTACAGTATCAATATCCTGGTTGCAGGGTGTCTGGGTGTCTCAGTGGGTTAAGTGTCAACTCTTGGTTTCAGCTCAGGTTATGATCTCAGGGTCGTGATTACAGAGCCCCACGTCACGCTCTGAACTGAGCGTGGAGCCTGCTCAAGATTTTCTCTCTCCCTCTGCCCCTATGCAGCCCCCTCTTCCCTCTCAGAAAGAAAGAAAGAAAGAAAGAAAGAAAGAAAGAAAGAAAGAAAGAAAGAAAGAAAAAGAAAGGAAGAAAGGAAGAAAGAAAGAAAATAAAGAAAGAGAAGTGCCTGGGTGGCTCAGTGGGTTAAGCCTCTGCCTTTGGCTCAGGTCATGATCCTAGCATCTTGGGATCGAGCCCCACACTGGGCTCTCTGCTTAGCAGGAAGCTTGTTTCCTCCACTCTCTCTCTGCCTGCCTCTCTGCCTACTTGTGATCTCTGTCTGTCAAATCAATAAATAAAATCTTAAAAAAAAAAAAATGGAAGGAAGGAAGGGAGAAAATCCTGGTTGTGAATCTGTACTATAGTTTTGCAAGACAGTGGAAGAAACTGGGTATATTAGTTAGGCGTCTCCAGAGAAAGAGAACTAATAGGATTATAGATAAAGATGTCAATGTTGATAGAGATATATAGATATAGATATAGATATATAAGAGGAGATTTATTATAGGAATTGGTTCACATGATTATAGAGAAAGTCTCATGAATGTGCATATTCATTTTTATAATCCTGTACATCTGATCTAGGAAACCATTCAGAAGAAAAGACACCAAAATCACAGTAGTCATTTCTAAGTAGTGAAATTATGAGCATTCTTTTTCTTTTCTCTTTTTCTTTTCTTCTTAGCTTCTGGGGATTTCCTCATTTTTGTATAGATAATACTTTTGTGCAATTTTCAAAGCACACCGTATTTTTAGGACATTATTCAGACCAATTCGTAATCCATGGCTTGAAAACCTGTGACCAATCTCCAAATAATTAGTCATTTCAGTCTTTCATATCATAGAAATCAATAGTTCCCAAAGCAGTTCAGGTAGATCTAATTATTAGAAATGAGAGCTATTGAAAGCAAAGGTCTGTACTCCCTGTGCCTTCAGAGTAAAAGTTTAAGGACATGGATTCGGTCCGAGCAGAGTTCATTTAACTTGGGTCATTCATGGGGGAAAGTGGGAAAGGTACACCTTCCCAATGGCTCACGAGGGCCACATAACTACTCAAACATTGTCCATATAAGAGACATAAACATGTGAAAGCAAAGAGGTGACACAAATCCATCTCTGCTCTGGACCCCCTCTCATGCTGGAGAATTCCTCATTTCCTCAAGTGGTCAGCAGGGAACATACAAAGATTTTAAAATATGTAGTTGCTATAAGCAGTAGCCAGAAAAGGAAGTGTAAAAAAACAATCCATCCACAATCAAGACTCCAGATCCCCACTAAATATTTTAATGTCTAACAAAAACTATAGAGGAAACTCCAAAACCTTGATGATAGAGTAAAAGGAAATCAGACTTGATGGAGAGTTAACCTTGTTCATAACTGAAAAGACTGAACACATGTTAAGGTGACACTTTCCGTTCACAGATTTAATGCAATGCTAATTAATGGAACATTAACAGTTTTACAAATATAAAACACGAAACAATTGTAAAATGCACCTGAAAAGCAGCAAACAAAAATGCTCATGTTCTGGGAGATAAAAAGATAACATTGCAGAACTTCCCTTTCCTGGATTTAAAAACATTGTAATGTCACAGAGCACAACTCTCTCTGGCAGCTCAACTCCCAAACAGAGGGTCTGTTCTGAGTCAGGGCAGTGAAGGAAAACATGGGGGAAGGGGCCAAGGCTGATGGCCATAATGGGGGTCTTGGGAGGGTTTGTTTGTGAGACAAGTAAAAGGAGGCTTATTTTAAGACTATAATATGTCATTTCATCTCACACCTCAGTGAAAACAGAGTCGTAGGATCTCACTGCGCGAAAACTATGAACCAAGGCAACTCTCTCCAGATCCCAAGAACCTTTCCTAGTGCCTCCGTGATCCCCCAGCTCTGAGCACTGGCTGGGTGACAGCACCTCCCACCTGTCCCCACGGGTCCAGCTCCCGCAGTAGCGGCAGCCTTGGAGGATTTGCCTTCCCAACGTTCTGACAAACTCCCTGAATTAAATCCCTTCTGTATAACATGTCCGCGGTGGTTTCGGTTTTCCGGATTGGACCCTGATTGCTATGTGGCCACCTCCAGGACTGAGCTTCATTTGGTTTTTTGAGCATTCGGGTGCACAAAGCACAAGCTATCTCTCCTGTGGGCAGAGAGATCCATTTCTTCCAAAAAAGCACGTCCAGGCCATGGCTACTTTGAGCAGATGGTCTGTCCCGGCAACGTTCTGATGCAGCTGAGAATAGGGCAGCCCAGAAGCTGGGAGAGCTGGGGGCGGTGGGCAGTATGAAGGTGAGCAGGGTTGATAATTGAGGCATGACTGCAAAGAGATTTGAGCAGCTGCCCAAACACAGAGAGAGCAAAATCTGGTATCAGAACTCTAGAAAGAAATCAATGACTGGTAGCCACTGTGCTAACCAACTGGGTCTAACACCAAAGGTAGCTAAAGTTGCAACTCACAGGTAGAAGTTTGCATGAATAGGACTGAGACAGGCTGGGACAGGAGAGCAGATATTTCAGAAATGTCAGGGGCAGCTCTGCAGAGATAAGCTTACACAGAGGGCTGGATGGTGTCAAGCATAATTACATGAAGGGACTTGAGAAGAATTACTGTTTGTCTGAGTTTGCCCCCAATGTGACATATTCCCTAACCTGCTCCTTCTTCTTTCTATTTTCCTAATAACTGCCTTTTATTTCATGATTGATATTTTTGTTTTCTTCATTTTGTTTTGAAGAGTTCCTCCGTTTTTAAGTAATGAAGTGATAGGTGTTAATATTAATGTAATATATATTAGAGTTTATAGATAAATGACAAGAAAAGTATGAAATTCATCTGTAATCCAACCATCCACAGTTAACCCTCCAGGCTTTTTTGTCTCATATTTATTTTTATGCATATACTTATGGTCATATGCATATATTTTAGAGGGAAGAGTCTTATAGTACTAGATTTTTTTTTTTTTAAATAGACCGATTGGGGGTACTTGGGTGGTATAGTTGGTTAAGCATCCAACGCTTGGTTTCAGCTCAGGTCATGATTTTGGAGTCATAGGATCATGGGGTTGTGGAATCAGCCCAAGTTGGGCTGCACATCCAGGAGGGAGTCTGCTTGGGATTCTCTCTCCCTCTGCCCCTTTCTGTCCCCCTGTCTCAAATAAATAAATAAATAAATCTTTAAAAAAAAAAAAAAGTAGACAACTGACCAAATTAGAAATTGCAGAAATAAATTCAAATCTACACAATGCATGAAAAATTTGTTGAAATAAATAACAAATAAATTAATCACTGTTAAGCCATAGTGGAGAAACTGGATATCATTTAAAAGAATGTAAATAGATGACCCCATTTACACTATTTGTTGCAATAACTTTGGAGAAGTTAAACCAGAATCGATTTCATTCGAAGGTAAAAATTTCAAAAATTTGTCATAAAACATAGAAGACAATCCAATAATATTCCCTTCCTAACAGAAAATAAAGTATCAATGTTAGAATATTGAAGCACTTAAAAAATGATTTCTGGCAAGATCAGTGGGTTTTTATGCTGTAAAACACAAAGCCTACTGGGACACCGGGTGGCTCAGTCAGTTAAGTGTCCATCTTTGGCTCAGGTCATGATCTCACCGTTCTGGGATTGAGTCCTTCATCAGGCTCCTTGCTCAGCCAGGAACCTGCTTTTCCCTCTGCCAGCTCTACCTGCTGCTCCCCCTGCTTGTGTTTTCTCTATGACAAATAAATAAAAGTAAAATCTTAAAAACAACAATAACAAAATCACAAAGCCAACTATTTAAAAAGTGAATTCAAGATAAAGAATAATGGAATGAGAAACCACTGAAAAGAAATGTCAAAGTTTATTATCTGTAATATATAAAGGCCTGATAGAAATATGAAAACTCAGTACCCGTTTAGATAAATAGCCAAAAGATATAAATAACAAAAAATACAAAAAGTAAATAAACACTTGGGAAAACTCCCTGCCTCACTGATAATTAAGGTAACTGAATTTAAAACAATGATGAGGTGACAATTCATTCTACTATCAAAAATACAAGTGAGAAAAATCCAATCTTAGCATTATAATGGGTTAATAGGCATTTGAACATTGCCTATAGCACTGCAAATTAAGAAAACCTTTCTCAGGGCTCCTGGGTGGCTCAGTGGGTTAAGCCTCTGCCTTTGGCTCAGGTCATGGTCTCAGTGTCCTGGGATCGAGTCCTGCATCGGGCTCTCTGCTTGGCAGGGAGCCTGCTTCCTCCTCTCTCTGCCTGCCTCTCTGCCTACTTGTGATCTCTCTCTGTGTCAAATAAATAAATAAAATCTTAAAAAAAAAAAAAAGGAAGGAAAAGAAAAAGAAAACCTTTCTCAAAAGCAACATGGGAATATACCTGTTAATACCACTTTGGGGGGAAAAAAAAGAGAAAGATTTTAAAAACTGGGTCTTTAAAATAATTAATTAATTAATTAATTTTTAAAAAGATTTTATTTCTTTATTTGGGAGACAGCAAGAGACGGCCTGTGGCGGGGAGGATAGAGGAAAAGAGGAGGAGAAGCAGACTCCCCAGTAAATAGGGAGCCCAATGTGGGGACTTGATCCCAGGACTCTGGGATCACGACCTGAGCTGAAAGCATACACTTAACCAACTGAACCACCCGGGTGCCCATCAGGTTTTTGCTTTTTTTAAAAAAGGTATTTTTTATTTATTCATTTGAGAGAAAGAGCGAGCCAGGGAAAACAGGAGCAGTGGGGAGGAGGGAGGATCAGAGGGTCATAGGGAGCGAGAGAAGCAGACTCCCGGCTGCGCAGTAGGGAGGTGACGAGGGACATGGGGCTCTCTCCCAGGACCCCAAGATCATGACCGGAGCCAAAGGCAGATGCTTAACCGGCAGGGCCACCCAGGCGCCACTTGAGAACTGTTTTAAATAAGCATTATTTATTATTGTGAAAAACGATAGAGGTCAAATGCCCCAAATAGAGGGAATAAGTCATTATGAAAACATTGATAAATTAATATGGAACAATACTGAATTGCTAATAAAAATAATAAATTTGGGACGCCTGGGTGGCTCAGTTGGTTAAGCAGCTGCCTTCGGCTCAGGTCATGATCCCAGCGTCCTGGGATCGAGTCCCGCATTGGGCTCCTTGCTCCGCAGGGAGTCTGCTTCTCCCTCTGCCTCTGCCTGCCACTCTGTCTGCCTGTGCTCGCTCTTGCTCTCCCTCTCTGACAAATGAATAAATAAAATCTTAAAAAATAAATAAATAAATTTATGAACAATGTGTATTCATGGAAAAGAAAAAACAGAAATTAAAATAGTATAAAAACAACTTTTCGTTAAGACTATGCAAACATTATGTCTATATAACAATAGTTTTTAAAAAGCAAGCAGAATCTTATAAATGGTGAATTTTTTTTTAGATTTTTTATTTTTTATAAACATATATTTTTATCCCCAGGGGTACAGGTCTGTGAATCGCAAGGTTTACACACTTCACAGCACTCACCAAAGCACATACCCTCCCCAATGTCCATAACCCCACCCTCCTTCTCCCAACCCCCCTCCCCCCAGCAACCCTCAGTTTGTTTTGTGAGATTAAGAGTCACTTATGGTTTGTTTCCCTCCCAATCCCATCTTGTTTCATTGATTCTTCTCCTACCCACTTAAGCCCCCATGTTGCATCTCCACTTCCTCATATCAGGGAGATCATATGATAGTTGTCTTTCTCTGCTTGACTTATTTCGCTAAGCATGATACGCTCTAGTTCCATCCATGTTGTCGCAAATGGCAAGATATCATTTCTTTTGATGGCAGCATAGTATTCCATTGTGTATATATACCACATCTTCTTTATCCATTCATCTGTTGATGGACATCTAGGTTCTTTCCATAGTTTGGCTATTGTGGACATTGCTGCTAAATGGTGAATATTTTATGAAAAAACCCTTCTCTATGTTTTTTGTTGATCTGTTTAGAGATTTTTTTTTTTTTTTTTTTTGGCCTGGATCAACATGAAACAACAAAATAGGCAGTTTTCAATGAATTTTTCCAGATAATCTGCTATGAAATTTGGCAGGTGATACATCTCACAAATCTCTATCCTAACTCCAACCCATCCCCATTCCAGAACTCCTCAGAATATCTGAAATTTAAAACATTTAAACCATTTAGTCATTGTAGTGGATTCTGTGGTAGGCTGCCTCCCTAGATCTCCCTTTCCCTACTGATGCACTCATCCACCCGGCCTCCACGGACCCTCATCCCCCACACCCCTGCCCATCCCAGGGGAGGTGGCTAGAAACTCTCAGAAGAGGATCTCTTCAAGAATTGCCCTCATGAGAGCCTGGGTGGCTCAGTCAATTAAGTGTCTGCCTTTGGCTCAGGTTATGAGCCAGAGCCCTTAAAGCGAGCCCCACATCAAGCCTCACATCAGTGGGGAGCCTGCTTCTCCCTCTGCCTGCAGCTTCCCCTGCTTGTGATCTCTCTCTCTGTGTCAAATAAATAAATAAATAAAAAGCACTGCCCTCTTTCAACTGAAAAGAGCTGCCTTGCTCAAGGTCGTGTCCCTACCTTGAGGGGAGCCACTTCTAATGTCTGGCCAATGATGGGGAGTGGGGATAAAAAAGGCCAGACTCCCTTGCCTCAAGGAAGCACACCTCCAGTGGTCATCTGGTCCCAGGGCTCCCTATGGGAGCCTTTGTGGCCACTGCATTCACTGTTAACTTCTTCCTCTGTCCAAAACGCCAACAAGAGATACCAAGCCTGAGCCCCCAGTACAGCACCATTTTTTTGGGAGAGCAACCAGCCCCTTAATGATAAGTTGGTTACACCAGAACGGGCAGTGATTCATTCTGTCAGGAATGGATATATATTTGGGGTATAGGTTTGCCTTTCCTGCCCTCAGCCCTCAGCCAGCACCACCATCTGCGGGCATGCAGTGTCTGATCCACCAACATGGAATCCCGGGAAGTATTTTTATTGGACCCAGGAACCCATTTCACTACAGAGTAGCTACACCAGCAGCCCAGTACCCTGGGATCCACTCTTCCTATTTCACACCAGGCTGCATAGAGGCTGTCAGCTCCAGTAAGGAAATGGCCTTTTGAAGGTACCACTGAGCTACCGCTCTGAAGGTGATACCTTTCAGGAACGGAGTGACATCTTCCAAGATGTTGATGCAAATCAACAATTATTGTACAGGCCTCGGTTCTCAGTAGGCATAATACATGGTTCTGGAATTGAAGGGAAGGAAGTAGCAGTGGCTTTGAGCCCTGCTTACCATCACTCACAGTGACCCACTTGCGGTATTTATGCTTCTTGTCCCAGTAACTCTAAACTCTGTGGGTTTGGAGGTCCTAGTGATTGAGTAAGAAACGCTTCGCCAATTGTGATGGTAAACAGAGCTGAGAGTGAGGGAAACAAAACTGGGTTACAGAGTAAGGAGATAAGTATCAGTTGCAACGTTCAGACCAGGAGCAGTACCGGGGGTGCTGCTGGTAGCTGTAGTTTATCCTACTAACCTTCCTCTTCCCCAGCAAAAGAGACCAACTGGAGGAGTTCTCGGACCTTATTATACAAAGTGAGTGGATCCAGTGCAAAGAGTTTGCCGCAATGGATGCTACGGTATGCCACTCAGATCCTTCCTTCCGGATCAAGACAATCATTCCCTTAGCTGCTGGAAATATTGGTGGCCCATGGCTCTCAGATGAGTGTCTTTTCTGATATTGTCCTCAGCCTGAGAGTCACCTTGCCCACATCTAATTGATGTGGTTTTGGAATATAGATGAGGTTTGGTGAGGTGAGGTCTGGCGCTGACTACCGAGAAGGAATTCTTAAGACATCTTTGGTGCAAAAAGGTGTTTGTTTGTTTTAAAGACTGATTGATTGATTGATTGATTGATTTGACAGACAGAGATCACAAGTAGGCAAAGAGGCAGGCAGAGAGAGAGGAAGAGAAGCAGGCGCCTTGCTAAGCTAAGAGCCCGATGCGGGGCTCTATCCCAGGACCCTGACATCATGACCTGAGCCAAAGGCAGAGGCTTTAACCCACTGAGCCACCAGGCGCCCCAAAAAGGTGGTTTTATTAAGGCACAGAGAAGGGATCCCTGGGCAGAAAGAGCTGCTGCCCTGGGGTAGGGAGGCGTGGCTGATTATATACTTGGGAGTTGGGGGAGGTAAGGAAAAGGGAGGTCTCAAAAGAACTTTCCTAGGCTAAAGAAGACCTGCAAGATTTCTGAGGCCTTGCCAAAATCAGGTTAGGTTACTTTCCCCTCTAGCAGGGTATTAACTTTTAGAAAATTGGGAGATTCTTGGGAGATTCTTGGAAGAATGTCACACAGATCCCACCCAGGAGAGAGGGGTAGGGGGAGGTTACGGGGGCGTCGGCTTATGCTTTGTCTTCACCCAGTCTTCTGCTCCCTCATGATAGTGACCAGTTCATGCCCAGGTGTGAAGACTCAGCCCACTTTGCTCCAAAGCAGGACAGAGTTTCCTACAGACTGGCTGAGAAGCTTTGGTGTGACTGTACTGTCTGTCATTCAGTCCTTCCTTCTACCCAGTCTTATTTCCTTTACTCCTCTACCGGTGTTGAATCCCTAGGTTCTCCCCAGTAAACTTCTTGCATGCAAATCTCCATCTCAGAGTCAGTTTCTGGGTGACTCAGTATGCAAACGTTGTATCAGTTTTTTGTTTTTGTTTTTTCAAACAGAAAATACCACCTAACACACAGGCTTTGTGTGGCTATCACCTGTAAGTAGATATTTGGAATCCCTAGATGATCTGCATCTGGAAAGCTCATTGACCTCACCAGCAACACTGACACCGTTACTTCTCCTTTGGGAGACGGTTTTCCTGGGACCCTGTTGCAGGCGCTGCTGAATGCTAGAAGCAGCCAGGAAGCCTTCCAGTTCAGCTTGTCTCACGGTCCTTTCTTTTCTTCTTCAGCTCTCTGGTTGTGCCAGGCCATCTTTCCAGAAAGTCTCTCTCCTGTCCTTCTAGAAAGCTCCTGATACTGCTAGCTGTCACTCATCTCCCTCCACTCCCAGTCCAGGAAGTCCCAGATGCTGAAGGAGTTGTGGGAATCTCTGTGTCACTAGGAAGAGGGGACCTTAAATTTCTCCGGGTACTAATCACCATTTCTTTCATTTGCTCCCATTGACTTTCTCTCGTGATCAGAGAGTTAAGTCACTTCCTTACTCCACTGCATCTTCAATTTCCTATGCCCTCTGGGATTTCAATACCCTTTGATAGTAAATCTCTGTATTACACTTTCAGATTTTATTATTATTATTGTTACAGTTTAAAATTTTGGAATGACAAAGCTAAAATGAAAACGAAGCTCTTTCCTTCCTTCCTTTAGTACATTTCTTATGAACCAACCCTGAGTCATCGCTTAAGTGAAGCTGGGCTATACCTACACCCAATTTAAGGTTATTAAAAGTGTTGTTAGGGGCACAACCATTCTTTCTTGCAGATTCCCTGGGGACCAAAGTTGGCAGCAGATTGCTGTGTCTGGCTGAATCTTGCAATACATCCCACTGGAACAACCCAGAGCTCATGCCCTTGAATGGAGATCGTATTAACATCATTCTCTTTGTGTAGGTGTTAGGTCCCCCCAAAAAATGGGCACCCCAATAATGGGTCCGTGATTAAAGGAGCGAGACTGATACAAAGCAAAGGTCAAGCAAAGCTTTATTTCACGCCAAGCATCAAGAATCAGACTGACCGTCAAACAGACCAGTCAGGGCCACCCCTTACAGAGAGGGCAACCTCTCTCTTCTTTACAGACTAGCTTTTAAGGGCAAAGGCCATGTGGTTGGGCCTGGCCACACACAGGTGACCAGTGAGATTGTAACACACACAGGAAACTCCACAGTGATGCTAGGTGACTAATTAAAATACAATTTACCCTAGTAGACATCTGAACCAGCCTATCACCTAGTTCAGAATTGGCACCCAAAAGGGGCCCAAAGGGCGGGGCCCATACTCCTTGGTAGCTAGGAGACAGTATGGGCCCCCACTGATTGAATACCACCACCTGGCCTGACCCACCCTTGTATTTGGACTTTGTTACTTGGGACTGGTTTCCTGGACTTGCTTTTAAATGGGGGCAAGGTCAATTTAAGTTTTACAACAAAATGGCAGTTCAACCATTGTGGGGCCACTCTGGCTGAATAGGCCCTTACATTCCCCCCTTTTCTTTGAAGATTAGTCAAATCTTTGCCTTTTTAGCCAGTTCCATGTCCCTTTTTTAATAGCTGCCAGACTGTTTTAATGATTCCAGAGTGATTTACCCAGAAACAGCATTTCTCTCCTAGGGCTACGCAGAGACCACCCCCCCCTTTTTAGAAAGAGTAGGTCAAGCCCTAATTGGTCTATATTTCCCACCTATATTTTAACAATAGGAGCAACAATGAACTCAATGAACTCATTGTTTCCGAGTCTTTGCTTTAGTCCACAATCGGTGGGGTCCATCGGCAGCGGCATCCACCTCTGGGGGGCGTACTCATCCTTGGCTCATTTGACATGACCTGCGAAAATCCAGGCCCTGATGACTTCTACTTTCACAGCCGTGGGGGGTGGTCGGGATGACAGCAAACGGTCCCTTCCAGCGAGGCTCCAAGCCTCCCACTTGGCAGCAGCGCATCCAAACCAACTCCCTGGGTTGGCGAGGATGTGGCTCCTTCCAAGACAGCCTGCAATGCCTGCAGTGGCTGGAGTACAGACTGATCAGTCATTTCTGCCAAGACAAACTCTTGTAGCCGAGGGCAGAGCAAGGGGTACCTCACGAACACGATTTCAAATGGGGTCACCTTGTTTAAGCAGGTATACATCGCGCCCTGAGGAGAGCGAAGGGAAGGAGATCCACCCATCCACCGCCAGTCTCCAGAATTAACTTTGTCAAGGTCTCTTTAAGAGTCTGGTTCATCCTCTCTACTTGCCCGGAACTCTGGGGTCGGTAGGCACAATGTAGTTTCCAATTAGTGCCCGCGGCCTTGGCCAATGCCTGTCAGACTGAACTCACAAATGCAGGGCTGTGGTCTGACCCAATCGCGAGAGGTAACCCAAACCTCTAGTAGCCTTTTTGGCTACCATTCCTGCCATCTCCTGTTTAGCAGAAAAAGCCTCTACCCAGCCTACCATCTGTATAGATGTTGGCGGTCTTACCCTTGGCCATCTGTAGTGCCTTGGTGAGTGCAATCAGCTTCGCTTTTTGCGCCGAGGTTCTGTGTGGCAGGGCTGTTGTCCAGAGTTCCTGCTCAGGAGAAACCACCGCAGCCCACATACCTCTTCCCATCGACCATGTAGCTACCCCCGTCTGTGGTCTGTGAACAGAGTCACCTCCGCATCCGGGAGGGGAGTGTCTCTGAGGTCCGGCCTTATTCCTGCGACCTGGGTTAGGACCTCCCCACATTCTCATGGGTGGTCAGCCAGCTCCTCTGGCAGCAACGTGGCTGGATTTAGCACTGCCTGAAGCTGGAAGGTCACTTTGGTTCGTTGAGGAGGGCCTGATACCCCATCACTCCGGCGTTTGTCATCCACCGATCTGGTGGAGTCCGAAGGAGGCCCTCCATAGCGTGGGTGGTGGTCAAGATGAGATTTTACCCAAAGTCAATTTGCTTGCATCCTTGACCAGGAGGTCCGTGGCAGCAATCATGCTGAGGCAAGGGGGAACCCATCCGCTACTAGATCTAGTTTCTTAATAAGATAGGCGACTGGCCTTTGCCAATGCCACAGAGTCTGAGTGAAAACTCCTTTAGTCAGTTCGTAGAGAGGTCACGCCATCTTCGCAAACTGCGGTATCCACAGCCTGCAGTAGCCCACCGTCCCAAGAAACTCCCTCTTAGAGATCGAAGCCTAAATAAGTGGCATGGCTCTGACAAAGCTGTGCTTTCATTGCTGGCACCTGATACCCTTTTCCTGCAGAATCTGTAAGACAGCACTTGTCCCCCACAAACATGACCCGTAGTCCTCAGCGGCTATTTCCACTATTCCCACTAACTCATATTTTTCCTTTCAAATCCTTCAATTTCCTGGAGTTTCCTCCTTATCTCTGGGGCTGACTGACTGCCAAAAGCCAAGATCATATTGGGCGCCTGGGTTGCTCAGTGGGTTAAAGCCTCTGCCTTCGGCTCAGGTCATGAAACCAAGGTCCTAGGATTGAGGCCTGAGGCGCTCTGCTCAGCGGGGAGCCTGCTTCCCTTCCTCTCTCTCTGCCTGCCTCTCTGCCTACTTGTGATCTCTGTCAAATAAATAATCTTTATTAAAAAAAAAAGGCAAGATCGTCTAAATGAGCTATCAAGCAACTTCTCTGAAGTTTACCTCAAGTTATCTAGCTTAGGTAAACACTTAAAGACAACCAAATCTAGAATTTAACACCCATAAAGGTGTTAAAGACACAATTTTTCTTTCTAAAATAACTCTCATTTCCAGAGATAGCCGAATCAGGACTAATTCACTTGAAAAACAAGTCCAGTTTTAACAAACTTGGCCTAATTATTTATATAAGCTCAGCAAGAACAGTGAGTGATCATATAGATCTTTTAGAATCTGCTCTGCTGGAACTTCTTATAAGGAATCTCTAGGTTGAACTTTTAGTAGCCTCTCGGGGCCAGAAGCCAAGCCATGTACTTGCCATCAGACATGCCTGCAATACCTGTCAAATTGGGTGAATTACTCTTCCTGAGGTCCTGTCCCTGCGAGGGAGTGACATTCTTGACTCACCTGGTAAGGCTGCTGGGAACTCTGTAAGCAAGGTATTAGGCCAACAGTTCCAAAGGGCTTTAGGGCTCCAGGTTTCATAAAGTCAACCTTAGTTCCTTTAAACTGTCTGGTCATATCTGAGTCTTTTCAAATATGACATTCCAGTCAAAGCCTTGGTAAAATAACCAGTGTTTCCAACGCTGTCCTGTTACAAGGAGAACAGATTCTTATTGAACTTATGCAAATGACTGATTGCCATGAAAGAATACTTACTAAGACCTTTTGGTTTCAGAGGGTTCAGATAGAGAGAAAAGTTGAATGCCTTGATTCGTTTACAAATGAGTACTTTTACATCTCTGTAAGTTATAGATAACTTAAAAAGTTTCCCTAGTCTAGAGGAGCAAACATTACAGAACCAGTCTCATGTCTAAAACAAGACAAAACATTAAGAGACACAACATTACAACTTCCTTCAGTTCACCTAGTCCCTGGTTTAGTCCGAGTGCAGCTTTTACTTCTGGAAATTCTTACTCATTTCAGTTCCCCTGAACATTTCCCATATGAATTTCCTTTAGGGTGGTTACCCAAATGTAAGGCAAGGTTTATCCTTGGTTTAGCAGTACTCCCTGAGTAACTTAGCATATCAAGGAAAAGCCTTGAGTCAAAGAGACCTTATTTACAACTCTGGGCAGGCAAAGAGAAAACCATTTACAGATTCACTAACCTAAGAAAACTTGGCCTTTTTAAACAGAGAGAAAACCAGCTTTTCTATACCAGTGTCTTTCCTCTTTTTTTTAAGATAGTGAGTTTTCTGGGTTTCCCTCCCATTGTAAAGGAAGGCGGCTCTTTCAGATGCTGTCCTGCTCGTGTTCCTCGCGGGAACTTAAGAGCATCTTAGCTAAGGTCTGTCCATATAAGCCCCAGACCAAGCTACTCCGTGGAGTAGATGACCGTTATGCCGTATGACGCCCCGAGAGACTCAGGGTGCAGCCCACTCAGACTCCGTAGCCGAAGCGGTGGAGGCATACAGACACATTCACACAGTCGGGCACTCTTCAGATTCAAACAGGTTGGACACCCTCCCCTTAGGGTATCCCTGGCTAATGGGAGGTGATCAGTCTCCCCTTCCATTCTTTACGAATGGGTCTAGCTCAGACAGTGGCCACGGGGCTGTTAGAACAGAATTCCATTAAGCACAAAAGATGTTTACCAACAGATTTCAAAAAACACAAACCTAGATCCAGCAACCAGCAGTCTAGCATTTTACCCCATTTGGTTTAAAGTTTCAGGTTAGCAAAGACTTTGAGAGCTACTTTAACAATTACCCATTAAAACTTTGAGACAGCAACATGGAGCCTACTTCCTCCTCTCTCTCTGCTTGCCTCTCTGCCTACTTGTGATCTCTCTCTCTGTCAAATAAATAAATAAAATCTTAAAAAAAAGAATATTTAAAAAAAAACTTTGAGACAGTTAACCATTTTAGTCATCTCTTTGCTAACAAATTTCAACAGATTTTTACAGATAACATGAGCTTATTTGACTTTAAGAACTCTTCAGTTTCACATTTACTACTGTGAACTCAAAAGACATGTTTATCCTAATTAACCCAACAAACTTAACTTAGTTCAAATACTGATTTACGTTCCACCTGGGCCCACTCTGTTTCGAATGTTTACCTGAGACCCGCGTGGGAAGATCCGGAATGGGGGGTGTTAGGTCCAGGGGGCGCTCTTCTTGTTTCCCGACAGTGAAGACCAGAAAAAAGTGCCACCAGAAGGCAGAGAAAGGGTTCCCAGTTTTAGAGCTCATCAGCTCCAAGGGAGGAGCAGACGCCATGCTTTCCCGCCAGCAAGGGGGGGAGGGGCTAGGCAGTCTCCCTCGGGCCAGAAAGGGCAAGGAATGTCCCCAAAACAAAGTATTTTTTGGCAGCTGCTTGGGAATATTCCTAAAAGTCTGTCTCGAGTTAGACTAACCCCAGTTGGCTCCAGTTATAGCCCTAAACACGCTAAATGAGTGAGGGAGAAGCCCCACATCTATTAGGAGGTGGAGAGACGAAAGTTCAGAGTCCCCTTACTCTCCGCTTGCCCCCTTCTTTCAAACACAATAATACAACAGACAACAAAAAGACAAGACAAAGACAACCGCAAACCCAGGGGTCCTCGTCCAGAACCTGCCATGCTGGAGGTTTTCCTGGCCCCTATAGGGGTTACCCGGCCCCCTGCAGACGCTGGCCCGGACTAGCCACAGAACAGAACCAGACTCAGCGGCTCTCACCCGCTGGTGGGGGTTTTCCCAGCCCCCTACAGATGGGGGTTACCCGGCCCCCTACAGACCCAGATGACCACCTAGGGGGGACTCGGACCCCTAGATGATCTACCAGAAGAGGGATGGGGCATCCCTGCATCCACTCCAGCCCTGGGGAGCATGGCTGCTTCCAGCTTCACCCCGGTGGGCCATACCTGGAGCTCCACAACCAGGCAGACAGATTCAGACCCAGAAATTCCGATGCTGGCTCAGTTCTCGTTGTTTAATCTCGGACGAGCTCCCATATGTTAGGTCCTCCCAAAATGGGTACCCCAATAATGGGTCCGTGATTGAAGGAGCGAGACTGATACAAAGCAAAGGTCAAGCAAAGCTTTATTTCGTGTCAAGCATCAAGAATCAGACAGACCCTCAAACAGACCAGCCGGGGATGCCCCTTACAGAGAACGACCCCTCCCTGCTTTCCAGACTAACTTTTATAGAGCAAAGGCCATGTGGTTGCACCCGGCCACACACAGGTGACCAATGAGATTGTAACACACACAGGAAACTCCACAGTGATGCTAGGTGACTAATTAAATTACAATTTACCCTGTAGACATTTGAACCAGCCTATCACCTAGTTCAGAATTGGCACTACAAAGGTACCCAAAGGGCGGGGCCCATACTCCTTGGTAGCTAGGAGACAGTATTAGCCCCCCTCTGATTGAATACCTGGCCTGACCCACCCTTGTATTTGGACTTGTTACCTGGGACTGGTTTTCTGGACTTGGCTTTTAAATAAGTTCCCCTGGGAGGGGAGCGGGCAAGGTCAATTTAAGTTTCACAACAAAATGGCATTTCAGCTGGGGTGGGGCCGCTCTGGCTGAATAGACCCTTACATTGGAAGGCCTGCAAGTTTTGTAAAGGCCCACTATATCTAGTGTAGTAAAGTGCAATGTCCCCAACAGTAGATTTCTATCAACCTGCGGATCTTCAAGGCCAACGGGTCAGGGAGGTTGGAAACCACAACCCAGCCCCCTCCCCAGTGGCTCCTTTAAGACATCAAGGCCTCTTGGGCACTTCTGAATCAAGCACCTCGAGAAACTGGATCCTCCCCAGCCTCATATTGTTGTAGACCTTAGTTCTCAAGCCTGGACCTACTTCTCAATCTTTCAACAACCTTCAGGTTTCTGACGTTGGAACATTCTCCCATATATAGCCTCGCCTCTCCTTCAAGGCAGAGCTGGCATGGCAAAGGGAACTACTGCTCCTCTTCAGCCCATTATCTCAAAGTACAGTCTTTTAAATGGAGAAGTATGTAGAGAAAGTAGACAAAGACTGTGACTTTTAATACAATTACTCCTCCAGTTTCAGAACCTTCTTGTTTCTTGCTCCTGTTTTGTACCTGATTACAGGCACCATTTCTCTGACTTTAACTTCCAACTTTTGTTTTCCTCCTGAATCAGGATTCAGGCTCCCTCACACTGGGACAGATCAAAGAAGGCAGAAAGAAGTAAGATAAATTGGGGCGCCTGGGTGGCTCAGTGGGTTAAGCCGCTGCCTTCGGCTCAGGTCATGATCTCAGGGTCCTGGGATCGAGTCCCGCATCGGGTTCTCTGCTCCGCGGGGAGCCTGCTTCCTCCTCTCTCTCTCTCTGCCTGCCTCTCTGCCTACTTGTGATCTCTCTGTGTCAAATGAATAAATAAAATCTTTAAAAAAAAAAAAAAAAAAAAGAAGTAAGATAAATTGAACCACAGAATCCTGGTATACTCTGAAATTGAAGGCATCAGATGCCCCCTGAAGATGGGAATGTGAGGTAGAAAGGAAAGATGCTTCGAAGCCTTTACAATGACCAGTTAAATGTCCAAATCTTCTTCCCAAAAGTACAGCCAAGTGACTACCCTTCCGCCACCCTAGAAGAGGCCAGGAAGTTTATTCTCTTGAGAGGCTGGGCCAAAGGCTCTAGGCTTGGGGGTGAGGGCTGCTGATTAATAAAAGTCTTTACAAGGAATTATGAACTCCCCTCACCCCACCCTACAGTCCCTTTCCTCTGATAAGCTCCCAGAGGGCTAGAAGGCAGGTTTATAAATTCCCATGCAAAAAATTTCTCTGACTGACTGACTTCCCAACCTAAGAGAAAAGATCTTCCCGTAATGACATTTGGAGGTCCCTCCCCTGCAAAAAAGAAATGTGAAACTACTTTGAAGCTCAAAAGCCAAGAGGATCTGCCCATTCAGGGGGGCATTTAAGCTTCTCACTCTTTAATATAAATAGGCAGCAATTCATGAGAAGTCACTAATGTGAAATACAAACAAAAAGAGTTCAGAGGGAGAGGACAACGTGGGAAATAAAGGAAAACTTCAAACACTAAAGTTAATGTCCTTAGATGAGAGAAAACACGGCATCCATGGAGTATCTATCTATCTATTTACTTATTTTTAAAAGATTTTATTTATTTGACACAGAGACACAGTGAGAGCAGGAACACAAGCAGGGGGAGTGGGAAAGGGAGAAGCAGGCATCCTGCCTAGCAGGGAGCCCAAAGTAGGGCTCCAATCCCAGGACTCTGGGATCAAGACCTGAGCTGAAAGCAGATGCTTAACGACTGAGCCACCCAGGCTCCCCCATCCATTGAGTATTTAAATGACAAGGACAAGGTGCCACTTAAAAACAAAGCAAAACAAAACCAGGAATAGAGGGAGGGGACAGAGAACCAGATAGAGCTTTTTAAAAAATAACAATATGAAAAAAAGTAATATGAGACCAGAAATTTACACTTTCAATAGAAGAGTTAGAAGACAAAGAAAATCTCCCATAAAAAATATTCAAAGACTATTACATCAGTTCAAGTGATCCAAGAACTGAATCAAGAGTTCTAGAAATAGGAATGCTTGGGTGGCTCAGTCAGTTCAGTGTCTGCCTTCAGCTCAGGTCATGATTCTGATGAGGGAGCAGGAGGCTGGCTGAGGACAAAGCAAAAGCTGGCGCCTTGCACCCCCCCCCCTTCATCCGCTCCCCTCCATATGTGTAGCATTCCTCAGGCACCCCTGACTGCCATAAAATGATAAATAGTTATCATTGCTGAGATCGCAATCCTGCAAGACAGGAGTCTCCCTTGGTTTGCAAATTTCCTTGAGATTACAACAAAGAAGTTACCTTATCAATAGCCCAATTTCCAAAGACACAGAACTCAGTTCCTCAAGCCTAATGTTACCCTCCCCTCCATAAAAACCGAAGGAGGTGGAAGTAGAAGGAAAAGTAAATAAAGTTAAATTTCTTCTAAACTTAAATCTCATTAACAAGGATGCTTGATAGCAGGAATGTAACATTCCACCAGACTTCCAATTGTCTTTACTTGATAGCAACTAAGCCTTCAATATCCTGATAGTATTCTTTGCCCCAATAGCCCTTCTGAACACCCCTTTGTCCTCACCTACCCAACTCCTGTGTATATAACCAACCACTCCTCACAACCCGGGGCAGCAGCTCTTCCTGCCCATGGGTCCTGTCCCCGTGCTTTAATAAACCACCAATGACGTCTTAAGAATTCTTTCTTTAGTCGTCGGCTCCGAACCTCCTCACCCCACCGAACCTGACTTAGGTTCTGGGACTTCATCATTTTCAGGGTCCTAGGATTGAGTCTCGCATCAGGATCCTTGCTCAACAGGGAGCCTGCTTCTCCCTCTCCCTCTGCCTGCTGCTCCCCCTGCTTGTGCTCTCTCTCTCTCACACACACAAAAATAAATAAATAAGATCTTAAAAAAAAAAAAAAAAGGAGTTCTAGAAAGAGTGGAAAGAGAAAATGGAGGGAGTAGTGTAAGGGCCTATTTAGCCAGAGCAGCTCCATCCTGACCCTGCCCTCCCACCTTCAGGGAACTTACTTAAAAACAAGTCCCGGAAACCAGTTCCAGGTTACAAAGCCCAAATACAAGGGTGGGTCAGGCCAGGTGGAGGTATTCAATCAGTGGGGACCCATACTGTTTCCCTAGCTACCAAGGAGTATGGGCCCCGCCCTTTGGGTGCCCTTTGGGCGCCAATTCTGAACTAGGTGATAGGCTGGTTCAGATGTCTACTACGGTAAATTGTAATTCAATTGGTCACTTATGTGTGACCTAGCAGGACTGTGCAGCTTTTTCTGTGTTACAATCTCATTGGTCACCTGTGTGTGGCCAGGCCCAACCACATGGCCTTTGCCCTTAAAAGCCAGTCTGTAAAGAAGAGAGAGGTTGCCCTTTCTGTAAGGGGCGGCCGGGATTCTTGATGCTTGGCTCGAAATAAAGCTTTGCTTGACCTCTGCTTTGTATCAGTCTCGCTCCTTTCACCATGGACCCATTATTGGGGGACCCAACAGTAGGATGACAAAAATAAGAATATCCATTAAAAAAAAGGAATATAAGTGATAATTTCTCAAAACCCAAGGAAATGTGTTTTCAGATTGAAAGAGCCTGTTGAGTTCATTCCACACAGTGTATGAAAAGAGACCCTGTTCCAAGGTATATCAACGTGAAATTTCAGAACATTAGGGAAAAAGGGAAGATCCCAAGACCTTCCAGAGAGGAGGGAAAAAACCATGGAAGGTGTTAGCATCTCAATAGCTAGGTGGGAAGCTAGACAACTAAGAAGCTATGCCTTTAAAATTCCAAGTGAAAATAATTTCCAAACTATAATTCCATAACCAGACTCTCATCCCAGGGAATTGCTAAAACAAAGGCATTTCAAGACATGTGAGGTCTGAAAAATATTTACCTTTCATGAACTTTTTCTCAGGAAGCTATTGCAGGATGAGCTCCACCAAACCAAGTACGTAAAACCAAAAGGAAGATGAGATCTGGTAAACAAGGGATCCGACAGAAGAGAGATGCAGAAGAAATTCCTAAAATGATGTAAAAGGGAAATCTTAGGATGACAGCTGGATGGCTGGCCTAGAGAGCATTAGGTTTAGACCTAAGCTGGATGATGGAAAGTTCCAGAAGAGAAGTCTTTGAGGGGGAAAAAAACACACACAAAACTGATGGAGTGAGAGATTCACAATTCTGTCAGAAGGCTTCAGCAGAAATTAATGATTGCTGTAATTATGAAACTGAAGTTTAAAAAAGACAATAGTTGGCTCTGTAGAGC
Source organism: Mustela erminea (assembly GCF_009829155.1). Taxonomy (NCBI): domain Eukaryota; kingdom Metazoa; phylum Chordata; class Mammalia; order Carnivora; family Mustelidae; genus Mustela; species Mustela erminea. The sequence continues at coordinate 68,902,632 of NC_045622.1, read as the reverse complement.
AGAAATCATAAGTGGGAAGGAGTGGGCAAAGGGTCTGCCATTTTATTTCGCCAGTGTTGTTAAAAGCTTTGTATTTGATTTTTTTATAGTATGTGTGTCTATATTTTGATTCTTAAAAAGACTGAAGAAAAAAGTGAGGGAGGAAATAAGGAAGAAGAGAAAATCAGAGTAGAAAAAACAAGATGAAGTCAGAAGTAATATTAGATCTAGTATATATCATTGCTAAAGATAGGCTGGAAATTTGGTTCTGAGCTTTTTAGCGGACAGCACAAAGTGGGAAATGTAATCATTTATACGGTTTCACCATGTCCAAGAGATAAAAACAAACCACTTACTCAGGAAAAATATATCTATTCCGGGTACTGAGATCTGAGAGACATTTTTCCCATCTGTCCTCCTAAAGAGGACATCATGTGACACAGTGAACCACAACCTCATCAACTTGCCTCCAGCAACTGCAACAATACTTTCACTGAGCTGTTTCTTATGATGTCTCTTGACGTAGGCCGATGACAAAATGCCAACGCAGATGCCAGTAAAAGCAATCCTGTGTAAAAGATAAAATGTGCAACATGGTGCCAGTGAGTGGGCCTGAGTTTCAAATCTGTCTCTTCAGAAAGTTACTTAACTTCTCTCCACTCATTTTTCTCATCTATAAAATAGGCCTAAATATTAGCATTTCATAGGACTCTGTGAGGATTAAATAAGTTTATGCTTTTGAAGCACTTACAGCAATGCTTGGCATAATAAGCACTCAAAGAAAAAGAGCTATTATTCAGAAAGATTTTTTTAAATGGATTGCATATGATAAAATTATACTGAAACACCAAGATATTGGTGAAGGGATAGATATTCCATTGATTAATGGAATAGTATAGGGAAATAGACGCACACAAGTGTAACCAACTGATTTTTTTTTAAAGATTTTATTTATTTCAGACAGAGAGAAAGCAAAATGGGGGGAGGGGACAGAGGCAGAGGGAGAAGCAGGCTCCCCACAAAGCAGAAATCCCAATGTGGGGCAGGACTGTGTGATCATGACCTGAGCTGAAGGCAGACACTTAAATGACTGAGCCACCCAGGTGCCCCATAGTCAACTGATTTTTGACAAAAGTACAAAATACTTAATGGAGGAAAGATAGTCTTTTCAACAAAGGATGCTAGAGCAATTGGATGCGCATAGTCAAAGAAATGAACTTTACTGTAAACTTATACAAAAATCAACTCAAAATGGATCACAGATTTAAATGTAGGGGCGCCTGGGTGGCTCAGTCATTAGGTGTCTGCCTTCGGCTCAGGTCTTGATCCCAGTCCTGGGATCAAGCCCCGAATGGGGTTCCCTGCTCAGCAGAAAGCCTGCTTCTCCCTCTCCACTCCCCCTGCTTGTGTTCCCTCTCTCACTGGCTCTCTCTGTGTCAATTAAATAAATAAAATCTATTTTTAAAAAAGAGATTCAAATGTAATATGTCAAACTATAAAACTTTTAGATAAAAACAAAGGAGAAAATCTATAGAACCTAAGCCTAAGTGAAGATTTCTTAGATATGATACTCCAAGCATACTCAGTAAGAGAAAATGTGATAAATAGGACTTCATCAAACTTAAAAATTTTTGCTCTGTTCTATTAAGAGCAAACCCATTGGAGTGCCTGGGTAGTGCAGTTGCTTAAGTGACCGACTCTTGGTTTCAGCTCAGGGTCATGAGATCAAGCCTTGAGTCAGGTCCTGCGGTCAGTGCAGAGTGTGTTTGAAGTTTCTCTCTCCCTCTTTGTGCTCCTCCAACCCCCTCCCCACTGCCCCATGTGTGCATCCTCTTTCTCTCTCAAATAAATAAATTTAAAAAAAAAAAGAAAAGAAAAAGAAAACCTCTCAAAAAGACCCTGTTAATAGGATGAAAACACAAGACACAGACTGGGAGAAAGTAGTCACAAACCAAAACATATTAATAGCAGAAAGTACTGCAAACCAAACATCTGTTAAGAACCATAAAGAATTCTAAGAAAATCAACGGTAAGAAAACAATCCAATTAGAAAATGAGCAAAAAGAATGCCTGGGTGGCTCAGTAGTTTATGCATCTGCCTTCGGCTCAGGCTATGATCCCAGAGATGAGCTCCTTGCTCAATGGGGATCCTGTTTCTCCCTCTGTCTGCTACCCCCCACAGCAGCCCCCCACCCCCGATAGGCTCTCTGTCTTTCTCTCTCTCTCTCTCTGACAAAAAAAAAAAAAAAAGGCAAAAGAAATGAAAAGACATTTCTGGAAAGATGAGATACAGTAGCAAATAAAAATTATTAGCCATTAGGGAAATGCAATTTATGCATTCATTAGTCATAATTCTAATGCAATCATTAGCCATTAGGGAAATGCAAATTAAAACCACACTGAGATTTCACTATACTTCTATGAGAATGGCTAAAATAAAATACAGTGATAAAACCAAGTGTTGACACAGAAACTGGCTCTATCACATATTGCTGGTTGTAATGTAAAACAGTGCAACTACTCTGCAACATAATTTGGTAATTTCTTAAAAACTGAAATATACTTAAACACTGAACATACACTTATCACATGAACCAGCAATCAACACTCCTGGGTACACACAGTTATGCACGCATACACACACACACACACACACACACACACAAGTGCATATAAAACCGAAATCTGAATCTGAATAAAGTCTATTGATTGTACCAAGGTCAATTTCCTGGATTTGATATTATTATTGTAACCACTGGGGGGAACTGGGTGCAGAGGCCACAAGACCTCCCTGAATTGTGTCTGTAATTTCCTGTGAATCTGTAATTATTCCAAACTAAAGTTAAAAAGGAAAAACAAATGCTGTGAAAAATGTTAGGTAAATCTTATCAATTTGGGGATTAAAGTTATCTCTATTTAGCAAGCTTTTTATAGATTGTATAAAAATGATCATTTACATATTGGAAGGATTGGTAGAAATTGTAAAAATTCATCTAAGAATAGTGCTTCTTTCAAAACACAGTGAAGGCAAAGAAGCATGTGGTGGCAGGTATGTGGACGCCGGGTGCTTCTTTAGGTGCTCCCTGTTTCAGGAAGGCAAGTAGCGTCGTCCTAAGAGTCCTGACAAAGTGGCACTTCTTACCATAGTCCTGTGTCTGGCCCTCAGTTTTTCAACCCCTAAACCTGATTTTCTTGCAGATTGGATTCTACATTAACTGAGTTCACAAGACTGATGTGCTATGAATAACAATCTCAGCCACACTCAAATGTACCAGAAAAGCCAAATTTCTCTCTGTTCTTTAAATCAATTTTCTTTGGGGCACCTGGGTGGCTCCGTCAGTTAAGCGGCTGTCTTTGGCTCAGGTCATGATCTTGGGCTCCTGGGATTGAGTTCCACATTGGGCTCCCTGCTCAGCGGAGAGCCTGCTTCTCTCTTTGCCTCTGCCTGCTGCTTCCTCTGCTTGTGCTCTCTTTCTCTCTGAGAAATAAAATCTTTTTTCAAAAAATCAATTTACTTTGAACTCCAAACCCCCATCCTATAACCTGGAGGAAATGCAACCTAAGTAATTCTTTGCAAAGATGTCGCACAGATACCTACTATTGTAGTCTGAAGGGTACTCCCCAAAATGGTGACCATGGCTTTTGTGATACTTGGGACTCGGTTGTCCAGTGCCTAGAACGCAGCCTGCCTGTGAACTCCACGTAGCCTTTTTCCCCTGCGGTCTCGTACCTTCTCAGGGTCTGAGATATCCTCCTCCCCTGCCTCAGGGAAACTCCTACAGAATTACTTCTCTAATATCCTTTCTTTCCTGGTCCTCCAAGGACACCCAGCATCATCTAATCAATCATGTTAGCTTTTCCAGACAGTGGGAAAAACCATTAACTTGAAGCTACTTTTATTTTTGGTCCTGCTAAAATACCTGCAGTAATGACAAAGCCTCACTATCTTCTGAAACGTGGGGGAAAATAAAGGGAGAACAAAATAAAATTAGTATTTTAACAAATTCTGCCAAAACTACACTGAACCAGAAAAGCCATTTAATTGATTTGCAATAAGCAATGAATATCACAGCAACAGGTCACATTCCCGTGACTAGCCCATTCTGCTCTTTTTTTTTTTCTAAAGATTTTATTTATTTGATAGCAATCACAAGTAGGCAGAGAGGCAGGCAGAGAGAAAGGAGGAGGAAGCAGGCTTCCTGCTGAGCAGAGAGCCCAATGTGGGGCTCAATCCCAAGAGCCTGAGATCATGACCTGAGCACGAGAAGGGGGGCAGGGTGCAGAGGAAGAGGGAGAAGCAGACTCCTCCCTGAGCAGAGAGTTTGACATGAGGTTGAATCCCAGGGCCCCAGGATCATGACTTGAGCAAGACGATGCTTAACCGACTAAGCTCTCCATTCTGCTCTCTTTAAGATAGATATTCAAGATTTTAGACTGTTGCTTGATGAGCCTAGAATTAGAACCAGGGAAATTAGAACAATTCAACATTTAAAGGGGTCAGGCTGAATGAATGAATGAATAAATAAATAAATAAATAGATAGATAGATAGATAATTGAATCAGACTGTTTTAGTCTCAGGTATCAATCCCATGATAGGGATACTGACATCATGCTAAGGGAGTTGGAAACACTGGAAGTTCATTGGCTACAGTCCCCTGGGTCCATGCTCACTTTGGGAATGTCCTTGCCAATGGAGTTGCAATATTCAGAGGCATTTGGCTATGACTCTCTCTCCCAGGAGACCACTTGGATGAGCACCACGACCATTTGTCCTAGAGACTGTCCTTTTTTTAATGCTTCCACAACTGACCACCTCTTTCATCAAATAACAGGCCAGTCCTGCTTGGCCTAGGATTCACATCTCTTTGAGATAATTTGCACAGATCTGTTCCAATTAGTTGCACAGGGACTTTAGATTGAACACTCAAAGAGCCATATAATTTCTTTGTTCTTGGGTTACTCCTCCCGTATCTGCCACATCCTAATAATATACAAAACTATATATACAAAACTAATTATATTAGATATACAAAACTAATTACATTAGATCTTCAGTGTGGGATTCTAAACACAGAAGCATCCACAATAATTATCTTAAAATTTTTTTAAATAATTGCATTTTTCTTTTTAAAGATTTTTTTAATTGGGGGAAGGGTCAAAGGGAGAAGCAGACTCCCTGTTGAGCAGGGGGCCCCATGTAAGACTAGATCTTGAGACTCCAGGATCATGTCCTGAGCCGAAGGCAGTTGCTCAACCAACTGAGCCACCCTGGTGTCCAAAATAAATCATACTTTTAAAAAAATTACATCATAGTAACCATTGAAGAATAATTGTTAGTATGCATGATGATGGGTGAAATTTGCTGGATATAAACGATCCATAATAAAATCTGAAATCAGATTTTTAAGTGTTAAGTACATACTGTTAAGTATCAAGTGATTTCACTGTAAATGTTCCTAGGTGTTTAGGTGTTAGTGGGTAACGATATCTTTTTTGGGTTATTGTATTTTATTATGTTGTGTGATTATTATTATTGTACTGTGTTGAGATATCTAGTATATTTTATACTAGATTATCAATAATCTAGTATAAAATAAGCAAGTCCATGACATTTCCTCCCACTCTTTGCAGAGAAATAATGGATGTTCTAACAAAAGTATTGTACTCTCAATTTGAAAATGCTTAAAAGCAATCTTTAGGGTAATTCCTCACCTATATTATCTATGTGGAAACTATGAATTATTACCCTATTTTCTACTTTATAGAAGAATAAGAAAACATAATTAATAGTAACAGTAATAATAAATTTCAAGGTCGTTTTTCCCATAAAAAGTTTCAGTTATATTACCCATTGTAGCATGAATAAAATTAAGACTAAGCTTGTTTCCTCAAACTGTTTAGTTCCCTTATATTCTCTAGTAACTTCTGCTTGCTTTTTATTTCCCTTTTAATCTTACTTTTCTTCTCTAGTTTCCTCAAAAAGGCACAAGCAGAGTACTCATCATTACTAATGAGATCTTCCTAATCTTAATCAATTCATTAAGTCCAATAAAGCAAGAAAAAAACACCAGTCAATTGGCCTCATGAATGATTTTGTAATAGCTTTATCTACGAAGATAAATAGATAGGCCATTAGCATGTTAAGGCTTCTGAGTAATTCCAGTATAATTTTAGGCTTCCAAAGGCAGTATATGAGAAAAATGAAGTTTTTTAAAGTTCAGTTCAACTGGTTTGGGGGTAAAACAGCATAATGTTTCTATCAAGTTGTGCTGTTTTATTTTGATTTGATTCCTTGACTATTTATGAAACACATGAATGTTTATGAAATACATGAATATATTTACTTTGAGCTTTGCTTTCCTCCAACTCATGCATACTGACCCTTTTTTATTTATGTGAACTTGAAATAATAATAATAAGCTAGTTGTGTTCAGCTCTGTCCTTTGAGATGAAGAGATGCAGTCATAGCCCCAGAGGGAAGTCATATGGTCTCCATCGCTCTCAGCAGGATTACAAGTAAGGACTGTGCTCAGAATCTTGTTCAGATGACCATTTCACCCAAGACACATTTTTGTGAAATACAGAACACCAGGCATTAGGGTAAGATGAGGCTTAGAAGAGTTAACAGGTCTTGTTTTGCTAAGACAAGAACAGATCCAGTTCCACGTATCCTTATTACCTACTGACTCCATCCCCTTGCAACAGGATTGGAGCATCAGGACAGAATCTGTTCCCGTCCTCCCGGCTCTGGCCAGAGCTCCTGTCTTGCGTACACTCTGTGATACTTGGCCGGGAAGAAGCAAGGGCACAGGGAGAGCGGCCCTGTTGCCATGTTGCATGAGGTGACAAGAATATCTCTTTAGGTTTAATTTTCACTGCAGGGAATTATAAAATCATTTGACTGCACAGAATGGGACTCACTCTAAGAGGTGAGAGTGAGATATAGAAGCCTTTCAGCCCACTTACCAAATGCTTATAGTTTCCATTTCATTGTGGATGAAACAATAATAAATATTGAGCAAAGGAAGTTGATCCACATCCGGACGATTGTATTAAGTCAAACAACAAAAGCTGTGCAGATCCCAGGCAATGAGTTTCATATTAAAATTCACAGCAACCCATAGGCACATTTAATCAAAACCCTCAAGAGACATAATGTAGGGGCGCCTGGGTGGCTCAGTGGGTTCAGCCTCTGCCTTTGGCCCAGGTCATGATCTCAGGGCCTGGGATCAAGCCCCGAAATGGGCTCTCTGTTCAGCGGAAAGCCTGCTTCTCTCCCCACCCACTGCCTGCCTCTCTGCCTACTTGTGATCTCTGCCTGTCAAATAAATAAATAAAATCTTAAAAAAAGAGAGAGAGACACATTGTTGTATATCTTTCTCACTGCTGACTCTATCATGAGTCTGGCTGACAAACCAACAGCAATCACAAAAATCAGTATTTTTCTTTTAATAACATAGCAGATCTAGGGACCTATCAGATAGTGTTGTCCACAGAGCGGTATCAAGGCATTATTTCTTATAACAAAATTTAATTTCATATTTTATAGCAAGTATCTTTTTTTTTTAAGATTTTGTTTATTTGACAGAAACAGAGAAAGGGCACATGAGCTGGGGGGAGGGGCAGAGGGAGATGGAGAAGCAGACCCCACTGATTAGACAGCTGGATGTGGGGCTCAATCCCAGGATCATCCCCACCCAGGGACCCCTTATAGCAAGTATCTTCTAAAGAAATCTTCTAAATTGATCTTTTAAATCAATTAGGCTGAGTGTGAGGGAAAGTAGGTCAAAATAAAGTTATTATGCAGTCTTAGTATTTTTAAACCTTGTTTTATATTTGGGCATTTTTAATTTATGTGTGGTTTATAATATATCTATGTGATATGTGTACCCAGTGGTATGCTAGTCAAATAAGTAAAGTCTTGGTGTATAGCCTTTGACAATTTCCATGCTGTAAATACTCCCACCATGGCCAATTTCAAGCCACCCACATGATGCCACTGAACATGAAGTTGGGAAAAGATATGCACATGTGGCTCTAGAGAGTCAGTACCAACAAGCCCCACCTCACTGCTATATCTAGATAGGTGTAGAAGCATATACATACACATATACATACACATGCACACACACATATACATACACATATGCACACACACAAGCATACACATATACACACATACATACACACGCACCTACACACATACGCATACATGTATGTACACATATATACATGTACACACACATAAAGATATGTATGCACACAAAGCACATACTCCTTTGTGTATGGGTATGTATACACACCACACACACACACAAACACACACACACACATGCGCTTGGGCACGAAGAAGGCTACGGAGTAGAGAGAAAGACTGAAGGCAGTGCCCACTTTGAAATTCCACCTCTACCAATCCATTTCTAGTTATGTGAGTTGGGAAAATCACTTAATGTTTCTGTTCTCGGTTTTCCTCTTTTGCATTATGAACATAATTATACCATTTAAAAGGTACATTATGCAGATTAAATAAATTAATGTGTGCAAAGTATCAACAGTAACATGTAAGTGCTGTATAAGTATCAGCTATGATTATTGCTGTTGCTACTAAATTATTACCTACATATGACTACATGTGTGTGCATACATGTGTGTACACATAGATGTAAGGATTTGTCAGGATCTTACCCCCCTGAAGCAGCTGCGGCTGCCCTGGATCTCCTTCTCCACTCCCCAGCCTCTGTTCTATCTCTCCCTTCCTCTAATTTGCAGGTTCAGGTTAGCCTTGTAGGGATTAGACTCTGTCCCAATTAGAATCAGCAAATCTTTAGACTTGAGGAAGGACCCGTTCTGTGATGGGACCTTAAGGGTGCTGTCTTGCTGTGTGCGTGTCCCTCTCCATCAGTCAGTCCCTGGGGAGCTCCAAGAACTGGAGCGTTGCCCTGGGTGTTTGGCTACCTACCCTCATTCCCCAGAGCATTTGAGCTCAGGTAGTTTTCTCTCTTCTATTGCTTTCTGACTGGTGTCTTTTCCTTATCCTTGCTCTGAGTATATACCTGGATCTCTGGACTTCAACTGCTGGGTTTTGACCTCATGACCTTGCTTTGCTTTGGAACCCCAACTGAAGATCTTGTTCTCAACCTTCCTCATTTCTTACCCATTTTTACTGCAATTCCAATTCTTTTGACCTGGGATATCTGTAACTATGATAGCCATTCAACCTGGGTTTTCCAGATAGTGTCAATTTTAAATATTCTGTCTTTCCGACCTCCAATGCTTTGGTATATAAAGTATATTGCCTAGAGAATTTTTGATGACAGAAAGAATTACAAAACCCCATAGTTTTTTTTCTTTAATCCAGGAAAATCATGGTGGGTCTAACCTTTTAATTTCCAATACTGAAGTGACCACTAGTCTTTTTTTTTTTAAGATCTTATTTGAGAGAGAGAGCGAGAGAGGAAAGGAGTGTGGAGGAGGGGCAGAGAGGGAGAAGCAGGCTTCCCGCTGAGCAAGGAGCCCGATGTGGGACTCAGTCCCAGGACCCTAGGATCATGACCTGAGCTGAAGGCAGATGCTTAACCAACTAAGCCACCCAGGTGCCCCAAGGAGTGACCACTATTTTCTTAAAATTTTTTTATTAAGTTTTTTTTTATTAAGTTTTTTTTTATATTATTAATTTGACAGACAGACATCACAAGTAGGCAGAGAGGCAGGCAGAGAGAGAGAGGAGGAAGCAGGTTTCCTGCTGAGCAGAAAGCCCAACGCTGGGCTCCATCCCAGGACTCTGGGATCATGACCCAAGCCGAAGGCAGAGGCTTTAACCCACTGAACCACCCAGGCGCCCCAGTCACCACTATTCTTAATGGCCAGTCCCAATCCTTGGTCCAAGCCCTACTACTCTATCAGGCAGAAACATATTGTGTGCTGTAAGTGATTTGGAAAGAAGGCATAGCTCACAGGAACTATATAGTTCCTCATAGTTCACAAAAACTTTCTTGCTCCAGAATTCAAATAATGGCAGAAATGTCACACAATCTGTTCTCATTTTAAAAAGTTATTCACTCTATTTGTGTGTACATATTGTAATCATCTGGTATTTGTTGTCTGGATGTAATGGAGGCAAACAACTTTCTGTTTTCCTCCATTCCACCTCTTAGTGACCATATGTGTATTAGCGGCTGTCTCTAAGGATGGCGTGCCCTGGTAAACTCCTCTGTAACTCAGAAAGTGGCTAAATTTCTGCGAAATCTAAAATCAGTGGTTGGAGCTTGGTTACCCCATCATTTCCCACTGATTCAAACTCTGTCGGCAGCTTTCCTGCCTTGCCAGGCATTCAAAGGCAAGTTCTTAAAAATATTCCCTCTAAGAAAACTGAAAAATTCACATTTCCCCTAGAATTCTAAGTAACAAGTATTTCTCAAAATCAGTGTATTCTATTGAAAGGGAGAAGAAGCATTCTAGCATCGTTTGACGATGGTAGTTGTGGTGAGGCGGGGGCGGAGCGGGGGTGGGACAGGGTAGGAAGGGGAAGGTTAGAGCCAAAAATCCTTTTTTCTTTAGAAACTCCCATGCAAGCAAATCTTGGGTCCCTCTCTTTTTAGAAATGACTCACTTTAGCAGTTTAAATAAAATTCATTCTTTTCTACTTACTCCCCTTTATTCAAAAAGAGTAAGGTTCGATGGGGTACTGGGCTGTCATGAAGAATAGTTTTATACCACCTCTCTCACTGACTTTCCTGATGAACCCCTACAGGGTCTATAGATAGAATTCAAGGTGCCAGTGAATTTGGAAAGGAAAAAATTACATCATTATTAATTGAAATTTAGCATTTCATTCAGCACCTCCCAACATCTCCTCTATGTGTTACTTCTTCCCATTTGTAGGCTTAAATATGCCATGTAGTCCTTCGATTATTACTACAGACAAGAAACCAGCGTGTTAGTAGGACTTGTGACTTTTCACCAACAGAAATCAGATATTTTATTGCTTTACATTTGTTGCTGATTTATCTCAAAGTATCATAACCATTCATCACTACTTCGAAATCATGGTAGTTAATAGATTTGCTGCTGTAATTTAAAACTTTATGTGTTTATAAGAAAGCACATATCGTACAATATCACATATCTGTTTTTTAATATACCGATGACCACATTTTGATAGAATTGGTTTCCTTTGGGTTCTTATGTATGCTATTTTTTTAAAAAGATCTTTATTGAGATATAATTCATATCACATAAAATTCATTCATTTAAAGTGTACAATTCAATGGCTTTACTGTAGTCACTGCACTATACAACCATCATTATAATCTAAGTTTAGAACATTTTCATTACCACAAAAAAGAAACGAATCCTCATTAGTTATCACTTTCCACTCTCTTCCTTCTAGCCCTCAGCCCTAGATAACCACTAATCTACTTTTGATTTTTATAAATGTGCCTATTCCAGATTTTTCATATAAATGGAGTCATACAATATATGGTCTTTTGTAACTGGTGTCTTTCACTTAATGTAATGTTTTTTAAGGTTCATCTGAGTTGTATCGTGGATCAGGACTTCATTTCTTTCTACTGTCAAAAAATATTCCATCACAATAGATATACCATGTTTTTATTCATACTGATGGAAATTTAGGTTGTTTCAACTTTTTAGCTATTATGAATAATGCCGGTATGAGCATTCAACTACAACTGTTTGTAGATGGGTGCTTTAATTTTTAATGGGTTTATCCCTAGAGTTGCTGGGTCATAAGGTAATTTCATGTTTGACCTCTTGAAGACTTGCCTGACTGTTCTCCAAAGTGGTTGTACTATTTTATACCACCAGCAGTGTTTGCCAGTTTTGATCTCTCAATGTTCTTTCTATCTCTTGTTGTTGTGTATCTTTTTGTTTACAGCATTCTAGTAGGTATGAAGTAGTATCTCATTGTGGTTTTGATTTGCATTTGCCTAATGGCTAATAAGGCTTCGCATTTTTTCATGTGGTTATTGTGGTGTCTAAAAAGGGTGTCCCTCAATCAGATGGGGCCCCCCAAATGTGGGGCAACAATAGAGTGGAGGCCAGTGGTAGGGGCAGTGAAAGGATTCACCTGAGGCAGAAAAAAGGAGACAGAAGTCTATTGAACATACCACAGGGGAACAGCCGGCAGAACAGTAGCAGGAAGGACAGCAGAGAAGAGGCTGTCTGCAATGAAGCAGTGGGTGGGGGCTGTTTTTAAGGTGGGGAGGTGAGGAGGTATGGCAACATATGGAATTCTCCCTTTTCGATAACTGTGCCTGGTTGTAAGTAGCCCATTGGTTAGGGTCTATGGATATCTGGAGGTGGGTGAGCCTGATGGGTGTTTTCTACATTCCATTGCTGAAGCTCTTTTGCCATCTGTATTCCTTTTTTTTTTTTTTTTTTTTTAAGATTTTATTTATTTATTTGACAGAGTGACAGAGAGAGAGCATGAGATCCTGATGCAGGACTTGATCCCGGACTCTGGGATCATGACCTGAGCCGAAGGCAGTCCCTTAACCAACTGAGCCACCCAGGCGCCCCTTGTATTTCTTTTTTGAAGAACTATCTATTCAAATTCTTTCCCCATCTTTAATTGGATCATTTGCCATTAATTGTTGAGCTGTAAGAGTTCTTTTTAGATTCTGGATAGAAGTCCCCTATCATACGTATAATTTGGAAATACTTCTCCCATTCTGTGGGTTGCCTTTTCAATGACTTGGTATTCTTTGCAGCAGAGAAGTTTCTAATTTTGAAGTAATTAATTTTAATTTTAATTTTTAATTTTTTCTTTTTTTAAAGATTTTATTTATTTATTTGACAGACAGAGATTACAAGTAGGCAGAGAGGCAGGCAGAGAGAGAGAGGAGGAAGCAGGCTCCCTGCCGAGCAGAGAGCCCAATGTGGGGCTCGATCCCAGGACCCTGAGATCACGACCCGAGCCGAAGGCAGAGGCTTTAACCCACTGAGCCACCCAGGTGCCCCTAAATTTTTAATTTTAAGTAGTACAATTTACCTTTTCTCTTTATGGCTTGTGCTTTTGATGTCATGTCTAAGAAATCATTGTCTTGGTAATGATTGCACAACTCTGTGAATATACCAAAAACTATTGAATTATATATTTTAAATGAGTGAATTATATAATATGTGGCTTAATCTAAGAGAGATACCTTTTAAAAATAGCAAAAGAAAAGAAGAGGTAGACTGAGAAAAATCCAGACTTTGTTGTCACCGTTTGGTCATCTCTGTACATATACCAATAAATCCTCCTTATTGTTTAAAAATAAATAAGTAAGTGGGGCACCTGGCTGGCTTGGTTGGAAGAGCATTCAACCCTTGATCTCCAGGGTTGTGAGTTCAGGCCCCCAAAATAAATGAAGATTACTTAAAAAAAAATTAAAATCAACAAATCAGGTCCTAAAATTAGACCATGATAATGGTTGCACAACTCTGTAAATATACTAAAACTATATATACTTTAAATGGATGGAATTTATGGTATATATAGATTACAGTTTGATAAACTGTTTTAAAAAAGACAGAAAAAACATTCCCTAATCTACAGTTACTCAAGTTTACTCATATTTTCTTCTAAGAATTCTATCATTTTAATTCTACTAGGTTTTTGATCCATTCTGAGTTAATTTTTTTTTTATGGTGTGAAGAAGGAGTCCTCTTTAAAAAAAAAAAAAAAAAAAAAAAAAAATCGGGCGCCTGGGTGGCTCAGTGGGTTAAGCCACTGCCTTCGGCTCAGGTCATGATCTCGGGGTCTTGGGATCGAGTCCCGCATCGGGCTCTCTGCTCAGCAGGGAGCCTGCTTCCTCCTCTCTCTCTCTGCCTGCCTCTCTGCCTACTTGTGATCTCTCTCTGTCAAATAAATAAATAAAATCTTTAAAAAAAAAAAAGAAGGAGTCCAACTTCATAAACCCAATTTTATGCTCTTAAAAAAAAAAAAAGATTTTATTTATTTATTTATTTTAGAGGGGGAGAGAGAGAGAGCATGAGCAGGGGGAGGGACAGGAGAGAGAGAAAAACAATCTCAAGCAGACTCCCCACTGACCTTGGAGCCTGATGCAGGGCTGCATCTCAGGACCTGATATCAGTACCCCAGGCAAAATCAAGAGTTGGTGCCTCAAGGGACTGAGCCACTCAGGAAGCCACTCTGCCCCTCCCTGTGCTCATGCGTTCTCTCTTGCTCTCTCTCTCTCAAATAAATAAATAAAATCTTTTTTTTGTTTTTTAATTTTTTAAAAGATTTTATTTATTTATTTGAGAGAGAGGTCACAAGTAGGCAGAGAGGCAGGCGGGGGGGGGGGGGAGCAGGTTCCCTGCTGAGCAGAGAGCCTGATGTGGGGGGCTCAATCCCAGGACCCCGAGATCATGACCTGAGCCAAAGGCAGAGGCTTAACCCACTGAGCCACCCAGGCACCACAAGAACATTATTTTGAGAGGGAGTCCATAGGTTTCACCAGATGACAAGGTGATTCATGGTATAGAAAAAGAAATCTCGATCCCGGGACCCCGAGATCATGCTTCCTCCTCTCTCTCTCTCTGCCTCTCTGCCTACTTGTGATCTCTGTCTGTCAAATAAATAAATAAAACCTTAAAAAAAAAAAAGTCCACTTTATTAAAAAAAAAAAGAAAAAAAAAAAAGAAAAAAAAAAAAGAAAAAGAAATCTCTGCCTTAGAAATCGGACGATACTCTTAGTCCTCTGGGCCTCAGTCCCCCGTAAATTCATGGGTGGGATTAAATTGGGAAGTCCCTTCCAGTTCTATGGTGCTTTTCATTTTCATTATGGATAGAGATCAAGGACTCTTTTCTTAAGAAAATACCGGTTGCTTCTAAGTACTTTTTTTAAAGGAAGCCAAGCTCTGGCAATTACAAGAGGGCTCAGCCAGAGCTTTATGAAGTGTTTTAAGGGGTAGAGGTGACACAATAGGGGAAGGAAAAGCAGTCAATTGCCTGCAACAAGTAGCCAACAAACTGGGAAAAGATTTTTTCCTCTGGTTTCAGTTGAATGCCAGCTTTTGGAAGGTAAATAGAAGAGGCCTGATGAAAGAGTAATAGACACCCCCAAATGAGGGAGGGCATTGTTTGCACAAAGTTAGCAGGAGGAGAGATGCCAAGCATGCAACTGAGCCACTGGCACTAAAGTCATCGAAGGGGAAGAAAAATCCGGGAAATCAAATCTTTACTTTTGCAATGATAAAGGTAATTTTACAATTGTTACAATTGTTACAATTGTTGCTCCATATAATTTACTTCTTTCTTAAATATTAAACACAGTATAGAAGGTGTTACATATTGTTTGGGTCTCTTTCAAAATTAATCAAATAATTATGAAAAAATCATTTGCATTTTCAAAGTCTTTAGCATTAAAACTTATAACCTACTTGATCATGGTCTATATGCACTGCAATTTTTCCTTAAATCTATTCCCCTACAACAGAACTACTGATAATAATTACAAAAAGGAAGCAAACTGTCTGCAAAAAGTTTGATTAAATACAGAATTTAAAAAAGACTATGGGATATTTGCAGAAGGGCTAGCATGTTCTTCTGAGGCTTGTAAATTACCCTAATACATAGAGTACGCTAAATTCTCCATATTTTTGCAAATTTCACATGTCATATGTTGACATCCTTTTAAATTAACAGTATCTCTCCTATCAAGGACGGAAAGAAAATCCTTAGAGGCTCAAGAGTTAAGACTTTCACTTTTCCTCTCCCCAGCCCTTCTTCCTCAGGCTTTTTCCCTCTTCCAAGAAGTACCAACAGTGTGGGCAAGAGGAAGAGCATGGGCAAAGAGGCAGCAGGGTTAGGGCACGAGAGCCCTGCAGGCTAGTCAAAGGTCAGCACGGAAGGGACTGTCTGTGAGAGGACAAGGAAGCTGAACTTCTCATGAGCCAGCTCAACTGGAGGGCAGCCAATCTCTGTCTCCTTCCTGGGCCCGCCGGGAGCTCTCCATGGCTGTTTGGCCCTACATAAAAACAAAAATACTCTGTAGAAATAGGGTCTAGTTTTACCTTTTTAGGTGAACAGACTGAGCCAGGTTTCAGCAGGGGGTCAAGGGACAGAGGACAGAGAGGACCAAACTGGTATTTGCTCTGTCAAAACTTACAGGCTTATTTGGAAAGACTGAAACTAAATAAAGCTTCTTATGAGCATAGGACTAGAGTTGTGAAATCTGGTCAAAGGGTTTCATGCAAGGTTGTATGTATGTATGTATATATACATACATACATACATACATACACACATGTATGTATACACTCTCATGGTAATGGGGAAAAGTAGGGAAAATGCAATATTTTAATTAGGAAAGAAAGCGATATTTTTCGTAAATTCATAACATTTCTCATGCCAGCAATTTTCTTTTTATACTGGAACGCAGGAATGATGCTCCCAAGATTTTGCCCCTCTCCTCAAAATGAAAAGGGAAGTAAAATTCTTTTCACAGAAATAAAAAGCACTTTTAAAAAAAAAGATTTTATTTATTTGTCAGAGAGAGAGAGCCAGTAAGCAAAAGCAGGTGGAGCAGGAGGCAGAGGGAGAAGCAGACTCCCTGCTAAGCGGGGAGCCCCACATGGGACTTGACCATGACCCAAACTGAAGGCAGATGCCCAGCCAACTGAGCCACCCAGGTGTCCCTAAAAGGCACTTTTTAAAAAAGAGCATTAAACCAACATTAGATGACTTATTAGAAAACAATCTTCCCGTTTAACTGGGTTTTTCTTCAGATTTTCTAAGAAAAATTGACGTCTACCTTGATGTGTTAGTTCCTTTTTTGCTTTCATAAATTGTTTTCTCACATTTACTTCCTAGAGAAGTACTTTTTTATTGTTCTGTGAAAATCTGACTGTAATCCATCAGATATCAATTGTTAGTAAGGTAATATGTGTAAAACTGGGGATGTCTGGGTGGCTTAGTCAGTTTAGCGTCTGTCTTTGACTCAGGTCGGGCTGACCCAAGTCGGGCTTTTCTCCCTCTACCTGCTGCTCCCCCTGCTTGTACTCTTTCTCTCTCGCTCTGTCAAAAAAATAAATAAAATATATTTTAAAAATTATGTGTAAAACTTAAAAACAAACATTTATGTCCAGAAATCATGGGCCTTTTGCTTTTTTTGCACTAAGGTGCTCTCAGCCTATATTCTGGAAATATGCATAGAAACATAAGGGATACCTGATCTCTCCTGAGGACATGATCTTGCTCAATGCCTGTCAGGGTTCATTGTCTTTTCCATAGGAGGAAGAATACTGAAGAGTGGGTCCAACAAGGAGGAATGTTACCCAAGGCAGCCTGAGACAACATAGCTGGAGGAAGAGTCCCCAGTTTTCATCCTCCTATTTGTAGGGAGTCAAGGTCATGGTATAGAAGACAACCTTGTGCGTTCATGGGCCAGGGAAATGCAGAGAGGTAAGCGGTGAAGCTGAGATCAGGTGAGTGAAGCCATGAACAGAGTGAGGTGGGTGGAGAGGGTCAAGGGTAGTGTTTCAGTTCTGAAGCTAGAAACGGGAAGCGGGGCCAGAGTGCCTCTTTTACGTCAGCTTTTGAGAGAGAGAGTTCTGGTGCTTGGAGCAGACGCCCAGCACTCCAAGCTAAATACTGAAAATCAATAAGTATACCAGACCTATTTCCATTCACTCTTTCAAATACTTTCTTTTCATCTCAGTGCTATAATAGTGTTTTATCCTTTCATTCTTCCTTCCATGGGTTCCTGTTTTTAAACTCCATTCTCCATACTTCTAGGTTCCTTTGCATTTGGGGGGTTTGTTTTCTTTAAGGGCTTTGTGAAAGCTAGCATTTTTGCCTTTTTTTTTTCCCCTTTGTTCGTGTAGTCTGACCTGGAAACCAGGACTTTATGTTGGCCTAGATTTCTCAGGTCTCTAATCAACTCTGCAGAAAGTGAAATAGCTTGGCAACAGGCATAATAATAATAATTAAAAATAACTGTGAGCACAGAACTAAGAAATGAGATTCAAAAATAAGAAGGAAAGTGATAGAGAGTCCTAGGCTTTCATGCAAAAATATCTATTCTGGTCAACTTAGAAGCACCCTTACAAATCAGTTTAATAGCCATCTCCCAACGTGGAGAAAAGCAAAACCATTGGGAAATACTGCCTTCGGGAGTAAAGTTTGCTTTGTGTATTACCTTCTGGTGAAATTCCCACATACAAACCAACATTTGAAAAGCTTGATGAAAACAATGGCTGCCACTAGTTAGATTTCCAAGGGTCCTTGTAAAACACAGAGTAGATTTGTTTTGCTGGGACAACTCCTTCGTAGAAGTTCTCCCTTAAATCCATGCATGGTCATTTTCTATCTCCCATTTATGCATTCTTGTTTGCTGAACGTAGTCCCTTCAACGAGTTATTTTAAAAAAGTACTTTTTAAAGTTACCCACACCCTAAACAGCAGAACTGCTCTGTGTATACAAATGCTCTGGAAAGGCACAAGTCAGGTATTGGGTGTAGGCACAGGACAAACCGCATCGTCTGCCTTGGCAGCCCTGTCCTCACCTGCAGGCTGCCCACACACACTCCCTTCCAAACGGTGCTCTTCTGATGCCAATTGGCTAGCTGAGCCACTCCGGGAGGAGGCCTATGGGAGGAGAAGGGGGGAAGGTGATGCAGAGAAATATTTTATAAACTAAACTTTAAGCTTTCAATTTGATTTACTCTTTCAACCAATTCACACGGTAAGTCCCATGTCTTAAAAACCTTGGATACTGAGGAGTTAAAGGGGTATGGAAGCTGGTGTAGCCCAGGGCTACCATCCAAGGCCGGCAGAAAAGGCAGCAGGAAGGGTTTGGTTCTGGCTAGGCTACAGACGGGCCATCTGGATGCAGGGAAGGCCTAGAATGCCAGAAACAGCTTTTCTTTTTGGTGTTAGGCTTCATTAAGTTCAGCCTGGGGAGAGTCTTTTTGGTTTGAGACCCAAACTGAGAGTCTTCTTTGAATAGGGATTTGAAATTTTGAATTTTATGGAGCAAAACACCCACTACATACAGTCTTTTGGTAAGGAAAGTCACAAAAAGCAATGTACATGAGTAAATATATTTTTAAAAGCATTCAGACCAGACTCCTAGATTTATAAACACACAGAAAGTATGTGTAGCCTTTAAATAATTTCGATAGGAATAGATAAATCTGAATAGGTCGTCTGAAAAGGGGGGGAAAAAAAAAAACCAAAACCTTAGTTTTTAAAAAAAATATTGTACCAGTCTGTGATTCTGATAAAGAATTATTTTATTGTTTTTCCTATAGTTCACCTGGAAACCAGCGTCACCACACTGGAATTACTTTGAGGTCTTTAAAATTATTTTCCTCCTCCATTTTTATTTTATATTTAACTATATTACATTTGGCATAAAGTTGGCATGGGCCAGTTATAATTCCTTTCACAGGAAATTTTCTTTAGTAAAACTGAAAGAAGAAAAAATGCTGCAGGGAAATTATAGCAACTTCCTACTCTATATCACTCATGAACATACACTCTTTTTGGAAACCACCCTCTTTAAAAGATATGATCTATTCTTCCCTAGCTATAGCAGTCTGCTTTAGATTTGTATGTGTTATTCTTAACAATTAA
Source organism: Mustela erminea (assembly GCF_009829155.1). Taxonomy (NCBI): domain Eukaryota; kingdom Metazoa; phylum Chordata; class Mammalia; order Carnivora; family Mustelidae; genus Mustela; species Mustela erminea. Next base: position 68,883,064 of record NC_045622.1, on the reverse strand, counting down.
AGGAAAAGGTGAATGTAAATTCACTTGGACAAAACAAAACAGGAAAGAGAATATTATCCTTAAGAGAATTCTTACCTTAAGGAAGAGAAAACGCACATATCTTTCTGGGTGGGGAAGGAGTGGGTGGGGGGCCGGGCAGACTTTTTCCTCTCCAAGGCATTAATTGCCACCTAGCAGCAGAGAAGGGAATTGCACACTGGACTTCAAGTCAATTGGTTTTAAAGGGCACGTTACTTTTTTTTTTTTTTTAAAGTAATCCCTACACTCAACATGGAACTTGAACCCACAACCCCCGGATCAAGAGTTGCCCACTCCACAAACTAAGCCAGCCAGGCGCCCCTAAAGGGCATGCTACTTTTTTTTTTTTTTTAAGATTTTATTTATTTATTTGTAAGAGTGAGAGAGAGAGCATGAATGAGAGAGAGAGAGAGAGAGAGAACAAGCAGGGGGAGAGGCAGAGGGAGAACCAGATGAGCAAGGACCCTGATGCGGAACTCAATTCCAGGACCTGGAGGTCATGCCCTGAGCCGAAGGGAGACACTTAACCGACTGAGCCACCCCTGCGAAAGGCACGTTATTTTTAACATGACCAATATTTGAAGAATAATTAGCCTACTCGTAGATTAGGGATTGAATTTTTTCTCTCTTGTCATGAGGAAACAAAAAGAAATAAAACAAATGAAAAATTTTGGCTTATTGATAAGAATGCTATTTCCATCACAAAATGTCTTGGTTTTTGTTGTTGTTGTTGTTTCTCAGTGGTTACCCCTGCCACCTCAGCAATAGGCTAAAGGGAAAGAAAGGCTGAACTCACTCTGGGACTAAAAAATGCTGGCTTTAAAGGTAGAACTGGGTGTAGGCATCTTTATTTTAAAGATCTTATTTATTTATTTATCACAAGGAGGCAGAGAGGCAGGCAGAGAGAGAGGAGGAAGCAGGCTCCCCGCCGAGCAGAGAGCCCGATGCAGGGCTCAGTCATGGGACTCTGGGATCATGACCTGAGCCGAAGGCAGAGGCTTTAAGCCACTGAGCCACCCAGGTGCCCCAGAACTGTCTGTTTTTAATACAGAAAGTGATTTTCCAAATAATCTTGGGGTGGATTTCTATAAAAAAAGGATCAAAATGGATTTTATTTGGTTAGGATAAGAGGTTGTTTATTTTAAAAATTAGAAGACATCTTCCTATAAAGCATGAAATAATTTCTAGACCAATGATTATTCAAATCTGTTGAAGAAGGACATCCTTATTTCAAACTTTACCAACTATGTGTCTACTTTTATAGCAGTCAGCCATACTGAATGCCAAGGCTTTAAAGGAGTCCCTATCCTTGTATTTCAGAGATCTGGGCAACTAAAACAAAATTAACTTCTTTCTTCAAAGAAGACCTACAGGTGGCCAACAGACACATGAAAAGATGTTCAGTATCACTCATCATCAGGGAAATGCCAATCAAAACCACAATGAGATATCACCTCATACCTGTCAGAATGGCTAAAATAAAAACACAAGAAACAACAAGTGTTGGTAAGGATGTGGAGAAAAAGGAACTCCCGTATGCTGTTGGTGGGAATCCAAACTCACGCAGCCACTATGGAAGACAGAATGAAGGTTCCTCAAAACATTAAGCATAGAACTACCCTAAAATCTAGTGATTGCACTACTGGGTATTTACACACACAAAAAATGCAAAAACACTAATTTTTGGGATACATGCACCCTATGTTTACTGCAGCATTATATGCCATAGCCAAACTATGGAAACTGCCCATGTGCCCACTGATTGATGAATGGATAAAGACAATATGATATATATATATATATATATAGATAGATAGATAGATAGATAGAGATATATAATGAAATACTATTCAGCCATCAAAAATAATGAAATCTTGCCATCTGCAGCAACATGGATGGAGCTGGAAAGTATAATACTAAGCAAAACTAGTCAGCAAAAGACAAATACTATATGATTTCACTCATATGTGGAATTTAAAAAACAAAATAAATGAGCAAATGGAGAAAAAAAAAAACAAAGAAATAGACTCTCTTTTTAAAACTAAGCTTTCTGCCCAACGTGATGCTTGAACTCACAATCCTGACAGCAAGAGTTTCATGTTCTACCAACTGAACCAGTCAACCAGGATATAGACTCTTAAATATAGAGAACAAACTGATGGTTACCAGAGGGGAGGTGGGTGGGGGGAAGGGTGAATTAGGTGATGGGGATTAAGGAGTATGTTTCTCATGATGAAAAATAAGTTACATTTTTAGCCAGGAACCTTTTTTTTCAACTTCTTAGCTTTTGAAGTTCTCCTAAATATTTAATTTTGCTTGAATCTCCTTTGAGAAATGTTTATTTATTTATTTATTTATTTATTTAAAACTGTGCTTTAAAAAAAAAATTATTTGAGAGACAGAGAGAGCATGAGCAGTAGGGGCAGAGGGAGAAGGAAAAACCAATTGCTTGCTGAGCAGGGAGCCTTATGAGGGGCTTGATCCCAGGACCCTGAGATTATGACCTGAGCTAAAGGCAGACACTTAACTGATGGAGCCACCCAGGAGCCCCATTACTTTATTTATTTATTTAAGATACTATATATGGGGGAGGGAGTCACACACTGGACACTTCAGTTTGCCACATTTTATTTAGCTAAATAATAGGTATTGTTACAGTATAGATTCTACAAGTATATTATCACCAAGGCAACCAGCAACATTTTGGAAGACAAATGCTGGTTTAAAGATAATAGTAATAGCTAATATCTTATTGAGTATTTACGATGAGCCAGACAGTGTGTTAAGTGCTTTAAATAAAAAGTTCACTTAGTCTTCACAATAATCATAAAAGATACTAGCCAATATTATCTTTATTTTATTTTTAAAAAATTTTAAAAAGATTTTATTATTTATTTGACAGATAGTAAGTGAGCACAAGCAGGGGGAGTGGCAGGCAAAGGGAGAAGCAGACTCCCTACTAAAGCAGGGAGCTCGATGTGGGTCTCGATCCCAGGACCCTAGAATCATGTCCTGAGCTAAAGGCAGACATTTAACCGACTGAACCACCCAGGTACCCCTTAAAAAAGATTTTATCTGCACCCAGTGTGTGGCTTCAACTCAACCCCAAGATTAAGAGTCACAGGCTCTACCAACTGAACCAGCCAGAAGCACTGGTGACTTCCAATTTTAGATCTGCAGCCTCCATCTTTCCACTGAATTCCAACTCACATGCCAACAAACTATGCCTCAACTCCACTAGACAGTCCAGCAGACATCCCAAAGTTGAAATATACAAAACTGCCTTCTCATCTCCCCACCCCCCAGCCAAGACCTGCTCCTCCCACCTCTCCTTCCGTACAGTTCACTGGAACTCCATTCTTCCATCTGCTCAGGCCAGTAACATTCATCATTTTGCAACCTCTCTTTCTCTTACCTGCCACATCAGCAAAGTCTTGTTGGCTCTGCCTTCAAAATAGATGCAGAATCCAACTATGCCCCACCATCTCAGCATTACAATTCTGGCCCAAGCCACCGTCATTTCTAAGAGCCTTGATCTTATCAGCCTGCTTGGCCCTCTATAATCTGTTCTCAATACATGGATCAGGACAATCTTTTTTAAAGGCCAGTCTTGGGGCACTCAACTGGCTCAGTTGGAAGAGCTTGGGACTCTTGATCTTGGGGTTGTGAGTTCGAGCCCCACATTAGGCGTAGAGATTACTTAAAAATAATTAAACTTAAGAAAATGAAAATAAGGGACGCCTGGGTGGCCCAGTCGATTAAGCCACTGCCTTTGGCTCAGGCCATGATCCCAGTGTCCTGGGATCGAGTCCCACATCGCACTCCTTGCTTGGCAGGGAGCCTCCTCCCTCTGCCTCTGCCTGCCTCTCTGCCTGCCTGTGCTCGTTCTAGCTCCTCTCTCTCTGACAAATAAATAAAATCTTTAAAAAAAAAAAAAAGCCATTATTTATTAGCTCAGGATTTTTTTATTATTTTAAAGATTTATTTATTTATTTGAAGAGAGAGAGACAGTGAGAGAGGGAACACAAGCAGTGGGACTGGGAGAGGGAGAAGAAGGCATCCTGCTAAGCAAGGAGCCCGACAAGGGGTTCAATCCCAGAACCCCAGGATGGATCATGACCCAAGATGAAGACAGACGCTTAATGACTGAGCCATCCAGACACCCCAGTTCAGGATTTTTTAGAATTAAATAAAAATAAATTCTAATATGAGCCAAGTTGAAATTATCCCATGGATATGTAACATTCATTGTTACTCAACAATCTAGATGACATTCTGTAATAATTGCTTCATTTCTGGAAAAAATATTTCTAAACAACTAAAGGATGCCAATGGCTTTTGTACAGGCCTCACTTTTGGTAATACTAAGGGAGGGAAATTATATTATGAGTTTAGATAAGACTCTAAATTGTTGCTCTTCTAAATTATGTCTATTAGTTCCAACTGTTCTATTCCAAGCTTTAGTTATTACCAGAAGAGAACTGTAGCTTCTGAATAACTAGAAAAAGTAAAAATAAAAAGGTAGCAAACACAGATAAGGCTGCCTTTAGAATGAGGTATCAGTTAAATGTCTGTTAAAAAAATGATAATATGGGCGCTTGGGTGGCTCAGTGGTTAAGCCGCTGCCTTCAGCTCAGGTCATGATCTCGGGGTCCTGGGATCAAGTCCCGCATTGGGCTCTCTGCTCAGCAGGGAGCCTGCTTCCCTCTCTCTCTCTCTGCCTGCCTCTCTGTCTACTGTGATCTCTCTCTGTCAAATAAATAAATAAAATCTTTTTTTAAAAAAATTAAATAAATAAATAAATAAATAAATGATAATATGTTCGTATGATAGAGGATCCTACTGTTATACAGACATTTAAAAGCATGAACTATGGGGTGCCTGGGTGCCTCAGTATGTTAAGCCTCTGTCTTCGGCTCCGGTCATGGTCTCGGGGTCCTGGGATCAAGCCCCACATCAGGCTCTCTGCTCACTGGGGAGCCTGTTTCCCCCTCTCTCTCTGCCTGCCTCTCTGCCTACTTTGTGGTCTCTCTCTTTCTGCAAATAAATAAATAAAATCTTTAAAAATTAAAAATAAATACAAGCATGAACTGCAACATGAAATGTTTATGGTACAATGTTCAAATAAAAAAGCAGGGGAAAAATAAACATTTATCATTTGATACATATATATTTTTTTAAAGATTTTATTTATTTATTTGACAGAGCAAGATCACAAGTAGGCAGAGAGGCAGGTAGAGAGAGAGGAAGGGAAGCAGGCTCCCTGCTGAGCAGAGAGCCCGATGCGGGACTCGATCCCAGGACCCTGAGATCATGACCTGAGCCGAAGGCAGCGGCTTAACCCACTGAGCCACCCAGGCGCCCGATACATATATTTTTTTATAGCAGGTTATTTTTTGAGATTTTTTTTTTAAAGATTTTATTTATTTATTTGACAGAGAGAGATTACAAGTAGGCAGAGAGGCAGGCAGAGAGAGAGAGGAGGAAGCAGGCTCCCTGCTGAGCAGAGAGCCCGATGCGGGACTCGATCCCAGGACCCTGAGATCATGACCTGAGCCGAAGGCAGCGGCTTAACCCACTGAGCCACCCAGGCGCCCTTTTGTTGAGATTTTAATTCTGTGTGTTCTCCTATTCCCCTACCTTTTGCCCCCATACAATAGGTATCCAGATCCTAATATTTTCGTAAGGCAAAAAGCAAAAGCTACTTAGTGACAACATAGGTTCTTGCTGTCTTTTGAAATGAGAAGTGGGGGTGGGAAGACAGGAATGCCTTTCAAAGTGAGATGGAAGAGACATTCCTCAAGACTTAGAAGTCTGAAACCCAAAAGGTTGAGTGAGCAGCTAAATCTTCCATCTTGCTCTGTGACAGAGCCCAGGATGATGGCAAAACCTCAAAGGGGAAGTCTGCACCTGGGTACTGGGGTTGCCAGATTCACTCATTTGATTCCAGATTCTTGAGTTCCAAGAGTGGTAAATGAATACTGGAATCATCAGACCAGAAGGGAAGATGGCATAAAAGGAAATCTCAGCAGTAAATCAATGTGGACAGACAACTAATTTCCAGGTATAGGGCATCTGGGTGGCTCAGGTCATGGTCTCAGGGCCCTGGGATGGAGCCCCACATCACATCGGGCTCCCTGCTCAGCGGGGAGTCTGCTTCTCCCTTTTCCTCTGTCCCTCTCCCCCACTCATGTACTCTCTTTAGCTCTCTCAAAGAAATGAAAAATAAAACCTTTAAAAAATAATAATTTCCACGTACTTCCACAATAATTAAGGCCCTAGAAACTTCGTACAATCTTAGGTGGAGAGGAAATGCTCAGTAACTGAGACTGACTTTCCCACCAGCCTTGGCAGGCTGAGAGCTCAAGATTAGATTCAGGTTGATCTAAAGAAATGCAATATTTATTTCAGTGGAATGAGAGCCACACCTACGATACATATATGCTTATACAATGTACTGCATATTATAAATATTAGAAATATATTCTCACGGTAAATTTTCTTCCTTTCTTTAGATGTACATTATTATAGGAGAAAAAAAATCACTAAAATTTTAACAGTGATTTTTCTCTACCTAGTGAATTCTAAGAAATTTTTTTCATGCTGTTTGCATTTGAAAAAGTTTAAATGTGTATTCCTTTTAGTATTGGAAAAAATTATAAAACCAACTGTAAGCTGACTTTTTTCCCTGTATATTTGAGCAGGAAAAAAACAGGGAAAGGGATATATCATAATCTTAGGTTCTATTTTCCAGTTGTTTCAGACCTACCAATATTAACCTTCTAAGAGGTATAATATAAACTCAACTTCAAGAAAACAAGCTTTTCTCACATTTAAAAAAAAAAAAGGGGGTATTGTATACCTCCTGTACCCTGTAAATATTTAAAATATTATTCAAATCCGTCAGGGTCCCAGCAGGAAACAGATGGCACACTCAAAAGGCACAACTGAAGAGAGTACATCAGAATGCGGGCAGGGCAGCAAGAGATGGTACAGTACCACTACCAACTTGGGCCAGTATGGAGGGAGGGTAATAAATACACTGACCTCTTTCTCCCATTACCTTCTTCTTTTTTTTTTTTTTTTTTTTTTTTTTAAGATTTTGTTTTTTTGACAGTGAGAGAAATCACAAGTAGGCAGAGAGGCACGTGGGGCTGGGGAGGCATGGGGGGGAAGGTGGAAGTAGGCTCCCTGCTGAGCAGAGAGCCCGATGTGGGGCTAGATCCCAGGACCCTGGGATCATGACCTGAGCCCTGAGCCGAAGGCAGAGGCTTAACCCACTGAGCCACCCAGGTGTCCCTCTCCCACTACTTTCTGATGTCCTGCTGGTGCCCTCCATCCGCTGAGCTCAACCAGAAGCCAGAGGGGAAAGGGATGTTGCTGAAGAAGATCTATAGGGGCAATGGAGACTATTTAGCTCAGAAACATCAAGGTATAAGCAATCCTACAAAGCTGCTATAAATATTTCCAAATTTAGGAATTAAGTGGTACAAACTTCCAGTAATAAAATAAATAAGTCACAGGGACGAAGAGTACAGCATAGGGTATATAGTCAATAATATTATAATAACTTTGTATGGTGGACGGGTAGTGACAACACTTACTGACGTGAGCATTTTGTAACATATATAATTGTTGGATCACTATGTTGAGACTAAAACTAATATAATATTGTATGTCAATTATACTTCAATTAAAGAAATTTTTCTAGGGGCGCCTGGGTGGCTCAGTTGTTAAGCATTTGCCTTCAGCTCAGTTTATAATCCCTGTATCCTGGCATGGAGCCCCACATTGGGCTCCCTGCTTGGCAGGGAGCCTGCTTCTCCCTCTCCAGCTCCCCTATGCTTGGGTTCCCTCTCTCCCTATCTCTCTCTGTCATAAATAAATAAAATCTTAAAAAAAAATTTTTAATAGAAAAAAAATACTTCCAAACTTAAAGATTTCTTCTAGAAGAGTATTCAGAAGACAGTTTTCGACATTAATCTCTGATACTGTGCAATATGTTTGGTATTATTATTATTGCTACTAAGGTACTTTTATTCATTCTTAACTTTTTAAACCATATTGAGCACTCAGTTTGCATGACACCATATGTATGTGTGTGTGTAATATAAATATGTATATTTATATGTAATATATAATATAAATTATATGTGTGTATATATGTGTGTATATGTATATATATACATGTGTATATATGTATATATACATGTGTGCATATATGTATGTGTGTGTGTGTATAAATATATATAAAACATAGGCCTTGTCTTCCAGGAGCTTATGATTTAATAGATGGAGACAGTACATAAACAAATATGTACAATTGGGTTTTTTTGCTTTTTTAAATTGTTTTTATTAATATAATGTATTATTTGCCCCAGGGGTACAGGTCTGTGAATCATCAGGCTTACATACTTCACAGCACTCAAAACAGGTGCAATTGTTATGTGTGTGTAGCAGGAGGTTAAAATGAGACTCTTACTTTTGTCTGCGCCTCTAAGAAAGTGAATTATTCCCACATTCCATGGTAAAGTGGAGGGCCATCAAATGTAGAAACTGAAAAAAAAATGGGGGCTGCTTTTGCAATTCTTACTTGTCTATCCACTTCTAAGTTAGAAAAAAGTTGAAGTTTAGAAGATTTTGAGAGGCGGTGCCTTTGTGGCTCAGTTGGTGAAGCATCTGCCTTTGGCTCGGGTATGCCAGTATGCCTTTGGCTCAGGTCATGATTCCAGGGTCTTGGGATCGAGCCCTACGTTGGGCTCCCTGCTCAGTGGAGAGCCTGCTTCTCCCTCTCCCTCTGCCTGCTGTTCTGTCTACTTGTGCTCTTTCTCCAGCTCTCTGTGAAATAAATAAATAAAATCTTAAAAGAAAAAAAAAAAGATTTTGAGAGGGTTTTCAGTGTGCAGTGTGTTGACATTGCTTCTTTCCTCACCCCATGCCTAGGGAGAGAGGCTTTATACAACTTTGATATATGGCCCTTAAAGCTGGGGGTTCTGGGGGTCATAGTGCACTAGTGTCAGGATGATATTTGAGGAAATCATTCATTTGGTACTTACAGAGCACTTACAAAATACAAGTATATTCTAGGCACAGGTGACTACAGCAGTGAATGAAATATATGAAAATCTCCTGCCTTCATGGAGCCAACATTCTAGTAGAATCTGGACAAGCAAAGATGGCTGGCTAATTGCAAAGATGAGTTTTGAGTTTGGTCCAAATATATACTCCCAGAGGTGTGAGGCAAAGCCACTGGATCAGATATGGACTACTGAAGAAAGTCAAGTGGAAGAGTAGAGACTTCCACAGAAAGAAGCTTGAGGCATAGAGCACAGATGCCAGCAACCATTGAACTGATTGCCAGATGACATTTATTCACCCAAGTGTAAGCAAGAGATTGCCAGTATTTGCTCATCAGGGTAAGATGAGGGTATAGGTGTTTCCAAAGAATGCATAAAGTAACAAGTATCAAGTGTAAACATCTGTTAAGTTCAGAGAACATCAACCCTTAATTGCAGAACTTTATTAGCCATGTTAAGAACGCTCTTGCCCTTCCCTCTGTTCCAACTTGGGAGAAGTAAGGAAACCTCCTTGGTAAAGGGAAGGGGTATTAAAAAAGAAATTTTAGGTAGGGACACAGAAACGAAGTCAACCATTCCCCTTTCTGTGATAACAGGCTCAAGCTGGAGGGAAGATAATACTGGTGATATTTGTGTCATGTTTCATTCAAGGAGCAGGGAGGAATTAACTCCACTGAGTGTGGTTTTGGGTTTTGTTCTTTAAGAGAGAAAGAGTGGGAGGGCATGGGCACTGGGGGGAGTGTGGGAGGGGCAGAAGGAGAGAGAGAATCTTCAGTAGGCTCCATGCTCAGCATAGAGCCCTACTCTGGGCTTGATCTCATGACTGAGACCATGACCCAAGCCAAAATCAAGAGTCCGACGCTCAACTGCCTATGCCCAGGCACCTCAACCACTGGGTGTATTTTAATGTATGGGGGAAAATAAGTTATTTGCAAATTGTACCTTACACATCTCATTTGCACAATGTACCGATTATAGCTGTTAAACAGTAACATATTGAGATTTATATCCCCATGGGGAAAATTTCCAACTTGGCTTTTATTGAGCATTTACTTTTTAACTTGATTCTAAAAAAGCCTGGCATATGGGTGCCTAGGTAGCTCAGGTGGTTAAGCCTCTGCCTTCAGATCAGGTTATGAACTCCGGATCCTGGAATGGAGCCCTGCATCCGGCTCCCTGCTCAGCAGGCAGTCTCCTTCTCCCTCTCCCTCCCTACTCTGCTTGTGCTCTATCTCTTGCCCACTATCTCCCTCTCTCTCTAATAAATAATAAATAAACTATTTTTTAAAAATAAAATTAAAAAGCCTGACATAAATTAACCAGTGACTGGGGCGCCTGGTGGCTCAGTGGTTTAAAGCCTCTGCCTTCGGCTTGGGTTGTGATCCTAAGGTCCTGGGATCAAGACCCACATCAGGCTCTCTGCTCAGCAGGGAGCCTGTTTCCCCCACTCTCTCTGCCTGCCTCTCTGCCTACTTGTGACCTCTCTCTCTGTCAAATAAAGAAGTAAAATCTTAAAAAAAAAAATTAACTAATGACCATTAAATCAAAGAAGCAGTGTTACATTTGCTGACCCAATCTTCTTACTAAATATCTTTATTGACTAATTTTTCAGCTCTTGGTTAAGGACCAAGATGTATTCCAAGCCAAATCCCCAAAACATGCAGAAAGGAGCTGAAAGTCATATCAAAACTATATTAAGTACTTAGGACCTTCAGTTTTGACAAAAAGGACAACCAAATGCCTCTTCTGATGGCTCATAAGTGGAGCCTTGATAAGAGCCAATCACTGTGAATGAATAATATATCACAAAGCCCCAGATATTTGCAAAAGGGCAAGTTTGGGAGTAAGAGATTAACCACTCTTTCATTCAACAAATGTTTAGTGAGTACCTATTACTATGCCAGGCCTTGTCCTAACACCTAGAAATACCTCAGTAAATAAAAAAATTCATATCCTTGAGTATTTATGTGATTCCCTATTACATATTTACAGTATCCCCATGCTGCAGCCCACCAACTTTTACTTGAATTGATTTCATTGAGTTTCTTTTTTTTTGTATTCAACAGGATCCTTCTACGAAAGTAACACAGTAACAAGATAATGGAAGGGAACTCCTACAAATCAATGAGAAAATGACTAATAATAATAAATTGAGAAAAGGAATTAAATGACAATTCCCTAAAGCAACATAAATTGCCAAGAAATACATGTAAAGTTTTTTTTTTTGCTAATCAAAAAATACATTAAAGTTTTTTGTTTGTTTGTTTGTTTGTTTCTTTTCTTGCCTATCAACTTGATAAAGGTAAAAAGTACTCACCCTATCCAGTGCTGGTGAAGTCAGAAAGTGGAACTCTCAGGCACTGTAGAATATAAATTGATGTAACTTTTTACTGTTTTGTAACTTAGCCATATTTATCCTAATTGTAAATGCAGGTTCCCTTTGACCTGGCAATTCTATCACTATGAATTAATTCATCATAAAGAGGAAATCAGGAAAGTACACAAAATGTGTGTATGTATAAGAATATTCATTATAGTATTTTTATATTAGCAAAGGCTTAGAAATGATCTAATGGCTTACCCATAGTTAATTAACATATTTCTACACAATGGGATAATATCAACTATTGAAAATAATATGTATCATTATTTAACGAACATGAAAACATGGCCATAACTTTTTTTTTTTAATATTTTATTTATTTATTTATTTATTTATTTATTTGAGAGAAGGGGAGAGAGAGTGCTTGCACATGGACAAGCAGGGAAAGGGGCAGAGGGGGAGAGAGAGAGGTAGGCAATTTCAAGCAGACTCCTTCCTCACTGAGCATGGAGCCCATATGGGGCTCCATTCCATGATCCTGAGATCATGACCTAAGCAGAAACTAAGAGTCAGATGCTTAACCGTCTGAGCCATCCAGGCACCCCCATCATAACTTTTTAAGTGTAGTATAAAACAATTTAGGATGATCTTATTTGTAAAAACAATTATATATCTATTATACATATGTATATTTTTAAGTAGGCTCCATGCCCAGTGTGGAGCACAATGTGGGGCTTGAACTCACAACCCTGAGATCAAGACCTGAACTGAGATCAAGAGTTGGACCCTTAACAGACTGAGCAACCCAGGTGCCTCCATTATACGTATTTTTGAAGCAAGTGAATATATACATGTGAAGAATAGTCAAATGTTTTTGGGCTACATGAACAATTTTAAATGAATAGTTCCTTAGTCTCTCAACATTCAGTATTTATTAAACATTTAGTATGTGCTAGGCATTATGCTGAGTGCTAGAGAAACAAAAGAGAACAATCTGTTAATTTAAACCTGTTAATTTAATTCACTAAATTAACAGTGATTTTTAAAAATGACAACGACCAGTATTGGTGAATTTAGGGAGAAGACCCTCATATACTATTGTGAAGAGCACCAAATCCTAACCACTAAACCACGAGAGAGGTTTCATATAATATTGTGCAGAGTATAAACTGGCAAAACATTTCTGGAGGGCAATTTAGCACTTTCTATTAAAAGCTTTAGAAAAATCCATTTCATTTGACCCTGCAATTCCACTTTAAGGAATTTATTCTAAAGATTTTTATTTATTTATTTACTTGACAGAGATCACAAGTAGGCAGAGAGGCAGGCAGACAGAGAGAGAGGAGGAAGCAGGCTCCCCGTGGACCAAAGAGCCCGATGTGGGGCTCTGTGGGGCTCGATCCCAGGATCCCGGGATCATGACTGGTTAAGGCAGAGGCCTTAAACCATTGAGTCACCCAGGTGCTCCAGGAATTTATTCTAAAGAAAGGAGTATAGCCTGCTTCTCCCTCTGCCTGACACTTCCCCTGCTTATGCTCTCTTTCTGACAAATAAATAAAATCTTAAAAAAAAAAGAGCCAAAAATATTTATCAAGCAGCTCATAAATGAGTGGGTGAGTGGGGGGGGCTAAATATTAAACAATGGGGACTTCGATAAATAAAACATCATATATGCATATATGCATAACACAGAATACTAGAAAGTCATATTTAACCTAAAAATGTTTAACAGGGGAAAAAGACCAAAATATAAAAGCGAAGGTTTAAAAAGAGTGTGATACTAAATTGCTCTTAACTTGAGCAAATCACTTAAGTGATCTGAGTGTATTATTTACCTGCAAATTTAAGATCATTAAGGATCCTTTCAATTCATACCTTAACCTTTCAATTCATACCTTAACTCATACATATCTTCTCTACTTTGTAAAGAAAATAAGTGAACCCTGGCGCAAAGTGGATGTTACTGTACCGAAGTCTGTTATCTGGGGATTTACTGAAAGTTCTCAAGAGAGAAAATATGTTTCAGAAGAAAATGCCCAGTTCCCCCCCTCTAGTAGTCTAATTTACCAGATTAAAAAATTATATTTAAAAAAAAAAAAACAGATAAAAACCAAGCATCGATGCTTGGTTTTGAGACCATAGAAAGACATTACTGCCCTCATGGAGTTCAAAGTCTTGTAGAGGAAACCAATCACGATAAAGCGCGATCAAGGGTAACAGCCTTGAAAAATGTTTTCTCCAGGAAACGGAGAAAAGGATTCCAAAGTAGAAAGAAAAGCATGTACACAGACAATATACTAGACGAAGAGTGTGGTTCACACATACAAACGGACCATTATTTTGTGGCCTTTCTTATAGCCTCGTCCTTCTCCCAGTCACACAACACCCCAAATCTCTGTGGACCCTGAACGAAAGATGTCCAGCGGCACACTGGATCACCTGGAGTCGCAGGTGTTGTCTCGATCGATTTCAGGTGTATCGGTCGGGCCGGTGAGGACTTGGCGGGAATCTGCAAAAACACAGGGAATCTGCAAACCACTGAGAATCCAAGAAGGGCGACTTTGTAGCGGCCGCCCCGCAACTCTCTGCTGCCGCCCGCACTCCTGACCCAAGATTTCCCGCCAATCTCAACTCCTCCTTCTTCCTGAGCCCCGCCCACTTTGGAGAGGCGGCGAGCCTTGAGGGCGGGGAAGCGCGGGTTCTATCGATATCTCTGGGATAGACTGCCTTGCCCTGCGCCGCCTTCGTCAAAATCCCGAAGGCTTCTCTGTAGATTGTCGAGCGGTAGTTTCGGCAACCTTTCTGATTCCGCACCTCTGCAGGAGGCCGCAGCCAGATCCGCGCCGGAACCATGGTGCGTTGGATTCCGAGCGTGGGCAGTTTTGGGGCTGAGGTCCGCGGGCGGGGGGAATGGCGAGCCCCCCGTCCTGTCATTCTCAGAGTGGCCCGGGGCTAGGGGCTATGGGAACCCCCGCCAACGGGAGGATTCCGGCAGTGATTCAGCATCTCCGGCCTGGCCGGGAGAGGGGCGGTGGGTAGTCGGTGCCGCGGTTCTCCGGGGTTCGTTTCGCTTTCTTCCAAGCCTGGGACACTGTTTCCTCGGTCAGGCAGCTGAGTTCGCCTCTCCAGTTATTTCAGTGGTGTAATTCCAAGCAGCTCAGAGTGGCCCCTCGTGCCCTGTGTGGGAGAGAAGGGGACACAGGGACTTGACTTCGACGCTTCACTGTATTGCCAGAGCAGACTTGATCCCTGGGTTTGGGTTCCAGGACAGCGTCCATTTTACTTGTGGGTCCGTCTGATTTCTTTCTCCCCTACCGCTTGATCAGAAAGGGTTCTTTTGGGGCACCTGGGTGGTTCAGTTAGTTAAGCGTCTGCCTTTGTCTCGGGTCATGATCCCAGGGTCCTGGGGTGAAGCCCCATGTCGGGTTCCCTGCTTCTCAGAGAGTCTGCTTCTCTCCCTCTCCCTCCTTCCCCGTCCCTCGCGCTGTTGTGCGCTCTCTCTCTCTCTCTCTCTTTCTCTCTCAATAAATCTTTTTTAAAAAGAAAGGGTTCTTTTCATTTTGTCCAGTCACCTAGTTTTACGGATGAATAAACCGAAGCTGGGAGAAGTGGTGGTGTCACGGCTACCACCTGGCTTCAGGACTTCCAGCCATAATCTGCCATTCCAGCACTCAACTTTCTCACTCTCCCCCGGTCCTGATTATTCTCCCACTCTTTGGCTAGTAGGCTCGTTTCAGTGTCTATTAAAGCAGTAGTGGTTCTGATGGCTGTAACTGTTTGTGTCAACGTCAGACTTCCTGAGAACATTCTGTGTTTATTCATTCAGTATGAATGTTTATACGTTCAAGGCACTGTTTTGAGTGCAGCAAGGGTTCAAAGATAAATCTGCCCTCTTCCTAATCATTAAGCAGAAAGGGACGTGCAGATAAAGAATTGATGGGAGTGTATGTTGGAATTTTGGGAGAAAAGACGAAGACTTAAAGAGGTAGACATTTGAGCGAGTTTAAAGGGGAAGAGTGCTTTTAACTCTTAATTAGGGACCAGGATAAGGAAAGAGCATAAACAGGGAACGAACGTTGAACACTATTGAACTTTAGTAATTGAACCTAAAAAGAGTAGGACAGATAGAAAGTTGGTCCCATCTAGGTCCCTTTTAGCTCCTGGTAAGTTTTAGAATTTGTTTTGCAACTGAATAATCTTCCAATGAGGTTGTATAACAGCATGTGTTAATGTTGAATGGAAACAGATGGGAGAACATTTTTAATGATAGAGCTTATTAAAAATTTGAATTTGTAATGTTCTTAAATCAATAGGTGTTTTTTCTTTTACTTTTAGTTTCGCAACCAGTATGACAATGATGTCACTGTTTGGAGCCCTCAGGTAAAAATGTTTTGTACTTTATCTGTGAAGTGGCTTTAGAGGGTCAACTAGCTAGCTCACTAGCAGCTCTTGATCTTGGGGTGGTGAATTTGAGACACACATTGGGTGTGGAGCCTACTTTAAAAAGAAAGAAAAACTCATGAAATTTGTAGGCTGTGAGAAAATGGAATATAATCATTTCAGACATTCTTGCAACCTAGATTTATCATTAAAGTAACTTTCCTAATTTAAAGGAAAAATCAGGGGCGCCTGGGTCGCTCAGTTGATTAAGGGACTGCCTTAGGCTCAAGTTGTGGTCCCAGAATCCAAGGATCGAGCTCCATGGGGAATCTGCTTCTCCCTCTGACCTTCTCCTCTGTCATGCTCTTTCTCTCTCTCAAATAAATAAATAAAATCTTTAAAAAATAATAGAAAAGAAAAATCATATGAGATTTAACTATATTCACCTGAGATTTAAGAACACTAGATCAATTTTGAATATATGAAGGGTCTTGTAAGATGACTCTAAGATGTGTTGTTGTTTTCTCTTTAGGGCAGGATTCATCAAATTGAGTATGCAATGGAAGCTGTCAAGCAAGGTTCAGCCACGGTTGGTCTGAAATCAAAAACCCATGCAGTGTTGGTTGCACTAAAGGTGAGTGAGGCAGTAAATAAATCTTCCTCATGTAGGAAATGGAACTAACAAATGTAAGTTTCACTGTGTAAATAATAAAACATAAATGTTTTTGTGTTTTATAATGTCCCTGTTTAGAGAGCACAGTCAGAGCTTGCAGCTCATCAGAAAAAAATTCTCCATGTTGACAACCATATTGGTATCTCAATTGCGGGACTTACTGCTGATGCTAGACTGTTATGGTGAGTATGATTATGTAAAACAAAAGAAATACCCCTTTTGATTCGTCCAGCTAAGACATTTTAGGAAGCTGTCTGGTAGAGATTCTAAATTCAGATTGTGATACCTTAGTGGATTTGGGCTCAGTTGCTGAATGCTCTGTTTCTTGATCCCTCTAGTAGAAACTACTAGATTTAACCATGTTAAGATTTTTTTTTTTTAAAGATTTTATTTATTTATTTGCCAGAGAGAGATCACAAGTAGGTAGAGAGGCAGGCAGAGAGAGAGAGAGAGGAAAGCAGGCTCCCTGCTGAGCAATGAGCCCGATGTGGAACTCGATCACAGGACCCTGAGATCATGACCTGTGCCGAAGGCCTCGGGTTAACCCACTGAGCCACCCAGGCGCCCCAACCATGTTAAGATTAAAGCTTTTGTAGGGCGCCTGGGTGGCTCAGTGGGTTAAGCCTTTGCCTTCGGCTCAGATCATGATCACGGGATCCTGGGATCGAGCCCTATATCAGGCTCTCTGCTTGGCGGGGAGCCTGTTTCTCTCTCACTCTCTCTCTACTTGTGATCTCTGTCAAAAAAATAAATAAAAAAAATCTTAAAAAAAAAAAAGATTAAAGCTTTTGAGAAGTCACCAAATAATGTGATACTTGTTAACTCAGGATATATTGTTTGAGACAATGTTATGACGAAGAAGACCTTGACACTTTGGTCTGATTTCTGAGGGTTGGGGGAACTACTCTTGCTTTCTTTAATATGCCAGTATTTATTAGACATATATTTCTTGCAAAGCTCAATACTGGATACTGCAGGGTACACAAGGATGAGTCATACAAGCATCTTTTCTAGGAACTTAAAATCTAGTAGTATATCCATAATTCAAGGTAGAAAGTGGAGAGTAACAGGTAGATTTCTGTGAGTCCAGAGGAAACAGATTATATCTAGTTGAGAGGCATTCTAAAAATGAAGAGCTGGGGCTTTGAAGGCACACAGATTGAGTTTCATTCTTTCTTTTCCCCTTAGTATTTGAGATGAGGCTAGTTACTTAAATCATCAGTTCTTTTAGTATTTACTTTTTCAAGGTTTTTGTTTAAGAGCCCAACATGTAAAGCATGTAACACAGTACCTTTTGGGTAATTTATTGCTCTTTTTCTCTTGCTCAGCCTTCTCTGTTCTCTAAAGTGCTCAGAGACCAGGTTTATCTAGACTAAGGAGTATTTTAATCCTTTTTTTTTTTTTAAACCTCATGTGTCCCAAGAGTTTGGTATAAATACACATCCTTGTGGCCTTTCTCATTCCCTTACATGGATGTAATCCATGTGAAGAAAACAAAACAAAACAAAAAAATCAAACTACTTTATTTAGACTGAAATAACTCTGATGTGAAATAACTAATTTTCCTTGTTTCCTTTTTAGTAATTTTATGCGCCAGGAGTGTTTGGATTCCAGATTTGTATTTGACAGACCTCTTCCTGTGTCTCGTCTTGTATCTCTAATTGGAAGCAGTATCCTTTTTTTGTTAGCATTTATGAATGTGAACTTTAAATAGAGTTTTGATACTTAAGTGTTATGTAATTATTGGGAATATAATACATAGCATAGGTAAAATTTTGAAAACTTTAAGGTTAGTTACTTTTCAACAACAAAATGTTTAAAATTTTGAAGGAATTGTGGGGCATTTTGTCATGGAAAAATGTATTCTAAATAAGTATTTGGGTTGCTTTTTTGTCAGCCCTTTTCTAGCCCTAGATAAGCTCAATTTGAGGAAAATCAGTCAAGTCTCATTTTTAGAGAAGATTTAAAGTTTTTTGTTGGTGGTTCTAGATGTCCTTCAAAATTCATGATCCCTTACATCCAAAACAGATGAGGTACTCTATGTGAAGAGACCATTTTGCTAGCACTCATTCTTGGGTTGGGTGGATAGTTCTAACATTTTTGTAATACTAGGCCAAAGAAATATTTCTCTTGTATTTCTTCTTGCTGTGGTGGATTGTGCAGCAACTTTAAAAGAAGAGCAACAAAAACAGAGCTCTTTGTTAATAGTGTTTAATTTGAGAATAAATTTAATACTTTATTACTTGTTAGAACAGTTTCTTTAACTAGTTTAAGAGACCCAGATACCAACCCAGCGATATGGCCGGAGACCATATGGTGTTGGACTGCTGATTGCTGGTTATGATGTAAGTTAATAGAATTATTATATTTTTATGATTTTTTAAAAAAACTAACTAGAGGGTTCCTGTGTGGCTTATTGGGTTAAGCCTCTGCCTTTGGCTTGGGTCATGATCTTGGGGTCCTAGGATCAAGGCTCACATCAGGCTCTCTGGTCAGCTGGGAGCCTACTTCCCCATCTCTCTGCCTGCTCCTCTGCTTACTTGTGTTGTCTCTCTCTCTCTGTCAAATAAATTTAAAAAAATCTTTTAAAAAGACAAAAACAAAAGAAAACTGACTAGAAATTATACAGTGTGTTTATGTATATGTATTTCTTTTCTATTTGTAGGATATGGGCCCTCACATTTTCCAAACCTGTCCGTCTGCCAACTATTTTGACTGTAGAGCTATGTCCATTGGAGCCCGTTCTCAATCAGCTCGTACTTACTTGGAGAGACATATGTCTGGATTTATGGAGTGTGAGTGATTTTTGGGGGGGGGGGTCCCCTCTAGTCTTTATATAGTGAATAAATAGTATCCTAAATGAAGAAAACTATCAGCCTTACAGAAGGAGTTTTTGTTTTACTTTGTTTTCAAATAAGCCCATGGAGTGTTCATTATTTCTCTCATACATACTGGTTATTACCCCATGTAGCCATCACAGTAGTTTCCATCACAATACAACTTTGTCAAAATACAAATAGGAAAATACAGATGTCCTCAACTTTGAAGAGTCTTGGTTCTGTTGGTCTGAAGTGTGTCCCAACCAGAGTTGAGGACCAGTGTACTGTTTACCAGTTATAAGTTCTTTTATCAGCTTTTAGTTTTCTGTGATTCTCTTATTTTCAGCCACACAGATATTTCTGTATTAAATAGTCCATAAACAAGTAAAAAATTAATGTAACTATGGGAAAGAAAAGTAAAATGTTGATGTAAGATGTGGTCATAGGACAAGCTTTTCAAGTGCTTTGCTTATGCAAGGGTCTTAGACCTTAACACATCCTTTTTGGACATCTCTTGAGGTGACCATGTGGTTGTTTCCCCTTCATTCTATCATGGTATATTGCATTATTTGACTTTTGAATGTTAAACCAGCTTTGCATTCCTAGGATAAATCCTTCTTGCTCATGATTTGTAATATAAACTATATATATATATATATATGTATATATATATATAAATGTTTATATAAACATAAATGTTGCTGGATTCATTTTGCGGATATTTTGTTGAGGTTTTTTTTGTGTGTCTGTATCCGTAAGGATTATTGATCTGTAGTTTTAGTTTCTTGTGATTTTTTTTTCTAGTTTGGTATCAGGTTAATACTGGCCACATAGAAAGAGTTGGAGACTTTGTTTATAAAGAGCAAACACCTTCCATAGAATACAATCTACAAAACTTTGTGCTGTAGGATTTGTGAATCAGGATTCCCATTTGATTTAGCATAAAAAAGGCCAAATTTAGGAATAAAAATCATGTGTTTTCTTAATACATAAAATAATGGTGATGTTATTTATTATTATTAGAAGATTATATGGCTAAACATTATAATTTTGGCTGTTATTATTGTGATATATTTAGTATGTGACTGAAACCATAATAGACCTGACAAATAAAAGTAGCCTAGCAGGAAGGTGAAATTAAGAAATAATTGTTAATTTATTATATAGGCAATTTAAATGAACTGGTGAAACATGGTCTGCGTGCCTTACGAGAGACGCTTCCGGCAGAACAGGACCTAACTACAAAGGTAGATAACATGTTCTTCAATTCAAGATTTCAACATTATAGGTCAGTCATTGATTTCATAAATATAATAGAGGAGTATATGCTTAACAGTTCTTTAATTTGGGAGATGGTTCCCTTGGTTGGTTCATTCTTTTTCTTTAAGCTATTCACTAAATGATCTGATTTTGAAATGATTTTCAAACATTTCTTTTTGGAATAAAGCAATAAAACCAATAAGTCTTAGGTGGAATGTCCTTCAGTTTCTTCAGCAGGTGGGAATATCTTTGTATTATTAACTCAGTTAACAAATATATATTTTGAGCACCTATCATGTGTAGGCAGTAGACATTGAGAATATAATAAACACAGCAAACATCTTGGCTTTCTTGGAGCATACATTCAGGTTGGGGAGGTAGACAATATATGTATAAGTAAATTATATAATACATTAGAAAATGATAAATACTACAGAAAAAATAGGTTAAGAGGAGAAAGAAGGACCATCTGGATATGGGAAGAAGGTGTGGTGAGGGACATTTAAAATAGGTTGGTTAAAGATGGCTTCACTGAGAATGTGAAATTTGAGGAAGATGTCTAAAGGAGGTGAGTTAGTGAGTTATTCAGATGTCTAGAGCAAGATCATTCCAGGGAATACAAGTATAAGGGCTTTGAGTCCAGAATATTTCTAGTCTTTGAGACAAGAAGGCCAGGAGTGTTGGAGATCAAGAGGAAGAGAATGACTAAAGTGTAATAATGGAGCCCAGATTGTGTATAAACCATTGTAGGTACTTTGGATTTTACTGAATAGATTATTAAGTTTGAACAGAAGAATACCATGATTTGATTTAGGTTTCAAAAGAGTTATTCTGGATGCCATTCTGAAAATAGATTGTAATGGGCAACATGGGTGAAAATAGTTTTGAAACTGTTACGGCGATATAGAATACAGAGGAATTGTGGTGTAAAAGAGCCTTGAAGTTGGAGATCAGGATAAGGGGTTCAGTTTTGGGTATGTTTTAAAATTAGAGCTAAAAACATTTGCTAGTGAATTGGTTGTGAGGGTGTAAAAACAACAAAAAAAGTTGTTTTCAAGATTTTGGAATTGATTAGAGGAAGGAGAGATTTATGATTTACTGAGCTGATTATAAGACAGTGGAAGGAACAAGTCTTGGGGTAGGAGTTGTGGAGAAAGATCAGGCAGTTAGCTTAGGACTTAAAACTTGTTAATGCCTACTGTCTATTGCTGATAAAGAATAAGCAGATATTGGGACACCAGGCTGGCTCAGTCAGTAGAGTATACAGCTCTTGATCTTGGGGTTATGAGTTCAAGCCCCATGTTGGGCATAAAGCTTACTTTAAAAAAAAAGATGATAATACTAAGCAGCTATCAGATGTGTATGCCCTGGAGTTTGGTGGAAAATGATCTAGCTAGACTTAGAAAGTTTGGAGTCTTTATGTAGAAATGACATTTAGAGATTGAATTGGATGAAACCACTGAAGGAATCAAATAGTTTCTCAAGAGGTTTAAGGCCTGGACAAGGGGCCCTCTAGAGTGCCTATCGCACCTTTAGAGATTGGAACGTGAGTATCAACAAAAAGAGACTGAGAAAGATGACAAAGAAGTTTGGAGGAAAGCATTCTTGAAAACAAATGAAGAAACTATTTCGAGGAAGAGGGAATGAAAAATTGCTAATACATCAAGGAAGATAGGGAATGAGAATTAACCATTAGATTAATAATGATGGGGACTTGACTAGACAATTTTATTGAAACAGTGAGCCCAAAACTGAAAGGAATGGAATCGGGACAGAATGGGAGAAGAGGAATTGGAAGTGGCTTTCATTCTCTTGCAGGTTCAGAGAAATGGGGGGTGGTGGTTGGAAGAGAATGTAGTGAGAGTCTTTTCGTTGTTTTGGTTTTTTAAAATGGGAGAAATTACAGCATGTCTGGTGCATGATTATAAGAATAATCCAGTGTAAAGAGAAACATTTATGTTGGAGAAATAGGAGAAAAACTGGTGGACCAATGTCCTTAAACAGTATACAGGTGGAAAGGTAGACCTTAGGATATTGGTTCATTCACACTAACAGGAAGGGAGAGAATCTAGGGACGTAGATACAGGAAACAGTAGTTACTATGCTTCTGTTTTCTCAGTGAAATGAGGAGCAAGGAGAATGGAAAATCTTAGAAAGATGTCCAGGAGAGAGGAGATTGGATGATCTAGGGACCCATATAGTACAATGCAGGAACCACTATAGGCCTCCTTGTGGTTAATGATCATGAAAGGGAGGTCAGTCAGCATTTTGTAAATCTATCTTATTATCGTGATTGGATAGTTATTATTGTATATGTATGTGAAAAATTTATAGCCTGTGTAATCTTTTAAAAATAATTTTTCCTATCCTAAAAATAATTTTTTAAAAATCAGGAATGTACATTAAATTATTTTTATTTGTTTACCATAGGGGCACCTGGGTAGCTCAGTTGGTTAAGGATCTGACTCTTGATTTTGGTTCAGGTCATGATAAGATCGAACCTGCATCAGGCTCCATGCTGAGTGTGGAACCTGCTTAAGATTCTCTCTCTCCCTGCCCACCCCACTCCCCGCAAAAATGAGTAAAGTACCCATAATGCCATCACTCCAAGACAACTATCTTTTAAAATCGGGGTTTACAGTTACTTGTTGACGTTTGCAATTTGGAAAACTTTGCTCAGGTATCTGGCTTTCTCATTTCATATGTTTACTGACTCATGGAGAATGATAGTGAAATCATTGAGAGAAGGCCTATATATCATGCCTCAATTTTTCACTAAAATTTTAATCTTATAGGAGGCCTTTTTACACTGGTTGGCATTCACTGAGCATTTTAAGAATTGCTCTTAAATTTTAACATGTAGAAAATAGTTCAAGACCCCACCAAAGTCAACATTTTAGAACCTAAAACTTATTCCCTTTCCTTATTAAGAGTCACCATGTCTTAACTCACATAGGAAACAAACCCGATTATTTCTCTGAAGTTAGGCTTACTTCCCAGACAAGTTGCTTGGTCTGGTAACACTGGTCTGCAGCACATTTCCATTATGAGCCTAGTTACAAATTCCTAGGAGGCCAGACCTTTGGCGTTCCTCATGATTATCAAAAGTGAATATTAAATTTGCAAGTTAAACAGGGATCTACTAGTTTTCATCTTCCCTTTTTCTCTACACTTAAGTACTTTTTAGTTTTAGTAAGTGCTATATAAACTTTTATTTTGTTTTTTTCACTCAACATTTAATCAAAAGCATTTTTCAATATGAATTCTCCTGATTTTCAATTTTTATCTTTCCCTCCTCCTGCCCCCAGAATGTTTCCATTGGAATTGTTGGTAAAGACTTGGAGTTCACGATTTATGATGATGATGATGTATCTCCATTCCTGGAAGGTCTTGAAGAAAGACCGCAGAGAAAGGCACAGGTATATAACTAATCATAATACCAGAAGGTTTAGTTCTGTCATAAACTGCTGTTCCTACCACAGTTGTGGAGGAAAGACACCATTTTTGGCTTTAATTATTGAGATAGGCTCGCAGTTCAAATGGCAGTAGGAAAACTTGGAACTGAATAATGTAAAGTACTGAGGGGGCGGTAATCTCCATAAGCAACGAGGGTTGATGATTTGGCTCTCTGTTGGTGTTTTTCTCAAATCTGTTTGTGGACTGTGGCTAAGTCATTCTTTTGCTGGTCTCATTTAGGGTCTCTTATAGTCAGTTGAAGCAGTGGGACTGGAACATCCAAGGTGGCTTTATTCACAGTCTTCATTATTCATACTCTCTAGGTATATCCTAGAGGGACAGCTAGAAGGTTGGGACCTCTGCTAAGATGACTGGACCACTGTCCATGTAGTCTCGGAGCCTCTCTTCACCAGGGTCTCTTTAGCAGGGTAACAGCTCAGGGCTTGCAAAAGTTCAAAAGCTCAAAAACGGAAGGTGCTAGACATTCTTAAAGGCTAGGCCTGGGAGGGGCACAGCATCAGTTTTGCTTATTCTGTTGGTTAAAGGAAATCATAAAGCCAGCCACGAGTCTATAGGAGTGGGGACTGAAAGTTTATTGGGGTCCCTTTGGAAACTGAATGGGCCCTTCACAAATACTGAGAAAAGGATCAGGAAGTGTTGGGAAATCTTAGAAATACTGGTCTTTTTTGTTGGGTATTTAGAATACAGAGTTGCTATTTATAGATACTTATCTGATGGCTGTGTAATTGAAAATAAAGTGTCCTAGAGAGAAATATTTTCTGCATTGTGAATTTTTTTTTTCAACTTGGAGAGGATATTGTTGGTACTATTTGGAGGAGTAGGATTTGCATTATTTAAACTGTTGTTGGTAAGAACCAGTGCTGTTGGGAAGAATGCTGTGAGTTACACACAGCTGATTTGTTTGATCGTGTTTTCTCTGTGTTATTAGTGCTGAAGAAGATGAGAATGTCAAAAATGTACTGATTATATTCTAAGGCTAGAAGTGATAATAAAAAGGAGGCCTTTGTTCCTGAACAAGACGAAGTATGATAAAATGCTGGAATTGTTCAATGATGCTTTGGTTTTCAGACCTATAAAATGATGCCTGCTTAAAAACAAAAAACGTTTGTTCAGAAACTTTAACAGGGCAGTTAACTAAAATATTTTAGTTAACTAAAAAATTTTAGTTAACTAAAATTGAGTATCCAGAATATCTCCTAACCCCTTTTTCTTGCATATTTTTTATAATATTTGTGATAAGAAGTATATATTGGTCAAGTGATTTTTTTTCTTTTTAACCTGTTTTCTTTTTTCTTCCCCTATAGCCTGCTCAACCTGCTGATGAACCTGCAGAAAAGGCTGATGAACCAATGGAACATTAAGTTACAAGCCAGTCTATGTGTGTATTATCAAATCTGTAAGAATTCAGGAACATGTACTGATGACAGTAATCTATACTTTGAACCAAAAGATGCAGGGTGGTCTTATGGTATGTTTTAGGAATCAGTCCAGATGTGTTTTTCCTAAGCAACTTGTCTGAAACCATATAATGGTATGATTTTTCTTTGAGAGGGTCTATATAATCATTTTCTAGTAAGTATAGTTATCTGTACTAATGTTTTTATATGAAGAACATAGTGTCTTTGTGTTTTTAAAGACAACTGTGAAATAAAATTGTTTCACTTGCCTGTGTATTGGGTTTTTGTTTTTTAAGTAGCTTCAACTATAAATAGTAATGAGATTACAACTGGTCGTCTGCTGTGTTTGCCAAATTAATTTGCCTTAGGTTTAGTGATGGGGAAAAATAGTACCTCTTATCTATCACAGCCTTATACCAATCCCCTAGGTATGGACTGGCTACATGAGAATCCATGGAGATTTGGTTCAGAATACAAATTGCAGGGTTCAACCCTGGAGATTTTTTTTTTTTAAGATTTTATTTATTTATTTGACAGAGAGTCACAAGTAGGCAGAGAGGCAAGCAGAGAGAGAGGAGGAAGCAGGCTCCCCGCTGAGCAGAAAGCAAGATGTGGGGCTCGATCCCAGGACCCCGAGATCAAGACCCCAGCTGAAGACAGGCTTTAACCCACTGAGCCACCCAGGCACCCCAACTCTGGAGATTCTTACTAAAACCTGAGAAACCATGAATGGTTTTTCATTACAACCAGCAGATGGCAGTAGTGATAGCACTGGTCTCAGTGTAGGGAACTTTTGCAAAAATGACAAAAGGGGTTTTAATTCCAAACCATCATTTCCTCTTATCATGTCCAGCCCCACTCTGGCGTAATCTTTAGACTGCCTTCCATTATTTTTGTGAGTGGTGTATCCTGATACTGCAATACAATTTTTATCTTAGGCCATGTAAAATGAAATTCGAGGAAATCTGATTTACTCCAAACACTCCAAAATTTTGCTGCTTAGGAACCTTGCGGAATTTTTTATTTCCTAAGATTCCTATTGTTCTAGAGAAGAACAGTTCATTTGTAGTTAGGGAACTTGGATTTTAGATCTAATTCTACTAATTAGTTGCAGTTTGGAGAATTATTTTAAAGGTAAAATGGGAAACTTTATGTGAAAATACCTTATACACTCTAAAATTCATAAAATATTAGTTTATTTTTTTTCTAAATTGCCCAAAATTTATTTTTATTTAAAGATTTTATTTTGGGGGCACCTGCGTGGCTCAGTTGGTTAAGTGTCTGCCTTTGGCTCAGGTTGTGGTCCCAACATCCTGGGATCAAGCCCCACATGATGCTTCCTGTTGAGCTAGAGCCTGCTTCTTCTCCCTGTCTGCCTGCCACTCCCCCTGCTTGTGCTCCCTCTCTCTCTCAAATAAAATATTTAAAAAATAATATTTTAAGTAATCTCTACACCCAGTGTAGGGCTTGAACCTACAAGCCCAAGACCAAGAGTCACATGCTCCACTGATGGAGCCAGCCAAGTGCCCTACAGATTGCCAAAAAAGTTTAAAAGTGTTAGTAGATTTAAATCTCTCTCACTTCTTGAAGGTAAAGTGCTAAGACAAACTTTGGCAATCTTGTTGAGAGAAAGACCTGACTAAACACAGGAATGTGTGAGGTGTTGGGTCTTTATTCTGGAAGTAGACCCAGGAACGGGCATTGGAGCTTGGGATGAGGCCATAAAGACCATGTGGCCATTTTACCTACCATAGAAGTTGGCTTGAGCATGTGCAACTTCCACACACAAAGTGAATGGAAGGGAGGAGTCCCACCCGCCTTCACACTCAATGGCTCTTATTGTCTGGAGGAGGGAACATAAGTGGGAAATTTCATAATTTCTTTAAAGCCTCAGGCAAGTCTCTTTCTCTGTGCCTAGCATTGTATGAGCCTCTTGTCTTGTTGGGTGATTCTGTTGTTTAAAGATAATGTGTAACATTTTGTATCTGTTCCCTAAATGCAAACAAATTACTTGACTGGCACTCAGCTGGGGGAAAAAAAGTCATCCCTCAGAGCCAGTTTTAGTAATCTTTTTATTTTTATTTTTGTAAAGATTTCATTTATTTGAAACAGAGGGTATGAACACAGGACCGTAGAGGGAGAGCAAAAAGCAGAGCCCCACAGAGCATGGGGCCTGATGTAGAGTTAGATCCTAAGACCCACAGATCATGACCTGAGCCAAAGGCAGACAGACACCTAAGCAACTGAGCCACCCAGGAGCCCCTTAGTAATCTTTTTTCTTTTTTTTTTTTTTTTTTAAGGATTTTATTTATTTCTTTGACAGAGAGAGAGAGCACAAGTAGGGGAAGCGGCAGGGAGAGGGAGAAGCAGACTCTCTGCGGAGCAAGGAGCCCATTGCAGGGTTGCAAGGCTCAATCCCAGGATGCGGGATCATGACCTGAGCCAAAGGCAGAGGCTTAACTGTGAGCCACACAGCGCTCCCTTAGTAATCTTTTTAATATATGATGTTAGTCTTATACACTGACCTTAGAACTTAAAATCCCTTCCACCCCAATAAGATTCAATCAACTCCACTGTCTGTACAGAGTTCTTTGTGAAGCATTTCCATTGTTGTTTTGTCTAGTGTGTTATCTTTAGTTATTCTGTTTAATCTGTGTTAAATAATGATAAACAAATCCCTAATAATCTCTCATTAAACCTATCACTGATATAAAAATATTTAATTCATCTGGAATTTATTAGGCATCTATAGGTGCAGCTTTGAAGAACTCATGGTTAAAAAATAAGAGGCAGTTGGGGCGCCTGGGTGGCTCAGAGGGTTAAAGCCTCTGCCTTCGGCTCAGGTCATGATCTCAGGGTCCTGGGATCGAGTCCCGCATCGGGCTCTCTGCTCGGCAGGGAGCCTGCTTCCTTCCCTTCCTCTCCTCTGCCTGCCTCTCTGCCTACTTGTGATCTCTCGCTGTCAAATAAATAAATAAAATCTTTAAAAAAAATAATAATAAGAGGCAGTAAAGTAGGTGACAGGATTCAGGTTCTAATTCCAGCTTTTTCAATGTTTGACCATTTTGTGATATGAGGACAAGTTCCTTTTCTCTAGGCTTTGATTTCCTAGACACTTACATTTTTATGATTCTAGGTATATGACAAGGCTTTTGCTCTCAACTTAAAGTTAGAAAGCATTAAATCTTTGGGGGAAAAAAGGTGGGGGGGCCACCTTGGTGTCTTAGTCGGTTAAGCGTCTATCTTTGGCTCAGCTCATGATCCCAGGGTCCTGGGATTCAGCCCTGTTTCTGGCTCTCTGCTCAGCAGGGGCCTGCTTCTCTCTCTTTCTCTGCCTGCCTCTCTGTCTGTTTGTATTCTCCCTCTTAGACTCACTCTCTCTGTGTCAAATAAATAAAAACTTAAAAAAAAAAAAAAAGCATTCAAAATGAGGGGTACCTAGGTGGCTCAGTCAGACTCTTCATTTCAGCTCAGGTAATGATCTCAGGGTCATGAGTTCAAACTCCCAACTGGGGCTTCTCCGCTCAGTGGGGAGTCTGCTTCAGATCCTCTCCCTCTACCCCTCCCCCGTTCTTGCGTTCTCCCTCTCTCAAAAACAACAACAAAAACAAAAACTTAAAAAAAGGAAAAAGCATTCAAAATGATTTTATTATATACTAGAATTATATACTAGAGTAAAAACAAGACCCAAAACAAGGTGCATATTATAAGTCAGGAGGAGGGGCGCCTGGGTGGCTCAGTGGGTTAAGCCGCTGCCTTCGGCTCGGGTCATGATCTCAGGGTCCTGGGATCGAGCCCCGCATCGGGCTCTCTGCTCAGCAGGGAGCCTGCTTCCTCCTCTCTCTCTGCCTGCCTCTCTGCCTACTTGTGATCTCTCTCTCTGTCCAATAAATAAATAAAATCTTTAAAAAAAAAAAATAAGTCAGGAGGAAATCAGGTATATAAGGTCCTGATCTATGGAATAAGCTCTGTATTTAATATACAACAATGTGGGGCAGCTGGGTGGCTCAGTGGGTTAAGCATCTGCCTTCGGCTTAGGTCATGGTCTCAGGGTCCTGGGATCGAACCCCGCATTAGGTTCCCTGCTCCTCGAGGAACCTGCTTCTTCCTTTCCTTCTGCCTGCCGCTCCTCCTGCTTGTGCTCTCTCTCTCTCTCTCTGTGTCAAATAAATAAAATCTTAAAAAAAAAAAAAAAGAGTACACAACAATGTATATGCACTGCCAATGACATTTTAAGTGCAGACCTAAAATGAGGTTTTATAAAATGTACTATGTCTTGTCTTCTTTTCATACTTAATAGTTTCCTTAATGACTTGGTCATGATAATTTAAATTTTCTTCTGTAGGTGCGCCTGTGGGTGGCTGTCGTTAAGCATCTGCCTTCAGCTCAGGTCAAGATCCCAGGGTGTAGGGATCCACCGAGCCCTTCATTGGGCCCCTTGCTCAGTGGGAAACCTGCTTCTCCCTCCCACTCCCCCTTCTTGTGTTCCTTCTTTTACTGTCTCCCTCTGTCAAATAAATAAATAAAATCTTAAATTTTTTTTTCTTCTGTAACACAATGAGCCTCCAGGGCAATTGAAGTGGGTGTGGTTGGTCCTGCATTATGGTGGCTCTAAACTGCTGAGCTTTGTTATTGCTAAGTCCAGTTTTTATGCTTTTGGGGGTCTCATTTCACACCAACAGATTGTTCCTTCTTGATAAGTGGGCTTGGAAACCAGATACAGTTCTTGTAAAATTTATGAATACACAGAAGTGAAACAACCAGTTGTATACACATCTTAGGTTCATCTCAAGGGAATTATGTTGCATGAAAATACAATCTCTGTAGTTACATTGTACAGTTAATATACATTACATCTTTGACAAAATTACAGAGATATGAACAAACAGCTTAGTAGTTGCCGGGGGGGTGAGGAGGGAAGTGGCTGTGACCATAAAAGGATAGCAGGAAGGATCCTTGAAATTGTTCTGTATCATGCCTGGTGGTGGTCACATAAATCTATTTTTTTTAAGATTTTATTTATTTATTTGACAGAGAGACAAAGATCACAAGTAGGCAGAGACACAGGCAGAGAGAGGGGGAAGCGGGCTCCTGCTGAGCAGAGAGCCCGCTGTGGGGGGTTGATCCCAGGAGCCTGAGATCATGACATGAGCTGAAGAGCTTTTTTTTTTTTTTAAGATTTTATTTATTTATTTGACAGAGAGAGATCACAGGTAGGCAGAGAGGCATGCAGAGAAAGAGGGGAAAGCAGACGCCCTGCCAAGCAGAGAGTCCAATTTGGGGCTCGATCCCAGAACCCTGAAATCATGACCTGAGCCGAAGGCAGAGGCTCAACCCACTGAGCCACCCAGGTGCCCCATGGTCACATGAATCCAAACATGGTAAAATTACCTAGAACTAAATGCAGAAGTGACTGTATGTAAAACTGGTGAACCTGAATGAGGAGTAAATTATATCAATGTCAATTTCTTGCATTTGATATTGAACTGTACACAAAATGTTAATTTTCTCCCTAGTTGGGAGAAACTAGGGGAAGAGTATATGGGATCTCTGTATCTGTAATTATTTCAAGATAAAAAGTTTTGGTTTTTTTTAATCAGTACATAGGATTTGAAGAACATTCTTAGAACATGATGTGAACTAATGGCCTTTGTGATATATTTTGGGTGCTCAAAGAATTTATACTTTGCTTGATGGTTCTTTTTAGAAGAGAAGAAATCTCAATTAGCTGGATTCTAGATATGTGAGACAGTATTTTTTCTATGTTCCTAATGAAGTATGTACCTGTTAAGGGTGAGTTCTGTCAGATGTCTTTTATTCACAGTGTTTTGTTCAAGGCTTCAAAAAAAAATTTTTTTAATAACAATTGGCCAGAAAAGTTTTTGAGGGGGAGGTCTGCGTGGGAGCATATGGAACCTCAAGAACAATTCCGAGGGTGCTATGGTTATTAGTAGCTGCAACAATTGGGTTTTTGGAGAAAGGTAAAATCTTTTTAAAATAGTGAGGTCAATCTCCCTTTTTGCAAATAAATGTATGTATGTATGTATGTATGTATGTATGTATGTAAACTTCTTGGATGCTCAGAAAGGATCTTGAAATAAAGCGCCGATGTCCCAGCAACCCCAGCCTAACTGCAAAGGCAGAAACCGAGATTCCTGGAGAGGTTAAGAACTGAAATGGATCTTCATAAAATCTAGTCTCACTTATTTGAAGAACTGAAGTGACTCTCCCAAATAGTAATTAGTTACAGTCCCTGTTTATTAGCGGGTGAGCTAGAAAAGGAACGTAAGCTTTTTAAGCTTTCCCAGATGCCCCTGCCACCTAAAACTGCCGCGGACTGGAAGGAAGAAACTTGAGCATACTTGCAGAACGCAGGCGCAGGACGGAGAAAACTTGGCCTCTCTGAGTTGCCGTAGGGGCTAGGTGGCTTGGCCTCGTCACCCCACCCCCTTCCACGTCAGCCGAGGACTGTGCGGAGCAGCGGCTGCTGCTGCGGGTTGGAGCCGCAGTCGACGGTCCCACCGTTGCCCTAGCTGCCGCCCCTTGGAGCCAGGTAGCGGGCCCAGAGCCCCCAATCCCGGAGGCGTGCTGGGCTGGGCTGGGCTGGGTCGGAGGTACCAGCTCTCCGGCGGGAACATGCGGAAGAGGAGCGACTAGGCCGCTCGCGTCCGGGCCTGGCGAAGTAGAACGGGGGGCTGGGAAGCTCTGGGCCGAACGCCCCTTCCCGGTCTTGCATACTGGCCAGGAGTCTGAGCCCTCCTAGGGCCCAGGGGTTCATTATTCCGGGCCGGGGCTGCTTTGCTGGAGGGACAGAAGGGGATGGGGGTGCAGCGCACTGATTGACCGACCGACACACAGTCGGGTCCACCCATGAACAAGAAAATGTTGTAAGGTTTTTAGCTGTGTTTTCGTGCACAGGGTCTCTTATTTGAGCAGTTCAGATTGTGTGTTATGTTTAAAAATCATTGTTCTGTTACACGGTTGGGCGGGACTGGGGGACTGTCACTGTACTGTGGGCCTTAGTGTGCAGTACGGCATTCTCAAGCCCTAGGCGGGGTTGTGGGGTGGGAGATAATATCCTAAGACCGAGGTAGACAAGCGTGTCTTTTATCATATTAGGCATTATTTTTATGGGACACAGTATGAATTGACCTTACCCTTCTAGTACTTTAAAACTCAGCCAGACTCAATGAACTTTAGACAGTAAAGATCATGATAGTTACTGGTTGTGTGTGTGTGTGTGTGTGTGTGTGTGTGTGTGTGTGTGTGTTTACTTGTAATGATATCGTTCTATTTTTCTAGATATTCTGGCATCTATCATCCTTGAATCTTGTATCGAGGTTTGATTATATCCGGAAACCATGACGGCTGCCGAGAACGTGTGCTATACGTTAATTAACGTGCCCATGGATTCAGAACCACCATCTGAAATTAGCTTAAAAAATGATCTAGGTAAACTCTGATGATATTTTGAAAATTAAATGGAGGAAAAAATGAAAATAAAAGGCTCATTTCCATTACAAGTTTCTTTGTAATTAGAAATACTTAATTTTTGTCTAAATACTTTTTTTCTAGAATCTCTTAAGTAGAACTTTGATTTTTTTTTTTTAAGATTTTATTTATTTCTTTGATAGAGGGCACAAGTAGGCAGGAAGATGGAGAGGGAGAAGCAGGCTCCCGGCTAGGCAGGGAGCCCAGTGTGAGGATCCATTCCACATTGTGGTCATGATCTGAGCTGAAGGCAGATGCCCAACAGACTGAGCTACCCAGGCACCCCAGAACTTGGGTCTTGATAAAAATTAAAACCTGGGGCGCCTGGGTGGTTGGTCAGTTAAGCGTCTTCCTTCTGCTAACTAAGGTCATGATCCCAGGGTCCTGGGATTGAGCCCCACTTCAGACTCCCTGCTCAGTTGGGAGTCTCCTGCTCCTTCTGACCCTCTGCTCTGCTCCTGCTCTCTCTCTCTGGCTGTCTCTCTCAAAGAAATAAAATCTAGAAAAAGAAAACTTGTTACATTTAGACTCGCAGTGTTGGTTTTTGGAAATAAAACAACATCTCAGCTTAGTAAAGCTAAAGAAATATAGTAGTTTAGTTGTT
The DNA here is from genome assembly GCF_009829155.1 of Mustela erminea. NCBI lineage: Eukaryota > Metazoa > Chordata > Mammalia > Carnivora > Mustelidae > Mustela > Mustela erminea. The sequence continues at coordinate 68,849,545 of NC_045622.1, read as the reverse complement.
AGATATTCCTCACGATAACATAATGGCTTGTATAGTTTAATATATTATGCTTAAGTGTAGCTGACAGTTCTTTGCAGGTAACAGGTTGAGAATGTGTATTTGAATGTTTCAGTTCCTTTGTGTACTTAACTTCTTATTACTTAGCTTGTAAAACCAAAATAACTTTGTTCTTTGGGTTTGCCACCTATTGAACTTGGAATATGCCTGTGTTTTCTGGAAAGTTTTAAGCTTTTTGAGCATTTGAGGTTTAAAAAGGTTTAAGCTTTTTTAAAGCATTTATTACAAAACGAAAACAAGTATATTTCTGGATTTTAAAAGTGTATACTCGGTATCCTTTTTGTGAGTGATTCTGTGAAAAACATTTTTTCCAAAGTAACACACATTCCAAAATAATGATTCTTGTTTCATTGAACTGCTAAAAATAAGTTTTACTTAAATAGTAACTACTGTTTAAAACAAAGAAGAGTGAAAATTATGCTTCAGGTCTTTAAAGTATCCTTTTAGAAGGTAGTTTGCCATTTGAAAGGAGACAGTATTTTACTTGCCTGTTCCCACGTTTTAATCAGAAATAATAGAATTATCTCCTGATTTTAGGCTTCTCAATAACTCGGTTTCTATTGAGATCCACTTTTAGAGAAGGAAAAAGAGACACTCCTTTATGTCACTTAAACCTATAGCCCTATATACCAAAGCCACAGATAGTTCTTTTTGTGTGTGTGTATGTGTTTATGTATGACAGTAGAATGAAATGCACATTAATGAATAAACTTGATTACTATTTCTTTCTTATAATTTAAAAGTTTTCAGGACACTTGGCTGTTTCAGTGGGCAGAGCATGTACTTTTTTTTTTTTTTTTTTTTTTTTTGGTTAGGATTTTTATTTATTTATTTATTTGACAGAGAGACATCACAAGTAGGCAGAGAGGCAGGCAGAGAAAGAGGGGGAAGCAGGCTCCCTGCTGAACAGAGAGCCCAATGTGGGGCTCCATCCCAGGACCCTGAAATCATGACCTGAGCCAAAGGCAGAGGCTTTAACCCACTGAGCCACCCAGGCACCCCCAGAGCATGTACGCTTGATCCCAGTAGGAGTTACTTGGTAGATTTTGGCGAATTGAATTAATATTTGAAATTTTCCATATTTTTATTTTTATTTATTTATTTTTAAAGATTTTTTAATTTATTTGACAGACAGAGATTACAAGTAGGCAGAGAGTCAGGCAGAGAGAAGGGGAAGCAGGCTCCCAGTGTGATGCGGGGCTTGATCCCAGGGATCCCTGGGATCATGACCTGAGCCGAAGGCAGAGGCTTTAACCCAGTGAGCCACCCAGGTGCCCCTTCCGTATTTTTAGTAGTGTTCATGGAAGAAAAGAAGTTCTGAAAATTTTGAAGATGTAGGAAAAAAGCATCCTTCAACTCAGTTTGAATTGTTGGAATAGAAATTAGGGCTAAGAGGGCATGAATTCTAAATGGTACAGATTTTTTACAAGTTTTCTGTGCAACTTCTATAACTTTTTAACATGTAGTTACAAATGGAGCTTTATCCTGCTAAATTCTTAGGATTTGCTGATTTGGGAAAAGTAGTAAAAACTGGAACAGAAGAAGACATTGGCATTATAATGACACAATTTTATGCCTTTTGGAATTTGTGTTTTTTATGCTATCAAACAGATTAGGAAGAAAAGACTTTTTTTTTTTTTTTTTTTTTTTAAATATTCAGAAAGGGAGCTCAGGACAAAGATAAGAAAACCTGTTGAGGCTCAGCAAATACAACTTTAGCCACTTAAAACTTTGCCAGTCTGTCTTATTAAATAGTTAACTGCTATCGGCTGCTGTCACCTTCCTGATGCTTTGTAATTGTTTGCACAGGTTAATAGTTCATCATTTTACAGTTTTTTAAAAAATTTTATATATGTATTTGAGATAGAGTGAGCACACAGGACCCGGGGGAGGCGTCGGGGTGGGTTAGAAGCAGGCTCCCAGTGGAGCAAGGAGCCAGGTGCAGGAATTGATCCCAGGCCAGGACTCTGGGATGTTGACCTGAGTTAAAGGTAGACATTTAACCAACTGAGCCACCCGGACACCCCCAATTTTTTTTTTTTTAAAGATTTTATTTATTTATTTGATGGGCAGAGATCACTAGTAGGCAGAGAGATAGGCAGAAGCAGGTTCCCTGCTGAGCAGAGAGCCCCATGCGGGGCTCGATCCCAGGACACTGGGATCATGACTTGAGCTGAAGGCATGATCCCAGGACACTGGGATCATGACTTGAGCTGAAGGCAGAGGCTTTAACCCACTGAGCCACCCAGGCGCCCCCACCCCCAGTAGTTTCTTGATTTAATATGGCAACACCAATTTTTTTCATATGTAGCAGGAGATATAATATTCTGAAGCAAGGAGAGATGCACGAGAAGGTGGTGTGTTTTGTTTTTTATTTTTATTTTTTTAAGATTTTTAAAGAATTTATTTGGCAGAGAGAGAGAGTGTACACAAGCAGGGGGAGCTGCTGGCAGAGATAGAGGGAGAAGCAGGCTCCCCGCTGTGCAGGTCACTGATGCAGGACTCAATCCCAGGACCCTGGGATCATGACCTGAGCTGAAGGCAGACACTTAACTGACTAAGCCACCCAGGCACCCCGAAGGTGGTATGTTTTAAACAAAGATGTTGACCCTTGTGGAATAAATTTGGCAAGAACACTTACTGTGTTCTCAGTTGAACACAAATTGAGAACCTGAGAATGTTCTCTTATTCTGCAATATGTAAAAATATCATACCAAGCTAGTAATAGATATGTAGCCTTGGGGGCTAGAAAGGAATTTTGATTTACCCACTATAATTATTCCAAAGCTTAAATCCTTTCTGTAACTCTATAAGTTGGGCATTCACAGTCTCTTGTCTCTTTGGCAACAACAAGGAGCTCTTCATTTGATAGCCACTTAGCTCTAATTGTTGGAAATGTATTCCTAGTTCTTTTCTTTTCCTCGTGATAATTCTAAGATTATTAAAAACTTCGTCATCCCTCTGTGTCCTCCCCTCTCCTAGATACTTGTTTATTTCTGTGATCTAAGCAGCTGTAGTGGTGTGCGTGCCTCTTACATTCCTGCCTTTGATTCCAGTGATAGTGATGAAATGATGGATTGTGTTGCATGAAATAGTTTATAGTATAAATTGCTTTAAGCTAAGTAATAATAAACTAGTACTTTAAATATGTCATCCTTAATTCTAAATAATGGCTACTCATCTAGTACATTTTAATTTTCTTCTAGTTTTTTAGGTGATTTCCTAAGAAAGATTCTGAAGTTTTGTAGTCTGTTCCAATTTTAGTTTATGTGCTGCCCAAGTGAGCATTGCAGTTTTATAGCCTGTAGAAATACGGGATTTTGGATTTACTGTATTAGTTCCCAGCTTTTTTTCTTTTTTAACATTTTTTTAAAAGATTTTATTTATTTGTCAGAGAGAGAGAGAGAACATAAGTAGACAGAGTGTCAGGCAGAGGCAGAGAGGGAAGCAGGTTCCCCGCCGAGCAAGGAGCCCGATGCAGGACTTGATCCCAGGACCCTGGGATCATGATCTGAGCTGAAGGCAGAGGCTTAACCAACTGAGCCACCCAGGCCTCCCCTCAGCCTTTTTGAGTTTGAAGATCTAATGTTAAAAAGCCACTGATCTTCCCCGTTTTCCCCTCATGGTAGTGGTTGTAACTTCCACTGACTAAAAGCTATGTTGAATTCAGAAGCACTTATTCTAACAGCCTCTATTTACACCGTGAAAACTAGCTACGTATGTATTTGAGACATGCATCATTTGGTATACCTACAGATTCATGGCTTCTGCATTAACTCCATGGGTTAGGGACCAGAGATCTAATCCAGTGCCTTCATGTTCTGTGTAAAGTATCATAAGGTTCAGAGATAAATGACTTCTGTAAAGTCATTCAGCTTGTTTATGGTAGAACTAGGTGGAGTACCCTTGTCACTTTCTTCACTGTCTTTATTACAATTACTACTGATAAAGTGAGAAAATGTTTTACTTTGTGAATTGTAAAATAACCTGAGGAATTTTTCTTTGAAATGATTGTGCCTTTTTTTTTTTGAATCAGAAAAAGGAGATGTGAAGTCAAAGACTGAAGCTTTAAAGAAAGTAATCATTATGATTCTTAATGGTGAAAAGCTTCCTGGACTTTTGATGACCATCATTCGTTTTGTGCTACCTCTTCAGGATCATACCATCAAAAAATTACTTTTGGTATTTTGGGAAATTGTTCCTAAAACAACTCCAGATGGGAGACTTTTACATGAAATGATCCTTGTATGTGATGCATACAGAAAGGTAAACCAAACCATGGTTATTTCTGAATATTGCTTTGATTTTAATTGTAAAATTGGTGGAATGGGATTTGTTTTAATTTTTAAAATGAAATCTTGGATAAGATCTAAGTTATCAATAATTGGAACTGAAGTTGTGAAAAGCTATTGTAAAAAGTTTTATTGTTACTTTCTTTGGACATATTTTCCATGCATTTTTATGTTACTAGTAAAAAAAACAAAACAAAACAGTATCTCATAGAATATGAAACATTGATGTAATAAGTAAAAATTGACAGGAATCTGAAGGAAATTGTCTGATAATGTAGATCTTTTTCCACAAACCTACTTTCTTTTTTTCATAAGAAATTTTACACATCACTGTGTGGTGTTTTGTAAAATGCTGGAACTCAACATTTCATATTTAAATTTTATCAGGATCTTCAGCATCCTAATGAATTTATTCGAGGATCCACTCTTCGTTTTCTTTGCAAATTGAAAGAAGCAGAATTGTTAGAACCTTTAATGCCAGCTATCCGTGCTTGTTTGGAGCACCGACACAGCTATGTTAGAAGAAATGCTGTTTTGGCCATCTATACAATCTATAGGTAAATAAAGGTACTTCTTTGTCTTAGTTTTGTGAGGATTGTGTACTCTTTTAAACTAGAGCTTCCACAGTAGTTCCTTGCAGATTGTATGTAGCTTGCAAAAATATTTTGTTTGGCCTGAACAATTTTTTTTTTCTTATTATCATTATGTTGTCAACATTGAAAAGATCTGGCAACCCTGGGTCCTAGTTTCTGCATGACAGTATGCTGAAATTAACAGTAGCTCCCTTTAAATAAGTTGTACACTTTCCAGTTTACGGTGCCTGTCATTCTCAATTGTAGTACTTAAGCCCACTTAATTAGTTAACTTGCTTAGCCCTGTAGCTTTTGAGTTTTGACCCTGTTTTTGAATTCTCTTTATGTGGAATGTGGGTCTTATCTTTTAACCCTTAGAAGCCTTGAGGGAACTTTTTTTTTATTATTTTTATTAACATACAATGTATTATTTGCCCCACAGGTACAGGTCTGTGAATCATCAGGCTTACACATTGCACAGCACTCACCATAACACATACCCTCCCCAATGTTCATAACCCAACCACCCAGCCCTGCCCTCCCACCCCCAGCAACCCTTGGTTTGTTTTGTGAGATTAATAAGAGTCTCTTATTGTTTATCTCCCTCCGGATCCCATCTTGTTTCATTTTTTCCTCCCCTACCCCCAACAACCCTCCGCCCTGCCTCTCAAATTCCTCATATCAGAGAGATCATACGATAATTGTCTTTCTCTGATTGACTTATTTCGTTCAGTGTAATACCCTCTAGTTCCAACCACGTCATTGCAAATGGCAAGATTTCATTTCTTTTGATGGCTGCATAGTATTCCATTGTATATATATACCACATCTTCTTTATCCATTCATCTGTTGATGGACATCTAGGTTCTTTCCATAGTTTGGCTATTGTGTACATTGCTGCTATAAACATTCGGGTGCACATGCCCCTTTGGATCACTACATTTGTATCTTTAGGGTAAATACCCAGTAGTGCAATTGCTGGGTCATAGGGTAGCTCTATTTTCAACATTTTGAGGAACGTCCATGCTGTTTTCCGGAGTGGCTGCACCACCTTGCATTCCTACCAACAGTGTAGGAGGGCTCAAGGAGGGAACTTTTTAATTAGAAAGGTTGCAGTTCTTAACTGATTCCTGTTCTTGGAAAACTGAAGATTTTGGACTTTAAAAATGATTCAGAGAACCCAGTTAGATAAGGCTAGAATTCTTGGCTTTTATAATCACTGGTGTCAATCTATTTAGACATAGGATGTAACTTTTACGAATATCTTTGTACTATAAGAGTTGATTGTTCTGTTTCACAGTTCTCTTATTGTTATATTAGATTTTGTTATCTGTCGGGGAGGTGGTATTCTGGTTAATAATGTGGAGTTCTTTGAAAGTACCATACAGACTACACAAATTTCAGAACTTAAACTAGACTGCATACACAAAAATTATGACATTTATTAAGCAGCAGGAAGTTTGAACGCTGTATATGATGATATTAAGGAATTTTTACATTTTTTAAGGCATGAGAATGGTATTGTGATTTGTTTTAAAAAGAAAGAATCCTCAATTATAATATGTTGATATATTTATAGAAGAGGTGGTAAGTAGTCTGGGATTTGCTTCAAAATAATATGGGGGGAAAAGTGGGCAGGGGTATAGGTGAAACAGAATTGGCCATGAGTTAATAATTGTTGAAGTCAGGTGACAATTTTTAAGCTGGGGTTCATTAATCTGTATGTTAACAAATACTTAAAAATTTCCTGAATAGGAAGTAAGTTAGCAAGTAAGTGAGTAAATATAATGCATAATTAATACAATTCAAAGGACTATTTTTATTCTTGATAATTCTTTTTTTTTTTTAAGATTGTATTTATTTATCTGACAGAGAGAACGAGACATTAAAAGAGGGAATACAAGCAGAGGGAATGGGAGAGGGAGAAGCAGGCTTCCCCCTGAGCAGGGAACCCAATGCGGTGAGGTGGGGCTCCATCCCAGGACCCTGGGATTGTGACCTGAGCTGAAGGCAGATGCTTAATGCTTAATTTGATAATAAATGAAGATATAAGCTTGATAAAGATTAATTTTATAGGTGTCCAGGGAGTTACTAAAATAACAAATAGGTTTTTATTAAATATGAATATTACCTGTTTTATTTTAAGGAATTTTGAACATCTTATTCCTGATGCTCCTGAACTGATACATGATTTTCTGGTGAATGAGAAGGATGCAAGTTGCAAAAGGAATGCATTTATGATGCTAATTCATGCAGATCAGGTGATGAACTTTCTAAAAAGTACTTTTAGGACTGTATTCAAATGAGAATTAAAAGTATTTACATAGACCTAATCAAGTTTTTAGTCAGTGATTTTGTTTATAGAACAACTGTGTATTTTGGGGTTTTTTTAGATTTTTGAACTTAATTTATATAAAATAGTATTTTCTTAATCTTTCTCCGGACAACTGCTTATGTATATACTTAATATTTTAAACTTAATATGCACTTGATATTTTAAACATATATAATAATAGCCACTTGGTGGTTTTTCCAGAATGAAATTATTATTATTATTATTTTTTAAAGATTTTATTTATTTATCAGAGGGAGAGAGAGTGAGCACAGGCAGACAGAGTGGCAGGCAGAGGCAGAGGGAGAAGCAGGCTCCCTGCTGAGCAAGGAGCCCGATGTGGGACTCGATCCCAGGACGCTGGGATCATGACCTGAGCCGAAGGCAGCTGCTTAACCAACTGAGCCACCCAGGCGTCCCCAGAATGAAATTATTATGGCCGTATTTTGTAGCACTCTGTTTTGGGGTTTAAACCAGTTTTTCCTTATGTTGGTATAGACCTAAAATTGTTTAATAGAGAAAAGTAGTAGCTTTATATAGGGTTCACCCTGAGCCATGTCTGTGAAAGAAGCGTTGTCTTCGTTGTATGTGAGTATCCTTTCTAGGCTCTTCAAATTTCCTAAGTTGGTGTCAACTCTACATCTGCCTCTGCTGGTGCTTAAAGTGTATGGATCAGCAGTGACTGCATACTTTGGTGGCATCTAATCTTGGAAGTTTTGCTGCCCAATATTCTCAAAATGTGGGAAGTAATATGCATGAAGACTGAAAAATATAGAATCTGTCCATTTCTCTGAAATCTAGATGCTGTCATTTTATCTTTGTGAACAAGATTATTAGAAAGCTGCTTGTTTGGGCCAGGATATTTTGTCCTCTTGTACAGTTGTTTTTATTGACCTATATATTTGGTATTGTGCTCTTTATCTACATGGGGGGCATAATTAGAAAAAGTTCAGTAAAATTTCCTGATACTTTTGCTGTAGAGATATTGTTGAGGTCATAGTTTTCTATGTCAGCATTCAGTATATAAGTGTCATTGAGATTTTTCTTTAAATCTTAGAAGCAGGAATAACCATGATCCTAAACAGCTGGTTTGTTTTGATTGTAGGGGTACTCTGTCTGAGTCCTTTTATTGAATGAGGTGGAGTTTGATCAATATATTTTTATTTTGTTAGGATCGAGCTTTGGATTACCTAAGTACTTGCATTGATCAAGTTCAGACATTTGGAGACATTCTTCAATTGGTGATTGTTGAACTCATTTATAAGGTAAGACTAAAGTGGGTAAAATACTCTTTAAGAGTTTAAGACAATGTTAAATTGTCTTTTTCTGGAATGTTGCTTAATTCTAGGAGAATGTTTTAATAGCAGAAATATTTATTTATTTTTTAAAAGATTTTATTAATTTTTTTGACAGAGAGAGACACAGTGAGAGAGGGAACACAAGCAGGGGGAATGAGAAGAGAAGAAGCAGGCTTCCTGATGAACAGGGAGCCAGATGTGGGCCAATCCCAGGGCCCTGGGATCAGGACCTGAGCTGAAGGCAGACTCTTTTTTTTTTTTTTTTTTAAAGATTTTATTTATTTATTTGACAGACTGAGATCACAAGTAGGCAGAGAAGCAGGCAGAGAGAGAGAAAGGGAAGCAGGCCCCCTGCTGAGCAGAGAGCCCAATGTGGGACTCGATCCCAGGACCTTGAGATCATAACCTGAGCCGAAGGCAGCAGCCCAACCCACCGAGCCACCCAGGCGCCCCCAGAAATATTTTAAAACATAGTCTATGAAAGCCTTTTTTTTTTTCCCCCTTTCCTTTGGTTTATTGTGTTTTTTAAGCACTTCCAATTTTTATAAACCTCCTTAAAGATTTCTGTTAAAAACTCATGGCTTGACCCAATTCAGCAGCAGAGAAGTCATTATGCATGTTCAATAACTGAGTAGGTTATGAATCAGGCTTTGGAAAAAAATTCAAAATCTTTTCTTGAGTACACACCAGACTACTTTGGAAATAAACAAATGAGAAAAGCTTTAAATACTTTCTGTGTTCCATGTGTGTAAAAGAAAATAGACTTTAAATATGTCAGTATGACATTGTCAGCCATTGACTAATAGGAAGTCTAATAAAACTAGGTGAGATTGGTATTTTAAAATGAAGTGTTTTTTTGGCAACATTTAAATTTGATACGTTCTTTGAAAGAATTGATTGCATCTTAATGTTCTGATGAAAGGTAAATAACATCCTGTTTTGGTATTGATAACATTGGAAGCCAACAAAAATATACAACAGGAATGACTTTACTAAATAGGGTAATATTAACAAAGTACCCACAGCAGACACTGCTGATTACAGCTGTCTTTGATTCTGAAAGGAAAAGGGCCCCTTTCAACACAAGGAGCCAGTCATTTGGATTTGGCATTTAAAATGAAACCAGATCTGTGAATGTATGGTTCCTTTTAATTCATCGTGTGGTTTAGAGATGCTGCTGAGGCTCTTCAAAGTAGGGATTCTCTGCTATTCAGAAACTTCTTTGTCTAGCAGGGTCCACGTTACAGTAAGGGGAAATAGCTTTTTTTTTTTTTTTTAAAGATTTTATTTATTTATTTGACAGACAGAGATCACAAGTAGGCAGAGAGGCAGGCAGAGAGAGGGGGAAGCAGGCTCCCCGCTGAGCAGGGAGCCCGACGCGGGGCTCGATCCCAGGACCCTGAGACCATGACCTGAGCTGAAGGCAGAGGCTCAACCCACTAAGCCACCCAGGCGCCCCAAGAGGAAACAGCTTTTGAGTCATGCCTGAATAAGAGATTTGACTGTGTATATGTTAGAGGAAAATCTGATGGAAAAACCAACTTCAGAAAAGAAAGAATAAGGAATATTTGCTTCATAGGTAAAGATATTAAAATATATTTAGGATCGCATAGGGAATTCTAGTTGTCTCCACAGTATGGAATATCATTCCAAATAAATAAGTAGTAGTACTTGAGAAAGGGGTTATCTTTCTTGCTTTGAGAACAGGTATTTTCCTTTTATCAGGTATTGAGGTTGATATCCATCATGTTTCCCTTTTTGACCTGACATCCAGAATAAAATTTTAGGACCAAATTTAATATACTATCACAGTACCCATATTAATGCACTTGGTCATTGATTTTATTACTTTACATTTTCTTGTTCTATTTCAGTTGTGTATAGTATGCATATCTTTTATTATAAACTATTGAAAATTTTTTGTGAATGAGAATATTAATTGTGATTGAATAAATGAATGAATGAGTAGCTGTAACAATTGTCTGAAGTAAAACCTATTTCTTCCTGAAATTACTAGTCATAGTGTCTTATCTCCTATTGGCTGATATCTTCAGATGCACTTATTGTTCTTTGCTTTCAAATTAAGAAAACTAGCATCTAAGCTGACATCTATTTAAAAAAAGATCTGTGGTGAAAGCAAGTGTCCCTGGAGTCCGTTGAAACCTAAATATTTTCTTCTCCAGGTCTGTCACGCTAATCCATCAGAAAGGGCTCGTTTCATTCGCTGCATCTATAACTTGTTGCAGTCATCTAGCCCAGCTGTGAAATATGAAGCTGCTGGAACATTAGTGACACTCTCCAGTGCACCCACCGCAATCAAGGTACTGCTTATTTCTTTTGGTGCCCATTAGATGATAGATATGCTGTCTTAGCACTTAAGATTTATTTTTTTTTTTATTATTTTGTTCTCTTTTTAAAAAGATTTATTTATCACTTGAGAGAGAGGGAGAGAGAATGCAGGGGAGGAGAGAGGCAGAGAGAGAGAGAGAGAGAATCTCAAGCAGACCCTGTGGGAAGTGTGTAGTTCAAGGCAGGGCTTAATCCCAGGACCCCAAGATCACGACCTGAGTGGAAACCAGAAGTCAGACACATAAAAAGACACATTTAAGTAAAGATACATTAAACCCCAGTGCTTAATGACTTAGTGGCATTGCAGTTTACCCTGTGATTACATGGCATTACCTGGCACAGAAATAACAGTTTATAAATATTGTGAAATTATTGGATTCCTTACATAGTCCAATCTTTCTTCTTTCTTGCTTTTATACATATATGTGGGGGAGAAAGACAGAGAATACTAATATTTCTAGTTTCTGGAGAATGATACTGGTATTTTAAGATCTATCCTCATGTAATAAGTATGTTAAAACCTAGATCTGGGAAAATGAATTTTGGATCCTACATGATGGATATTAAAAAAAGTTTACAGTGCCTATTTTCAATAATGGAATGTTAGCTTTCTCTTTAATATATTGTATCAAGACTGCATGAGGAACCCTTAATATAGTCAGAGACTGAATAGTTCTTTAAAGCCAGTTTGCATAAATAGGAGACTTGATTGCTTTACCTGCCAGTACTTAGAAAAAATTGTTTAACTTTTTATTTTGAAATAAATTTAGGCTTACAGAACAACAAAAGAGCAAAAGGTGTAAAAATGGGACAAACTTCTCATTATCCTTCACCAGCTTCCCATAATGTTTGTGTCTTCATAGCAATTGTGTAATTGTCAAAATTAAGGAATTACCACTGGAACAAATATTGTTAACTAAACTATAGATGTTACTTGAATTCCACCGATTTTATCACTAATCTCCTTTTTTTGTACCAGGATTTTAGTCGAGGATTCCCACATTTTGTGTTTCGTTGTCATGTGTTAGTTTCCTCCTATCTGTGCCACTTTCTCAAGCCTTTTCTTGTTTTTCATGACCATAACACTTTGGAAGAATACTAGGGCAGTTTGTAAAATGTCCCTCAATTTGAGTTTGTCTAATGGTTTCTGGCAGATAGACTGAGGTTACGCATTTTGGGGAAGCATACTATGGAAGTGATGAGATGAGCCTTTCTCAAAGTAATATATCATGGAGTGTACATGATGTTGGAATACTGTCAGTGATGTTAACCTTGATCAGTGGGTTAAGGTGATGCCTGCCAGATTTCTCCACTGTTGAGTTATGATTTTTCCTTTTGTAATCAGTAAATAACGTAGTAAGGCACTTTGAAACTGCAAATATGTTATTTCTCCTCAAACTTATACCAACTAATTTTAGTATTTCTGTACAGCAGTTATTGATGTGTTATTCTAATAATGACTTTCTGTTTCTGTCATTATACATTTATTAACTGGAGTCCTGTAAGAAGAGCTGTCCCTTTACCACCCGCCCTTCTTTCATTCTTCGTATCAGTATGGCTGTTTTATTCTGTGTATTATAATCATTATCGTTATTTGTTTCATTTATCATACTGTTCCAGCTTTGGCTGTTGGGAGCTCTTTCAGGTTTGCTCCTTTGTCTAATGCTTTTACTGAGTCAGGGTCAGACTTTGTGGTCCTGATTTTTCTGTACCATAATGCAGAAAATTTAGACTTTGCACCTAAACTGAAAGATACTCAATAGCTATATTTTGGGGGGATACTCTGTCTGCTTTTTTCTGCCTTGTTCCTTAGCTTCAACCCTTAATTTTTGACTGTTAGTATTTCTGTCTATAGCCACCCCTTTTCATTCTTTCAACTTGTGATTCTTCTTAACTTTTTTAAACTTGAAAATAATGAGATTTATTAGAATTTAGGGAACAGAGGGACACATTCCTTTGGGGAAAATGCATAAACTTTTAGTGCAGGGGTAGCTAATGTATTTTGGCTTCTTTGGAAGCTTTTTCTTTTTCTTCTTATTTTCAGGGTCTGTGCTTGAGGTGGATTAATGTGTTCCTAAAATGTTTCTTCTTTTTATATAGGCTGCTGCTCAGTGTTACATTGATTTAATTATTAAGGAGAGTGACAACAATGTAAAACTCATAGTTCTGGATCGATTGATAGAATTAAAAGAGCATCCTGCCCATGAACGAGTACTACAGGTAACTGTTATCTAAAAGAGAGAAATCCTAGATAAAATCTTTCTCAAATTGAGGTAACATTCAAGCCTTGCTATCTTGGTTAACTTAAATTCTTGGGAGACTGGGTAGTTTAAATTTTGGTCAACTGAGGTGTACTCTTGAGTCAGCATAGCCTTTTAGAGAATTTGCCATGAAAAATATTTCTTTTTTTTTTTTTTAATATTTTATTTATTTATTTATTTGACAGACAGAGATCACCAGTAGGCAGAGAGGCAGGCAGAGAGAGAGAGGGAAGCAGGCTCCCTGCTGAGCAGAGATCCCCATGTGGGGCTCGATCCCAGGACCCTGGGATCAAGACCTGAGCCGAAGGCAGAGGCTTTAATCCACTGAGCCACCCAGGCACCCCATGAAAAATATCCCAGGACCCTGAGATCATGACCTGAGCTAAAGGCAGAGGCTTTAACCCACTGAGCCACCCAGGCGCCCCATCTTTTTTTTTCTTTTTTTTTTTAAAGATTTAATTTATTTATTTGACAGAGATCACAGGTAGGCAGAGAGGCAGGCAGAGAGAGAGAGGAGGAAGCAGGCTCCCCATGGAGCAGAGAGCCCGATGTGGGGCTTGATCCCAGGACCCTGGGATCATGACCTGAGCCGAAGGCAGAAGCTTTAACCCACTAAGCCACCCAGGCGCCCCTAGTTTCTTTCTTTCTTTCTTTTTTTTTAAAGATTTTATTTATTTGAGAGAGAGAGAGCATGAGAGAAGTCAGCGGGAGACGCAGACTCCCTGCCAAGCAGGGAGCCTGATGAGGGACTCGGTCCTGGGACTCCATGATCATGACCTGAGCCAAAGACAGTCACTCAACCAACTGAGCCACCCAGGCGCCCCAAAATTAATAGTTTCTTATTATCCAGTACCAACTCCAAAGTCAGATTTCCCTAAGTGTCCCTGAAATACCCCTTTGTTTGGTTTGTCCAGTCATGACCGTATATCTTACCTGGCTATGACTTTGATGTTTCAATTGGAGCAGTAATTTTTTTCATGACATGGGCTTGTTGAAGAGACCAGACCAATTGTCCTGTAAGAGGCCACTCCTTGAAGATACCTCTGATTACTTTTCGGTGGTGTCGTTTAGTTTGTTTCTCTAACTTCTGAATTTTCAATAAACTATGAGTTTGATCTAAAGCTTGATAGAGTCACAGTAAACATTTGCAGTTTGAATGCATTATATGTGATACATACTTCATACCGTGTTATATCAGGATACCCAAAATACCTGGTTTTTCCACTACCAGTGATTTTATTATTGATGAAGAATTAAGGTGGTGATGGTGAGAACCCTCCATTCTGTGGTTAAGATTTTTTTTCTCTTAATGTTGGTGTTAATTCTGGATTTCTTGTTCTTTCTCAGGATCTGGTTATGGATATCCTGAGAGTACTGAGCACACCAGACTTAGAAGTACGCAAGAAAACTCTGCAGTTAGCACTGGATCTCGTCTCTTCTAGGAATGTTGAAGAGGTAAAACAAAACTCTGACAGCACCGTTGTAAGCTGTCAGGCCAAACATGGTATAATTCCCACTTATTTTTACTTTGTTCTTTAGTTGGTTATTGTTTTGAAGAAGGAAGTGATTAAAACAAATAATGTGTCTGAGCATGAAGATACTGACAAATACAGACAACTCCTTGTGAGAACATTGCACTCCTGTTCTGTCCGATTTCCAGATATGGCTGCAAATGTTATTCCTGTGGTATGTAATTCTGATGACTTTAATTTTGAAATTCTCTAAAGGAGTATAAAGTTTTAGTTATTTAGCAGTTAAACTATCTAGTAGAATTACTAAATCTTGTGGTCAAAAGTGATCTTTCTGTTCACCCTTAAGTTCAGAAGAATAAAGAATCTGACTTCTTTCTTACTTCTTCATCAAAAAAGTAAACACACAAAAATATAATGACAAAAATACCTCCGCATATTATTATAATTGATGTTTGTTACAGTTACCTATGGTAAAATTATGCTATGTATTGATATCATTCAGTAGCACAAACAAGTATTTCTTTAAAATAGTTTTACCTCTTTAAAGTTGAAGGATTTTTGTTATAAGAAAAATACATATATTTAGAATCATTGGCTTCTGCCACTGTCAGATAGATGAGATATGTTACTGTAATTTGAAATATTGTCTTTGAACCCCAGATTTTCTCTGAAATGATTTTACTTTTAGTTACAACTTAGAAGTATCCAATTAATTTATTTTGAGTTGCATATTTCCAGCTTTTGTTTTGTAGTGAGTTTTTTTGTTGTAAACTTGGCTGCACAAAACCCAGAAAAGACATTGTGACCTCCTTTACACAGTAGTGTGTGTTTTTCAACTTAGATTTTATGTTTTAAAATTACTATATTCTTTGTAAAGTTGTTTAGTTCTTAGAACTTTGATAGTTTTCTTTCTGAAAACTGTATAACTTACGGGGTGCCTGGATGGCTCAGTCAGTTAGATATCTGACTCTTGATTTCAGCTCAGGTCATGATCTCAGGGTCCCGAGATTGAGTCCTATGTAGGACTCAGTGCTCAGTGTAGGGTCTGCTTGAAATTCTTTCTCTCCCTCTTCCTCTGCCCTTCCCCTGACTTGTGTGCACATGTCCCTCACTCTCTCTCAAATAAATAAATAAATCTTTTTTAAAAATTCTTTTTTTTTTTTTAAAGATTTTATTTATTTATTTGACAGAGAGAGATCACAAGTAGGCAGAGAGGCAGGCAGAGAGAGAGAGGAGGAAGCAGGCTCCCTGCTGAGCAGAGAGCCCGATGTGGGACTCGATCCCAGGACCCTGAGATCATGACCTGAGCCGAAGGCAGCGGCTTAATCCACCGAGCCACCCAGGCACCCTAAAAAAATTCTTTATCTTGTTCTTTTTTTTCCCTTTCAGTTAATGGAATTTCTTAGTGACAATAATGAAGCAGCAGCTGCTGATGTCTTGGAGTTTGTTCGTGAAGCCATTCAGCGCTTTGACAACCTGAGAATGCTTATTGTTGAGAAGATGCTTGAAGTCTTTCATGCTATTAAATCTGTCAAGTAGGTTTAAAGTCTGTTTAAATGTAAGGTCAAGTAAGCAATTTACCAGTTTCTATCTTTAAAGGGTCAGTGGATTGAAAATGTAAGGGAGAAGAAATGAATCAAGATACTCATGTCAATATAAGTATCACAATAGACATCCCCTCACCCCCCCCCAGTAAATCCATAATCTGTGCACAAAAATTTGCTTTTGTAAGTGTGATTTAGCTAGGTTTCTCTACCATTATTTCCTCTAAAACATGGTGAATCATCAAGTGACTAAGGAACATATTTTTAAAGTTTATCACTTTTGGAATATCATTATTTATATCCCCCATTAGTATTTATTAAAGTGAGGGATTAAAAATGCGGACTAAAACTGACATAATACATTTCCCTTAAATAGCCTTTGCTAATGAGAAAGGATTGTTGCATCCAAATTTACTTCATTTAAAGCACCTGATGAATAGAGTATACTAGACTTGCATTATATCCATGTTGGATAGAAAAGAAAGGTCCACTGTAAAATTGTTTTTATGATATAATGTTTTGATATTTATGGAAGTGAGAAAGATTGCTTCCTTTGTGAGGAAAAAAAAAAACATACCAAAGTTTTGCCTTTAATGGTTATCATCTCTCAGAACTTTAGTTTCTAAAATGTTCTCTTGAATAAATTTAATGATTATCTTAAGGAAAAGATAACTGAAGACTTGATTCAGTTTAACAACTAGAGAATTGTTGCTTTCTTTATGTTTTTGGAGTGTTTTAATTAGTGATCCTTTGCACTCCTTCCTTATCCATGATTCTGTTGAGCATCTTGTCTTTTCTTTCCAGTAACTACAGATAAAAAGTGAATTACTTTTTACATCAAAGTTATGTATTTTTTATAATAGTAAATGATAAAAGTTACCTTAACTCTGTCCTAAATGGAGGATAACCCCTTTCTGGGAGATATTTTTGTTATTTTTACTAATGAGTTTACCAATTTTAAGGTGTTCCTAATAATAATGGTGAGAATACTTACTTTCCTTTTGACGCTTGTGATTTCTGGAGAGAATCAAACTTAATGTCTTTGTTACCTTCCTTCTTAAAATTTCATGCGTAGTCCCTTGGAACTGCAGAGTCTTGTTTTCTGCTTGAGCTTAAATTCACAGAGAAAGATCTCTCCTTTAAGATTTGTTAGCAGTGTCAGTGTTTCAGAACTTGTTCTTCCCTTAGGATTTACCGAGGAGCATTATGGATCCTGGGAGAATACTGTAGTACCAAGGAAGACATTCAGAGTGTGATGACTGAGGTCCGCAGGTCCCTTGGGGAGGTATGTTTTACTTCAGTAAATGCTACTATATATGGTGATTTTTACTTTAGTAAATCTGACTTTTATGTGGTGGTTTGCTTTTGTATTTTTATTTAGTAGTGTTGGAGTTAAAAACACTAAAAAATGTGTTTTAATTACCCAGATAAAGCTTAGAGGCTGTGGGGTATTAGGGGCATCCCTCTCCCTGCATGGATCCATAACTCCTGTTCTATTGTCTGTCTTCTTTACCCTTTCAGGTAAGATTCTATTTAAAGGAAAGACTTTTAAAACTCTGTGTTAGCCTATGTATTCTGAAAAGAGAATGCGAGTATTACAAGAACCATGCTAACATTAGACTATTAATGTACTAAAACTGGCAGTGTTTCCTCATCCAAATAACCATATGGTAGAGTAGGAAGAACATTGTTTGTGAAGAGATCTGGGTTACAGTCTTGCTTCCCCCATTAATTAACTCCAAAACCTTGGATATAAATTTCTTAGCGTGACTGGACTTGAGATTTTTCACTTAGGAAGAAAAGGAAAAAAAGGAGTTTCACTTAGGAAAAAAAGAAAAATTTCTTTCCTTGGGAAGGAAAGAATATTGAATGCAGAGTTGCAAAAATCCCATTGGGGGAATTGCCTTCTCCATAGAAATGATTGAATATTTAAATATGATTTTGCTTCTATTGATATTATTATTAGACTGACGTTTCCAATTGATTTTTAGATCCCAATTGTAGAGTCAGAAATAAAGAAAGAAGCTGGCGAATTAAAACCTGAAGAGGAAATAACTGTGGGGCCGGTTCAGAAGTTGGTAACTGAGATGGGCACCTATGCAACTCAGAGTGCACTTAGCAGTTCTCGACCCACAAAGAAAGAAGAAGAAAGGTAATCTGCAGCACCTGTGCCCTACCATCTATACTTTTTATTAAACTATTACTCCTGAGTATAGTACAGTCAAGTGATTTTTTTCCCTCTTACTTGCTTTTTGGAAATCTTTGGCATTTAAGATACTTGAAAGGAGGTTTAATTTCTCTCAGGAATTACATTGATGGTTTTACTCCTCTTTTTCCTAAAACTGTTTTCATTGAAATAACTATTCTATTTAAAATTATATTGCTCATATAGAAATTGCTAAGTGGAGCGGCACCTGGGTGGCTCAGTCAGTTAAGCATCTGATTTTTGGCTCAGAGTTCTGGGATCAAGCCCCACATCAGGCTCTCCAATCAGCGGGGAGTCTGCCTCTCTCTCTCTCTCTTCCTCTGTCCCTCTCCCCTTGTGCATGCATTCACTCTCTCAAATAAATACAATCCTAAAAAGAAGATCTAAAGAAAATGCTAAGTGGAGGTAACTGTGAATTTTGTTGCCTGTGTTAGTGCTTGGGAAACATATTTTGAAGATTTTCCACCTAATTGATGGAATAAAATTTTAAATTTTTTTGCCTTACTTTGCTCTCCAGTATTATAATGAACATGACAAAAATAATGCCTAAAATTTTAATCATTGCTTACTATATGTTAGGCATTGTACTAAGTAGTTTGTCCCTTGTAATCTTCAGCAACTCATTGAGTTACAGTTTATTATTATCCCCATTTTACAGAAGAGGAATCTGAGGCTTAGGAAGGTTTGTAACTGACCCATAGGGACACAATAAATAGATAAACCGGAATTTGAATGCTCTTTGGCTCTAGTGCATAGACTTCAAATCATTTTCTCTTTCCATATTGACTTGGCTCTAGTTCTTTTGAAGATAAGTTATAAAACCATGTATATTTTCCTTTTTCCATTTTTCTTCTAAAAGCTAAAGAGGGAGCTAATTGAGATCCTCCTCACTGAAGGGTAGCAGTGAGAGTGTTAAGTAGGCTTATTTGAATCATTTTTGCAAAAGCTGTATGCTGCTTAAGAAATTAATTGGATTTCATTTTCCTTGATTGCTTTGCAGACCTCCCCTGAGAGGCTTCCTTCTGGATGGAGATTTCTTTGTTGCTGCCTCCCTTGCCACAACTCTGACCAAGATTGCCTTGCGCTATGTAGCTTTGGTTCAGGAGAAGAAAAAGCAAAATGTAAGTTCATTTATCCTTCATTTACCCAGCAAATGTTGAGTGCCTACCATAGGCATTGGACAGTGAAGGACCTAAAAGTGAATGCTGAAGTTCTTATCATTAAAGAGCTTATGTAATGGGGGAAATGGACATAGTAATAAAATGTTATTGTAAAATTGACAAACTAATAACAATAATGTTACCTTGTGATTAGTCCAGTGGAAGAGATGTAAGGGCTTATGAAGTCAGTCATTTGCTTGCTAGGACCAGTCAAGGCCCAGAGAAGGAAAGACCTCTCTCTCAAGCATTTTCATCGAAAGAGTCATTGTCTGTTTTGTCCCGGAAATGTCTCTTAAATGTATTTTCATCCACAGTTTATACCTTCATCATAGCTTCTGACCCATTCTGACTGTACACTCATTGACAGTAATCTATTTCCATTTCCCCCAACCTTTTGTGCTGTTTTCCTGCCTTTTATTTCTGTGTGTCATGCTATCAGCCGTAACATGCATTGCTATTATTTTTGCTTTGAACAGTTAAAAATTATTTGTGTATGTGTATTTATATACATATATATGCATCATTTATTTTATTTTTATATTTTTTTACATTTCTTATTTATCTAGTATATGGCTGGGCTTGGGTATGAAGGGGGGCATAATTAGTTGTAAGAAGTCGAGAGGTGGGAATAGGACGAAGTTCAAGTACCTTTCTGGGTGACTTTTTTTTGGCATTTTTTTTCTTTACAGTAAAATATACATAATGTAAAGTTTACCATTTTAACCATTTTTAAAAGTGCCACTCAGTGACATTAAGTATGTTCATATTGTTGCATGGCCATTACCACCATCCATCTTCAGAACTTCATTATCCCAAATTGAAACTGTACCTAGTGAACAATAATCCTCTCATAGTCCTCCCCACCAGTCCCTGGCAACCACCATTCTGCCTTCTGCCTCTATGAATTTGCCTATTCTACATACCTCATATAAGTAGAATCATAAAAATTTGTCCTTCACGATTGGTTTATTTTGCTTAGCATAATGTTTTCAAAGTCCATCCATATATGGGGCGCCTGGGTGGCTCAGTGGGTTAAGCCTATGTCCTCAGCTCAGGTCATGATCTCAGGGTCCTGGGATGGAGTCCCGCATTGGGTTCTCGGCTCAGCTGGGAGCCTGCTTCCCCCCTCTACCTACTTGTGATCGCTCACTCTCTCTGTCAAATAAATAAACTCTTTTTTTTTTTTTTAAAGATTTTATTTGTTTATTTGACAGAGAGAGATCACAAGCAGACAGAGAGGCAGGCAGAGAGGGAGATAGAGGGAAGCAGGCTCCCTGCTGAGCAGAGAGCCCGATGCGGGACTCAATCCCAGGACCCCGAGATCATGACCTGAGCCGAAGGCAGTGGCTTAATCCACTGAGCCACCCAGGCGCCTCTAAATAAAACTCTTTTTTAAAAAAAGGTCATCCATATAGTAGCGTGTGTCAGAATTTCTTTCCTTTTTAAGCTTGTATAATGTGCTGTTTTTGTTTACGTACTTATCTGTTGTAAACAGTCAATATTCTTTTTTTTTTTTTTTTTTTTAAAGATTTTATTTATTTGTCAGAGAGAGGGAGAGAGAGCAAGCACAGGCAGAAGAATGGCAGGCAGAGGCAGAGGGAGAAGCAGGCTCCCTGCCGAACAAGGAGCCCGATGTGGGACTCGATCCCAGGACGCTGGGATCATGACCTGAGCCGAAGGCAGCTGCTTAAACCACTGAGCCACCCAGGCGTCCCGTCAATATTCTTTTTTATTTTTTAATTTGACAGAGAAATCACAAGTAGGCAGAGAGACAGGCAGAGAGAAAGGGGAAGCCGGCTCCCTGCTGAGCAGAGAGCCCAATGTGGGGCTTGATCCCAGGACCCTGAGATCATGATCTGAGCTGAAGGCAGAGCCTTGACCCACTGAGCCACCCAGGTGCCCCCAATAGTCAATCTTCTTTAAAAAAAAAAATATATATATATATATATATATATATATATATATATTTATTTATATTTAATTTCTTTTTTTTTTAATGAGAAAACAGTCTTATATTTACCCACATATTTGCCATTTATGGGGCTTTTCATTTTCATTCTTTTGTGTAAATTCAGATTTCCAAGTGATTCTTTCTGCCTAAAGAACTTGATCATTCTTATAATTCATGTCTGTTCATAAAGAATTCTGTCAGCTTTCATTTGTCTGAAAAAAATCTTCACTTTGTCTTCATTTAAAAAAATCTTTCTGTGGTAGAATTGTGAATGTGGAGGCACCTGGGTGGCTCAGTCGGTTGGGCATCTGCCTTGGCTTCGGGTTGTGGTCCTGAGGTTATGGGATCAAGCCCCACATCAGGCTCTGGGCTCAGTAGGAAGCCTGCTTCTCCCTCTCCCACTCCCCCTGCTTGTGTTCCTGCTCTCACTGTCTCTCTCTCTGTCAAATGGATGGTAAAAATCTTAAAAAAAAAAAGAAAAGAAAAAAGGAATTGTAAATATGTTGTTTTTATTTTTTAAAAGATTATATTTATTTATCTGACAGAGATCACAAGTAGGCAGAAAGGCAGAGAGGGAAGCAGGCTCCCTGCTGAGCAGAGAGCCCAATGCGGGACTCGATCCCAGGACCCTGAGATCATGACCTGAGCCAAAGGCAGCAGCATAACCCACTGAGCCACCCAGGTGCCTGTGAATGTGTTTAATTTTTATTCATTTTTAAATTGTTAAAATAAGAAGTGATATATAAAAACTAAGAAAAAAAAATCACTCATGGCAAGAGGACTGAAGTACAAATCTTATTAATATTATAGTGGAGGGGCGCCTGGGTGGCTCATTTGGTTAAGCAGCTGCCTTTGGCTCAGGTCATGATCCTGCATCCTGGGATCGAGTCCCACATTGGGCTCCTTGCTCGGCAGGGAGCCTGCTTCAACCTCTGTCTCTGCCTGCCGTTCTGTCTGCCTGTACTCGCTCTCTCTCCCTCTCTCTCTGACAAATAAATAAAATCTTTAAAAAAAATTATAGTGGAGATAGAAACATCAAAAGATAGAATTATATTACCAAATATGATAACAAAAATCCTTCCTTCTCCTGAAAGAGTTTAATACAGCTTTTCTCTGTGGAACAATGTTTTTCCCAGTATTGATCATTCTGTGTTTTATAGCACTGCAGCTTCACTTCACATTTTAGCAAACAGTCCCATGTTCCTCTAAGACCTTCCTAATCCTTGTATTTAATAGCTGTATAGTAGTCCATTAGATTCCTTCATTTACTTAAGCTCCCATTTTAGATTGGAATTTTCAAAAGGATTTTTTTTTTAAATTCCATCATGAAGAGAGTCGTAAGTGAGATTTAGAGAGCCAAGTAAATTATGAGGTGTATTATCTCTCTTTAAAAAAAAAAAAAAGATTATTTATTTATTTATTTGGCAGAGAGAGAGATATGCACAGGGAGAGGGAGAAACAGGCCCCCTACTGAGCAGAGAGCCCAGCTCAGGCCATCTCAGAACCCTGGGATCACGACCTAAGCCTAAGGCAGATGCTTAACCGACTGAACCACCCAGGTGCCCCTCTTTATCTCTTTTTTATCAATTTATTTTGATTTGTGGGTGATAATTATTTTGCAGCTCTCTGTGGGCTGTTTCTTTATTTAGGTTTTTGTCGCAGAGTAATTGTCTGTTCTTTAAATTTTGCTTTTTTAAAAGTCTCCAAAGATTTGTATCTGGGTCCAGTTTGATTTCTTTTCATGGAATAGCTGCTCAGTTCTGCAGACTGGGAGACCATTTGTGCATTTGCTGATACTTGTTAAAGAGAACCAGTTTACTAGTAACTGGTTCATGAAGTTTGTCACATGTAGTACAAGGCAGGAAGTTGGGTTGTTTATCACTTCCCTGACTCTCCTTCACTTACGCCTTTTCTAGAGTTTCCCTGGTTGTATACCTTTTATATACCAAATATTAAAGGCTTTGCTTTAATATTTTTTTTAATAAGAGACTTAAAAAAAAAAGATTTTATTTATTTATTTGGTAGATCACAAGCAGGCAGAGAGGCAGGCACAGAGAGAGGGGGAAGCTGGCTCCCTGCTAAGCAGAGAGCCCAATGTGGAGCTCGATCCCAGGACCCTGAGATCATGACCTGAGCCGAAGGCACAGATTTTAACCCACTGAGCCACTCAGGCGCCCCTAATAAGAGACTTTTTAAAAAGTTATTTATTTATTTAAGAGCAAGAGAGCAAGTGAGAGCACTAGTTGGGGGTGGGGAAAGGGGCAGAGGCAGAGGGAGAAGCAGGCTCTCTTCTGAGCAGACAGCCCAATACGGGACTCGATCCCAGAACCCTGGGATCATGACCTAAGCTGAAGATAGATGCTTAACCAACTGAGCTACCCAGGTACCCTTTGCTTTTACTTTTCTTATATGATGTCTGTTGACAATTAATTTTCTTGGTTTTTATTTGTCTGAAGTAGCCTTATTTTTCCTTCATTTTTGAAAGATGCCTTTATGGATATAGAATTCTAAATTGATGGTTTTTTTCTTTTGGTTCTATAAAGAGGTTACTACATTGTCTTCTGGCTGCAGTTTACTATAAAGATGTAGCACAAAGGGCACCTGGGTGTCTTAGTTGGTTGAGCAACTGCCTTCGGCTCAGGTCATGATCCCGGACTTCCAGAATCGAGTCCCACATCGGGCTCCCAGCTCCTTGGGGAGTTTGCTTCTCCCTCTGACCTTCTCCTCTCTCGTGCTCTCTCTCACTCATTCTCTCTCAAATAAATAAATAAAATCTTTAAAAAAAAAAAAAAAGAAGATGTAGCACAAGTATCTTCTGGCTTTCTGATGAGAAGCCTGCTTTCATTCTTACACCTCTATGTGGATGTGTCCTGTTCCCTCTGGCTGGTTTTAGATTTTCTCTCTATCATAGGTTTCAGTACTTTGATTAGGGTTTGTCTTGGTGTGGTTTTCTTCATGTTTCCTTTGTTTCTGGTTCATTGGGCTTCTTGGATGTGTAGGTTTATAGTTTTCATTAAATATGGGTACTTTTTGGCCATATTTTTTTTTTTAAGATTTTATTTATTTATTTGACAGAGAGAGCAAGAGCAAGAACACAAGCAGGGGGAGTGGGAGAGGGAGAAGCAGGCTTCCCGCTGAGCAGGGAGCCCAATGTGGGGCTCGATCCAGGACCCTGGGATCATGACCTGAACCGAATGCAGACGCTTAACGACTGAGCCACCCAGGTGCCCCTTGGCCATGATTCTGTAGCTATTTTTTCCTGTTTCTTCCCCTTTCTTCTTCTTCCGGAGACTGTATCCAGACTCAGGATTATTACACTCATTCTTCTGCTCGTTTGTTCCCAGGCCTCTGGGAGTCTTTTCAGGCATGTTTGCAGAGTATCATTTAGCCAAAGATGGGTTGACAGGGATATAGAGCATGTGTCTGGATAATTGTACACAATACTAAAAAACCAAGTTGGAGTCACTTGTGGAAACTGAATAGCAGGCTAGGTAGTACAAACTTCAACATGAAGGCTATTGGAAGTCACTGAAGGTACTTGAATGTAGAGTGAAGTAATTGGTGCACAATAAGGATTAAGATAGCAGCAGCAAGGGATCACACTTTGTGCCACCAATAATGGGGCAGCCTGACATTTTGTGTTCCTAATGCAGTACAGTAAGAGATATAAAACATCACCTATCTAGTATTTAACCAAAAGTGGGGGACATTCTACAAAACTGGCCCAGCCTTTTTTAAAAAGTCATTGTGATGGGAAACAATACAAAGAATCAGGGGGACTGGTCTAGGTTAAAAGGGACTAAAGAGAATAACAGTCAAATAAAATGCATGAAGCTGATCCTGTATTAAAAAAAAAAAAAAAACATAAAAACACTTGGTGACGTTAGGAAAATTTATTTGCAGACAGTTTTGGGGACTGTTTTGTTTCTCAGGTGAGATAATGATCCTGTGGTTCTAAAGGAAACTGTCCTGATTCTTTATTTATTTGGCAGATAGATCACAAGTAGGCAAAGAGGCAGGCAGAGAGAGGAAGGGAAGCAGGCTCCCTGCCGAACAAAGAGCCCGATGTGGGGCTCGATCCCAGGACCGTGGGATCATGACCTGAGCCGAAGGCAGAGGCTTTAACCCACTGAGCCACCCAGGTGCCCCAACTGTCCTGATTCTTAAGAGATTTATGCTAAAGTGCTTAGAGGGTGAAGAACCCTTCTTTCATATGTTTAGCCAAAAAAGTAGGTGTACATGAATAGGTAGAATAAGAAGGCAAATACGGCATAATGTAAGCAACTGGTAAAGTGTATCTATTCTTATATTCTTATATTCTTATATTCTGTATTCTTTCTTTATACTGAAACTTTTCTGTAGTTGGAATTTAAAAAAAAAAATTTTTTTAAGATGTTATTTATTTATGGGCACCTGGGTGGCTCAGTGGGTTAAAGCCTCTGCCTTTGGCTCAGGTTATGATCCCAGGGTCCTGGGATCAAGCCCCGCATCGGGCTCTCTGCTCAGCAGGGAGCCTGCTTCCCTTCCTTTCTGTTTGCCTGTCTCTCTGCCTACTTGTGATCTCTGTCAAATAAATAAATTAAATCTTTTTTTTTTTTTTTTGAAAAATTTATTTATTTATTTGACAGAGAGAGGGAGAGAGAGAACATAAGCAGGGGGAACTGCAGGGAGAGGCAGAGGGAGAAGCAAGCTTCCCGCAGAGCAGGGAGCCTTATGCCAGGCTCTATCCCAGGACCCTGACCTGAGCCAAAGGCAGATGCTTAACCAACTGAGCCAAACAGGTGCCCCTGTAGTTAGAATTTTTAAAAAGACAGCATTGGCATGTGAAGGGATTAGAGTGAGGGAAACAGTTATAAAGCTGTTGCTATTTTTCAGTTGAAAGTTAATGAAGGTATTGGAAGGTGGCGGTTAAAAAGATAGGAAGGAAAAGGGGACATCAAACATACGGAGATAAAAATCTAAAGCACTTGAATTCTTATTCGGGTGAAGTGAAAATTAGGTTTATTTTTTGGATTTTGAAGTTACAATAAAGTGACATTACTGAATTGGAGGACCATGACAGTAAATAATCCATTTCTTTACTTTTCTAGTCTTTTGTTGCTGAGGCTATGTTGCTCATGGCCACTATCCTTCATTTGGGAAAATCGTCTCTTCCTAAGAAGCCAATTACAGATGATGATGTAGATCGAATTTCCCTGTGCCTCAAGGTCTTGTCTGAATGTTCACCTTTAATGAATGACATTTTCAATAAGGAGTGCAGACAGTCCCTTTCTCACATGTTGTCTGCTAAACTTGAAGAAGAGAAATTATCCCAGAAGGTAAGGTATTTATGAGTACTTACTAAAAGTGGTTTGTGGGTTTTTAAAAAATTCTCTTGGTTTTTCGGTTCTATATGAGGGCAGTCCCTATTATAGGTCTACAGAAAACTGTCTTTTTTTCCATATTAAAGAGAGATGTATTGTTTTCTCAACATAGAAAGAATCTGAAAAGAGGAATGTGACAGTACAGCCTGATGACCCCATTTCCTTTATGCAACTAACTGCAAAGAATGAAATGAACTGCAAGGAAGATCAGTTTCAGCTGAGCTTGCTGGCAGCAATGGGCAACACACAGAGGAAAGAGGCAGCAGATCCCCTCGCATCTAAACTTAACAAGGTAACAAAATGTCAAATATGTTGGTAAATTATTTAAATGAGTAAATTATTTAAATGAGCCACTTAAGAAAGTAGTAATTAGGAAGTGGCTAGTCTCCCAGTGTTTTTTAAAAGAAAAAATAACTTGTTATATAGCATCAGTTTTTTCAAGTCACTATGATTGATAGGCTCATGAAACAGGAATTAAAACTCAGATGCTGGGGCACCTGGGTGGTTCACTTGGTTAAGTGTCTGCCTTCAGCTCAGGTCATGGTCACAGGGTCCTGGGATCCAGCCCTGTGTTAGGCTCCCTGCTCAGTGGAGAGCCTGCTTCTTCCTGTCCCTCTGCTACTCCTGCAGATTGTGCTCTCTCTCTCAAATGAATAAATAAAATTTTTAAAAATAAATAAATAAATAATACTCAGATGCTGATATTTTACTGTACACTAGTACTATACGTCTAGTAGATGGCTTTACAACTTGTTTCAGTTGTGTGTGGAATCGTAGAGTAACATGTAAACTGGGAGATCCATAAAGATTAACTAAAACTTAAAAAAAAAATTGTTTATTTCAATGTGGTGCTTAAACTCACAACCCTGAGATCAAGGCCTGAGCAGATATTAAGAGTTGGACATGTAACTGACTAAGCCACCCAAGCCCCTGAAGATTAACTAAAACGTAAAGGGCTGGGCTCTGGCCTCTACTCTGACATCCTGCCCTGTTTCTCCTGTCCCCTGTTACTTTAAACAGGACAGCTCCACTTTTATATTCTTAGTGTATTGACTTCCATGTCAGATTTTATAGAGAAATTTTTCCTACTCTTAAAATATATAAATTTACAAGTCAGACTCAAATAGTCCCTTCTATTAGATGAATAAGCAGTCTTAGATTAATTGGTCCAAGATAAGGTTAGTAGTAGAATTAGAACTACTGAAACACTTTCTCTCCGTTAAATTTAGGAATTGATGTTGATAATATTACAGTTATACATTTTAAAATTTTGTAATAAATTTATAATATGCAAAATTATACAAAATTTGCATATTATTAATTATCCTCTTAACTATCCTTAAGTGTACAGTTCAGTGGCACCAAGTATGTGCACATCATTGTGCAGCCGTCACTATCATCCCATCCATCTCCAGCACTTTTTTCATTTTGTAAAGCTAAGACTCATGCCCATTGAACAGTAACTCCCCACACTCCCTTCCCCTCAGTCGCTGAAACCACAGTCTGCTTTCTGTCACTATGAATTTGATTGCTCCAGGTACTTTATATTAGTAGAATCATTTGCCCTTTCGTGACTGGCTTATTTCACTTAACATAATGTCTTCAAGGTTCATCCATATTGTAGAATGTGTCAGAATTTCTTTTTTAAGGCTGCATGATACTTCATTATGAATATATACTACATATTGTTTATCCATTTATCTGTTGACAGACACTTGGGTTGCTTCCACCTTTTGGCTGTTGTGAATAATGCTGTTATGAACATGGTCCACAAATACCTCTTTGAGGCACTAATTTCATTTCTTTTGGGTTATACCCAGAGGTGAATTTGCTGGATCACAAGTCCCTTATCAGATGTATGGTTGGCAAATATTTTCTTCCATTCTGTAGGTTGTCTTTTCATTCTGTTAATAAAGTCCTTTGATGCACAAAAATTTTTCATTTTGATATAATTCAGGTTTTTTTTTTTTTAAGATTTTATTTATTTATTTACTTGATAGAAAGAGAGAGAGAGCAGGAAAGGGAAGAAGGTCAGAGGGAGAAGCAGACTCCCTGTGGAGCTGGGAGTGCAATGCGGGACTTGATCCTGGGACTCTGCAATCATGACCTGAGCTGAAGGCAGTCTCTCAACCAACTGAGCCACCCAGGAGCCTGATATAATCCAGTTTTAATCTATTTTTTGTTGCACGTGGTTTGGGTTACAGTATTAAGTTTAAAGTGCTGTACTTGGGGGTTTTTTTGTTTTTTGTTTTTTGTTTTACTTTGGTTGGGGGGGAGCATATCAAATTTATCTTCTTGGAATTACAAACATTTCTTACTGTATAATCTATTTAGTTCTTGAATTTAGGTAGCAGGGACTACCATGTGATTTGTATTTTATTTAGTTCCCAAGTTTTGGAGAGCAACTAGTGAATTGAGATACTGAGGGATTTATCTGAAAATGTATCCAAATCTATTCAGTCCTTAAACTGAGATCATGTTTAAGGTATTTGCTCAACATATTTTTTTTTTTTTAAAGATTTTATTTATTGGGGTGCCTGGGTGGCTCAGTGGGTTGGGCCTCTGCCTTCGGCTCAGGTCATGGTCTCAGGGTCCTGGGATCGAGCCCCGCTTTGGGTTCTCTGCTCATCAGGGAGCCTGCATCTCCCTCTCTCTCTGCCTGCCTCTCTGCCTACTTGTGATCTCTGTCTGTCAAACAAATAAATAAAATCTTTAAAAAAAAAAAAAAGATTTTATTTATTATTTATTTGACAGGCAGAGATCACAAGCAGGCAGAGAGGCAGGCAGAGAGAGAGGGAAGCAGGCTCCCTGCCGAGCAGAAAGCCCGACGCGGGGCTTGATCCCAGGACCCTGGGATCATGACCCGAGCCGAAGGCAGAGGCCTTAACCCACTGAGCCACCCAGGTGCCCCTGCTCAACATATTTAACATCTTTTTCCTACTGAACTGTAAACTCTAGTACCTGTTAGTTCTAATGTCCCATTTGCAATTACCACCTCTATATTATACAACAATTTCATTGTATCAGTTTCAAAATGACTTGTCTGATCTAAGTACATCTGTTAATTTACCTAACAGACTTAGTCATTTGGCTAGGATATGTTTGGTTAAATTGTCTCAGTCACTTGATTTTTCTCTTTATTTTTGTTTAACAGGTCACCCAGTTGACGGGTTTCTCAGATCCTGTATATGCAGAAGCTTATGTTCATGTCAACCAGTATGATATTGTCCTGGATGTACTTGTTGTAAACCAAACCAGTGATACTTTGCAGAACTGCACATTAGAGTTAGCTACTCTGGGTAAGGAAATTTACCATAAAGGAAAGATTTTGTTATATAGTAAGTCTATATGACAGATTATTAAGAGTTATGTACAAGTTTTGTATAAGAAATCTTTTTAGTATAAGAACTTTTTTTAAAAAAAGATTTTATTTATTTATTTGACACAGAGAGAGACACAGCGAGAGAGGGAAGACTTGCAGGGGAGTAGGAGAGGGAGAAGCAGGCTTCCCGCTGAGCAGGAAGTCCGATGTGGGGCTTGATCCCAGGACCCTGGGATCATGACCTAAGTTGAAGGCAGTCGCATAACCAACTGAGCCACCCAAGCGCCCCAGTATAAGAATTTTTAGTGAAGGCTTAGTTTTACATTTAATATTCAGTCTCCTTCAGCTCCAATTTTCTGAACCTCTGTGGTACTTAACTTTCTTAGGTTTTTGCTCTTGGTACATCCAGATGGGTTTATTCAGTAAGCTCAACCTAGCAAATGTCAGTTTTTCTAGATAAAAATAAGAGTTGTTTAACTTACAGATTTACCACATGGCTCACTTAGTTAAATTTTTAATTGCCTTAGAACAGAACTAGGCAATTTCTGAGTCTATAGCTGATACCTACCACATGTAGCCAAAGTAATATATTATTATTTCAATTAGCAACTCAAGGTGTGTTTTTATTCTTAATAAAAACCCATCAATCTTACTCTCTCTGACCACTTATACAATGACTTTGAAGTTGGAAAATATAAATTGTATATAGAAACAGTGCAGTGCCAGGGCGTCTGGGTGGCTCAGTCAGTTAAACAGCGGCCTTCGTCTTCAGGTCATGATCCCAGGGTACTGGTGTTGAGCCCCACACTCGCTGCTCATCAGGGAGCCTGCTTCCCCATCTCTCTCTGCCTGCCTCTCTTCCTACTTGTGATCTCTTTCTCTGTCAAATAAATAAATAAAATCTTCAAAAAAAATTTATTTAATAGAGACAGAGAGCGTAAGCAGGGAGAGGGACAGATGAAGCGGGTGAAGCAGACTCCCTGCCAAGCATGGTGCCTGATGTGGAACTTGATTACAGGACCCTGGCATCATGACCTGAGCCTAAGGCAGATGCTTAACCAACTGAGCCACCCAGGTGTCCCAATAAAATCTTTAAAAAAAAAAAAAAGTGCAGTGCCTCTAGGAAATTCCATGTGGCTTTTAAGCAAAAGTTAAAGGACTTTAAGGGAAAAGGTAACTTCTACCCTATCTTCCTCAGCATAGCTTGATGCCTCTTTAATGAACTATGTTTCTAAAAATTTATAAATCTTCTGTGGATTATCATTCTTTGTAATGGAGTCTATAGTTTAAGACTTAAGCTTTTTGAGAACTTTATACTCAATCATTGAAAAAGAATGGTAAGCCCAAAGTACACACACACACACGCACCAACTAATTCTGAGGAACCTGTTACTTTTTCAAAGAAAATGTGCAAATTGATATGAATAATAAGATGTTAAATGATTTCTTTATTTTCTCCTCAAAATATTTGAATCATAACTTTTCTCTTGTTCCTTACTTTGCTAGACGCTATTAAGCTGCATACATTTTAAGATTTTATTTTGGGGGAGATAAATGTGAGAGAGATGTATGTGATTTAATGTATATTTTAACCATATCGCAACCATATTTTTTTTAGGAGACCTGAAACTTGTGGAAAAACCATCTCCTTTGACTCTTGCTCCTCATGATTTTGCGAATATTAAAGCTAATGTTAAAGTAGCATCAACAGAAAATGGAATAATTTTTGGTAATATAGGTAAGGAATTGTTTTGTAGCATGTGATCTTTTTATTAAAGGATATCTGTAATAAGCAGTTGTATGACATTTCTTGAGGGCAGGACCTGAATCCATTCATTCACTCTCTCATTTATGGGGGCACCTACTATTCTACTAAGCATTGTATTGTGTTCATGGATGTACAGAAATGAACCATAGAGAGATTGTCCTCAAGAAACTGCCAAGCAAAAGAAGGAAATAGATAAGTAAAATATATTTAAGTGCAACACAATGTGAGAGGTTCTAGTTTATATACTATATGCTTTGGGATCAGAGGAAAAATGCTAACCATATGGAAGGCTTTATAGAGGAGGAGGATATGTTATCAAGGGGTAATGTTTGAACTGAGTCTAAAATTTTGTATAGGCAGAGGTTCCATAGGAATGTGGGGACTAACTTATATGGAGGCATTCAGTCAGTCAATAAGCATTTTTTTAAATAAGTTCTGTGGTAGGAATGGGGTTACCATGGTGAGGACAAAAGATCTCTCCTCAGGTAATACGTGGTGGAGTGAGGGAAGACAGATAAGCAGAAAAAATATGCGTAATAATAATGGTAAATACTACAAAGGAAGCTTGTGTGAGGTAAAGTTGGAGCCTGTGTAGAATTCAGTCATTTTTCTCAAAGTGTTGGTAGAGTGGGGAGGGGAGGGAAGGTTAGGAAAGGCTTTGTGGAACAACTGATGCTCACGTGGCATTCTGAAAGATTAGTTAAGTGTTCTGCAGATAGGATTCAGCCGGAACAAATGCAAGTAGTTTGATACAGTTGGAGTTCAAAGTGGGCTGGAGGGTAGTGGTTTAAAAAATGAGGTTGGTGGGGGCGCCTGGGTTTGCTCAGTGGGTAGGGCCTCTGCCTTTGGCTCGTCTCAGGGTTCTGGGATTGAGCCCCGCATCAGGCTCTCTGCTCAGCAGGGAGCCTGCTTCCCCCTCTCTCTCTCCCTGCCTCTCTGCCTACTTGTGATCTCTGTCTGTCAAATAAATAAATAAATAAATAAATAATAGTTTTTTTAAAAAAATTAAGTTAGGAAGGTTAGTGGGAGCTCAGTTTTACTTGTCATGCTAAGGATTTCAGACTTAGTCCTGGATATAAAGGGTTAGAACCATTAGGGAATTCTCAGTGAATTACATGATAACATTTCTTTCTTCCTTCTCTTCTCTTTTCTTTTCTTCTTTCTTTCTTTCTTTCTTTCTAAGAGAGAGAGTGCATGCACATGAGCTGGGTGGCAGGGGGAGGGGGCAGGCAGAGCAAGAGGGAGAGAGAAAATCTTAAGCAGGCTTCACACTCAGCACAGAGACTGATGTGGGGGTTCAACCTCAGGATCCTAAGGTCATGACCTGAACTGAAATCAAGAGTCAAGGATGCTTAATCAGCTGAGCCACCCAGGCATGCCCGTTATTAAACACTTCTGTGATAGCACTGTAGAAAACCAGTTAGAAGAGGCAGAAACTACTAACTAGTACAACCCACCGAGGCACCCCCCCCCAACCAGTTAGAAGAGGCGGAAACTACTAACTAGTACAACTAACTGTTACAGTAGAACAGGTGAGAGATGACAGAGCTCAAACTAGTGCAGTAGTGGTTGGGTTGGAGAGAAGGGCTGAGTATTATCAATATTAAGGAAAGAGAATGCCCAGGACGTGGACTGATTAAAGAGGGAGTGACTAGAGTAATCCTTAAATTTTTTTATTGGGTTTATTGTGTTGATATTTTTGGCAGTCACCAAAATGGAATATAGGAGAGGAACAAATTTGAGAACGAGACTAAGGTTAAGTCTTGAGCAGCTTGAGTAATATCTCAAGCTTGGATATCTAAAGATGTCTAAGGGCAATTTGATAAGAGTGTGGCACTTGAATAGGAGGTCTAAACTAGAGATAAGTACTTGTTTGAAAACCATAGAAATGGAAGAAATCACTAAGGGCATCAGGTGAGAAGAGGGGAGATTTGAAAACTGAATCTAAGAGAACAGCAATATTGAAAACTTGGTCAAATGAGGAGAATCCTACAAAGCTACCTGAAATGTGATAGAGAAGTAAGGAAAAATCTTCCAGAAGTATCCGGAGTTGCAAAAGGTCAAGTAGCAGGAAATCTAAAAGAAGAGTCCTTTGGCTTTGATGATCAGTGAAATTAAATATTGTTTGTGGTATATCTTAGGCAGTGGTGGTGGGTTGAAGACTTGGAGAAATAAGGACAGTATGTGTAGACTGTTCTGAGTGTAGAACTGTGGTTTTGATAAGAATGAGAGAGGGCAGAAGATGGAAGAAGGGGGATGAAGGAGAATTTTTTTAAGGTGAGTATGTTTATAGACTAAGGGAAGAGCCGGTATATGAAGGTAAAAACTTAAGAGGAAGGTGGGTAATGATTGCTGGAATGATGTCCTGAACCAGAGCAGGGATCACAGATAGCAGAAAATACGAATCTAGAAGAGAAGAGACAGCACTTCCCTGATATGAAGGGTAGGGAAGTGAGTGTGGATTCAGAGAGAGAGAAATTTGTTTTTAGATGTGGGGCTAGAAATTAAGCTTATTTTCAGTGACCTCAGTTTTCACTGAAAGTAGATAGAGGAATGTCAAGAGAGGAGGCTTGGAGGAGGAAACATAGGCTCCAATCAGATGACAACTTTCTGCTGTATATAAGGTAGTCATAGAAGTAAATAATCTTGTATTATTAAGTACTGTGGCTCCTCAATATTCATTCAGAAATATTAGTTAGGCACCTCTGAGGGAATACTACTGTTTACCTGCTACATACATACTGACTGAGTTTTAATCCTGCCCCTGCCACTTAATCAGATCTGTGACCTTGAGCAACTTACGTGACTTCTCTGTTTCCTCATCCATAACATGGACAATGATAATACCCAAACATAATATTGAAGGGACTATTGAAGAGGTAAATCTTTGTGAAGCATTTAAAATATGGCCCAGGATAGACTAAGCATTATATAAATAGTTGGCTAATATCATAATTATTATTGGGAAATATTAAAGCTTTTTAAATTAAAATTTGCCTCTGGTGACTCAGGGCCTTTTTTTGTGTGTACATTGCAGTTTATGATGTCTCTGGAGCAGCAAGTGACAGAAATTGTGTAGTCCTCAGTGATATTCACATCGACATCATGGACTATATCCAGCCTGCCACGTGCACTGATGCTGAATTCCGTCAGATGTGGGCTGAATTCGAATGGGAAAACAAAGTTAGTCCTTGGGAGATTTCCTTGAACTCCTTATCTTCCTTTCTGGCTAGTGTTGAGGAATTCTCTGATAAGAGTAGTCCCACTAAAAAAAGTATCAGACGTAAGAAGCAGTCTCTCAATAGCTATTCTTGCAAATTAGTCTTAACCAGAAACTATGCAAGTAGCGTGGTAAGTTGTTGTAAACTGATGAGGGTAGCAGTTGTATGATTAGTCTAATTGATCAAGACATTAAAGATAATACCCCATCCCTTGGATGTATGAGTAATAATCTACCATTGAATCTAGTATCTAGAAGAAGTTTTACAAAGTCAGTGGCCTTGATATTTATTAAAAATATTTTATAGGCAGCATTTTGATCTTCTATGACATTAGCTGTATATGCAAGTTCTGATATCACCTTGCAGTTTGTTGGATTTTGTTAAGTGTTATTTACCTTTTTTTTTGCCCACCTGCCCCACTAAATACATGAAAGGTGTTCCATATGATATGTGAGTCTGTTTTCTCAACCCTAAGATCAGAAATATGCAACTCTCTCATTGTGAGGTTTATGATCTCCTTTTTTTCCCCTCTGTACAGGTGACGGTTAACACAAATATAATTGACTTAAATGACTACTTACAGCATATATTAAAGTCAACTAACATGAAATGCCTCACTCCAGAGAAGGTAAGATTTGACCAAGAACTTCTTAAATCTGATAGAGAGTAGTATGGCCGATTCCTGGCTTACTTGTATTTCCTTTAGTGTATTTTTGTTATTGTTCACCATGAGAAAAGCAGTGACATTCTAGACTAGCTGAAAGAAGTTATCTCGTTGAATGCATCAGTCTGCTTATCTCTTTCTACTGGAATATACCAACCTGCTTGTTTCTAGTGCAGGGATCAAACTGAATAGTCAGACTCATTTTTCTTTTCAGTCTTCTCCCTTTCAGCTAAAGGCTCATTCCTTTTTTTTTTTTTTAAGACACTTGTGATGGCCTTTATTTATTTATTTTTTTAAAGATTTTATTCAGTTATTTGACAGACAGAGATCACAAGTAGGCAGAGAGGCAGGCAGAGAGAGAGAAGGGAGGAAGCAGGCTCCCTGCTGAGCGGAGAGCCCGATGCGGGGCTCAATCCCAGGACCCTGAGATCATGACCCGTAAAGGCTCATTCCAAAATAGGTTTTGATACTGGATTAAAAATATCTGTGACCTCTTCTTTTGGCTCTGATTGTGGGTCAGAATAAATCTCTTCAAATACGGAATTTTCTGCTAAGTTCTGTATATATGAAAAAAGAATAGAAATAAAAATGAAGCTGAAGCTTTAAGAAATTTTTTTTCTTTGTAGAATTCTTGCTAATGTTATAAAACTAATTTTATCAGCAAAGTTCTGCCAGACAAATGGGTTTTAATTCATATATTAGTTTATTCAACAAATACTCTAGCAGGTGCACAAGTATCATATGCCCAGTACTCTGTGAGCTACTTTTATACAGAAATGAACAAAATAGGGGTGGGTGGGTGGCTCAGTGGGTTAAGCCTCTGTGTTCGGCTCAGGTCATGTTCTCAGGGTCCTGGGATTGAGCCCAGCATCAGGCTCTCTGCTCAGCAGGGAGTCTGCTTTCCTTCTCTCTTCTGTCTGCCTCTCTTCCTACTTGTGATTTCTCTCTCTCTCTGTGTCAAATAAATAAATAAAATCTTAAAAAAAAAAAAAAGAGAGCAAAATAAAAATTGTCTCTCCTTCTCCTTCATGGAGCTTAAGGTCTGGTGTAGTCAGACAACTCTGTAAGTAAATGGGGAATGTATATATGCAAACTGGTGTAAGTGCTATTTCTTTAAAGTCACGTTTATTGAGGTATGACATAGACACAGTAACATTCACACTTTTCATATATATGTTTCTATGAGTTTTCACATTTATGTAGTCATGTTACCACCACCACATAATAAATCCTATTTTAAATGATAATTTATATATGCTGCGGGTCTTTGCTTATGTGTCATTTGTTCTCTAGTGAAGTATTGAATATATCATACATTTCTTCCAGGCTCTTTCTGGTTACTGTGGCTTTATGGCAGCCAACCTGTATGCTCGGTCCATATTTGGAGAAGATGCACTTGCAAATGTCAGCATTGAAAAGCCAATTCAACAGGGACCAGAGGCCCCTGTTACTGGCCACATAAGAATTCGTGCAAAGAGTCAGGTAACAACTGGGTGTTTTGTTTTTTTCTTTTTGAGGTTGTCTCTGAACTGAACAAAAAGGAAGAATTTATTTCTTTATTATTTCTATATGTAGTATTTTCTGTTGTACTAATGTTTTATATATTAGATGCATTATATATAATAATAATATTCTCTGAATAGAAATAAACTTTTGGTTCATTAAGATGGCCCACTTTTTGGACCTACCACTCTGGATTATTTGCCTAAACCAAGATTAATTCCCGTAGGGTGTTTGTGAAATGGGTTCTTTAGAGTTTTTTGAAGTCCAAACTACAAATCTAGTGACTTATTAAGTACTAAAAGTACTTAACAAAGTAATGTTTTGGTGAGTCTGTTTTGTATATCCTTGGTTTCATTATTGATGTATCACTGATGGGTGCTTGGTTAAGATACAAAAACAGGGGCGCCTGGGTGGCTCAGTGGGTTAAAGCCTCTGCCTTTGGCTCAGGCTGAGTCCTGGGATCGAGCCCCGCATTGGGCTCTCTGCTCAGTGGGGAGCCTGCTTCCTCCTCTCTCTCTCTCTGCCTGCCTCTCTGCCTACTTGTAATGTCTGTCAAATAAATAAATAAAAATCTTTAAAAAAAAAAAAAACTAAAACATACTGGTTTTATATAGATTTAATAATTCTGAACATTTTCATTCTTCCTTACAGGGAATGGCCTTAAGTCTTGGAGATAAAATCAACTTGTCTCAGAAGAAAACTAGTATATAAGAATAAACAAAAAGTCCTTGCAGCTTTACAGTTAAAATTTAGGTATGGGCTTATTGGACTCCCAACATCTTTTGTACTCTTTCATGCTTTATGTTATATAGAATCTGAGTTCATGCTGAATGCATTCCAGCCAATAATTTATAGCCTTTCCCTTAAATCAAGATTGAGTTTAAAATTATAGTTTTGTCTTTTGTCTTAACAGTTCTGAATGCTGTCCTCAAAGTATATAATGTTTCTCACATGTACCAAGACCGTTTTCACAGTACAATAAACAGATCTATTCCTAAATCTTTTGTTATTTTATAAATAAATATATAATTACCTAATTTTAGTTATGTAGCAATGGATTTCTTTTAGTTGGGTTATAGGTTTCTATGACAAATTTAAATCACTTTGAGTTTTGCATACAAACTTTGTTAAGAGAATTTACAAATTTGGTGATCTGAAATGAGACAGACCTTGATTTACTTGATTGACTTTTACTTATTTATTATTTCAACATCAGTATCTCTAAAAATGTCTTACTGTGTTCAAAGAGCTTTTTTTGGGAATTGAGCTCTAGGAGGAAAGTATCAAATAACTTGAGAAAACAGATCCATCTTCAGTTTAAAAGACTATTGTGAACCTGATTTAAGTAAACATGCTCTTCTTAATTATCCTGAATCATAATAAAAAGTAATAATCCGAAGTAGATATTTTAATCATTCACATTTAGCTCAGAGTCTTTTTTATGTTTGTGGAATTATGTTGGCTGCAGCCAGTTACTGAGACTGCACTGGGAGGATCCCACTCCAGGGGCTTCAGAAAGCTGTGCTGAGCCAGTGTCTCCTCGGAGCCTTAACTCAGCCTCCCCTTTCCTTCCTTCACACTGCCGCTTGGCCACCCTTGCCACTCAGTATGCTTCCGTGTGGCTTTCTGTGCTGAGTCCCCTAAGGTCTGATTGTGCTGTCCTTTTGGCCCTTGCCTGCCTTGGGGATGATTGAGGTGGTCTGATCTTTTAGGTAAGTCTGAACACCGAGCTATTATGCTTTGTCCTTCAGCGAGGCTTCAGGCTACAGTCAGGATGTGTCCGCAGATAAGGTCTGTGAAAGAGTGAAAGCAGCATCTCCTATTTCAGCGCTGGAGTCAGTGAAATGATTTGTTTGGAGTGTAAAGGAGATTGATACCTTGTGTGATGTCATAGACTTTGAAGCCACAGGCTTTTTTACTCAGAAAGAACCAGAGGATTACAAGGATTACATGTGAGATACCACAGCACTGAGATCTCAAAGCCAAGTCAGTGGCTCCCACTGGGGAAAATACTAGGAATGCAGGAAAGGGTCAGTTTGGTGCATTAAATTAAGTGCTGGAGATTTATGATGAAAGCAGAGGAACTGATGAAACTTTGGATTAGATCATTTCCCAAACTGTTCCACTGAACATTAGCTTCCTTGATATCATTAGATATTCTGGGAGATAAAGGATTCCATAGTCCAGTAAGTTTGGAACAGCTTCATACTGTCCTACACCGGAGATTCACCATGGACATTAGCATACTAGAAATTCTGAGAGGTCCTTCAGTCAAGAAGCAGATTTGTTGGGTTTAACCCACTCTATCTTCATCTTACTTGTCCTGGGAATCCATTTTCATAGAATACCCATAGATGGTAGGACAGGAAAAGTGACTTAGCATGTTAAAGGTTTTGGTTTTATATTCACAAGCAAACAGTATTGTATTTAAAGTCTCAAGAAGTTATGCCTCAACTTCTACATCTAGAATATCTCTCTTGATACTCTCAGGAAATTGCCTAACATATTTCAGCTGTTGTTGGTGGGATCAGATTGGCTTACGTTGCCATTTTCTTAAATTCATAAATAAGGAGAACAGAGAGAAAGAAGTTAACACAGATGTCAGATATCTATACTACATTAAGCCATTTGCTTCATTAAAATTTTCTTAGCTTTGTGCCTTAATAAATGTAAACTGAATTGGATAGCTTACAGAGGCTGTTCATACTGTGCTCTTTTAATTACGTTATAATATACGTTTAAAGGTTGTGGTTGTTCGTATTAAAAGATCATATAATTAGGACCATGATGTGTGGTAAGAGAATAAACATTGTATCTGACACGAAGTAAGGGCTTTATACTATGAAGGTATTGAAATGAATAAACCTGTAAATCTTGAGACTTAAATGGCACTTATATTTAGCTATCACGACACTAGAGGGAGCTCTCAGCGCTCCCTTAGCGCTCTTAGGAAGGAAGTTACTTTCATTTTGGGATTAGAAGTGATTATAATTTAAAGTTGTTTTGGAGGGGTTGTTTTGTTTTGTTTTTTAAGATTTTTTTAAAAATTTGTCAGAGAGAGAGTACAAGTAGTGAAAGCAGCAGGCAGAGGGAGAAGTAGGCTCCCTGTTGAGCAAGGAGCCCGATTGGGACTCAGTCCCAGGACCCAAGGATCATGACCTGAGCTGAGGGTAGACGCTTAACTGACTAGGCCACCCAGACGTCCCTAAAGTTGTTTTTATAAGTAGGGAAACAGGGTAGTTTTTTTCTTTTAGCCAGGAGATTGATACTAGTGCCATTCTGCTATCTGTGAGAAACTTTTCTACAGGATTTATAAATAACATAGGTGACAAAACTCATTTCATAATCTCTAAAAAGGCAAGAGAGCCATGCAGTTTTAGAAACTAGATAGTATCAGGACGCCTGGGTGGCTCAGTCAGTCAAGCATCTGCCTTCAGCTCGGGTCATGATCCCCGGGTCCAGGGATTGAGTCCCACATCAGGCTCCTTGCTCAGTGGAGAGCCTGCTTCTCCCTCTGCCTGCCGCTCCCCCTGCTTGCTCTCACTCTCTGACAAATAAGTCAAATCTTTAAAAATAATTTAAAAGAAACTAAGTAGTATTGGAAGTGAAATAACTGCTATATATTGGGTAAAGTAAGTAGTTTTACTGGTGACTTTTTCCTTCCACATTGGTAAATGTTATTAGCTAATAATTTATAGCCTTTCCCTTAATTAAATCAAGATGTAGTTTAAAATTATACTTTGTTGTTTTTTTTTTTTTTTTTAACAATTCTAAGTACTGTTCTCAAAGTAGGGCAGGCCTATCAGCTGTGTGCCTTAACTGCCCTCATTCATAATCTCCGCACACCAGTAATGTTCCCTGTTCCCACCCCTGAGCTCCGCTTTCCACTGCCAGGATCTCAGGAGCCTTAAGATGTAACCAGGTGAGTACAGTACAGTTGAGTTGAGTTGAGTTCAGCTTAAAATCAGAGAAATGTGGAATCTTGTGTTCTTACTTGCTGGGTGGCCTTAGGCAATGATAAATTGCTGGTTTGCTGAGTGTTGGTGCTGGGCATAATAGTGCTTTCTCTATGACCTTCAGAATCCTCCCAGTGACTCTGAAGAAATACAGTGAATATCATCATTTATAGGTGATTACA
This sequence comes from Mustela erminea, assembly GCF_009829155.1. Lineage (NCBI taxonomy): Eukaryota > Metazoa > Chordata > Mammalia > Carnivora > Mustelidae > Mustela > Mustela erminea. The sequence continues at coordinate 68,808,072 of NC_045622.1, read as the reverse complement.
GCCTTAGGAGAGGGTAGGTTACTTACTATGAATAAAGGCCTAATAGGAAGACTTGACCCCAGATATAAAGCAAGGGTATCAGACAGTAAGTCCTACACTTGATCTTAGCCAAAAGGCCGAGAAGCGATCAGACAGTAAGTCCTTATAGCTAGTCATACACTGCTGCTCTCTTTGTGCCTCAGTTTCCATACTTGGAATGTGCTTATAATGTCTGTGTCACAGAGCTGGTGGAGGATGAAATTATATAATGTCAGTTGTGACTATTTCACACAGAGCAGTTGCTCATCAGTAAGGGTTAATCTCATTTCTTTCCCCACTCCCCTTCCTTCCTAACACTGCAGAGAGAATGGCAGCCTGCTCTCACTCTCCCCATACCTCCCTGTGAATTTAGATCCTAATTCTATACTCTACTTGAATGCTTTTTTTTTTTTAACACTAATAACTTAAAAAGAATCTTCAGTTCTCAAGAATTCTTTAATTGAAATATCATTGGCTCTCAACTTCATGATGTTTTTGGTCGTGTCAATTTTTTAATTAGCTCTTGGCACTTCTGCTTAGCAGCCATTGTTATCACAGCTAATGTGACTGTCACACCCATATACCTCATATGATAAATGGTCTGTGGTGAACACGCTGGTTTTATTTGCTTTCAGAATGACAAATGACTAGTTTTTTAAAAATTGAGCACAGACCTATGTGCAGCCAGGTTACAGTAACCACATGGTATCTAGAGTCCCTCACTGATCAAGCCATTTCTGGCAGTCTGACTATCTTCTCTTTGTTTTCTCCACCTAGCTATGGCAGGACCTCTTTGATTAAGAAGTCAGTTATGCAGTGACAAAAGAATGCAAGTGGGATTTGTGCCTCTTACTGTGGTTCTGTGCTTAATTCTGGGATTCTGAGAAAACTCTGTATGTCTTTTTGAATAATTGTAAAACCAACAAGATTTACCAATGGAATGCAGCATGGTGACCTGAGATAGCCCTGCATGAGTCTTTTTAAATCTAACCTCAATTCTCTATGTAACTTTCTGAAACTAGACATATCTGTGTGGCCTAGCTCCTTAACTGTAAAATGAAATAATTCAGTTAGCTGATCTTCAGGGTTCCCAGCTGAAAAATTCATACTAAAAATTAACCTTGTATTTTTACAGCTATCTCATCAACAAGTTTTATAAGCAACTGGGATATCTCCTAGATATTACCCACAGGCAACTTAAAATTAATATAGTAAAATGAACATCTCTTGCCCCTCAAACTTGTTCCTCTGCTGTGTTTTGTCCGGTCACTTATGCTTGAATCCTAGTGGTCACCTTAACCTCTTCCCTTACCCCCTATATCTCATGAGGCACCAAGTCCCATATTCTTTCTTCCTCATTCCTTTTCTCATCTTTTTTTCCTACTCCTACCACCATTGCCCCAATTTAGATTCTTGTCATCTTTGGTCTACTACAGTGGCCTAAGCATAAATTTTTACATACAACTCTAAAATTAAAGTCTCCATTTTAATCTTGACCATATACAACAGTAGCGGTACAATTCCTTGACGTATTCAGACTCTTCCCTGGTAATAGTGTTTTGAGAGAGCTACCTGAGAAAAAGAAGTCCAAGGATTTTAATAATGGTATTTTCAATAATGAAAAATGAAAACATCTGGGACACCCCAAAATGAGTATTAGTGAGCAAATGGTGTAAATTATATACAGTGTATATCAGAACCCTCACTAGATAGTAGATGCTCAATGACTTCTTACTGAGTGACCGAATGAATGAGGCATGTAGCTATCAAGATAACAGGGTGTGGATTAAATCACACCATTGACATGTCTGTGAAATAATGTTAGCTGGGAAAAAAAGATACTGGTCTGTAAGAATGTTTTCTGCATTCAGATGAATCAGGTTATGTTATAGATACATTGCCTGTCTCTCAAGTGAATAGAAAACCAAAATCACATCTGTCCTATCACTAATACATCTTGAAAATACATGCTGTCTAACCCCTCAGGACACTGGGTGTGGCTAAGATACTTCATTGGCTGGAGTCCCTGAGTCCAACTCTTGTGGATTTTTAGATCTGTGATCTTGATCTCTTGGGCTTCTAAGTGGCTGAAAGCTCAGCTTTTTCTGGGCCCACCCAGGAGCTGGCATCCCCTTGTAAGTAAGCACTGCATTCTCTTCTAAGAGGGTGGGGGACTGAATCACCGTACCAGGACTTCACCAGCCAGGACCCGGGTTGGGGGGGGCTGGTGTGGCGGGGAACGCCTATCTGGAAAATTACTGAACTCTGCTAAGCTATGTAAACCATTTCTTAAAGCCCAACAACATTAAAAAGTAAATCTAATTAATCATAATCAAAATTTCTCTACGAAGTTGCCTAAGGTCAGACCTTTTTTTTCAGTGACTCTGTGCTTTGAGTAAAGTATGACTGTTACTCATGCTTTGATTGAAGGTATGACTGTTGAGAACATGGTTTTCAAACTGTCTTTGCTAGTATACTAGGATTCCACAAGCTAGACCAGTGTGTGCCCACAGCTATAATCAAATAATGTTGGTCTTTTTCTTAGGTCCAAGAGAAGTTGGTAGAAAGAATCTTGTCAATGTTACTTTTTTTCTCCATGGATGTTTTTAACACGTTAATACCTGCTGCCTAATTTAAAGAGTAATAAAGAAGCATTGTGGGATTATTTGGCTAGCTGAATGTTCTTGGTCTAATAGCTTGTCTTTGTGGCTACTTGTTCCCCTGGTGGTTTTATATTGTATACATATATTTTCTGCTAGTAAGCTGCTCCTTGTTCATCAAACTGAATTAAATGTGTTACTGTCATGGGGTCAGGAAAGGGTAACTTGATCTCTAGGTGCTCCACTACTGGCCTTGGTGTGTGTGTGAAATAGAAAATCTAAATGTTCTTTTTTTTTTAAGATTTTATTTATTTGACAGACAGAGATCACAAGCAGGCAGAGAGAGAGGAGGAAGCAGGCTCCCTGCTGAGCAGAGAGTCCGATGTGAGGCTCGATCCCAGGACCCTGGGATCATGACCTGAGCCGAAGGCAGAGGCTTTAACCCACTGAGCCACCCAGGTGCCCCCAAAAATCCAAGTGTTCTTACCTGAGTCGTATGGATCATACTCTCCTAGGAACCACTTACCTTAATGAAAATAAGCCTTGCTAATGGAAGTACAAGTCCACATTCAGGTAGTCCCTGGCTTATGCCTTCAATGTAAAGATTCTGGAAAAGCCCTAGAAGAATGTGCTGTGGTTTTTGGCACTATCAGACTTTTCCCTTATTCCCTAACCTAAGGCACAGGATGGGGACTTTCTAGGCCCCTTGTGTTCTGATTGAGAATACCTGTTATACGTCTAGTGCCATGGCATGTCCTGAAGTCAGTACAGTTAAGGTACACTTTGGTGCATGTTTTAATGACAGCACGTAAATACCTCCTCAGGGCACTGGTTTTAGTAAGTCTTACTTAAGAAAATGTACCAGCTGCTGAGAGAGTACAGGACACTGATAACAGAAGAAAGTCAGGCATGGTTTCACCAAGAGGTGACATCGGAACTCAGCCTTGAAAAATCAGAAATTTGCCTGCTGAATGTCAGATGAAGGTGGGAGAGAAGGGGTGACAAAGCCAGTCCAGTCACAGAACAGAGGGCATGGTACAAGAGAGACGTGTTTACTCGGCATGGGGCATGTTGGGGGCAGTGGCAGATGGTGAGGCCAGAGATGGTAGACAAGGGTCACTTCATGAGGCTGAGGCATTTGAACTTTATCTTGTAGTGGTGAGGAACTACTAAGGATTTTAAGCAGATGAGTGAAACCACCAGAGGGGTGGCGGATGTCCCAACGGCCACCAGTTGGGAGAATAGATTGAGGGTGTGGGAAAACAGGAAGGTGTTACAGAAGTCAGAGTTACTTTGTGACAGGAGGTGATACGGAGGGTGGGACATGGTAGGGGGCAGAAAGTGTAGGACAGGTAGAAGCCTTTAAAAAAAAAAACACAACCAAAAACGTCATTAGAGGTGTCCCAAAGCCAGATGGTGCTCTGACAAGTGGGCAGGGTTGCGGGGTCAGCCTTTCCTCATGCGGAAAATGGAAACAGTTATCCTTACCCTTCCCGTCTTAAAAGGTTACTGAAATGGCATGAAACATAATCTGTATTTAATAGTATTGTTATAATGATTTTCATGCACAGAACAAATACCATGATGTGGGATGATATGAAATTGCCTCTTTTATGGTCTCCCTCCCCCAAAAATCAAGTATCAGAAATTTCATATGATTCAACTTAATAGTTTGTGACTTTTTCCCTGTTATTTCCTGCCTCCTTTTTGGCCATATCATTGCCACCCCACCGCCCCCTCTTTTTTAAGATGAGCAATGCATTTCATCAAGGGGATTTCCAGGAATTCTGGGGAGGCAAGAGTATCAAGTGTGCAGGCTTTGGAGTCAAACCCAGAATCCGATTTTTCTCTGCAATTGATGAACAGTGATCTTGGACGAGTTGGTCTGTTTTAGCCTTACTTTATTTTTCCCATCTGGAAAATAGAAATAATGCTTGCCTTGCAGTGTTACTAAACAAGAGGAGTCATGCCTCATGAGTGTGTGGTATGTACAAAGTGATGAATAAAAGTTAGTCTCTACCACGCCTCCCCCCACCCCCTTCTCATTTTCCCTACTTGTTCACAGAAGGCTTGGCATAGAACCCCAGTTATCGGCTTACTTGTGGCCCAGAAAAGCCGAGTTAAGAGCTGCATACCGGGGATTTTGGTGCGTCAGAAATGTTCAGCTGTCATAATAACTTCAAGCCAAAACCTTTGAAACTAGTGACCATTTAAACTATCAAACTTGATTCCATGGAACTGCTTTAGTGCACAATTTGTGTCAAGTTTTTCCGGAATGCCACAAGCCTCATCACTTTCCACATCATTCAGGAAGTTACTCATTTAGCCTTTCCAATAAACTCATCCATACAGACTGTGTCATACTCCCCTGGTAGTGTCACCACTTTTTTTTTTTTTAATGTGATAACTGCTTTTTACAAAAGAAAAAAAAAAACTGTAGTAGTATTTATTTCCTTATATTTATGACTCTGAATGCAGCCCAAAAGGTGAAGTCACAATTGCTGACCCTCCACACTCTGGGTCCAGATAGCACAACTGGATTTCTGCCTCAGTTTCCCTGCTGAACGTTTCCCTTTATGAGGAGTTCGGACTATGCATTACTCAGATTTTTTTTTTTCTTATTGAGCTTCTACTTTGTGCAAGCACCATTTTTGTCCCAGCATGTCTATGGTGAAGAAGACAGACAAAATCTTTGCGCTCTTGAGCTTACATTTTTGAGACAACAATCAAATATTTTCAGAGTGGATAGGTGCTGTGTAGGAACTAAATAGGCTAATGGGATAGATAGTGCCTGGTAGATAGAGGGTAACAGGGTTGACAGGGAAGTAAGACAGGAACAAGGCCCTGAGGTGAAAATGAGTCTGGCATATTTGAGGAACAGAATGGTTGGGATTATTTATTCTTTTTTGCGACAGAGGGATAAGGTGAGTTGTAGGAAGATGCAGTAAGAAAGGTAGATAGGGAGCAGATAAACATTACTCTCTGAGTTTTGACCTCCAGCCTCCCTGGAGAGTTGGCTTCTGCAGACAGCCAGGCCTCAGACCTTCCTTTAACCCTGGTAAGTGCCTTCCAGAAGCATTCTGTGACTGCTCTTCCGAGCCCATCGCTGTTGCATGGAGCCTGGCTGCATTGCCCTACCCCTCACGCTTGCCCCTGACTGAAAAAGTCAGAGTCCTTGGTTCTCTAGTAAGTACGGCCTTCTTTCACTGAAAATTTAATTAGTACTCAGTAATGTCTTCTCATGAAGATAGATAATGAAATAAGGCAAAATTTAAAAATTATCCACAAACCACCCAAAGATAAATACAGGTAAATACTGGTTATCATTTTGGTATATGCCATTTATATATACAAACTTTTAGGTCAAAATATCATAATATGACCTTCTTATTCAATGATATAAACTTCTATATCAACAAGTCAATGTCTGCTTCCTTGTTACTTTGAACACTTTGTCATTGCCTATGATATACCACAATTGATTCAACCCATTCACTGTTTTGAAGACTAATCAAGTAACAATTATGACAACCATAACAGCTAATGCGTGTTAAGAACACTGGTGATTTTACATCCTTCCTGAGGTAAAGAATAGCTAAGTGACTTGCCTACCACAATAAGTAACAGTGCTGAAGCAGAAAAGACATTTGCTACGTATACTGTGGGCCATGGTTAGTGTGAGCTTCCACACAGAGATAACTTCTCATATTCCCTCAAACCTCACAGCTCAGAACTGTGTAGCCTTCAGTGATCCCAAGAGGAGAAGAGCAGCTGGATGTCCACACCCAAGACTGTATGTAGCACGTACAGTAATCAGGATGCTATTAGGAAGGGAGATGTGTGTGCTGGACAGCCAAAGTTGACAGTCTTTATTCTCTTGCATCAGGCTACAGTCCACTCTCATATTCTTCTGCCCCTCCACGGTGGCTCCCCCACCTCAAGCCCCTCATCTCTTACCTTCTCTGAGGCTCATCTATAAGATGGGTATACTATGATTTTTATTATTGTTGTCTATTAAATAGGAGTAAAGCCCAGCCCTGGGTGGCCAAGTTTCCAGCAATGAGGTGGGTCCCCACCCATGCCCTTTAAAAAAGAGAGAAAGGAACTGTGCTTGGGAACCTAGGGGACTGAGAAAGAAGGGAACCAGCTAGGATCAGGTTTTCCTTACTATTATTGAAGGAAATAGTGATGGGGGGAAGGAGATGGGAGGGAGAGCCCTCCAGCAACTTCTTTTAGATGTGACATAATTATGGGGTGTGTGACAAGTAATGATTCCTTTAAAGCCCTACTGGTTTCCTGGGAAAGCTGCTCACACATTGACCCACTGAGCTGCCATTGGTTCCCACATAAGGCAGGGCAGTTAGCCAATAATGGACATCATCAGACAGTTGGGAAAAGGCTAGGAGGCAGAGGCTGAAGCAGGATGCCTCATATCTAGGGTATCTGAGCTGTGCTTTTGCACCCTGACAGTAAGTTGCTGACAGCAAGCAAAGAGAGTAAGCAAGTGTTGTTCCCATGGCAGCCAGGCTTTAATAGAAGCAAAGAGAATAAGCTTCTATGTGGGACCAAAGAGCCTTCTTTTTCTTTTTTCCAAAGAGCACTGGGGAAGTGGCATGCAATTCCATGTCTGTGGCCCTGAGTTCTACCTAGTTGGGTCTCCACCAATCACTCCCTGGGAGTAGAATATCTCTCCTCTTCTTGGGCTTTCATCTTCAAGGCCCGGCTCACAAGCTCACTCGGGCTCTCCCTAACTGTTCTTTTTTCTGTGCTCACACAACACTCTCTATTCCGCTAAGATACCACATAGCACAGCTTAGCACATGACCGTGTCGGTCTCCTCCGTCAGACTATGAACTCCAGAGTTAGGGACTGTGTCTGACTCATCTTTCTATCACCCCCTCGCCCAGCTCAGTGACTGACGTGGGGTTAGCACGCAGTAAGGTTTCTTGAATAAATGAACCTGTAAAGTGAAGATCACGTTGGCCTGCCTTTGTCCCAGGACCGGTTCTAAACAGGGAGTCAAGCATTAGTGACTTTTGTCCAAATGCTCCCATTCACTCCCTGTGCAGTAATGATAATAAGAATTCACACGTACACAACACCTTGGGGTTTATGATGCAGTTCTGCAACCATTATCTATTTGACCTTCACACAAAGCCAGTTTGCCATTTCATCATTTCACAGATGGGAAAACTGAGCTCAGAGAGGTGAAGTCATTGGGTAAGGTTGCTCAGCAAGTGAGTGAGAGGGCCAGAAATGAAACTCTGACCTCTGACTCAGAGCATGTCCTCTCTGTATTCCATGTAGCTACTTCTGCTGCTGGGACATCCTTGATCCATTAGAAAACAAGCAAACAGAAACCTCTCCATTATAAACTTTAAGTTCATGGCAGATAGCTGCCTTCACTCCCTACTTCATGGAAACTCGGCTGTACCTCAAGTCACGTCTCCTCTCTGTTCTCTTCCAGCCTCATGATTAGAAGTTGACGGGGCACCTGGGTGGCTCAGTGGGTTAAAGCCTCTGCCTTCGGCTCAGGTCATGATCTCAGGGTCCTGGGATCGAGCCCCACATCGGGCTCTCTGCTCGGCAGGGAGCCTGCTTCCCTTCCTCTGTCTCTGCCTGCCTCTCTGCCTATTTGTGATTTCTCTCTGTCAATTAAATAAATAAATAAAATCTTTAAAAAATAAAAAAAAATTAAAAAAAAAAAAAGAAGTTGCCTATGCTCACATATTCCACTGGGGCCCGCACTGTCCATCCTGCCATGCCCTGTGGATGCTAACTTACCCCGACTCTTCTACCACATGTAAATTGCTGTCCAGCTCAACCCATCAGACCCTTGTCCTGGGGCCTTGACTCTTGAATGAGTGACCCAAGAAGGGAGAGATTGATGAGTGCACCTGTCCTTGAGGCATATGCCACCTTCCACACTATCTCTGCAGGGGTTCTTTGATCGCCTCGGGCCCCAGGGTCTTCTCCACGTTAAGTCCTGCCATCATCCAGGAGTCCTTATTTACCAGCCTTGTCTCCTTGCTCCTTAATGTCAGCAGCAACAATAACCACTACCTCCCAGCCGCTGTTATACCTGGAACCTTCTCAGGACCTGGAACCACTCCACTCGAGAGGTCTGGACGTCTGGTGCGCGGCATCTCTGACCTCATCCTCTGGCTGGCAGCTCTTTCACTCTAAAACTGTGCCGGACCTGCTCCTGGACGCCCTGGTTAGCACCAGGCCTTTGGCCTCACTGTTTTCTTCCAAGTCCATCACTCCCCTTAGTATTTTTCTTCCTTCCCTATTAACCTAGCCCTGTAGGGCAGCATGAAAACCAGCATCATCCTCTTTCTGCCACACCCATTCTGAAATGTTTAAACTTTGTTATCAGTCCAACCTCTGCCTTCTCCACCCCTACACCTGGGCTGAACACAACCACTCAGACTGGATCTTAGAGCAATTCTGTGGTCATCCTTGACTGGGCCCTCACAGGTATTGCAATCTCGGCCATGTCTTCACAATAAATATTGTCCAGTGAATGGAGGGCTGAATCAGTTTTGTTAGTCAATGAATTTGTACAAGAGGTACGAATTCATTGACTAACAAAACTGATTCAGCCCTCCATTCACTGGACAATATTCATGAACTGTTATATGCCAGGCTATGTGCTACACGTTAAATACATTACAGCAGATGAAACCAGTCCGTGGACACAGTGCCTGCCTTCAGGGAGGAAAGAGACCTCGTCCACTGTGTATGAACATGGACTCACACTTGGGAAGAGCGCTGCAAAGGGAATAATCCCAAGTACAGTAACTGCACATAAGTGCTCGTCTGCTGGATCAGAGAAGGTCCCCCCTCTGAGACACTGACTCTTAGTTTCAGGCTTACAGGAAGGGTTCAGATTAGCTAAGTGAGAGCAGTGGAAGTGGAAAGGGAAGGGCTTTTGAGGTGGAGGAAAGAGTCTCTGTGAAGGTCCTGAAATGAAAGGGAGCCCTGTGACAGTGTATGGAAGGCAGTGAGAGCAAGGTTGGAGAAGTCAACATGAGCCAGATCTTTGGGGCGCTTTGAGGATTTTGAGCCAGTTTTATGCAGAGGATGGCATCATCTGATTTGCCCTGTCTTTAAAAAAGGGTCAATCATTTGTAGTACATTGGGAAGGTTGAATAAGTAAACCAGATAAGCTGTTGGCATTGTCCATTCAATGACTGATGACTTCGTGAAGACAGATTTGAGAACCTTCTCCAAACTCCAAAAGGTCCATAAACTGACTTCTGATCCCTCCCACCCCAGCACCACCACTACCACCATGTTTGGCAATTGACTTGCCTCCTACTTCTTAGGAAACTAAAAATATCAGGTGTGAACATCCTCAGTTTCCTGCCTCTCCACCCACACCTTTATCTAACTGCACTTCCTTCACTTCCTTCCTGCCCATCTCAGAGAAAGAGGGCCAGGTCTCCTTTCTGGGGTCCATCCTTCCTTCTCCCACCTCCTCGAGGACGAATACTGTGCTGCATTGCTTAGTCACTCCTTGCCCTGTAAACCAACTCCGTTCTTTTCCAATTAGACAAACAAAAATCAAAATCCACGTACCTCCCTCCTATCACTCTAGCTTCTACTTCATCTCTCTCCCTCCCTTTACAACAATTTGTATACAGCCTACTCTCCCAACATCTGGGACAGTGGGGCTCACCAGCCAGTCCGTGGACTCCACACATTTCCCAGCTCCTTTGATGTTAGACAGGTCTAGGTGACTAGCATCTCACTTGGAACCAAAGCATATAGTAGTTGGCATGTGACCTTCCCATGAGTTCTTCAATGGCTGAGGTAATTGTGGGGAGGGAGGTTGTCTTCCAAAGTTACAACTTCAAGACAATGGAGCCCCCTTCACCCTAAGCTACTTGGAGACTGTGTTTAGCAGTCCCCCCAACACATAAATTTTTGTTGTTAAGTCATTGAAGTTTGGGGGTTTGTTCATGACTACAGCACAGCCTAGCCTAATTAGCACAAGTAGTCTTTACTTTCTCACCTCTGCGCACTTTTTAAAAAAGAATTGCATTATTTCTGATATACATTTTAGTCCTCAGACTCCACTCTATTGACATTTTATTCAGGCAAATGCCACTACAATACTTTTATTGCTAAATCACCTAATTTGGTATCTCTGTGTCTTATGACCTATATGATACATTTCTCTCACTCTGTCAAAGTGGAATCAAATGGCTTTTGTCAAGTCAAACCCCCATTTAAAAGACTTCTTTGGCTTTCAGAATCAAAGCTTATTAAACTGACATCTGAACTCCTCAATGATTTAGCCACGATTCAGCTTCTACTATACACAGCTTACACATCACTCAGTATAGCCTTGATGAGCTCCCCCTCCTCTTTGACCTTCATCATGCTGTTCCCTGCACCTGTCACATGCTTCAGTCCTGGTTTCTCCTGTCAAGTAATTTAGACATGTGTGCAAAGATGCTTGCGTAAGGATTGCTTATAATAGCAAAATGCTGGAAATGACCTAAATGTCCACCTCTAGGTGATGACTTACACAGATTATGGGAAGTTCATGCAATATATACTATGAAGACAATAATGATGATGTGCAGTCATGGAAATTGTTCACAATTCATTAAGCCTATAAGGCAATGAAGTATACTTTGCCTCACATTTGTTAAAATACATAGGAAATATCGGGAGGAATATACATCAAAATGTTAATGGTCACAAATGAAAAAAATAGATGAATTAGATCTCATCAAAACTTCAAACTTTTTAAAAAAGATTTTGTTTATTTGACAGAGACACAGCGAGAGAGGGAATACAAGCAAGGGGAGTGGGAGAGAAAGAAGCAGTCTTCCTGTTGAGCAGGGAGCCCGATGCGGGGCTCGATCCCAGGTCTCTGGGATCACAACCTGAGCCAAAGGCAGATGCTTAATGACTGAGCCACCCAGGTGTCCCAAAACTTCAAACTTTTATGCTTCAAAGGTCACCATCAAGAAAGTGAAAAGGCAGCCCACAGAATATTAGAAAACTCATAAATCATACATCTGATATGGTACTTCTATTCAGAAAATATAAAACTCCTACAACTCAATAAAGACAAATTACACAGTTAAAAAAAATGGGCAAAGGATCTAAATAGACATTTCTCCAAAAAACAAATAGCCAATCCGCACATGAAAACATGCCCAACACCATCAAACATCAAGGAAATGCAAATCAAAACCACAAGGAGATACCACTTCACACCCACCAGGATATCTAAGATCAAAGAGACAGAGAATAACATGTGTTAAGAATGTGGGGAAACGGGAGTCCTCGTACACTGCTGGTGGGAATGTAAAATGGTGCTGCTGGTTTGGAAAACAGTCTGGAAGTTCCTCCAAAGGTGCAACATCTCACCATATGACCCAGTGATTCCACTCCTAGATGTAAGTCCGAGAGAAATGAAGACATACCCTCACAAAAACATGTACATGAATATTCACAGCAACATTATCATAATAGCTAAAGAGTGGAAACAACTATCCATTAACATGGATGAGCAAAATATGGCATACCCATGCAATGGCATATTATTCTGCAATGGAAAGAAAGAAAGTCCTGAGAAATGGCATGACTTGGACGAACCTTGGCAACATTATGCCAGCTGAAGGAAACGAGTCACAAATGACCACCTATGGCATAATTCCATTTATATGAAAGGTACTGAGTAGGCAAATCTATAGAAACAAAAAGTAAGTTTGTGGTTGCCTAGGGCTGACGGGGGAGAGGATTGAGAGGAAATAGGAATTGACTGCCAATGGGTACAAGATTCCTTTTGGAATGATGAAAATGTCCTAAAATTGATCGCCCAATTCTGAATATACTAAGAAATATTAAATTATATACTTTAAATAGATGAATTTTGTGCCATGTAGATTATATCTCAATAAACCTGTTTTAATTTAAAATCATTAATGGTATTGTTTTTATGAAGCTTGGAAAGTGGTAGCAGCAACAATAAGGAAAGGGGGAGATGGGTTTATAAGAAATGAAGGCATAACTCTGGCTTAAGCAAAAGAAAATGTGTGTATGTGAGGCATTTATTGGAAGGATACTGAGGTCTTTCATAAACTCCAATGAATGATCGAATAACCAAAGCTCGGTAGTGAAGGAATGAGGGCAGCCCTGGGAAGTTTGGTAGGAGGAACTCATGGGACTTCTCTCTAGAATGCTATTGTTAGTATGACTCAACTCTAGTGACTCCTGGCCTCAGGAGTCTCTATTCCAAGTTTCAAACTTCCAGGATAGAGTATTTATTGTCTCAGCGAGGGGTAGGTGTCTCCCCTCGCATTAGTCAGCTCTAGGGGAGGGGGACAGAATCAAATGACAAGGACCTGATTGCAGGAGGCCTTTGCTTGTGTATCCGATTCCCAGGGACAGTGAAACAGATGACTGTGAGTGGAGCAGATAAACAGACACAAGAAATATTTACTATAATTAAGTTTTTAAAAAGTGAGGTCCAGAACAGTGTGTATAATAAGACTTGTTTTCTTCTTAAAAATTTATGTCATGTACAAATGAAAACAGGGGCCATGTAGGTGGCCTAGGAGTTTTGCAAGCAGACCTAAGGCCATAGAACATGCTAGGGACTGTGGCAACTAGGGAGGGTCCTACATTTAAGGTAAGCAGATGCAACTCCTTTCCAGTTGGTTTTGTCCTTCAGGAGTGCAAGTCCACTGTTGCTAGATCTTTGGATTTCCCAAGCAAAGCCAAACACTTGATTTTTTTATGTAAAATTTCCCGAGTTTAAAAACCCTCTGGGGGCCAAACAAAAATCTCTATGGGCTGTGTGTGTCTGCAGGTTTCTGGTTTGCAACTTCTGATGTATATATTTATATATAAATAGTACGTAGACAGACTTGAGTTTCTACTGGCTGTGTGATCTTGGATAATCAAGTTATTTCCCCCTCTAACACGTAAAAGGGAGACAATAATCCATACCTTCAGAGTTGGGTCCATGAATTAATGCAAAGTGTTCAAGAGCTTTCAGTTAAAGATGGTGGATTGAATGCATACATAAAATTTTACTCCTTCCTGAAAGCTCATTAAAACCACAGTAAAATGATTTAAAGAAGCAGGGATTCACCAGGATAGGGGAGAAAGGAGAGGAGACAGGAGCAATAAAATTTTGGAGTCTGGAAAGCAGATGGACAAGTAACTGACTTGGCAGATCTAAGAAACTAAATCTTACACATGAAGAGGGAGAAGCAGAGATCCAACCTGATCTATACTATGGAATCATCGAAAACGCTCAGGAACTGAGGACAAAGGAGATGGAAATGAAATTTAGGAAAATTTAGTGAACACTGTTTAAGAAACAGATTCTTACAGTCCTCCACATTTTGTTCCCTTGGGTGACTACCCTTTCTCTATTCCACCAGAAGACTGAAGGATTATTCCCAAGAAAGAATAAACAAGAGAGGGGTTCCTGGGTGGCTCAGTTGATTAGGTGTCTGACTCTTGATATTAGCTCAGGTCTGGATCTCAGAGTTGTGAGTTTAAGCCCTGCATTGGACTCTACACAGTGGAGGCTACTTTTTTAAAAAATTAAAAATTAAAAAATTAGAAAAAGAGAGACTCCCTTTATTAAGGGATGCGTGGCCCAAGTGTGGGCTAATAAATATATGTCTACTGAAGGCTGAACACTGGGACCTCCCAGCCCTCTTCTCCTTCCTGGATTCTAGAACACAAGCAGCCAGGCATCTATACTCCAGACATGATTAAAACAATTTCTGGAGGATCTAATTAACCAAACAGGAAATACATAGAATGTACTGACATCAGGGGGTTATTTAACAAATGGCCAGAGATCATTCCACAGTGGAATTCCAAACCAACAAACTCCGCCCATGTGCTCAATGCGCCTAATCAATGTTTAGTGTCCCTTTTCAACAAGAGCAAAGATTAACAGGCATCTCCGTAAAACTTGTAACCAGAAAGAAAAGACCAAACAAACAAGCAGATAAAAGTAATTTGGAGGAAAGAAAGATAATGCACGAAAAGGAAAATTTTTAAATCACTATCATTAATATACTCAAAAAGAAAAGAGAAGATCTTTCCTTGCTATTTTTTAAATAAAGGAACATGCAGAGTCAAAACAGAGCCTATAGAATATGAAAACCATAATAGAGAAATGAAAAATTCAGTAAGAAGATTGGAAGTTAAAGTTGACGAAATCTCCCAGAAACTAAGGGGAAAACCCAAAGAGATGCAAGGTGGGTCGTGTTTCTGCTTTCTTCTGTCTTCTTAAACATATGAAATATATTTATATTTTATTTTATATTATATTTTAATGTATTTTATATTTATAGTCTCTGTTTTATTTTTCTTATCTTCTAATTCTAGTGTCAGTGGTATTAGGAGTCTGTTTCTATGGACTGATTTTTCTTCCCATTATGGATCTTCCTGCTTCTTTGCATGTCTGATAAGTTTGATTTGATGCCAGACATTGTGAACTTTACATGGTTGAGCGGTGGACTTTTTTATTTCTTAATTATTCTAAACTTTGTTCTAGGATTCAGTCAACTTACTTGGAAAGAATTTGATCCTTTTGAGGTTGCTTTGAGAGCAGAGTCTAGTTGAGTGGTACTTTGGTTCCATTACGAGGCCATATCCTTTTGGATATGGTACCCGCCCCATGCCCAACAAACACATTATGAGGTTCCTTCACTCTAGTTGTTAGGAATAGAAACTATTTCCAACCTTGTGTGAGCTCCAAGAATTGTTCCACCTGCTTCTTTCAAGTGCTCTTGCCCCAACCTTAAGCAGTTTCTTCAAATGCATACAATTATCAGGACTCGGTTGAAGACTCCAAGAGAACTTTCTGTGGATCTCCAGAGTTCTCTCTGTGCAACTCTGTCCTGTCTGGTACTATGCCCTGTGAATTCTAGCCATCTTGATCTCCCTGAACAACAGTTTCCTCTGTCTGTTCAACACAGAGAATCTGCCAGTTCTGCCGAGGTTGCCCCTTTACGCACTGCAGCCTGGAAACTCTCTCCAGGCAGTAATGTGGTAAGAACTTGGACCCATCTTATTTTTTCTCCCACTTTTCTGGGATCTGTGCCCTGCACTGCCTCTTGCCCAAGGTCTGCAAACAATTATTTCATATATTTTGTGTGGTTTTATAAATTGCTTTAGACAGAAGGTTAAATCTCGTGTCTGCTACTCCATCTTGGCTGGAAGTAGAAGTCCCCTCTTCCAATCACTCCCACAGTTTCCCCAGGTATTCTCTCTCATTGTTCAAATTTAGAACACACGTTGGATTGGTCCGGGAATATTTAGATGAAAACTAGAAAAAGGAGTATTAAAAACTTCCGTAATTCCCTAGGGTAGTAACTCTGGTTAGTGTTTTATGTGCTTCATTTCTCCTTCCAGTCTTCTATCTTCCGGTTCTGCGAGCGTTTTATATCCGTCTTTAACTTACTTCACTTTTTCTAGCCTTTGACACTAATAACCACTCCCTTATTTAAAAAATTTTGTTTGCTGTTAGTTTCTAGGAAATGTCTCTTTCCTGATGTCATTTCTTTTTTTTTAAATTAAGCTTTTAATTTTAAGTCCCTTATAGTTAACATACTGTGTTCTAGTCGTTTTAGGTGTACAGTATAATGATTCAACACCTCCGCACAACCCCCAGTGCTCATCACAGGAAGTGTCCTCCTTAATCCCCATCACCTGTGTCACCCATCCCCTTGCCCATCTTCCTCTGTCAACCGTCAGTTTGTTCTCTATAGTTAAGGACTTGTTTCTTGGTTTGTCTGTCTCTCTTTTCTTCCCTTTGTTCATTTGTTTCTTAACTTCTATGAATGAATAAGATCATAAGGTATTAGTCTTTCTCTGAATTATTTTGCTTAGCATTATACTCTCTAGCTCCATCCGTGTTGTTGCAAATGGCAAGATTTCATTCTTTTTTATGGCTGAATAATATTCCATTATATATATAATGGAATTTTTTTTTAAGATTTTATTTATTTATTTGACAGACAGAGATCACAAGTAGGCAGAGAGGCAGGCAGAGAGAGAGGAGGAAGCAGGCTCCCCGCTGAGCAGAGAGCCCAATGCGGGGCTCGATCCCAGGACTCTGGGATCATGACCTGAGCGGAAGGCAGAGGCTTTAACCCACTGAGCCACCCAGGCGCCCCTAAAATGGACTATTATTATAATATATATAACATAATGGAATATTACATCTATTCCAGGATGGCATATGTATATGTATATTTCCAGCCTTCCAAAGCCTATAAATCCTCCCCATGTCTCCTTCACTAATTCCTCTCCCTTCCTGCACCCTTAAATGTTCACTGCTTTCTTGCTTCTATTTTCACTCTATATCTACATTCTCCCCGTAGGATCTCATTTATTCCCCATGGCTTGAGCTGTCATTCACCTGCTTACAACTCACAAACTTCTATTTCCAAATCTGTCTCCCCAGTACTCCGGACCTAAAGAGTCAATTGCCTGATGCACGTCTCCAGTTGGATGTCTCACACTGTGTCCCAAACAGAACTCATTATCTTCCCCAACAGCCTGATCTCTATGTTTGTTCCACCACAGTGAAGGGCGCTGACATCTACCTTTCTTCTCAAGCTAGAAATACAGAAGCCATGCTCAACTATTCCTTTTTTCCCCTTCTTACCCCCATACGTGTAGTGCAGCTAATTCTTGACTAGTTCCTCTCCTAAATACCTCTTTTCTTCAAACCCATGCCCTAGTTTTCCCACATTCCTGTTGTTCACACCTTAGTTATCTCTCACCCAAACAATTGCAGCAGCCTCTTTATCTGGTCTCTGGGTAAGAGTTGGGTGCACTGTGGTCTTTACGAAACACCAAGGAGGTCATGTCACTCTCTTGCTTAAAAAGTTCTAATTGTTCTCTGTCGCTTACAGGCTAAAATCCAAAACCTTTAGCCTGACATGTACAAGGCTCTCAGAGTCTGCCCGCAGATGCCCTCTTCAGCCCTACCCCCTGCTTCTACCAGCTGTATTCCCCCCAAATGCTGCTTTCCCCTGACTTCTTATGACCTCTTATTTCTACCTACAAGGTCCTGCCTCATTTTCTCTCTTTGACAAGTGGCTTCTCATATTTCAAGTTATGCCTTTAACTGTCTCCTTCTTCGGGACCCTTTCCATGGAAGCTCTCAAGAATGGGGTCCCCTCATTCCGCCCAGGCCCTACCAGTTCCTTCACTCGGTCAGGACTGCACCTGTCACGGTGGCCTGTGGTTATGCATTTACCTTCATTTCTCCTACTAGACTGCCCACTCTTCACAAACAGTGGCCGCCTTATTCCTTATGTATTTATCTCTCTAACAAAGGCTCATGACGCTAGAACTCGGTAAGTGCTCAGTAAGTGTTTGTATAAGATTTGATTTCCTGGGGCACCTGGGTGGCTCAGTGAGTTAAAGCCTCTGCCTTCTGCTCAGGTCATGATACCAGGGTCCTAGGATCGAGCCCCACGTCGGGCTCTCTGCTCTGCAGGGAGCCTGCTTCCTCCTCTCTTCTCTCTGCCTGCCTCTCTGCCTACTTGTGATCTCTGTCAAATAAATAAATAAAATCTTTAAAAAAAAAAAAAAAGATTTGATTTCCTAACTGAGGTCTCTAGTAAGCTTTACAGGGCCCCTGGACTTCTGTGCTGTTGTATGGAAAGTTGTGTGTTTTGAGGGTATTTTCTTGGAAAAAAGATTCATTCTTGTCACCAGATTTTCAGAGAGGGCCTGGATTCACAAAAGTTAAGTACTGCTATTTAGGGAGAAGGTAGGACTAGAAAGTTGTTTTAGGAACTGACTGAAACTCAGTCAGAGCCTTCACTTTGCCCTGGGACTGGGGTGCCTGCTGCTGCTGCTGCTGCTGCTGTTACTTTGTCCTGGGATGAAGACAGAGATGGAGGGAGGGTGTGCAGCAGCTCCGGACCGCAGCGGGGAACAGTCAGAATTCTCAGAGCCTAGGACCTTCCTCTCCCCGCCGCCCTGTCTTTCTCACTCTCCTTTTAAAGATTTATTTATTTTAGAGAAAGCACAAGAGCAGGAGAGGCAGAGAGAGAAACTCAAGCAGGCTCCACGCTGAGTGCAGAGCATGATGTGGGGCTCGATCTTATGACCCTGAGATCACAACCTGAGCCGAAACCAAGAGTTGGATGCTCAACTGACTGCGCCACCCAGGTGTACCGCGTCTTTCTCCTTCATGCTCATGATTTTGCTACCAGGATGAAGGCAAACTTAAAATTCAAACACACACACACATACACACACACACACACACACACACACCCCTCTGCATGCACAGAAATATGTACACACACACCCCCAACACACAACCAGGTATACACAAACACACATGTTCACACGCACACAGATAAAGCTGCACGCACAAACCAGCCACATACAAATGTGTACGCCGGGGTCACATGCAGCCTCCCCCATGCAAGCTAGCCACACACACAGAGACAGCCCCACATGTGAGAATCACCCGACCTTGGCTCCCGCCCTCCCTCCTGCAGAGAGCGAACGCTGCCCCTGGCGTCTGGCCCAGGGAGACAGCCGAGTGGAGCCATCTGTCAGGCTGAGGTCCCTGCGCCGCCCATCCTGCCTGAGCTCAGCCAGTCGGCACGCGGGGCACGCAGCCTCGCTATTCTCTCTGGCTGAATCATGCTGAGTGAGCTGGCCCGGCCAGAGTTTATCAAATCGGAACAGAATTTTGGCAAAACAGATGACTTGTGAGCTTGGCATTTGTGGGCCTGGGAGGTGGAGACCTGTAGGGGGAGGAGGGAGGAGTGGAAGGAGGTAAGGAGAGAGGGAAATCGCTTCCGGATACACTGAGAGACAATGGATAATGCTAGCGAGGCTGTGTGGCAATGGGACTTGGGTGCTGGAGGCGAAGTCAAGAAAAGTGATTCATGCTTCAGCTTTGACGTTAATAGCCATGGAGTTTTGAATATGTTCATTTACCTCTTTGAGCCTTTGTTTCTCCTATAAAGTTGACCTAATGAAATCATCAAGCGCACAGGGTTGATAACAGAATCTTACAAGACATCAGTGAAGTGAGCACAGTGCCCTGGCACGTACTGGAACTCAACAAAGAGGGGCTGTTACAGTCAGAGAACATGCGAGTTTAAAGAGAGCATGTAGGGGCGCCTGGATGGTTCAGTGGGTTAAAGCCTCTGCCTTCGGTTGAGCCCCATGTTGGGCTCTCTGCTCCGCAGGGAGCCTGCTTCCTCCCCTTTCTCTCTGCCTGCCTCTCTGCCTACTTGTGATTTCTCTCTCTCTCTGTCAAATAAATAAAATCTTAAAAATAATAATAATAATAAAGAGAGCATGTAGACCAGCAAGCCCAGGCTGATCAGTCCTTGTAACTACCTCCGCCCCTTCCCCACTGGGCGGCCAGAGTGACTACCTGACATGGTCTCCCTTATCTGCAAACCAAATGCCTTGATCCACCTTGCCTTCCAGAAGTCTCTTGTGAGGCTTCCTACTATTCCTCACACCCCCTGCTTGAATCGGTGAATCAACATTGCCCTGGTGAAGATACCAGTCTTCACCCCTGCACATCTCCAGCTGTTCAGCCCATGCAGCTCCCGCCACCCCCATTATCTGATTTGGGTAACAATCATAAAAAGGAATAGCGGTCCTGGGGCACCTGGGTGGTGCTGTCGGTCGAGCGTGCGACTCTTGGTTTTCGCTCAGGTCAAGAGCTAATGGACGTGAGATGGAGCCCAGAGTCTGCATCAGATTCTCTCTTTCCTTTTGCCCCTCCCACTCATGCTTTCTCTCTCTGAGATAAATAAGTAAATCTTTAAAAAACAAACAAACAAACAAACAATAACAGTCCACAGAACCTTTTTAGGTCTAACTGAGCTAAAAATTTGCAAAGCAAATCTCATCTGACCCTCACAACAACCTTGTAAAGTGAATACTATTATTATCCCCATTTTACAGCCAAAGAAACAGAGGTGCCAAAAGATTAGGTAATCTGCCCCATGTAAGACATGGACTATATGTCACACTGTTATCTCACATACTGCTAAGAGACACTGGCAATTAAACCATGTGACGATGCTGAGATGCTCTGATGCAGAGACGCTTAAAATATGGGAGTGAGGTGTAAGGAAAGTACATTACAGAATCAGTGAACTATAGCAGTCATAGCTTAGCTGAGATGTGACCTCTGAAAGCCTGACTGCCCCCAGGGCCTGTCCTGTCCTCAAGTCCGCATTCATGGAGCAGACATTGTTCTAAGCGCTTTTTTTTTTTTTAAGATGTTATTTATTTATTTGACAGACAGAAATCACAAGTAGGCAGAGAGGCAGGCAGAGAGAAGAGAGGAGGAAGCAGGTTCCCTGCAGAGCAGAGAGCTCGATGATGCGGGGCTTGATCTCAGGACCCTGAGGTCATGACCTGAGCCAAAGGCAGAGGCTTAACCCACTGAGCCACCCAGGCACCCCTGTGCAAAACTCTTTTTAAAAAACTTATTACTGGGTGGCTCAGTTAAACATTTGTCTTTGGCTCAGGTCATGATTCCAGGGTCCTGGGATGGAGTCCTGCATCCGGCTCCTTGCTCAGCAGGGAGCCTGCTTCACCCTCTCCCTGCTGCTCCCCCTGTTTGTGCTCTTTCTCTTTCTGACAAATAAATAAATAAAATCTTCTAAAAAAATCCCTTATTATTGAAGTCTAGCTGACATGCAATGTTATAGAGTTTTAGGCCTATAACACAGTGAACTGACACTGTTCCTTAGTGCTCACCATGATACGTGTAGTCACTGTCTGTCACCACAACATTTCTACAATATTATTGACCATAATCTCTTTGCTGTACATTTGCTCTTCATGTCAGGCAGTATATTATCTCATTCAGACCTCACCTCATTAACTATCCTATGAGGGAAGCACTGTTCTCCACTTTGTTTCTAGATCAGGAAACTAACATTCTGACAAGTTATGTAATTTTTTCAAGGTATCATCGTAACTCATGAACCTGAGATTCAAAACCGGGCTGTCTGACTCCCGAGATCTTGCTCTTAACCATCGTGTGCAAATCAGAGAACTCTCAGCCTCCACGGCTCATCCCAGAGTTTCCTCCCAAGGTCTCCTCAGGTTGGCTCTGGGGCTGAACCACAGCTCTTGTTCTGGTGATTCCCATGCCTAGAATTGGTCTTGCTGGGATGGGTGGCAAGTGGGTAGGTGAGAGCAGTGTCCTGGACTCTAGAGGGCTTCCTGGGCCATCTTTCTCTGGGTGGGAAAGGGGAGCACTTCTTAGATTGGGCCTCAGTTACGCCATTGGTAACATGGAGAAAATAATCCTACCCCTGGTATTGCTGAAGTTAGTACATGCTTCTTTGAGATAATAAATGGAAGAAATATGAAGAGTCAGTGTAGTAGTTGACTGTCTATGGGATCTAACTCCCAACCAAAGTTCTAGCCTCAGTTCCCAAACATTTCCACCAAACTAGGAAAATCTCCAAAGGATCTTCACCTCCCTGTCTTGGTTCACACCTTTCCATGTATCTGAAAGGTCTTCTCATCTTCACCTATCTCAGTCCTATCTATCCATCACGGCCCAGTTCATAGGCTTTTCTAGGAAATGTTCCTGGACAGCTGTACTTGAAGTGACCCATTTCTCCTACCTGACCTCTGACTATAACTTAAGACAGGCCCCATTCATAGCCTTGCCACGTAATTATTAATGTATCGGAAATCTCCTCTATAGAGGACTTGTGTTGGTTTTTGTCTGCCCAACATCCTATCCTTCTTTTGATAAAAGAAACTTGATGTTCCTCTGGTGAACCACCTTCCCTCCCTCATAGTCCGGTGATTTGGTGGTATTGACCCCACTTCCCAAATCCAGAGATAGGAATGTGCCTTAGTTCTCTTCAATCAGAGTCACCGGGCATTGATTCAGAGGGGGACAGGTGATTCAATAAAACCATTGAGAATTATCCCCAGAGCCTTCCTGGAACCCTTGGAGTAAGAAACTCTATTTTTGCTAGGAAAGGATGTAAATTTGGAGTTGTGAGCACTTTTCACATGGAAGAATTCCTGAGTATGAAGTCCCCCAAGAGCAGATTATGGCGGGAGATCTAATCTTTGTTAGGAGAACTTTCGTCTAGATTCAGTTATTCCTAAAGCAAGAAGTAATCTGACGAAGACAAATAAATTCTACCCCAGGCACACTTTTTTTTTTTTTTTCTCTTAAGCTAGTTTGAGTCAGGTTTCTGTAATGTAGAATCAAAACACACTAACACATCCCTGACTTGTTTATGGACTTCAAGAGGACAAGGCCCAATCTTTTTAGCTTGATATCTCTTTGGGGCCCAGCCTACTCCCTACAAGAAAGGGTGTTGATGATTGATGGATGGATCTTCAATTCATTCAATCTTCTTGAGTATCTACAATGAGCTAAGCACCAAGATCACAAGGATTCATTAGACATCATCCTCTTCAAGAAGTTTGGAGCTTAGTGAGAGAAGAGCTATGAAATCAAACACATTATACTGTAACTTAAGCTATAATAAAAATATGAACAAGCTTTTGTGGGATCCCAGAAGGTGGGAGGTTTGGAGAGATAGGATCTGGGATGGCTTCTCAGAGTCAAAGTCTTAGAGACCAAACAGGAGTTCCTAAACAGAGACATGGGAGTGGGAAGAAGGTGTTCTGGGCATAGGGTATTTCAGACAGAGAAAAAGATCATATGTATTTACAAAATTCATAAGTGTGACCCCATCTCCTCCTCCTCTGGCTTCTCCTCCACACTCTTCTCTCT
Source organism: Mustela erminea (assembly GCF_009829155.1). Taxonomy (NCBI): domain Eukaryota; kingdom Metazoa; phylum Chordata; class Mammalia; order Carnivora; family Mustelidae; genus Mustela; species Mustela erminea. The sequence continues at coordinate 68,784,672 of NC_045622.1, read as the reverse complement.
ATTTCTCTGCCTCCCATATTGGTAGAAAAATCATAGAGATTAAGAGCATAGTCTATGAGCTCTGAAAGATTTTGGTTCTCTCACTTATTACTCATTTAACCTTGGGCAAAGTCATTCACATCCATCTTATAAATAAGGACAGTAATTTTGTTTGGCTCATAAGACTGTTAAGAACTTTAAGTGAAATTACAGATTTAAGGAGTGGGCCTGGCACAAGGTCATGCTCAAGAAATGCTAGCTGCTGGTATTTTTATTGTCCCAGTCAAGAACCTTAAAGCCCCAAGAAACAGAAAACCTATCTCACACTGGCACAAACAGTGAGGAGATTCATCTCCTATAATGGGAGTCTTAAAGTGGAGTGGGCTCCAAGCATGGAATAATCAGGGCTCTGACTCCCTTTCTCTGCAGTTCTCCAAGCTCTGCCCTCTTCTTTGTATTGGCTGTGTCTGCAGGCTGGCTTTCCTCATTGTCTAGAGCTGGCTGAGCCCCACGTCCCCAGCAACTGTGACAACATGCCTCCTTGTTCCCATCCATCATGACAGAAAACAAACCAACCAATCCTCGCCTGGACAGAAATATAAATCCCTTCTTTAAATCTGTTTAGGCCAGCTTAGGTTACATGCCTGCTCCTGGACTAGCGACAGGGACTGGGGAATTCACCGCATTAGGTGGTTTAAGCCTGGATTTCTGAACCAGTCCCTCACTGGAAAGTGAGATTGGCTTGCAAGGAGTGCTTCGACAAATCAGGATCTATCTCTGAAGTCAGAGGTGGAGTCCAACTTTCTCTTGGTCACATGGCTGTTTCATAGCCAGAGCAGAACGGTCCTGTTAGGGACAGGGAGAGGACTATGTGGATGTTGGCTGGACAACCAGTAGCATCCCCCATGATTAATTTTTTTTAGGCTGGTTCACATGGCTCTCTTCAGGTCTTGGCTCAAGTGGCCCCTTACTACGGAGGTTGTCCTTGACCATGAGACCAGTTTCAAAAAATAACGCACACACCCCCTCCCTCTCCTGCACTCCTCTCCTCTGCATTCCCTGCCTCCCTCACTCTGCATTAGTTCGACCTAAAGCACTTATCCCCACCTGGTACATCATGTGCTTTTTGGTTTGATGCGTTTATTGTGTGTGTGTCTCTCTCTAGAAGACAAATTCTAGGAGGGTTTGGTTTGTCCAGTGCTGTACTTCTACTACCTAGAGGGGTCCTGGCTCAGAGTAGACACACAGTAACCGTTTGTTGAATGAATAAATGAATGATCTGGCCAGACCAGACTCCTCTTTATCTTCCTCAGAAGTTGTCTCCTATTATGGGGCCTGGGAATGGTCACAGCTTCTGAAGATCCCCTTTTTGTCTCCCCCGATCTTTCTCCATCTATACCCAACCCCCTTCTCTCTCCCTATCTCCCTGTCCCCCTAACATCCAATGGCAAAGCAGGCTGGTATTTGTCGTTTTGCTTTCTTTCTACATAGCATTGATTCCACAGCTTTTCCTTTTCCTTCTTCATGTTAAAGATTCCCTCTTCTTCCTTACAGACATGATATTGAAAATATTGTGTCCAAATAAAATTAGAAGACGTGAGTGGCTCTTCCATTTTGCAAAAATTAAAGACATGGTATCTCATTTTTTTTTTTGAGACCTACATTTATGCTTTTAGACGTTTGTGAGAAATGCATACGGAGTTCCTATAGGTTCTTCGAAGTCTACCATTCTATGGCTTCCTAAATTTTTACCCTCCTTGAAGTCTCCTTTGGTGTGAATATTTTCAAATAGTAGAGGGAGAAGAAATCTTTGTTTTCTCCCATACCTTCCCCACCCTAACACCTGTCTGCCTCTAATGAGGGACACGTAATAGGACATTCTTTTCCTGGGGGATATTTTCTGATTCCAGGGCTGGACAAAAGAATAATGATAAAAGTAACAGCAAATAACTATGTGTTTGCTCAGAAATACACAATGAACCATGCCAATTGTTCTTGATTATGAAATTCATGTATGCTCATAAAATATTACTTGTTTAAAATAAAAAGTGAAAATCTCTCCCTCTTTTCTAATCTAATCTAACTCCCTAAAGTAACTACTGGTGATGAATTAGGATATATTCTCCAGAATTTCTTCTTCACATGCATGGCTTGTCCCCCAGAGTTTCAGTTCCCCCTCTGATACAAGCTGCTGTCGGGAAGCTGTCCGGGAAGACATTCCATTTTCTAGCCATCCTTATATCTAGGTGTGGCCCTAGGTAGAGTTTTTGCCAGTGGAATACGAGCAGAAATGCACTATCATTTCTGGGCTGTAGCTCTCCGGAAGTGAGTGTGAGTTTTCCACACCCTGTTCTCTGCCTGTTGAAGCCTGAGGAGAACTGGCAGAACCACCAAGTGAAAGGACTCCAGGTCTTTGAATCACTGAGGGGAAAAGGGCCACCTGTCCAACAACCTTGAACTTCTGGGAGTGGGAACTCAATCAGCTTCTGTTTGAGTCTTTGCACCTGAGGGGGTTTATTTGTTGCAGCAGCTGCCAGTCTGAACACAGGCTATTTAGTGTTACATTATATTCACCTGCACAAGTTGAAAGAAAGAAAGAAAGAAAGAAAGAAAGAAAGAAAGAAAGAAAGAAAGAAAGAAAGAAAGAAAGAAAACCTGAAACAACAGTGGGATCCCATGGTGCACCATGATGCTCTTTGACTTTCACAGCTGAAAGAGGTCATCTAAGAGATATGGCTAGGAGGTAGAAAAACCAAAACTAGAATCTGAGTGTCGTGGCCCCAAGTCTGAATTCTTTTCAGTACCCTCATGCCAGCTGTAAACTGGTCTGAGCCTCCCTCTTTGACGACACTAACATGGAAGACGGTGTTATTTGTGAAGCTTTTTTGATGACTCAGAACAGCTGCATTCCCCTCCGAGGTGGCCGGTGGGTAACCCAGGTAAGCTCTGCCCACCCGGGAGCTTGTGGCTTCCTGCCTGCCTCAGTTCAAGGGTTTCTCAGAGAAAGAGCCTTCAGAATGATCCTAGTTCTCAGAAGACGTAGTTTGATGCGACAAGCCCAGGCTACAAAGACTGCCCAGGGGACTGGGGTCTGAGGGTGTGGTGAACTGCCATGGAGGTTAGAAGAACTAGAGCTGAAAGCCTTCTGCTCTGGTCCAGCAGGAACAACGCCCCCAACCTCCCCCCCAACCCCCGCCAGGCACTCAGAGCTTACAAGTAGCTAGCTTATGTCCTCAGAGGTGGCTCCTTCCTCCAGGTCACAAACACCCCCAGAAAGTGACTGCAGAAAGCCAGATGGCCTCAGCTCGCATAGGCTTCCAGGAAATTCAACAGTTCTAAGAAGCCCCTATTTCCTGCTTCACATCCACAGCCTGGGTGAAGAAAGTCAGGGAGGCTCTCGCTTTCTGCAACCCCCAACCCCTGCACCTTACCCTGGGGAAGACCTCTGTGCACAGCTGCTTACGGAAGCAACAGGAGCGGTGGGGAGGGAGGCCCCTTTGCCTCTCCCACTCTGGGATCCCCCACTCCTCTGGGGCACCATCCACTCCCATTGCTCCTGGCTTAGCAGACATCTGTTACTTCCTGAGCTAAAGATGGGTCCAGAGGTGCACCAACACAACTGATAACTCAAAGATATTTTCATGGTCACTGTGAACTTTAATAACTCAGTGTGTCCTGATGTGGGAGCCACATAGACTTGGTGGTACACAAAATGGGTTTAAGCTCTCCATATAAATACAGGCACTAAATAATATTTAATTATTCCCCTTTTTACTCCTTTTGATTACATCAAAAATGTCTTTGTGAGGTGCGATCAATCCTCAACACTTCTCTAATACCAGTGAAACTTAGCAGGAAAAAAGAGAGAGAGAGAGACAGAGAGAGGGAGAAAGCACAAATAATGTTAGAAATAAAAACAGGGTCATGACAAAGGGTACAACAGATATAAAAAACACCAGCAATTAATTAATGTTTTCTAACATAATGTAACTGTTTTCAAAAAGATATCCTTTACAAAAGTAACACCATTTTATGCATCTAAAACAGATCTATCAAAAAGTATGTGCCTGGTCTTTATCAAGAAAATTGAGGGGCACCTGGGTGGCTCAGTGGGTTAAGCCTCTGCCTTGGGCTCAGGTCATGATCTCAGGGTCCTGGAATCAAGCCCTGCATTGGGCTCTGTGCTCAGCAGGGAGCCTGCTTCCCCCTCTCTCTCTGCCTGCCTCTCCGCCTATTTGTGATCTCTCTCTGTCAAATAAATAAATAAAATCTTTAAAAAGAAAAAAAGAGAAAAAATTGTAGAACTTTGGGCGCCTGGGTGGGTCAGCCGGTTGAGCGTCTGCCATCGAGTCGGGTCATGATCCCAGAGTCCTGGGATGCTGTCCTACACTGGGCTCCCTGCTCACCTCTCCCTTTGCCCCTCGCCACACCCATGCTCTCTCTCTCTCACTCTCTCTCGCAAAAATGGATAAATAAAATCTTAAAAAAATATAAATACCATATATGCTAAAAGTTTTCACATTAAAAATTGTAAAACTTTAATAAAAGTATAAAATAAAACCTCAAGAGATGAAGAGATAAAGCATAGACAGGAAGAAGTCTCCATATTATAAAGGTGTCAGTTCTTCCAAATTATCCTAGAAATTTATGTAATCCCAATCAATATGCTGACAGCGTGCGTGTGTGAAATTTTTCTAGCTAATTCTTCAGTGTTGTTGGAAGAGCAAAAGGGACTGCCTTATACATAAGGTGCTCAAGAAAGGTCTTTTTCTTTTTTTTTTTTAAAGATTTTATTTATTTATTTGACACTCAGAGAGAGACAGCGAGAGAGGAAACACAAGAAGTTTCTGAGAGACCATTGTGAGGAGTGAAAGGTTGTGGGCAGGCGGAGCCAAGGCTCTGAGGCAACAGGTGGCTTGGAATATTTGAAGAATATGAGGGGGTCAGTGTGTCCTAGCTGACTGTGACTGTGGCTTGAGCGGACTAGCTGAGTGGCAGGAATGAGGCCAGAGAGGTATCCAGGGGCTAGGTTGTGTGGGCCTTGCAGGCTGAGGTTAAGAGTTTTGGAATTAACTGTGAGATGGGAAGCTGGGAGTTTTGGGGGGCAAGGGATGATCCAATCTGATTAAACATTTTTAAAAATTTGAAAGGGTTGGGACGCCTGGGTGGCTCAGTTGGTTAAGCAGCTGCCTTCGGCTCAGGTCATGATCTCAGGGTCCTGGGATCAAGTCCCACATCGGGCTCCTTGCTCAGCAGGGAGCCTGCTTCTCCCTCTGCCTCTGCCTGCCACTCTATCTGCCTGTACTCACTCTCTCTGTCAAATAAATAAGTAAAATCTTTAAAAAAATTTTTGAAAGGGTTGGAAATATGAAGCAGACATGTTTTCAGATGGTGTGGAAGTACAGCAAACACCGTGAAGGGGGCACAGGAATGGGATTTTCGAAATTCTGTTTTAGTTATTCCTTAGGTCACATATTGGTCTTTCTAATTTCAATCTAAACGGAATAGGGAAAAAAAAAATCTAAGTTCTTAGAGCCAACGCTGACAAACAGGCTGTAGGGCTGGGCCAGGCCCAAGTCTTGTTCTTGCTCCTTGGGCTGGGGGCTGATGCCTCCTCAGTGGCTGTCCCCTGTGGCTGGGCCTCCAACAACAGCCTCCCAGGGACCAAGTCCAAAAAGCAGTAATTCTGTCCTCTTGAAAAACATCACTGACGTCCATGCTAATGAGGCTTAAAGAAGGCTAAAGGTGACAGGGACTCCAGAGAGAGAAATAAAAATAATAAATTACAATACAAGTATCATGTCCCTAAGGGAACTCATTATCTTCTTAAAAAAAAAAAAAAAAGTGTCCTTCTCTGGCCTTCCCTAGTCCAGTAAATGGCAGCACCATTATTTATTCAGTCAGTCAACAAATATTAATTCAGCACATGTGGTCAGTGCTGGTTCACTGTGATAAGCAAAACGGCATAGTCTCTGCCCTCATGGAGTTTAGAGTCTAATAAAAAGTTATTACAAAATGTTCAGGTTTATGAAGGAAACAAACAGGATAACGTGGGAGAGGAAAGGTCCTAGAGGCAGCAGGTGGGCCAAGTGTGGCCCACTGCCTTTTCTTTGCAGATAAAGTTTTGTTGCATCACTGCCAAGGTCATTTGATTACAAGTTGGCCATGCTTGCTTTCACGCTATGATGGTGGGCTTGAGGAGCTACAAGGAAGACCACGTGGCTTTCAAACCCTAAACTGTTTACTACCTGGCCCTTTACAGAAAAATTTCCCCCACGTCTGTGATAGAGGATAATGGAGGAGCCTCTCTCCTACTAATATCAGGTAGAACCTTCTCCAGTGATAGAAATGGTGCGTGTCTGTGCTGTCCAATATGGTAGCCACTACCCACTGAGCACTTGAAATGTGGCTAGTAACTGAACAACTTACATTTTACCTCGCTCCATCTATCTGTTAAGGAGGCTCTACGCTCGACTTGGGGCTTGACCTTACAACCCTGAGATGAAGAGTCACATGCTCTACCCGCCGAGCCAGCCGGGTGACCCCCCTTTTCTCTTCAACTTTTATTCTTGAAAATCTATTTATTTATTTATTTTTTAAGTTTGAGGAACATATCCTTTTTTTCCCCCCGGAAGATTTTATTTATTTATTTGACAGAGGGAGAGACATCACAAGTAGGCAGAGAGAGAGCGGGGGTGGGGGGGGGGGGAAGCAGGCTCCCTGCTGAGCAGAGAGCCCAATGCAGGGCTCAATCCCAGGACCCTGGGATCATGACCTGAGCCGAAGGCAGAGGCTTTAACCCACTGAGGCACCCAGGCGCCCATATTATTGGAAATTTAAACAACCACAGGTGGGTAGCAGCTACGATGTTGGACAGCACAGTTCTATACAGTGACTAGAGTCAGAAATGTAAAGTTCTTCCTTGCCCCCTTATCTCTTCCTCACACTTATCCTAACTATCTCTTCAAGCCCCAATAAAGCAACAAAACCCCAAATCAAAAGGTACGTTCACCGTAATTGCAGTAATATACACATGCGTACGAGGATACACAGAAGTCTATTTTTAATACTTGAAAGCTACTCCTGTTGTTGTTACTTGATGAAACGGGGAAGCATGGTGGGTGGTTTTATTTTGCTCTTTCAACATTGTCACTCATACTGTTGAATCATTACATTTCTTAAAACTCAGAGATGAGTCTGTGCTTGGCTTCTTGGGTTGTCAGGAACGAAGAATCATTCAATGTATTTCAAGTAATGTGTCCAATGTGTGTGCGTGAGAGAGAAATGAAAAGGGAGACAAGCTTCTCACTGAATCTAAGGAGAGGACCCCTAAGGTAGTGTGGCTGGGCCCTAAAGTCTGGAAGGTTGCTCTAGATGGAGACAGGTACAAGGGACCTTAACTACAGGGTCTCCTTAGACCTTCACGGCCTGGGCTATGATGCGACTGTTCCTCAGCTCGTCTGCACATCTGCTCCATCTTCTCGGTACTGTCTCCACTCATGGTTTCTGGTTCCTCATAATTCCTGTTTCCTTATGACTTTTGTCTGATCTTCACGCTTGCCCTCGAACATCTGTCCCTGCTCCTAAATGTCTCGTTCCTCTCAGCATGGTTCAGTTTACATTTCCAGATGAAGAAATACATGTTATCCCGCTCCGTCTTTTTTGTGCCATTCAGGGCTGTAGGTCGCTGGCCAGCCTGTGGATTTGTTTCCCCTCTGTTCAAGCTTTCTGCTTCCACCTGTCCAGTCAGCCGTACCCAAGGGGGGAACCCAAGGGAGGTAGGATCACATGGTCAAACAGGGCTACCCTGGGCTGCGAGGACTATGGGTATAACAGCTGAGTTAACATGACAAGCAGCACCTCTGAGGCCTGCACTAGCTGGGACCATCTCTATGGCCTGAATCTGGGACACTGTGATTCTTCCAGGAGGCTTTAACTCCCAAGGGGCTGTGTCTGTAACCTGAACTGGCTCTCTTTACACCCAGAAGTTCCCAGGTGGTTGCTTGGTTGGCACAGAGCCACAACACCCCCCCCATCCCCCCCACCCCCCCCAACTCAGACTTCTCCTCTATCCCTTCCCCCCAGTTAGAAATGCTTCAGCAAGGGAGGGAAGGCCAGTGCTTCCCACTTGTGGGTCTTAGAGCCGCAGAGCAACACTGCTATCCCCTGGGAGGAACCCCGCTGCAGAGGCTGCTGGAGACTTTTGGATTTTCTGCTTTTGGCCTTAGTAATTCAGGGATGATGCGTTCAGAGCCTGGAGGGATAAGTTAGCAATTTCACCCCTAGCAGCCTTGGCTTGGGCTCGGAAGCTTAGGCCACCTCTGACTCAGAGCTGAGTTGAGGAATAAATCTGCTGCCTCTCCAGTTTGGCAAGGACGGCGATGGGCGGAGGCGGCGCACGCCCTGGGAATCTCCTAGGCAGACAGAGTGGGCTTCATCTGGTCTTACGGGGGCGGGGGTGGGGGGTTGGGGGTCCGGAAAGTTTTCCATTCCCAGCGCGCCTTCCCCAGCTGCTCTGAGCGCCTAAAATAAGCCAGCGGACACTTCCCTTTACCTTTGTAAGCTTTGGTCCCAATTAAGATGCAACTCTCTCCACCGCTCAAGGCTGCCCTCAAACTTAACCTCGGTCCCACCGGCTTTATCAAAGACTTGAGTTTCACTTCCTGTCCTCTTATCTGGTTTGGAGAGGGAGACGGCAGGAGCCTGAGGGTGTCTGTGTGTCTGTGTGTGCTGGAAGTAGCTGTGGGAGGTGGGGCTGTTAGAAGAATCAGGTTCACCCCACAGACGCAGATGGTGACAGAGCTGGAGCTCCAGTAGGGACCGGAGTCGAATCTGCGTGTACCACAAACTCTCTTTTAAAACACGTTGTTTAATCTCTCTGGGCCTCAGTTTCCTCATCTGTAAAACGAAGAGATTGGGTGAAGAAGTCTCTCAGGGCCTTTCTCGTTGGGAATTGCTGGACCTCGAACAAATGCCTTCTGGAGGAGAGCCAGTGAGAGAGGAAAGAGCCAGTGAGAGGAGGAAATTTCCACTGCACTCTCTCCTGTTGGGGCTTGAAATCTTAAGAGCAGCAGCCATGGCTCATGCTCAGAAAGTTGGAGAGCGGAGAAGGTCACACAGTGGCTCCAGCTTCCAACCCCGAGTTCCAGCTCTGGGCACTCTCACCTCCAGTCCCGTTGGAAAAATGTGTCCCTTCAAGACACTTCACTGCTGTCTTCCAGAAAATTGTCAAGAACTGTACAAATGTACGGTGTCTGCTCTGTGAAGGGCACTTCGGGGGGTGTGCAAAGCACACGCTGCCCATTTCTTGAGCAGTTCTTCCCATGCCTCCACATGCTCTGTGAGGGGTAGAGCGGAGGCTCGGGAGGCACAGGGTTCCCTAACGATAGCTCCGTAGAGCAGAGGTGTGCAAACCGCGGTGCCCCGTCCTGGTCGGGGGGATGACTCTGACTCAGTGGGTCTGCCTCTGGGGTATACCCTGACACATTTAGAACAAGCCCCCAGGTGATGCTGATGCCGCTTAGCTGGGGGACACACATGGGGAACCCCTGCGACAGAGTATTAGAGAAGAAAGGAGTCTCAGAGAGAACCCTGCTCCTGTGCCCCCAATTCCCTTTCTTACAGATTAGGAGACTGAAGGAAAGTTGGCTCGTCAATATGGCAGAGGGTGATTGTCCTCTTTCTGCTCCATCACCTCGCAGTTCCCTGGCTAGGGATGCTGACGGAAAACCCAGCACCCTCCTCGGCCTTCCTGGAGGTCTTTGAGGAGAGGGGAGGAGCAAGCACGTTCCCAAGACCAGAGAGGTTCCCTCATGCCTATCAGCTAATCAGGTGATTGATCAATATCTGTTCAACAAGTGCATTGGGATGGGGGTGGGTAGGCACTGATCCCACTGGCTGGAAGACCGGCTTTATCAGCAGCTCCTTATCAGTGTAGACCATTCATCCAACTCGGCCTTGCAGGGACTGGCTCTCACTACCTGCCCATCTCATCTCACACCACTTTCCCCAAAACTCTTTACTTTGGAGTTTTGTATTTATTTGTGTGACTATCTGAAGAGCACTGTCTCTTCCATCAGACTGGAAGGCCTATGAAGGCAGGAACAGCATCTGTTTTGTTCACCAATGTACCCTAGCAGTCAGCAATGTGCCTACTACATCGCATATGCTCAGTAAATATTGTGAAAAGAAGGGGGGGAAAGGATCGCCTACTCCGTGGCAGCCCTCGCTAAGCCCTCATAAATCCTTATCAGGTGAACCTTAGTGTCAAGGCTAAGGTCCTATCACAAAGGTCCCAAATAGACAATGATCAAAAGAAAATAGAAGTTCACCTCTCAGGGCTCCTGGGTGGCTCAGTCGGTTAAGTGTCAGACTCTTGGTTTCAGCTCAGGTAGTAATCTCAGAGTCGTGAGATCGAGTCCTGCCTTGGGCTCTGTGCTGAACACGGCCCCTGCTTAGGATTCTCTCTCTCCCTCTGCCCACCGCCCCCCGCCAACCGCCACTCGTGTGCTCTCTCTCTCTCTCAATAAATAAAATCTTAGTAAAAAGCGATAGGGGTGCTGGAGAGGGCAGCTGAGCGTCCGACTCCTGATTTGAGCTGGGGTCATAGGCTGGGGTCGTGGGATCAAGCCCTGTGTCGGGCTCCCTGCTTGTCTTGGAGTCTGCTTAATATTCTCTTGCTTGTGGGCGCCCTAAATAAATGAATAAACTCTTTAAAAAAAAAAAAAAAGAAAGGGGAAGAGGACAGAAAAGCAGAGCACAGAAGAGAGGAGGGCAGAGCAGAGGAAGGGGAAAAAGGCAGAAAGAAAGGGAAAAAGCAGGAAAAGAGGGGAAGGAAGAAGAGAGGTTGAATTCTTCCTGGGCTCTGGCCTTTTCTCCACGTAGCCGCACTGAGGCCTCTGCTGCCTGGTCCCTGAGGGGCTGCCCACCACCCCTGCAATCCCGGGTCCCCGCGGTCCTCTGTTGGCAACTACTGTTGACGGGTGTTTCGGTTTTCATACAAGGCACCTCTCTCCTCTTGGCTTTTCTGGCCCACGTGAGAGACGAGACCATCCCTTCCGTGCCTCAGATGCCAGCAGAGAGCAGCCCGTGAGGTTTATCTTTCTTTAAAAGACTTTTATTTATTTATTTGACAGAGAGAGACACAGCGAGAGAGGGAACATAAGTAGGGGGAGTGGGAGAGGGAGAAGCCAAGCTCCCTGCTGAGCAGGGAGCATGATGCAGGGCTCCATCCCAGGACCCTGGGATCATGACCTGACTGGAAAGCAGATGCTTCATGACTGAGCCACGGAGGCACCCCTGGCCTGTGGGGTTTAAAGAGAAGCAACTGATGATACCAGCAGAGTGAAAGGGAAGGCTACAACAAAGACGGTAACTTCCTATGATGGCACAGATTCAGACCCTTCCTCAGGATCCCCTGTGGTCCATCCTCATGCCACCGTGTTGCAGGTGTGGCCTCACTGTAAGGAGTCACTGTTCATCATCACCCAGAGCTCTCCAGGAATGTCCCTGTTTCAGAGACCAAGCCAAACTGGCCCAGGGCCCCAGAGAGAGAAGGAAGTTTTTCCCTTACCCCAGTCTGTGGATTGGCTCACCAGAAATTATTTCCAGCCAAAGGACTAAACTCTTGTCAGGATGATTAACAATGGTAATATCCATCCCCTTCTGGAAGTACCCCTGCAGACCCCCAAGGGGGTATTTGGGCTTTATGGTCCTCAAAAGACGATCACATTGAATGCATTTCCAGGGTCTCGTCAGTGGGCTTTAGAAATCAGATTCGTGTATGTAAGCTGCCGACCCAGGGGAAATGGGCCAAAGCTAAGTCCAGTTTCCACCGGTCTCTCTTCAAGGGCTCCGAAATCCTGGGGTCCAGCCTTTCCCAGAATCAGTTTATTACCTAAAGAACAGCGACAACCAGCACCAGATCTTAGATACAATATGAGAAATAGGAAAAACATAATGGCACTGAGGGCCTGGGATGAGACAGTTACAGCTGCTGCCCACTAGGATAGCTCTGAGCCTCACTGATGTGAGAAAGAATGATGATGGATTGGGTAATTGTCCTTGTTTGGCGATGGGACACTTGTCCGCAGATTCAATCTCGTAATTCTAGGAAAAGGCCGCCGCAGACTCTTCTAGAAAGGATAGGAAGCGAGAACATAACCAGTGTCTTCCATGGCATTGTAGCAAACGCGTCAAGGGAAACACAGGCTGTGCTCCAGGGCTTGATTCCAGAACTCACTGGGGAGGTGGGTCACGAGAAGGGGAGAAAACTCTTTGTGGGGAGGAGTCCACATCGGAAGCGGGTAGTGAGCGCAGCCTGACGTCAGAGACCGCTCTCTGGCACAGGCTAGCATATTGGAATTACAGTGTGCTATGCAGAGAGTCCTGGGCTGTGTGAACCCGCAGGGACACTTTGTTGCCTCCAGCTTCCGTTTTAAGAGCACTATGATTTTGTTCTCCTTCATGCAACCACATACATCAGAGAGAGTGGCCCGTGCTCCTGGCTTCAAGGGATAGGCCTGACTGGCTGCTCCAAAGGCGGTCTTTTCCCCTGGCCCATGTTCAGTCTAGGAGTATACACACATATGACCCAATTCTGGCCAGTGAGAGCTGAGAAGGGGGCTGGAAGCTTTTGGGACAAGTCTCTTTGTTTCAAAGAAAGAATCACAGAGAGATGTTCTCTCTTCTTCCTCTAGATTTTGTGTGATGCCTGGAACTCCTAATTCACCTTGCAGCCAGAGGGAGGAGGTAACATCAAAGACAACATACACAGGGACCTGGAAAAAAAAACAGGATTCTTACGACATTGTCGAGTTGCTGAATGAGAACATATCCTACCTCTCAACGTATTTCACTTTAGGTTTTTAAAAAGATTTATTTATTTATTTTAGGGGGGAGCACACGGAGGGAGGAGCAGAGGGAGATGAAGAGAAAAAATCTCAAGCGGACTCCCCACCAAGCAGAGCCCAACATGGGGCTCAATCCCATGACCCTGAGATCATGAAGGAGTCAGATGAAGCTGAAAGAGTGAGATGCTCCAACGACTGAGTCACCCAGGAGCTCCTCTAAACTTATGTTTTTAAGATTTATTTATTTATTTGTGAGAGAGAGACCATGCAGAGGAGAGGGAGAGAGGGTCTTAAGTAGACTCCATGCTGAACCTGGTGCCTTGTGCAGGGCTTGATCTCACAACCCTGAAATCAGGACTTGAGCTGAAACCAACAGTCAGCAGCTCAACGCCTCCCTCTAAACTTATTTTAGGCAAATGTCAGTTGGGAGTGCAGTCACTAACAACCAAAAGCATATACTCCACAAGTATATTTTGGAATCCAAGGATATATTAGGTGCGGGGCAAACAGTTTTAAATGATAACACATTTATCTCATCTCTGCTTCCGCAGGGCTTATCTTAGAGCAGAGGAGGGCTAGACAGCAGGCAACTGATTTCACAATGATTTAATCATAACTGTATAAATTGCTACAAAGGAGAATGTGCAAAGAGAAGATCTGGTCCTGTCCACACACTCATGTCTCAGTCTCTCTCTTAAGTGGGCCTTTTTTTTTTTTTTTTTTTAACTTCACTGTGCTTCCTGTAAGAAGGTAGTCTGCACTCAGTTCTCAGTTTTGCTTCTTTGTAAGGGTTTGTAGCACTCATTTGATGGCCTAAGGGATTTCCATCAACTTTCCGTGTAAGACCAATGCTGACATGCTCCTGTGAAACTTGTGGAGGCTAAATTAGCATTCCCTCTTGGATGCAAGGAGTCCAACCTGTGGTTTGCCTAGGATGAGCAAGTCCCGCTTCACTAACCCGCCATCCTGGAAGACTGCCAAAGAAATCCTGGAAAATGAGATAACCAGGAGGGCTTGGGACTGGGCTTGGGGACCACGCACAGTGGTGCAAGTATTGAGTAAATTACAAGTAAGTGTTACTTTAGTCATCAACTAACGGACTTTTGGTTATAAGATAGCAACATCAAGGTCTTTCTCTTCTTTACTCAGAGATCAGCCCACATGAACAATGAGACCAGGGCACCTGGGTGGCTCAGTGGGTTAAGCCGCTGCCTTCGGCTCAGGTCATGATCTCAGGGTCCTGGGATCGAGTCCCACATCGGGCTCTCTGCTCAGCGGGGAGCCTGCTTCCTCCTCTCTCTCTCTGCCTGCCTCTCTGCCTACTTGTGATCTCTCTCTGTCAAATAAATAAATAAATTCTTTAAAAAAAACAAAACAAAAAACAATGAGACCAATAAAAACAGAAAGTCCAAAAAAAAAAAAAGCCCCAAAACAAAACAAACAACCAAACAACCAAACAAACAAAAAAGGAGCCTCTGGGTGGCTCAGGAGGCTAAACATCCAACTCTTGGTTTTGGCTCAGGTCATGATCCACACTGGGCTTGGAGCCTGCTTAAGACTCTGTCTCCCTCTCTCTGTATTCCTACCACCCCCACTTCCCTCTCTAAAACAGACAAACAAAAAAGAAAGCCCATCTTTGTTGACACAATGCGAGCTAGAGAGAAAGCAGCCAAGGAAATGGTCTTAAGGAAGTGGAGGAAGGTAAAGCGGCTACGGTAGGTCCCCCCCCCCGGGCTGCCTCGCTCACATTTCCTCAGCCCACCTCTGACCACAGCCACAGCTCAGCCTCGCCTAGGCTGAGAGCATCACCCGTTAGCATGTGACTTGCATCTTTTCTCTTTTTGCTCTGGAGCCTCTCTGATATGGTGATGGCTGCCTGGGTCCTGTACCCATGGAGGAGTATTGCGGGGTGCGGGCAGTACGCCACCGAAAGGGACGCAGAGTAGAAAAGAGCTGCCCAGGCAGTGTCCAGACAGACGATTCCAGGAGGCAGGCTGGACCCTTCTCCGGCCTGCATGGTCCACAGTGACACTCTCCATCATGCACCCTTCTAGGGCTTTTCCTTCTTCTCTTGACTTGTTTTTCTTGGCGGAGGGAGCCTCTGCCTGGAATTGTCTCCTAGATGAACTGCCTGCACCCTCGTTCTTGCCTCAGGCTCTACTTTTGGGAGAAACTAAACTAAGGCAAAAGGTATTTGTTGAGGAGGACACTGACGAGAAGCAAATCAGTTTTCCTTGCAGTACCTGAGAAAGGCCCTCAGGAATGCTCTGGAAGGCAGGGAGGAGATGCGCCAAGGAACTCCGCTTAAAGGAGAAGCTACAGGGAAGCCTTCTATCAACAGTGCCTACCTGCAGACAGATTCTAATCAGCATTTAAAGGCCCCACCCTCCTCTGCTGCCAGAAGAATATAATTTTTTTAAAATATCGATTGATTGATTTTAGAGAGAGGGAGAGAGACAGAGAGAGAGCACACATGCGTGAGTGCATGTGTGCGTGTGCAGGGGAAGGTGCAGAGGGAGAGGGAGAAGGAAAGAATTAAGCAGCCCCCTTGGAGCACAGAGCCCAATGAGGGGCTTGATCCCATAAACCTGAAATCATGACCTGAGCCAAAACCAAGAGTCAGATGGCAACCAACTGAGTTACCCAGGTACCCCAGAATATTAAGTTGTTGGGTTTTTTTTTTTTTTAAAGATTTTATTTATTTATTTGACACAGAGCAAGCATAAGCAGGGGGAACAGCAGGCAGGGGAGAAGCTGGGCTTGATCCCAGGGCCACGGGATCATGACCTGAGCTGAAGGCAGATGCTTAACCAAGTGAACCATCCAAGCACCCCCAAGAATATTACATTTTAAAACAATCTCAAGGGGTGCCTGGGTGGCTCAGTGGGTTAAAGCCTCTGCCTTCGGCTCAGGTCATGATCTCAGGGTCCTGGGATCAAGCCCCACATCGGGCTCTCTGCTTGGCAGGGAGCCTGCTTCCCCTTCTCTTTCTGCCTGCCTCTCTGTCTACTTGTGATCTCTCTCTTTGTCAAATAAATAAATAAAATCTTAAAAAAAAAAAACAAAACTCAAACCTACAGAAATGTTGCAAGTCTAATACCTACAGAGGTATTTTGAACCCTGGTGAGTTTTAACAGATGTGGAATCACCTCTAAGCCCTGAATGACTTGAGAGTCAGGTACTGTACAGGATGGTCCATCACTACCAAGCCCTTTAGTGTGTATTTCCGAAAAACAAAGATATTCTCCTACTTAACCACAGGATGGCCATCAAAATCAGGAATTCAGCACTGACACATGACAATCACGCAATCTTCAGACCCTTTCTAAGTTTCAGGAATTATGCCAGTGAGATCTTGAACAGAAAAGCAGCTCAGTTCAGAATCACCGCTTGCATTTGGTTGTCGGGTCTCTTCATGCTCCTTTCATCCGACCCAGTTCTTCAGTCTTTCCTGGACATTCATGACCTTGACACATCTGAAGATTATCATCTGGTTATTTTGCCATTGGTCCTTCGGTTTAGGTTTGCCCGAGATGCAGGTTATGCCTCTTTGGAAGATACATGGCAGGACTGAGGCTGTGTTCTCGCTGCTTTCCATCAGGTCCGTGGTTTTGATGTGTCCTGCCACAAATGATGTTCACTGTGATCCCTTGCATAAGGTGCTATCTTCTAGGCTTCCCCACTGAAAAATCGCTCTTTCCTTTTGTAACTAGTAAGTATTTTTTTTCCTGTGGTAAAAAAAAAAAAAAAAAAAAAAAAAAAAAAAAAAAAAAAAAGGCGTCTAACATAAAATTTAATATCTTAACCATTTTTAAAAAGATTTTATTTATTTGAGATAGAGAGCACATGAGAGCAAGAGCACAAGCGGGGGTGGGAGGTAGGCATGGGGAGAGGAGGGTGAGGGAGAAGCCATCCAACCCAGGACTCCATCCTGGGACGCAGGGATCACACCTGAGCTGAAGGCAGACAATTAACCAACTGAGCCACCCAGGTGCCCTTGTCTTAACCACTTTTAAGGGTACAATCCAGTAATGTTAACTTGTTGCAAACTGTTGTGCAGTAGATTTCTAGAACTCTTTCATCTTGCAAAACTGAAACTTTATTCATTGAGCAACAACTCCCCTTTTGGTAGCGAATGGGTATTTTGTGGAGATGGGTTTTGAAACCACACAAATATACTGTTCTTCATCAAGCTTTCTATTTATTCATTTGTTTATGTCACTGTGCACTCATTGTTTCCTGCTTAACATAGTGGATTGTCCTCCATCATTATCGTCTATTTTGACGTGCAGGGTATTCTAGATGTGGCCAGTGGGGGTCCTCTCAAGCTTGTTTCTATGTCCTTTTGAAGTGTCCCCATTGTTTTTTGGCCACTTTTTTACTTTCTGATACAAAAAGATATTTCAGATTCATCTTTGTACTTTCCCTGACTGAGCCCTGAAATCAACCATTTCTGCAAGAAGCTCTGGTTCCTTTGGTGGAAACTGGTTTTTAGAAACCCAGCACTGAGTGCTAGGTATGCTCATTGTGTTTGGTATATCACTGCTTCCAGACCCTAAGAATGGACAGCTGGGGAATATATCTGTGTATACCCATGTGTGAGTGTATGTGCTGTGTGCTGTGTGTGTGTGTGTGTGTGTGTATGTGTGTGTGTGTGATGCTCACATACAGACATTTGTATATTTCTCCTTCTATGTATATATATAGAAATTTATCAGTTTCTATCAATACCTCAAGTTCTAATTGAACACTACATTCTGTTTCTCTCCCTTTCGTTATATTTAACTCTACATTCTGACAGTGAGAAACCTTATGAATGTGTAGGCAATATAGTCAACCAAAATAAGAAAAAATTGAAGTTACAAAATCATATGGACATTATGATATCCCCTTTTTTAAAGTTAATAAAGTTAATCTGCATTGCAAAAAAGTCTGGGAGAATATGGATCAAACTGTTAGCACTGTTTTTTGTTTTTTTTTGTTTGTTTGTTTGTTTGGTTTTTTAGAGAAGTGGGCTTATAGCAGCTTTACACTTCCTTTCTTTTTCTTTTTCTTTTTTTAAAGATTTTATTTATTTATTTGACAGAGAGAGACACAGCGAGAGAGGGAACACAAGCAGAGGGGGGAGAGGGAGAAGCAGGTGTCCTGTGGAGCAGGGAGCCCAATGCAGGGCTCAATGTGGGGCTCCATCCCAGGACCCTGGGATCATGACCTGAGCCGAAGGCAGACACCTAACGACTGAGCCTCCCAGGCACCCCAGGAGCTTTATACTTTCTGCAGTACATCTTTATTTATGATGTGAAAAATTAGTTTTGCCCAGAGCAAGAATTTTTTTTTAGCAAGATATCGGCAGCTCTTTTCCTACTCCCCTCCAGTCACACTAAAGCTCATGGACAAAGAAAACAAGGCAAAAGTACCTACCTCACCTTCTAAAGAGAATAGTCTGCATTTGAGGGTGTTCCCTGCCCCCCACCCCGTTCCCTTCAATCTTCTCCTGGGCTTACTAATAAGTACAGAATCTGTTCTGTGGCTATCACCTACCACCCCTCCACTGCTATGCCTGCCTCTCCAAAATATATCAAAATACAGGATAGGGAAGAAAGAGGAGATTTCTGTAGGGTGGCTGGCCCTGGAGACCACAGAATTTAGTCCTGAGCCCTGGGTTTTTTCTTCTATCTGAAGGCTCGTTGTGGGGCATCTATGGGGAAGTCCCAAAGAATCATTTGTAGAACTTAGAGATGCAAGAAGAAGAGACCAGAATTCTACTCCTCAGTTGGACTTCTGCTTGGGCAGCAGGTTAATGAACTACCTCCAGTGTCTAACTGAGGGGAGAGAAGAAAACTGGAGGAGGGTGTAGGGCATGGGGTGGGGTGGGGGGGATGGTGGGACTGTACGTCCACTGCTCAGAGCTGAGTTTCTGTGAGTTCCCTGAAGGTCAAGTAAACATCACAGACAGTAGGGTGGTTTGAGGTCTTCCTGTTGTTATAGTCTCTAAGAGGGCTACCTGCCAGGCAGATGAAACCACCCTGAAGAAGCTATGAAGTATGCTCAGGGTTCATATTCCAAGGAAATATTTAGCAGCTGAATGGCATGGATGCTGTTTCATGAGAATGCGCACCAGACATAAACACCTGCTGCTGGACATGGCACTGATGAGGTTCACTGACAGACTGTGGAAGGGCAGAGCTCCCTCACCCAGGTCAGGTGTGCTGGGTTTTACCCACCTGCCCCTCCAGCCACATTCTCCATCCTTCCCACCCTGTTCTGTGCCACAGGTTTTCTTGGTGGACCTCATCATCACGTTCCCTTGCCCTCTGGCTTCCAAGTGGGTTCTGGGTGATAGGAGACACATGCAAGAGATCAGAGGCTGCAAGGAAAGAAAGATATGTGTTACCGTCCATGCTGGGCCATGGTTTCACAATAGCCTCGTGTATCTTCCTATGGCTGTAACCTTAGGTGACCCCTCTCTCAGGGTGAACATTTCCTTCCTCATCCCCCTTCCGGTCTGGTAGAGGGAAAGGCTTCCCATGAACTATCCCTGGGTACTTCAGCAGTCCTGGTTGGTTCCCTCAACCTGTCCGCTCTTCTGCCAACAGTCCCTGCAATAGAGTGTCCCCAGTGACTCTTTTCAATGTGACATCTGTTTCCTGCCTGGATTCTGACAGATCTGTCACACTGTTCTGTAGTGGGGAGGCTTCTGTAATTCCTTTCCAGAGAATTCCCACATGTCCTCCACAAGAGAGCCTAGTTTTAAAAATCTACCTCACATAGGTCATCAGGGGCCAGTCACCATCAGCCAGAGAAGCAATAGCAATCGACAGAGGGAGGACTATTACCAGAGACAGCCAAATTAAGCTACTTGTCCCTTTTCTTCTTGCCCAACCCCAAATACTAGATGATTAGCGAAGGAAAGGGATTATTAGAATCTTTGATATGCCCCGATCAGAGTACCCCTCTCACTGCCTGGATTCTAAACAAATTGAGAAATCAGACATAGAATAAGGCAGATAGATGATAGCCAAAATATCAGCCCTTTGATGATTAAGGCTAAGTTGGAGCCTACAGCTTACAGTAAGGACCAAACAAGTCAGCTATCTCAACTCCAAAATTATGCAGACTCAACACCCTGAGGAGGTTGTGCTGGACCCCAGCAACCCTGCAGACATAGGATCCTGCCCAGGTAAGACTTCCAACAAGGAGGAAAAGTGAGAACTCTTGCTCCCTGCTGCCTTGCTTCCACCCAAGAAAAATAAGGGGAGAAAAACAAATCCCTGAATCAAACATATACAGCCTATTTCTAAATGGATGAGTCAGGTAAGTTTCTCTACTTTCTGCAGACAGAGTAAAAAAAGAGAAAATGTCATATGAGTTGGGCCCTCTCATTTTAAGAGAAGACATCTTTAGGGGAGAAGCCTATTTAGGGAGAAGCCCCTTGCTTCCACTCTCAACAACCAAGGTCCTAACCTAAGCCTGGCATAGAGAGGTAGAAGAGATGACATTTTAAAAAAGACTTATTTATTTATTTGACAGATGAAGATCACAAGTAGGCAGAGAAGCAGGCAGAGAGAGAGGAGGAAGCAGACTCCCTGCTGAGCGGAGAGCCCGACTCGGGGCTTGAACCCAGGACCCTGGGATCAAGACCTGAGCCGAAGGCAGAGGCTTTAACTCACTGAGCCACCCACGCGCTCCGAGGAGATGACATTTATACTTAATTTAAGATTAAATCTTTTCAATCCAAATGGATGATAGACCCAAATATAGGAGCTAACACTACAAAACTCCTAGGAATAAATTATGATCTTGGGTAAGGTAAAGCCTTCTCAGATACAACACCAAAACACAAGAAAACAAAGAAAAATATATAGGACTTCATCAAAATTTAAAACTTCTGTGCTTCAAAAGACACCATCAAGAGAGTGAAAAGGCACCCCAGAGAATGCGAGAGAATATATACAAATCATAAGAACTCTTAGAGTTCAACAATTGAAAGACAATCCAATTAAAAAATGGGCAATGAACTTGAACAAGCATTTCACCAAAGAAGATATACAAATGGTCCTTTAGCACGTGAAAAAACATGTTTCATACCACTAATCATTAGAGAAATATGGTTGACCTTTGAACAACATAGTTTTGAACTGTGCAGATCCAGTTAGATAAGGATTTGGGGGGGATAAATACAGTATGGTACTATAAATGTATTTTCTATTCCTTATGATTTTCTTAATAGCGTCTTCTTTTCTCTAGCTTACTTTATGGTAAGAATACAGTATATAATCACATAACACACAAATTATGTGTTAATTGACATATTATCAGTAAGGCTTTCAGCTGATAGTAGGCTATAAGTAGCTAAATTTTTGGAGAGTCAGAAGTCATATACAGGGACGCCTGGGTGGCTCAGTTGGTTAAGCATCTGTCTTCGGCTCAGGTCATGATCTCAGTGTCCTGGGATTGAGCCCTACATTGGGCTCCTTGCTCAGCAGGGAGGCTACTCACGTGCACATGCTCTCTCTCTCTCTCTCAAATGAATAAATAAAATCTTAAACAAAAAAGTCATATACAGATTTTTGACTGGATGGGAGGTTGGCGCCCCAGCCTGAGTTGTTCAAGGGCTAACTATACAAATCAAAACTACAATAAGATACCACTTCATATCCACTAGGATGGCTATAATGAAAAAGATAATAACAAATGTTATTGAGAATACGGAGAACCTAGAACCCTTCTACACCGCTGGTAGGGATATAACATGGTATCACTACTTTGGAAAGCAGTCTAGCAGTTCCTACACAGAGTTACCAGATGACCCAGCAGTTCCAAGAGAAATGAAAATGTATATCCACACAAAAACTTGTACATGGCTGTTCACAGCAGCATTATTCACAATAGCCAAAAAGTGGAAACAAAACTGAATGTCTATCAATTGAAAAGTGGATAAATAAAATGTGGTATATTATTTGGCAATAAAAAGGAATGAGGTACTGATACATCCAATAGCATGGATATATCTCAAATTAGGATCTCTCTCTCTCTCTCTATTTATCTAACAAAAGAAGTGAATGTAACAGATGAACAAGAAAATATTTGCAATACAGAATGCAAAGTTCTATCTCAGATATAAGCTCTGAATATTCCAGAACAGACTGAAGCTTCAGAGAATTAGTGAAGGTTTCATGAGTTTGATGAGGTTTTGGGTGGGCTTGGAAGGATTAGTAAGCATTAGCTAATCAATGAAGTTGGAGAAAGAGCCTTCCTGGTAAAGCAAACAGCATGTGGTGACTGCAAACATAAACAATGAATTCAAGGGGCACCTGGGTGGCTCAGTCAGTTACGCATCTGACTCTTGATTTTGGCTCACGTCATGTTCTCAGGGTTGTGAAATTGAGCCCCACATTGGGCTCTCCATTGGGCTCCACACTCAGCATGGTCTCTGCCTCTCCCTCTATCCTTTCTCCCACTCTTAAAAAAAAGAACTCAAGAAATATTTACTAAGTGCTAATTATTATGTGCTAGACAGAGTGGTGGATACTGGGATTCTGCTGTGAAAAAGATTATGGGTAAAGCTCTTGGGCCCGATGTCCACTGTGGACTAATTAGCCGATGACAGGGACGAGAAATCAGGTGAGGCAGCAGTAACATGGTTTTTGGGAGTCACCTTCTGGGATGAGGCAAATAGTTTCCCTAGAGAAGTCAATACCCACTGTGGCTGTAAAGGTAACAGTTTTGTCCTGGGCTCTGATAGGATCTGTGTAGCGTTGACAGTTTCTTCTGGGTCTCCTCCAGGTTACACACCCCTCACCCTTCCAACCTTTGTCCCATTCTCTTTGTTGCTAGTTCAAGTTGTGCCACTAAGGGATGGACAGTGAGTGACTGGCCAGGACAAACACACTGTCTGAAGGAAGTAGGGAGGCCGAGGGTGCAGCCCTCTGGGAGTCTGACTGAGGACAGTTGGGCTGGCCCCAAAAGAAGCAGAGAGGATATGGCAGACAGATGCCTAGTGTAAAAGGCTCCCTGCTAGGCAGCTCAACTCTGCCTTTGAGTTATTTCCATGAAATTACCACCCTGAGGCACTAATAAGGTGATCTGAGAGGCAGCTAGTATTTTGCATAATTCCCAGGAGGCCAGGACTAAGGGAGCACCCCTGTATCTTCCAAGAACAATAGGGGCATGTGGATGAGCGTCACTGAAGGAGCAGACACGGAGGGACACCTGGCAGCCTCCTGTTGCGGAGACAACCCGAGGGACCTCTGGAATGGCCCTGGGGGAGGAGAGAACTGTAGCTGTTGGAGTTTTGCTGCAAAATTGTCCTCTCTTTGGGTCAGGCAGGATAAGCGTAGCATCTCCTTGACTCTAGGCTCCTCCTTTCAGCCTTTAAACATGCTCAAGTCTCATTCCACATTCACAAAAGCCTCCCTTTCCCACCTCAGTCGGCACATTATCTCCAAAGTTACACTTCTGGCAAGAGTTCCTGTCGGCGGCAATCGCATCTCACCTCAATTGTTCTCATCAAAGTTGTTCAAGTGGAAACCAATCCCTTATATTCCTCGCTCCTCTGGAGGATTTAATACTCTTGGGATCCTCTTCCTTTGGCTTCTGCAGCACCACCCTCTCTGGTTCTCTTTGTACCTCTCTGTTTTTTCAGAATCCATCTTGGTCACTGAGTTCTCCTCTCTGGCCCATTTCTTAAATGCTGCTCACCCAAGGTTTACCCTTGAGAGTTCTTCCTTTTTGCTCTGGGGGATGTCACCCATGTGTCTCGTTCACCCAGCCCTCATATGCTGACAACTCCCAGCTCCCTATGTCTTTTCTGAGCTTCCAGCTCTTCATTGTCTGGCTCCCCCAACTCAACAGTGACACGATTGAGCTAACCATCGGTTCCCTCAGATTTGCTCCTGTGATGTTCCTGAGCTCAGTCAGTGGCAAGACTCTCACTCAGATACAAAAACAAGAAATCTAAGGAGTATTCTATCCAACCTGTCCTCATGTCTAATGTCATTGACAATTTAACATCTCCAATGCCTTCCATCTACCTTCCCAACTCCCACCCCGAGTTCTAACCTCACTTAGTTTAGACTTCAGCATCTCTTACATGGACTTCGCAACAGTTTGCTAACAGGTTTCTTGGCTTCTCATCTTTCTCTCCCTATATTCCATCCTCCCTCTTACTCTCCAAGTGATCTATTGAGACAGAAATCGATGCCTCCATCAACTGGTTGAAAATCCTTGAATGGGTCCCCATTTCCCTCAGGATAAAATCCAAATCCTTGATCCTGAATCCATGATAAAGGGGGACCTGATAGGAAGTCTGCAGAGGGAGAGGGTTGGGAGAGGTTCTCCCCACAACTAAAAGGGAGGCACAGGAACAAATACTCCTCTTCTGTTTTGGAGATGAAATGTCTGCTGTGACATCTGGAAGTTCTTTGCTCATCTCTTAACCACAGGGACAGACATCACAGACACGTTAAGGAAAGACTGGAAGAAAGACAGAAAGCACTTGGATCCTGCTGAGCTCCCTGAAATACTGAATTAACCAGCCATCCAATGGCATACTTCTAGATTTCCTGGAGCATGGGATAACAAATGTCCCAGTTATATAAGCTACTTGAGGTAGGTTTCTAGCAACTTGTAGTTGAAAGCATCCTATCACATTTATAATATGTTTCCCTTTTTTAAGATAGAGAAAATACCAAAGACTGTGTTAAAATGAAGTCTTCTAAGAAGGAGGAGGAGAAGAAGGAGGACTTGGTGGTGGTGATCAAGGTCTTCTGTGACCCTCTTAGGAAGCATTAGGTTTGGTCTATGGCCGTACCACCCTGAACACGCCCGCTCTTGTCTGATCTTGGAAGCTAAGCAGGGTCAGGCCTGGTTAGTACTTGGATGGGAGGAAGTTTTAGGTCTGCGTCTTTGTTTTGTTCACATAGTAATAGGTACCTTCCTCTGTTGTGGCATTTAGAACAGGAATTTTCAGATTTCTTTAAACATATTACAGCCAAAGCAGTTACTGCTGCCGTGGACAGCCAAATGCATTTCCAAATTCAGTCTCTTACTTATGCAAACAAAAACTTCCCCACCCCTCAGAGCCATATCTTGCCTGCTTTAGCCCTTAGGTCAGTGTAAGGAATGTAATAAGAGCTAGTCAGCTACATTCTGCGGAGAGCTGGGTGTCACAGCTCATCTCTGCTGAAACGTCTAGTTATGCTGGGCTGGTCGTCATGGAAACACAGCTGATGATGTGAGCATATGGCCTAGAGCCTCTGTCTCTTACTCTCCCAGTGAGGGAGGGGAGCTGGTACTTGAGAACAACGCAACAATGTCCTATATTATCTGCTGTGCTTGTCGAAAGAAGGGGAAGAATAGGTTGCTGTGGAGAGAGCTGAATTGCGGGTGCTATGAGGAACTCGAACCTAGGAAGCTCTGGTCCCTCTGAGTACAGACACTGAGTAAAGACTGTGTACATAAAATGTGTGCAGATGGACCTGTGCAGGGTGGAGGCGTGGAGGGGAGGGTGAGGGCAACAAACGTAACGAATACTTACTGTGTGCCAGACTCTGAATTACAAATAATAACAGTAATAGGCATTTTCAGAACACATAGTAAGGGCAAGGGGCTTTATGTCATTATTTCGTGTAATCCATACAACAACCCCCCCGAAGTGGATTCTATTACTTGCCCACTTTTTCAGAGAAGGAAACTCAGTGAATAATTGCCCGAAGTCAACACCACTAGGAAGAGATTGAGCCTAGGCTTGAACCCAGGGCTGTCTAGTTCCAAAATATCTGCACAAACCTATGCTACTCTGTCTCTCTACTGTGATTAGTACTCTGGATATCTTATTTTGTTCAAAAAAAGATGTAATGGTATTAGACATCACGCCAATCTTAAAAGATCGAGTACAAGGTGCTTGTCTGAAATGTCACATAAGTGAGAATCTTTTGGACTCTTAACTGTATTGTAGCATAACTCTCACGATGATTCGGTGAGGTTGCTAAAATCATTTCCATTTTACAAATGATGGGTCTTATGCTCAGCTAGACCAAGGTCACATGGCTGGTGGTTCAGAGGGAAGAGAAACCAACGGGTGTCATTCAAAGCCTGTGCTCCGTCCATTCCCTCCTCTGCTTTAGGGACAGGCAGGCTCCCTCTCCCTGTGCACCGTGGCCACTGTTGCCATACTAGGTTCACTCCAAAGCCCACTCCTCTCTAACCAAGAGGCTCAGGCATTTAACTGCTTTTGCAATTTCATCGTCAAACTTAGGCTGCCCCGACCAAAGCAATCAAGACAACCACCATCATGACTAGAAAGCCCAACATGGATGACGTTTACCTAAAGATCTTCTGTAAAACCCGCTCCTCCTCTCATACTCCAGTCTTAGCAGGTGGCACCATCGATTACTCGTTTGTTCATTCCTGTGACGTAAGGGTTATCCTTGACATTGCCCTCTCTTTCCCCCTTTTCATACTGAATCCATCACTGAGTCCTGATGGCTTTACTGACTCAGCCTAGTCTCCCCACTCTGCTAACCCACACCATATCCATCTTTTATCTGATGACAGCAAGAGCCTCTTAGAAGGCCTCCCTGCCTCTAGTTTTGCATCTTTCCAGTCCTGTCTCCACTGCAGTAACCTCTTCCCATTATTCTCGGGATTAGATGATTCCCATGACTCTTTGAAGAATCTTTCATATGACTTTTGTCGTGTTATCCTGTTTTCCATCCTCATAGTATCCTCTACTTTTCCTTCACAGCCCCTGTCACATTTATGATTGATCATTGCGGTAATGATTTGTTGATGTGTCTCTGCATTCGGGTCCAGGCCTTGCATTCTTGTCCTTACTCTGCCACTCACCGCCTGTGCTGCCTCGACAAAGAAACAAGGCTTTTGCTTTTGCACTAGTCTCTATGGTATATCTTTGTGTGTCTGTGACCTCCATGGAATTCTGCGTTCCTTTAGGAGAAATTTGACTAGAAACCAAGTCAGCCTGACCTCAGACCCCCAATTTTTTTTTTTATTTAATTTAATTTTTCAGTGTTCCATGATTCATTGTTTAGGTACCACACCCAGTGCTCCATGCAATACGTGCCCTCCTTAATGCCCACCACCAGGCTCACCTAACCCCTCACCCCAGTTTTTTTCTCCCTTCCAAAACCCTCAGTTTGTTTCTCAGAGTCCACAATCTCTCATGATTCGTCTCCCCCTCCAATTTCCCCCAACTCCTTTCTCCTCTCCTTCTCCCCATGTCCTCTGTGTTATTCCTTATGCTCCACAAATAAGCGAAGCCATATGATAATTGACTCTCTCTGCTTGACTCATTTCACTCATCATAATCTCCTCCAGTCCTGTCCATGTTGATACAAAAGTTGGGTATTCATCCTTTCTGATGGAGTCATAATACTCCATTGTATATACGGACCATATCTTCTTTATCCATTTGTCCGTTGAAGGGCATCTCAGTTCTTCCCACAGTTTGGCGACTGTGGCCACTGCTGCTATGAACATTGGGGTACAGATGGCCCTTCTTTTCACTACATCTGTATCTTTGGGGTAAATACCCAGTAGAGCAACTGCAAGGTCATAGGGTAGCTCTATTTTTAATTTCTTAAGGAATCTCCACACTGTTTTCCAAAGTGGCTGCACCAACTTGCATTCCCACCAACAGTGTAAGAGGAGAACCCAAATTTCTAACTCTTATAGCAGAACAAGAATTAGGAAAATGAGTGAGCAGATGAGGAAACAGAAGCCCAGAATGGTAAAGTGATTTACCCCGTGTCACACGGAGCCAGAGTGGGACCTCAAGACTCCTGGCTCCCATCTAGGGCTTGTTCCCACAGCAATACCTGACAGAGGCTCAGGAGAGCCAAAAGGCATTTCCCATGTCTGTTCTGAGTGTTGGGCATTACGACTACTAGACTTTGTAGGGTCTCTGTACCCCTCTTCTCTTCCCAGTTCTGCATCAGAGCTTAGCTTCGGATGAGCTCTGCGGTTGTTCTCACTGGTCCAAGGCAGCACTGCTCATCTGTTTTGCAGGGGCCCTGGGAGGTCTCTGGGTGAAGGGGTCATTGCCCTTTCTGGCCCAAGAGGAGCTGCCTGGGTTTCAGGTTACCTTCCTTCCATCGTTGATACAAGTTTCCTTGGGACCGACCTGGGGCTGTGCTAGCTCATGAGCCCCTTCGGGGGCATAACAAGCAGCCATCATCTCTGGTGGACCCACTGGGGAAGGGAGCTGCTCTGGGAGCCCACGTGAACAGCTTCCCTTCCTCAGGCTGGCTCATTGTCCCTCGGGGACCCTGGGCAGGGTACCTTTCTTCAGGGCACAAAGGGCCCCCCAGGAGCTGCAGCCTGTCAGGAGTTCAGAGCCCTGGAAATCTTTTCTCTCCTCTGGCCATTTCCCATGATCCTTAGCAATCTGCTTCACCACCTACTGGTTAAGATAAGGTCTCGAGAACTCCACATCCGCACCTACTGCTCTCCACCAACCTCCTAAATCATGGCTCTTCCTCTCCTGGAGTTCATAATCTTGGAAAAGAATCCAAGGTTGTCCTGAAGAGTCACCCAAATTGCATCCATTCATCCTCCCCCCAGAATCGGACGTGGGCGCATTCGTGGGACCTTGTGAGGAGGTGCTGATTGAGGGGTCAACCAGGATGGTGGGGGAAGGGACAAGGGGTGAGGCAGTGGGTAATTGGGAGCAAAGGGCACTGGGCTGGAGGTGGGGAAGCCTCAGCCCATCTGTTTCTTGATGTGTGATCTTGGAAAAGTGATCCCTTTGCTGGGCCTCATCTCCTCAGTGTGGTCCAAGGAGCTGGCCCTCCTGATGACTAGGATCTGTCAGTGGGGAGATGCCATGATGGGCTCTGTAAGGGGGTCATCAAACCCCAGAGCAGGGGCTCCCCTAGTGAGTGAGGTACACATAGCTCTCACACATTATGTTCACACGCATATGCATCATATAGGATGATCTCAGGTGGTTAGAGGATGAGCATTTTCTATTTTCATCGTTGTGTATTTTTTTTAATTTTTTTTTATAAACATATATTTTTATCCCCAGGGGTACAGGTCTGTGAATCGCCAGGTTTACACACTTCACAGCGTTGTGTATTTTTTAATTAAGTACTATATTAGGGAAAATATACATCAAGCACTTAAAGAAGGGGTATATTTTTTTCTTGGGAAATGATTTTTGTTAGATTCTTAAAGTATTAACTAAAAGCAGGTGTGCCATACAGGTACAGCAAAACAAGTGAAGGTGCTATATAGAGGACCAATACCTAAGCAATGTGGATTTAGAGAACATTCCATTTTTCGTAGAAGACATGTAATCTTTGCCTCTGTACTAATCTTCATCTCCAATAATGAGAACAATGTAACTGATTTTTTTTTTTTTTTAAACATACCTTCTCCATTGTGAAACTCAGGACTGAATTGAAACCCCAATCTCAGAAACTTGATCGATCTTTCCATTGGTAACTATGCGTTTGCTCTGGATTTGCTTTCCTTCCCCTCTCCACATTATCATTTTTCTGTGACGGCTCCCACTGTAAAGTGTGGAAAGTGGTAGGTGCATTTAGACAAGTAACATTTCAAAGGAAGGAACTAAACAGCGTCCATCTGATGAGCAGGGACTGACATTAGCTTAGCCTTACCTAATCTACGGGGCAGTTTTCACCTGTCCTTCCCTGTATCATTTTTGCCTTCGTTAGAAAGACTCCTGGCTCCCTGTTGGGGTAAATATTAGCCTTAGCCGCATGTCACAGATGGAGAGCGGGGCCTTAAGGCAGCAAGAGGACCTGCTCCTGGTCATGAGTTGGGAACCAAATCTATGTCCTCCCACTCCCATATTTCTTCTGTCTCCATGCAGTCTTTGTCTGTTTAAAACAAGCCGGACAGGCCCCCGGCGGCGGGCGGACAGGCGGGGCGGACGCGAGCGGGGGAAGCTGGCCCGGCGGCCGCGGGGCGGGAGGCACGTGACCCCCGCGCGCCGGCCCCGGGGGTGACCCTCCCTGGCCTGGCCTCCCACGACCTCAAGCCCCGGCGCCCTCTCCGGCTCCCGAGCAGCGGCGCGCGGTCTCGGAGCACAGCGCGGGCTTCCGCGGCCCCGGTGAGGCCGGAGTCTCCCTCACGGCCGCTTCCGCCTAGTCCACTTGGCTTTTCAGGAGCGTGAAGCCCCGTCTGTCTGACAGCACAGCCTGTTGGAACCGCGGTGGCCGCGCCGGCCCCCCAGCGCACTAGAGTCACGCCTCCAAGCGCATCGCCGGCGGCCTGCGCGGAGGAGGGGGCCGAGAGGTCCGCCGCTCGGGGCTGGCTCCTGTCGCGTCCTCCCACCGGCGTGCGCGGCTTCACGGCTGCGCAGCCCCTGTGCCCGCGCTGCGGTCCGCTCTCCTGACTAGTACTGCACGCTTTGCGCTGAGAGCAAGTCTGATGTTGGTGCTCCGGCTTTCCCGGAGCTGGGGGCCTGTGGGATGTGGTGGGAATTGTGGCAGTGGTGGGAATTGTGGCAGTGATGAGGGAGCAGGAGGCTGGCTGAGGACAAAGCAAAAGCTGGCGCCTTGCACCCCCTCTTCACCCTTTCCCCTTCATAAGTGTAGCACCCCTCAGGCAGCCCTGACTGCCATGAATAAGCAAATAGTTAACTTGCAGAGCTCACAATCCTGCTAGACAGGAGTCTCCCTTGGCTTACAAATATCCTAAATCTCACTAACAAAGACGATTGATAGCAGGATTGTGACACCCCACCAAAAAGTCTCCCAACTATCTTAATGTTAATGGCTGGTCTAAAGACAACATTGATCCAGCAGCAAGGGCAAGGCCTCCGGCAGGCCTGGAACATCCTGGCGGCTTGTAGGCCCTCTTTAGCATATGAAAACTCCACTGAAACCTCCCTTCCCCTCACCTTCCCCCAACAGCAGGGTATATAACATGCCTACCCTCACAACCCGGGGCGGCCGCATCTCTGCCTGCCCACGGGCCCTGTCCCCGTGCTTTAATAAATCACCTTTTTGCACCAGAGACGTCTTAAGAATTCTTTCTTTAGCCGTCGGCTCCGAACCTCACCCCACCGAACCTGACTTAGGTTCTGGGACTTCATCAGCAGGGGTTCCCTAGGCACACAGGCAGTCAGCAGGTTTTTCTTTAAAAACGGGGTAGGGAGGACCACCTCCCATCCTCCCTTCCATAATTACATAAATAAGATCCTCAAGGTGGAAAAACACGGAAAAAAGCAGAATATCAAACATTTCTTCTAATCATCCCTTCGTCCCAACCTAAGGACAACCACGCTTACTTGTTAAGTGTCTGTCCTTCCGTGTTACTATTTTCTGTGCCTGTAAAAACATACATTGTTTTCTCTCCCACCCCGCCAAAATAAAGGCACCCAAACGGTCAGTCTTTTGAAGGGCTTTTTATTGGTTTGTTCCTTTGCTTTTTCTTCCTAGCAGCAATTCACGAACTTTTCTGTACCGACCTATGTACTTCTACAATGTGATTTTTAATGCTTGTCCAGGATCCCATTATGTGGATATATCATAATTTATTTAATCAATACTCTGGGGCACCTGGGTGGCTCAGTGGGTTAAGCCTCGGCATGGGTCATGATCTTGAGGGTCCTGGGATCCAGGCCTGCTTTGGGCTTTCTGCTCAGCAGGGAGCCTTTTTCTCTCTGTCTCTGCCTGCCTATCTGCCTTCTTGTGATCTCTCTGTCAAATAAATAAACAAAATCTTAAAAAGAAAAAAAAAAACAATACTCTGCTGTTTGGCATTTAAGTGGTTTCCATTTTTTCCCACTACAACAATGCTGTGATGAATACTCAAGTATGTACATTTTCATGCATTACTTTTGATTATATTCGTACGTTCTTGGAAGTAGTGTTCAGGGTCAAACAGTATGCAAGGATTTAAGGCTTTACTCCGTCAGTACTACAGTGGTTTTAAAACATTATTTAATGTAAAAACAACATTAGAGCAACAATAATGAATTCCTCAAAAGAAATATCCACAAACTTCTTTCTCTGACAAATAAATAGCTTTTATTTGTTTATGTTCCTGGCCATATGCAGAGAGTATTTTTATAGGATTCTATTTCTACCTGTGCCAGGCTATTATATCTCCAGGAATGAATAACTCACACAGGTTACAGGATCTAGCTGAAACCATTTAGCTGAAAGGGAGGAGAAACAGTCCCACTGAAATTCAGCAAAAGGCGCTGGGGTCCAGCTAGGCCTGTTGGACTGGAGCTGGAAAGGTGTTCAGGATCTAAAGCAGCTTTCCAGAACTCAGAAGGACTTCTTGATCTTTGCTCTAGCTCTGTTATTTACCAAAGTTAGCTACTTCTTGTGGTTTCCCTTCTTTCTGTCTACCTCTTTCTTTCCATTCATCTGGCCAACTTCCTTAAACTTTGTATCTTTTCTCAGCTTACTATTTTCTAGTTCTTAAAATCTTTTTTTTTTTTTTAAGATTTTATTTATTTATTTGACAGAGGGAGATCACAAGTAGGCAGAGAGGCAGGCAGAGAGAGAGAGAGGAGGAAGCAGGCTCCCTGCTGAGCAGAGAGCCCGATGCGGGACTCGATCCCAGGACCCTGAGATCATGACCTGAGCCGAAGGCAATGGCCCAACCCACTGAGCCACCCAGGCGCCCCTATTTTCTAGTTCTTTATAACACATATATTCACAGTCTCTCTTTGCCATACTTGACCTCATGATCTATATATCCTTTTTTTTTTCTTTTAAGATTTTATGTATTTGCCAGAGAGAGTGAGAACCAGCACAAGCAGGTGGAGCAGCAGGTAGAGGGAGAAGCAGGCTCCCCACCAAGCAAGGATTTGTGGACTCATGCGGGGACCCTGGGATCATGACCTGAGCTGAAGGCCGACACTTAACCTACTGAGCCACCCAGGAGTCCCTGGTCTTTAAGCTTCAGCTACTGATGTGATTTACCCGATTCGGTATTCCCCAAGTAGGACTCCAAAGGATGAGAAAGTTCACCAGTTCACCCCTGTTTGAGTGGAGTTTTACAACAAAGCATTTCAGAGGATGCTGGCTTCTTGGATCTGTTGTCCATTCCTGACCGAGTCAGCCGTGTGGAGAAGAGGGGACATAGAGCCACATGGCAAGGACATGGTTATTTAGGGCTACTCGCCAAGCAGGTACTTATAGGTGATGCAGTTCCTTAAAAGGAGATAGTGGCTACTGTAGGTAACTGGGCTTTTTTTTCTCTCTCTTTTTTTTTTTTTTAGATTTTATTTATTTATTTGACAGAGAGAGAGAGATCACAAGTAGGCAGAGAGGCAGTCAGAGAGAGAGGGAAGAGCAGGCTCCCTGCTGAGCAGAGAGCCCGACGAGGGGCTCGATCCTAGGACCCTGAGATCATGACCCAAGCTGAAGGCAGAGGCTCAACCCACTGAGCCACCCAGGTGCCCCAGTAGCTGGGTTTTTATGTATAGTGCAGTAATATGGATAAAAGTATGTAGTGTGTTTTAATTATTGTTTTATCATAAACATATAATGACTTCATACGTTTCCAGTTTAAATGGGCATAATAGTTCAGTCAGTGGATTGACTGTAATTTAAGCAATCTCCTACAATTAGAAATTTAAATTCAGTTCTTTTTTTTTTTTTTAAAGCATGTTAACCAATTTGGAAAATTCTATAATGAACAACTTATCAGTATATATTTTTACTTGCTCTTGGATTTTTATCTTATGGGTATATCAATTAGCAATGTGTTTCTTTTTTTAAAGATTTACTTATTCATTTTGAGAGAGAGAGTGAGAGCTGGGGCGGGGGGGATTGTGCAGGGAGGAGCAGAGGGATCAGGAGAGAGAATCTTGAGCAGACTCTGCACTGAGCCTGAGACAGGGCTTGATCCCACAATCCCAAGATCCTGAGATCATGACCTGAGCCAAAACCAAGAGTCGGATGTTTAACCAACCATGCCACCCAGGCGCAAAGAACAGAAAGCTTCTCTAAAGTACTTTAAATGAAGAGATTTTTTTTTTTCATGTAACAAGTCACTCAAGGGTAGATTTGGTTCTTCGGGCCTTTTTCTTATGTTCATATTCTCAAACTGAGTGCTGAAGCTCTCGTTATAGTATCCGTATTCAAGGGAGGAAAGAGGAAGAAAAAAATGCCACTCAGGTCTTCCTTTGCACTGTTGTCATCCGCAGTCACCCCCAGTAGACGTAGACTTCTGTCTCTTTGGCCAGAACTGCGTTACAGGGCACCCCTACCAGTATGGGAGGCTACAAAAGCCAGCATCTTCCCAACCTCCTTATTTGGTAGCAGCAGAGAAGAGAGGAGTTGGGAATGTGCACTAAACCAGGCTTTCTGGTGCTGTCACAGGGGCTTCTCAGAAGTGTTGAAGCTGTGAAAACCTTCCTTCAAATAAAATCTTGCCTGGACGCGTATTTGGAAAAGCTGATAAAAGTGCAGTTGCTTTGGCTGAAGTGACAATGAGGGCTTAGAGCTTTGTGTGGTCAGCAACCCCGCTCCCCGGTACAAGGTGTTTCCTGCTTTCTAGTTGTTCGCACCCCTATCACCTTGCAATTAGTACTTAGTGTTCCATCTGGGAGAAACCCTCCATGGGCTTATGCTCAGGAGATAGTTCCCATCTCCCCTGAGGAAGCTGAGGACCCGAGCTCTGCACCCTTCCCTCCTGCGTCCTTGGCAAACCTGAAGCATGGGATTTAGGTTCAGTCAATCAGACATTCTTTCCTGTCTTTGAATGACCAGCATGTGACAGTGTTGGGGGGTGATTGGAGGTCATCTTCCTCTCAGCAGCAATGCCGCATGCACTTGACTGTTCTTGCTCTGTGACCTGTGGTTCCAGCTGCCTAGTCCTCTGGAATTCTTCGTTCCTGCCTGTTTTCAAAATCTGGTTGTAGAGTTTCTCAGAGATTCTGTGAGCCTCTGAGTTTGTTTCAGTGCATTGACTTTTGGATTAAGATAGGCAGGGTTAACTTCTTTTGCTTATAGCCCCGGGACATGGCCAATATATACCCTCCCTAGCAGTGGCACGGACAGCTCTGTAGAATGTCTGAGGTTGCAAGGGGCATAGTTTAAAATGTGCTGCCTTAGGATAAATCCCTTGGACTGGAATTAAGGGACAAAGGTACAAATGGTTTAAAGTTTCTTGATAATTATTGCCAAAGAGTGTTCCAAAAGTATTGTGAAAATTTACTTAACCACAAACATTGGGTATTATCGCTGTAACTTTTGCTAGTATAATGGCAGGGAAATGGTTCCTATTAGTGTTTT
Organism: Mustela erminea; assembly: GCF_009829155.1. NCBI lineage: Eukaryota > Metazoa > Chordata > Mammalia > Carnivora > Mustelidae > Mustela > Mustela erminea. The sequence goes on along the minus strand of NC_045622.1, from coordinate 68,749,592 downwards.
AATTTGCATTTATTTCAGAATATGAAGCTCAACACTTTTCCTTATGTTGACTTATGGTTATATTTCTATTTATGGAAGATGTCTGTTTATTCAGGCTTTATTTTTTCTGTTTACGACATGAACTTCATATAATTCAGATATTCATTCTTTGAACGCTTACTGCAAACATTTTTCTTGGTCTATTTTTATCTGCCTCTTGTTACTTTTCTTCGTACAGAAGCTTTGCATTTTTATGTAGTAAAATCTGTTCATCTTTTCCTTTGTCATTTCTTCTTTTGCTTCAGTGCTTTAAAAGTTACTATTCCTCCAAAGATCTGATAAGTAGTGAATTCAATTTCCTGCCAGTTTTTCCTGTGATTTGGCTTTTATATATTTTATTCTTTAATCTGAGATTTTTTTTTTTTTTAGTATTGTATGAATCTAAATAATTACATTGGGTTTTAGATTGATAGGCTTTTGTGAACAAACCAAGCCTCTGGGTTTTTGTTTTGCTTTGTTTGGGGTTTTAGTAAATGCAAACAGAATTGTCCAGGGAGCAGGGGCTTGTTATGGAGAGAAGTGTGAGCGAAATGGAGAGAGAACTTTAGACAACTGAGCTAGAAACAAAGAGACAGGGAAGCGCTGCATCAGAGATAGAAAAGCTGAAACAGAGAGTGAAACAGAAACAATGAGAAGTGAGGAATCAAAGGTCAAGAAACCAAGAGAGGGAAACCAAGATCTAGTGTAGGAGAGGGCTTTGGACGTCTCTGGGCCTGGAGCTTGGATGGGTGACCACGGAGTGACCGGCAGAGGCTGGGATGACACCACGGGCAGCAATGGAAGGTCTCCCTCTGCCACACTACCCCATCCAGCCTGGGCCTGGGGGGGCCTCACATTCCATCTGGGGCTCCCAATTTCCTCTTCATTCTCCAGTCGGCTCCAGGTCTGGGGATCTCAGCACGTAGAGGAAAATATCTTTCCTCTTCTCCTGCCTGTGGTCTTCCTTCTCTCTGGTCTCCTTTCTGGTCTGCCTTCAGGCAAGCATTCAAGGAAGATCTTGAAGACCAATCATCTACAATGGCCACCCGTGGGGGCTATATAATCCAGATATCTCAGCCTGGCTCGGAAGCCCAGTTATTATCCTGTCTGAGGGGGTAAGTAACTGTGTCCAACAATAAAGGGTAGATCTGGATTCAGACCCTGGTCCCTTCTAATTCCAAAGCTTGCAGTTCTTTACCGTGCATCAAGATATTGGGCTTATCTTACATCTCCACTAGAAATTATCTTCCCCAACATGCTTTCCTCTTCATCTCTGTTTATCCAGATGTCATTTTCCCATCACTGCCATCTTCCATGTCCTTTAGCTCAAGCTTCATTGAGCTGTAGGCTGAGGCCTTTCTTATAGTCCCATCTTCTACTCTTCCCTAAATAGTATGGTATTTTTGTCTTGTTTCCCCATTATAACCTGGGATGGTGTGTTTTACTTCTTTGGACGTCCTGCCTTACTCGATACTATGCTGCCCAGTTGTTGGGCCATTTACTCGATTGCTCCAAGGAAGAGAAGGCAACCATTAAAGAGATGTGTCATGAAGCCAGCTAAGCTACTCCATGGTGACTGGAGCTTGTTCCCACTGAGAAATTATGAGACGTGATCTGGATCTTCCTAAACAAAGGTGAGGGAACTGCATCCCCCCAGATTGGCTGACGGCTGCTCTGGGAGCAGGGGGTGTGAGATGGGAGTCGTTGAGGGGAGGTGGGTGCTAATTCTCTGAGCTGGCCTGCTGGTAGCAAGAATGGACTTGCACCGTTCAGAAAAATCCAGCAGGCAAAGAGATGAAATTCTTGAGGCACTGGGTCCCTGAGTACATTGCAAAGTCCCAGGATATGGGCTGGACTCAATTAACAATGAATGAAAATATCTGCTTCCCCTGACTTTCACACCAGAGTCTTATAAATATTTGACCTTTGTAGTTGTATAAGTGAAAAATAATACTGATGAAGCAAAAATAGTAACTCTGTCATTTTAATTTTTGTGTATAATTCACATTGACTTTTAAAATAATTTCAAACTCAACATCAATACTTCTTTTTTTTTTTTAACATCAATACTTCTTTAATTATAAAGGACACTGACACGTTCCAGTAAATGATCACACCCTCATCTCACCCTATAAGTAGGTGTTACTGTTATTTTCGTTTTAAAGCTCCAGAGAAAGAGCAAAGACATTTAGTGACCTGCCCTAAACCATTCAGGCTTTCCTGGTGGGGATAGGATTTGACATTAGATTTTCTTACTTCAAACCCGAGCTCTTCTAATTGTACCCAGGTGTCCTTTGGACAAACTTTTGTCTTTCGAACGGGAGAAAACCAATGAGCCCCCTTACCTCTCAGTTTTTCGATCTATAAAACAAAGAGTAGTGAACATTTGTTGTTTGTGTCTCTCCAGCATCCTCTCTCCATTCTTCTGAGAGCATCGCAATGATCAGCTGGGAATTTGTTAGAATTGCCAATTCTTGGGCTTTCCCCCATGGTCTACTGAATCAGAAACTCCTGGGCTGGGCCCCCAGCATCTGTGTTTTAACAAGTCCTCCAGGTGATTCTGATTCATGCTGAAGTTTGAGAAACACTGGCTTAGGGGAAAGAACTTAAATGGTGCCATCTTGCCAACCCCAGGGGAAACCCTGCTTAAGACAAGAGCCATGTAGAGGAAGCACAGCTGAGAGATACAGAGAGTGAAAGGGTCCTAAAGTTACCATTGGAGTCTCCGAGTCTGGTCCAGCTTGAGGTTAGTGTGACAGCTGTATCATGTAGTTATGTGAACCGATAAGTTCTTTTTATTTCTGTCTGAGTTGGGTTTCTCTCACTGGCAACCAAACAGTGAGAGAAACATCCTGATTGTTGAAGGGAACATTTATTCCTCCTTAAGTCCAAATGGAGAGATTTTTGTTAAGCCTTGGTTCTCAAAGTATGGTACCAGGAGAGGCAGCATCACCATCACCAGGGAACATTTTAAAAACACAGTTTAGGGACACCTGGGTGACTCAGTCTGTTAGGCGTCTGCCTTCAGCTCAGGTCATTGTCCTAGGGTCCTGGGATCGAGTCCTGCATCGGGCTCCTTGCTCGGCAACGAGCCTGCTTCTCCCTCTGCCTACTGCTAGCCCTGCTTGTGCACATGCTCTCTCATTCTTGCAAATAAGTAAAATAAAATATTTTAAAAAACCAAACAAACAGTTTATCATGCCCTATCCCATACCCACCAAATCAGGGTCCTGGGGATGGAGCCTGGCAATCTGTGTGGGAGTAAGTCTTCTTGGTGATTCTGATGCCCATTAAAATTTGTAAATCACTAGAGTGAGACTCCCAGACTCACTCCCCACCCTCTTATTCATCCTTTTCCATGAAGAAGGTATGCATTATCTAATTAATGGGTTCAGCAGCATGATCTGGGCATGCTCAGTTTAACTCTTCCCTTTGTTTTCCTTGACAGCTTGTCGGACTAAAGGGGAAGGTTCTTCTCTGTTCCCCTAGGTGCCACAAGCTGTACAGAGGCAGCTCCTGTAGAGGAGGCCTGCGATTTTTCCAGCCATGACTGTAACTCAGTGGTAAGTTTATTCTGGGAACCATGTAGACACACTCATGTGGCCTCACATCTAAGCCATGTCCTCCAAGGTAGCTCTTATCAGTAATAAAGCTGACATTTTTATTTTTAATCTGTTGGTTTTCTGTGTCCTGTTTCTCACTTGGTTCAGAACTTGGGTGAGGAAGAGGGCTGTTATTTATTGGGTTCCCCTAATGCCCAACACTGACTAAAATGGCAAGGGATGGAGTAGAGGATCTCTCAGGTATATTCCCTTCTTACACTTAGGGCATTGTGTCTCACGCTCTCTCTCCAACACTCCTGAGCGCCCCATGAAGAAAACCTTATTTGTTCTCACTAGACCACTGGTATCGCACCTGTGGGAGAAAGAAGTATCCTGTGGCTCATGGGGCACAGGAGGGAAGATTGCAATCACAAAGCATTTCCTTTCAGTTCTCTCCTGGAACAGTGTAGTTCTCTGGGGCAGGAATGGGGCCTTGAAACCAATGCATTTTAAAAAGCCTCCTAGGAGCTGCTGTCTGCCTTGGCCTTATTGTCAGGTTCTACCAGCCATCCAACCTAAATCCATGTGGCTGCACTTGAAGTTGTGTCCTATTCTGGAAGCTAGAGATGTTTTAGCTTATCATTTCAAAGCAAAGACTTCCCATTTTTTCTATTCTACGCTCTCGGTCTTTCACAAGTTCTTCGCAAATCTTTAAGACAGTCATAGTCACGGTCCTGGTAAGGGATGTGGATTAAAGAGGGCTCTGTCTGGGGTTCCATAAACCAGACCTGGGTGCTACAAGAAACTTGATTTTCAGGGTTCAGTCCCCTTACAGCAGCAGGCATGACTCTTTTTGGAAATCTGGGGCAGGAAAGGAAGTGACAAAGCAGCCATCACAGTCCACCTGAGTGATAACAGGACGACAGAGGGATTTTCTATATATTGACCCTAATTCTTGTTCTTTCTGGAAGAGTTAATTCCCAGATTATCTAACGAACACTACATTTTACACAGTTAGATTATATATGTACAACCTTGACTCCTGCTTTGCCTATATCATTAAAATTTGTTCATAAAGAGGGGTGTCTGGATGGCTCAGTTGGTTGAGCCCCGACTCTTGGTTTCAGCTCCGGTCATGATCTTGGAGTCATGGGATCAAGTTCCACTTTGGGCTCTGTGTTAGGTGCAGAGTCTGCTTGGGATTCTGTCTCTTTCTCTCCCTCTGTTCCTCCCCATTCTCTCTCTCTCTCTCTCTCTCTCTCAAATAAATAAATAAATAAGAAAGAAAGAAAAGAAGGAAGGAAGGAAGGAAGAAGAGAGAAAGAATGAAATATGGGAAAACTCAAAGTAGGAAATAAAACTCTCTTGTGATCTCACTACCTAGGATAACTGAATATCCTATTGGCCTTTCTTTCTTTTCATCTGTTCATAATGATTAAGTAGAAAAGCTTTGAGCCACTCATAGGTTCAAATACACACTCTGCCTTGTACTAGCTATATGACATCTCTGTGCTTCAACTTTTTTTTTTTTTTTTAAATACAAACAGTAATAGAACCCACCTCATATGGTTGCTTTGTGGATTAAACTGGTTAATAGGTTTTAAGTAATCCGCACAATGCCAGGCTCCTGGTAAGTGCTCAGTAAATGGTTGTTATGAAGTATGTGTTTCATATTTTTGTATATACGGATCTGTATCCTATTCTCATTTTCCCATACAGATAAACATTATTTTTAATGCCAGGTAGTATTCATAATCATATTGTAGCATCATGTATCTAACCGAGTCTCTGTAGTTGAATATTTAAGTAGTTTTGATTTTTCATTATTTAAAAAAGATGCAGCGGTGGACACTCTTGCTTGATTGTTCCCGGCAGCCACTGCCTGAAAGGGGCAGTGTGACTTTGACCCTGCTCTGTCTCCTAGGCTCTGGGGATCCCAAGGCAATGCACTACGTTGAGTCAGGCCCCAAGCTGGGAGACAGAATCCGAGTTCCAGTTGTCCTTCTGCTCTATCTCTGGGGACCACGCTTTTCTATCTGGGCCTCTGCTTCCCCATCTTTAAATGAGAACTTTAGTGGGAATGATCTCAGAGTACTTTTTCTGCTCTATCCAGGACTCTATGATTCTATAACCATCCTCCGCTAAGCTATGGATTCCTCTGGCTCTGTTGTGGCCTTCCTCAGGGCTGTGTGTGCCCACGCTACAGCGTGTGTTTCAGTTTCTATTCTTAGCAGTGTGATCTTTAAACAAGGAATAGATTTGTGCATCTGTCTCATCTCAGATGCACACGGCTCCTGCTGGGCTGTTTCATTCTCCACCAGCCATTCATTCACATTAGGAGCAGAGGCCCATTAAGGAAGTTAGTGGATGGTGTGTTTCCATCCACCATGGTAAGAGCAGAACGCTTCCTGATCTGGGGTTTGGCCCTTTTTGGTTATCAGGCCTGGGCTCTGCCTGACTCAGCTATAGATGAGGTCAGGGGGATCTTCATTTCAGCAGTACCTCCTTCCTCACTCCACCCTTAGATCCTTTCTCTGGGATGGGCCAGGGATGGTATTCGGGCAATGGTGGTTTTTAGAGATGGTGAGTCACCAACATTCCAGATGAGAAGGTCATTGTTTGTTCTGAAATAGAGTGGACACGGATGCGTCTACTCTCCTCCAAGAGTTCTCAGCTATGGAGGTGTCTCAGGGTTGCTTTGGGTATTTAAATACACAACTTCTGAGTCTTGGTTATCAAGATGGCAGGTAGGGGAGCCCAGGTTCTTCATTATAAGATGATCACAGGTGATTCAGATGTGCGTCCCGGCTGAAGAGCACTGGCGGATCATTGTAAGATTGGCAAACACTTAAAGCCCACAAAGACCAGGCAGGTAGCATCCACTGCGATGGGATGTAATAAGACTGCTCGTGACTTTAAAGGACAGAGGCATCCTAGACCTTTTCTCAAGGGCAGCCTGTACTTACCTGGACCCAGTTGTCATATGATAATGTTGACCTGATGTTGCTAGATATTCCATTTAATTTTATTGGAAAGAGTTAGAAATCCAGATTTGTTTGTGAAATGTCCTATGTTAAAATATTGATAACTCAGTTACATGTTGGAAATCCGATTTTAAAAATTGAATTATGCACCAAAACACATCTGCTGGCCAAATCAGGTCTTGAATCTGCCTGTTGAAGTTTCTTGACAGTCCTTTAGCCAGACAGTCCCTCAGCTTAAGCCAAAATGATGCATTCAACAGGTCTCCTGATCGGTAGCATTACACCATCTCTGCGCTGTGAGGCTCTGTGGGATTCTGGATAACACCCGGCTTGGCATGAGGTAAAGTGCTCTAAGCAGGGGAGTCAGAAGACCTGTGTCCTGCTAACAACTTGCTAGGTGACATTGGGAAAGATTCTTTCAGGATTTCTTTCGGTAGGGGAAGGGGAATGATCTCTACCATTCTTTCCAAGTTTGTAGGTCATTCTTTTTGTAAAGATTTACATACTTCCCTATTTTATTCCAGCTACTTGAGAAGGAAACTTTCCAGATTAAGATGAAAATTCATCTTTATTTGGCTCGAATGACAATTAGTTCTTTCTTTCCCATATTCTCCTATGTCATCAGTGATTTCTTTTTGTAGAGGTTTCTTTTTGTGTAGGCTTTTGGGGTATTTTCTAAGGGCAAGAAAACATTTTGGAATGGAAGTCTCAGTGGAGTTGAGCCTGTAAGCTTCTTGCTTGCTGCTCACTCAACTTTGAATCAAATAATAGTAATAATAAAAAAGGGAATAGAGATGACACAGGGGACACCTTGGCGTAAAAAAAAAAAAAAATTTCCTTGATAGGTCAGATAAAATCCTGGAACTGAATCTTTTCTTTCCATGGTTTTATTAAAGTTAAATTCATATACCATAACATTCACTTTAAAAAGTGTATAATTCAATGGTTTTTAGTATATTTACAGAGTTGTGCCACCATCATCACTATCTAATCTCAGAATATGTTCCTATCTCCAGAAAGAAACCCCATACCCATTATCAGTCACTCAGCATTTTCCCCTCAGTCTTGGAGATTGTTAATCTACTTTCTGCCTTTATGGATTTTCTTCCTTGGAAACCTTCCATATAAATGGAATTACATAATATGTGCCCTTTTGTAACTGGCTTCTTCCAGTTAGCATGATGGTTTTAATGTTCATCCATCTTGTAGCGGGTATCAGTATCTCATCCTTTTTTATTGCCAAATAAAATTCTGTTGTATGAATATAGCACATTTTATTTAACCACTCATCAGTTGATGCACAGTCAGGTTCTTTCTACTTTTTGGCTAGTATGAATATGCTGCTATGAACTTGCATATACAAGTTTTTTTTTTTAATTTTATTTATTTATTTGAGAGAGAGACAGTGAGAGAGAACATGAGCGAGGAGAAGGTCAGAGAGAGAAGCACACTCCCGGTGGAGTTGGGAGCCCGATGCGGGACTTGATCCTGGGACTCCGGGATCATGACCTGAGCTAAAGGCAGTCGTCCAACCAACTGAGCCACCCAGGCGTCCCACATATACAAGTTTTTGTATGGGCATATGATTTAATTTATCTTGGATCTGTACTGAGGGATTATATAGTTAAGGCCATGTTTAGCCTTTTGAGGAAATGTCAGACTGTTTTCCCAAAGCTGCAGCACCCTGTTATATTCTTACTGGCAGTGTGTGAGGGTTCTAGTTTCACCACTTTCTTGTCAACAATTGTTATTATCTGGCTTTTTTATCATGGTGATCCTAGGGAGTGTGAAGTAGTATCTCATTGTAGTTTTGATGCCACAGTTGAATCAGTTCCGGATTGTCCTGACCTAGGCTATCCACCCACCCTCCAGCTAATTACTGTGGCTAGTGGAGGTTGATAATCTTAAGAGAATTAGAGTGTACCCTTGCAGCTGGGCGTGGGTGCCATTCATAAACCAGAGGGGAAATTTGGAGATATTATTTGGCAGGAGGGAGAAATGGATGGCTGGGAGGCAACCGGCACATATTTCCTATAGGATGGGTTTGCTTGCTTGGTTTCAGGAAATTGTCCTATACACAGGGATCGTAGTGGTGCAGAGTAGGAAGGAAAGAGAATCTTGGTCAGGACTCAGGCATAGAGGTAGCTCACAAAGAGGTGGACTGAAATAGATTCTACCTAAAATAGGCTGGAACTTCAGAAGGCAAGAAGCATAAGCAGGATACTTTGGTCATCTTCTTGGTCCTGAAGGATTATGGGAAATTTTAGGGCTAGGCAGAAATTGAGAGACATTTGTGGGAAGATTAACTGGCACTTTCTCAGCACTTCTTTGAGTCTCCTCTTTCTTTTCTCTCTCCTTTTCCTTCTTCTTTTCACATTGATGATAATATCTGTCATTGAGGTCTTTCTGGCTATGACTGCTGTGTAACAAATATTTTGCTTCCCCTCCTGCAAAAAAATAGGTGTTTAAAACAACCATTTTATACCTGTTTGACCCTGGGCTGGACCCATGCTGGGGGGAGCGGGGAGGGAAATTCTCTAAAGCACATTACTGAGTCAACTGGCAAAATTGGAATATCAATTTAGATTAGATGAAAATATTCATATCGGTATTAAATTTACTAAAGTTGATAACTGTACTGTAGTTATATGAGATCCTATCCCTATTCCTAGGAAATATACACTGAGGTACTTAGGGACAAAGGGCCATAATGCCAGTAACTTACCCTTAAATGGTTCAAAAAATTCATTTCTATATATGGATTGTATATAATCAGACATATAACCATAAATTTATATATATATATGAAAGAGAGAAATAGGGGGTATACTTTATACTTTACACATGGAAGTAATTTCCAATTGAAAAAGTGAGAGAAGGACAACCAGTTTACTACTTTATTTTGCTCATGATTTTGTGCATCAGGAAGGGCTGGTCTGGGGTCTCTCCTGCAGGTGTCTCAGAGGTCAGGAGTGACTGCCTGCAGGGGAAGGTTCAGCAATGTTGGGTATCCAAGATATCTCCCGAGGCTGGAAGTTGATGCTGGAGGTCTACTGGAGCTCAGTTGGACCTTTGACTTGCATGCTTACATGTGGCCTTGCTAGCATGGGCGTCTTAGGGTAGCCAAACTTCTTACTTTGTTTCTCCCAGAGTGAGAATCCCAAGAGAACAGGTGGAAGCTGAATGGCCTCTTCTGACCTAGCCTTTGAAGTTATATAGCATCTTTTCTGCTGTATTCTACCAGTTCCAAGGAAGTCACTAGGTAGTGTCCAAGAACTTGCCCTCATGTTCCAAAATTGCGATAGAAGCTTACTGCATGCTAGGCACTGTTTTATGTGCCTTATAGGTATTAACTCATTTGATTCTTGCTGAAAAACAACAACAGCAGCAACAAAACAACCCTTATGGTAAGTAGCCTTACTGTCCTTAGGAAAGACAAAACTTGGGATACAGAGTTTCAGTTCCCAACATTAGTGGAAGAGCTAGGATTTGAATCCAGACGGTTTGGCCCCAGACCCTATGGCCTTATCTACTACCTGATACTACCTCTACATAGAGCTGTGATTCCTGCTACATTTGGTTAAACTGCCATACACATAGATAACCACTTAAAAAAAAGATTTCTTTATTTGAGAGAAAGAGAGAGAGAGAGAGAACTAGTGGGAGGGTTAGAGCAAAGAGAAGAGAAAATGACAAGCTGACTCCCCACTAAGCAGGGAGCCCAAGGTGGGGCTTGATCCCATGACCCTGAGATGAGGGCCTGAGCAGAAACCAAGAGTTGGAGGCTTAACCAATGACACCACCCAAATGCCCCTATAATCCCTTTCGGCTCAGGATCACTGGCACGCAAACTTCCCCAATACATTCCAAATCACATGACATAATTCTTATCTTCTGAGCTCTGACTTTTGCACATGCACTCTCCTTTCTCTGGAATACCTTTCTTCTTCTTCTTTTTTTTTTTTTAAAGATTTTATTTATTTATTTGACAGAGAGAGGTCACAGTAGACAGAGAGGCAGGCAGAGAGAGAGAGAGGGAAGCAGGCTCCCTGCTGAGCAGAGATCCTGATGTGGGACTCGATCCCAGGACCCTGAGATCATGACCTGAGCCGAAGGCAGCGGCTTAACCCACTGAGCCACCCAGGCGCCCCTGGAATACCTTTCTTCTAATTATTCACCTGTCTCTATTACTTATTCTTCAGATCTTTTAGGAAGCCTTCCTTGACCACTCAACTCTCGGCGGAATGCTTCTGTTATGGGCACACATGCTGCATGGTTCTTAATAGTTACAGTGCTTATCATTATGCCTGATAATTTTGTGGTTGTCCTGGCTGTCTCCCCCACTGGACTATAAGTTCTCTGAGGGCAGGGACGCGGCTTTGTTCAGGAGAGGATCTCTAGGACTGGGTAAGTGCCTGGTATGTACTGTGTCCATAATTACAAACTAACCTCTCACTTACACTCCTCTAGACAATGACCACATATTTCTCACACATAAATGCAGCCACTAGGATGCTCTCCTGACACATACGAAACCTGTCCCATTTACTCTCGTCCATGCACCCTCAATCACTGTGACATCCCCCATGCTCACTCAGTCACTGTCACGTTCCTCCCCTACGCTCTGGCTGCAACCCATCACACACACAACTACTGTGACACAGTTCTGATCCTCAATCACTGTCACACACTATTTTTCACACAATCACGGTCACCATCTGTATTCTTAAAACAGGATATTTACTCTCCTACAAAAACTGAGTTAAGATGACAACAGCTCTATTTTTCACAACGCCTTCACATACTGTATTTTTTCATCCATGGAATCCCTGACAATCCCTGACATTGCACAGTTATGGTCACACTCCGTCTACTGTCTTCCTCTCGCTCCCCCTTGACACCCACTCCTCCTACACGCGCACGCGCGCGTGTACACGCGCGCACAGACACACAGACACACACAGACACATACAGACACACATACACACACTCACTGTCAAGGGATCGGAGGGGTCCGGTCGCGGGGGTCTGAGTCGCCCTCTGTCAGCGCTTGAATCTCACTCCCACACCTTCCACCCTCACAGTCACTCCCGCGCTCCCTCAACTCACTCTCACTGTCGAGGGACGCCAGGGGCGGGTCCGCGGGGGTCTGAGCCGCCAGGGGTCAGCGCCGGAGTCTCAGCCCAGGCCAGCGCGGCCCCGCCCCGCCCCGCCCCCTCATGCATATGCAGCACCTCAGCCTCGCAGCCCGGCCCCCAGACGGCCATTTGTAGCGGCGCTGGAGGCAGTGTTCGGCAGGCGCTGCGGAGACGTGTGGAGGAGCGCGCGCCCCCCGGCCGCTGCCGCCCCTGGCCCCTGCGGTCCTCCGGCTCCTCCGCGCCTCGGGCGGGACCCGGCCAGCCCGGGCGCCGCGTTGCCGCCCGGAGCGGCCCTCCCGGCAGCTCCCGGCGCCCGGGACCCCCGCCCGCCGCTCGCCCGCAGCCCGCCGGCCGCACACGTCTCCGGAGCCGGGCCTAGGGCGGGCGGCGGCTCGGCGTGGCCGGGCGGGCTCGGCGGCGTCCCCATGGCCGCGGCCGGCTGGCGGGACGGCTCCGGCCAGGAGAAGTACCGGCTCGTGGTGGTCGGCGGAGGCGGCGTGGGCAAGTCGGCGCTCACCATCCAGTTCATCCAGGTGCCTGGAGCGGGCCTGCCGGGGGCGCCGGGGCGGCGGCGGGCGGGGGCTCGCGCTACCTGTGGCGGGGCGGCTGCCGCGACCCCGCCCCAGAGGCGCGGCGCGGGCCGGGGGCGAGTTGGGGGGGGCGGTGGTGCGGGCCGGGCTCTGCCCTCCTGCCCTGCGGCCGTGGCGCCGCGCTCCTGCCTGCCCGGCGCCCTGTTCGGCGTCCGGGGAGTCGGGCTTCTCAGGAATGTGTCCGGGAGGGCGGAGCTGGCAGGGTGGGAAGCGCCGATCCACCTTATCGCTCCGGTGGGGGCCGAGCCTCCCGGGAGGCTGCGCCGCCGTGCCGTGCTTCCTGCCCCGCGGCTGGGTCTCGGGGCGTCGGGTGCGGGGCTGCAGCCCCTCGCGCTGGGCTTTCAGCCGCTGCGGCCGCCTCCTGCACCGTCGGTGCGATCGCGGTAGCAACTTGGCCGCGGCTCCGCGTGGTCTGCGGGTTTCTCCGCGCACGCTGAGCCCGAGCTGCCGGCTTCGAGCTGTATGTTTCTCTTTGTGTGTGTTTGTGCTTTTCTTTTAAGTAATCTCTTAGGTACTATGTCCGGGTGGGAGTGTGTGATCATGCCCGAGGGAAATGGTGGCTTCGAGGAAGTTAAGAATGTTCTCCGATAGGGGTGAGACCATTTCCTAGGAATTCCTGGTGCCTTCCTGCTTCTCGCTTTGCCAAGGTGAAGTTTGGGATGGGCCAGGCTAGGAGATGACCGACCCGGGCGTGCCTTCCCTATCTGTTCCAACTACCCACTCCTCCACTCCCAGCTCTCTCTGGTTGGTAGAGGCGAAAGTCAGAGCTTGTGGTAAAGAAGAGGGCGGTGGAATTCTTCATTCTTAGGATTTGCTCTTGTTAAGAGGTTTGAGTGATCTTTTCGGGGGATTTTGAAAATGAGAAACCCAGATGTCTCTCTGCTTTTGTCAACCTAAAAGGTGTGGCATATGCTGGGAGAGAACGAAGGTACCCCTTTATAACAGTAACAAAGATATTCTTACTATATTAAGAATACTGTTAAGATGCCTCGGTGAAGAATTGATTTCTGGTTTCCGTTTCATCCATCTGTTATCAGCTGGGATACATGAATGGCTTGTTTCAATTTCACTTAACGTTTAGAGTGACATTAAAATACAGAGTACTGTTAACATAAATGTGATTGTTACCTTTCACGTTGACTAAATGAGCAATAATTGCTGTTAAAATATTTCAAGGGGTTAAAAACTACTGCTACAACCTTTTTGTCCAGGAAGAGATGTTTACGTAATGAGCATTTACAGTATGCTCATTAAGTGGGTTTAAAAAAAAAATCACACCGAGTAAGAGGTGAGATTGGTTTAAGTTTAGCAGGCTGCAGAATCAGGGATATTGTCTTGTTGCTATTTCGCTAGGGCCAAGAGAGATTTTAACTGATGGCAAAGCAAAACAGTTTATACCTTAACCTTTCTTTGGAGACTGTACTTGGGGGGCTGGCAGTGGTGGTGAGGAGTGAGAAAAGAATCCTGGGTTCCAGTATTAGTAAAGTGTCACCTGAAAGGTTAAACTACACATACGTAGGTCCTTTGTGGAGGAGGGACTGTCTGAATATACTTAAATATGTAAGTTATTTAATTAAGGTATTGGAACCTTTTATTTTTGGGAAATAGTTTCAGAAACTGCTAAGATAACAGTAATTGCTGTTTTAAAAAATGATTCTCTAGAATTCTTTTGTTAAAGAAACATCTCCTTTATGAGTAGTACTGTCCTAGATGGTATGAAAGAAGTAAGTGAGCCGTGTATGGATGAGAAACACACACATATGTATATATGGAGAAAAAGTGAGCTTTGAGTCAACGTAAGTGTTTATCTTGCTCTGTCATTTATTGGTTGTGAGAACACTGCCAGAATATTCAGCTTCCCTGAGTCTCCACTTAATCATCAGCAAAAGGGATAGGATCACACATTGTTTATTATCTTTTGAATTATGGGAGTGTCCTTAGCACTGTTGTGGGTCACATAGTGTGTGCTCAGTTAATGATGGCTATTAGTGTAAGTGTCTATGTATATAATTTTGTATCACATTTAAATGCAAAGGGAATTCAGAATTGGGGAAAAGTCAGTTTGGGAAGAATTGATAACAGTACTGTATAGGCTTGGTGTTAGGGAGAGAGTATGTATGGGGGAGGTTATATGCTAGTTGGGAGAGAGAGAAGGCAGGCAAGGAGGGGAGTGTGAGAGGCACGTGATCTGGAGCCAGTGAAAGGGAGCAGTAGGCTCCGACTCTGAGGGGACTTTTGCAGAGGTAGAAGCCAGTCCACCTGGGTGGAGTCTCAACTCTACCACTTGCTGCAGTATAATCTTAGATAAATTTCTTAATCTCTCAGTATCTCAATTTTCCCCATCTGTAATCTGGGGAAATACACAGTACCACATACTCTTGTGGTGAAAATTAAATGAGTTGATCTATGTCAAGGACTTAAAACAATGCCTATTGTATAAAAAGTCTACAGACATTATTGTTGTTATATTAATCTTATACTATGGAGCTAAAGTGACTATTTATCATCTACACTTAATAGAACCACTATTTATTGTCTGACTCTTGGGAAATTAAAATTCATTCTGCTGTGATTGTCTAGCAGTGGTAATTGGAGAGGAGATGGCAGGAGGATAATAATCTTAACAAGTGGAAGTCAGTTCTTGTTGTAGGAGATCAGGATGACACAAATTGGTTTTATTTACTTTTAAGTCTTCTGAAATGACACTTTTTAGGGTTCAGTATATATTTTTCTCTTATATAATCTTGAGCAGAAAAAATACAGTAAATTGGGGAATGGAGAATTTAAAAATGACTTTGTCTTTAGTCTTGACTTTCTTTAACCTTAGATGTACTGGGACCTATGCATATGAAGAGCTGCAAAATAGGAAATTAAGGCAATAATTGCTTAATTGAGGTGCCTTTTCCTCTTTAAAAATGAATTCAGCAAATCATAAAGTGTATAAAAATGTAAATTATGTGGAGTTAATGTTTCTGTTCATAGTTTTTTGAAAAATGTTTTAAGTCTTGTTGGTAAATAGAATACCTAAATGATGAGTAAATTGTAGTTAGGAAATGATCTTAACATTGTACCAAGTGAAATGGAGAGAGTTTGGCGTATCTGGATTCTAGGTCTCTCTACTCACGTGATGCCGGGGAATCTCTTAATCTCTCAGTCTTTTCAAGGCTTTAGTTTTATTTTTCTCCATAAAATGTTGAGTTTGGGTGAACAAATCTCTGTGCTTTTGAAATTCTGGGTTCTTATTTAGTTAACTAGCTATGTGTCTTTAGTCAAATATCTTGGGTTCTCTGAGTCTCCTCTGTAAAGGGAGACTAATAATAGTATCTTTAGGGTTTTTGGAATAAATACAATAGCATGGCAAATCATTCAGCACAGTGCCATCTATAGAGTAAGTTAATAATAATTGTTACCTGGTATTATTTGCTGCTATTATTATCTTGTTCTTCCAAAACAAAGTTTGTGATTTCTTCATTTTTGCTTGACACATAATCTGGTCTCTTAAGGCTTCAGCACTCCCTACCTCCCACCCCAACCTCAGATTCCCCTCTTCACATTGTGTGGTCTTTAGGTGATAAATGTTGATCCTGTTTTGAGTTGGGGAAACTTCTTTTTATCAGTTGCAAGTTGATTTTTGGGAAATTTGGAGTATTATTGGGGTTTTGGGTTAATGCTTTACCTGCTAACTCTCAGAAGAGAACACATGTGTTTTACAGAATTAGAGGAATTTCCCAGCTTCTAGGCTTTGTTTAGCATCCTGACTTTATTGAGCAGTGTGTCAGATTTTGAGGTGTGTGGGGGATAGTTGATTGCTCACGTGTTGAGTTTTAGTCAGTTTTACAATCTGTTAGTCTGGACCTCACTCAGACCTTGCTTTTTACTCAGAGTTTGTCTTTCTCTGAATGCTTTTTCATGGACTTTTCCTGGGGCAGAGATCCTAGAAGAGATTTCAGGACTCATTATGTTATAGTTAACTGGTCCACGTGTGAAGGGCGTAAGTTTAGGTTCCAGAATTGGTGCTCTACTGCAACATCTTGAAGACACTCTGCAGTTGTAAGTCATATAAAATAACTCATGTCTGTGAATCTGAAACTATAGGTTTATCTTTTTGTGTGCATCTATTGCTTTACATTTTCAGAGTGATTTACAAATGAATTCTTGGTATTGAAAAATAAGGCACCTCTCCTGATGGTGGTATTTATTGGAGATTATTTTGGTAACACCAGAAGTGGATCTGCTGATAGCTCCTGCATAGAAGTGGTAGGCATGCAAGGAAGAGGATGGCCACTTTTGTTAGAGCAGAAGCAGAGAAAGTCTAACCTGAGGTCCCTTAAAACTCATTCTTACTCATTCTAACATGTGTGCGTCTCTGATGGGATGGGGAAAGTTGCAGCAGTGTAGTGGGGACATTTCTGTTGAATGGGTCAAGAATCCTGTTTTTCCCCTTGATATAATACCATTAGAAGGCAAAGTGATGATGATAGGCAGCTGCCTACTGGGATGAGATTTTTAATTCACTTGTGAGGCTGAAATGTGGGTCTTTGCAAACTTTGAAGTGAAAGTAGTTGTTAATTTGGTTGGGAATTAAACTGGTAACTTTAAAACGGGGGACTGGGTGGGAAGAGAGACTTTTTTTCAAAGATTTTATTTATTTGATAGAGAGCACAAGCAGGGGCAGTGGCAGAGGGAGAGGGAGAAGCAGGCTCCCCACTGAGCAAGGGAGCCCCGAGTCGGGCTCCCTCCCAGGACCTCGGGATCATGACCTGAGGTGAAGGCAGAACTCAATCAACTGAGCCACACTGGTGCCCTGAAAGGAGATTTTTTAAAAAGCAGTATTGCTTTTTTAATTTTAAAAGTTCCTTTTAATTTTTCCTTTTTTTTTTTTGGCATGGGGAGGGATAGAGGGAGAGAGAGAGAATCTGAAGCAGACTCCCTCCTGAGCCTAGAGCCCATCCCAGGGCTTGATCTCACAACCTTGAGATCATGACCTAAGTCAAAATTAGAAATTGGACTCTTAACCAACTGAGCCACCTAGGAGCCTCTGAAAATTCCATTTTCAAAGTAATAGATCATAAAATTGAAACAGATTTTCTGATGCTGTACAAAGATTTCTTCTTCCTTTCTTTCCCTCCCTTCTGTTTCCCTCCCTTCCTTCCTTCCTTCCTTCCTTCCATCCTGCCATCCTTCCTTCCTTCGGAGGAAAAATAGAAGTGTCTTTAGAGTATTAGTTCTGTATGCCCTCCTTACTGAAAAGTGATAGTGAATAAAACACTTTCACACTGTCAGTAGACATTGTGGAGTTAATAGTGAATCTTCTGGCAAGGCCTTGATCTTGAATTACTTTGGGCAGAGTTGCTGAGTCTGTGTTTGGGATTGAAACTTAGTTTAAAGTAATGTCCTTGGTAGACCTTTGATTTATTTTTACTTTGTAAAGAGAAACAGCTCTCAGGCTTTTATGAAAAAGACAAAGATTTTATGTGTGGCTCTAAGAAACAAAGAAATTTAAGTTGTCTAAAATTAGGCTATTGGAGACATAGAATGAGTTCCTTGTCACCTTATAAATTATATTTTGTTTTTAGTGTTTTATAAAAGCAGTGTGATTGTTTATTGGCTACATAGCATTAAATTGTAGTTTAATTAAATATATTACAGTCACAGAAATTGTTGTTTGTATATATTAGTAGTTTAATATTGCCCGCCAACTTATCTTGTCACCTCATTTGGTGATTATTTTCTTCTAGGAGAAAGAGCTTTGTATACAAGTAAGTACATGTTTAGTAGTTGAAGTATGGATATAAAAGTCAAAGTAACATCTAATGTTGCTTTAAAAAAAAAAACTTTACTCAGATTTTCCAGATGCTAACATATTTTATAAAATAACATGTTTTACCATATTTGTTTTTTATCTTCCCAATCTATGCTGTTTTATTTAAAATCATTTGAGTGTAAATTGAAGACAGTGACCCCTTATTTTTAAGTCTCTCCATGTATATTTCCTAAATACAAGGTCATTTGCTTACATAAACATAGTGTACAACCAAAATCAGATATTAACATTGATATATTATTAAGCTAACATGCAGAGCTTTTTCAGATTTTGTCTGTTGTCCCAATAATGCCCTTTATAGCATAAGAAAATCTCTGATTATGCACCGCATTCCGTTTCCATGTCTTTAATTTGGAGCAGTTTTTTAGTCTTTGTGTTTTAGGACATTGACATTTTTGAAGAGTGTAAGTTATTTGTAGAGTTCCCTCAATATGAGTTTGTTTCCTCATGGGTAAATTTGGCTTATGCATTTTTGGGGGTCAGGAATGACACAGAAATAATGAGTTGTTCTTAGTGCACTGTATCAGGAGACATATAACAGATGTAGATTTGACTGTATATGTTTACCTTTTGACTTAGTAATCCCAGATCTAGGAATTTACCCTGAAAATACACTTCCACGAGTATGAAAATACACATGTATAAGCTTACAGCATTGTTTGAAATTTAAAAAATTAACAATTTACAGAATAGGAGAGGAATTGAATAAAATGTACATTTACCCAGTGGAGCATTATGTACCTATTAAAAAAATAAGAAAGTTCTCTATGAACTGATAGGAAGTGCTTTCCAGGATAAATTGTTCAGTGAAAAAAAGTGCAAAAGTATCTACAGTATAATGTGCAGTGTAAGAAAGAAGGGGAAATAAGAAGGTAGGTATTTTCAGCACTGAGTGGGTAAAGAAGAGATTAATGAGATTGGTTAGCCATAGGGAGTGGGTAGGAATGAGGGGGAAAGGGTAGAGAGAATGGAGTTGGTGACCTTTCCAAGGATACTTTGTGACTTTTGGAACCATGTTTAATGTTTCACATACTCAGGCCATAAACAGCAGACACCAGTACAATCAAGTGATGAAGAAAAAGGCCACCCTAAGGTGGAATACAAACAAATAAATGAACTGAACCTAATTTCAGATGAGTAACATAACCACACCAAAGGGAGGAAAAACCCTAACTTTTGAACTTGGTGTTTGGACTATGTCCTCAGGATAAAGACAGACAGTACTTGAAACAAACATTGAACTCTAGTTAATAGGCTGTGTGTGTGTGTGTGTGGCAGAGGTATGGGTTTTCAATTCTGAAATGATTTTTTTTTAAAGATTTTATTTATTTATTTGACAGAGAGAAAGATCACAAGTAAGCAGAGAGGCAGGCGGAGAGAGATGGGGGAGCAGGCTCCCTGCTGATACGAGGCTCGATCCCAGAACCCTGAGATCATGACCTGAGCCAAAGGCAGAGGCTTAACCCACTGAGCCACCCAGGTGCTGCGAAATGATTTTCTTTTCTTTTCTCTTCTTCTTCTTCTTCTTCTTTTTTTTTTTTTTTTAAAGATTTTATTTATTTATTTGACAGAGAGAGATCACAAGTAGGCAGAGAGGCAGGGAGAGAGAGAGAGAGAGAGGAGGAAGCAGACTCCCCACTGAGCAGAGAGCCTGATGCGGGACTCCATCCCAGGACCCTGAGATCATGACCTGAGCCGAAGGCAGTGGCTTAACCCACTGAGCCACCCAGGCACCGGCGAAATGATTTTCTATACTAAGATTAAGCAAATAAGTAAATACATTTTGGAAAATGGGAGCTAACTTTCTCACTGTTTGTTCTCACTGTGGAAAGGGGGAAGGTTAGCATCAACTCTGATTCTTGTTTAGAATTGAAGATATTGGCATAAATTCATGGTTTAAAAATTATAGATGCAGAACTAGATGCATATGAATACATATACATTCATCTGTGCATCTTTTTTCCAGTGCTCTCTGCTAAGAGTGCCTAGAAACAGTGACTGGGGCACCTGGGTGGCTCAGTGGGTTAAGCCTCTGCCTTTGGCTCAGGTCATGATCTCCATCCAGCGCCACACTGGGTTCCCTGCTCGGTGGGGAGTCTGCTTCTCCTCTCTCTGCCTGCCTCTCTGCTTACTTGTGATCTCTCTGTCAAATAAATAAATAAAATCTAAAACTAAAATCTAAAAAAAAGAAACAGTGACTCCCCATTAGCAGTGAAAATACCTAGTACCACATCTTGGTTTCTCAATACCATTCTTTACTAACAGGAACCTTAAGAGTTAGGGTTAGGCCAGGGAAAAATAGAAGATGAACTTGAAGTATCATGTAGAGTCAGAAAGTAGGGAAGTGCTAAAAAAACAAAATGATGGTGACATGTTAAAGAGACAGCCAACCCAGAAGGACTCCCGTTGGCTAATTTGGGGACAATATAACAATTATAGTAATTGGTTACTATCCATAAAGTAGGAGTCTGTGAATCCTTAGGGATAAATAAAAAAATGAAGGAGGAAAGGAAGTTCTTCCTTAAGAAATCTGATAAGCTCAGAGGCAATAGTGAATTAGGAAATCACTATTTGGCCATCATAACAATTGATTTGAGTCAGAATCATAAATAGATGTTAGAGCTAGTGGATTTTAGGGTAGCTGGATATTAATATAGTTTTAAAGTACCTGTCCATGAGATATTATTATCAAGAGAAAATAGTAACCACAGTGGGGAAGCCTGGCTTACATCACCTTGACCAAGTGACTGAAACCAACGCTTCTGATGTTGCTTTAGGTAATGATATTAAGCAGTTTGTTTACTCAGTTATTTAACAAAATCTGGTTTTCATTATCAGTGTAGCTAGGTGCTGAATGAAATTAAACTCAAAGAAACCAAGTTGAGACAAAAAGGGGACCAACTTTCTGTTTAAGGAGATAATTTCTGCCTAATTTTCTAGCCAGGTATCTTTTGAGAGAAAGGTTGAAAAATTTATGTTGGATGACTACTGATTTTGGCCATGATCTTTAGCATAATGACCTCCCTTTGCACTAATCTTGTATTCATAAAATTTTTCCCCCTGTGCTCTGTGGTAGATTTGAATGGTAGATTCTCTTGCTTGCTTGCTCTCTTTTTTATGACTCAGATTTACCTTAAAGTCATTCATAATCTTGGGACACCTGGGTGGCTCAGTTGGTTAAGTGTCTGCCTTCGGTTCAGGTCATGATCTCAGGGTCCTGGGATCAAGTTCTGCATTGGGCTCCTTGCTCAGCAGGAAACCTGCTTTTCCCTTTACCTGCTGATCCCCTTCCTTGTGTGCTCTCTCTGACAAATAAATAAAAATCTTTAAAAAATTATTCATAATCTTAAACATATTTAATTAGAAAAAAACAGAATAGTAGTGTTTTATTCCCAGTTATGGGAAATGAGGAATTTAGCACTGTTTGCACCTATTCCTGTCCCAAATTTCGTGTCCTTATTATTTAAAGATGCCAATAGTGTGTGTTGCAGTGTTTTTAAAAGATTGGGTTTTTTTGTTTTGTTTTTTTGCATTCTAATTTGCTATTATAATAGTAAATAATAATGGTATTAATCCCTTTCTTATGAAGGTTTATTGCTTTTATTTGCCATTTGTATCATTCTAACTGGTTTCAGTGCTTATAATAGACTTTATCAACAGTTAGGTTTTTTTTGCCTTTTTTTTTTTTTAAGACTTTATATATTTTTTTGACAGAGAGAGATCACAAGTAGGCAGAGAGGCAGGCAGAGAGAGGGGGAAGCAGGCTTCTACTGAGCAGAGAGCCCGATGGGGGGCTCGATCCCAGAACCCTGAGTTCATGACCTGAGCCGAAGGCAGAGGCTTTAATCCACTGAGCCACCCAGGCGCCCTGTCAACAGTTTTTATTTTGAATTGGGATTTAGAGAATACTTTCGAGTGCTTTTTACTGAAACGATACCCAAGATATTTACTTTTGTATGATAAGTGATGATTTGGCCGGATGTAAAAGTATTGGGCCCCAGCATTTTGTATTAAAATAATAGAGGCATATCTTTGTTTTCCATTTCTTTACCTTTATTTGGCTGACTGACCTCCAGTTTCCATTCTGCAGGAATAACTTATTTTTTACTTGCATACTTGTAACCTTCTTTCATCATTCAGAATGATTATGATTATTATGAGAAGAACTTTCTCTCTGTTCACTAGTTTTCCCTGGAAAATGATGAAACACTCTCAGGTCTGGGAAGGTTTTCTTTTCCATTTTTATTCATTTTCTCAGTTATCTTATGAAATACTTACTATTTATGCATTGATTCTCTGAAATCATACCATATTGTGTTAAGTTAATCAGCAAAAAGAATAAGATAGTCTCCATGTAGGAGAATTTGTTAAATTTGCGTTCTGTATCACTGATGAAATTTTCTGGATGTGAAATGTAATTACTGTCTCAAACCAATTTAATGCCCTTGATATCTCAGTCTGATACTAACCAGTGGTAATATCTCTTGTTTTTTGTTTTTTTTTTCTTAAGGGCACAAAACTATTTTCTAAAGTTTGTTACTGTGTAAGGAAATAACTTTTTCCAGGGGAGGAATTTGTCCTTGTGTGGTAGAATATGTTTTTAAAAATGTATTAAAAATGTAACTGTTCTGGTGTTGGTGGTGAAAAACTGACTATTTTTCAGAATTGCCTTGGGAGACTTTGATTCCCAATCTTTTTTGATGCGAAAGGCAGGGAGGTTGATATGAGGGAGTGATAATTTTTTGGAGTATCAGCAGGATTTCAACAGATGTGAAATTCTGTTAAGCCCACTATGACATGCAGTTAATTTTGGGGTTTTCCTGAGAGGTATAATTTTGGAGAATTAGAGATGGTTAAAAGGGATAGTTTTCAAATTTATTTACCCTTCAAGGCTAAGCTTTCTGCTTTGAGCCACTGAAGAGGCTGGGGAGATTCTGAGTGTATGTGTGCGTGCTGTAAAATGAAGATCAAGGCAGAGGTTTTTCTTGCTGTAGGTATAGAAATTGCAATGGCTTAGAAGAAAAAGAATCCTTTCTTTAACGTTAGCGTGTGCTTGTGTGTGTGTGTCTAGTCTGAAGTATGCTTATTTTGTATTGTGTTGTGTATAGATGTCTTTTTATGATTTCATACCTAAACTTTTTGTTTTTGTTTTTTAAATTAAAAAAATTTTTTCTCTTATTTTTTAAATTTAAATTCAATTAATATATAATGTATTATTAGTTTTAGAGGTAGAGGTCAGTGATTTCTCAGTCTTATGTAATACCCAGTGCTCATTATATCATGTGCCCTCCTTAATGTCCAGCACCCAGCTACCCCATCCCCCCCCCAAGCAACCCTCAGTATTGTGCTTTTTTAAAAAAATGAGATTGATTGCCATCTGTTTTTCACAATAGTACTTTAGATAATTTATATGTTACAATGTGTATTTTTAATGGTATTGTAAAGAATTTTAGTGAGAGATTTTCCAAAATATTTGCAGTATCCTTAATGATTTGTGGAAAGGCATTACAGGACTGATTTTGCATGGTGTCCTTTGATATGAAATTTTATACTTTTCATTTTTAGATAATTTTAATTTCAGTTTGGATATCTCCTTAATTTTTAAAGTAAATATTTGACGAAGGATTGAGTAGATCCTTTTGTGGATTTCTAGCTTTTTGGGGCTGTGGTCAAAGTACATGACCTGTAAATTCTGTTTTGGAATATTAAGGATTTTTAATGGCCAAACATACCATTAATTTTTGTAAATATTCCAAGAACATGAGAGAACAGTATTCATTTGTAGCTCGTAAGGTGCAAAGTTTTATTCAAATCTATTAAAATGGAATTTATTACATTATTCAAATCTTCTGTATCTTCCCTTTTTTCTTATCTAACCTGTGAAACTCTGAAATACATTTATTATAACATAATATCCCATAAAAACTGCATTTTATTTTTTCTCATATTTCTTACCTTGCTTTATTTTGATACTATGTCATTTGTATATAAAATGTTATTATTGAATCTTTCTTTTAAAATTAAATATTAAGGGGCGCCTGGGTGACTCAGTGGGTTAAAGCCTCTGCCTTGGGCTCAGGTCATGATCCCAGGGTCCTGGGATCGAGCCCCGCATCGGGCTCCCCCTTCCCAGGAGGGAGCCTGCTTCCCTCTCTCTCTCTCTCTCTGCCTGCCTCTCTGCCTACTTGTGATCTCTGTCTGTCAAATAAATAAATAAAATCTTTAAATATTAAAAATATTGAATTTAATATTTTTAAATATTAAAATTCAGTAGCATCTTGTGTGGAGTTTAACCTTGATTTTGATTCTGTGAAATTATGTTGCCATTTCGCTTTTCTGGTTGTATACATTTACTTCATTTATATTTTACATTTCTTTTTTGATCGTTTTCTGGTAAGCTTTTGAGAACAGTACTTAATATGATCTTTAAAGGTCAGATTTGAGAGTCTTTGTCTTTTAGTAGGGAATTCAGCCCATTTACATTTATTGTATAATTTGATTATGTATTTATGAAATAATCTAGACAAATTTGTTTTTATCCTTTTCATATTTTCTTTCTTAAAATTTTTTATGTAGGCGTAATTAAATTTGTTTTTATTCTTTTATTTCCCCTGCATTGAGAATATAAATGTAGAGATTATTTTAAAACTAGAGGTTGTTTCTGTGAAACTTACTCCTTGTGATTGTTTTTGTCATAGTTGTATTCAGTCTATGAAATGAAACACCACAGCTGCCATGTTTTTGTTTTTTAAAAGGATTTCCTAGACCTGGAAAAATTCATGCTGCTTATTTGAGAAAAGACAGCTTGAGGTAGTGCAGAGAATCCTTTCTGTGAGTCAGGATTTATTTAGATCTTGGTTTAGCCACTATATGACTATGGTTTTGGACATGTTAACCATTCTGTGTCTGATTCACTTATGCATCATTGTTTTCAACTCTGTAAAAACTAGAATGTTTAAAATAAGTATTTTAGTAGAGGATTTTATTTATTTATCTATTTTTAATTTAAAAATTTTATTTTTTTGAGAGAGAGACTAAGCGAGCGAGCGAGAAAGAGAGGGAGAGAGAGAAAGAGCGTGAGATCACACACAAGCTTGGAGAGAAGCAGAGTCCCTGCTGAGCAGGGAGCCTGATTCAGGGCTCAATCCCAGGGCCCAGAGATCATGACCTGATCCGAAAGCAGATGCATAATGACTGAGCCACACACCCCAGTAGAGTATTTTAAAGATTTGGAATATTTTGCCTGAACGTTTGCCGCTTAGTTGTATTTGTTTGTACATTTTATATTTTATATTTTGAAAGTCATAGACCAGGAATACTTTTGTTACATAGAAGTAATCATATAGCAAAATATTAGTTAGTATTTATTGTTAGTATTAGGTCTTAAACAAGGTATAATAAATAGTTGGGGGAAAAAAGGGGTCTTAAGAAAGATGAGTTGTATCTATTATGGTTACATAGTCGCTAATTACTGAAGAGGACAAAATACCGAACTATTTTTCATTTTGGATTTCAGAGTGTCTCTGTAATTAAAAGATTATATATAGCCTATGTACATTTTAATTGAATCTTGAGTTTTAGAAATTTTAGTAGTTGATCCATAGCATTCAGTTTTATTGAAAATAGTCTTTGGAGAAGATAGTCCTATTTTAATTTCTTTGCAGAAATTCTGACTCAGGAAATGTAAAACAGCCTGAGAGTAAGGTCTTATGATTTATTACTTTTGTCTTATTTCCTGGTGGGTTTTCTTTTAATGCCTTGTTTTTGGTTAAATGATGACATGTGGTTGAGATTACAACAGTCAGCAATTTGTTAGCTAAAAGGAAAAGAACAGTAAGCAAGTAGTTGAGTCAAACTGCAAAAGAAGTTTTGTGATAGATACAACATTTTAGAAATCTTGTAGAAACGATACATGACCAGGAAATTTGTAATTTTTGTCCCTTTTGTCTCTGAAATTAAGGTGTGTCAGTAACGTAGGGAAATTCTCCTTATGTGTGTGTATGCATGTGTGCAAGCATACACAGGCGTGTATCTTACTCACTAAGAAAAGAGTGAGTTTAAGTTTAGAGAAGGGTTCATGGGTTTTTGGAATGAAAAAATGGAGATGAAATATAGAACAATGGACTAGGTCTGTGATAATATAATGACTTACAGATGCTTAAATGAATGGTTATAGTAGCTTAATTGAGTACTATGTGAATTTATTGCTTTCATATACTGGCATAGAATTTCCCTGCCAAACTTGTTTTGAATTAGCTGCTTTTAACTATCAAATAACTTAATCTTAACAATTTCTATAATTGCTGCAGTGTTATATGGTCAGACACATCATTTGGTTGAAACTTAAGAATAGAGTAGAAATTGGTGAGATTATATATCAGTAATACAAATTTCATCAAACGTTGGGTTTTGGGATTATTTTCTTACCATTATAAAGTCTGATAGGTTCTGCGATCATAATTTTAGCGGGTGTTAAAATAGTATGGAAAATTTTGTTATAATGTTAAATTGTGAGTCTCAGTTAATTTTACATTTAAAGACACTGATGTTTTGTATATTTTTTCTCCTTCCTTAGTTGCAAATTATGTATTTACTTAGATTTCTGTGTAGCAGTTTCAGGAAGGAGCCATTGGCTGAGCTGATTAGTCAAATGAAGTTGTCTGACATGGGTTACTTTAGTTTGTGGTTTAAGATGAACAGTACATGGTGCACAGCTGTCGCTCCAACAGCTTTGTTCCAGCTGTCTTACTGGCCTGTCACAAAATACCCCACATTCCTTTTTTTTTTTTTTAAATGGGACCCCTTGTAATATTCTATACTTTATTGCTTAAAATGGGTCCTACTAATTACTTTAAGGACTTACTCATTTTTATGCCTATCCATACTGTTTATTTAGAATGGTGCTAAAATGGATTATGAATAATAGATTTAAGCCTTGTCATATTTATGATTTTTGGTTAAAGTTGCAGTTGTGAAATATTTGTACAAGTAGTTAACATTGAAAAAAGCACCAAACGTAAATAATGTCCTCAAATACATAGTTGAGTATTTAAATAATGAAACTGCTCTCATTTCTTATTTTAACGTTGACTTTATATTAATAAGTTTCAGCAGAATTGTAAGGTGAAAAACCATAATATGGTTTATAAAACTTGTATAGTACTTACATAGGTGGAGTTTAGTTTGTGGGTTTTTTTTTTTTTAACTATTTTATTTTTACCTAATCTCTACATCAACATGGGGTTCAAACTTAAAACCCTGAGAACAGCAGTTGCACGCTCTTCCGACTGAGCCAGCCAGGTGCCCCTAGTTTGTGTTTTTGAGAAAGTGGGTTGGTCTTGATTCAATTCATTTTACTATCTTATACTGTAACCAAATTATAATATGGTTTCAAGTTTTGTTTTATTTTGTTTTGTTTTTAATAAGGAACAGGGACCTATGCAGAATATTTTATATCGATAATGTCTGATGTATACTGAATATATTCTGTGTGTTAGATGTCATGCTGTAAACTTTACCAACATTGCCTCATATAGTCTTTATAGCTTATTGTTTCTTTTTTTTATAGCTTTGGAAACTGAGGCTCAGAAGTTAAATATGTTGCTCAGGATCCCACAATATGGCAGAGATGTGACTTGAAGCTATATTTTCTGAGTGCGAAGCACCTATGGTTCATAAGGGCTACATTATACTACCTTGTCCAAATAAAATACTTTTATTTGATTAGTTACCTTAATAAGTCTTTGAGGTCCCCCCTCCATTTTTAAAAAAAGGTTAGGTTTCTGAAGCACTCTCCATTTAATTGAAATTAGAAGAGCTGGGATTGAATAGGGAATAAAATTTGGTTTAACGTATTGCCTTGCTGCCCTTTCTGCTCCCCTGCCTCTTTGTGATCCATGTCCCATTACTCCTGTGCATGCTGCCTTGACTGCTGCTCTCTCCAGACCTGGCAACCCCCAGGCACCTGTGCATACTTATTTGAAACTCCTGCTCTTAGACCGCATATTATGTCTGGAGAAACACAGTCTCATCACACTTAGTCACAATCTGTGTGAAGTGCACAGCCACAACTCTTCGGAACCTCTGTCCTTTACCAAGTATGCCCTTTTATCTGACTCATTCTTAGTCATCATTCTAGATGTGACTCAGGGTTCATCTCCAGCAAGCCTTTCCCCAGGGAATATCCAGAGTGGAATAGGTGCCCTTCCCGTAGTATCCTGTACATTTTACTTCTGAGAGTAAGTTGTGGAAGTAATGTCCCTTTAGTGTTTTTCCTGAAAAACAAAAAAAAAGAGTCTTTAATACAGCCTTAGTACAGTTACCAAAATCAGGAACTTATAATACCATTATCTAACATCTATTATTTAAGCTTAGTTCTTCCAGTAATATCCTTCCAACAAAAGAAAAATTTTTGGGGTCTAGGATCCAATCCAGGATTGCACATTGCACTTATTTTTCATGGTTTTTTAGTCTTAAAGTTATTTGTAAAATATTCGACAATTTGGGTTGTCTGATATTTTCTTATCATTAGAATCAAATTGTGTAGCTTTGACAGAGATATAAAGGAAAAGTTTTCCTCTGGTACCTCATATTGGGGGGCATATGTTGTCTGTTTTGCCAATACTAGTGTGGAATCTGATTGCTTAGTTAATCACTGAAAAGTGATGGCTGTTCCCTTTGTGATTAATAAATATCTTGTTGGTAGAGATACCAAGGCCAGGTTAATAATTAGGTATTTTTGAGCCTTTGAGGTTGTGTCTCTTTCTCATTGTTCACCTCTTGCCCTTTCTTCCTTCATCATTTCCTAACTTTCTTCTTCATCTTTCTTCTTATACTTGCTGTCTCCATTTTACATTTTGTGACAAGGATTTTTTTTAATCCCCTTAAAGAGTGCTTGATTTATAGTCATGTTTGCTTTAGGGGCACAAGCCCCCAGTTAAACTACATTTTCTTTATTCATTGAAAGGATCTATATTCTATTTTGTTGGCTTTAGTTTCTTCATCTGTGAAATGGAGGTTCTGAAATAGGTTAGATTCTATCTAGGGTCCTTTGAGATTCTACAGGCCTTTGACACATGACTTTATAAGTTTTTAAAAAAATTAATTAGGTGGGGGGCGCCTGGGTGGCTCAGTGGGTTAAAGCCTCTGCCTTCGGCTCAGGTCATGGTCCCGGGGTCCTGGGATCCAGCCCCACATCGGGTTCTCTGCTCAGCAGGGAACCTGCTTCCTCCCCTCTCTCTCTCTCTCTCTCTCTGCCTACCTGTGATCTCTATCTGTCAAACAAATAAATAAAAAAATCTTTAAAAAATTAATTAGGTGGTTTTTTCTTGTTTCCCTAAGAATTTTAAGAAGTTGTCTTCATACTTTTTTTTTTTTTAAGATTGTATTTATTTATTTGTCAGCGGGGGAGACAGAGCAAGCGAGTGCACAAGCAGGGGGAGTGGCAGGCAGAAGGAGAAGTGGGTTCCCTACTGAGCAAGGGGCCTGATGGGGACTTGATCCCAGGACTCTGGGATCATGACCTGAGTGGAAAACAGACACTTAACCGATTGAGCCACCCAGGTGTCCCCATACATCTTTCTATACAATATATAAATGTCTCATTGCTTTGGTTATAATAGAACTGCCCTTACTTTGATGGGGGTCATGATATTCTTCATACCTGCACTGATAATGTCTCTTTCCAAGCTGGAAGACAAGAGTGTGATATTCTTTTTTCATGGGGTAGGGAACTCATTCCCACAATAGATAATAAATAAATCCTGTCATTCCATGGAGTTTTCTAAATTGCTTAAAAAATAAGAAAAAACCCGTTTGGTCCAATACTGTTCATTACATTTAAAAACCTGATTTATGTGTAATTTTTTGGGGAGGGTTTTATAGAGTTTCTAATTATTATATCATAATTTCTAAGGAAGTGAGAATCTTGATTCATTGTGGAATTTAGAACAAATTACTTAGTTGTAGAGGTTCATTTCATTATAAATAGACTGAAGGAGTCGTGTTATTTCAGCATTGTTAATACTTAAGTTCTGTAGTAAAAGCATTTAATGAATTATAAAAAGTTACTTGGCCACATTTTTAACCTTTTAAAATTATTCTGAAGAATTTTTATATTACCTAGTAATACTTACATTTTATGATGTTTTGCATTTGTGTAATACTTCCGTTTTCAGAGACTTTTTGTGTACATGGTTTTCTTTTAATACCAGCAATGACCCTTTATGATGGCAAGGTGGTGATCATGGTCATTGTTATTTCCATCCTATAGAAGAGGAGATGGAGGTTTGGAAGGGAGCAATTTACCCAAGGTTCTCTAACCAAGTAAGCAGTGAAGCTGAGATTGTTTTTCCCAACTCCTAAGACACACCAGTCTTCTTACTATAGACTACGAATTGGAGCAAGAATCCCAACACCTACTAGAGGGGAACTGAAAGGAGTGATACATTCTCATTTAGTGGATGAAATTCTATTGCCTGACAGTATGAATGGGGAGGGGCACTGAATTTGGGGAGAGGGAGAGGGAAAGAGTAAATGAGGTTTCATCAGACGCACACTTGATGACTTGATGGGTTTCTACTAAAACTGTTGATGAAGACGCTGTTGAAAGCTGGTGTGGGGATGGAGATTTGTAGTGCATCCTCTCTGTAAACACAGCTTCGGAAGGTCGAGGTGTTTATTCCCTTTATGGATATATCACTGTTGAAATGTATGAGCATGACAAACCACAGATTTAGGTTCTGTATTGATTACCTCTTGGGGTAGGGACGGGGAGGAGGGGGAAATATGATTGTCAAGGGACAGATAAAGTTCTAGACTTGTTGCTAATATTTAATTTCCTAACTTGGGAGGTAGGTATTCATATTCTTAATATTTTTTCTTCGTAAAACTTTCTGAGTTATTTTATAGTTAATGAAGGACAATAATGTACTCTGAATTGACTTAAATATGTAGTCAAATGGAAACTTAGCTTTTCATTTGATGTTCAAGGTCTCATGACTTGGTTGACAAGACAGTGTGTTCTTTAGGGGTTTTCCTTCAGGGTGGGAAACAATTTTTTCCCCCTGGCCATTCAAACAGCAAATAAAAGTTGAGTACAATTCTTATTACAATAAAATGTTCATATTTGATTTTGTGAACAAAACTGTTTTGTGTGGATATGTTTGTATAAAAGTGTTGTGATTTGCTTCTAAAAGTATTCTACACCATTTTTGAACATTTTCCAAAGCACTGCCTCTCATTGCATATTGGTTACAGGAACTGGTGATTAATTTTGCCTTACATTTCTTGTATGAAGAAGTGATACTTTAACTTTTCCCGTCAGAAATTCTTAATACTATTTGTAGATACACAGAATGATTGCTCACATAATGTGGTTTTAGGTAGGTGTGACTAAGGATTAAAAGACGATCTAGAGTTTATATATACTAGACCTGTTCTCTGTGATATACTGATGACGTTTTTGGCTCATTTATAAAATGGGTGACTTTTGGTCTGAGAACATGTTTCTTCAGGAGTTGATAATTTTAGGTGGGGTAGGATTATTTATTTTAAAAAATGTTTAACCCTTTTGGTGGCCTTGTGAAAGAAAGGAATTTTATTTCTAAGTTTGGATGATCATGGGATTAGAAAAAATGCTCTTGGTGGTTATTCATCTAAAAAGCTTTGCCTTTATTTGGGTACTTGGGCTTTTTGGAGAGGTAAAATGGGAGTGAGAAAAGACACTGTGTTTTCCAATGTGAAAGTATGTATTCTGAGATGTTGCTAATTCTCTTAAAGAAATTGATTGAAAACATGTCGTTTAAGGGCACCTTTAGATTTATAGATTATAATGTGTGCTTAAGAGGAAGTGGGTGGGATGGGGTGGGTAAGAGGTGGAAGGCTGGGGAAGGTGGAATTAATGTTCTTGTTTCTGAGTTTAGAGGTTTGAATTATCTTTTTCTTTTTTGGAGAGTACCTACAAATGAATTCATGGTGTATGTTGGGGGTTTCATGGTGTGGTTTTTTTGTAGATTCTGAGTGTCATCTAAGGGCTAGACTCTTAAGTGGTATTGATTTTTGAGAACTTGAGAAAGTGTTTTTTCTTTTTTAAGATTTTATGTATTTATATATTTGAGAGAGGGAGCGCAAACAGGGGGAGCAGCAGAGGCAGGCTCTCCACCAAGCAGAGAGCCCAATGTGGGGCTCAATCCCAGAACCCTGGGATCATGACCAGAGACAAAGGCAGACGCTTAATGACTAAGCCACCCAGGCACCCCTGAGAAAGTGTTTTTCTTTTGGCATAGTTTAATTTTATAGGTTTTCTTTCTCTGGTGTCTCCTCAAAAATAGAGCCATTCTTCCATTCCAGTGGCCAGTGGAAGTTGTGGTCCATTAGGACTTTCGAAGTAAAATTTGGAAAATTTTCTACATGCAGGGTTTCCTTAAACTTTTTTTGTACAAAGGACTCTTTTTGGCAGTCTGGTAAAACATATGGACTCCTCAGAATACAGTTTTTTAAATATATAAAGTATGTAGGTTTATAAAGGAAAGCGATTACATTTAAATCCAGTTATTGAAATACTAAAAACGAAAGTCTTCCTTTTTAACTCATGTTGAGTGTAAATGCCATTCTGATTTGTCTGTTGTATGAGATATCTCTGATTTCTGTTGGTGACCACCACAGGTACTGCTATGGTGGTTGATTGAAGGAAATGCTGTATTTCAGTTAGAGGTTAGTGCAAAAAAATTTTTTTTCCTCCATTCATGCTTTTGAATGAAGATTTAAACCCTGGAACCCTTTTTTAATGTAGTGAAAAAGTGTCAGGACTTAGAGCCAGCTAACTATGAAATTGAGTCTCATATTCACTACTTAGCTACTGTGTATTACTTTCCCAGTCCTGAGCTTTAATTTCCTCATCAGTGTAATGGAAATGATAATAGTACTTGTGGGATTTTAAGCCTGCTGTACTTAGAACACCCACAAAAATACTAAAATCCCACAAGTACTATTACTATCTCCATCTGCTATCATAGTGAACTGCTGTTGTCATTTTACCAGTTTGAGCTAAGTATTAAAACCTTTCTTTCCTTTATGTGTCTTTACTCTCCCTAGCTTATAATTATTTTTTGGTGCTTTATCTACATACATATAGAACCACATTGAACAGTATTATAATTTTGCTTCAACCGTCGAGCATACTTTAGAAAATTAAAGAGAAGGAAAGTCTGTCATACTTGTCCATATTTTTGCTGTGTCCATTCTTCCTTCCTTCTTTCCTGAGGTTCCTTCTTTTTTTGTTTCCTTCCTGTTCAGAGAACCTCTTTGGCCATTCTTTTAGAGTAAGTCTTCTGGTGATAGAGTCTCTGTATTTGATTTATCTTTATTCCTGAAGGCTATTTTTTTTTTTTTTCCTGGATATAGGATTCTGGGTTGATAATTCTTTTTGTTTAGCACCCAAAAATTGCATCATATCTGGTTTCTATGGTTTCTGATGAGAAATCTGTAGTCATTCTAATTGTTTTTATCCTTTTAGGTAATATATTTTTATGTCATTGTCTTTTTTCCCCCCTGTCATTGTCTTTTTAAGACTTTCTTTTTAGTTTTTAGAAGTTTAATTATGTTGTATCTAGGTGTGGATTTCTTTGGGTTTTTTCCTTTTTAGGATTTGCTTAGCTGCTTGACTGCAGGTTTTTGTGTTGCCAAATTTGGGAAGTTTTCAGCTACTATTTCTTCAAGTATTTTCTCAGTTGCTCTCCTCTCCTGGTATTCTGATAATGTGAATTTTAGATCTTTTGTTATAGTTCCTCTGGGCCTTAAGGTCCTATTCATTTTCTTGTATTCCAGTTTATTTCACTCAGTTTTTCAGATTGGGTAGTTTCTATTGTTTTATCTTTCACTGCATTGAATATTTCTTCTTTCCTTCCATTTTGCTATTAGGCCATCCTTTGGACTTTTTATTTTGGTTATTCTATTTTCCAGCTTAAGTTCGCATTTTGTTCTTTAAAATATATTTGTTTGCTGAGACTTTGATTTCTTTTCTGAGACTTTTTTTTCATTTATTTCAAACATGTTTGAATATTCTATTAAGATAACTTTAATGTCTTTGTCGGATGATTCTAACATCTCTCATTGTGTTGTTGGTGTCTTTTGATTATTTTTGTCTTTCTGTTTGAGATCTTCCTGGTTTTGGATTTTCTAATTGAAACCTTGCACATTTGCATACTTTGTTCTGAGGCTTTGTGTCGTACTCAAACCATTTATTCTAGTTGACTTTTTTAATACTGCTCTGCCAGGAGAAGGAAGGTGGAGGTGCTGCCTCATTACTGCCAGGTAGAGATAGATGTCTACATTCTCCACTGAACCTCCACTGAAACCTGATGTTGGAGGACACTGTTTATTACTCCTGGCTGGGGTGGAAGGGCGGGCTTCCCTACATAATCTTCCTTTGATACTATTAGGGAAGAGTTCATTACATTGTTAGGCAAGAGTTCATTACTGGCTGCATGGGTGAAACCCCTGGCCCCCTGCTTGGCCTTCTCTGACATCATCCCATTGGGATGTTTATAGCCTTGAGAGTATAGTTCTGGATTCCCCACAGGGACTTTGCAGGTGGGGGTGTGAGTGGGACTCCAGTGGCTTTTTTTTGTTTGTTTGTTTAAGAGAAAGAGAGCATGCATATGCAAAGGGCAGGGACGGGGAGAGGAGAGATAAGCAGGCTCCATCTATGGAGCCTGACATGGGATTCAATGTGGGGTTTCGTCTAGGGTGGTGAGCCAAAATCACCTGAACCAAAATCAAGAGTCTGACGATTAATGGACTGAGCCACCCAGGTGCCCCACACAGTGGTTGGGTTTTTTGGTTGTGTGTGTGTGTGTGTGTGTGTGTGTGTGTGTGTGGTGTTTGACTGGTTATTGTCTAAAAGTTTTCCATCTTTTGGGTTGCCCTTTTCATAGTCCCTTGGTCAGGAAAAGCATGCTTTTGTTGGGATTCTTTTTGTTTGCTCCTGTTGGAGCAAAAAAGCATGCTTTTGTTGGGATTCTTTTTGTTTGCTTCCAGGTTGGAGGCTTTTTCAAGTCAATTTCTGGCATTTTCAAGGTTAAAGAAAATAAAAAACCCCACAAGGGACTCACCACAGTTTTGTTCCTTGATTTGCAAAGGATTAGCACTGCCTCCTCTTTAACTTTTGAGTCTTCTTAATGTTTGTTTTTTGTGTATAGTGTCAAGTTTTACTTTTGCTTATCAGGAGGAATGGAGAAAGTTTGTATACTCCATCTTCCCAGAAGGAAAAGTCCTTTTAAGTTTTTTTTTGTTATGTTAAATAATGCTGTAACTAATATTTTCCTCCTGTGTTTTTATTCTGTTTTTAAAATTTCTCTTGACTTTCAGCTTAACAATGGATTAATATTACATTTATATCTCTTGATTCACATTGCAAGTCATTATGCCATTCAGCTTGATTTTGTAATTAGTTCAGCTCTGTACCTATCATGTTTGAGATGCTTCAGGGGAGGCTGTGTGAAGGCATGTATTATCCATATTTATGACTGGAGGAGTAGTTTAGTAAAGAGATCTAGGTAGAGAGAGATGTGGGAATATAAAGTAATAGACGATTGTTGTGGGTAACTTCTGTAGATGAGGCTTACCCATGTGGAGGAGAGGTTATCATAGCTCAAGATGGAACTCTGGAAAAGAGGACAGGAGGTGGAAGAGGAACAGAATGACGGGAGAATGCACTGGAGAACTAGAGACAAAAGCCATGTTAAGTATTGCAGAAAGAGAGCTTCAAGAAATGGTTTTTTTTTTTTTTTTTTTAAATATTTTTTTATTTATTTACTTGACAGAGAGAGATCACAAGTAGGCAGAGAGAGAGAGGAGGAAGCAGGCTCCCTGCAGAGCAGAGAGCCCGATGCGGGACTCGATCCCAGGACCCTGAGATCATGACCTGAGCCGAAGGCAGCGGCTTAACCCACTGAGCCACCCAGGCGCCCCTCAAGAAATGTTTTGAGTGCTGAGTAGGTCCCATCTTAGATTGGTTAAGTAATCTAAGCATGAAAATTCTAAGATTGGCAATGAATAAGTCACAGAGGGCAGTATTAGTGGAATGATGGAAATAGAAGCCAGACTACAGTGAATGGGAGGTTAAGAAAAATGTTGATGGAGGAGAAAGAAGGAAGGTAAAAGGGGCACCTGGGTGGCTCAGACGTTAAGTGTCTGCCTTCGGCTCAGGTCATGATCCCAGGGTCCTGGGATCAAGCATTCCATCAGGCTCCCTGCTCAGCAGGAAGCCTGCTTCTCACTCTCCCTCTCCTACTCTTCCTGCTTGTTTGTGTTCCCTCTCTCGCTGTCTCTCTCTGTCACATAAATAAATCATTTTTTAAAGAAGGAAGGTAAAAACCTGGGGTGCATGTGTTTTAAAATTAAAAATAAAAAAATTCTTATTTACATGCCAAAGAGGAAGATAGGAAAATACACCAGAGAAAGGGCTGTTGATGGCAAGGACCTTTGAGAAAGTGGAAGATTGACTCTAGAGCACATACTGAAGCATCAGAAGTTGAGGAGGATAGTGATACTTTTTTTCTCCTAGAAAGGTGGAAAAGAGATATACTTATATGATATACTTATATATGTAGTGTGATTTTGGATGAAGGAGACATTTTAGAAACAAGGGAAAGCTTGATGGGAGTCTCCACTAGAAATAGGCAAAATAATCTAGATAATAATCTAGATACATAAATGCTTTGCAGAAAATTTTTACCCAAATTGGTAATTTCATAGGTTACATTACAGGCATATCAGAATTGAATGTATTTTTTAAAAAATTGCTGATACAGCAGTTCTGATATCTTAAAAATATCAATAGGTTGAGCAGTTCAAAAACAAGATACTGTGAATTTTTTTTTAAAGATTTTATTTATTTATTTGACAGAGATCACAAGTAGGCAGAGAGGCAGGCAGAGACAGAGAGAGATGTGGAAGCAGGCTTCCCACCGAGCAGAGAGCCTGATGTGGGACCTGACCCCAGGACCCTGAGATCATGACCTGAGCTAAAGACAGAGGCTTAACCCACTCAGCCACCCAGGCACCCTACTGTGAATGTTTTAAATTACCTCTCACTGAGTAGCAAAAAGGTCTAAATAAAATAAGGCATTTTTATTTTTTTTATTTTTTATTTTTTATTTTTTTAAAGATTTTATTTATTTATTTGACAGAGAGAGATCACAAGTAGGTAGAGAGGCAGGTAGAGAGAGAGGAGGGGGGGAAGCAGGCTCCCTGCTGAGCAGAGAGCCCGACGCGGGGCTCGATCCCAGGACCCTGAGATCATGACCTGAGCCGAAGGCAGAGGCCTTAACCCACTGAGCCACCCAGGCACCCCAGTAAGGCATTTTTAAATGATCAAGTGATAAAGGTCAATAAAAGGTTACCTATTACAGGTAAAGGTATGGGGATGCAGATACTCTCTTACACTGTTACTGAAGTTACAAATCCAAAAGCTGAATTAAGCATTCAATATCATAAACTTTGACCTAGTAGTTATTTTTCAAGGAATTTTTCCTGATATAATAATTCCTGATATAAAGCCACTATATGGTCCAAAGATTTAAATACAAAACTTATGACAATGTAACTTAATGCTAAAGTCTTAGAAATGGTTTATGTGATCAGTAGTCAAGATGGATTAAATTACGGCCCATGTTATTAAAATGAATTTTGAGACACTTTGGTAAGGAAGAAATGCTCATTAAATAGGGGAGGAGAGTAGATTATAAAAGCATATACAGTACAACACACAAGTTTAATTATGTATGCATATGGAAAAAAGGACTCAAGAGTAAACATTCCTGGATGATTTTAATTATTTTTGGTGTTTTTCTTTTCTGTGTCTGGGTTTTCTTCACTGCACTTAAAATATATCCTATAATGGGGAAAAACAACTTTAAAACTTCAGTGCTGCTGAATGCACTCTTAAGGGAGTACAGTTGGTCTAGCCGTCTGGAGTAGAGTTTGTACTTTATCAATAGCCTAGCCTTCTTCTTTGACTTGATAAGTATACCTCCAGGGATTTTTACTAAGGAAATGCGTAAGAACCATAAAGATCATTTTACAAAGATTTATTATGACATGATTTATAATAGTGACATACTATAATTGTCCTAAATAGGCCAATGGTTAAAAGATAGTTCGTTCTTCTAGTAGATGTAAAGCAGATCAATGCAGCCTATGAAAAATGATTTTAAAAATCTATATGATGAAACAGGAAGTTGCTTATATTATAATTTACACAAAGAAAAAATATAAATTGGTATGTTTTGTCCTGATTTTTCATCCTTAAAATAATAGAACAAACAATGGGAAGAAAGAGACCCAAATAATGAGTTATTTTCTTCTTTATATGGTTATAAGTTTTCTGCAGTGGTCATTTTATAATTAGAAAGTTGTAAATAAATTTGCTAATTGGTAGAAAAAACCTCTGTATGTCTTTTACTTTAGTTAGTTTCTCTGTTATATGGTAAACACAGAATAGACTAAAATCAGGATTTTTTTTTTATCACTTAAAAGCTTAGAAAAACATCTCTCAATGTGGCACACTTCTTTTTCTATGATCAGATTTTCTTGTATTGTTACATCTTTTATAGGGTATCTATGTCTTGGTTTCTGTTTTACTCCAGTGATAATGTATGTGTGATTTTTTTTTTAAATTAAAAAACTTAGTGAAATATTAGTGATAATTTCATTAAAAATATATTTTTTTACCTTATTGTATGCAAAGATGTAAGTAATAAAAGGTATGTAAAACAAAAAGTAAAAGCTTCCTGCTAGACCCATTCATTCCACTCCTGCTTGCCTTCTCATTCTCTGCTTGTAACCATGTATGATAAAATGCAACCGTATTCAGTGTATTAAGTGGGTTTTGATAAATCTGTATGTCAAAACTATGTAACCATTATCACAAGCAAGATATAGACTATTTTGTCACCCCAAGAAAGTCCCTTGTGTCCTTTCCCAATTAATAATCTCCAGAAGTAACCTCCTTATTGACTTGAGTCACTATAGTTTAATTTCGCCTGTTTTGGACTTTATATTATAGAATTATACAGCATGCACTCCTTTGTACCTTGGGATTTTTTGGGATTCATCCATGATATTGCTTGTTTTGGTAGTTTGTTCCTATTTGTTGCTTGGTAGTGTTCTATATTATGATATACTGCATTTTATGTGCCTGTTTCCTTGTTGATGGAACATTTGGGTTGTTACCAGTTTTTAGGAACTATGAATAAAGCTGCACTGAACATTCATATATATATTGGTGTATGGATTCATATTTTCATTTCTCTTGGATTATAAACCATGTTGTGGATTATTAGGTCATGTGTTTAACTTTGGCAGTTTCTTGTGAAATGGTTGGACCATTTTTTATTCCCACCAAAGATGTATGGAAGTCCTAGTTATTTTGAGTCCTTGGTATTTTAGCCAGCACTTGGTATTTTAGCCAATCTGATGGATGTATAGTGGTATCTCACTGTAGTTTTAATTTGCTTTTCTTTGAGTGATGACATCGAACATCTTATTAGGTGCACGTTGGCTATGTGTCTGTTCAAATCCTTTGTCTTTTTAAAAAAATTGGGTTGCTTGTGTTACTGAGTTGTAGACTTACTACATTTGGAATACAAGTCCCTTGTCAGCTGTGTGTATTGTAAATATTTTTTCCTTGCGTTTTTGTTTCTTCCTATTTATTATTTACTTTTGTTGAGATATAATTGAGATATAACATTATGTTAGTTTCAAGGGTACAGCATAATTCAGTATTTGCATATGTTGTGAAATGATCACTATAGTAAATCCAGTTAACATCTGTCTCCATACAGATTTCTTCCCTTTTACGTATTTACATCCTGTTTCTCTAGTTGTATTGCTTGGGCCAGAATTTTTAAACTTTTTTTTTGTTTTTTTTTAAAGATTTTATTTATTTATTTGACAGAGAGAGATCACAGGTAGGTAGAGAGACTGGCAGAGAGAGAGAGAGAGAGAGAGAGAGCGGGAAGCAGGCTCCCTGCTGAGCAGAGAGCCCGATGTGGGACTCGATCCCAGGACCCTGAGATCATGACCCGAGCCGAAGGCAGCGGCTTAACCCACTGAGCCACCCAGGCGCCCCTAAACTTTTAAAATAACAAAATAGTGAAGATCAAAATGAATGCAGTAGACGTCCTTGTTTGCTACTGCTTTTTTCCCCCCTGACATCATATGAAATATAAATTTTTCGTAATGTTAAGTATTCTTAATTAACATATCCTATTAGTGTTTTTATTGAATGTTATTATTAGCAATGTAATTTTATCAGATGCTCCTTTTGCATCTGTAGAAAAGGATCCTATTTGTTTTTGCTAATATCATTATTAGTGATATCCCTTGATGTTGAAGTGGTAAGATATACCTAGGATATGCATCGCTTCAGTAGGATGTATTAGTACACTGAGGAATTTTATATACTGTTGTTTCACTTGGTAAGCTTCTGGTTTATTTTATTAAATTGTATGGGTATTGTTTTATTTCCATTTTCTGGATACATAAAACCTGTGATCAAGGTCATATTTGTCTTGTAGCATGAATGGGATGGTGTGTTCATCTTCACGTTCTTCGAGTGTTTTAAATTTTGCATTTAAAAAATCTGAACTTAACCACTGTTGTCATTAATCCAGATACTCATTTTGTTCATAGTTCTTACTTAGACAGTGTTGTCCATTTTATCTTCTGTTAATTTAGGTTTTTATTTCTTGAGATAACATCTTTGTGTGTAATTATGTGTTTTTCTTTTTTTTTTTTTTTAAATTCTGTGTAAAAATATTACCATAGTGAAGCTTCTCAGTTTTATTATATGGCTGTACATAGAGTATCTTATTTTTGGTACAGCCTCTTTCCCTTGAATATATATATTATCTGAACTTTTTTTTGAGGACTACCACTTGCCAATATACTGCCTCTTTTTCAGGGAATCTAAGATGATGAAGCCATTCCTGCCCAGTGCTCCTCATTTATATTTTCTAGAATGGTCCCCACCCTTGTCCCAAAGTGCCAGCTCTTAAACTGTCAGTGCTATCAATTGATAGATCTTTGTATTTGTCCTTAATTATTATGTTCTATTTTCTTTTGGGTTTAATAGTTTTCTAAAATCTTGTATTTTGTTACTTTGTTTTTCTCTTTTGATGAACACATTCAGAATTATGATTTCACCTCTGAATACTGCATTAGTCATTTAGTATTTGTAGAAATCCCGTTTTAATTTTGTGAATTAAAATTTTTTCTCATTTGAATTGTTTATTATAGTATATAGTTGAAATTTAAGTTTTGGTTGATTTCTGCCTTTTTGTTCTGTTTTTAGCATTGTGGCTAGGGATCTGGAATTTCTGGACATCGGAGAAGGTATATTTCTTTTCTTTGGTGCAGGGAGAGATCCAAGTGTTGAGGGGCCCAAAGCTTGTGTAGTTTTGGTGTCCCTCTTTAAGAGGGAACACAGAATTGTGTACACAGATGAATATTTGTTTAGAATGAGAAAAGAAGTCATTTGTATAACCGAAGGGCCTCAGGGCCCAATCTTCATTCATTTTGTGGCACATCTGCCTATGCTTTAAAGTATAAAATTTGGTTTAGGTCCATTGAAACTTCATTAATCTTATGTGCTTTGTGTCCTGCACTTTTGACTACATGCTGTAGATAATATTTTTTTCCAGCTTTTGGTGCCTCTAATAGTTTTTGTGTTGATACTTTCTGTTGCCTAAATAATACCGTTTACATTGTTGCGTATTGGCATTTAAAAATCTCTCTATAGCTGTTGTCCAATAAATTTTACCATGTTTGATATTGATGTTTTCATACTTGCATTCCTCTGTTGACTAAATTTGATGCATTTTTTTCCTCACTCTTTTGTTGTTTTATAAGCACTGCATTGTTACATTTTATTTAAAAAGAAATCCTGTAATTCTTTTGTAATAAAGCCACTTAAGGGGATCATGATTAGTAGTTTGGCTTCTTTGTATTTTTCCTTACTTGCTTTCTCATGTTTGACTTGTGTTTTAGTCCCTTCATTTCATGGTGACTTTTAAGGAGTGGCATTTATTTTCATTACCTGTAGTGTGGGTGGGGAGTAAGTCAAGCTTTCGCCTTGAGGTTTTTTTTTTTTTCAACTCGCATGAGTTGTGGTTGTGGGCAAGAAGTATGTATGAATCTATG
Source organism: Mustela erminea (assembly GCF_009829155.1). Lineage (NCBI taxonomy): Eukaryota > Metazoa > Chordata > Mammalia > Carnivora > Mustelidae > Mustela > Mustela erminea. The sequence continues at coordinate 68,707,292 of NC_045622.1, read as the reverse complement.
AAGAGCTAGTTGGAAGACATTGAAAGTATGTAATGCACATTTTCTTTTTCCCTAAAGCATTTAGAGATTTGTTAAGTAGGGGAGAATTTATGTTGTCTAGGTTTTATTGTATGACTTCGTATTGTCACAGTTCTGTAGCAGTTTCACTGATGACTTCAGAATGAAATCAACTGAGAATTGATAAGATAATCAGTATTTTCCCAGAGTAAAATTTTAATCCTCATAGCCTTCTGGGTTTTTTTAGAGTGTGTGTGTGTGCGTTTGTGTGCGCGTTTGTGTGCGCACACGCTACTGCAGACTTAGTTTCCTTCGTTTGTTAGTGCAAATTAAAAGGCAGTTTTGGTAGTATTGATAAAAATGCTTCTGATGTGAACATAATACTTCTTGCCTCTTGTAATGTTAGTAATGGCAAGTTGTATTTATTTTTTAAGCACGTGGGAGGGGCATGAAACTAGTTTGCCTCCGTGGGACTCTCTTTCCCATTGGAATGAAAGCTAGATAGAATGATAATTTTTTCACTCTTAAACTCTGAAGAAGACAACTTCCTCTATTTTGCATTTTTGGGTGGTGGTTATAGCACTTGTTTTGAGGTTTGACCACCCTTTGTTCAGATATTTTTATTTTTACATATCACTTTGCGTTACACTTAGTGGTGTTTTAACTATTATAACAGCTTGTATAATGAAATTCATACATGCATATTATATCTTAAAACTACTGTTGTTTTGACTTAATCTGTATTGACTGGTTTATTCTGTTTATGCTTCATCTGAGTTTTTTTTCTTAAGCCAAGTGAATGCCTAGTTTTCCACATCTGAACAAAAAAGCCAAATCGTACTCTTAATAGATTTGCAATGTTTGTTTTCTCTGTTCAACATGTAAATTATTTAAGATACGACATGAGTTTCAACTGCTTGATTGCTCTGTGTCCCTACCCTCCCTCCCCCAAACACCCCATCAGAGGGATGGTCTTTTTTCTTTCTTTCTTTTTTTAAAATGAAATTTATATTTGCAGTTTGCTTTCATTGCTCCACTGCTGTACACTAAACATAAGTCTGGGTGGCACATGTTACAATGTCCTTTCAAATGCTCAGGATCCCATAGTAGTATAATATTTAGTCTCTGTAGGTAGATAGGACTGGTTGTTGGCCAAAAGCATCCAGTTAGCACTGTTGTGCCAAGAGTGAAGAGAAGGGAACAGCAAAGACTGATGGAGAGAGCCCCACATTCAAGAGCAATAATGACTGCCTACTTTTTATGGAGCAACATGACAGAAGTTTGAAGTCACATACTAAAAATGTAAGGGTTTGAGTGTTCAGAGGGTCTCAAACTGAAATTCAGGGCTCATTTGGAATCTGAAGTTAGGTGAGGGCAGCTGTGGGAAATAAGAAACAAGGTAGAGAAGGGGCAGTTTTGGGGGCTGCCAGTGTGCTCTAAACACAGGAGAGAACAGACATTTTGCCCTTGCTGGAAACTATATCCTAAATTGAACTGGAGCTCTGATTTTGTTACATGAGCGGGAATAAAGGTTTAGAGAACTTTTACCATTTCTTTCTATTTATTTATTTATCACCACTGTCAGAGGTCTAAATTGCTGAACAAATTTCAGGATCAGTGAAACTTGATAATTAAGAATTAAGCAACATGTAAAATAGTTAACAACTATATATTTCCTGGCACAGAAATTCAGCATGCAAAATGCTAGAAATTATGTAATGACAGCAACATTTTATTTTATTTATTTTTAGAAAAAGATTTTATTTGTTTGACAGAGAGAGCACAGTGACACAGAGAGAGTGTGCGTGCATACAAGCAGGGCGAGTGGCAGAGGGAGAAGCAGACTCCCTGCTGAGCAGAGAGCCCAATGCGGGGCTCAATCCCAGGACCCTGGGATCATGACCTGAGCCGGAGGCAGATGCTCAATGACTGAGCCAGCCAGGCACCCCTAACAGCAACATTTTAGAAGCTATATAACCTAATAGTTACTTGTAGATTTAAGCTGTTGCTCTTTCTTGTTTTGTGAGAAATAAATAAAGCATCAGGCATATACGCTGAGATTTTCAGATTTGTACATATTCTGTCGAAGCCTTCGCTACTATTTTTGGGTTGTATGCCATGAGGTAATAAGGTCATTTTTAGTGCTATTTAAGGAGAGAAAACCAAATTATGTTGGAGAGGATCTTATATGTTAATGTTTCGCTGGATGCTTTTCTTTAATATTCCCAGACAGAAAGTCTTAAATTTGAGGAATTAGACTGAGAGAAGCCTAATGAAATTCTAAATTCCATCCTCTCTCAAAATGGGATCAGTTGCTGTTCTTTCTCTAACCCCTACTCCATTCCATATTGCACAGTAGTATTTCATGCAAAAAATTATTTTACAAACCAAATCGAAGATACAGTGGAGGAAGAGACCATTGTACATATGGTCTCTTGTATGACAGCAAACAAAAATTTCTTTTATACACTAAAAACATGTGTTAACATTTCTATCAGAAAACCTAAAAATGTTATTCTGGTTCATATAGAAGACTTAAAGGAATAGAAAAGAACATGTATTCTTGGATTTGAAATTGCAAGCTCTTAACTATGTCAATTCTAAAAGTTCATCTATAAACTTAATGGCATTCTAAAATTTAAAAAAAGCTAAAAGGACTAAAAAATACTCCAGCGGTTACTCTGTTGTCAAGTATTAGTGTAAGTCATTTTGTAGATGATTTAGATGAAGCTGAGAGAAATCAATAACCTCTCTAAGGTCACAAAGCTAGAAGTGATGGAAGCAAGGCTTCATGACAAGATGAGTTTGAGGGCTCAGACCTAAGAATAATATTTGGTAAGCACTTATATCATTAAACATTACTATTCGAAACAAAGCACTGTTTTTTTTCTGGTAGGATAACATCTAAATATGTTTAGAAAATAAGACTGTGAGACTTTTCTAGAGAGTTTCTAGAGATAGTACATGCTGTATTTACAGATTTATAGGTCCTTTATAATTCCCTCTGCCCATTTTCATTTTTCTTGTCTACATAAGCAGTTGTTCCATCACCTTTTATTGATTAGTCCATCTTTCCCCCATGATCTGCTCTTCTTTATATGTTGGATTTTTTTTGGCCATCTATTCAGTTCCGTTAGTCTTTTTGCCTATTCCTGTGTCAGTTCCATTCTGTCTTCATTTTGTAAATGGCTAGGATAAGCCTCACTGCTGTGTTCATTCAATAAAAATACCATTGAACAAATATTTGTGGCCAGGACTATGTACTAGGAACTGTGTAACTTCTGGCAGAACAGCACTGAACAAAACAATTCTTATGGAGCTTACTCTTGTAAAGAATTTCTTGGGTATTTTTCCTGTTCATAAATTTTATAACTATCAGGTTTTTCTGGTTCTGTTGAGTTCAGTGACAAATCCAAAAGCTTTTTAATTTTATTTTTATTTATTTTAGAGATAGAGAGTAGGGGAAGGAGAGGGATAAGCAGACTCTGTGCTGAGTGTAGAGCCCAGTGTGGGGCTGGATCCCAGGACCCTGAGATCACAAACCAAGAGTCAGATGCTCAGCCAACTGAGGCACCCAGGCATCCCAACTTTTTTATTTTAAATTGTATCATAATAAGGAAATTGACCTTTTTGACAATTCTGTCCATGAACATACATATGTCAGGTCATACGTCTTTGGCCTTTATTTAAAGCTTTATAGTTTCTTTCCATAAAGGTCTAGAATATATTTTATTAGATTTACTCCTAGTTACCATATATTTGCTGCAAATGGTATCGTCTGTTTGACTTAAGTTTTATAATAGCTTATATGCAGAAATGGCCTTTTTTGGGAGGGAAGTCTAGGAGTTCTATAGATTTTGGTATCCAAACACCTTGTAGAACTCTGTTTCCAGAATATTATGTGTATTTTGTAGGATTTTCTGTATTAATAAATATATCATCAAATAATTTTTCAACTCTTACTTACTGTGTTGGTTAGGACTTTCAAATTTAATGTATAAACATGGTAATGGTGGACATTCTTTTTTTGTTCTTGATTTTAGAGTTTCACTGTTAAAAAAATGATGTCTGCAGGTTTTTAGTTCCCTTCTAGTCCCACTTGCTATGAATTTTTAAGATGTGACATTTTCTCATGCTTTTCCTGTTATCTCTTATGATGATGTTATTTTTCCTTTAATCTGCTCATACGGTGAATTATAATTTCAAAAAAAAAAGTCTGTGTATCCTTGTATTCCTGGATTCCTGAAATACATTGGTCATAATGTATATTTTTGTTTATATACTCTTGGGTTTTGTTTGCTAATGTTTTATTTATGGGCTTTTGGTTTTTTTGCATCTATATTTTAGTGAAGTTGGCCTGTAATTTTCATTTTTTCTAATGTCCTTGTCTGATTTTGATACCAAGGTTATACTGGCCTCATGAGTTGGGGAGTGTTCCCTCCTTTCCTGTTCTCTGGAAGAATCTGTAATACTGGAATTACCTGCTCCTTGAAAGCTAGGCAGAACTGGCTCTTACCACTTCTGGGCCTGGTAGTATTTGTGTAGCAAGGTTCTTTTGTTTCCTAGTTTTTTCTTTCATACTGGTCCTGGGGCTATTCAGGCATTCTATTTATGCTGTCTCCAAACATGGGTGAACTTAAATAGGAGTAGGGAGGAGTTATTGATAAGAAAACACAGGAAAGGCAGAACTTTAGGAATGAGTCAGAGTTTCAATTGGGGACTACACTTTGGGCCAGAAACAAGTTGGGGGTGGGTGGATGGGGAAGAATTTAAATCTGAGATTTTTGCTCATTAAGAAGAATCCCTTCAACCAGGCTGATGTGGGCATAGGTGAGCTAATGTGGTCTTAGGAAGTTGACAGCACCCCCCACTCTCCCTACTCCCACTTATGCCTGAGTGATGGAGCAAATGTGCACTAACAGAACACAAGACACGGTAGAAGTAAGAAACAGATTTAGGTTCCATCCCTGCACCATGTGGGGACTTGAGAGATTTTGGCATTTTTGGATCATTCTTCAGAATGTAATTGTGGAGAATAAGGGACTTCATTGCCATCCTTGTAGAGTTTCCTACCCCATTCCACCACCTTCCCATGAAGGAAAGTGTATTGAGACAGTATGGAATTTGCTTCCAGTTAGTCATACTAGCAGAAGAGGTGAGATGGTGTGGACATTCCCCAGAGGTTTATAAGTAGTGACCTGCCTTTAGTTCTTTTCAGTTTCTCTTTTATCGTTCTGTTACTATGAAGATTAACTTGTATTTTCACCATTTTCCCATTATTTTATATCTGTTTCTTTTCATAGCTGCTTTTAGGGTCTTGAAAAATAGATTTTGAAGTAAGACTTAAATTATTTAATATTTTTACTTTTGTCAATCCATGTTATTTTATATAAACACAGTATATTTAGTGCCTTTCAGAAAAATTCCTTTTCTCTGCTTTTTATCTTCAGCTATTCTTAGCTAATGTTTTTTACATGAGTTTTTCTGTAAGCAACAAAAAATTGATAAAGGCAAATCTCTGGGCCAACCTGAGGTTTAACTTTGGAGACTAAGTATTAATGAGTTTTTACAGAAAAAAATTTTTCTTCACCTTTGTTTATAGATTGAAATTAGTGACATGAGTAAGTCAGTGAGAGTTGCTTGATGAAGTCCATTTAAAATTTTTGACTTAATTTCCAGTGTTAGAGTCCTATGACCTGACTTTAAGTAGACAGCTTGTGACTCTAGACAAGCATGCAGTCATTCTAGGTATATTGCTGCTTAAGAAAACGACTTTACAAAATGTGTTAGAACATGGGAAAATAAGATCTTGCTCTCTTGTGGTTTTACAGGGTGCCAGAGGTTTGGTTGCTTCTATGTTTCACTCAGTTGCTTTCTGTTCAATGAGTAGGATCACCACCATGCCTCACAACTTTGCAGACTCACTGCAGAGGAAATAGCAAGAGGTAAAATGACCTCAAATGAATGTGGCTTTTTTGTGGGATGGAGTGAGTAGACAGTGCTACAACTAAATAAACAAATTATGCAGGAAGACCTTAACTCATCTTTATATTCATTTTTCACTGTGACTCCCTGCCCCCATCATTCCTTGTTCTTTAAACATTTGTACAGTGTTAGTTTGTTGTAAATATGTAATGTGATTACAGTTGAGTTGTTTAGTATTTTTACAATATTTCCCTAGTAAGCTCTTTCTTTTCCTCATTTGTGCTGACAGCTTCCTTATTGTGAGTGCCTTAAGGTAAGAGATCTTAAGACTCAGTGTTGGTTCATCTTGTCATGTTGGATTCTCTTTATCCTGCAAGTTTTCATTACACAATCATTTTGTACTTGGAAAAATAAAACTGGTATTTGTAGCTCTCTACCATAAGTCTTGGGTAGCATCATGATCTTTTATCAGTTCAGTATTGGGTGCTAGAGATTTTGATAACAGTTTAAAGGGGAAGGAGAAATCATTATGTATGGTAAACTTGGAGTTATCTGTGCTCTTAGACGGCAGAAGGGAATCTGGGTAGTTTTGTATCTGTGTTTATTGCAATGCCCATCATACATCCCCAGGAAACGCTTTGCCTACTGGCCAGCTTATTATCAGTGTCAGGATTGACAGAGATGTATGGAGATGGGTTGAGGTCTGGACCTTTAACTCCATAAATACAGAGAAAATAGAAGCGATACATTTATTTTGTTTTCTGAAGGTAGCTCTCAGTGTAGTGTAGTGGTTTTGGGCACAGAATTGAGCCAGACTGCATGGAATCAGTCTCTACCGCTTATTGCCTGTGGTTTTGGGCAAGTTACTTAATCTCTTCTGTCTCCTTTTCCTCACCTGTAAGATGGAGACAATAACAAGAGTGCTTACCTCCTTCATGGGCTTTTTGTGAGGTTTCAGTAACTAATGTGTGTAAAGTACTTAGTGCCTGGCACATGGTAAATATAAATTCTGTAGAGGTATTGTTGCCAAGTCAAATACATGTGACTAAACATCTACCTGATGTACGTGTCCCTGAGGAGTTCAGTGTGTAAAACTCAATTTTTCTGCAAGTCTGATTTGTAGTTAAATTTGAATAGCTTCAGAAGTGGGGACTGAGAGAATCAATAAGGTATCTGTGTTTGGGTTATCTTTACTGTACACTGTCTGCCTTCCTCAGGAACTATTTCTTTTGTCTAACCTGTTCCATGGCGCGGCTGAGTTGAGCTCTTTTGCAGTGACCACAGCAGGGAAACTTGTCTTGGGAGATTGGGTGAGGGGCACACATTCCCCCCCCCCCCCCCGCCCCCCCGCCCCCCGCCTCCGCTAGGTACATAGGTCCTGCTGTGAAACAAGGGTTTTGCTTCTCTTTTAAGAGCACCTAACTGAACAGATGCCATCTCATCCCTGGGCACTGTAGTGTTACAAGAAGTGAACATCCAAAATAGGATTTATTAAGATAGTGATTTATTCACTCAACAAATATTTCTATAGGCTAGACTTCCTGCACAAAGCCTCTGGTTTAGAAGCATCTTCTTCTGAATTACTATTTTTTTGTTATTTTATTGGTTTAAAATTGTCTGTCTTATTTATAAATAGTTCTGTGATTATGAGACTCTTGTGTTTTCACACCCTTCACAATAAATCCAATGTTTATTTGAAAGGTAGAGTTGGCCTAAATGCCCTTTATCTTGCCCTTAAGTACTTGAATTATCAGTCTTGCAAAATCCAGATGGAATCGTAGTGCTAGAAGAAACATTATTGAGTGGCTCTGGTTGTTTTCCTTGAGTTAAGTAAGCTTTTACAGGTGGGTGATTAGAAAAGTCTTATCTGGGATCATAATTAGTATTTTTCTGGAAATGACTGCCATGTACATTTTTAATATAGACTTTATTTAAGAAAAGTTTTAAATTTATGGAAAAATTGAGAAGATAAAAACAAAGTCCCATGGAGTACCTGGGGTGGCTCAGTTGGTTAAGCACCTGCTCAGGTCATGATCCCAGGATCCTGAGGCTGAGATTTGCTTCTCCCTCTGCCTCTCCCCTCTGGCTTTTGCTTGTGCTGGTGTGTCCTCTCTCTCAAAAATAAATAAAAAAAACAACAACAAAGTTTCCATATGTCCAGCATCGAGTTTCCCTGTTACTAACCTCTGATATTTTATGGTACACTTGTTATAATTAATGAACCAATATTGACACTTTTTTATTAGCTAAAGTTCATACTTTATTCAAGTTTCTGTGGTACCTAGTACCTCTTTTCTGTTCTGGGATTCCATCCGGATACCACATTACATTTAGTTGTCACATTTCCTTAGGCTCCTCTTTGCTGACTTTCTTTGTTTTTGGTGGCCCTGACCGTTTTGAGGAGAATTTATGAAGCATTTTGTAGAATGTCCCTTTATCAGAATTTGATGCGTTTCTTATGACTAGACTGGAGGTAAAGGTTTTTGGGAGGAAGACAGAGAGGTACAGTGCCATGCTCATCGCATCACATCACATCACATCAAGGGTGTACATTGTCAGCACGATTCTTACTGTTGATGTTGAGCATGGTCATCTGGCTGAGGTGGTGTGTGTGGTTTCCCTACTATAAAGCTCCTACCTCTTTTCCTGCCATGTTCCATACTGTATTCTTTGGAAGGAAGTCATTGTCTGCAGCCCACATGGAAAGAGTGGGGATGCCGTGTAATTTTGAGTAAACATATCTAAATGGCGGAACCGTTTAAAAATGTCCCTAGAGGTAGTGAAATTTTTGTTTTCAACAAAAACATCACTGCTTAACCTGCATTTGAGAGATTTGGTTTGGCAAAAATTTTCATTATCAGTGTTTTAATCTTCACTGTTGTGTGGCAGCTATTGGATATTCCTCTTTGCCTGCTTTTTGTGCCATCTATTTGATTACTTATTTTTGAAAAATAAAATGAAAGTGAAATGGGGGAGATTATTCAAAAACTCTTGAATAAAATCTGTTAGTATTTCGATCTCTACCTATTGCTTTTTCTTCCTTAAAAATATTATTTCTAAAATTGAGGGCTTGCTTGATATGTAAATTATGATTAGAGACCAGAACAGTTTAGGACCCAAAATGATCAAGGGAAAGCACCTTGTCGGAAACCCCCATGACAATAGCCTCTCCTTGTAGTTCCCATTTGTGTGTTTCAATTATAAGGCTTATGTTAAAATTAGATCAGAATTTCCATTGTAAACTCTCAATTTCATAGTTGTGTAACTGCCATACAAACTTGATTGTAAACAAAGGCCTGTAATGATGGGCCTTATTTGAGCAATTAAGGTGAGAAATTGTGAGGACTAAATTTGATTCTAAAGGTGAGTATAAAGATTTTTTTCTTACGATTTCCCAAAATTTCTATAATGGGGACATAGTTATTTTATAATTAAAAGACTAAACTAAAAATAATATGACTAATTTGTTATAGTCTTGAGAGTTTATTATTATATGAATTTATATATATTTCTCTTTGGTAATTTTGATAATTTCTTTTTGACTACTTTCCTCAAACTTTAGAAACTTGGAACCATTAAAATCCATTTACCGGGCGCCTGGGTGACTCAGTGGGTTAAAGCCTCTGCCTTCGGCTCAGGTCATGATCCCAGGGTCCTGGGATCAAGGCGTGCATTGGGCTTTCTGCTCAGCTGGGAGCCTGCTTCCTCCTCTCTGTCTGCCTGCTTCTCTGCCTACTTCTGATCTCCGTCTGTCAAATAAATAAATAAAGTCTTAAAAAAAATTCATTTATCTTCTGTGACTATGTGTGTATGGGTTTTTTTTTTTTTTAAACTAACAACAGAAGCTGTTACTTTGTGATCTATGTATATCTCCTTGTAATAAATTGTAATGCTGGTACTGTGAAGGCAGCTCAGTTTTTGAGTTCTAATAGTTTGTGAATAGAAAAAGATCTGTTTTATCCTCCATTTTTCTTGGGCTGTAAACTACATACAAAAAATTATTTGCAAGAAGGGAGAGTTCAAATTTTATAGGTGAATGTATTAGATTCCTAGGTCTTCAATAACAAATTACCACAAATGTTGTAGCTTTAAACAACAGAAATATATTCTCTCACAGTTCAGGGGGCCAAAACCTTAAAGTCAGGCTAGTGATAGAGTTGGTTTCTTCCGGAGGCTCGGAGGGAGAATCCCCTTCCATGCTTATCTCCCAGCTTCTGGTGATTATTGGTAGCCCTTGGTCTTCCTTGGCTTGTGGACCCATCGCTCTGATCGGTCTTTGCCTTCATGTGGTTTGCTCTCTGGGTCTTGTCTGTGTTTGTGTGTCTCAAATCTTCTACTTTTTTTTCTTATGAAGATAGAACCATTTGACTTAAGTCTAGCATGATCTATCTGGAGATCCTTAACTTAATTGTACCTGCAAAGACCTTATTTCCAAATAAGGTCACATCACAACTACCAGGGTGTTAGAAGTTAGGCATCTTTCTGGGTGCCACAGTTCACAACCTATGGCAGTGAGTAAAACCTTTTCTTGAATTTGCTAATGAGCACTGTAAAAGTATTCTTACTGAAGGGAAGAATAGTATCTGACCTATGTACATAGAAATGTGATTCAAAATTTAGTTACATGTTTGTTTTTTCTTCCTGTGGTTTGCAATTGATGTGGCGTATGTACTGTGAAATTAGGCTGTGCGCATATAGACAAGCTATAATTTGGGACTTTAAATGGCGTGAGCAGAGTCTTAAATTCTATGAACACATGTCTTTTAGCTCTTGTCTTTTAAAATCTACATATTTGGGATTTTTGTAAGATGGTTGTTTATATGCTTCCTTTTGATATGAGCCATGTTTATCTCCACTTAAAGGAGTTTAAACTTATCCACTGATCTAGTCTGATTTGAAGGAAGGATTTCATAGAAAGAATTGCTGGGTGGATAAATGAGGTTAAACAATCAGAAGAAGAGTAGTCTTGGGTGAGAGGAGACAGAGTCACTTTCTGAAAAGTGCTGGCCCATCCTTCTGGCATGTGGTTTGGAGAGAACTTCTGGTGAGAGCATTCTCCTCCCACCTTGAGATGAAAGCCGTGAGAAATTTAGTTCTTATTATTAGGATAAGAGGGTCAGTAAGCTCCCCGCCCCCCCGCCCCGCCCCGCAAGTTCAGTCATGCTGTAGACCCATGGCTACAGTATTTGGTAATGTAATTTTAAAAAAACAAGCCCCTTCTTCTAGTCATTCACTATCCACAGGAGTCTGTTTTGTTTTATAGTACTTATTTCAAAAATTGTCATCTTGGGACCTCCGGGGTGGCTCAGTCGGTTGAGCGTCTGACTCTTGATTTCAGTCATGATCTCAGGATTGTAAGTTCAGGCCTGCTCGGGATTCTCTCTCTCCCTCTGCCTCTCACCTCCCTCTCTCTCAAAAAATAAACTGTCATCTTTATTCTGCTTGCTCTGTATTGTCTCCGCTACTGAGTTGTAAGCTCCACAAGCTCCAGGAGCACATCAGTTTTATTCTCACTTAGGACTGTACCAACTCTATGCAGTAAATACTCAACACATATTTGTTGAATGAATGAACTTAATAGACCATGGGTACTCTTCAGATCCATATTACAGTGTTAATATTCTTCATTTATATCTTCCTATGAAATGATAAAGCACATTAAAAAATATATTGCTGAAATAACTTTCAAGTATAATTGACCTACATTTTCCTAAATATGTTTGAAGTGCTTTCACTTTTTTTTTCCTCCTTGAATCAATAGAAATCTTTTGCCACAACATCTTAAAGGGGGTCGTAAGCAAAGTGTACATACACCCTGCTTTGATTGCCACTGTGGGGTGGTTCTTGGCTAATCCCAGTGAAAGGAAGTATCAGAAAGAAGACGTCTTCCCTTGCATAGCAAGACTGGGAAAGGAAGGCAATAGCCAGTATAGAATAAGATCAGAGCATCAAACTCTGCCGTGCTTTTTATTTTATTTAGAATAAAATCCAAGTCCTTAACCATGGCCTACAAGGCTTTGACTGCCTCTGTTAACTTTCTGAACTCATGTGCTGTTTTCCCTGTCATTCATTCTGTTGTAGGCACACTCGCCTCCTTGCTGTTCCTCAGACATGTCACCCACTTTCCCATCTTACTACCTTTAACGGAATTCTCTCTGCCTGCGGTGATCTTCCCCCATGTAACAGCATGGCTGACTTCCTTCCACCGATCTAGGATTTTATTCTGAAATGTCACATTGCCAGCGAAGCCCTTCATGGCTCTCTTATGCAATATCACATTCTCCTTGCTGGTTCCTGCTGCTGTCAGCCCCCTTCATTTTCCTTTAGAGTTCACATACCCTTTCCTATATCTGTTTTGCTTATTTATATGTTGATGGTCAACCTTCACAAAACTGCCAGCCCCATGAGAGCTGAGATCTCATCCTCTGCTCTTGACACATCATAGTTGCTTGGTTAGCGTTTGTACATTGAGTGTGTCACTGAATGACCCTAAGCAGGATTCATGTGGAATTTTTTTTTTTTTTTTTTTTTTTTTTTTGAGATTTTGTCTTTTTGGCAGAGAGAGAAAGAGAGAGAGCGAGAGCAGTCACAAGCAGAAGGAATGGCTGGGAGAGGGAGAGGCAGGCTTCTAGCCGAGCCGGGAGCCTGATGTGGGGCTTGATTCTAGGACCCTGGGATCATGACCTGAGTCACTCAGGCACCCATCATGTGGAATTTTTTTTTTAAAGTTTAGTAAAATATGGACTGTGAAAATTACCAACCCCTTTACTTCCAGTTTTGCTCTAGCAGACCATTCATTCTCCGTTCTGTGAGATAAGGAACGAAGACAAGTTTTAGGATATTTGTAGGTAGCAGTGGATAGAAGGGAAATGAAATGAAAAGAGAAAGTAACCAGCCAGGCCCTGGGGAGCAAAAGTTACAGCTGGAAGCAAGTTGGTCAGCTACCTGCTTTATGGGGCAGCCTTTGTTTCTAAGTTTGGAAAGGAAGAAAAACAGGTCTTATTGATTGATTGATTAAAAAATATTTTCTTTATTTATTTGAGAGCAAGTGAGAGGGAGAGAGCACAAGCTGGGAGAGTGGCAGAGGGAGAGGGAGAAGCCTACTCCTCGCTGAGCAGGGAGCCAGATCCAAGGCTCGATCCCAGGACTCTGGAAGAATGACCTGAGCTGAAGGCAGACGCTTAACTGACTGAGCTACCCAGGTGCTCCAAGAGAACCAAACTTTTTTTTTTAAGAGAACTAAATTTTATTTTTTATTTTATTTATTTTTAAAGATTTTATTCATTTATTTGACAGAGATCACAAGTAGGCAGAGAGGCAGGCAGTGGGGGTGGGGCAGGCTCCCTGCTTAGCAGAGAGCCCGATGCGGGGCTTGATCCCAGGACCCTGAGATCATGATCTGAGCCGAAGGCAGTGGCTTAACCCACTGAGCCACCCAGGCGCCCGAGAACCAAATTTTAAATGCCTGTTTTGGGCTAAGCTGTGTACTGGGTACTCCAGTGTCATTTAATCTTTTTTTTTTTTTTTAAGTGTTATTTAATCTCCACAATAGCCCTTTCAAATGAGAATCACTGTGGCCATCTGATAGGTCAGGAAATTGAGATTTAAGATTTATTTAAGTAACCTTCCCAAGATTACATATCAGTTAAGTGAGATATCCAGGCCTGACAGATTCCAAAACCCATGTTTTTTCTTTTACTTCATTTATAATACGTGAAGGGGGATTCATTCTCTCTCTCTCTGTCTCTCTCTACACACACACACACACACACACACACACACACACACACACACATTTTACATTTCACATAGTACTGTAAAAACCTCACAAAATTTTTGGGTGTCTGATTTGACTCCTTGTAACAGACTTGTGAAGATAGCTAGAACCTCAGCTTCCCAGGTAATAGTACTTAGTGGTATGATTTGCTGCAAATTCTATAGCTAGAAACTAGTGGTAGCTAGAGCTGTAAGGATACCTTCCTGATTTTAAACCGTGATATTCTTTCTGTTATACCACACACATAAAACAAAGGAATTCTTTTCTTTCTTTTTTTTTTTTTTAAGATTTTTATTTATTTATTTGACAGAGATCACAAGTAGGCAGAAAGGCAGGCAGAGAGAGAGGAAGGGAAGCAGGCTCCCTGCCAAGCAGAGAGCCTGATGCGGGGCTCGATCCCAGGACCCTGGGATCATGAACTGAGCTGAAGGCAGAGGCTTTAACCCACTGAGCCACCCAGGTGCCCCAAAACAAAGGAATTTGTGATAGAACCTACAAATTCTGTTTGTTATAGAATAGGAGCTAAATATGTCCTAATGAAATTAGAAAGCTGGAGTCTTAAAAGATCAGACAGAGCAAATTCCTCATTTACCCTAGGAGCCAAGAAGGAGGTTGACTCCTCCAGGGGCACTTACCTGGTTGTTGCAGAGCTGGGACTAGACTCCAGGCTTCTTCAGACTCACATGCTCAGCTTTTATTACTAAAGAGTTTGTGTTGAATCCACCTAGTATTTCCCCTTGATTCACATGTTTCAGGTTTCAAAACCAACAAAAAATTTCCCTCCTACTCCTGTCTCACAACTTCCAGGTTGGATTCTTCCCATAGGTAATGATACCTTCCAGAGATACTTTATGCGCAATAAAGCAAATAGGTAAAGTGTGTTTATTTAACAACATATCTTGCAGATTCCTCTATATTATCAGTACATGAAGTCATTCTTTTCTTTAATAGCAGCATTCATATTGAATGAGTGCTTCATAATTTAAGCAGTCATTTACTGAAGGACGTTTAAGTTGTTTCCAGTCTTTTAGATTAAAAAAAAATTCAATAATCAATGACCTTGCACATGTCATTTCTTATATGTACAGATGTGTTGGTAGGATACATTTCTAGAAGTGAAATTGCTAGATCAAAGAGCATATGTTTCTTATATTACCATCCTTAGACCTTTATTCTTTTATATATGTGTATATAAAATGTATATATATATATATTTTAGGCCTTTATTCTTAATGTAGAAATGGAGTGTTTTCATATTGAATGAAAGACCTTTTAATTGCTTTTTCTGTTTGGCAATAGCAGTTTATAATTTTAAAAATAAGTTACTTTAAGAGTGACAGAATTTATTTTTTAAACTGGTGCATGTTGTATGCTTTGATGTTAATATGACAGATTAAAGAAAGTGTAATGGGAGCAGTATTGCTTTGGAGTCAGACCTGAATTTGGATCTGTGTTCTACCAGTCTACTGACTTTGTGACATTTGGCAAGTAATGGAACCGCTAAGCCTCAGTGATCTCATCTAGAGCAACAATACCAGCCTTATGGAATTGTTGTCTAAAGCTACTGTATTTCATTAATTCTAAGAAAACATTTTTCCTCTACATTCTAGTATCTTTGACATTGAGAGGCTCATAGTCAAAGACATGCTGTAGTTGTTTTGGTGGTGGTGGTGTTGTTTTTCCCTTCCTTTCTTGGCATATGAGATAATGTTGGTCTTAAAATCAATGGCATCTTATTGGATTTGATGAAGTAGGGTGATGCCACAAACTGGCACAGGGGAACTGTGCTAGGGCATGGTACAGGCAGAGGAAGTTCAGTGTGATGAGGAAAGTTCAGGCTTGTGGTGGGCTGGTTGGGTGTTAGTGGAGTGGGTATAATGGAAGTTTTGTTCTAGGCAGCAGTCAGCGCAGCAGAACCATCACAAAGTAAAAGGATAGTGTAGTTGGTGATGGAGCACAAGGGCAGATATTACCCACAAATCTGGGTATATAGAAGTTGGAATTAAGGCAGATTGTTGGTGGGTAACAGGACTTTGGCCCAGGGTAGAGGTTAAGGAACTGTGTGCTAATTCATAGCGGGAAGACTTTGAAGTAGTGGGGCTATGGGAAAAAATTTTGCAAATAATGCATGTACATCATACATATATATACATATACATCTCATATATATATATATATATATATATATATATATATATATACACACATAAAAGATTATATTTTTCAGAGAGAGAGAGTGTGTGCACACGCATGCGTGAGCAGGGGAAGCAGCAGGCAGAGGGAGAGGCAGGCTCCCCACTGAGCAAGGAGCCCTATGTAGAATACGATCCCAGAACCCTGGGATCCTGACCAGAGCTGAAGGCAGGCAGACACTTAACTGACTGAGCCACCCAGGTGTCCCTTTATCTAGAATATATAAAGAACTCTTAAACTGAACAGTAAAAAGACAATGCAGTTTAAAAGGGGGCAAAGATTTGGACAGACATTTCTCCCAAGAAGGTCCACAAATGGCCAGTAAGTATGTGAAAATATACTCAACATCCCATTACGGAAATTTCAGTCAGAACTGCAAGGAGGGGCACCTGGGTGGCTCATTTGATAGAGCATATGAATCTTGATCTCAGGATTATAAATTTGAGCCCCAGATTGGGTGTAGAGGTTACAAAAAAATTATTAAAAAAATTTTTAAGGAGATATTACTGTACATCCACTAGGATGACTAGAATCAAAAAGACACATGTTCTGTGACAAGTATTGGTGAAGATACTAAGAAGTTAGACCCCTCAGACACTGCTGATGGGAATGTAAAATGGCATACCTACTTCGGAAGAGAGTTTGGCAGTACTTCAAGTTAACGGTATGACCCAGCAATTCCAGTTCTAGAAATGTACCCGAGAAAAGTGAAAAGATATGTTCACCCAAAAGATTGTACATGAATGTTCATGGCAGCATCATTTATAATAGTCAAAATGTAAAAAAATTCCAATGTCCATTATCCAATGGATGGGTAAATATGGTATGATCTATTCATATGGCGATGCACCACAGCAGAAGAATGAGAAGTGAAGTACTGATGTGTGCTGTGACGTGGATGGATGTTTAAAACATATGCTAATAAGTAAAAGAGGCCAGACACAAAAAGACCAGATATTACATGATTGGATTTATATGAAATGTCCTGAGCAGGCATGTTGATAGAGACAGAAAGTAGATTGATTGTTGGTTTAGTGGCCCTAAGGTTGGGAGGGGATGGAGGGAAGGGAAATGCCTGCTGAGGGTTGTGGATTCCTTTTGGGGTTGATGAAAATGTTCCAGAATTAGAGCTTGATGACCGTTTCACGACCTTGTGAATTACTAAAAACTGTTGACCAGTGTACTTTAAATGGGTGAATTTTCTGGTATGTGAATTATATTCCAGTAATGCTCTTAAAAACAAAAAGTGGCCCTAGTTCTAGGAATGGCCTGGATTACGTATGTAGCAGATTATCTGTATAAGAAAAGAGTTAAGGGTAGAAGCAGCCCGTTATAAGAGCAGGAATGCATGTTGATTGGGAAAGTCCTGAGAAGAGGGAGGAAAGATGGTGATGTCTGGGTTGGGAATAAAACAGTAGCAGTTATCAGCTACTGTTACTGTCCTGCCAAGGTTAGATGAGTAAGAACTAACAATGCTGAAACTCTTGACTGTGGATCTTGTAATGCTTGAAAATGCTTCCTGCCTAAATCCGTATTGGCCCTGAGGTCTTTCTGGTGGGGACCCCCATCACCGGGAGGACCCTGATATAAAGAGGAAAGGATACAGAAATAGGATCCAGGGGAGGCCTGAACAGTTGCATGTTCCAGAGGTCAAGGACTATCGTCTTCATCGGAAATGTTCCACAGAGGCCAGTGTTAACGTTGTTTAGGCAGGTTTGGTTCACATAAGGGTGGAGGTAAGGAAGGCTAACTTAGAACTAAGTTAATAGCTGTCAGGATGGAGAGGATAGGGTGGATCTGGAAATTCCCTAGGAGACAGGTCCAGTCAAGGCAAGAACCCAAAGACTCAATCAAGACCTGGTGTGTGTTAAAAGGAATGTCATGGGATTTATTCAGATTTCCCATGGGGATAGTATGAGCTATTAATGTGTACATACCATTCACAGGCTTATATGGCCTTCTGTTTATTACTTCTGTCTGTGCCAATTGTCACTGTGCTTTAAGAAAATTAAGTCTTGTCCTTAAAACTTCATTTAGGCTTTGTACATTATTTTTCAGAATTAGATTGCAGTTACTGGAGGATGAAAGCAAATGAATACTAAGTTCAGACAAGGAAAATAAGCTCTGTTATGCTGCATGATAAAGGCCACTGGCTTACTGTTGCCAGCTGGTTTCTAAATACCATGGCAGTTCTGAGGGAGGAGTGTGTTGTTGTGTAAGCAGTACCTGAGTTAGGCTTGTACCTACCGATGGTCTGTGTATATATGAACAGTGGCTGTTGCCATGGCAGGGCCCTCAGTTCCCGTTATCAAAAATCACCTCACTGGTACTGTGAACTAAACATTTTTGTCCATCCAGTAGGTTAGTTTTACAAATTCTGATAGGGTTGGTGGAGGGAAGTGAAAGAAGAAAGAGGAAAACCTCTCTCTTCCCTTCTTTCCTTTTGAGCCTTGGGTTTGGAAGGATAAAGCTTCGAACAGTAAGCTGACACTCCCTTTGGGGAGCTGACATCATGAAATGGTGGTTTACCTCCCTGAATAATTTTCCTTTCACAGAGTTTGAAGCTTTTCTTTTTCTTTTTGACCTGTGCTGAAAATGTTACTAAAGATTCATTTTGGTTTAGAATTTTGCTTTTTAAAAGAACAAGCATCAGTGGAAGGGTTGGGGTGAGCTCCTGCTGCAGCACGCTCTAATTTGGACTGATCATTTCCCACCTCGTGTCTCTGGGTGAGCTCTGTCTCTCCTGAGGGGACTGTTAGGGTCAATTTGAGAGTGGAAAGTGGAAGGAACAGTGGGCAGATAGGTAAGTGGTTTTGTACCTAGAATGTTATCAGAGGGAAGCAAATGCTAGGATAAGAATGAGGTAGCGGAGAGTTAGGGCAGGATGGCGTAGCTGGGGTGTCTAAGGGGTGCCCCAAAGACAGGCTTTCCCTTCTTCTTGGTGTCGCTTTGGCCTGGCTCTCTACATTGGGAAAGGAAAGGAAATTCCCTCTCTGTCTCTTGGGCCAAATGCCTCTTCTATAGAGATTACAATAGAACTCAGGGTTAATATGGCTCAGGACTGTATTTCACTGGTAGCTTTTGTGGTCTGGCCTTACAGACCTAAACACAGATGAGAATAGTTTTTCCCTGGGGAAATGAGCACCAACTAACTGACATAGAAACAAACTTTTGAAATAGAAGCAGTTTATAAGTTGACTGTACTGTAATTTTTCTTGTTGCATACCAGGCCCACTGATTTGCAACCAGGTACTTCACAGGAGGTGTGCACCCCTGAGACTGCACAGAAGTCACATGAAAGGCACAGGGTGGCTTTGGATAATCTGAGACAATTAGCCACATTGACTGAAGGCTGAAGTTTTGTTAAAAAGAGACTAAAAGGATTATTGGACTTAGGGTGCCTTTTATTCTGTGTTAGGAGCCCTGGAGGATCCATTATGGGGATCTCCATAATTATACTTGTTAGATGAAATGAAATACTAATTTCAGTCAGGAAGAACTGTCCTTGCCTGAAGGAATATCAGGCATATTGGAAACGTTGGACATAACAATAAGGGAGGGTGTTGCAGGGAACAAAGGTTCTCTGTGACTTGACAGCTGCTATTAAAAAGTGACACCAGGAAGAGCCTGACTCTGGCCTCAGCTGCCTGAAGTTGCTACAGCCTTCTCTAGTGTTACCAGAGGAATTTGCACTGCTCTTGTGTTAGCAGATAGAGGCTACTGATGGATGGCTAACCAGGTCCTCATTGTGCTCTGGGAAATCAATTTCTGACCTCTCAGTACAATCTTCTGAATGATTGGCTTTCCTAATGGCCAGTATTTTAAGGTTCTAACTATGTACAGGGTACCTTGCTTACCTCAAAGAAGTTCTAAGAAGCATGAACTATGCTGTGGATATATCAGATCTAGTTGGAAGTATGTATTGGGCTTTAACTGGAACTCTAACCTATTTTACTTTCTCCTTGAAGCTCGGAGGCTGAGAATAAAGCGATAGTTACCAAGTTATCCTCCTATTTCAAGGACTTGCATGGAGGGGGGCCTTAAATTGGTTTTGCACGTTTCGCCCATACCTTATCTCCAGGAAGTAAAAGTGTGGAGAGTTAAGGGTTCTAAGACAAGGATGTTTTTGGAGAGAACTGTTAGTATGTGGTGTGTTCCGTGTATTTCCCCATCTCCACACACAGCTTCTGGAGAGGAGGATACTTCTCTTAAGTCCCTTTCAGTGAAGACAAATGAGGGGGTATAGCTCAGTGGTACAGCATTTGACTGCAGTGAAGACAAATGATAGGGGAGGCTTTAGTCGAATCATTCTGAGAACTTGACATGTATCCCCTGGTGTTCGGTATAGCATGAGCAATAGTATGTGAATCTGTGGGTCCCTAGCAGAGCAGAAAAGAACAGGACTACATAGTTAGGAATCTGCACTTCAGAAGACAGTAGTGTTTCCTTGAGCTTCTGGATGGAACCAGGTTAAAACCTTCTAAAGAGGGACACTGTGCATGACTACCTGGAAGATGAGATGCTCTAATTTGCCACAGGTAGTAAAAGTAGAGCGCTGTACTCTGGTCTGACTTTCATCTCAGGCTCTTTCCACTCCACCACACTGCCTCCCCAGAGGCCCTGCATGCTAGGACATGGTGGTGGGATGAAGCTGCATGAGCTCAGCAGACACTCCTAGCCCGCCGAGAACCTGGCATCCACGGCGCTCACTGGCAACCCCAGCTCTTCCGTCCCTCTGATCTGCTTTCTCATGCCACCCCGCTAAATTCACTCTGGAAGGTTTCTTTTTTTCCCATGGTCCTCCAGAGCCCCATCTAAAGTGGGCACTGGGATATGCCCTCCTTAAATTATCCCTGTGCTTATACTTTCTGTTGAGAAATGGGCTTTAGAGATGTTAAATCAGTTGCCCCAAGGACTCAAAACAGGTAGAAAGTGGAAATGGCATCTGGGTTTGATTTTCAGGTTTCTCAGACTCTGGTGCCCATACACATCTTCTTTTCCTTGTGCTGCCTCCAGCAAAGGCTTTATAAGAAAATGAGCCCTTATGAAACCTCCTATTTCAGTTTATTTTATCATGATTTTAAAAAATTATACAAGTTTTGTGGATAGAATTAAGAATAGGAAAATACTGACTTGAAATGGAAGGGAGCAGAGAACCACAGAATTCTGTATCTAGAATATTTCATGATGTGGATTCTGTATATAATGTGCGGGAAGAAGGTTGAGCTGAACTAGATGTTAAAAGAAAATCTCCCTTTCCTTTCTGTACCCCATGTTTTTAGAGGACTTTTGAGACTCTCCTGAGAATGGCACTATGCTTAGAAATGCCCTTTCATTTGTTTACAACTCCCCAGTAGCACCTTAGATCTAGCCTCCCGTTCTTTTTATATGCAAGGGCAGTAAACTTAACCAGTGTGCTAGATTTACAGAGTTTTCACAAATCTCCTGTAAATTACCCATCCCATTGTGTAGACCAGGCACCGCTCTGTGGCAGTGCTTGGGAACTACACTTTCACCGGTAGCAGGGGGTCAGGAGAAAGTGAGCTTTCACTCCTGCCTCCTAAATGCAGAAGTGGCCTCAGTTCATTCTCTTTCCTGTCCTTCCCCCTTCTTTTCTTCCTTAAGGCAGCTTCTTTGAATGGGAAGATAGTGAGCTGGCAGTTCTCTTAGGCCGAGGAGAATTCCTCTTGTGCAGTCTAGTGGCGTATAATCAGGAATACTATTCCTGCCATCACAGCATAATGCTCTTGACATTAGTAAGGGCTTTTGACAACCTTACCCAGACCAGATTGTATCAACGGGAAATTGACTCCTGTCTGAATGGAGGTAGCTTCCCTAATCCTAAGCTTTTCTCCATAAATCTTAACAACCTTAAGGAGACTTATGTCCATTTGCCCTTCGTACTACCTGGAAGGCATCCTCCCTTTGAAAGCAGGCATTCCCTTTGTTTCTGGCCAGGGTCCTCCTCCATGCATCCTGTCCTGTGATACCAAGAAAGCAAAGTACTTTCTCTCTACTCTTCTTCCCCTTTCAGTGTGTTCTCTACTGCCTTCTATTATGCGATACTGTGCCTACTATTTTTTTTTTCTTGCTTTCTGCTATAGAATATCCTTTCTGGACTATGGTTGGCAACTTCTTCAGTTTCAGGATGGAGACTGTTTTCTGGCAAATTGCTGGACTGTGTTCATAAGTGAATGTGCACATAGTTCCTGTACATGACTGCATTCTTTAAGCCCCCTAAATTTTGTTGCCCTTTGAACTAGCATGATATAGACATTTCTTGCTGTTGCAGTTTCTTGGCCAGTGTATTTCCACTCCCTGCTCCCCAAACCCCTAATCGCAGCACTGGATGTAGTGTAACAAGCAGTAGGGCTCTGTGAACGTTGGGCCTTGTCCCCATGATGCTCTGTAAATACTTGTCAACCAAACTAATGAAATCAGGAGAGCAAGAGCAATTGGCTGAGGATTTCAAGTGGTGAAAAATAAGGCTTCTTTTGGTGAACAGTATGGATCAAACTAGAGGCTTTGCATGCTGTGTAAAGAAAGCACTGAATCCTGTAAACAGCAGGGAACCATTAAATTTATGTATCTTATAGAGGTCTAATTTGTATATATTACAAAAAATGTACACATCCTGTGTACAGCTTGATGAATTTTTACTTACATGATTATCTGTGTAATTACTGCTCAGATTCCAGGAAAAATCTCTAAAACCCCAGATAAGGAGATTTTATCTTGATTCACATTTGGATGCCAAGTGCCATGGTTGGTCTGTAGTATAACCAGGATTGGAATTATTACAGCTGTTCTCAGGATTAAGAAGTCTTTATACTTGAATGAAAACACTAACTCATACCATCTAATTGTGTGACAAAAATGATACAATGTGGTTAACGTTTTTCAGTCATCAGCATGTCTTGGCACTTTATAGACACTACTTGAAATTATCTGGCCCAGGAGGGTTTGTTACTGTCCTGTTTTACAGATGTTAAAGGTTAGTAAGGTAAAGTAATTTGTCTCAGGTTCTACAACTAGAAAGTAGCAAATCTAGGACTGTCCATCACCAGAGACTGATTTCTTTTTTTTTTTTTTTTTTTGTTTTTTTGGCGACCGCGGCAGGACACGAACAGAGACTGATTTCTTGTTGGTAATTTGCTGCCTTAAATATCTGGTACCTAGGTTTAAGTAACAGAAACGTTATGTCTTTGCGGCGGGAGCTGATGATTATATTTGCTAACTGCAATGAAGAATGCTCTTTTTAGGCACATTCTGATCTGTGGCTTACAGGCGTTATGAGAGAAGGGGGTCTTGGATTCTTTGTCAGTCAGGCCCTGGAGCATTGTTATTTGGATGGATTTTTTGAGGGAGGAAGATGCTTTCTGGCTTCCTAAAATCAATATATAGCAACAAAATGATGGTCTCTACAGACACATTTTGAAAGCAGGACACAATGAAGATGATATATGGACCTAAATATCCAGAAATTCCAGCAATTAGTTTGTCTTAAAAATGTCAGTGGAATAAGTGTGTGCCCGTGTTAGCAAAATGGCAAAATTCTTACAACATTAAGATTGTGTTGGGGTAGTAGGGCACCGGGGTGGCTCAGTGGGTTAAGCCTCTGCTTTCAGCTCAGGTCATGATCTCAGGGTCCTGGGATTGAGCCCCACGTCAGACTCTCTGCTCAGCGGGGAGCCCGCTTCCTCCTCTCTTCTCTCTGTCTGCCTCTCTGCCTACTTGTGATCTCTCTCTGTCAAATAAATAAATAAGATCTTAAAAAAAAAAAAAGATCATGTTTCAAGAGCTAAAGGGACAAAGAAAATGTGAAACTTCCATAGCCTCTAAAAGGAAAAATAATTTATTTTAATGGCCCTCAAAGTTGCTTAAACCCAATAATCATCTATATATGTTAATGTCTTAGTTCTGTCTCACAGTACAAAAAAAAAGTCACATCAAACAAATTTGTTATCATGCATAACTATAATATATTTAATATTTGTTCAGTTTTTTCAGATAAAGTGAGAGGGTCAGTGCAGGACATTTTAGCACATTTAGGTATAAACTGGGAGTAGTCAATGAATTTCAGGTTTTACAAGATGAAAGCATGCCAGGAAGTATCTGATTTCTGCTGAGAAACATGCTTCAGGAAACTAATCTTAAAAAGATATAAACAGGGCGCCTGGGTGGCTCAGTGGGTTAAGCCGCTGCCTTCGGCTCAGGTCATGATCTCGCGTCCCGGGATCGAGTCCCACATCGGGCTCTCTGCTCAGCAGGGAGCCTGCTTCCTCCTCTCTCTCCCTCTGCCTGCTTCTCTGCCTACTTGTGATCTCTGTCTGTCAAATAAATAAATAAAATCTTTAAAAAAAAAAAAAGATATAAACAATATGGTTATCTGACTTGCTTGGGGGAAAGACTACAGTTTTAAGTTTTTTAGAATACTCTGTACAAACATAATATTGCCAGTTGTACCACTTTTTGAAGAGATGTGGGTGCCAAAAAAGAAGTTCAGTATTGCTTTGGTATCTGTTAATTTTTAAGGATGGGGTGGTGATGGAGATGGTTTTCTACTCAAAAAGCTGCTCCTGTTGTAAATACTTCTTTTATAGACTTTGTTTAAAAAATCGCGCATTTCAGTGAAACCATCCAAAAGGAAATAGGATTATGGATACTGAATTCTGTGATTAAAGTTAATCCTAAAATATAAATAAAATGTGGAAAGTGGCCTTCAAACATAAAATTTATCAAGTCATAGTAGCAAGGAGATCAGTATCCTCTCCCCAGTTCCCCATCCAGGGGTTTCTTTACTGTCTTGTTCAGAGTGCCTACTTCTGAGTAGCTTTATGGTGTTTGTGATACATGCTGGGGGAGGAGGGAGGGTTGTCACTTAAGAATGCTGTGTCCCTGGAGCCAGCAGGTCCAGTTGCTAGGAAGCCTTGCCTGAAGAATGGTTGAATCCTTTTGGCTCTGGTTCTCAGCATCAAGCTGCCTTCCTCTAAGTCATTCCCTTGCATTTGGTAATGAGCCAGTGGGAAAGTAGGCTTTGAGGAAGGCAGTCAAGAGGGGAGAGCATAGGAGATGCTCAGAACAAAAGAAGGATGATGTCAGTGTCCCAGTTAGTGCCCTTCTGTCAGAAGCGGGAATAAGTTCTCTCAGATTCTTATTTTTGCCATTGTTTTCTTTTTAAAACCTTTAAAGAAATTGTGAAGTGTAATACACAAACATTTTTAACTGGCTCACTGAGATTCTTCCCATCTTACTCTGATGCCTTAACTGTCCTCTGGTGATGATTGCAGAAGATAACAGTTTGGAGGCTTTGCTAACCAAAGAAGACAGAGATAGAAGTTGAGATGAAAAAACCCACAAAAATATCAGTGAAAGAATAAGTTTGAGATCCCTACCAAAAAAAATTTCTGAAATCCCATTTCCTTATAATACCCAAGGCAGCTGAATGGGAAAAAGACAGGATATGAGGAAAAAGGGGAGAAATGAACATGAGGCATGGAATCTTCCAGATCCCTATTTGTTGTTCTGTTTATTTCAGACTGCTTTGTTCTCAAGACTGATGCTTACAACTGGGTTGCAAATAGACCTGGGTAATAACTGACTTATTTTTCTAGTTTTGGAAGAACATGAGATCTAGATATATATTATCTTGGGTATATATAATTATGAAAAAATTATTGTATATAATTATGAAAAAACTGTAGTAGGTCTTTGGCAGTATTTTTGCATATATCAGATAGGAAAATTCAGAGATATTTAGTACCTTTTCTCTACTTGGAAGCTGCTCTGAATAGATTTCATTGGGTGGGAAGCCAACATAGTAGGATAAACCTTAATACAATGCAGATTTCATTGTTAACTCTGGATAAGTGGGATTTGATAAAGTTACACTGGTACTTGGATAGGCAAGTAAACATAAATTTAAAACAAAGATTATTTTTCTTACAGTCCTATTTTGTAACGGATTATGACCCAACCATTGAAGATTCCTACACAAAGCAGTGTGTGATAGACGACAGAGCAGCCCGGCTAGATAGTAAGTGATCTGCCTTTATTTGATAGTTTGATAGCCTGTTTTTAAAAAGTAAGCTTGGGCATTTTGCCAGTTGCACACTACAATGGAAATATCGTAGGTGGTGTTGAACACAAGCCCACCTCCTTCATTGGTTTTGATTGATGCATCAGCATTTTAGGATATTTAAATATTTCTCAGTAAATGTAATATAAAACAGTAATTGTGTTGACCTTGTGCTGGTGAAATTAATCTTGTCATTGTAGCTTGTTGAAGTTGTATTTTGGGGGATATTCGGGAAAACATGAAGTTTCAGCTCTTCCTGCTTTCCTGCAAATGTTAAAATGGGTGAAGTAAATATAGAAAAGATTGAATATTTGTTAACTTGCTTAGAATTTTTAGCACAGAGGCAGCAGCAAATAGGGTTTTGTGCTTGGTCACGCACTCCAAGTCTGCACAAAAGATAGCCCTGTTCTTTTAATTGACACGATTCTTTCATTCCCAGAGATCAAGAGGTACATTAGCACCTGCACTTTAAGTGTGGTGTTTGTGGGGAGTAGACCAAGATTTCTTTCGTGAATTTACAGGTATCTTTTTCAGTTCTTTCCGTGGAGGAGATTAAAACATTCAAGTGACTTCAGAGGTGATCTGATTCCATCTGCCTAGATGTATTTGGTATTTTTAACCTTGTAATTGGTATGCTAATGTATTCTAGCTATAAAATCAACCCGTACTGATGAAGATGACTCTGAAGCTCTCTGCTGTGAGATGTGTTTGTTTCTAGTTTCAGGAATAGAGCGCTTTGAGGAGTCTTTATTACACTATGTATGATGTGCTCTGAAGGACCCACATTAATTGGGCCTGCTCTTGTGGGGAAGCGATGTATGAGATGAGAACATGAACACGGTTACATGTATTGTTTTCTCTTTAGTTCTGGATACAGCAGGACAAGAAGAGTTTGGAGCTATGAGAGAACAGTATATGAGAACTGGCGAGGGTTTCCTGTTGGTCTTTTCAGTCACAGATCGAGGCAGGTTTGTACCAGTATTAATATACAGATCTTCTGTTCATGCCTAGATCACTATTTTATTGAATTTGGACTCCTTGTTTTTAGAGAAAAAGATAAAGTAATGAGATACTAAATGGGGTGTGAGACTAGCCACGTTCTGATATTTGAGCAAATTGATTTGTCTGTTTCTATTTTAGTTTCGAAGAAATCTATAAGTTTCAAAGACAGATTCTCAGAGTGAAGGATCGTGATGAGTTTCCAATGATTTTAATTGGTAATAAAGCAGATCTGGATCATCAAAGACAGGTGAGAAGGAATGTTGCTGCTGGGAATCCCATTGTTGATAATCACAAAAAGATGAATTGGTGAATAGATGTGTTTCATGAAACTACTGAAAGTGCCATGATCAGAAAACCTGCTGACCGTGGCACACTAGATCTGGGGATATCGAATTCTCAGACACATTTACACAGAACTTCAGTGGACCCTGTAAACCTGTGAGTATTTGTACTAGCTCCATTCACATGTTATAATTTCTTGGATAATCTCCAAAACTCTAATTCAGTTAGGTCATCTTAAAGCTACCCTTATTACAGACCAAGTTTTTTCAGTGTTAATGCTAAATTACTTTCATTTAGAGAATAGCTTTGGCCTGAATGACAATATTTGGGTTTTCCCTGAGTTCCATCAGTGACGGAATATTCTGTTCATTCTTTGCACTGGCAGAATCTAACACCAGTAACCTCTAAGGGAAGAAGATTTTTAGTATTTAGTTGTAGGCTAGATTATACTCACTTGTTTCTTTACCCACTTACTTCACATTTAATTTTTAAAATTTGGAGTATATATTATCCACTCATATTTTTGTGGGTGAGCAGAACAAGGTCAGATGTAAATTAGTGCAGGTTCTTCCGTCACTTGGGGTTTCTTTTTGTATCATTTTATTTCATTTCAGGGTTTAGCCTCTAAACAATTACATCTGGAAATGTAATTGTTTAAGTTGTTTCTTAATTTTTGCTGGTATTTAAATTGTCTTCTGTTTTTATATAGCTTTGTGTTACTTTTTAAGATTTTGTTTGAAAAGTGCAAACATCAGGAAAAATGGGTTGAGAACACCTCTGAGGGCAGCCTTTCATTTTGTACTTAACTGTAATTTAATACAAATCTTTGTGTGCTCTATTTGTAAAATTTTGTTGAAGGTATACCAGGTTTAAAATGTGGGCTTAAGAGAATATTATTGTTCCAATGCTAAAATTTAGAAATGTTTTCTGGTGATATTTGATGTAGAATAAATTTTACTAGTAGGTCTTTTTAAAATCTGAATTATTATGAGGTTAAGGTGAAAAAAAATTTTTTTTAAAGATTTTATTTATTTATTTGACATAGATCATGAGTATACAGAGAGGGAGGCAGAGAGAGAGTGGGGGAAGCAGGCTCACCACTGAGCAGAGAACCCGATGCGGGGCTCGATCCCAGGACCCTGGGATCATGACCTGAGCAGAAGGCAGAGGCCTTAACCCACTGAGCCACCCAGGCACCCCTAAGGTGAAAAAATTTGATCTTCACTTCAAACCAGTATAAACTTTTTGAAATAATTTAGAATATGGCATTGTTCACATCTTAAACCTTAAGAGTAGATAGGCCGTCTATTTTTGAATTTTTTTATTTTTAGGGTCATTTCCTTCAGGGTTTCTGAACCTAACTGTATTTATTAAAAGTTGCCAGTAGAATCTGTCTGCTGATCTTCTCAGTCCTTTCTAGTACTAGAAACACTTTTATATGTCACTGGATCTGGGAGTAATTGGGAAGTAGCTCTGCCGTGAGCAGGAGGCTCCCCTCCCTCCCTCTTCTACCCGACCCCTGAGTGCTTTCTGCCCTGATGATGGGAAAGGTTTTTCTCACCTTTCGGTGGTTGTACGTAGTTCCAGTAACAGAATAGGTGGGAGGACTGGGGTGAGTTGGAGGTCTCCTGTAGTGTAGGTGGTGATAGGCCAGGAAGTGTGGGGAAGCCCATGTCCCCCAGAGCAAACAGGCCCTGCCGTGATGGTCCTAGGGCAGAGTTACTTCTAAGTCATCTCTATACTGAAGATGGCATGTTTGTGCCACAGTTTCCTATGTCTGCAGATCATCAACATATTATGGCACTTCGACTTTGTTTCACACAGTGGGCTTATAAAATTTTTCATCTAAGGTTTTTTCCTTTTAATAAGAGAAAAGATTCTCAGAGTAAAATAAAAAACAAAGGTGGTGAGAAGGAACAATGTAGGGAATGGTAAGTTTCATATTTCCATCACCCTGAAGATAGCAGTTGGCCTGGAGTAAGTTCTTCTATATTCATTTCTCTGCTTTAAACTGTATACATGATAAATTATGTATACATTGAAAGCTCAAACATGTGTATCCAAGGGAGAAGAGCAAGTAGCTGAGATCTGACTGCTTAATTTTCACTCATTCCTATAGATTCTGCTCTCTGAAGGATAGGCACTGAGAAAAACTGGATTCCTGGCTTCTGCTTCATCTCCTCTTCACCCTTGCACTCAGGCACAGCTCCTGCACTTATGGGAGCCTTGGGTGCTGGCTGGCTGCAAATCCTACCGCCTTTCCCTCATCCCATTCATTTCCCACTTGTTGGCATGATTCTTACTCACTTTCTCATTCTTAAACTGACAGCACTTTCTTCCCTTTCCTCACTCACAGCTGATGATGAGTAATATTTTCCTATTTCACTGAGACATTTCTGCACATTTCTACCTCCACATGTACTAACCTAAGTACACATGTACCCCATCAATTCTGCCTTCCCCCATTTAGGTGGATAAACTGTTCACCTGTCTGTGCCCATCCTCTCTAGTAGGCACTGGGTCCCCTTCCAGTTTTTCCCATTTCTTTGCCGCATGATCGTTCCCACCAGTTTGGCTCTCCTCTTTAAAACAATCTGTAACTATAGCAAAAGCTTGTTCTTAATCTCACATTCTTCTCTGTGTACCTCTCTGCTGCTCCTTGTCACACAGAACTCCTTGAAAGTGTTATCTACACTTGCTCTCTCTCCTCTTTCCTGCCATTCTTGCTTGCCCTGACCCCAAGGCATGCAGTGCCCGAGTCAAGGTCACAATTTACGCAGATGTCAGTAACATTTGACACAGTTACTCACACGCTCATTTTTGAAACACTGTGTTTACTTAGCTCTGGGACAGTGGAACCTTTGCCTCTCCCTTCTCCCTTTGCTTATCTTCCCTTCTCTCTCTCTGGTGTCTTAGGGCTCAGGTACACCCTCTTCTAAGGCTCTGGGTGTATAAAGACCATCATGCTTCACTTTCCAGCCTTTGAGGGCCGTGCACAGCACATTTGAAATTAAGGTGCTATGCTAAAGGTTTTTTTTACCTTTGTAAAGTCTTTTCAGAAGTAAAGGTGTTGTCCAGAATGTCTTGGCACCTTGCCTTGCTTTACCAACAGCCTGGACAGACCACAGGGATCCCATAAAGATTTCTTTCCCCTGTTCAGAAATGCTTACTTTTTGGTCATCACCCCTAAAACATTTTTACTCAGGAACCAGTCTGACTTGCTAAGTTATTGACCCAGTTCATTGTTTTCTGCCTTTGTCTTAGACACAGTCATTTGTGGACTTTTTCTAGTTTCTAGCTAGGTAACAAATGCCAGTTCTCCATGTTTTTGGAATCTGTGGGTCAGCCCTGGGCATTCTTCTTTACTGGTTCCTGAGATTCTGAACCCATCTGGGAAGGGAGATCAGCCAGAAGAGATTTTGGTTACTTTCTTCTGGCTTCTGTATCTCTAGATTTGGCTTCTTCCTTCCATCCATCCATCCACCCCTCCATCCATCCAATATTTATTGAACCCTTTTTCTAGACACTAATGACAGAGCAACAGAAAGAACAAAGTCACTGACATTTACATTAAATAAAAAGAGTTTGGTTAACGTTACCACGCACCTAGCCCCTTAGAGATACTTTGATCATTTTGTTTATCCTTTCAGAGATGTAGGAAGAAAACATAAGTAAATGACTTGTTTGTGCTTACTAAAATGTTAAAGTGGGTAAATATGATAGCACACTGAATCTGAAATTTAATACAGCAGTATGTGGGCTTGGATTGTTGACTTGGTGCTATCTCTAGTTTCAGGTTCCTTGTCCTGACTCAGCCCTGTGTAGAAACAGACTCTTTTGTTTTTTTGTTGTTGTTGTTTTGTTTGTTTTGTTTGCTTTTCCTCTGTCTTCTCTCCCAGCTTACCTTAGCTTCCCCATCTCCTTTCCCCCTTGTTAGGTGCTAGTGGCTTTCTGTTAATGTGAGAAGGGAACCCATTATACTTATAATAATATCTAAGTGTTCTAACCCCCACTCTGTTTGTTAGTACCTTGACCATAGTATGCCCCTGTAAGCCTCCTAGGAAGAAGACATCCCCGGAACCCCCAGTGGTATTAAGGGTCTCTTCTTGCCTTATCTGTTTGTACCTTGTCTGCATCTAAAAGATTTGTAAACCATTGAGTGTAAGTGGCCTGAGGGCTTCTCAGTTTTCACCATTTAGTTTTGTTCATGCTTTGTCCTTAGCACATACAACAAAGGTAAGTACTCAATAGATATTTGGTGAATGAATGATTCAAGGCATCAGTGAATCAAACCATGTATTAATTTGATGATTCTTTCTATACAATTGATATTTTTGAAAATAAAACAAAAACACATTTTGCTTCTGCAAACTTAGGTTATTTATTAACTAGACACATCTATGTGAGCATTGCACATGTTTTGGTCTATTCCTACTAAACCCAGCTTAATAAAATTGCTCTCATCATTCTTATCTTGTTCTTCTCTATTTGGAAATACATAGTACTAGATAAACTCATTGTGGTGGTTGTCTTCTAATACCTATTTGTGCCTTTGAAGTGAAACCACTGGAGGTTCCCAAATGCAGATCTGTGAATTTTTTCAATCAGATTCACCTTTTTTGTTTAAAACAAAACACTTTTGGGTAGTGCTGACCTACCAAGTTAAAATATCCAGGAGATAAACTTTAGTATTTGGTACCTTTATAAAATTCTCCGGGTTGGGGAACCTCTAGGAAATCCTTATTTGTGTAGTTCTCTATCTACACACGCGGCATTCTTTGTTCCCTGCAATATTCTTTTTGTGCTTTTTTGTTTGCTTTGATGGCAGCAATGCTATTTCTGTTTCTTAGTTAAAATAATGCTACACCAGTGAGCTCAAGAGCAGCTTTATATGTGGTTAGAGATTCCTTGACCAGAAATTCGTGTATAAACTCTACTGACCTCGATTCCTAGGAGACAGTGATGGGAGACCATGCTTTAAAAATAAATGAATGAAGCACGTAAATAATCTTAGCAGTGGGATTATTTTATCATCTCTGTCATTAATTACTTCTTTTTACTATGTATAGATAGGTCATTTGCCATTCTCTGTAGCTGAATTACATTATGAAGGAGGGATGGGGCAAGGTACCTTTTGGAAGAATAAATGAGCAGAAAGACAAATAGCAGAATTCTTTTTTTTTTTTTCTTCCAAATAGCAGAATTCTTAAGGACATGTATTTCCCTTTCTCAATCAAAATCATATTAATAAAGTAATTCTTGATTGACTTGTCTCAAATACTAATTTTTATTTTTATTTTTTTCCTGTATGTTTTCATTTACTTACTTGATTGGTCATACTCTATCTACCTAACGTATATCTTTATTAGTTAATGACTATACACTCTTTGGGGCTCTGAGCGTACAAAGACAAATAATGCCTTACTCCCTAGCCACAAGGGATGTGATGTAGGGATAGTGGGAGAACAAACCTGAGAATTGGAGTATAGTATGTTTAGGGTTTTGTTACTGGTCACTGTAGGGCATGGTGGGAACTCCAGGACGTTGTTCCAAAACCTCATGGACACTAAGGGGGAAGTTATTGATTGCTTAAGTCTTGAAGTGTTATTAAGGAACAAACTAAGAGTATAGAGTTTGGAGAGAAGGGGTGGCATCCCAGGAAGAAGGAAGAGAATTTGTGACAACACAGAGGTATTTTTGTAGGAAGGCATTTCCCATGTCAATTTAATAAAGGAATTTGCTTTTTAAATGGGCTTCTGTGAAGCTTTCTTTTCTTACTTGTCTTCCTTACTTGTTAATTGCTTGCTTGATTTGATTGATTTATATTTCAAAACCATAGGCCTAATGGTATATAAGCTGTTTTGAAGAGAGGCAGGAAAGTGTAAAAGCTAGAAAAACTTGGGTATACCAGTGCTGTGCAGAATCTGCTGCCCTTTTGGAGCACAACAAGGTTATCCACTATTATGAAGTAATCATTAGATGTACGTATTAATATAATAAACTAATGATACTGCATTGAGGTTGCCGAATTTTGGAAATAGAATATTACACTGGAAGAACGAACTACCTTAAAAAGACTAAAGGGAACAACTCAAGCTCAATCAAGCTCAGATAGGGCTAGGAATAATTCCTATTCTAGTTAGCCAGAGTGAGAAACCTTGTAATTCTGGGGTTATTGGGTAGTGTACTCAGATGGATTTTGTTGCAATAGTAGGGCAGAATTAGCCCTGGATGAAATCTGTTTTGTAGGTACTATGTAACAAAAAAGAGCACACTTTCCAAATAAGTGCATCCCAGAAGAAATCTCAAGGACATTTATAGGAATATAAACTTTTTAGAACTCAACAGATAAAAGTTAAATACCCAACCATCACTTAAAAATAACCAAGCAAGAAGCAAGAAAATATGATTCACAATAAGGAGGAAAAGCAAAGAATAGAAACAGACCCAGAAATGACACAGATAGAATTCGTGTACAGACACCTTAAACATTTCTTTCTTTCTTTTTTTTTTTTTTTAAGATTTTTATTTATTTGACGGACAGACCACAAGTAGGCAGAGAGGCAGGCAGAAAGAGAGAGAGGAGGAGGCAGGCTCCCTGCCGAGCAGAGAGCCCAATGTGAGGCTCCATCTCAGGACCCTGGGATCATGACCTGAGCCGAAGGCAGAGGCTTTAATTCTAACTTGAAAAAAACTGTGAAACACATGAATCTAAGAAGCTCAGCAAACCCTGAGCATAAGAAATATGAGGAAAATTACAACAGGACACACACATTTTAATGACATTGTTTAAAACCACCGATAAAGAGAAAATCTGAAAGATAACCAGAGGAAAAGAAAACTATTAACACAGGAACAGAGCTAAAGATGGCAGCAGTCATCATGGTTTCTCATGGGCAGTGATACAAGGGAGAGGAAGATAGTGGCACAACATCTTTCAGGTATTGAAAGAAGAAAATCATCTAAAATTAAATGGCCAATAAAAATGTTTTTAAGAAATGAAGGTGAAATAAAAACTTTGCCCAGATCTACAAAAGGGAGAGGATTCATTACCAGCAGACCTGCATTACAAGAAATGAAAAGAAGGAAAATTATACCAAACAGCAATCTGAATCTATACAAAAAAAAAATGAAGAGCACCAGAAATGATAGTCATGTGGGCAAATATAAATTACTTTTATTGTTATTTAAATCTCTTTAAAATATAATTGGATGTTTAAAGCAAAAATAGTAACTGCCTATTATGAGGTAAAAGGTAATAATAAAATGCAGAAGGAAGAAACATACTATTGTAGTAAGATTGTTACATGATACTTGCATTGGTGTAAAGCATTTGAATTAGACTGTGATGAGTGAAAAATGTGTATCATAAACTCTAAAGCAGTCCTTAAAACCACTTAATACATAGTTCATTAGCGAACAAAGGAGAGAAAATGGAATCCTAAGAGCAATACAGTTAATCCAGAAAAAGGGTTAGATCAAAGAACAAATAGGGTGAATAGGAAAGAAAATTCAAGATGACTCCATGGTATCCGTAATCACATTAGCAGTAAGCAATATGAGAACCTAAATTAAAAGGCAGATTATCCAGTCATCAAATTGGATAAAAAAGTGAGATGCTACAAGAAATCTACTTTTAGTGTAAAGGTGTGAATAGGTTAGAAGTGAAGGGTGGGGTAAGATATACCATGCTGATCCTAATGGAAAGCATGTTGAAATGTAACGTAAGTATCAGCCTAAGGCCATTTCAGAGCAAAGAAGATGTAATGAGGATTGTTTCATAATGAAAAAGAGATTACTATTCATTAAGAGAACATGACGATCCTAAACATTCATATACTGAATAACAACTTCAAAATTCTTTTTTTAAAAGATTTTATTTATTTATTTATTTATTTATTTGAGAAAGTGAGAGAGCGCCCACAAGCAAGGGGAGCACCAGGTGGAAGGGGAGGGAGAGGCTGGCTCTTCGCTGAGCAGGGAGCAGGATGCAGGCCTTGATCCTGAGCCCCAGGACGCTGGGATCATGACCTGAGCCGAAGGCAGAAACTTAACAACCGACTGAGCCACCCAGGTGTCCAACAACTTCGAAATTCCTCAAGCAAACATTGAAAGAACTGCAACAAGTAATTGACATACTCATAGTCAGAATTTTCACCACTGCTCTGAGTAGTTAAGTAGAAAGTCAGTAAGGATCTTGGCGGCTTGAATAACATTATCGAATAACTTACTCTAACTGACATTTAGTGAATGCTCCACCCAACTACAGTGGAATACACATTATTTTGAAATGAGAACAAGTCTCAGTAAGTTTTAAAAGGACTCTAGTCGGACCAGGTATGTTCCTTGTTCATGGTGGAATTAACTTGGAAATCAGTAACAGAAACCTATCTAGGAAACCTCTAAATATGGAGAAACCAACAAACTTTTAACTCACCCTTGGTACGAAGAAGTGATCAAAAGGAAAATTATTTAATAAAGTATTATGAACCAAGTTATAATTAAAACAACATATCAAAATTTGGGATTCTACCAAAGAAGAAAATAGAAATTTATAGTATTAAGTAGTTATTATTAGAAAAGAAAAAGACTCCATTCAAAGGCTAATTTCTACCTTAAACTAGAAGAAAAAAGCAAATTAAAACCATAGTAATTAAGGAAGGGAAATAAAAAAGAATGGAAATCAATGAAATTGAAAATAAAAAATTCATAGAAAGATAAATCTGGTTTTTAGAAGATTAGTCAAAGTGACAAATCTAGCCAGAAAGACCAGGTGAAAAAGGAGCAAAGCACAGATTACCAGTGTTAGTAATGGAAGAGATTCCTTCACTTCAGATCTTACAGATACTGAAAATGAAATAAATACTATATAAAGAAATACTGTGCTATAAAGAAATACCATACTGTAAAGAAACTTTATATCAATAAATTCAGCAAGTTAGATGATATAGTCATATTTCTTAAAATACTACCAAAATTCAAGAAAAAAAAAAAACCTACCAAAATTCAAGAAAAAAAAATAGATAACCCAAATAGTGCTGTATCTATAAAATAAATTCAACTGGTTATAAAAACCTTCCCTCAGAGAAAATTCCAGGCCCAGGTGGATTTGCTGGTGAATTACGTCAAACTGATTTTGCTGAAAGTGTTCCAGAAATTGATGATGAGAGGATTCTTTCCAACTCCTCATGCAAAGCTAGCAGTACTCTGATACCAAAGCCAGACCAAGATGTAAGAGTACTATAGTCCAATAATACTTGCGAACGCAGATGTAAGAAATTCTTAAAATTCTAGCAAATAGAATCTATGAAGAGGACAGTGCACCATTACTTGAGTGGGGTTTACTCCAGAAGTGCAGTGTTGACTTAGCAGGAAAAAATGAATCAACACAGTTCACCATGTTAATAGACTAATGTGGAAAGATCATGATCTCAGTAGGTGAAGAAAAAAAAAATTTGAGAAATGTAACATCCTGTTGAAAACTCTTTACAGATGGAATAGCAGGAACTTTGTTCACATGATAAAGGGCATGTGCAATGAGGCCCTACACTATTCAGTGTGCTTCCTGGGGAAGGACTGTATGCTGCTGGCGTGGCTCTGAATGTGCTAGCTGGGAGGTCCGGCCAGAAAAAGAAATGAAAGGCACCCACAGTAGAGAAGAGGCAATAAAACCGACTTTCGTCGCAAACAACATGATCCTGTAGAAAAGCCTATGGAATTTATGACAGAGCACCCAGATAATTGAGTTTAACATAGTTCCAGGGTGTAACATAAATATACAAGTCATGATCCTATTTTTGTAGAGATAAAGGTACCTTACTGAAAAAAGACCAGAAAAATGTGGTTCTCTGTGGAAGATAACGTTCTCGAGTCCACCCCAGTCTGCAGTTTCTAATGTCTCTGTGAGTGTTGACTTCTGTGGTGATGACAGCAATAAAAGTCACTGTTTTGGAAAAATAGTTTTCAGCCACACTATATAAATGTGATGAAGTTTAGCAGTTTTTGGTAAATGTCATGACTTTCAGCCTTTTACGCTGAAAACATATAGGGCATTACAGTCATTTTATGTTTCTTACTCTGCCCTACCATTTTAGGATGTTCGTTCTGCCACCCTTCACATCCTAGTATGTGGAAAATGTTTTGATCGTAATCATTGCTCATTTTTCTCGTGTATTTACTGAGCATGTCCTGTGTACCGGCTACTGGGGAATGCAGAGATGAGGAAGACCCGCGGCCTCTCGAGGCTTCCGTCCTCTCCGTCCTCACCTCTTTATTATTTTCTCTCTTGGCTTCTCGTATTTAAGCTTTTCTAGACTTCGTGTTGTACCTGGAACTTGGAAAGGGCAGCCCCCCCATGGCTCTTACACCTGCCCTTTCTTTTGTCAGGGATACTTTCTTACCCCACCCCACTGCACTCCCTACTCTTTATTTAGTTCTTAGTTTAAATGTCATTCCTCAGGGAAGCTTTCCGTGATCTGCCCAGCAGGGTTATAGAGTCTGCCAGCACCTTGTACGTTTCCTTCCCAGAACTTATCACCATTGTATTTAATACTTGCTGAGTGACCACCAGACTGAGATCTTGTTGTCTGGTAATATTTTCATCAGTGAGTTGTTTTTCAGAGCTGGGCTCTGGTTCTTATTGAGCTTGTGAGTCTCTGTTTATCTTACGAAAAAGCAGCTCGGCTTGCTGGTTGGATTAGCAACGCAGTGCATGGCCAAGAATTAGATGGAGCAGATCTGATTTTTAATTCTGGACCTCAAATACAACCCTTGGGATTTCAGGTAACACAGGAGGAAGGACAGCAGTTGGCACGACAGCTGAAGGTAACGTACATGGAGGCGTCAGCCAAGATGAGGATGAATGTAGATCAAGCTTTCCACGAACTTGTCCGGGTTATAAGGTACGCGAGACCCATCTTTGAAGTTTGTTTTAATTTATGGAATTTAACAGGTAATCACACTGTGCTTTTGAAAACCATAAGCTGAGAAAGAAATTGCCACTCAGTGTTTAAGAAGGGAAGCTGTATGTAGAAGCACTTCTGTGCTAGGCGTTGACACCCAAGGCACGTTATAGATTTTCATTAAGGACATACTGTATACTAGGTACTTCCTACATATAAAACCAAATTTAATTATATTGAAGGAGAGAGTACACATAGAGATTTTGGGAAGAATCTGTGCCGTTTCCAGAGGTGTCCATAGCATGAAGATAGGGAGGACAGTAGCTCCATTTGAGTGGAAATCTCTGCCAGACACTGTGCCTCATACTTCACGGGTATCACTACATTGAATGCTCACCACAACCCGGTAAACTAAATACTTTGATCTGTCCTCACTTTCGGATGGGAAAGCAGGTACATCGAGGTGAGTTAACTTGCTCAAAGTTTTGGCGGTAAACGGCAGGGCTGGGACTCAAATCCGTTTCTCTGATTCCAGAGCCTGTGCTCTTCAGCCTTGCTCTGTCCCCACGTCTTCCCAGGCGGACAGTGAGCTAGGTGCTGGAGAGTCAGGCCTCCCCTTCGTGGGGTGAAGTGTGACATCTCAGATAACCAAGGGGTTTTCTGTCTGCTGGCCTAGAGGGCCCCTGTGGTTCAAAAAGTGTTAATGGTTCCAGGAAGCTTGAGGTGATGGGTGAGGTCACCTGGAGTTGGTTTCTGTGTGAGAAAGATTGAGTTGCTTTATAGTAGGAGGGGTTTAATTTGATTATTTTTAGCCTTGGTGGCTTGGCCTCTACTTCACCCTGGGCTCTCTAGGTCTGCTAGTCTCTGTCTGACAGCTATGTGGAGTGAGCTGGGGTTAATGGTGAGTCTGAGGGGAATCAGCATCTGTGCTATGGGCTTCCTGGGCTTTTTTAGCCCTTTGCATGGGCATTCTCTTTGTAGGGAAAGAGAACTAAGGTTTATAGTTTTTTAGTTCTTAGTAGTTTGTTAAAAGTACAAGTTCCATTTTTAAATGAGTACAGAGTTTGTTTTGTAAGATAGAAGAGTTCTGGAGGTGGATGGTGGTGATGGTTGTACCACATTGTGAATATATTTAATATTGTTGAACCGAATGCTTAAAAATGGGTAAGGTGTTAAATTTTGTTATGTGTATTTTAACATGGTTTTGTGTGCACACAAATGCAGTGCCTTCTTAATGTCACTTTTACTGCCTTTTGAAATATTTGGCCCTGGGTTTTGATCCTTAGAATCTATATCCATATCCATTAGTCAGTCTGGAGTGAGGAGTGAGTGGGTAGAGGAAGCTTTTAAAAAAAATGTTTAATTTTATTTTTACTTTTAGTAGGCTCCCTGTCCAGCATGGGGCTTGAACTACAACCCCGAGATCAAGAGTCTCTACCTACTGAGCCAGCCAGGTGCCCCTAGAGGAGGATTTTTTATGCCATGCACTGATAGGCCTTTAAACCTAACAGGAGCTTCTTAGATCCTCATAGCAACTGTGGAAAGTAGAGTTTAGTATTGCCTTCTAAAAAACCGAGGCTCCGTTGACGTTAGCTGATTTGTCTAGTGCTGACTGGTGGCTAGTAAGTGGCAGAATAGGCATAGGAACTGCGTACCTCATAACTTTATATTCTACTCTAGCAGTGGATGCTTATTCTTTCTTTATTTTTAAGAATATTTTGTTTATTTGAGAGAGAGAGAGAGAGAGTGAGCAGGACAGAGAGGGAGAGAGAGTCTGAAGCTGGCTTCATGCTGCACTCAGAGCCAGACTCAGGGCTTGACCCATGACCTGGAGATCACGAGCTAAGCTGGAAACCAAGAGTCGGATGCTTAACTGACTAAGCCACCCAGGCGCCCCAGTGGACTCTTATTCTTAAGTATACCTTATAGTCATGAAATTTCAAATTGGGAAGGGAACTTAGAGGTCACTGAGTTCAGTATCTCAGTCTGATTCAGGACTCACCTATCAGTGAAACTCAGCTCTGCTTACGCTGGTATTGAAATATTTGTGCCCTTTTTCCCCTCAAAGATTTGCTTTGATTCCCTAGTTGAAATTCAACATTGAGAAGCATAAGCACATAAGCTAGCTTTGTCCAAAAATAATATATTTGTAGTATTACCAGCAAGAAAATTATATGTAAATTTTTCTGTCTTACAGGAAATTTCAAGAGCAGGAATGTCCTCCTTCACCAGAACCAACACGGAAAGAAAAAGACAAGAAAGGCTGCCATTGTGTCATTTTCTAAGAATCCCTTGAATTGTAGCTACCAACTGCCAGGAAAAGCCCTCACCTTCTCCTTTTCTCTTTATGGTTTACATCACATCATGTTGGTACCTTTCTAGCCTTAGACAAATGATCACCATGGTAGCCTTAGACCAAAAAGCTGGCTAATTCTTTCTTGTGAAGCTAATCCTATGGTCATTTCAAGACAGATTTAAAGGAAACACTAAGGCTGCTTCAAAGATTATCTGATTCCTTAAAAATACTGATCTATATACACAGACACATTCTTTTTTAAGGGCTTACATTTTAATAGGGATGAATCAGTTTTGGAACCTATGCTGTTTGCCAAGCTGAAGTCATAGGTTGCGAAATAACTTTTAACTTCTGGAATCATATTTCCTATTATTACTCTAAATAGAAAAGTGAGGAGTTTTTTTAAAATGTGAATTTTTGCCTATCTCTAAAAATTTTAATGTCAACTTTAGTTAACCTTAAATACACTGAATTGAATCCACAAAAGTGAGACATCTCAGACCTTTACCGATGCTACAGCCTTTGTTTTCCCATGGCCAAAATACCAAAACGCCTATTGTATTTATACATTGGAAACTGCGTATGAGGACTTTTTAAGTGTTCCGCTCCTAAAGATGATAATAATGTTCTGTGTGGCCAAATATTTGGACTTATTCTGGACTTAGGCATTTCAATGTTCTTGGTTTTTTAAGTTAACTCTTTTCACAGCCATGTCGAGAGTAAAAATAAATAATTTCTGTCTGTCTTCCTTTTCAAGTATTTGTGGATAAGGGATTCAAAAAAACTAAAACTGTTTTTTGTTTGTAATATAAAATATGGAATTGATCTTTCCGAGGTCAGAGATGATTAATGTTTTTGCTATATACTTTTATACATTATTTTCTTATCAAACTAGTTAACAAGTATTTTTATATGTTTGTAAGCAAATATGCTTTCACAGCATACCTTGTGTATATGTAAAGATAAGTATTTAATTCTCACTGTTCACTTTTAACTGACAAAGAAAAAAAGAGAAAACTACGGAAACTGTGGTAGAACTTGACTTGCCCTTCTGGTCCTGGTCCTGGTGGCGCCCACCTCTGGCCAGTCACGTATCTGCTCGAGAAAACTTCTCCATAGATGACAACAGGATGAGACTCCAGTCACCTTTGAGACACCGTACTAGGTATTGGCTGTTGTATCAAGTAGTAAGTGTAAAACTTTTAATTGACAATTAGTATAACTGTGGATGGCTTCTGATTTTGTTTTTAATTCTGTGGATTGTGTTTAAACAATTCAAAAGTATGTTCCTGATTGTGAGATACTAAGTGGTATTGCACAGTTGTCACTTTATTAAATGTGTACAACAGTCCCATGAAGTTGATAAAGCATACCCTTGTATAGCTTCAGGTGCTAGAATTAAAATTGACCTGTTATCACAAGATAAGGTTTGATGACTTGTTATTTGGGTGGTTTCTTGGAGGAATGGGAGTATTGGAAAAAACACTTTAGTAGCTAGTTCTGTGCCTTTTTCTAACAGTGCCTTAGGGTTTGCATCTAAAGATCAGGATTGGTTATTTAGTAGGTGAATTTGAAGTGAAATGGCTTGGTGTTCATAGGGATTTCCCGAATATTTTCTGGAGTTGGCATTTCTTAAACTTTTTCTGTGAAGTGCCCCTGACAGAAACCCCATTTCTGAAGGAGAGAGGAGGTTGAATACATACACATATACTCCTCTGAAGAAGAAGCCTAGAACAGCGGAAGCACAGTGCACACATTTATTTGAATGCTCGTTAAAACCACTGCCCAGGAAGGTACTGGAGTTACCCTGTGGGTTTTGACACTCCAGTGCTATCACATATCCTTGTTAGGACTTTCAGTTGGGAACGTTTTTTACCATAGGTAACTTCAAATAACAAGAGATTGTCCATGTAATAGGTAGATTGAATGGGAAACCTTTAATTTTATTCTGAATAGATGATTTATAGCAAAGCAGTTTGAAGGTTAAATTTTGTTTTATCAG
The DNA here is from genome assembly GCF_009829155.1 of Mustela erminea. NCBI lineage: Eukaryota > Metazoa > Chordata > Mammalia > Carnivora > Mustelidae > Mustela > Mustela erminea. The sequence continues at coordinate 68,664,839 of NC_045622.1, read as the reverse complement.
TTTACTTTTCTTTTCTCTCTGGGCTTCACTTTGGATACTTTTTATTGCTGCATCTTCAACTTCCCTAACCTTTTCTTCTCTCCTTGTTTCATCTGCTGTTAATAACATTGAATGAATTTTTCATTTGAGACTTTGTGTTCTTTTTTCTTCCGTAGAAGCTCTGTTTTGCCTTTTTTTTTTTTTTTTTTTTTTTTTTTTTAATATCTTCCCTCTCTCTCACTGTGCTCAGGTGTTTCTCTTACCCAGTCCCTTCCAACAGAGTTCCCAGGGAATTGAGTCTAATGTCTTATCTGTCTGTGGTTCTTATCTGTCTGTGGTGTGCAGTGAATTAACTTCTCTTCAGTGCATCTGGGTTGGTTCTTGCTGTGTATCATCCTTGGGAGAATTGAGAAAGGCTGCTTTGAATATTTGAACATGGTTATAATGGCCATTTTAAAGTCCTTATCTTTATAATTTTTGGATCTATTTTTTTTGACTGGTTTTTCTCTAGTTATGGGTCACATGCTTCTGGGGTTTTTGTTGTTGTTTTGTTTTGTTTTTTGTTTTTGCGTGTCTAGTAAGTTTTAATTGGATGCTGGACGTTGTATATTATTTGTTGTTGGTTGCCTAGATTTTGTTGTCTTCATCTAAAGTTGTTGTCCCCTCCGACCCCTGCCCCGTAGTTGATTTACTTGTAGTTCAGTTTAATTCTTTCAAGGCTTGCTTTTAAACTTCACACAGTTTCAAGTTTCTTTCCTCACAGCAGGATGGTTTAGCTTTCCTACTAAGGTGTGGCCTTCTTAGTGTCTCTACTGAATGCCCTTTGTAATCAGTGAGGACTCTCCAGTTTGGTTAATGGGAACCAAACAATTCCCAGGCCATGTGAGCCCTGGGGGACCATTCTATCCATAGCTCTTGGATCATCCTTGGATCATCATGCCCAGCCTCTGGAGTTTCATCTTATATATGGATATCTTAATATCTAGGAAAGACTTGAGACCCTGTGCATATTTTTGGAGTTCTTTTTTTCTGTGTAGCTCTCTCCCCTCCACAACTTTGCCCTGCAACTTTCTGCTGCCTCAAACTCCCAATGTCTGGGACAGATCTCCAGTATCTGTCTTTTCAGCTTAGGGAAACATTTATGCTCTGCTTGGAATCCCTTATCCACTCTGCAGTCAGGGCAATCTTAAGGCTTACCTTTTTGTTTCTCTCCCATCAGAGATGGTAATCCTGTGCTGTCTGATGTATATAATGGTGAAAATAGGTGTTTCACATACTAATTCCAGTTTTGTGGTTGTCTGTGGTAGGAAGGTAAATCTGCTTCCTGCTACTTTTCTCTTGGAAACTGAAGTCTCTCCCATTTGATATCTGTCGTACAATCAGAGGTGCCTTGTAGCCCTCTTATTTTATGATTTGAAATCTTATTTGTTTTTAACAAAGAATGGCCAGTCTTGGAGCATGAATAATCCTTGTCTGTGTGACCCATTTTTTTTCTCTATAGCTACAGGATTGGGGAAAACAAACCTTTTTTTTTTTTTTTTTTTAAAGGACCGTACAGTAAATATAAATGTCATCTTGGGTTTTTTGGGTTATATGGTCTACGTCCCAGCTACCCGGCTCTGCCACTGTATCACCAAAGCCACCATAAACAGTGTATAAATGAACGAATGTGGCTGTGTTCCAATAAAACTTTATGTTTTATGTTTGTTGAGGAATAATAACAAAAATCATAGTCACTGTGTACCCTTTTAACAGCTCTTCGTTTGAAGAATTAATATTTTAATTGAAATTTTATGTTCATTTTTAAAAGCTGTCTCTTACCTAGATGCCTTTTTAATTTAAACTGTGTATTTTTTAGACATTAAAATATTCAGAAGCTAGACTGTTGTACACTTTAGCACTCATGGTTTTGAAATGCTCTTGTCCTGTTTTGATAGACCAACCCAAATCTTCGGCCTTACCTGCTTTCCTTGTTTGTATTTAATACATATTTTTAAATGGGAATCCGTCCCTCAGGCGGGTAGTATATCAAATTAGCTTTTTCGTCACCAGCGCAAGTGGGAGCTCTCATGGTGAAGTCCAGGATTAAGCAGGCCTTGTTCCGTTCCCACTGATGATTAGCACTTTATGACATAGGCTAACTAAATTTCCGCAGCGTTCGTGCGTCATTGTGCATTCAGGCTGCTAAAGCCCTGTGTGTGGTGAGGTTTGAGTCTCAAGACTGTGTAAGCACATACCGTGTAGACACTTTAAAAGCTTTAAGAGGAATAGGAAAGGTGCATAAAACCTTGTAGAGTTGTATAAGAATCATTCTCCTGGATTTTTTCATTTTCAATAAAAATTGAAATACATGTAACTGTTGGACCACAAAAAAAAAAATTTTGGTCTATCAAAATTTGATTTCATATCGTTTTCATGTCATAAAATGTTAATCTTCTTTTGAATTTTTAAAAAATTCATTTAAAATTGTAAAAACCGTTCTGTACAAAAACAGATGGCAGATTGGATTTGATCTGTGGGCCATGGTTTGCCAATCTTGCTCTAGAGCACATGTAGCATTTGAGATCACAGTCCCAACTTTAGAATCTCTTCTCTTTATAGATGTGAAAATTCTTTCAAACAGTATTTCCTGAATTGAGAGTCACGAATTCTGTCCTAGGAATTTTGTCTCTATGTTATTTGTTTAGGGATTTACAGTATTTCAGGGTTGGACGTTATGCCTTACATCTTACACTGATGATTCCTCTAAATTTGGGGCTTCAAAATTTTAACATATAAATTGGTCCCTTTATCATTTGACTTTTAGAATTTGGTGTAATAAGGTTCTATATACATCAGGTCTACGTTGTTCCTCTCCTGACTTTTCATCACTACCAGTTTTATTTCTTTTCCCTTTCCTGTACGGAAATGACCTCATTTGATAGCCAGCTGGCAGATAAATAGGATAGGTGATAATAAAGTGGTTAATCACTTGACCACTTAAGAGTATTTAACCAGTAACTGCATATAAAGCGTCAAGGAGCTTTATAGAAAAAAGGCATTTTAATTTGAACGGATGTCTTTGTGCAGGACTTCGTTAGGTGTTCTGGGAAATGGGTAAACGTGGAACGTTTCCTTCCTATAAACTTTGGTATCTCGCGGAGGACGACTGCGAGTGAGAAGACAAGTGCCAGGGCAATAGTTAAAGGAGAGTGAGAAGCATGCACAAGGCTGTCCGGTCCTGCAGATGGTAATATCCCCTCTAGAAGAGCTGAGGGAGCTTCTTAGAAGCGGTGCTTTAGCCAGAGCATTATGGATTGGTGGGGTCTCAGATGGGGAGCAGAGGAGAAGAGAGGGGATGGGAAGGAAGGCTGGGGAAAAGCCTAGGTAAAGACATAGAGTTGTCAGAATGCAGGGAGTATTCTGGGATTGGAGCCTTAATCTAAAATGACTCTAAGTGCAATGGGAAAAAATAATGATAAAGTAGACCAGGCTTGGGGTGTGGAGAGCTTTAAATAGGATGGCCCTTCTGTACGTAATGGGGAACTGCCAAGGATTCTGAACAGGGAGTGCCTGGATCTAATCTAGCGGTATGGATGACAGACAGCTCTGAGGAAGGGTGGTCAGGTAGGAGGTTGTTAGAGTCATGGACTGTCTCTTTCCAATTTGTTCTGCCACCCACATTATTGCAGTGGCCTTTGAAGTAGTCTTTGTTTGCATTTTGCCCCCACAAAGCTGTTCTGTAAATACAGCTAAAGGGATCTTTTTTAAGGCCATAAATTAAATGTTACAGTACTGCTTAAAATCTGTCATCACCTCATTGCACTTGGACTAATACCCAGATTCCTTCCCATAGTGTACAAAGCAAGCTCCTTGCAGGATCTGTCCTTTCCTTGCTTCTCACACTCAGGCTGATGTGCTCTCTTAAACCCTGTAGTGTGCCAGAGTTTCCCAGACCATTGATTGACTTGACTGTTCCAATTTATCTTTTCGCTTTTAATTTAGACCAGCCCCCTGTAACACCACATTGCCCTGTATTTACTTAGGGACACATCACAGATGAGGATTTTATCTGTCTTGTCTGATCTGTACTTGAGTGTCAGAGTCTCTGTGAGTGCAGGAGCACATCTGTGTTTATTGCTTTACCCACACTGCCTGGCATGTGCAGAAAAACCATTTGATGAATGGTTAAGGCACACAGGAAACTCTCTAGTGGCAGAAATACATGGTGATTGTGGCAGGTACATGCAGGGTGAGTCCAGGAGGCATTCGGGAATGCGGATTGGAGCTCCAAAGAGGAGGCTAGGACTGCAAGTGCAGGTTGGGAATTTATCTATTTTGATCTGGTGATTACAGAGGTGGGAGTTGCTTGAAGTTGAGTTTATTTGAGGGAAGATTCAAGGGTAAAGCTTTTGGGGAAGACAAACATTTGGGGATAAAACAGTAAAAGGCAGCACAAAGAAAAGAGAAGCAACCGGAAACTGGAGACCCAGGAGATTATTGTCAAAGAAGCCAAGGGGGTGGTCAGAAGGTGTGAGTACTGTACGGATTATTGGGGTGGGGCGTGGTGGGGAGTAAGAGGCAGCAGTGATTGTGTAGCTGTTGCTGAAGACTGAAAGTTTTGTGTCATCTCATTGTGGGAACCAGATGATAGTGGGTTGTGGTGTGATTGGAGGACAAGGAAGTGGAGGAAGTGTGGGCTACTGTTCTGAGAAATTCTGTGGCAAAATCAGAGGGCGATGGGGCAATTATCCTGCTTGCATATGGTTGGATGTTAGAGGAGTAAGAAGAGCCAGGGCCTGGTCCTTAATCCTAGATAAGTAGGTTTAAGGTCTGCAGGTAGGTATTGCTGGTAGACACAGATGCTCTGGAGACATCCAGAGGCTGACAGTTTGTGGGGCGGGGTGGGGTGGGGGGGTCCCTTTCTGAATGGGGGTTGTGAGCGGCGTGCAGTTCTGCACTTCTGAGACTGTCTCGGGAACAGCCCGTTTGAAAACTTGTTCCTTCCCACTGCGGGGGAATGATACTTTTGCTAAATGTTAATTTAAAAAAATCCAACTCTCGGAAAAATTAATCATACTCTTGGATATTGTGGCAATGTCAAATGAATGACTATAAAAGTTTCTGAACACTCGTTTTCAATTTTTGTATCTCACTGTAGGCTGGTGACGGTTGGTGGAGGTTCGCAGGCTGCACGTCTCTGCATAGTACCAATGTAGTGGGTAAGGGAGCAGGAGATTGAGGTATTTTTCACAGGTGCTCCTTCTGGCTTCCTTGGGCTCGTGAATTCCAGGGGAAGATCGCAGTAGGAAATGCTTGCCTCCTAAAAACACAGACTCAACTTTTTTTTAAACAGGAAAAATACAAATTCTACTTTTATAAACATCAGGTCTTGTAAAGGAGTCAGTAATCTTGAATAAGATGTGTGCCCTCTTCCCTTCTGCTAATACTTGGAATCATTGGAAGTAAAAGAAAACCATTCAAAGACATAATAGTTAAAATGTGAGAACCGTTAACTGACATATGAGACATCCTCGAATATGAGAACTATTACCAGTCAGTTCTAAGGGCAGGAAGTGGTTAAGAACATGTTCTGAATTTCATGAGAATTTAGAGCAATATGAGAAAATGTTAATGAATGCTATCTTATGTTCAACATTGTAAATGTTAAATGAAAAATCTGAAATTGCATTTTGGTCTGATGAGAGCCGGGTTGAAAGTATTGCATGTATACTTTGTCAGGACATTTTCAGTTAGAGGTGACAGATGCAAGTCAGGCCAGCTTCAACACAAAGTGGGCATTTACTGGTTTCTGAGAGGTGGGGGGCTGGTGGGGTGAAACTGGCATCCAGGGATTCCTCCATCGGCGTGCTGTCACGACTCGTTCTCAGGATGAGAACTGGCTTAACCGGGGAGACGAGGTGGAGAAGTCCTCTAGTATGAGCCAGTCTGTGTCAGAGCCCGAGCCAGAAAACGGGAATTACCTGGCTTCCGCTCTCATGGCTCGTCAGGACCACAGCAGTGGTTTGAATGTGGGTTCCCTGTGCTCAGCCATGGCAGGACTCCGTGCCTCTCTTCCCCATTGAGTGTATAAAACTTTCCAAACCCACAGGGATCTAAAGCAGGGATGCTGTTATTTAAATCTGACGTTTTTGTACAGATCTTTTGCTCACAGATTTCAGAGGATTCAAATTGAAGAATTATCTTCATGCTCATTAGCATTCAGTTGCTATTTATAGTTTTACAGCATCTCCTTTTCAAAAGAGACTAATTTATTTCACTCTTTCTCCCTACTTTGGGCGATATGAAGAATGACATCAATCACTGTATTGTTAAAATTAATAGCACCAAATAACCAAAGAGTGGGATGAATGTGTCTTCCTTGATTCTGTGTTGTAATTAGGGATTAAACATGTATGTTTACTCTTACTTGGACAGTAGTGTCTATTTCTTAAGGGTGTATTTAACTCGGGGTGGGGGGGAAAGGGACCTACTGTCCTGGTACACTGTAATATTTAGCTCCTTTAATCTCTTGCCTGAAACATGTGGGCTGTTGTTAGGTCACAGAGATGATTTGATATAGAGAATTATTGTGTATTGACATTTTAGCCACAGATTTGGCCTGGACTAAGTTTCTGGAGAATTGTAGTCTTGTGAGCATATGTAAGAAGTATACAGACTTCTGAGTATGCCTAAGACATGTTTAATACACAAAGTTTAAATTGTAAGCATAGCACGATATCTTTAATTTTTTTTCAGTTCTGGGTCTGAAGAAGCCCAGGCTTTATTCTCTTTTGTTACAACAGATTTCCTTCAATTAATGCAGTGGCAAGGAAGGTGGCAGGTGAGTGACCCATTGTCTGCTTGGGGAATAGATCTCTAAACTTACTGTCCTTTTAAAATGTGAATGTAAATTGGGTTACAGCTGGTTTGTCATTGATGATATATACAACTGTAGCTCCCCTTTATGTGGCGGTTCTCACTGGGTGTCTTATGAGCAGTTTATTATCTCTTGTAACATTTCATTGTTGTAGTAAAAAAAAGTCTTTATTTCCAAAAGGATTGGTTAGCCAGGAAAACTATAAACTACCTAACCCAAGACTTTGGTAAGAAAGAGATTTGATGCTTCTTATAAATTCCCCCTTGCAAAAGAAATAACACTTACGTAACAAGAAACAGGTTACCCATTATCAGCCATTAAACAGTTACCTGGTTTTAAGTCTCCACAATTAGGATTTAAAATGTATCCTAGAGAGACCTGATAAGAACACTAGATACTAGGGTGGCTTGTCCTTAGACTTACATAAGAATCACTGATATGCAGAACTTTGATTTTTGTGAGTTAAAAATAAGTATGCCAGGCATAATGTTGCACAAGTGAGCAGATTCTGTATCGAGACTTTCTGTCCAAATTAAATCTCTTATTTCTTTATATTATGCTCCTTTGTGGGGCAAGATAATTCATTTAAAGATTACGAAGTTAATACTGGAAACAACTCAAAGTTCCAGAAGACTCTGGGATGTGGTAATAATGGTCCCTCTCCAACGAGGGAGCAAAAATCATGCTGAATATGAATCAGTGGGCTAACTGAAAAAGGCCCAACCTTCTGTATCGTTCCAATTTTAGTATATGTGCTGCCGAAGCAAGCACAGGCCCAACCTTCTGAACACTTAATAGTTTAAAAACACGAAGACAGACCCAAATGAGTTTTTTATTGAAGATTCAGGGCTATATCATATATATGTGGTGTTTGGAAATATCCTGATGTGTTTAATGCAAATTCTTAAAGTACTGTACTCGAGACACTGAAAGCATCTCATCCATGATACATATTTGGACTAAGCGTAATGATAAACCTGCAACAGAAATGAAAGTTTTAACAATAAACGAATGAGTAAAAACGGCTGCTGTACTCAGCTCAGTAAAAATGTCTTCTTACACGAATTGTTGATAGTGAGAATCCCTGAATTTGATGCTTATGCGTGCTCAGAAGGGGAAAACCATGGCCTTGGAGGACCAGAGCCCTGGTGTGGAAAGCCCAGGTAAAGTTTGGCTTTCCCCAGATTTTCCTACCCAGCCCAATTCTGTACTCTTCCTTTCTCCCTCGATTTCTGTCTTGCTTGGTCTCTGAAATACTTTTTCTTTCTACATCTAAAACTTTAGGCTTAAAACAAACTCTTCAAAGTATAGATAGTATTTCTGTTCAAACAGTGGCTTGGTGGGATGGGGGCAGACACTGTTAACTAAAAAAAAAAGCCAGGTGTGTGTCCGAAGATATTAAAAGCTCAGGCTGGGGACTGCTAGGGAGGCCAGTTTTGCTGCCTTGTTTCTAGTAAGGATGAGGTCAGAAGGTTTAGAAGGCTGGCTTTCTGGAGAATTGTAACACACAGAAGAAGAAAGCTAGGGAAAAATCCTTTCTAGACTTAGTACCTTTTACTTCAGGTGTAATTACTGGCGAGCTTACATTCCAGTAAAGCAGCCGTCATTTTCCTTTCTCGGGGATATCAGGAGCCAACATTAGAAGGGGAGATAAATGTATTCAGAACTTCAGAATTTCTGGAAGAAAAGCCACCCTCTATCAGTGCTCTTCATGTCTACCAGCTGTTTTCCCCACGAGGAGACTCAGCAAAGGACTTAACACTAAATGAAAGGACACGGGCAGACAAGAGGTTCCTACATGAGCAAGCAGGCTGAGGGAAAGGAGGAGAGGCATTTGTGCTCTCCGTCTCAGCAGGACAGCTTCCTCCCTGCTGTACCCCGAGACTGAGATCTGGGAGTCCCTTCCAGCCCCAGCTGCCTCCCTGTGGAGGAGGCCAGGCTTCTGTGTGCCCCCCAGGTGGGACACATTTCTGTCTAGGACAGGGGGGCTGGCACTTCTCACTTCTGTGCTGGAGGAGGGCCAGTTGGGGAGGAGGGTGCCCCACGCAGCCTGTGCCTACCAAGCTGTGGACAGAAAGGATGGCCCCGGCCTCCACAAGACTACTGGGCGAACCAGACTGCAGAAATGAACACTAGCAGATACAATTTAAATTGCCTTAAACAACAAGCAGACAGACACTCCAGCCGTTGGTGACTGTACGAATCCAGGGTGCGGCCCTGGACCACTGACACCCTGGCTAACAAGGGTGCACATTGCACGCTCTGATCTCCTTCTTGTCCTTGCAGCTGCTAAACTGGGAGCTTTTGAACCTCTTCTTGACGGTCATGTAGCGTTCCTGGATGCCGCCGCCACACAGTTTAGTGCATTCCGACCAGGCTGTCCACGGGCGCATCCTGCAGCCTGGAAGCACGGGAAAGCCCAGTTAGGGCAGCAGACATCTGGAGACCCCCCCCCTGCCCCCCGCCCAAATGCTGAACTCCAGTACACAGCTGTCAGGCTGAAGGGTCTAGGCTTCCCTGCTCTTGAATGAAATGATAGGTTGAGTTCAACAATGGCTCGAATCCTTATTAGGGAACTTCTGCCCCTCTGACAGCCAGCCAGAAATGACCGATCCTGCTTTGTAGCATTTCATCAAGGGCAGGAGTCCGCATCTCCACCTCCAGAATCTAGGCTGGGCTGTAGGATTTGTTTTGGCCAATGGGACAGGAGCAAACAGGGCTTGGAAAAAAGCTGCTGGGAACACTTCTACCACCATGTAAGCGAGCTGGCTAAACTACTGGAGAGGCCATGTGGAGAGGCTCCAGCCAGCCCTGTGGAGGCCCCAGAAGTGCAGGTGAGGCCGGTCTACACCTTCCAGCTCTATTGAGCCTCCAGCTGACTGGAGCTTCATGGGTCTCACCAAGACCACAGAAGATCGTCTGGCTAAGCCACCCCAAGTCCCTGGCCCAAGAATCACAGTAGTGATTATTTTGGGGCGGCTTGTGGCTGCAGTTAACCACTTTCTCCTAATGCTTTGCTCCCCATGTACTTGGCCTCCTATAAACTCAGGTATAATTTCTTATTGCCTCTACACAGGTAAATATGGCTGCCTTAAAGAAAACTTCCCTGGGGCACCTGGTCAGTTAAGTGTCTGACTCTTCATTTCAGCCTAGGTCATGATCTCCGGGTCATGAGACGGAGTCCTGTGTCGGGCTCTGGGCTCATGGGGCTTCGGCTTGAGCCGCTCTCTGTGCTGCACCCCCACCTTCCCACTTGCTCTTGCGTGTGCTCTTTCTCTCTCTCTCTCAAACAAAAACCCTCTTCCCTGACTCCCAGAGGTTATGTTAGATCTTTTGGAAAAAATGTTTCCATGGCCCTCTATGTTACTCTTGTATAACCAAGCACGGTTATGATTATCCATCCAATACTGTGCTAAGTTTCATGGAGAAGACCATGGCACAGCGCCTGCTTGACACATAGTTGGGCTTAATGAACGTCTGTTGAGTGACTGACTGACTATACTATCCAACAGACACCACTCGCATACATGCACGGCTCCTTAACAGAAAGGAAGGGAACTATCAGGGAGCGTTTCATGATCTGCATTTTTCTTTTTGTCCTAGCTGGAGGTAAAATGTCTTAAAGAGGAGAAAAAGTGTTAACTTGAGCTGTGCCTTTTGAAATAGAAACTCCATACCCATTAACCTTTAACTTTACATGGTACCTTCCTCACCCACTCCAGGGAATCTAAACACCATCAGTTGTCTGTACCCAGGACTGAACCATGAGTCTTTCCAACTCAGTATCTCATCTGATTGCTAATGATACTGCAGTCCTTGCCTGTGGACCAGCTTATTCAACAGTGAAGCCCCAGGCTGGCTTTTTTTTTCTTTTTCTTTTTTTCAAATGCTGGGGTAGGGGACACATTTTCCTGAGCTACAAATAGAACTAGCCTTTGTGCCTGTGTTTGCCACATCCAGACCACTCAACGCAGGTCTGTTAAAGTCCCTCTTGTGTAAAACTGCCTGCAGAATCAAGTCTTAAATCCTCAGCGGGCCACTGGACTTTTTATGATCTGGTCCCCCCCCCTTCCCTATCCCCCCCAGCCTGTTTTCCTGCCTCTTCCCTTGGGCTCTGCTCCACTGCCTCTGTTTCATCGACTGTTTCGTGCTCTTCGGCACTTCTCTGCCTTTGCAAGTACTCTTCCTGCTGCCTGGGATGCAAGCCCCTGTCAGTTTTTCAAGACCCACTCGCCATTTCCCCTGCTTCGACAGCGCCCTGAACTCCAGCCTCCTGTTCAGGAGCAATACCTGGGAACGGCTCGCCCTCGGACTCCTCCCGCAGCTGCTCACTCCTCCGGCTCTCTCGGGCCTCCCTCCAGCGCAGCTTCTGGATGGAAGGATTTTTCAGGCATTTCCGGACGCGGCACTTTTTTCGCTGTACAGTCTCTGGGCAGGGCGCACCTCCAAACTGAGGCTCCATGTGGATCATCCGGGTTCGAATCATGTGGCCTTTCCCACAGGACTTGTTACATTCTGACCATTGGGACCACTCGGTGAGCTCGCAGTCGATGGCTGGCAAGACACAGAGGGGCATGAGTGTAGCTCACTCCCGCCTAAAACACAAGGCCACTTAACACCTTACTTTGAACATCTCAATCCAAGCCTGTGAGAAATGCAAAGAAGGTGCTGATAAAACAGACTCCTAGAAGTGGACTGACTTCCTCCAGCCTGTGAGGTTGGTAAGCAGCAGAGGCAGGCTTGGTGCCCAGGTCTTAATCAACATGCTGTGCCGACAGGACAAAATGCTTTGGGGGGAACTTGGGAGATATGTTCAGAGCCTCTTGCCCTGCCCTATATCTGGAGTATTGTCAAATTAGCCTCTAGTGGCATAGAATGGCCTCTCATGGTCCCAGGGACTTGATTTTCTCAGGGAAAGCACAGCTCACTGGTGTGGTCTTGCACAGCTAGACCCCGAAGGACCAGAAACCAAGGCCATCGTGACTTTTGCTGTAGGACCGTATAGCTTGTCTTGTTAGACATCATCTGTGCAAAAAACATAGGAGCCAGAATTGGGGAATTCAGTAGAGAAGAGGAGTGAGAACAAGTGGTGTCTTGTGGTTTATCAGGGTTACAGGCTCTAGCAAATTTACTAAGGATCTCACAGATGTAGGGGGGAAAACCCAACAGTTGGATTCTCACAGAGGAGGCCTAGAATTCTGGACTTCTCACTGGCTTTGCAGAGGACAGATCCAGGCTGGATCTAGGAAGAACTCATTTCGGTCAGTAGTTTTGGGCCTTTATCCCTGGGAGCTCAGGCAGCTTTCTTATCTGTAAAATGTGGATAATGGTATTTTCCCCATTAGGTTGTGAGGATTAGGTGAAGTAATACTTCCAGCCCGGTTTCTGGGGCACAGTAAATGTTCGTCTTTCTTCTCCATTCAGTGAACCCTGTGACTATATGGTTACAGGGGTAGCTATCTTGGTCAGGAGTTCGGGAACCCCAGCTCTGGTGAGCTGGGTTGAATACAGGTCATTCTTAGTTGTTAAAAGCCACAGGCTCAGTTAGTTTAATGGTCTGGGTGTTCTCCACCCATGACCAAGTCTGGCTGGAACAGCACAGGACCTGTAATGTGGAACATGAGGCCTATGCTTGTCAAATCTAGTGCTTGACACGTTGTGGCAGTTATGTGGTTTAATTCACAGAGCAACCTAGGAAGTGTGTCCCGCTGTTTTACAGATGAGGAACAGGGATGCTAAGTCATCTGCTGAAGGTTGTACAACCTGTAAAGGGACAAAGCTGGGACTTGAACCCAGGCAGGCAACCTGAGTAGTAACAAGGAAGACAGAGCAAGAAAAACCAAGTGTGTTTCAGAGGAAGCCAGAAAACAGATCTTAGCAAGTGTGTTTGACTTTCTACCTCCTAAAAGTGAAATGGGCTCTCTCTCCTTGGAGGTTAGTACCTGCGAAATATAGCTCATCACAAGGGTAGGGATTGGGGGAGTTGGGGTCAGGCATCGAGTCTTTCATGGCTTGTCTTGGCAAGGCTGCAAACGTATAGGAGTCACTGATTTAATGTCCACCCTCTGGTCATGGGTAAATGGTCCCAGGGAGAAGGAAGAGAAGTAAAAAACATGGAAAACTCATGGATCAGATAGTTCTTAGGGTTTTGGGGTAGGTGGGGAGACAGGCCCTATGTGATAAGGCATCTTGAGCCTGTGCTAAGTGTTCAGCGTGTAGTTTGGGTGTTTTATAGCCGGTAGTGGGATCCCCTCTTGCTGCTGAGGAGACTGAGAGTTCAACAGCTTTGCTAACAGAGACCCAAAGCCCATGCTCTTTCTCCCCAGCAGACAGCTGTACTACAGGACCTGGCAGGACGACCCCCACCCAGCGCTGGGTAACAGGAAAGCGGGGTGGGGTGGGGGGCATCAGGAGCCCCAGGACTTACGGCATTCGGGCAACATGCACTTTTCCACCTGCTCCAGCTCCTCATTGCAGTCCCCGAGTTCGGCCAGAGACTTGAGCATCCGCTGGCGGGTCCGCATGCCCTTCCCACAGGTCACGCTGCAGTCACTCCACTCAGACCACGGGGACAGCAAGCAGGGGATGGTATCTAGGCCAAGAGCCAGGTTTGCCCCTGAGAACAGGCTCCTTTTACCTTCTCTGCTCTCCTTGTCCCCCCATCCCCAGTCCCCCACTTTGGCCCCTGGAGTCTAGTGAAAGGGACTGATGGTTTCAGATGCCCCAAGGGACCCCACTCAGCAGGAATTGGCTCAGCAGAATCTTGTCACTCCTGCATCTCCCCTGGGGGGTCAGGACAGCAGAAGTAACTCCATAATATGAATACCCAAATCCCCGCCTGAAATACCACCCAATCCTTAAGAACCATGCAATAAAGTTTTGGATACTTGCTAAAATCTTTGAATGTCCGGATGCTTGTGTGCCTATGTATGCTTGTGTACGGATGTGTGGGCCTGTGCATATTTTTGCATAAAGCTGGGGTTGTAATGGTTTATGAGGCCAGACAAGGCCAATGCAGAACAAGAGTGGGGGGACCTATGACCTGTGGACTGAATGTCCCGCCTGAAAGTTCTTATTCCACCCCTCTCCCACAACCAAGGTACTCTGGGGTCCTACACAACATAGCTGCAGGTGGATGCTTTCCAGAGGCCACCAGTTTGCCATCTCAGCATTGCTCCCAGTGTTCCTCAAGGGAGGCCCCTCTCTTTGGGTCCGCTTGATGGACAGAGGACCCTGTTTTCTCCCAGCACCACCCAGCCTCCAGTCTTGCTGCTGGGGAGGTAGTAAGGGTGCTGGGATCCTCCACACCACTCCCAGCCCCACACCCACTCACGACATTCGGGCATCATGCACTTCTCCAACTGGGATGTCTCAGCCTTGCACATGGAGCCGTCCGCCGGGCTCATCTTGACCATGCGGTGCCGCTTCTTCATTCCCATCCCGCAGGTGGCGCTGCACTCATCCCACTCGCCCCACTCGGTCATCAGGCAGCTGCTGGGAGCTGGGAGGCCAGCCCTGTTGCCATGGTGTCTGCTGCCTCGGCCATCGCCCTCCCCCTCCCCACACTCCCTGGGCGACCCTACTCACAGCATTCCTCGTTGACTGTGCACTTCTCTGTCTCCTCGGTGGGCAGCGTGCACACAGAGCCGTCCTCAGGGAACTGCTTCACATACCTCTCCCGGGACCGCATGCCCATGCCGCAGGAGATGCTGCAGGGTGACCAGGTGATCCACTCGGACATGGTGCAGGTGGAGCCGTCTGCAACACACGAGTGGACGCTACGGGCCTGTGCGCCCAGCTGCCCGGGACAGGGAGCCGGAAGCAACTGGCCAGCTTTCCTGTCGCCTGTTCTTGCCTCTTCTGTCCAAGACTAATTCACCATATAATCATGGGTTTGTTTTTGAGTTTTCTGTCCTGTTCTGCTAATCTATAGGTCTATTTTTGCGCTAGTACATGGTCTTAAGGGGAAATACACAGTGTCTTCAATAAATGGTGTTGGGAAAGTTGGACAGCTACATGCAAAACAAGGGCATTGAACACTTACCTTACACCATGCACAAACTCAGAATGCATAAGGGACCTAAATGTGAGACCTGAGAGCACAAAATCCTAGAAGGGAACACAGGCAGTAGTTCCTGATAATCGCTATAGCAACATTTTTCTTGATAGGTCTCCTGAGGCAAGAATTAAAAGCAAAAGTAAACTATTGGGATTACATCAAAATAGAAACTTCTGCACAGCAAAGGAAACAACAAAATAAAAAGGCAGTTTATAGAATGGGAGAAAATATTTGCAAATGACCTCTCTGATAAAAGGTTACTATCCAAAATATATAAATAACCTAAAAAACTCAACACCCCCAAATAATCCAGTTAGCAAATGGGCAGAAGACATGAACAGACATGTCTCCAAAGATGAGCAACAGATAGCCAACAGACACATGAAGAGATGCCCGACATCACTCATCAGGGAAATGCAAATCACAACTACAATGAGCTATTAATCTCACGCCTGTCAGAATGGCTAAAATAACAAATATAAGCAGCAAGTGTTGGCAAGGATGTGGAGGAACAGGGAAGCCTCATGGACTGTTGGTGGGATTGCAAACTGGTGTAGCTACTGTGGAAGACAGTATAGAGGCTCCTGAAAAAGAACGATCCTGGGGCGCCTGGGTGGCTCAGCAGGTTAAGCCTCTGCCTTCGGCTCAGGTCATGATCTCCGGGTCCTGGGATCGAGCCCCGCATCGGGCTTTCTGCTCAGCAGAGAGCCTGCTTCCCCCTCTCTCTCTGCCTGCTGCTCTGATTGTGATCTCTCTCTCCCTCTGTCAAATAAATTAAAAAAAAAAAAAAAAAGAACAATCGTATGATCCAGTAATCATACTACTGGGTATTTACCCAAATTAGAAAAAAACACTTAATTTGAAAGGATATGTGCACTCCTATATGAATTGTAGTGTTTACAGTAGCCAAATTCTGGAAGCAACTCATGTGTCCATCACTTGGTGAATGGATGAAGAAGATGTGGGATATGTATTTAATGGAATATTTTTCAGCTATAAGAATGGAACCTTGCCAGTTGCAGCAACACGGATGGAAGTGGGGAGGTGAATGCCAGACAAAATAAGTCAGACAAATGCCAGAGGATTTCCCTTAATGTGGAATTTCAGAAACAAAAATAAAGGAAAAAAGAAGTCTTACTTGGTTTGTTTCTTAACTATGGAGAAACTGACAGTCACCAGAGGGGAAGGGGACAGGGACAGGTGAAATAGGTGAAGGGGACTAAGAGTACAGTTATCACAATGAACACTGTGTAACGTACAGAATTACTGAATCACTGTCTTGTACACCTGAAACTAATATAACACTGTGTGTTAAATATCCTGGAATTAAACCTAAAAAAATGAAACGGGATAGCTACTCAAGGGAAGTCAGGCAGTTGAGGATGGACAGGAACTGAAAAGGTATACATCTTGAAACCAGTTGTTCTCCAAGAAGGCATGCCTTCCAGGTACATAGGGACACTTAGGATCCGCGGAGATCTGAAAGCTGCCTGGATGGGGAAAGGAATGTTTTATTGTACATAAAGTAAAATTTAAGATAAGTCATAATCTAAAGTTACATGGCTGCATGGTCTAGGATTATCCTACATCTAAGACCATTAAATAAAATGAAAAATTCACTTCCTCTGTCACGAACTACATTTTAAGTACACAGTAGCCATGTGTGATGAGTGGCTACTATTTTGGCCAGTATAGATACAGAACTTGCCCATCACAGAAACTTCTACAGGACAGTGCTGGAAAGATATTAATATATATTCTGAGATACAGGGTAAGCTCTTTTGCTCCAAGGAATCAGAGATTTTTTTTTAAGTTGTTGTCTAAAGCTACCAGTTCCCAGTCTAGAAAAATTAATAAGAATTTGGTTACTGAGGGTGAAGATTGTGACTGGCCTTTGGACACAGGGACCTGAGAATGGACACGGGATGGATTTATACCCAAACAGTTGATTCTACTCAGTGACCCCAGACCACGCACTGCCTCCACGGAGGCTGATTATAATGGGGGAATAAATGGTGGGGGGGGGCGGGGGAGGGCTTGTCTATGTGTGCTAGAGAAGGGGACATAACCAGTCTGCTGTGTTGATATCTTGGGCATATATGGCTTTGCTCCCATCACTAGGTGTTAGCAAAGGCCTTGATCATATAGTAGACACTCTGGAAGTTGGTGGAAAAGATCATGAAAGCTCTCAGCATGGCTTGGTAGTCCTGTTTCCAAGTAGTGGTGGGGGTGCCACTCCTGGTGGAAACAGGTGAGCGGGTGGATGTGCATGTGTGTCTGCCTGCTTAGTTCTTAAAAAAAAAAAAAAAAAAAAAAAAAGCAATGAAGTATTTCATCTGTCCATTTATTCCTGTCAATAAAGATTTACTGAATGCTCTGGATGCTTCATGGTATGCTCTTAAGTTAAAAAGATGTGTAAGAGCTGGATTGTGTTCCATTTTAGAAAGAGATGGGCACAATAATTCCAGGTATGGAAAGCAGGACAACAAAGGTAAGCCCAGGGAACTGAGCAGAGAGGGGGAAAAATGTACTCCTTCTTGGAGTATGGGAGAAGATTTCACACAAAAGGACACATCTGAGTATACTTTTGTTGGGTAAAGGGTATCAGCACTTAAGGTGACAGGAAAGCTTTCGCAAACACCTCTGTATAGAGAGTGCATGTACGTGGTAGTAGGAGAAGCTAGAAAGGATTGAGTGTGAGTCCAGCCTGCCCATGTCCGTGACTGTCACTTGCACCTGGGTGATGCCTAGGCATGGTTATTTAACCTACGGATAGTGCCAGTGGTGTGTGTAGTCACGAAATCCCCATTGGAACCACACATTAGACCCAGAGACAAGGATAACGAAACGCAACACACACTACCAATGAGAACATTATGTTCCAGTGTAATAATGGTTAAGGGAACAGGGCTCTACAAGCCACAGTTCAGGCTTTCCAGAACCTGATAAGAAAGATGTTACTCCAGGAAGGCAGAATATGGTCCTCATCTACCTGAGTACGTACTAACAGGTATACCTTGCTCTGAAAAAGCTCCATTCCTCCTGATTTCAAAACTTACTACAAAGCTATAGAAATCAAAACCAGGTGGTGTTGGTATAAGAACAGACATACAGGCCAATGGACTAGAATAGAGAGCGAGGCTAGAAACAAAGTCTCTTGTCAATGGGCAAATGATTTGACAAGGGTGCCAAGACCATTCAGCAGAGAAAGGACAGTCTCTTCAACAGAGGATATTGGGAAATTTGGATCTCCACTGATTTAAGAATGAGGTTAGACTCTTACCTAAAATCAAAAATTACCTTGAAATGGACCAAAGACCTAAACAGAACTAATACCAAAAAGCTATTAGGAGAAAACACAGGGAAAAACCTTCATGACATTAAGTTTAGCAACAATTTCTTGGACAGGACACTCAAGGCACAGGCAACCAAAGAAAGAGCCAAACCAGATTTCAGGAAAATTTAAAACTTGTACAAAAGGACAGTCAAGAGGGAACAGATAACCTAAAGAAGGAGAGAACATATTTGCAAATCCTGAATCTGCTAAGGGACTAATACCCAGAATACATGGAGATAGAAGGGTTTGCTCCCCACCGAAGGGCCTTACCAAAGGCAGGAACGGCAATAGACCACTGTGGGAGTATTTAAGACCATCCCCGGGAAGGGCCAGAGGGTGAATGACCTGCGGTGGGAGAAGCTTCCTTCAATTATCCTCGGCTTGGAAGTGGTTTTCTTCCTGCCATGAACCAGCCCCAATTCTGCCTCCCTTCCTGTTGCCTCAAGGCACCTCTGAGACAGTTAAGATCCAAGTCCTGTGAGAGACTAGATCTGTCCAGGTGGGGAGCGGGGCCGTGACCTGGGAAGCAGGCGGCTGACCTCAGCTCGGTGCCATTCTGAAGCTTGAGCCATCACCACAGCAGTGGTCCGAGCTCCTAGCTCAGGTCTGATTTTTGAGCAGTAGCAGACAGAATTCTTGCAATGAGCCCAGTGGTCCTGACAAAAGAAGTAGGTGCTCTCACTCAGGTGGGAGGGAGACATGGAGGTCCATGAATGACACAGAATCAGGGCGATGGATTCAATGGTGGCCAACTTGTTCCCGGTTCCTTCAGAAGACACTGGAGTGAAGGGGAAGCAGGCGGCGCTTCATAGTTCTAGATTTGTCATACGACGTTTGCTAGCTCTTTAGTGACCGGTAGGTCACTGATTCCATGCTGGGAGGGAGTTGTTGGATAATATCAAGAATTCTTCTGATGTTCTAAGACACAGAGGTTTTTAGAGCCCCCGAGACATTGTTGGAGCTGGGGGGTCTTCCCTAGTGGTCCCCACTGGCCATGGCAGGCAGGTTCCGGGTGCCCTCCTAGGGACACTGATCAGGTACAAGGGGCCGGCAGAGGCAGGTAGCCCCTCCCTTCCTCTGGCTCTGCCGCCACTGTCATCCCCGGGACTGCACGCTTACCTTCATCACTGCAGCCAGGGCCCATGCAGGGCTGGAAGTCCTGGGTGTCCGGGCAGGGGACACTGAGGTCCAGCTGCGCCTTCAGCATGCGCTGCCGCATCCTCTTGCCTTTGTCGCAGGTGGAGGAGCTGCAGGCGGACCACGGGGACCAGTTGGAGTAGATGCAGGTTTCAGGGGTGTCATCTGGAACGAATGAATACATGACAGGTTTTCCCCTGGGAACCTGTGGACACCGGGGCTGGCCCTCTTCCCCACACAAGCTCATGCCGGGTAAGGAGATCTCTGCCACCTGACTGGCCTTAGCAAACCTGGGTACTCACTGTTGGGGTAGAAGCTGCTACTTGCCTTGAAGAATTCTATTTTAATCATTGCAATAATATCTAAACAACAGGGAAGACGTCTTACTGTCCCTTCCCCTCAATACGTGAAGGGCTTTTCATTTCTAGTCCTTTCTTCCCAATGACCCTGTAACAGGGGTCACCTCAGGGCAGCCCGCATTCCCTGACCACGTACGACACGCCAACAGCATTCTAGAACCTTCCATGTTTCATCCCATTGGATTCTTATAGCCACTCTCAACAAGGCAGGTTCGGTGATCATCCCCATTTTACAGGGAGGACAATGTGGTGGGATGGAAGCTTCTTGTTCAAGGCCCCAGAAAGAGCCCTGGTTGTGTGACTCTAGATCCCATAAGGAAACAGGCTCCACCCTCAGCTCTGCCCCTCCCCCAAGGGTAGGATCCCTTTCCTCACTGGGGAAGTGGATGCGTCCACACCAGGCACACAGGCCGGTGTGTGACAAAGCCGAGCATGCTGGAGATACCATGTCGCCCCTCCAAAGGCGCGATGCCTGTGGACACATACTCCCATATCCCACTTACACCAACTCCCTTCTACCTGTGCCCAGTCCTGGCCTTATTTTGGATGATCTTCCATGCAGAAGTCCTCAAAGATGGAATTAACAGGTCAAAGGACCAGATGTTTTTGTAGCTTTTAACACCTGTTCAGAAAACTGCTTTCCTAAAAGGTACTGTCAGTTTAGGAAGGACAACTACATACCTTCATCTTTCTCTTCTGGAGCCAAATCTGCTACAATATCATCGACATTATCAGGTACAATGTTGCATTGTTCCCCCTGCGAAAGAAGGGCTCACATTAAAGAATGGCATGTGTCCGGGAAGGAGGGGGTCATAAAATTGGATGCCCGCCCGATGTACAAATCCCAGGCCACAGTGGAGTTCTGAGTCAACTTTTAGCATCGGACTGAAAGAGAAATGGCAAGAAAGCCACAGCTTCCCCCTTCCTGACCCATGGCAGGTATTAGTAATTAACTGTGGAACTCACAATAAAACCTAATTGTCTGGATCGAATCATTCAGTTGAGAACGACCTTACCCTTAGGTTTATTTTGCTCATTTATACCTTGTGAATAATTCACATGCTTAGAAACCTTGGGAGGGGTGCCTGGGTGGTTCAGTGGGTTAAAGCCACTGCCTTCGGCTCCGGTTATGATCCCAGGGTCCTGGGATTGAGCCCCACATCGGGCTCTCTGCTCAACAGGGAGCCTGCTTCCTTCCCCCTCTCTCTGCCTACTTGTGATCTCTGTCTGTTAAATAAATAAATAAAATCTTCAAAACAAAAACAAAAACAAAAAAACCTTGGGAGGTCCCGGAGTTCTAAAGTCTGGAATATGCAAGGGACCCCACGATTCTTGAGCAGAAAGGGATACAGTCTGCTTAAACTCCTGGTGGGAAGGGTCTGTACCAGGGTGCGCTCTATGCCATTACCTTCCGGGCGATTCTCTCGATGACAACTCTGGCCACTTGAGTGATGGACCCACCCTCTGGATCGTAAAAAGGACTCTGAGGATGGTCCAGACTGGTCAGGGGCCGGATTTTCTCCTGGGGAATTGTGGGCTTGTTGGGTGACTGTGGGGGAAGGGGGGTGGAACACAGAAACAGAGTTTGGGAAACAAAGGAGTTAAAAACCACAAAAGCAATTGGATTGTAATACGATCAGAACAAAAGCTGTGATGGAGATTTCACAACAGGTGTAACCCCTATGGCTGTTGATGCAATTCTATCCCCACTATGCACTGTGCAAGGAAATCGGTGACCTGTGCTTTCAGATCTCCCAGGTACACAAGATTCCATCCTGATGAAGAAAAGGTTTCAGAGAGGTCATCCCAGCCAGAAGACAGTTGACCCAGGCTGGCCTGAATCCAAAGCTCTTTCTACTAGACCAGGCATTAGCAAATGAATCCACAGAGCATCAGATGGTAAACATTTCAAGACTCTGTGGGCCCTCCTGGGTCGGCTACCACGACTCCACTCAGCTGTTGTAGTGAGAAAGCAGCCCCCGACAACATGTAATTGGGGTGGCTGGGTTTGAATTTACGACTCAGGTGGTATCCTGATTTGGCCCACAAACTATAGCTTATCAGTGTCCCTTCTAGATGGTCCTGTCACTGGTTTTCTAAGGGCTTCACATGTCCAAGTAGTTGGCGTGCTGACCACAGCTGAAGAATTTTAACATTCAGGACAGAATCCAAACTCCTTAACCTGGCTGGCTATCGGGAGACCTCCAGAATCTGGCCTAGTCTAATGTATGGACATCAACTTCGGTTCCCCATTGTCATCCCTTCTCTTGCCCTGTGCTTACCTAGGAACTGCTCTCTGACCCCTCCCCTGGTCTCATGGCCAGCTGTGTGGGTCACACTGGATGGGATACGTGAGGGTGAGCCGATGCCGGCCCGCCCGACCGCCCTGGGTGTTCGTCTACATCCTTTATGTCAAGGCCCCCACAGCACAGGGCCGGACGAAGAGGAAGCAGCTGGGAAGGGTCGCCCGTCACCACCGCAGAGCTCACCCACCTCATAGGTCACCCCGCTGTCAGTGCCCGCGTCCCAGGGGATCAGGTCCTGCACCACCTTCTGGACCCAGCCGCACTCCTTAGTGCACAGATCCTCCGCAGACAGGCCCACGTTCCAGTCGGGGCTGGGGCCCATCATGGTCAGGAAGGACATCAAGTGGCGTGTCCTGTCCACAGAGAACTCGGCCGAGGGTGCAGCTCTCCTGGAAACCAAACACATTACATCAGGGGCTCTGGGGGCGCACCCCCCTGAGGGATGTCCGGCCAGGCCATGGCTAAGGGAGGAGAAGATGGAAAGAAGGTGGATTCTCAGTCTTCCAATCTCTGGCTTTGACCACGACTGGTTGACACCCTGTACTGTCCTGAGACCCTCCGCTGGCACAGGTGGAGACAATCACTTGCTCCCACCCCATCCGGTTCCGGTACGCTCGGAGCACTTGCTGTTCTGTAGATGCTGCTTGTTCAGCTGTTTGCTGTTCATTCTCACCAGGTGGGAGCCCTGGGAAAGCACGGCTCTTGTCGGACTTACCCAGGGCTTGGTTTCCAGTGCCTACAGCGGTGCCTGGCGCAGAGCAGGTGCTCAGTCCAAGTGTCTGAATAAATGGGTGAGCAACAATCTTGTGTTATTGTAACTGAACTTGAGCTCATCCGCCTGATGCCCAGCAAAGACAACCACACAGACACGAGGTAGGCAGTTGGGGGAAGGTTCAAGAGGCCTCCAGACAGGGAGATGGGAGGGCAAGCCTCAAATCCACCTCCCTGAGGAGGAAATTCAGGGAACTCTGAAGGCAAATGAGAAATTTCTGGGTTCAAAAGTTGCAGCCGAGTTTCCTAATCTGCAGCTGCGATCAGTCCCCTTACCCCTTTGGTTAAGGGTTCCAGTCCCCACCGTCCTTTGATCATTCCTCAGTCTTGAGGGAATGGGGACGACTTTCCGGTTAACTCTCCAGGTACTTGCTGCTGTGCTGGGGTGAGGACCAGAGTTAGAGGGATGGAAACTTTCTGCCCACCTTTAGAAAGATTCTTCAGTTCCAGGTAGAAACCTGGCATTCTGCAGGACCGAGATGTGTGTACTTTGGTTACAAGCGCTCAGACTCTGTTCTCCCGAGAGCCTCTGGGGAGATTGGTTGAAACCAGGCTGCTTGTACACCCCTGTTTCCTCAGACCGGCTCTCCTGACCCAGACAATCAGGTCTTCCTGGGGGTGACTGTGCCACACGGTGCTCCATTCCGGGTCCTCCTTGTGGGCAGGCTGCAGGGAACCCGTGGGTTCCCCTAACTTGAGCGTGAGGAACGCATGGCTTCCTTCCCTCCAGGCTCACTGCCGAGTGGATCGTCAAGAGCATTCCACAAGGTCCTGGGCAAGGGGACTGGAGCTGGCCCTCCACATGCTCGCTCTGCAGGTCCTAGGGGACCCCACGTCTCTGGAATTCCTGCGGCGTAAGGGTGCATCTCTGCGGGCACATCCGCCTGCTGGCAGTGAACCTGTCCACTCAGTGTGCCTGCTCATATTCAGCTGCCTAATGGGAGCCCCGCCCACAACTCCTAAGTCACAAGAGTGTAACTGTGTAACATAGAGGCTTAAATCACGCCCACTCGGGGGCGGGAGACACTCCTACCAAGAACAGAGAAGCCAACACACCTTTTTCCCAAGTGAGTTTCCTAGCATATCTCTACCACAGTCCTTTTCTGGTTTTCCAGCCTGTTGGGGGCTCCAGGAAGCATGTGTTGCCATCGACTGCCCAAGGCGTGGGGCACACCTGTGTGGCTTTGAGCACGGACGCTGCTGGGTGGTCATCTCACAGTCGTCTGAATTGTTAGAAGCAAACCAAACCTTGGAAGGATTTTGCTTGGAAGGGTTTTGACAACTTCTGAGGACTTCTGGGAAGGGCGAGGGAAAGCTTCAGCCCAAATGGTAAAGGTCGCTGTAAATATTGGCAAGTCTTGAAAACTACCTGTTGTTTTTGGCCTCACGGTAAACTACCTGCCAGGCTTCTCCAGGTTCACAGCCTTAAACTTTACAAGACGTTTGACAAAGTCTTAAGGTGTTGGTTTCCTCCCCGTTTTGGACAAATTTTGCAATGGAGAGAAGATGAACTTACGACTTTCAATAAACACAGGCAGAATAAAAGTTTTGTATTTAACGCTTTTAATTCTAAACACAAGTCCATTTTAATTAAACTAGCAACCTTAAGTTAGTTTTAATACTGAATATTTTCCAAGATCATGTGAAAAAAATGCTTGGGTTAGTTTCTGTCTTTGCATTTTAGAATGTCCAATTCTAATAAGCCCTTACTTTTTAACTGGCTAAATAGAACTCTCGTATAGATTAATCTTAGCAACACCATGCAGACTTTCAGAAACTAGCTCCACTTAGGACACATATGAACACACACAAATACATAAACAAAATGCAAACAGGATCTTAAAGGCCCAATTCTCAAATCTTTTTTATGACACAAATCTAACTGCAAGGCGGTACAATGTATGGGTCCATTGGTTGGTCATTTTTCTTGAGACTCTAATGAATATTGTGGCCAAGCAGTGTTGAAAAAAAAAAAAAAAAAAGAAAGATTGCCTCATTTTGGAGAATAGAGCCCAACAAGCTGCATATGGCGATCAAACAGTCACTTCCCCATTTTTCACTTAGAACGTGGCTCGTGTTATTCAAAGATCCCAAAAGCTGCCCCAACAAACAAACCAAATGAGGCCTAGAGTATGGCCTCCAAGTCTTTTCCACCACAAAATTCTAGGCTTCACTGATTAAACCAGATGGCTTCCTACTTTCTAGCACCTCCCTAAAAGTCAGAGCATCACTGGCCGAACCCATGCGGTCATTAGTCACCCTTGTCTTAAGAAAAGGAAGCGAAGAGAAGCAACATCCTCTAATCGGAGGCAGCTGAGTGAGAGGAAGAAAGTGAAGAAAGCCAAACCAACAAGGAGGAAGGAGTAAGCTTCTGTCCCACTGCACAGGACATACCCGCCAAAGCCCTTTGTCCAAACCAGACCCCAAGCTGCCGAAGGTCAGTGGGGCCCCGAGGACAGGCCCCAGGACAAAGGGCCGAGGCAACCGCCCTGAGCGTCAGCAGGCTCCCATCACCAGTGTGGGGGTCAACGAACCAGGGACAAAAATCTCCTGCCGGCTCGCCACATTGGTATGCAAACCCAAGGTCATCTGTCCAGTGCTCAGCAAGGACCACGGGTCCAGACACAGGTAAGGATTTATGCGACAGGCAGCCAAACGAGGAGACTGGAGGCCAGACCTCAGATCTACTTCCTCCAAGGAGCAGAGTCCGGGAAATTTAAAAGCAACAGAAAAAGGTCTGGGTAAAAAGAGCTGCAGCTGAAGCTTCCTGGTCCCATTAACCCTCGGCCAGCGGCATGGTGAGCCCAGCTCTGTTGGATGTGAGGCGAACTTTACAAATAACAACGGCTCACCAGTGCCCCAAGCCCCTTCTCAGACATTCTCACTGGATCCTCAGAACAGACCCGAGAGAAGAGTGATTGACACCAACTGATGGATGAGGAAACCCAGGCTCAGGGGGTTGTTTCTGTAAGGGGCCCAACATCACAAAGTTAAATGGCGGATGGAGACTGTGACCCAAGACAGTATTAGCTCAAGATAGTAGCTTTTCATTATCCGTTCCAAATTCCTTCTCCCTGCCCCCTTTTCACTCCGTTGTGCCCTCCGAGGGGGTGTCTCTGAGGCTTGCTGCCTCCACTGTCCTCCCGGGGCTGCCTCCAGCAAGGCCCTGCCCTGGCCCCAGAGCTCCCCCAGGGACTCCCATGCTTCCCGGGCCCCATCCTCCAGGTGGTGAGCAGGGACCCAGCGAGAGCAGCACAGACCTTTGCCTGACACCCCCCAAGCCACAAGAGGGGATTGTCTTCAACCTCTATCTCAAGCTGCTAAGAAGAGCTCTTACTTGTGGCCGGGGGCTGGGTGAGATCGGAAGTGGCGGCCCCCTCAGGGGGCTGGGGAAGAAAGTGTTTACTCACTCAGCACACACTTGGTGCTGGACCCGAGTTATTCTGTGCCCCTCCCCCACCACCCATGACAATCCCGTGGGGTTAGAATTATGATCCCGTTTTGTAGAGAAGAAAGCAAGCGTATAAAGGTTAATGGACCTAGAGACCAGCTGGTCGGGGCTGAGGTGTAGAGGCAGCCCCGCCTGACTCCACACCCCCAGGCTGCTAATCGTGGGGAATCCTTGGCTGGGGCCCAGCTCGTCTGTTCCGTCCAGCTGGCAGCCGGTGCACCTCGGCGGCTCGGGAGTCCCTGTGTGCCTCTCTGGAGACCAGCTGCTTCTGGCTGCCCTCACCTGTCCCCCGAAGCAATGACCCCACACCTGCTCAGGCCTCGCAGAACTGCACCCCTTGGGCTCTGGCAGGCCGGAGGGGGTCAAACAACGAGCAGAGAGGGACGGAAGCCTTGGGTGTGCGTCCTGGCACGCTACATCTTATAGCTGCGTATCCTTGGGCAAATGACTGAAGCATTCTGTGCCTCAGTGTCCCAGTCTGTGAAATGGGGACCTCCCTAGGGCTACGCCAAAGGCTTAGTGTGTGTCATGAGAGAACTTGCATGCAGGACTTAGCCCAGTGCCTGGCCCTTGAGCTATAAGAACTCTATTGAGGGGAGCAGTATAGGGTCATACAGGGCTCAGGAAAAAGAGGGAAGGAGAGGGAGGCCTTCCGGAAACTACTTTACCTCGTAGCCCGCTGCCAGGCTGGGTTCTGGCACATGAGCGCTGGAAGAGCCTGAGCCCCGGCTTTGGGGTCCGCAGCTCAGCAAGGCTCAGTGTCACCTTTGTCTCCAGTCTTCTGCCTCCCCCAACCTGCCCGGTGCCCTGGCCAGGCTAGCCGCAGTGTGGGTCCCACAGGCACTGGCGCTGCTGGGGACGCCTGTCTTCAGGGGTGCACACGGAGTGGTCCCCGGGCAAATTACCGAGTCCTGCCCCAGGTTTACCGCATCAGAGACTCTGGGGGTGGGACCCAGCCTTCCAGATCAACAACCCCTCCAGCTGCTCCGGATGCATCTCAGGCTTGAGAACCATCGCTCTGCTCATTTTGCAAGCCGTGGATCGTGAGCCACCTCATCCTGGAGCCCCTCTGATGCCTCTGGCCGGGGCCAGCTGTGCCCGGGGTCTGTGTTTCCACACACTCTGAAAGTCTCTGCAGCTGTACCCCAATGACTGCCATTGCTCTGTCACCATGTAGTCATCCCCGTGCAGATGGGGAGCTCCCCGAGGCCAGGAATCCCTGGTCCCCCAGTCCCCCGGTGCCCCGAGGGCCGGCTGGACAGGGCAGTGTGGGAGGACCCGAGTTCCAGGACCACCACCACCGGCTCTAGGTCTTGGCAGGAGGTCACTCACTGCCTTCAGGTCTGGCCCCACCTGCAGGGATGCTGTGAAGCTCCAAGGGGATGCTTTTTCCTGGAGCTAATGTCCCACACCTACATCTTCTGCTGTGTAGACAGGCACAAATTAGGGGCTTTCATCTTCTCTTCCCAGGTGTGCGTTTACTGGCTCCTCATGAGTGGTTTTCACAGCTTTTTTAAGGACCTAAGGACCTTCTATGAGAAGGGTGGTCTGGGTCGCTGCGGGGCTGCTCACCCAGCAGCTAACAGGACGTGGGTCAGGGCCCACCTTCTTGTCCATGCGAAGCAAAGAGCGTGGACATCTCCACGGGATGTTGAAGACCCCAGCCCTTCTTGGCTTGGCCCCCTGGGGGTCCAGCAGTGCCATGGCTGTGGCCGGTGGACTTCCTCTTCCACTGCCATAGAGACCAACCCCTCCACCCGTTCCCTTCCCCTCTCCCTGGGCAGGTGGCTTTGAGTCAGGTTAGTCCCTTGTATCCTGTAAACCGTGAGTGACCCTATTCACCACGACAACCTAAGGGGCAAAGACATCCATTGGTGGGGAAACAGAACCAAGCCAGATCCCACACGCCGTCCTGATACTCGGCTCAGCTGGTAGAAGTGACCATCTGAGAACCTCCTGGGTTCACAAGGGACCATGCAAACTGTTCTCTGCAGGTGCATTTGGGCCAACTCTGAGGTCTCCAGACCTTGGTGAGTTTTAAAAAAAAGGAAATTTGGGGCAACCAACCTCTGCACAAAATGCCTGACCTGAGGTTGGGTAATAGGGCAAATCTGAATCTGTAAGGACGTGAGAGCAGTTTTAGCAATTTTCTTGCATCTTCAGGTATGCTCTGCTCCTTTTTCTTCCCCTTGACTGGGAAATTTGTCCCCTGACCCCCAGCTCATATAATACATCCTGGAGGAAGCATTTCCTGACCTCTCCTCAAATCCTTTAGGAGCCCTGGTGCACTTTCCCAAGAGCGTGCCGAGCTCACTCTTTGCTTGGAGTTTCTTGTTTAATTTCCATCTTGCCCATTAGGTTCCAATAGAGTAGAGATCATTTTTGTCTTGCGTATTATAGCCATATCCCAGAGCTGGCTCAGAACTTGGCATGCAGTGGGATCTCCTCAAATATTTGTTTTCAGTAAATTACTTAATTTACGAAATGAATATGGAACTCGTGTACTTCCTTTGACCTTCAGATTTAATTTAAAAATCACCTCAAAGTATTCATTACTTCTACAATAAAAATGCTATTTAAAATGATGAAATGGATAAAAATATATGTGAGTTTTCTTTGGGAAATGTGAGGTATGACTGGAGTTCTTTAATTTGTCCAAACTATAATAAAAATTCACATTCCTGCTTGCTTATATGTGATGTTTCCCCCTATATGACATTTTGTTAATTTAGTTTTATTTTCCTATTATGACTTTCCTATTATGACTTAAATTAAAAAAAAAAGATTTTAATTATTTGAGAGAGAGTGAGTGTGAGAGAAAGAGCACAAGCAGGGCGAGGGTGAGGGAGAACAGATTTCCCACTGCACAGAGAGCCTGACGTGAGGCTCCATCCCAGGACCCTGGGATCATGACCTGAGTCCAAGGCAGACGCTTAACAGACTGAGCCACGCAGGCACCCCTGGGATTTAAATTTTTATCGATTTTCTAGCAAAGAGAGTTTATCTGGGCATACCATATAACAGTATATTATAAATCATGATAATTGATGTCATATTCAGGACAAGAAAGAAATAGAAATGAGTGGCAGAGACCGGAGATCCCAGAAACTTTAGATAAGGTGTTACACAAAACAGACTTCTCACATTAGAGGTTAAAGGAAAGACAGTGCAACAGAGGGGTTGGGCTTACTTAACTGCAGTTAAAAAATATGGATTCCCATCTGGTCTCATACACAAAAGAAAGAAAGAAAGAAAGAAGAAAGAAAGAAAGAGAGAAAGAATCAAGCGCTAAGTAGAAAGCAATCAAATTATAGGAAAAAAGTCAAGTTAACCGATCCGTTGGAGAAATGTTAATTTTTTCAGCTTTGAAACAATAAAGCAATCACAAAAGTAACTAATTGAAGTGTATACACCAACTAAAGACATCTGTGTAATGAAACAACAGTGCTGAATTAGAAAGAAAAATGGCACGTTGGCCAAAACGTCTCCACGCGGTGTGACTGACAAATGTGACTATCTGTAGTAGACAAAGAGGGAATCCACATCTGCAAGAAAAATGCCACCCTCTCAGCAGATAAGGGAAAGCTACCAACAGACAGTCCGCACCACGAAAACGGGAAAGGAAGAGCAAACGAAGACATGAGGAAGTGTCTCGCCTTCTTCCATTCAGACAGGCAGCGTGGGGTGCAGGGAAGAACAGAGGGTATTGGAAGAGGCCCTGGATCTGAATCGGGATTCAGCCCCTTGCTATCTGTGGGCCACGGGCTTTTTACCCCAGCATGCTTTGCAGTTATTAGGGCAGCAAAATGGAAGCCTCAGCACACCCACCCGAGGGCTCTGCATGAGCAAACTGCTTCTCATCGTGACCCGCACAGCACAGACTTGGCATATGTTGATTTTTCTACTCATTCAGCTTTTCCAAACAAAACTTTTCAAAAACACCATAAGAGAAAAGAAGCAGCAAGGGACTGTTATGCTCCTTTAAGGAATTATTGTCTCTTCTGAAATTTCAGAACCGAACTGGGGTGAGTCGAGTCACTAGTGAGACTCAAGTCGCTGGTAATTCGGGTCCCTCATAGGCTGAGTTCTGTGTCCTCCGTATTTCAAAGAATCCCCAAGAAAGAGCTTTTGAAGTTGCAGAAACTCCACGGAACCACTAGAGGACGCCAGAGCCACGCGTGAGGCTGAAGCGCACACCGCCCCCTCCCACCCCATTCCCGTTTGTGGGTGGAGGCAGGTTTGAGTGAGGTTTCCTGCCTCCGAAAGCTGCTGGTAACCTGGAGGCATGTAGGACTCCGGTCCTTCTGGCCCGTTCTCCCTGCAGCCGGCTCCTCCAGTCCTCCGCCTGCCTTCTCTGCAATCCTGAGACCTGGGCAAGGTCTCTGCATCCACAGACCTGGGCAAGGGCTCCCGGAGGAGGCAGGACCCTGCAACTTTCAGCCCCCATCCGACAGAGAGAAAGAGAGAGAGAGAGAGAGAGAGAGAGAGAGAGATGCCTCTGTCCTTGCAAGGAGAGCCCTGGCTTTGGGTGATTTGCGGGACACCGACCCTCCAGAGGCAGGATTTCTGGGGAGGCTGACCTGTCCCTGGTCCACCCTCCCCTCAGCTGTCGGGAACCCATGGACGGTTGTCTTATCAAACATTAATTAAACAGACAGAGTGGCTGGGAATCACGAAAGGCCCTGCAGTCCCTTACAAGATTCATTATGAGAATAAAAAATTATTTTTAAAAAAGTTCCAGTAATTCCTAGGATCCAGAGGAAGCTGGAGGAACTGGGTGGTGGAAATTCAGAATCGATTTGCGGGAAACCTGGTCATTTTCTGCTCAGGCGCCAGAGGAATTAGTGAAGGATGTGGGTTTTGCTCAGCATCTGTCTTTTCTGTCTCTACCTGCGCTCGGGGCTGACAAGGCACAGCTTGATTTATTGAGCTAAACAAGTCAGCAGCTAATTTGTTCGTTCATGGCTGTTCTTTGAGAAGTGGTCCTGGGGAAAAAGATGAAGATCATTGAAAAGCAAGTCAGTTTCCCAGGGCAGGACCTCACAAAGTAGGTCACCCCGGCTTTCCACTGGCCCAAGGGAGGCTAGAATCCCATTAACCTCGATCCTGTGGGCTCAGTGAGGGGGCGTGGGGCAGAGCTGGTACTGCAAAACAAAACTTGGCTGCTGCGGAGGCTTCCTAATTTGACTTCCTAATGCGATTTGGAAGAGGGAAGGGGAGACTCGGGTATGGGTAAAGCAAAGGAAAATTCCTTGCTCTTAACAAGCTGGTAGCACTAGGCAGAGGGAGTTTGGGTGTTTGGGAGGTCTGATGTTTGCCATTGATTAATTCTGTTCCACGGGGGTCTCAGGAAGTCTGGGGGGATGGGGAAGGGTGGAAAAGTGTCCCCAAGTATTTTGTGTCTTTTTTTCCCCCCAACTTTTCAGAAAGTCTCTCTCATCTTGAAAAAGAAGGCAGAAAACAAATCAACTGCATTGACTCTTTCGTCTCCTGAGAGCTGCCGCTTGCTCGGTGTCTCTCCATTCCCAGCCAACTGCAGGGAAGCCTCGTCTGTACACACGGACTCCGTAAACTCCCTTTCGGTTCACAGTCCACCCTGCTCGGGGCCTCCCGCCGTCGCTCAGCCGGAAGGATTCTCAATAAGATCACTGCTTTTCTTCACGTGGATCCACCCCACCAGCATTTTGCAGCCCCTGTCCTACTTGACCTCTCTGCCGCACTGGGCACAGCTTTCTTCCCTTGGCTCCCCAGATACTCAGCTTCCTTCCCCCATCGGTTTGCTACTGATTTTCTGTTTCCTTCCTTCGCAGGCGTTAAATGTTGTTGCTCCTTGGGATTTAGCCTTAAACCTTTGACTTCTTCTCAGGCTCTCTCCCATCCGTGACCTTGGCGTTGATTGTCTTCTACTCCTTGATGCCTTCTACTCCTTGATGGCTCCCGATTTTCATATGTCAGTGCAAGAGTTCTCCCCGAGCTTCAGAGCTTTGTAGTTAACCGTCGGCACCTCCGATGGGATCACGTGGAGGCATCTCTCACAGAGCACACCCAGAACTGAGCTCAGGGTCCTTCCCACTGAACTTCGTGTACTCTTCTAAACCTTGTAACAGGCCCTGCCAACTTACTGACCT
Organism: Mustela erminea; assembly: GCF_009829155.1. Lineage (NCBI taxonomy): Eukaryota > Metazoa > Chordata > Mammalia > Carnivora > Mustelidae > Mustela > Mustela erminea. The sequence continues at coordinate 68,632,453 of NC_045622.1, read as the reverse complement.
AGATCTCTCTGCCTCTTTCACCCTCCTTAGGCAACCCATCACTGCAGCCGGTGGGGCTCCGCTCCTACGCATCTCTGAGATCTCTGTACCCCTCCCTACTCCCCTCCCCCGCACCATCCTTGTCAAGGTCCCTGAATTAGCAAATTCTCCTCACTGGTCTCACTTCCTCTGTTCTTAACCTTTTCATATTGGAGCCAGAGTGTTGTTACTGTTCTGATTTTTTTTCTATGCACATCTGATCGTGTTGCTTAAAACCTGCTTAAAACCCTTCAATGATTTCCCATTACTCTTCATGTAAAAATAAACATCCCTAATGTTGCAGATGGCTTGGCACCCCACCAAGTTCACCTGTGATCTCTGGACCTAGTTACACCACAGCAATTTAGTACCTCAAGTATGCCGATCCCTCCTCAGGGTCTTGACACATGATGATCTCTCCAGACTTTCTAGAATGTTCTCTAGCTTTGCTTCTTTACCTAGTCAACTCCTAGTGATTTCTTAACTCTTAGCTCAATTGCCATGCCTTAAGGAAGTTTTCTCTGACCTTCAGGCTGGGTCAGGGTCCCCTTCACACACCCTCATGGCACTCTGTATCCTTACATTGCACACACATCACGTTTGTCATCATCTGGTTAATGTCTCTCCCTCACCAGACTGCGAGTGCGGGAGAAACTCTGCTGTATTCCTTAGCACTTTTGAAGTACTTCCCTTTAGAGGCCCACCACAAATGTTTGTTGAGGCCGTAAAATGTTTTGGTCAGCCCCGACGAAGGACACGAGGTAAGTGAAAGTCAAGTGTCTGTTTTGTTTTGGGGCAGGAGTCAGAGTGTGTGGTTGTGGTCACCATGTTCATCTCATTCTGGCCCGAGTGTGACTGACACATATATTGTATGTCTCGATTGATTGAAAAATGGACACTGAGTGAGCTGTCACTTAATTGGAGGGACTCTGTTAGAAGTGAAGGTCACAGGTGGCGGAGGCAGCTGATGGCTGGAATGCTAGCTCCTCTGCTGGTAGAGATGCACACTGAGGCTGCACCTGCCACGGAGCCTCGGTCTTGTCTGTGAAGTGAGGCTCAAAATCCCTACCTCGTCGGGTATGTATGAGGATGAAGTGGGACAAGGAACATAAGTGCCCAGCAGGGTTCCTGGCACATAGTAGGTGTTCAAGACAAAAAGATCAGTTCTCGGCTTTCTTCTTTTTCTCTCTTCCCTCTTTCCTCTCTCCTTCTGGAAGCACCTTGTTTTGTCATTGATGCCTTCCTAAACCCAGGCTCCTTAAGGGAAAACTGGACTCAGGGTCCCTTAGTGGCGTCAATATCGCCATCCACAAACTCTGGCCCAGATGGCCCCAACTCCTTCCTGGCTTCGAGCCCCTGCCTGCTTTGAGGGCTAGAGGGGAGGACTCCCGCACATACAGCTTATGGGGGCTGGGAGCAGCTGAGGAGAGCCTGAGCAAACAGGATTCATGGTTGGACTTTTCTTTCTGATTGATTATAGTTACGTGAGGAGGCTCAGGGCCTCTGTGAATTCACAGCCGTGCTTTTGATGGGACAGGCCAGGGACAGACCACCTACCATGGGAGAGCTGGGGTGGCAGGGCCTGCCTCTGTGGCTTCTCCTTTCAGGGAAAGGCACTTCCAGGGCTTGGCAGGTTTTCAGCCATTCTGGGCCCAGTTTCCTCCGAGGAGATCGCAGTAAGCTAGACCAGGCCTCCACGCAGCTAGCCCTAGGTCAGCTGTCCAAGTGTGGGCCTCAGAGCTGCCCAGATCTGGGCCTCTCCAGGGCGAGAAGCATCCTTCCAGACTCTGCCCTGTGACGCCTCCTGAACAAGGCCTTCGTGACCTCTCCCCAAGCCTCGGCTGGCTTGCGCCCCATCTCTGGTCTTCTGGAGCCACTGAGAGCTTCATCTTAATATTTATCCTCTTGGCTACCATGATGAGGTCATAGTCTATCTAGTCCATATATGTGGTCCCACCTGAACGTGTGCAAAGGGCAGCTGTGGAATGGTAGCACTCTGCTTTTTGTCCATCTCCCCCCACCCCATGCCCCCGCTGGGCATGCCACAGGGCGGGACTGGTATAGGGCTGGCACATTGTGGGGAACGAACCGCCGATTGGCTGAATGGTTAAAGAGGTGGCCACCAGGTGCCTGGTATGGCACGATTCCTGCTCCCGGCGGGTGCCGCCGTTCCTGCTACCTCACCCCTTCCTATCATTCCGAGTTTGCTGCTGAGCAGAATCAGCATTGCCGGTGTTGTCGCTGTCTCCGTCGATACCACCATTAGCGGATACAGACTACTCCAGAGACTGGCTGGCCGAGCCAGGCTTTGCAAACCATTTTACGGGGCTGGCGGGAACTCTGCTCCCAGCCTGGCATCCTCAGGGGATGGGAGAAACCAGAGCCCGCCCAAGGAACTGGATGGGACTCAGCGAGCCCGAGCGAGTGTGGTGTAGGGAGGAACGAGACCTGAGCCCTGAGGAAAAGGAGGCAAGGGCTGGGGTGTATTTGGCCCCCAGTGGCCTCCCAAAGGGATGCTGGGGACTAAGAGAGGTCATGGCGGGATTCTGAGGAGAGCAGGACACAATCGGATTTGGATTCTTAGAAGATCACTCCAGTGACAGTAATGGAAGAGGGAAGAGTTGAAGCGGTCCAGGTGAGAAAACATGGCGGTCGGAACTCAGAGTGGGAGAAGGGCCAGGGGAGACTCATGTGTGTGATACGAAGAAGGCAGGATCCATCACTTCGTGATGGGATCCATTTTGGATATGAGGAGTTTGAGGTCCATGTACACGCTCTAGAGAGAGGTGTCCAAGAAACCGATGGACGGTTGATCTGTCTACTTACCTATGTGCATGTCTGCCTAGTTACCTACAAAGCTACTCTGGGGAGTAGTCCTGGGGAGGGCCATGAGCACACCCTCGGTCACTAAAGTGCAAGGGAGGATGAAATCTTCAAGAGACAGAGTAGACAGAACAGAGATGGGGACTGAGAAGGGAACCTGGGGTAAATCTGGCTTTCCGTGAGGGGGCCCTGGCCTCGGGTGAGTACCCTGTGTACAAAGGCAGGTTCGGCCTGAGCCAGGAGCATAAGCGGACACAGAATGGTTAATCGTTGTGTCTGGTTCTGTGGTGGTAGAGCCGTGGGGGGAAACGGAGACCAAGCCTGTGTTCCTGAGGGGACAGGGGCTGGTGTGGAGCCCACACATGGGCAGTGAGCCTCACACGCTCGTGTGCCCGAGAAGCGCTGCTGACCTCGCCAGCAGGCGGTGGCCAGGGGCTGGCGGCTCCGAGTGCGAGGTTAGGCCAGGGCTGGCCATGGCTGGGGTCTGCTTGCTACTTACACGTTGAGAGGCTGCCAGGCCGGCCACTGCGCTTTGGCTTTGATGACAGTGAGGACCTCATCACTCTGCAAAAAAAGGACCAGAGATACTCAGTGAGGAGAGCTGGGTACCTGGGCCAAGAGAGGTTTGACTTGGTGACAGTGTCCACTCCCTTACCTGCTGCTGAGGCTCCCCCTTCCCGGGAAGCCATCCCCCCTCCCCCCCCAGGAAAGCCCTGCAGCCTCGGCCATCCCAGGGGGTGGGGGTGGTGCACACACATGGGCCCCCTGAGCCCCACTTTGTTTTCCAGCTCCGTCCACCCCTCCCCCACAGTAGCCAGAGCTCTGACCTGGACTTAGCTCCGGATGGCCAGATTTCTACGTGGCCAGCCTGGAGCGCAGGTCCTGTGCTCTGCAGTCAGGCACTGGCTACACGAGGAGCTGCAGTGTAGCCAACACCGGCTCTGGAGGCCTGGCCCTTCCTGGGGCCTCTCCTGCTGCTGAGACCTGCACGCGTGACCGGACTCCCTTGGACAAGGAGGTCAGAACAGAGTCTGGGGCCAACTCCCTCTCCCCGCTCATGCCCCTCATATTATTCTGCTCTATTTTGTTCTGGATAGCGTATGGCATGGGCGCTTAAAATGATTTTTTTTGAGGAAGAATTTGATAATTAACATTTTGAAGGAAAGCATTAAGGCATCAATGAGGGGCAAAAATCTAGCTTAAACTTTACAGTTTGGGTTTTTATTTTCAATTACACATCGGGGCACAGGAATAGCATAAACCTTTTCAAGGCTGAAGACTTCCACAGGCCCAGATGTGGCTTTGGCTAGGGACCTTTCCTGGAGGGGATTCAGCTGGTCCTGGATCTCCCCTTCCCCTGGTGGGGCCCAGCAGTGCTCAGACACCACCGTCCACTATGTCCAGAAAAACCTGAAATGTCACCAGCTGAGGAAGCAAGAACTTTGTTGCCGACCAAACAGGTCCCTGAGTTCCAGGCTGTGGGCGGGGGGCAGAGGCTTGCTAGGCTGGCTCAGAGCTCTGCCCTTGTCCTTAGAGCCATATCTGGCATAAGTGCCTCGAACATACTTAGGGTGAACTGGTGAACTTCTCATTGGTGGGGACCATGCCCAGAAAATCCCACAGCCCTAAGGAAACTGGAAGGAGGTCGGAGGTGTCCCCAGGCTCAGGTGCAAAGATTATGAAAAGCCTTCTGGGCCCGGAGCGCCTCACCTGCAGCCCATGGTGGGGTGGGCCTTTAAGAGGATGGGAGCTCAGCCAGATCCAGCTTGGCTCGGGCACCCACAGAGGGTTTTGGGAACAAGCTGGCAGAGGCAAAGGCCTCTTCGTGAGCTCAGGCTTCCCTGACAGTTCCCTCTTTTGGTCAGGGGAAGAATCTTTGGATGCAAAGACACCCCCACAATCACGTGGTTGCAAGGAGAGCATTTCTCGGTCCCAACTGCGTGGTTTACACGGCTCGTGGGAGACTGGCTCATTGGTTGGGAACACATCCCTCACTCATCTCTTTTCTTTGTTTTTTTAAAGATTTTATTTATTTATTTGACAGAGAGAGAGAGAGCGAGCGAGCGCGTGATCACAAGTAGGCAGAGAGACAGGCAGAGGGGGAGAGGGGAAGCAGGTTTCCCGCTGAGCAGAGAGCCCGATGAGGGGCTCCATCCCTGGACCCTGAGATCATGACCTGAGCCGAAGGCAGAGGCTTAACCCACTGAGCCACCCAGGTGCCCCTCCCTCACTCATTTCTAATAAATATCTGGGGAAGGGCTGAGAGACGGTCCGGCATGACGTCACGTGTGAGACACAAGGCAGGCGAGGGGTATCCCGTGACCTGATTCCCTGTATCATCTCATCCGTCCCGTGGCCCATGCTGAGCCCTGCCTCTGACCCCAGAAGCCTGCTCCTCCTCCAGCGTGCCTCCATTTCCCCATCTCCCGCCCCTCCCAGAGTTCAGGCTCCAAGTCGAAGCTCAAGCTCACGGTCTGCAAAGTCCTGTGAGCCCTTCCACAGCCTCCACACTTTCTTCCTCCTCCCCCGCCCCAGTACACCCTCCACAGGGCTGCAAATCCCACCGTCTCCATTCCCTGCCTCGGCCCTTCAGCGGCTGCCCACCACTTCCACGATAACATCCTGATTCCCGAGTTCTCGGACACGGCCTTCAACCTCCAGCTCTGGTGTACTTTGTTTTCCTTCGATTTTACAGATACGGAATATTGCATAAGCAGAAGTGTACACGCTTACTGTAGACAAATTTAGCATCACAGAAGCACACAGTGTGAACGTGGACCATATTCCACCCGAACAGCTCCCTGCCTTCTGCCTCCTTCTCCAGAATGTTGCAGTTTGGTGTGTATCGTTCCAGACCTTTGACTATGTGTGTGCAACTGTGTGTGTGTGTGTGTGTGTGTGTGCGCGCGCGCACGCATCAGAACTCTCCCCACAAAAATGCATCATACCGAATATCTTATTCTGCACCATGATTTAAAATTTTTTCCTTAATATATCATGGGAAACTTCCCATGGCAGTAGATACTGCATCACAGCTATCTTTTTGCTGCTTTTCGGTGTTTCAGATCTTCAAATTATGGTAAACCAAGTCAAGCGGTAGTAAAGAGGAATCCAAGCTGGGAGATCCAAGTCATGAGATATTGTCTGATGATCATCCCTCCCTCTGCCCTTGAAGAAATACTTTATTAAGAAGTAAAACCGATGTGGGTGGATGTCAGATGGCCACCGAGTCCGCTAGCCCTGCAGGTTTCCCTTGCATTGCATTGAAATCTCGGTTTTCAAGCCCCAACTAAGGACATATTGATTCTACTTTTGCAGTATATAATGCAACAAAAGTTGGTGGGGTGCTCTGTTAGTGTGTGTTTACGGCGATGAAATTCTACCTATAATTTTGAGAGCGATGGAGGCTCCAAGGGTGGTGCAGGCACGTGGGTGGGCCTTAGGACAGCTCCTCGCTGTGAATTCTTCCATCTAGCGGTGGCATGCCAACTGCACGGGCAACAGCTTTGTTGTCACGCGTCTGGGATCATCTGCGTTATTCACTCAACTAAGAAAGCAGGAGCATTACGGAAAATGTACTTAAACTAAAAATTTGTGAATTATCCGAGTTCTCTGGCAGAACCCAAGCTCTGCAGGGTTGGAGAGTGCCTGGCTTGCCTGTTCATGGCCGTATCCAGTGCGACGGATACTCAGCAAATTGTTGAAAAAGCGAAGCGTCCGATGTATAGTGGAATTCCATAGCGCAGACCTTCTGTAATTGACTTCGCTGGCCTTACTGGTGGATGTTTGTCTCCACACACCATACTATGGTGCACACTCGCATATGTATTTATTTACAAACTCAAGGCTTCCCATGTTATGGATTGCCAGGGACCGTTAAAAGATGAAGCAAATGTATCATTTTGGTAGCACCTACCAAATCGTGCTCCAAAAATCTGTACCAATTTACACCCCCCCGCAAGAATGTGTAGGTGCCCATGTTGCCACAACTTTGGGCACCCTGAGTACTATCAAACATTTTAGTATTTACTGAGCCAGCCTGTGGGAGAGGAGTGCGTTTGAGAGCATAAACCCTAGAATCACGCCTGAGTTCAAATACAGACTGCGGTGTTAGCTAACTCTGTGTCCTCCGGCGAGTCCCTGGACTTCTCTTAGCTTTTTCAGCTGTGAAGTGGGATTTAAAAAGAGTCTCAGTCCTGGGGCACCCGGGCGACGCGGTCGGTGAAGCAGCCGGCTCTTGGTTTTGGCTCAGGGTGCCATCTCAGGGTGGTGAGATGGAGCCCCGTGTCGGGTTCTGCGTTCCGTGGAGGCTCTGCTGAGATTCCGGGCTTTTCCCTCTCCCTCTGCCCCTGCCCCCTCCCTAAAATAAATACATCTTAAAAACAAAAATAAAAAGAATCTCTACTACATGAGGTTGTTGTGGGACTAAATGACATAATTCACAGCATGTGCTAATACAGTGCCCGAATAAGCATATATTAGCTACTCTTCTTACTCTCATTTACATTCTCAAGCTGGTGGGAGAATCAGTTTGCGATGCTTGAGCACAGATTGTGAAACACACAGTTGCATCTCCAAACCCACCAAGCCTCGGGAGAACACTCCCTCACTTAAAGCCAAGCTCTGAGTCTCAGGGAGCATATGATAGAGGTTTATGTAGCTGGGTGAGCCTTGGGTGGGGCCACTGGGGGCGCTGGGCATTTTCCATTCTGAAGAATGAAGGACTTAAAGTCAGAGTAAGCAATCCACACTTTCGACTTAAATGAAAAGCTGTTTTAACAAGCCTCTGAGGCACAGAAAGGATCTTTCAAGAATCCTTAGAGCCCTTCTACATCTCCCCTAGGACTCTTTTCAAACCAAGTATTTCAGGGTATTCACAGTTCATGCCTCTTCTCGATGACATTAGCACTTTTCCAGAGATATGCCAATTAAAATTAAAAGCCGCAAAGAAACCACAGGTCACTCGTGTCCATCTTCATGGGGATGAGTTCTTTTGTCCTGCCTTTGGTAAAAATACTGTGAAGATGTTATAGCCGTACTCAGACTTCAGAGCCCCTGACACCAACTGGGAATCTCACAGCTCCCAAGGGGCCCCAGGCTGAGGTCAGATCTGGAGGAAGGAGGGTCATGTTGCAGGGGGAAAGCACGCCGGGGACAGGCTGGTGGTGGAAATTATATTGGTATTAGGAACACAGCAAGTCTGAGCAGAGCTGAGAGTAAGAATGTGGGTCTGAAGGACTGGGTAGGGGCTGGTGTCAAAACCAATTCCACCCAACATTGACCCTCCCATGGAGGGTGATGCTGGAGGGCTCTGGGCATCTCAGTCATGCCCACAGTGAAGGGCCAGGGTCTGTCACCTCCTCCCCCTGCCTTGTTCCTCACCTCCTCTCTGCCCTGTGTGCCTATGCCTGCCTGAACCTTCACCTCCCCATCCTGAGCCACAACCTCTTTCCTCCTCCTAATGCCCCTTTTGCTGCTGGTGACATGGAGCACGTCCTGCCCTAGCCCTACAGTCTGGGAGTCAGCCCGGACAACCTGCCTCCTCCCCACAGGAAGAGAAACGGGGTGCAGTCCGTAATCACTGAGGGAAACTGATCAAAGCAAGTAGAAGAAACAACAGTAACGACACGGATCTATTGTTTGGATGTGCCGGGCATCTTGCCGATTACCTTCATAGAGCATTTTATTGAATCCTTACAACGCATTTGCAAGGTAGGCAGGGTGACACTTTTAATCCTCAGAAACACATCTGTTTGGCCAAATTACAGAGCTAGAGTTCAACCTCGGTCTGACTCTGGAGACCACACTGGTCACGCTGTGAAGCCAGGCAGAGGGGAGCTGGAAGGCTGAGCTGAGGTGCGGAAAGGCCAGGCTTTCATGGAAGGTCGGGGCACCCCCTGTCCACCGGCACCTCTGCTGGCCCCGGGGCATGTCCTAGCTCATTCTGAGTTCTGAACGTTACAGCCACACTCGGACGGTGTTCACGACACCGGCAGTGTTAATGCTGCCCTGAGAACTGGTTCCGATGCAGAGTAGGGGAGGGCCCGGGTTCCTGGGCTGGAGAGGAGCTGCTCCTGAAGGGGGGAAATCCAACGGTATGAAATGCACACGCAGTGACCCGCGTGCTCGCACAGACAGCCCCACGCCCCAAATCGTGCCTTTCCTCGCATTCATCAGCTTGTTTCTTAGGGAAACCTTTGGGAACAGCTACCATCTCATTTTGTAGACCACGAAACAGAGGTTCAGAGAAGTCAGGTGACTTGGTGAAGCCCACCTAGGAACCACGATTCCAATACAGATGCGTCTGACTCCAAAATTCCTGCTTTTTTCACTTTGCCTGTTCCTCCTCTCCATCTTGTGCTCGTCTCTCTTCCATTTTGTTTGTTTTTCAGCAAGAGCACCGCTGCCCCTGGCGGACAGTTTCCCCCAAAGACTGGTGTTTTGAGCATAGGGTCACCCAGATCCCTCTGTGAGGGCAGTGCCTGGGATCTTAGCTAAAGGGTCTCTGGCGAAAGGTGCTCGGCTCCACTGTTTACTTCTATCCTTTCCCAGGATTCCCACATACCACCCATAAAAAATATCAACCCTGATGGCTTCCATGTCTGAAGGGAACTTTTTGTCCCTTGGTGGGTGTCTTGGTGATGAGCAGCAGGAAATGAGCCATTTTATGAGGTGATAATGGAGCTATAAGCATCTTTAAAATCAATTGTGCCCAACGTCATAGTTTCCCATCGTTTCAACAGGCTCTGGGTTTATTGGGTCATAAATAAAAACAGATAGTTCCTACTGGTGGTGCTCTCTGGCTTGCCCGTGGTCTCCTGAGGTCCGCACTGCAGAACTCTGAGGTAGGCAGGCAAATGGTTCCCATTTTCCAGATGAAGTGACTGAGATGTCTCCTTCCTCTCATACTACTCTGGTCAAGGTCACTGACGACCTCACCGCTGCCCGGGGTCAGCGCCCAGCTCTTAGCTTCCATGACCTCCTCAGCAGTGTTGGACACAGCTGGTCCCTCCCCCTGCTTTGAAGCCCTTTGTACCTGGCTCTGGCACCTCTGTTTCTTCTCACCTCTCCGCCTGTTCCTTCTCAGTCTGCTCTGCTGACCCCTCTCCAACCACCAGGGTTCAAGCCTTGACCCTCTTCCATGTTGCCTTACCGTTTCAGCTTGTCTTAGGCCTCCAAGCACCATTACATCTACACTGACGATGACTGAAGTTTAATCGTCTACCGTGTCTATCACCTGTTTAACATCTTCATCTGGACGTCAAATCAGTGTGTCAAATCCGTGTCTCAACATCTCTGAAACCAAACTTGTGACCTTCCTCTCCCCCGCCTGGCCGGCCCAGTTCTCCCAGCCCATTCAGTGGCAATGCCGCCCCTTGTTACCTCACTCACTCTGTCCCTTAGGACTCTGTCCCTCGCTCTGTTTGGTTTAGTCGTTCGGGACATCTCATGTGTCCTCGGACACTCCGGCCACACTTAGCACTTGCTGTTCCCTGTGCCGGGAACGCCGTCCTCCAGGCTTCATAGCATTGTTTCCTTGCCTCCTCCGGGTGTTTGTTCAAATGCCACCTTCTCCTGGGGTCTCCCCCGACACCACTATTAAAACTAGAAATCCTGGGGGGTGCCTGGGTGACTCCGTTGGTGAAGAGACCCACAGTTGGTTTCGGCTCAGGTCGTGATCTCAGGGTCATGAGATCGAGCCCCATGTCAGTCTCTGCACTGGGCATGGAATCTCCTTAGGGTTCTCCCTCTCCCCCTTCCCTCACTTGTGTGAGTTCGGCCTCTCTCTTTCTCTCTCTCTTTCAAAAAAGGGATTTAATAAAAAAAAATAGCAGTGCCCTGCTGGTTCCTCATCCTGGCACATCCCCATCATTTTATCTGATTGCGTTTGTTTCATCACATTGGTCACTGTCCAATATACTGTGGACTTTGTTTATTTACCTTTTTAAAAAATATTTATTTATTTCTTTGAGAGAGAGAGAGAAAGAGAGAGAGAGAGAGAAGAGGAAGGGAGGGAGCTGGGGGAGGGGCAGAGGAAGAGAATCCTATAAGCAGAATCCTGCGGAGCACAGAGCCCGATATGGGGCTCCATCTCATGACTCTGAGATCATGACCTGAGCTGAAACCAAGAGTCAGAGGCTTAACCGACTGAGCCACCTGGGCACCTCCCTCCCTTTTTTTGAGAGAGAGCACGAGCAGGGAGCAGGGGGTGGGGCAGAGAGAGAGGGAGAGAGCGTCTCAAGCAGACAGCCACTCAGTGAGGAGTTGGACGTGGGCTTGATCTCACAACCCTGAGACCATGACCTGAGTGGAAATGAAGATTGGTCGCTTACCCGACTGAGCTCCCCAGGCATCCCTGCTTATTTACTTTTTATGGTCTATCTCCCCCTGCTAGAGTAGGGCCCCCCGCAGGCAAGAGCTTTCCTCTGTTTTGCTCCCTGCTGTACCATCAGTACTTAGGACCGGGCTTGGAACGTGCTCAAACAGTGTTTGTTGAATGGATGAGAAGCTGTGAAGAGGAAGGGCTGGTGTTCTCCGAGACTCGGTCCACTCTGTCGGCCCAGCCGTGGGAAGGAGGGCTCAAAGATCTCAGCAGGGGGCTGGCGGGCATGGGCACGGGCAAGGGCAGGGGCAGGGTGGGGGAGTGCCAGCCAGACGGCTCTGCTGGAACTGCCTGAACTCGAGGGAGAGAGAAGGGCCAGGACAGGGGGCCGCGTTAGAAACCGTGGTCAGAGCTCACAAACCCTAGTCGGCCGCCGGTGTTCACCCAGCTACCCGGGCTGGCCATGCATAGGCACCCTCACCCCTAGGCAGCTGTTGCCATCACAAGCCACTGTCTGAGCCGCTATTTCAGAGCCAGAGAAGGTATGTGAAGCCCATTTACAGATCCCCAAGAAGATGATGTGGTTGCACAGAAGCATTTCAAATTCAATTTCTTTTGAGTTCTTTTCAAACATAGCCTGTAATTCCGATGGGAAAATTGCATAATGGCCGTAGATAACAATTTTCCCGTGAGACGGTTTTGTGAAAGCAGCTGGGCATTTCTGAAGCCGGAGGGGAAGGGCCCATCAGAGGCGCCCCCGGCTCCTACTCACTGCCTCCCCCTCACTCACCCGACTCCGGCAGGTGGAACACGCTGGGGAAGGGCATCGCCCCGAGACCTGAGAGAGAGCGCCTTCCTTCTGTGTGCTTCTAGTAGCCACAAGCATCGATTCAGCTCGTCCTTTGGTGACTGAAGTGTCAATCCCGGGTTTAACCTCATTTTCCAGACTTTTTCATTTTTGTCCCTTGTAATGCTCATGGAAGTGTGCCCCAGGGGGCAGAGGGAGCTGGGGAGGTGGCTGGGGCATGTCTGTCTCTCCGTCCCACCCCCCCCCCTCCACCTGCTCTTCCCGTGCCCTCTATCCCACCTTCGACCCGGTCGGTCTCCAGCCATCCGAAAAAACTAAGTGCCAGGGCCAGAGCAGAGAGGCTGAAAAGGGGCCAGGCCGGGCGAGACTGACGTCACACGCGAGAGGGGACGTTCAGCAGAAGCTGTCTGCTTTTCAACAGGCAGGGGCCCCAAGGAAGCCAGGTCAGGTCGGGCTGAAGGTGCCTGTGACATGACCTGGAAGAGCAGCGCCCCAGGCCTCCGCAGCACAGCGCTGGACACCCCTCGCCCCTCTTCCTGCCTTCCTCTGAGGACCGCTCCAGTCCAGGTCTGGCCCCAGAAGCCAGTGGGAGAGCAGGGCTGGGAACTGTGTCCTCCCTGTGCCCCCAGCATCGGCCTGGGTTGGAGGAGGTGTGCAGGGGACGATTAAGGGAAGAATAACGGGTGAGTTAATTAAAAGATTAATTAGTGACAAGCTAGAGGAAGCCTCTGGCCCATGCGGCCCTCCCAGGGGTCCGAGGGCACTTCTTAGGAGTGCTGCCAGACTGAGATGTCGCCGAAGGGTCTGCATACTCCAGAGTGTGACTTGATCGATAGGCTCAGAGGGCTCTGCTGATGGCTGCGGGAGTGTAAATGCTAGTGGGGCACAGGGAGGGGCGGCAGGGGGCAGCAGGGGGCAGGCAGGGGCATCAGACCAGGAGAGAGCCACGGGAGCAGAGGAGACCGTGGGAGCAAGGCATTATTTTAAAGGGAGACACAGAAGGACTTGGTGATGGATGGGGGTTGTAAAACAAAGAGGGGTCAAGGATGACTCCAAGGGGAGGTGTCTTGTCAGCAGTTGGATATATGAGGCTGGAGTTCAAGGGACAAGTCCAGGCTGGAGAAATAAATTTGAAAGGCATCAGCATATAGGAGGTAGTTAAAGGTACACGACAGAGAACCTGGGAAGTGGGCAGAGAGAGAGAAGAGGGTGGGATGGAAAAGAGCCTGACTCGGGACCGCCAGTGAGGCAGGAGGGCACTAGGTTCTGCCCCAGGGCCTCTGCAAAGCTCTCCGGTTGTCCCCACTGTCCCCTCTGTCCCCTCTGCCCCAGGGAGGCAGGTCCAGCTACCTGTTCACTGCTGCCACTCCTGCCTCGCTGGTCACTGCTGAAATTGCAGCTGAAGCGGGTTTAGGAAAGGCAAGTGGGCAAGGACACACAGCCGGAGCGGGCCTAGACAGCTCTTTGCAGGAGTCTGCTGTGCGCGGTGGTGAGAAAACTGGCGGTAGCAGTAAGGACATGTGATTATTCTTTAAAAGATGAGTGACAGGGACGCCTGGGTGGCTCAGTTGGTTAAGCAGCTGCCTTCGGCTCGGGTCATGATCCCAGCGTCCTGGGATCGAGTCCCACGTCTGGCTCCTTGCCCCGCAGGGAGCCTGCCTCTCCCTCTGACTCTGCCTGCCACTCTGCCTGTGCTCGCTCTCTCTCTGACAAATAAATAAATAAATAAATAAATAAATAAATAAATAAAAAGATGAGTGCCATCACGACTCGTTTGTATGTGGAAGGGTATAATCTAATACAGAAAGAGAAAGGGCTGTTGTGGGAGAGAGGGGGGTGCACCTGCACAAGTGGGGTCCTTGATAAGATGAGAAGCCAGATCCAGACCCGCGATCGAGGGGAGGCCTTCCAGCCAGAGCCAGGGAAGGGAAGAGCCAGCTGCGGTGGCCTGGCTACTGACGGCTGAGGCTATGGGCATTGCTGGAGGTGGGGGGGGGGATAGGCAGCAGGTCCTGGGAGAGCCCGCACCCTCTGCCAGGCTCCACTGCGAGGTCCGGACACGAGTGACGCCAGTCCCTGTCTCACCGAGCTTGCCTTCCCTGCACGGTGAGCAGTCACAGGGCGCCACACTTTGATGGACTCTCTGGGGACAGCAAAGCAAGGGAGGGTGTCTGAGGGAGGGCCAGGCTTGCAGAGGTGGGGATGTGAGGACCGTTTCACTGACAAAGCCACTCAAGTATTCTTTTTTTTTTCTTCAAGATTTTATTAATTTATTTGAGAGACAGAGAGAGCATGAACAGGGGTGAGGCAGAGGGAGAGGAAGAAGCAGAGTCTGCTGAGCAGGGAGCCCGATGCGGGGCTCCATCCCAGCACCCCGGGATCATGACCTGAGGTGAAGGCAGATGCTTCACGACTGAGCCACCCAAGCGCCCTACCCCTACCATTTATTTGCACAATAGTAGCGAGATTATTATACAAATAGATGAGTACACAAACTGTACCCCGTTTTCTATAATTTAATATACTTCAGGGATGATCTCGTTTGTGATACAGCTCCTTTAATGATGACTCCGAAGACCACAGAGCAGGAGTGCCTGGGGGGTGCATTGATTTCAGCTCAGGTTGTGATCTCAGAGTCCTGAGGTCGAGCCCTGCATCAGCCCTATGCTCAGCACAGAGTCTGTGTAAGTCTCTCCTCTTTCTCCTCCTGCCCACATGCTCTCTGTTTTTCTCTAAAATAAATAAATGACATCTGAAAAAAAAAAAAAAAAGAAAGACCATAGAACAAAGTGAAAAAAAGATATAAAAGCATATATGTGTTTTTACATTGGGCTGCAGACTTTGGGTTCATTTTCAAAAGAGCTGTATCACTAATGAGATGATCTCTAAAATACCCTACACTGAATGAGAAAGCAAGGTAGAAGCTTCAGGTACTGTCCTGTGAACCTGTTTTGCTGGGTCCTTAAACATAATAACATTTCACTTCATCAGCTCCCTTCATCCACTGATTTCCGTAAAAAGCTTTCAAATTATTAAGTAATGGAGCTCCAAATGACCTGGACGGGTGGAGAAATAGGCGTGCCTTAAGGTGCTCAGAACGTTAGCATCAAATAAGATTCCAGAAATGCTGCTTTCTTCAATAATGCTATTTAAATGCAAAGGAACAGCTTCAGTAAGCTGTAAAAGCTTAACCCTTCTCATTCCTGGGACCTCTCCCCCCCCACATTATGTCCTCACAGAGGTTGGGGACAGACTGCAGAGGTAACAGGAGACGTTGTGCCATGCCGGGACACTCAAGGGTTGTTCCTCCGGGAAAGTAAGAAGCTGGCCTCTGCCAGTCTTTCCTTGGTAATGGACATTTCCCTGGCCATGTAAACCAGCTTCTAGTTCTGACTGTGGCACCGGGGACCAGGAATTAAGGAGCAGAGTGGTGGGATAAGTCAGACCCACGTTCCAATCTTGGCTCAGCCACTTACATGTTGTGTAAGTTTGGGAAAGTCGCTCATCTTCTCTGAGAGGATTCTTCATGCATAAAACACGGGTTGTTGAGCTCTTTCTATGGGTCAGACTGTGCTGCGCACAGAGCACAGGGCAGTGGACAAGACAACAAAGTCCCCGCTCTTGTGGGCATGTCCTCTAGTAGATTAATCATAGTACATGAGGGTTGAGGGAGATGGCATAAGTAAAGGGCCCAGAGAATGGTAATATTACTTGGTTCCTAAATGCACATGTCTCCAAGCCCCTTCCTGCTGTGTGATTGTCCACTTGCGGGCACATACCCCTACCCTCTCAAGCAACTCCTCCTTTGAGAGGCCTAATATTTTGAGTAGAAATGTATGTATTTAAGGTGTACAACACCATGGTTTGCTATAGAGATACAGGCCTGCCTTAGAGAAAGCGTGGGTTCAGTTCCAGCCCACCCCCAAGAAGCCAGTATCACAATAAGGGGAGTCAAATGAGTTTGTGCCTTCCCAGTGCCTATAAAAGTTATGTTCACACCACTCTGAAGTCTGGTAAGGGTGCAAGAGAATTATGTCTAAAAAAACAATGTGTGTCATCAAAAAATACTTTATTGCCAAAAAATGCTAGCCGGCATCTGGG
Source organism: Mustela erminea (assembly GCF_009829155.1). Taxonomy (NCBI): domain Eukaryota; kingdom Metazoa; phylum Chordata; class Mammalia; order Carnivora; family Mustelidae; genus Mustela; species Mustela erminea. The sequence goes on along the minus strand of NC_045622.1, from coordinate 68,616,380 downwards.
CTTTTGGAGAGTCACAACCACTGATCAACACAACAAATATAATTGCAGCGAAGAAGTTTGATGAGAATTACTAAAAAGTTACTGGGGAAAAAAAAATGACCAAAAAAAATTGGCAGAAATGACCAAGATGAGACACAGAGACACAAAGTGCGCAAATGTCATTGGAAAAGTGATGCCAAAGATTTGCTTAATGCAGGGCTTGCTGCAAACCTTCCGTTGGGGGTGGGGGCGGGCAGGGAAGCAGTATCTGGGAAGGAGAGTAAAGTCAAGGGCAATAAAATGAGGTGTACGGCTCATAGAAACATGTCGCTCAGGCTAATCAACATATTCATTTCTTCACATAGTTGCCTTTTTGTTTTTTGTGGTGAGAGTGCTAGGAATCTACTTTCTTAGCAAATTCCAGTATACAATAAAATCGTTTATTTCTTTTCATTTTTAAAAGATTCACTTGAGAGAGAGAGAGAGAGAGAACCAGTGTGGGGAAGAGCAGAGGCAGAGGAGACAGAGAGTCTCAAGCAGAATTCCTGCTGAGTGTGATGCCTGATACGGGGCTTGATCCCATGATCCTGAGATCATGACCTGAGCTAAAATCAAGAGTCAGATGCTTAACCCACTGAGCCACCCAGGCACCCCCAATACAGTATTTTAGACTGCAGTCATGGTGCTGTACATTAGATCTCTAGACTTATTCACCCTATGTAACTGTAACTTTGTACCCTGTGCCCCATATCTCCCATTCCTCCACCTCTCTGCCCTGGTGATGCCTTCTTGTTACCCCCAGATCCTCTCTCTCCATTACCTCTACCATGTTGCATTATTATTATTTGCATGAGTATTTGCTCACTTATGTGTCTTCCCACCAGAAGGTATCTAGCAAAGCTCCCATCACACAATAGGTGCGTAATCAAATATACTGAATGTCCAGTAAATGAAAGTTTTTATTCTCCCCAAATATTCTCTTTATTCGAGGGTCCTTTAATCTAGCAGTGCCAGGCAATTCCAGCAGCCAGGATGTGTTTGTGTTTATATCCCACTGATGCTCTGTACAACTTTACTGGGGACTGTGATGCTCTCTGCCTAGAGCCCCCTTCCCCAGCTGCTGGGAAACCTGCAAACACACGGCCCTCAGTTGTCAGGTCTTTTGCCGGATCGCATTGGCCAGATAAAACTGCCTCATGTGATGTTGGCAGAGGCCCTCTTTGGGCATGCAATGCAGCTCAGCCTCTCCTCCTGCCCATTCCTGCCTGCCGCCCCTCCCCCATCCCCTCGCCACCCAGGTGTGCACAGTTCCCAGGAGTGGTCCCTAACTTCACGCATGCCAATCTGGACTCCGCGGGCTGCCCAGAGAGCCCAGCTGCTACAGTTAGTGGAAAAGGAGAGGCAGAGTTAGCACATCAAAGAGAAGCACATCAATGACACTCTCTATGGGTAAAGACAGGTAAAACCCAAATGATGTGTGTGTCATAGGTGGTTGGGGCAGGGGAGTTTGGCCGAGGGACCCTGATGTACAGGCACAGTCAACTCTGAAGGACGCTGTCAGGGCAGCCAGCCTCCAATCTGGATCGTGAGACATTCGTTTCAACAAAACAGCATCACCCACCACGTTCAAGCAATGTTCCTAATTAGCATTTTAAAAGGTTTGTGGCTTGTATTCGTATGATTATCCTTATTTTGCTTTTATGGTCATATGAGAGCTATAAGCATAAAGAGTTAATATCCAGTTATCTTTGCACACATTTAAATAATATAATAATGAAAATAATTACAACTCAACCCTAGGGGTTTGTGAGCTTACATATGCCCCTTAAAAAAGGTCCGTATATTACTTGGGTTTGGGAATATTCTAATTTTGCAAAAGAACGGTATGAAGAGCTTTGGTCTTAGAGGCTCTGTGGTTTAACTCTGCAACCTTGGACACGTTACTTAATTCTTTGAGCCTCGATTTTCTCATTCTGTACGTAGAGTGGTCTAATGAGAAGAACTACCTTCCAGGCTTGCAGCAAGATCTAAATAAGCTAGAAAGGAATGCAGAATGCTTGCACAGTTCCCGACACACAGTAGGTGCTCAGTAAACGGCAGCAGGCAGAAGAGGCCCAAGAGGAGAGAAGTTACCTTTCTCCTTTCCAAACCCAGCTTGGAGAAGCCCTGCAACCATCCTGGAAAGATGGCAGGAAGATGGAGTTTTAGGTAGGTTACTTCCGGTGGGGAGTCAGAGTTCCTTTTGCTTCAAAGTACAAACAAGCAAGCAAGCAAACATGACAGCCCCATGTTTAAAGGTTAAAAATAGAAAACTGAAAAGAGCTATGACCTAAACTCAATTTCAGAGAATTTTATACTTAAGGTCCATTCAGTACATATTCCCAAGGTAGGCTGAACAATGAACAACCCCCCCACCAAGATATCCATGCTCTAATCCCTTGAACCTGTAAGTGTTACCTTATAACCAGAAGGACTTCGAAGATGTGATTAAATTAAGGATCTTGAGATGGGGGGCTATCTTGGATTATTCATGGGGCCTGCAATAGAATTGTCCTTGTAAGAAGGAGGCACAGGTTTGACAACAGAAGACGAGAAGGCAATGTGAGGATGGAAGCACAGATTGGAGCAATGTGGCCACAGGTCTCCGAATGCCGCCGGCGGCTGCTGACATTCTGGAAGAGGTAAAGAGCCTTCTGGAGCCTCCTGAAGGAATCAGCCTGGCTCCCACCATGATGTCAGCCCTGTGAGGTTCATTCTGGAGTTCTGATCTGCCCAAGTATAAGGGATTAAATTTACCTTATCTTAAAATACTTAATCTGTGGTAATTTGTTGTAACAGCAAGAGGAACTAATACGATCCCTATGGGCCCTCCTTACCCTTTGAATCAGTAGGTCTATGAGGTAACCAAGACCAGTTGTTAGAAGGGAGGAGAGGAGGGAGTAACACCGAGTCTGAAGCGCTGACAGAGGCCTGATTCTCTGCCCTCTAGCTGTGTGGCCTCAGGCCAATTGATTAGCTTCTTGGAACCTCCTTATTTCCATCTCTACAATGAGACTTGAGTTAGAGATGTAAGCTTCTTGTGAGGATTACAAGCCAAGACACTTGACGGACCACAAAACTATGTGAACTCTTTTCATTACTATTATTGTTACTTAAAACAAAAAACTCAAGTTGGAGATTGTAGTCAAGATGCTACCTCTTAGAAGACAGCCTAATGGTACATAAAATGTCTATCTGAGGTGACTCCATGAACATGGGACCTGGGCATGGCCATTCAATGCTTTGGAGCACGGAGCTGAAAAATTCAGTTCTTAGATCTCTTCTGCAGTTCTCACTGAATTTCACTAAACTTCGCCCAGGACCCACTTGTAATTCCTTATTTTTACAGTCCACACTGAGATCTTACTGTCACTTGGACTTCTCTTTGAGGAGATGTTTGTTTTCTTTAAAAAGAGAATACCAACAAGCTCATCACCTCTAACTATTGGGCAGTTTTCCTGTTCTTGAAGCTTCCTGAAGTAAGAATCATGGAAAGAAGCGATCACAATAAAAATGACTATTATTTTTCAAACTAAAGATTGTCCACAGGTCTCTGGTCTGTCTTCACTGGCACAATCTTTCAAAGCAAAAGGAAGAAAATAAACACATTCAGAGTTTGAAGTTGGATCCTCTCAACAGTTGCTTTCCCCATTTGTAATTCAACTGAACATTTCCCTACTCAGGTAGTAAGGAAAGAATTGTTGTTTTGATTGAAACTATGTGCAGTTTTGTTTCTTTAGAAAACATTTTTATAATGGATTTTTCTCTTATGACAAAAATATGTTTATTGTAGAACACTTGGAAAATTGAGGAAGGCAAAAAGAGTGATATAGAGACAACCTGTAATCCCACCCCCCGCAGCTCGCCGCTGTTACTGTTTCCATTTTAAATAAAAAAAGCATACTTTAGTGTGCCTGAGTGGGACGTTTATGGAAGCACCAAGCAGCAAATTCCAACGATATCCGGAGCCTGGATTCTCTCTTCCTCTACATGGTCAGGCCCTGCTGTGAGGGAGCGGAGCTGCTCGGAAGTCTGGGAAATCACAGGCCACAGCTTCCGTCGGTGGCTCTCTCAGAGGTCACCCCACTGCGCTGCCCTCGTCCCGCCGTCCTGTGAATATCTGGGCCTCCTAATTCCTTCCTGCCTCCAGGGCTCCTCTCCTGCTTCCACTCCAGTGCCTCACGGGGATCTTTCTAGAGCATACATTGGACCAGCTCACTCTGCTTCTTGACATTCTTCCTTTGGCTCTAGGGATACCACTGTCATTTTTTTAGCATGGAACGCAGAGTTCATGCTTTGGCTCTGCCTGCTCTTCTAGGCTTGTATCTCCTCCTGCACAAGCACCCTCAATCCCGGTCACTGCCCTCTTCATCCTCCTCACCCAACTGGCCACCCAGGACTGACTGCGGTCTATGTGTTCGGTACGACCTTAGCTCATGGCTATACCAACAGTCCTATAAGGTGGGGTTTATGGATGAGGCTCAGAGAAACCCAACAATTCACTCCCTTGCATGTGGCTAATAAGCAAAGGAGCCAGAGCCTGAGCTCAGTGTCCTCTGATGTCAAAGCATCCGCATTCAGGTAGCTGCTTCCCTACTGAACTACTTGAAGTTTCTTGAGCCAGAAATGCTTTTTCCAAGCTATTATACCTTTGCATCTCCCCAAGGTGACTCTTGGCCCTTTCTCATCCACCTAATGCCTCCTGGTCCTTTAGAATGTTGCTCAAGCTTTGGCTTAGTGTAGCCGCCCCTCTTCTGTGCACCCAAGGTACCCGATGTTGACCTTGGTCATGGGACCCACCTCACAGAACAGCAGTCATCCTTTTACAGGCATGCATCTATGTACCCCCGCAGCTGTGAGTCCCTCAAAGGGAGGACTGTTGTCTCATTCACCTCTATTCCCTGCTTTCCCACTGTCTAGCACAGGATTTGGGAGATAATAAATACATGTTTGTTTAATAAACGAATGAATGGGCAGCAGCTCCTAGAGACTTTGACCGATCAAAACTTGATTTGCTTATAATGTTCCTGCCAGAAGTAGCTCAGAGAAGTAAGGGAAATGAAACCCAGAATTCTTCACCGCCAGATCCCTTGCCAGGCTGGAGCCCCGTGAAAGAGCCCATCATTTGTAACTAATGCCAATCCGCAGCGGTGCAGAGGGAGCTGGGCGCCCTGACCTTTCCTTGTTGTGTTTAACTCTTGTCACTCGGTCATTTTGTCATCAGGATAAGGTCCAGGGGCAGGTGAAGGGTGAGAGACTGTGCCACCCCCAGAATACGCCTCTTTGGCACAAAGATTATTTTGAGAAACTGCAGACACAGGAGAAGCACTGAAAATAGAATGAAAGTTACCCTTTTCCAAAGGAAAATTACATTTAGAGAGGGGCCCTGGACCAGCAAGAGAGCTATTACTAGAGATCGCATTTTCATCTGAGAGACTTATCTGCATTGCGGGGCAAATTTTATCATATATTTCCTTTTCTCACCTTCCCTTGATTGCCTTCCTTCCCTTTGAAGCCCCAGACCCTTATTCCTTCCCCTAGCTTGGGATGGTATATAAGCCTCCATTACCTGGCTGCCTTTTGAGGGATTCCCCTATGTATGTAATTAGTTTTTCCCCTCTTGTTAATCTTTCTTTTTATTACAGGGGTGGCTGGGAATGTCTTAGTCAAGAACCTAAATGGGTAAGGGAAAATTATTTTCCTCCCCTACACAGGCTACCCGGCTGTGGAAATTCCTGAGAGGCAAAGAATAGAGGCAGGAGGGAAAAATCTATTTCCGGTGAACTACATCTGGGGAGTGGGGAGACGGGGGGCTTGGGGGTCAGGGACGAGGGTGGGAGGTGCAAGAGGGGACAGAGGACTGGGGGGCCTCTGGCCAGCTTCACGTTCAGAAAAGCCTCCGAGGAGAATGTGGCCCGATTCCAGACGTCACAGAAATACACCAAACAGGACCGAATGAAGAAAGGCTTCTGAACAACTCTGAACATGTCCTGCTCCTGACCAACCCCACCTTTGATGAAGTATAAATGAATATTTTTATAATTCTTATAAATGATCTTGAGATTAGCACAATCTTATTGCTTTAGATTTTCTGGTTATAGCATTACCCCGACTTTGTTAATCCTGTTACAGCATTTGTTAATAGGCTGAGGACTTTAAAAAAAAAAATGGAGATAACTTGACTTCTGAGGAGCCCTGGCTGTGTTGTGGGATCTGAGATCCTGCTCCTTGAGCTGAAGCTAGTCAGCTCTCTGGAGATAAGTGAGGGGTGGGTGGGACAGGGGTGGCGTGGCAGGGCTGACTGATTGGCTCACGAGAGCTGATTAGACACACCTCTGCCCAGCTCTGTTCAGGGATATCGTGTTAGTAGCTTGCAATTGGCTATCTACGCCATAGGCAGACCCTACCTATCGGGGATTTTCTTTTTTCTTTCTCTCTCTCTCTCTTTTTTTGGAGTCTGATGGTTAAACATTTAGTAGCCGATCACGCGGGCAGTGGGAAAGGGATGGCATTTAAGCTGGAGGCCGATGGTATTTTTTGGCCTCATGATGGTGAACATGAGGGAGGGGGACTCATTACGGTCACCTGGTATCAAGATGTAGGGAACATCCAGATTCATGGGGTGGGGGGGGCCCTGAATGCCCAGGGCTCCCCAAACGGGCTGTGCTGCAGAACCAGATGAAGACCTGTGGAGTCTACTGACGTTCCGGTCCCACCTTGGAGCTACTGAATTAGAATCTCTGGGTGGCGCGCAGGAACCTGTCATTTAAAAAATGTCTGGAGGGCGCCTGGGTGGCTCAGTGGGTTAAGCCGCTGCCTCCGGCTCAGGTCATGATCTCAGGGTCCTGGGATCGAGGCCCGCATCGGGCTCTCTGCTCAGCAGGGAGCCTGCTTCCTCTTCTCTTTCTGCCTGCCTCTCTGCCTGCTTGTGATCTCTCTCTCTGTCAAATAAATAAATAAATAATCTTAAAAAAAAAAAATAAAAATAAAAATAAAAAATGTCTGGAAAATGGTTCAGGTCAATGGAACCTTTGTCGTGTGACTCCAGGTATTAAGATGCCTTGAAAAGAAGGTGAAGAGGTACCGCCTAGGAGGTCCCAGATTTCCCAAACAAGCCCCCTGCCTCTTCACACGAGGCCTCTGTCACCTGTCGTGACTTGACGGGATGTGGGTTACGACGGAGGCAGTGGTACAAAACCCAATAAGAAACAGGCTTTAAAATGCGACATTGGGGGGAGCCTGGGTGGCTCAGTGGGTTAAGCCTCTACCTTCGGCTCAGGTCGTGATCTCAGGGTCCTGGGATCGAGCCCCGTGTCGGGCTCTCTGCTCAGCAGGGGGCCTGCTTCTTCCTCTCTCTCTGCCTGCCTCTCTGCCTGCTTGTGATCTCTCTCTCTCTGTCAAATAAATAAATAAAATATTTAAGAAAAACAAAAACAAAAACAAAAATGTGACATTGGGAAAAGGTGTGGCTTGAAAACATTTTTTTGGACTTACGTAAAGCTTTATTGGACAGACTTCTCTGATTTGGACTTACTAGCCTACTGCATCTCCTGCCTCCAAGTTCCTGACTTCACAGGACAAGGAAATATCTTCTGGGGCCCACATGACTTCCGCACCCATAACAGCAGGACGTGGTCCCAGGCCCAGTAAAAACCGCTCATTTGGTTTGGAGAAGACAGTGAACTCAGGGCCAAAATCTTCAGTGAGACCTGGGAGTTACCAGAAGGCTGGAAGGTGGCAGCCACCAGGAGGACAGAGGCTGGTGGGTGGGTGTGAGGAGCCTCAAGGGAGCACGGTTCTTTCTGTGAGATGAGGGGAGAGGAGGACATGGAGATGAAGCAGAACTCACCACTCCTCTTGCCTTGAGTTGTATGGTATATGGGAGAGCAAATGCCCCTTGTTTGGGAGGATGGGAAGGGGACGCGGAAACCAGGTTTTTGAGAAGAGGTGGGAAGAGAGCTGTGTGATGGGGCAGGGAGGTATGGGAGCTTTGCATGATACATTAGGCCAACCAGACATTTCCCACCACCCGGAAGTGCAATGAGTCCACCTAGAGTGGGGATCTGGCTATCGCCACCACGGTTGTCTGGCTCCAGGTGACTTATGTGTCCTTTGCATAATTTATCACACTGCATTATAATATTTTAAAGATATCTTTATATCCTAAGTCCAAATTCCAAGTGTAAGGAGAACAACTTAGACCTTAAAATAAGACAGGTCTTGGTCTGAATTCAGATTCTTTCCCTTTCTAGTTGGGAAGCCTTGGGCAAGTCATTTTACCAGTCTGACCCTCAATTTCTTCAGGTATAAAATGGGTAGAGTAACTCTACCCACCTCGTGGGTTTTAGTGAAGAATAAATTAGATATTGTTTGGAAACACCCACTATGTTGTTGGAGATATAATACGTTCTCCATAAGCCTTGACCCTCCCTCCTTGACCAAATCTTAATGATCTGTCACTACTCATGATTTTGTGAAGATAAACAAAATATATTGGTTGAATGAATGAATGAATGAATGAATGAGCTGGTTAAAGAACTGAATGTGTAAGCAAATTCATGAATTAATGAATGAATGCTAATTTTCAGAAATATACGGTTGAGGAAACTCATGGCACTCTGCCTTGGCTGAAAGGACTTCTCTTCCAATTCTTTCAAACACGTAGCCCAGGCCAGGTCCTCTGTCCTATTTCAAGGTCAGAGCTATTCCTTTGTTCTGACCTTGGCATAATGAGCCATGAAAAGCTTGTGGCTTTTTTTCTATTTTAATCCTTTCGTCTATTTAATGGGCTATATTTCCTCTGGAAACAGTGGGGTGAACATCACCAAGATAATGGGTAATAACATTAACATTATCACCACTGGCATGATCCAGATATTATTCAATTAAAGTAATAACTCCTAATGCAGGATGAATTGTTTTTATCTTAAGAATCCAATTCAGCCATCAGCTCACCATCATATTCAAATGACAGAAATTACCTTTTAGTCCTAGATCTGTAATGTGATGTTGAAATGATTTCTAGTTATATTTTAGGATGCTATATTACAGACGTTTTTAAGGTCAGAGTGTACAGAGCTTGTCGTGTTTTCACTTTCTATCACCAGACAATTTGAAATCCTTTTCAAATGAATAATGAACAGAAATTAGAAGTTTCAGGAGCAAAATCACTTCAAAGGAGTGCTTAAACAATCGAAAAATCCCCCATACTGAGACCAGAAAAGAAGAGACTTGGGTTGTTATTTAACTTTAACACTGGCCCTCTGTAGACCGAGATGGGGAAGAAACATCCCCTTCCCACAGTCGAATTCAAGAGCTTTGTCACCTGGGACGTTGGCTGATCCGTATCCAGAGTAGAGTCATCTCCTTTTTTGACCCAGGACCTTGACCTTGGTGGTGTGTGTCAAGGGGGTCAGTCAGAGGGCTAGCTAATGCTACCCAGACTCTCAAGATATAGAAGAGCTGATCAGTGGTGAGAAATATGAAAGGGACATGGCACAGCCTCCATGGGTAGCAAAGCCTTTTTGAGAAGCAATCATCTTAACTGAATGCTGCCTGGGAAGCACAGAGTTCAAGAGAGGGGGTGAGCTGAATGGCTTTGGTGGACAGAGTCACAGAGATATCTTAGTCAATGCATTTACCTTTATTATGGGGACAGACCCACCTCGTAGGCCAAAACCATCATGTCTGTGGGACATAGTATCTACTCCTAGACCTTAACCACCTCTCTCTCTTTCACCACCATCTTTCCAGAGGCCATGCAGACCACTCCTTTCTATCTGTGCCTTCCTTCAGACAGGCTACAACACACTACAAATAGGTGACAGTTTTACCACACAAATGTGACTGTAGGACACCCCCTCATCGCAATGGCTGGCCTCTGGCCATCTCCCACTCATCGCCAGACCTCAGGACCATCTCTATGTGTGGTTTAACTCAGACCCTTCAATACCAAATCTTCCTCCTACAACTCCTAGAGGATGCCTGCTTTCCTCATTATGGGGGCCCCCTCCCCACAGCCCAATACCTGTCTACACTTTCACTTAGAGAGAGGCTCACCTGGGATAGCTAGCTCCTGAACTGAACTGTCAACGTTTTCTAGCACAGGATGAATTCCCTGCTGCTTTTCAATAAAGTTGAATGTGACCGCAGCAGGTAGGCACACTGCAGTGAGAATGAAATAGTAAAGTCCCATAAATTAACGTGTGGAAGAAGAAATTTATATTTATTCTTGTTCTTCTGAGTGAGCTAGCCGAATGGCTTCCGGCGTAGGTGGCAGTGGGAGGGGGACAGGCTTTCTGTACCCACCCACTATGAAAAGACCCGGAAGGCAGCAATAATCCCCGGAAAGTCCCAGAACAGGGCCAAATCTTCTGTGGTTAAGGCCTCGCTCAGCTCTCATCTATCCCACTGAGTGCTTTGTTCCTTTTCCACGGCCCAGAGCAGAATTCAGTCCTCCACTATTCAGGATTCACGAAACAGAAACGTGATTCCACCCAAACCGTCAACAGACAGAGTTGATTTCAACTTCACCTGCCACTGGGAAAACAATTATGGCAGAGCAAAAAAATGGATACTTGCAGTTTCCTTTTTCTAGGTGGTTCCTAACGTGGTTCTGATCTGCCCGGAGTGCCTGTCACACAGCCTTCCTCGTGGCACTGACCTGAGCTGCAGCCTGGAGGAGGCATGGCTCCGGTAACATTTCCCAGGTCCGTGGGCGATCCTGGGGCCTACCAGTCACCAGGCCAGAGGTCTACTGGCTGCAAACACCCACCCGCCACCCAAGCACTCCTGGAACAGATGCCCCTATGATATCTGGGGCTGACTCTTCATTCATTCGCCACCCATTTATTCGGTCTCCTCCATGTGTACCAGGCGCTGGGAACACAGAGATGGTTAAGACATGGTTCTTGCCCTCAAGGAGCTCCCATTTCGTCAAGGGGACAGATGGAACACACAGTGACAAGTCGGGGAGATATGGGTGTTAGGGTTGCTCTGAGGAGGAGCTCTTCACTCTTTCTGGAGCGGCTGGGTTTTTTGAATGTACTTTTTTTTTTTTTTTTAAAGACTTTATTTATTTGATAGAGATCACAAGTAGGCAGAGAGGCAAGCAGAGGCGGGGGCGGGGGTGGGGGAAGCAGGCTCCCCGCCGAGCAGAGAGCCTGATGCGGGACTTGATCCTAGGACCCTGAGATCATGACCTGAGCCGAAGGCAGAGGCCCAACCCCTGAGCCACCCAGGTGCCCCCCTCTGAACATATTTTACAAACCGCCTGACACAGGAGGCAGGCCCTCTGGGGAAGGAAGAGAGGACCTGAGAGGGAGGAGGGCGGAAGGTCTCTGGTTTTCCCTTTCATCTCCTTGTAAGGAACCGTTCTGAGAGCCACGCGTGGCAGTGAGTCAGTAAGACTCTGGGGCCATCACCAGACAGGACAGAAGAGGGCACGTCTGTATTTGTTTCTGCACAAACTCTTAGCTGTCGTGTCAGGTGGATGTGAACATCACAGTCCCTATTTCTTGGACACTTAGGCTGGGGGTCTGCGAACTTGAATGCGCGTCAGAATCACCAGGCAGGCTTGTGAAAGCAGAGTATTGGGACCCCACCCCCCCACCCATCGGCCCCAGGGTTCTGATTCAGTGGAGTGGGGGTGGGGTCTGAGGAGAATGTTCATTTCTAACAAGTTCTCAAGCCACTGACCTAGACACTGCCTGCCACATAGTAAGGGTTCAATACATGATGGTATTAATGGTATTGGGCACTGTGCTTTCTTTTAAAAAAAATTAAATTAGCGAACATATAGTACATCATTAATTTCAGATGTAGTGTTCAATAATTTATCAGTTGCATTTAACACCCAGGGCTCATCACATCACATGTCCTCCTTAATGCCCATCACTCAAATACCCCATCCCCTGCTCCGCTCCCCTCTAGCAACCCTCAGTTTGTTTCCTATAGTTGAGTCTCTCATGGTTTTTCTCCCTCTCTGATGACTTCCCATTCAGTTTTCCCTCCCTTCCCCTATGATCCCCTGAGCTGTTTCTTATATTCCATATAAGTGAAACCATGATAACTATCTTTCTCTGATTGACTAATTTAGCTCGGCATAATACCCTGTAGTCCCATCCACATTGATGTAAATGGGAAAAATTCACCCTTTCTAACGGCCGAGTAATATTCCATTGTATATATAAACCACATCTTTATCCATTCATCTGTCAATGGACATCTAGGCTCTTTCCACAGTTTAGCTATAGTAGACATTGCTGCTGTGAACATTGGGGTACACATGCCCCTTCACATCATTACATTTTTATCTTAAATAAAAGATTTTGGTAAATACCAAGTAGTGCAATTGCTGGGTCATAGGGTGGATCCATTTTTAACTTCTTAAGGAACGTCCATACTATTTTCCTGAGTGGTGCACCAGTTTGCATAAACCAGCTAACTTAACACTCATAACAGCATGATATGGTGGAGATTCTTACTACTGCCCTTATTGTATTTTTTTAATGAGGTTTTTTTTTTTTTTTAAGATTTTATTTATTTAACACAGAGAGACACAGTGAGAGAAGGAACAGAAGCAGGGGGAGTGGGAGAGGGAGAAGCAGGCTTCGTGCTAAGCAGGGAGCCCGATGTGGGGCTCGATTCCAGGAATCCAGGATCATGACCTGAGCTGGAGGCAGATGCTTAACAACTGAACCACTCAGGTACCTCATCACTGTCCTTATTTTAGACATAAGCAGATGTAAATAGAGAGATCCCGGTATTTTGCCCAGGGTCACAGAGCTTGTAAGTGGCAGAGATGATATTTAAAACAAGTCTTTTGAGTAGAAAAAATTCATGTCTTTTTCTGTCACTCCATTCTGCCTTTCAGGAAAGAAGTATATTTTTTTCTTTCTTCTTTTAAATACAGAAGCTAAAGATATTCAACCATAAATAAGTGAAGTCTAGAATCATAATACTCTCATTCCATTTCAAGTATGTCCTTAAATATATTATTAAAATTATCCCTCCAGAGCCAGTGGAAAGACCATTTATTTCTTGAAAACAGTTGTGAAAATATATGAGAGCATAAGCTGCCTGTGCCCTGAGCCCAAGGAGCCTCTTAAGCCAATAGCCATCAATCCTTTTTTTTTTTTTTAAAGTAATGGAACACATTTTGTTAAGCAAAAGTATACTCAGAACTCTGATATATAAAGCAGAGAGGAACAGGGCTGCTTTTAGACTTCTAAAACAAACGCTGGTGCTGGAAGGACTGCATTGTGAGCACTTCTGGGTGGAGAGGGAGAGCTGTCCCCATAGAAGCACCAGCTCTGATTTTTTTTTTTTTAAAGATTTTATTTATTTGACAGAGAGATCACAAGTAGGCAGAGAGGCAGGAGTGGGGGGAAGCAGGTTCCTTGCTGAGCAGAGAGCCCAATGCGGGGCTCGATCCCAGGACCCCGGGATCATGACCTGAGCCGAAGGCAGAGGCTTTACCCCACTGAGCCACCCAGGCGCCCCAGGCTACCTTTATTTTTAACACTAGTTAGATCTGCTGTACACTGTATACCCATTCAGCGAACTACCAGGCGCTCGAGCAATCCTTTTCAACGAATTCTTTGGTTGTCTTTATGAAGTCTGGAGTGAGACGCTGCATTGGATATGTCTAAGGAGAAGGACCCCACCAAGTGAACCCGACTGATAATTATCCTCAGTACTTAGTGAGGGGTTCAAGCAAGGTACCACTCCTAATAGGGGGGTTACCTGCACATTGCTTCTGCGTGGGTGAGTGGCCCCACCCGTAGAGGTATATTCAGAGTACCTGTGATTCACTACCCGGCCCTGGATGTGAAGAGATTATGTGATTCATAAATCATCCCCAGATATCAGCTTCACTCTTTAGAGCTGAATCTCATCCACTGCTGTCTAGTTATTTTTCAGCTGCAAGAGAGACCAAGAAGTAGTTGTCTCTCGGTCCCATTCTCCCCATCTTCCATTTGGTAATAACCTGCAGTCAGGTGTGACCATGGGACCAATATTTAGCCAATGTGATGCACACAGAAGGGATGTGTATAACTCTTGGATCACCTTATTAAAGAAAGCTGTCCGCCGTCTGTTTTCATGACCCCTTCCAGCTGCTTGGAGAGAAGTAGGAACCACAGCAGCTGACGTGGACCCAGATCTGGGAGCCATGTGCGGAGCCGGGCAGAAACAGACCACTGACACTGTGTTGCTCCCCTCTGCACTGTTATGTGTGAGGGAAATAAACTTCAATAGGATTTTAAAACCATATTTCTGGTTTCTTTATTACAACAGCTTAGTTTACAACCTATGTATGGGTCAACGATGACCATAAATTCTATTAGTACTCCCATGAAGAGGTGGGGGCTATGTTCCTTCCCCTTGAATATGGGAAGCTTTGTGTCTGCTTTGGTCAAATTCTCATCCCAGGCTTTGAGAAAGGGGCAGCTTCCACTTTCTGTCCTTTGGAATGTTTTCTTTGAGAGCTCTGAGCTATCATGTAGGAAGTCTAACTTCCTGAGACCACTGTGCTGACAAAGCCATGTAAGGGCATTCCAGTAGATAGTCCCAGACTTCCAGACACCCCTCCAAGGTTCCAGACATACAAATGATGCCATCTAAGATCCCTTAGACTGGTCTGTTAATCAGCTGGATACCATGAGGAACCTGGTTAACGGCACTCTGAACAAAAGAATCACCCAGGTTTTCACATGAGGAGGCCACAGGTGGAACTGATGCACTGATCTCGTGGCCATGAATGGAGCCATGGCTGATCCTTTAAATATGACAGAGAGGAAAGACGGGAGTAGCTTAGTCCCTGAGGATGTCTGCGAGCCACTGTCCTAACCCTTGGAACCAGCTATCTCCAAACTTCTTACTCAGTGAGATAGTCCGTGTTGTTTCAGCCACTCTTGGCTAAGTTTTCTGTTACTTGTGGCTGACAGCATTCTAGACATATTCCTCCCCCTTCCCCCACCCCCTCATCTTGCCTCTCAGGAGGAGTTTGATACAGGAGCAAGAGTGTTTAGTTGGGCTTGCAACCAGGCTCCTACTTCTTCAATAAATTCACTGGTTGGGAATGGCTGATTTCTCTTGAGGTTCTCCTGGAACTTGACACACAACCTCCAGGCATTCTAGCCTGACGGGTGATGTGGCAGGAGGAATTCCACTTCGCATCACCTCACCTACCTTCCCGTCACCCCCCTTCACCTTCCTGAGGGCGGGGAAGTGCAGGAGAGCCTGAAAACCCCCATGACTCCTTGAAAAGAGAATGGACGGAATTCTTCCAACAGTTAACCTTGATAAAAGGTATTTCTGGCTAGGGCTGAGGGCTTTATGGGCAGAGGACTGAAACTGAGAGTTTCTTTCCCAAGATGACACAGAGGAAGGGGCTAAAACGCAAGGAAAGGAGCAGAACCAAAAGCTATATGGAAAAAACCCTACATCTAAGAAGCCCAACTTTGGAGGTTGTCAAGCTGAGGAGGGCCAGAGGCCAGCTGGGAATGAGGATTTGAGGCTGGACAAGGGAGAGGAAAGCAAACACATGCGAATTGGGAATGTGTTTGCGTGCACGTGTGCACATATGGAGCTGGTGGAATAGCCCAGAATAGCTGCTTGCGTCTGTTGATATCTGGGGCACAGTGCATGGGTGGGTGCACGGGTCAGCTCCTCCAAAAGAATCAGAGGGAACACACCCCTATAGGAAGCCTATGTATGTTCCAAGATGCAGTATAATTGCACCTTGCTTGTGAAAGTCCTTTCGATTCATTCCATTGATCTGCGCCTTACAACTTGATCATAGCATTTATTTAAACTTCTCTTATATTAAAGCCAGTCTATTACTTAGCCATGTCCCCAATTGGATTGAAGGACTTTTGAGGGTAGGGACTATTTCTTAATTCTTCCCTCATAGCATATACTACAGTGGCTTGTACATAGAAAGTGCTCAGTGAATACCTTTTGATTAATTACTGTTGTCAACCTTTTGGCTTATTTTTCTGTTGACATTTACACACAGATCAAGAATGTTTCTAACACTGCATTTTTTTTTTCTAAATGACAGAATAAACACAGAAATCCATCATCAACGAGGCAAAATAAATCTTAAGCAGAAGAGTTAAATGTACTTCAGAAAAAAAGGGGGATAGACACACAAGAGAAGGATTTGGAGGCTGAAAATTTCTCTGTCGCACACCAGCTCCAGGCAAATGAATGCCCTCTGAAAACTTCATCAGCCTTTTCTACACAAAGTGCTTCTGACCATTTCTCTACAGTGTCTCTCCTATTTGGACACAAAGTTTCATTTATTAATCAAACATAATTGGGCCCCACTTCAAAAGGATGAACAAAGCCTGTTTTGTTGTCCCATTCAAAAGCTGGGTTTAGTCTGGGTCATGGTGTTTGTCAGCGTCTGTTTCTAAGTCCCAAAGGGTTGGATGCTGGAGCAGAACAATTGGGGGCCAGTTGGTCAATTTCCCACTCCCTGGAGCCCTTGAAAGGGCCTCTCCTGAGCTCTGGAGCCTGTGTTCACGGACTATGAATGTAAAGCCTACACCTCCACCTCCCACTTGGCAAGAAATTTCTAGTTGGCCCCTTGTCAACTGTGTCATTCTTCACAGCAGAGGCCCATCTTCGGATGATCCGTGCACAAACCCAACTCGGACACCCAATTACCAGAGCTGGTGTTCTTTCTTCAAAATCCTTCAGTAACCGCACCCCCCATTGTTTATACGTTGCTTCTAAAAATATTGAAAAGACTATGAAAAATAGAAAGTCCATGCAAATATAATTCAGAACAGAAGAGAAAGGAGACCTACAGCATTAAAAAAGAGAACCCTGTGATATTTTCCATTGACTGAGGACAGCACGGTGCTAAGAACTTCTACATACATTATTTGTAATAAAGTAACCATGGGAAGTACCATGGAAGTACCATGACTCCTATTTATAGGGAAAATGATGTCAGAAGTCAAATTACTTGCTCAAAGTTGCATTGATAAATTAGTGGTAGAAGCAAGAGGACGATTCAGGTCCCACCCCATAAATGAAATATAAAAAGGGGATAAACTTATATGTGAAAACTATACCTAATTCCATCTTCTTTTTTTAAAAAAAGATTTCATCCATTTATTTGACAGAGATCACAAGTAGGCAGAGAGGCAGGCAGAGAAAGAGGGGGAAGCAGGCTCCCTGCTGAGCAAGGAGACCGATGCAGGCCTCGATCCCAGGACCCTGGGACCATGACCTGAGCCAAAGGCAGAGGCTTAACCCATTGAGCCACCCAGGTGTCCCAGTTCCATCCTCTTTTGACTAAAAGCCTCAACACATGGGTAGTATTTTGTAATAAAAATATTAAATACCCCAAATGACACAGTGAGGTAGGAAACCTTATTAAACCAGTAACAGAGAAAGAAATTTTAAAAATTTTCAGAAAACTCAAAAGAGCAAGGCACACAGACTTCATGGATTTCTTTGAACTCCCAAGGAACAGATAATTTCCAAGCTAGGCTACTTGATCAAAACACAGGGTAGGATGGATTCCATTCAATGTATTCCCTGTGACAAGTCTGACCTTAATGAAGGTTCCTCCAGGAATGTGGAAAACAAATCAATAAAAGAAAATCTATTAACATTAGATGATGCAAACTATTTCAACATATTTCAAAAGAGGAACTGATAAAACCTTTTCTTTTGAGTAAAATAATTAGGACCTTAAAAAAATAATTAGGACCTCAACTTGATAAACATACTATTTAAAATCATGAAGTAATAATGGAACAATGCTAAAAGCTTTTCTTTCAAATATAGGCCCAAAAGAAAAACGTTACTACCATTATGACTTAATATTGCTTTAGGCATATTGCAAAAGACACAGAGAACAACTGTTGGAAAAGAAGTGAAAAATATTTACAAAGACTTTGCTAAACACTTGGAACTAAATCAATAAGCTCGGAAAGAAGGCAGATTCGGGATTCAAGTTAAAAATCAGTAGCATTACTATACACAATATACTACAGTATACTATGTATAGCACTGTACATAAGCAGCAAAGAGCCAGAATCATATAAATGTGATGATATAAGAATATAAGACACCTAGGATACATGCAATGATTTATGAAGTTAAGTATAATGACTTCATGCTTTCTAAATCAAAATCACCACTTTTTCTTAGAATTTGACAACATGTTTCTAACATTTGTTAGGCAGTGTCAAGAACATGAAAGGATAGTTTTTTAAAAAAGATTTTATTTATTTATTTGAGAGCGAGAGAGAGAGAGAGAGAGGGAATGAGAAAGAGTGAGCGTGAGAGGGGGAAGGTCAGAGGGAGAAGCAGACCACCTGCTCAGAAGGGAGCCCAATGCGGGACTCGATCCCAAGACTCCAGGATCATGACTTGAGCCAAAGGCAGTCGCTCAACCAACTGAGCCACCCAGGTGCCCTGAAAGGAAATTTTGAAAAAGAAGTCTTCTGATTGGGCAAGACTGGAGCTATAAATTCTATACATATTACAAAGCAAGAATAATTAAAACAGTGCACTACTCATATAAAACCAGACATAAAGAACAGTAAAGGAGAATCACAAGTGGTAAAATAAACCCATTTGTATATAAATAACTTGATATATGAAGAAGTATGATAAACAATGAGTCAAGGAGAAGATATTTAATAGATGATATCAAATTTTTAAAGATTTATTTATTTGAGAGAGAGAGAGAGTGAGAGCATGTGCATGGGGAAGGGCAGAGGGAGAGAGAGGGAGAATCTGAAGCAGAGTCTGTACTGGGCTCAAGCCTGACCTGGGGCTCGATCCCACCACCCTGAGATCACAACCTGAGTCGAAACCAAGAATGGGTCGTACAACCAACTGTGCTGCCCAGGTGCCCCAACATGGGTTAAAATATCAGTTATATCGAAACATGCATTGGATATGCTCAAATACATTAATGTGTTAAATGTATTTTTTTTAAATCCACAGAACAACCAGAAGAAAAGAGAACCAAGATTGCATCAGAGCTTGGGAACTATGAGTCATGAACCAGGAAGAACTTTCCAAGGCTTGAAGCAATAGAAGAAATAACAGTGGAAGAGATCCAAAGATTCCACTGGATAATACTTGATGTATTTTAGTCATAAAAAATATAAGATATGAAAAGAAAAAGCACACTCTGAGAAAATACTTGCATCAAAAAAGGAAAATCCGTAACATATAAGGAACCTGTTAAAATCAATAAGAACACATTTATTTCTAGAAAAATTGTCATAGGTATGAGGATATTCAACACAGCATAAAATAGAGCATAAAATAAAGAGCATAAAATAAAAAGGTGTTTTAACTGTGATGGGAGACTTGAATAAATTTGAGCCAACCAACCTAAACATTTGTCATTTAAAAAGGTAACCACAAAAGATGTGTCTCACGTAATGGAATAATGTTTACGGTATGGTGTTAAGCGAAAAAAGAAAATACAAAATGATGTGTGCAACATGACAGCAACTCTACAGAAACAAGGATGTGCGTGCTCCGGGCCTGGAAGGGAGGTCAGAGAAATGACAAGCACTCTTCCAGGGCTGGGCTTGCCGCAGACTCAAATGATAGCTGGGATCAGGAAGGTGAGGATGGGTAGAAACAAAATAGCAAGTGTGGGTCCAAGCTCCGCCAAAGGCAATAAAAAACAAAAATGAAAACACAAGACATTTAAACACTTGGATTTCGTGGAATCTTTTTTTTTTTTTGGAAGATTTTTTTAGTTTTATTATTACTATTTTCTTTTAAGAGAAAGAGAGAGCGCACAGCAGAGGGAGAAGTAGGCTCCCATTGAGCAGGGAGCTCAATGTGGACTCAGTCTCAGGACCCCGGGGTCTTGAACCCAGCCAAGGGCAAATGCTCAACCAACTAAGCTTCCCAGGTGGAGAGAGAGAGAGAGAGAGAGAGAGAGAGAGAGAGCGCACATGCATGTGCATGAGTTGGAGGAGGAAGAGAGGGAGAGAGAATCTCAAGCAGACTGCCCACTGAGCATGGAGCTTGGCCAGGGGTTCGATCCCAGAACCCAGAGATCATGATCTGAGCCAAATCAAGGGTCGGAGGCTTAACCGACTTTGCCATTCCGGTGCCTGGAACCTCTTTGATGATAGCAAAGGGTGAGCAACCCACAGCCACAACCCTCCCTGTCAGATCTCCACGGGGACCTTACCCACAGAGGTCCTTGGGGACAAGGACCCCCAGAAACCCCACAGAGGAACGTGAAAGCCATAGGCCACAGGGAACTGACCCGATTTTAAGCGAAATGACTTCAGATCAGCGGGGTCAAACCATGCCAATTTAAGAGACTTGTTATCGTCTGTGGGTTTTCAATGTGTGACCTCTGTACAGTATTTCTTTTAAAGTTTTAACAGTTATTTTTACAAAAATAAAATTCAGATTGAAACAGAAGTATTTAAAAGAAGTTGGGTTCTACGTTAACACAGAGCCGCTCGAGTTGGGTATGAGAGTGGCTCTGTGTCTTTGAATTCCTTCTGAATAAAGCTGTTTGGGAAAATGCCAGCTTGCTATCTCGTGGTGAATTAAACAGCTCCACATCTATCCATCAAATATTTATTGAGCGCCCACCGCATGCCAAGCCCTGGAGGAAGACGGAGGAGGAAAGAAATAAGACATGGACTCTATCTTCTGTGAGTGTGCAGATGGGTCCAAGATTCAGACACGTAATAATTGCACATGCATCAACACATACACGGATGCTAGGGGAGTATGGCTAATTTCTGTGAATGCAGGAAGAGTAGCACTAGAAAGGCAAGATCTGAACCCAGTCTCCAAGCAATAATAGCAATCCACCTGGCAGAGAAGAAGGAGGACTTTCCAGGCAGAGGGAACAGAACAGAGACATTCCCCAGCAAGGGACAGGAAGGGGGGCTGGGCAGGGAATCTGTCTGAGAAACAGCTACGATGGAGAACAGGCAGGGCTGCTCCAGATTTTATCCTGCCGGCGGGTCCTTTTGGAACTTTGTTTCTAAATCACAAAACTCTGTTGCAAAGCCCACTGGGAAGCCTGACTTGTAGAAGAGATGAAAGGAGAACTTGGCCGAGCAGAGGAGCAGGGGCTGAAGACACACCTGGGCACCCCCCACACCCCGGAAGCCAGACCCTGAGGGTCCATGGAGCACTTAGAATGCACGGCCGTAGGCAAGAGGAGCCACACGAGGACTGTAGACAGCAAACGTCTCAGTCAGATTCGCTGGGGTCAAACTATGCGAAATGTAAAAAGTTGCTGTTATATCGAAGAGAGGCCCTTGGCTGGGTAACAGCAAAACACTCCGGATTTCTGATTTCATTTTCTTTGTACCAGAGCGGCTAAGCCTTTTGGATTTTGGACTTCCCTGCTCTCACAGCTGGAATGATTGTTCCAGTTTCTTGAAGAGTGGGGAGGAAAAGTCCTCTGTGGTCATGTGTCCCCTGATGCTGGGGGACCTACACTCACATGGAGAGCGACACTGCGTGCCCAATCCTTTCTTTTAATCCGTGCACACAAATCTCTGGGGGGAGGCAGTGTGTTCTGTGGTGTGCTCATTTGGAGATGCGAGGCCACAGGGACCTGAAGGTTGCCTTCTCCCCCAGCCCTCTCTGAGGTGTGGAACTCCTTTCTAAGCCAACAGGTACCACTCGGATGGCCTGGCCAGGTATTGGTCAGAAACAGGCAGGCACTTAGAGTTTATAGATTTGTTTTCTCTAAAAGCTCAAATTCTCCATCTGCTGCCTCCATTCTCGGTGACTGTATGAGGCTGGGCGTCGGGTATGATGCTTTCTGGAAGGGGCATCTTGACGTCCAATCACCTCTTGATGTCCGATCATCTCTTAAGGATGTTTACATCGCACACTTCTCTTTCAGAGGGTAACATATGAAGATGTCTTTCAATAGAGCAGGTGCCGCTGCTTCTTGCCAAATCCTGCCTTGCGTCTTCAAAGCAGCCCACCTAACATAACAACAAGACCTGGTAAGTGCCAGCAGCGATGTCTGTGTGTGGGGCTGAGGGAGCCAAAGAAAATATCTTGCTGGAGTGGTGATGGCGCGATTTTAAACGTCAAGATCTCAATGAATTACTCTCAGAGGTTCCATAAAAGAGAAACATGGTCAAGTTTCCACTGCTGCTGTGTCAAACAAAAACATTTTCTGCCTGCTCCTTTGCAGAGAAATGTTAACTATTGGCTTTTGATCTGGGAGTACATCCTAAGGAGGATCAGAGGAAAGATCGACCCCCTGAATCAGGAGATCTTGGGTCCTGGCAGGGCGGATGAGGGGATTTTCCGGGCCCTAAGCGCTGCCTTCAGTGTGTTCCTGCCGTCTGGCGTTTTCCTCTTGGCGTGGTGAAGGGTGGATGGAGGTCGATCCTAGACAGACACGATTAGCATGAACACAGCAGAGATTAACAGCATCGCCGCTTCCAGATGACTCTGTGAGGAGCAGTGCCAACACCTCTGCTCCACTCTGCCCTGTGTCATCAGTGATATCTGGGCGATATCACAGTGTGGTGAGAGACCATCTCACCACAGTGAGATGGTCTTGAAACTTGAATGAAAGAGAAGATTACCCTCTGAGAGTTGAATGAGTCAAATAATCGATGGTATTAGCCACCTGCAGTAATGCTCAAAGACGGGACGTTTCCGTAAGGGTTAAGCAGGAAGAACAGGATTTGGCACGACTGAAAGTGAAAGAAACCGAAGGCTCCTCAGTGAGTTAGGCTCAAAAAGAAGAAGAGGTCAGCCGGGGTGGCTGAGGGTGGGCACAGGGCTGGCTAACGTGGAAAACAGAGCCCCAGACTCGGACTTCAGTGGAGTGGGACCCAATCCGGACTAGCAAGCATGGGCTCTGGGGCCGTGAGAACGCTGGCCACGAGGGGTGCCGTCCCCCTCCCTGCCCTGTTCTCTTTCCTTGTTTTCCTTCAACACACGTTCACTGGGCACAGCTCTGGACCACACGCTGTCCTCGGCATGGAGGGGGCAGAGGCAAGGAACAAGACAGAAGGGTGTATGCGGAAGGTGCATGGAGGCTTCCTGACCCCAAAACATAAACAAAGGTACAGATCATTTCAGAAAGTGATAGGTACTGTGGAGGAAGTACAGGGGGTGGCTGGGGACGGGGAGAAGGGTGTTCTGCAGAAAGGACAGAGGCACATAGCTTTCCAAGTCTCCCGCTCGTCTAGAGGACTGAGCCTGGAGAGCTCCTCCCCCCTTTGCTGGGATCCGTGCTGATGACAGGCTGTGGGTGCTCAGAGTCTAAGGAAAAGGATGCTCGGGGCGGGCGAGCAAGCAGAAGGGAGCGTTCTGCTCTCCAGACAGCGCCGTCCCTCACTGTAAGTGGAAAGTCAGCCTCTGGCATCAGCGTGAGGCTTCAGCGAGGTTCGGTAGCCTGCCTTGGGCTGCCTGACACCCAGCGAGCGTTCCGTCCATGTCGGTCATGATTACTCTTGTGCTCGACGGCGTGAGACCCCACCGACACCCTGATGGATGTCTCCTCAGAGACGGATACGTAGAAAGGGACCATGTCTTTGACTCATGTTTCGCTCCTCCAGTGGTCCATCAGAGCTCTCTCCTCAGGATATTAATCCGTATTAGAATCTAATCTTGCTAGGAAATCATATTAAAGGGAAATTCATTCCACTTAAACTAGGCTATCTTTTCAAACACATGAGTACAATGACGAATTTATCCATTTTGTAGGTGAAAGAATAATCTTGTAGCTTAATTATAAGAAAACGAGCTAAACATATTAGAATAAAAATGGTTTCCCCATCCCCTCATTATCGCTCTGTTCCCAGTGAATGTTCTGTTTCTCCTTTATTAGAATCTGCTAGTTTATAGTCACCTACAAATGAAGCCATAACTTAAGATGGGATATATTAGATTTTGTCCATAACAATCATTTTTTGAACAGCTATATGTGTATTTACTTGGTTGTATTTTCTCACTTAAATTTTAAGCAAGTATTAGGAAGTTGTTAAGTTTCATTATCCCCATCTTGCAGATGGTAAAACTGAGGTTTAGGGAGGACAGGCAAGTTGCCAAAGCTGCACAGATGGCAAGTGGCCAAGAGGGACTCAACGGGGGGCCTCCCTTCAGAGCCCACCCTCTCCGCCACCATCCGACGGAGGACCATCTGGAATCTGGGAGGACAACAGGTTCCTATGAAACCTTTGTCTAACTTTAAAACAAGTCACCAAAAGGGAGGATAAGGAAATCAGCCAAAAGGTCTTTTACATAAAGACTAAAAATGCACGACGTCAGCAATAAAATCTTTTTTTTTTTTTTTTAAGATTTTATTTATTTATTTGAGAGAGAGACAGGGAGAGAGAGCATGAGTGAGGAGAAGGTCAGAGAGAGAAGCAGACTCCCCATGTTGCTGGGAGCCCGATGCGGGACTCGATCCCGGGACTCCAGCATCATGACCTGAGCCGAAGGCAGTTGTCCAACCAACTGAGCCACCCAGGCATCCCCGTCAGCAATAAAATCTTATAGAAGCTATTTACATGGGTGTTAAACATATTTTCTTCTCTATGGCTTTTTTAATGGAGAGGAACTGAAGACAGCTCTGATTTTCCACCTTTTCTTTCTTCCTCTGTTCCTTCCACAAATACCAAACATTAGCACATACCTAGGATACGAAGCCCTGTGCAAGACCCTGAGGTCTTACAAATCAGTCATCCAAATTCCGAGAGTCTCAAGCAGCTTATGCTTTAGTTCACGGGACAAGCTAGTTATTAGAGAGAAGCACAGAGGCAGACAGGAGCTTCGGGGCACGAGAGAGGGATGTGGCTAAAAGGTTTTCTGGAGGTGGGGGTTCTTCAGCGGTGTCTTGAGGCATGGGAAGTTGCTAACATGGTGGAAGAAAGTGTTCAAGGAGAGAGAACTCAAGGTCGTACCTGTAACGTTCCACGTTCTGTGCTTAATCGGCGATTTCAGAGACTTTAAGGACGATTATTTGTGATCAGGTGTGATTCTCCACATTATGCACCGGTTTGCAGAGTCTGGCTTTCACTCCAGAGGGGAGCACCTGTCATCATTCTAATTATCTGCATGGTGGCAAGGAGAGCTAAGGAAGCAACTGCTTCAACTCTATTTTTAAGAAGAACTGGAAAGGCTAAGAGGCTAAGAATGGTAAACGCTTCTCATATTGGACTTTTTTTTTTTTTAAGATTATTTATTTATTTATTTATTTGTCAGAGAGAGAGAGAGAGAGAGAGAGATCACAAGCAGGCAGAGTGGCAGGCAGAGGCAGAGAGAGAAGCAGGCTCCCCACTGAGCAGAGAGCCCGATGTGGGATTCGATCCCAGGACCCTGGGATCATGACCCGAGCCGAAGGCAGCGGCTTAACCAACTGAGCCACCCCAGTGTCCCCATATTGGACGTTTTAAACACAAAACCAAAATCAAATGTAATTAAAAGGAGCAGGGAAATGAACATGGCCAGAGGCAGACTTACCAGGGGACTAAGGAAGCTTAACGTTGAGGGTCTTCCTTGTGTAAGCTTCGGAGGTTCTGCATTTAATTTGCATTCATAATTGTGTTTTCTTCCCCCCTCCGCCCCCGCCCCTGCCCCCCAAAAAAAGACCATCTCCTAAACTGAATAAGCTTCAAGCCCTACGGATTCAGGATTGGCCTTGTAGCCAGCAGTCACTACTCCTGAGCCCTGAATTTAGCTCTGTGTTTCCAGAAACTCGGGGCAAAATGGGACCCGTGACCGCTCAGCATGAGCAGGGAATTGCGAGGAGAAAAGTCGGCGTGGCCAAAATGCCAAACAGTGCAACTGCCGACCTCATTTACAGAGTCTGAGCTGACAGCTGCAGAAAATTAGGCATCAATGTTAGGAAATAATACTATGTCACTGCCTTATTAGTTAATATTAGATTTACTTACAGTTCACTAGGAATTCAGTACACAGACATTTGTCAAGTTCCTACTTTGTGGCCAGCCCTGAGCTAGAATCTCCAGGAAATATAAAAGCATAAAGATTAGATTCTTTTTCCATGTTTTACTCCTAAATTCTGAGAAAAGGCAGATTGCTGAAAACAGGGAAACACCAACAGAGGGAACACAAAGCCATCGCTAAGATCCACGGCAGACGTGCGCACAGAGAAAAGAGCCTTTCACTGGAACTCAAGGAATGGGGATATTTGATCTCCTGCCTTTCTTTCTTCCTGCTTTCCACAATGTTTACTGAACACCTATTTTTTTATCTGCAGCTTTACTGACAGACTATACAACTTACCTATTTTAAAGTGAGTAGCTCAGGGGCGCCTGGGTGGCTCAGTGGGTTAAGCCTCTGCCTTCAGTTCAGGTCGTGGTCTTAGGGTCCTGGGATCGAGCCCCACATCGGGCTCTCTGCTCAGCAGGGAGCCTGCTTCCTCCTCTCTCTCTGCCTGCCTCTCTGCCTACTTGTGATCTCTGTCTGTCAAATAAATAAATAAAATCTTTAAGGTAAAGTGAGCAGCTCAACGATTTCTAGTCTGTTCACAGGGTTGTGTGCCCGCCACCACATCAATGTAAAACATTTTCTATTTTCTGTTTTATAGATTTGCCTGTGCTGGACATTCCCGGGGCCTAAGCCCAGGAATGGGCGGCTATAGATATCAGTATCCCTCCCTTCAACTCCCAAGCTCTACTGTCAGCTCTGAGGACACATGACCTATGCTCCCTGGGTTTTCCTTTCCCACCCCTTAAAAAATTGTCTGACATCTAAATCCCACACAGGAGGCCCCAGTTAGGAATCCTTATTCTAGACCCCATTCTCTCATGGTGTCCACACTCACCCCAGCCTTTTTACAGCCCCCTCTCTGCCACTGACTGGCCTCACTGCCGGCTAAGACCCGAAAATTCTTATTCTGTCCAATACTGTTCTCTGATCTTGTAATCGTGCTGTTGTTTCGGGCCCCAGTGGGGGGCCCGACATTCTACCCTCCCTCAGAAAGCAGGATGCTCCCGGGATTGGAGTTGACCTGCATTATTCTGACTGTGGGATTTTCCTGTATTATCTTTAACGATGCCAGCTTTTATCCTTAGACTCTTTTTTTTTTTTTTTTTTTCAGTCATGGTTGTCTTCACCGTTAATATCCACACTCTTTCAGGTCATAAATAACTTTCATCATGTCACGGAGTGAAAAGCCAGACGCCTCGATCACGAGGCGTCTCTACCTGGCTGTGATGGAATGGAAGCGCCTTCATTAAGGGCTTTGCCAAACCAGCCCAACAGAGAAAGCCCCTTTCTGCCACAGTCAGGCATCTAACAGCAGGGGACCATAGAACTTGAGTATGAATCTCTGTATTTTCGTAATTTTACAAAATTTACACACTTAAAAAAAAAAAAGATTTTATTTATTTATTTTAGAGAATGGGGCAGGAAGGGGGGGAGGGGAAGGAAGAGGGAAAGAATTCTAAGCAGACTCTGCGCTGAGCACAGAGCGGAACCTCACCTCGCCTGACATCATGACCCGAGCTGAAACCAAGAGCTGGATGCTTACCTGACTGAGCCCCCCGGGTGCCCCTGAATACACACTTTTGAAAAAGGTACTACTTCTCCCTATGCTGTTGGCAGCACATGGTGACGCAGCTATGTCCAATGATGACAGCAAGCTCCCAGTTCAGTTCTGTGTCTCGGCAACATGTAAACGTTCCACATAGCCGGCCCCCTCTAGCGCTCCCAAGGATTCAATCACACTTTCCTTTTTCTTGGGGGGGGGCATTTATTAAGAAGAGAATAAGTATTTCTTTCAGGTGTACCCTGAAAAGGATTATTCCAAGGATTTCCTCTTGGAATAATAAATACATTCATAAGAGAAATCAACAAGATATTTCTCTGTCTAGAATAATCGTGTGAGCCAGTGTTTTATCCTAACGAATTTTCAAAAGAGTGCCTTGGCTTTCACATTGATAACAACCAATTTATTCTGTAGCTAATTGAATGACTTTGCAATTAGCTTACCAGAGCAGGAGAGAAGACAAAATAAATATCTTTGCGATTGGTCCTTTGTAATGAGCTGGGTGAGTAAGTAAACACACAGGTCAACCGTGCCCGCCAAGGCAGGCCCTACGTGGGTGCGGCGGGCCTGGCTCCTTTTCTGTTCTGTCCCTTCCCCTCTTAGCATTCTCCCCCTTGAGCTTCTGCTGAGGGCATTTTCCTGTTGAAATCTGTCCCAAAGCTTTAAGCTGACCCTGTAGCTGATATTTGCCATTCAAGTTAGAGTTACTAAGGAAGTTTCATTTGCATTTATTGCCAAAGGAGCTGAAGGGGACTTGGGACTGTCAGGGACAGTCCACAGGTCCACTGACTCAGGGACATGCCCACAGGTATATGTTTCTGTACGACCCATGTAAAGACGAATCTAGAGCATACCCCGGAGACTAAATCTTACACATGGATGGGAAGGTTTGATAGGTATATTCTGCCGCACTGATTAGGGGCTGGAGGCAGGAAGACAAAAACCTGGGGGAGGTGAAAATCATCCTTAACCCAAAGGGTTGGAACCCTTGGCCTGAGCTGGCAGCTACCAGTGCAAGCTCGTTGCCTATAGCTGGTCTCAGTGAGCCTGAAGAAGTTTCTAGAAAAAGATGTTCCTGGGGCAAGCTGCACAGCAACTGGGCTCACTAGGGGATCTTTTTGTAAAAGATGGGGTCTTTTTGTAAACTGCTGCCTTTTAATTTTTAATTTTTTTTTTTTTTCAGAGAGAGAACAGGTTGAGGGGATGGAAGGGGATGGCGAGAGGGAGAGAATCCCAAGCAGACTCCCACCTTGAGCGTGGAGCCTGACGTGGGGGTGGGGCTCAATCCCAAGACCCTGAGACCATGACCCGAGCCGAAAGCAAGAGTTGACCACTCAACCGAGTGAGCCACTCAAGCACCCCGAAATTGCCGCCTTTTAGAAGCACTGCTGGGGACTTGTAGCCACCGAAGAGCTAGCAGGCCAGCAGGAAACCCCTAGAGCCATGATGCCCCCTGCTATGGAGGACTTTGTGCAAGTTTTCTGCAAGCCTCCCATGATGGGCAAGGCCTCAGAGTGGGGCCGCCTTGCTGCGGGCGTCCCTGGCTATCGGAGGGGAGATACAGACTGACTGTGTCTTTCAGTATGTCCTCCCAGGCAGGAGAGGAGCAGCAGGACACAGGTAACCCTGGAGACCCAGGTGGGGCCAAGGCTCAGGACAGATCTTGAATTAGGACGTGGCTTCGAGCTTCCCATAGAAGGCCTTGCCAGGGAGGTGGTGAGATTCTGAACACGCGTCCCTCCCACTCACTTCCTCCCATGGGCACCAACCAAACCGCCACCTTGTAGTGCTTTCCTTTTCCAAGGTTTGGGGTAACACATGGCTTATCTTATGAGAAAATTTGTACTCTGAGAGCAGAGTATTGGGAATAGCTGGTGGGAATCCCTAGCCAGCACCTCCTGCGGCTTGTAAGCAACCCCTGGGCTTTGGAGACAGAGTCCCAGCTCCATTTGTCTGGGGAAGACAGGTAAAGGAAGGCGGAGAATGAAAAGCTCCCTCCCCCAGCATCTCGCAGAGCAACCTTTTAAAGGCGAGACGCAATGAATGCAAATTCACTCAAAATAAACTTTAAGGGTACTTCAAGTGAAGTGAATTACCACTCCCTTTACCTCTGGGTCAAGCAGGGCTCGTCATCCCCAGAAGTCCTGGAGCAGGATGATAGGTACACACGTATTTTTCCCACAATGCCTTCTGGGTCTTGCTCATGTTCACAGGTTATCACTGAGGAAGTTCAGGGGTATGACGCCTTCGAGACTAGGGTGGTGTGGCAATGGAGGTGAGGCCCCGTCCTCCCTTCTAAGGACGCCCGGTCCTTGCAGAGCCATCCTGATCCCCCCCTAGGCTCTTCCTGCCTGCCCTTATAGGTTCTGATTTTGGAATCTCAGGCTGACCTTGCTCTGACCTTGTTCTTGGGCTCACCTGCTGCGGACACGGCTTTTCCTCTGGGCTCGTGGTGTCAGTACCAAAACACTATTTCTCCAGTGGCTGACCTCAACTGGATCCAACCTGTGGCTTCATTATTTACTTCTGGAGCTAATACTCCAAAGACTTGCTCCAGGGCTGCAGTGTAGACTTTCTTTTTTCATATTGTCATTTATCCACCTTTTGGACAGTGGCAATGTGCACTCTGCTTGTTTCTCCAATGCACACAGAGAGTTGGTGGGAAACACCAGTCTGGACACTTCCACTCTACTTGGAGAATTCCTCCAGACTTGTCTCTCTGAATACTCCTCACTCCCTTGCATCTCTGATTTGGTTCTTTGCCTTGGCTATGAATTTTCATTTTATTTCTTCTCTTGGATTATTGGCCTTAATCTCTCTCTCTCTCTCTTATTTAGGTGTAAGTGACATATAACCTTAGTTTCAGGTGTACAACTTAATGACTCGATATTTATGTACATTGTGAAATGATGACAACAATAAGTCTAGTTAATAATCTAGTCTCCATACACAGATACAAGGAGGTTTTTTTACTTGTGTTAAGAACTTTTAAGATCTATTCTCTTAGCAACTTTCAGATATGCAACACATTATTAACTATAGTCACCATACTGTGCATCATATCTCCATGACTTATTTATTTTATAACTGTAAATTTGTACCTTTTTACTCTCTTATTCCATTCCCTCTTGACCTCCCTTTCCCCAACCTCTGGCAGTCACCCATCTGTTCTCTGTATCTATGAGCTTGTTTCTTGTTGTTGCTGTTTTGTTTTCAGATTAAGATTCCACATATAAGTGAGATCATATGGTATTTGTCTTCCTCTGACTTATTCCACTTAGCATAATGTCCTCATTATGCCCTCATCATGACCTTGATCTTGGTGCTGGCTTTCCTTCTGCGCATACCTTCCAGTTCTATCTGCTCTCCAAATACTGCATCGTCTGATGAGAGATACCTCACTCTTTGCCCTTGGGACACCTGGCTTGGCCAGGTCTGTAGTTTGCTTGACCTCCGTCAGGTTTGTGTGCGGGACTTGGAGGAGGGGTGTAGTGTGGAGAGTACTTGCACAACCGTCTGACAAAAGGTTTCCATTGTCACCCTCTCTGCTCAAGTGCACTCTCTGTGCCCATAAGGTGCCGGTCCATCGTAAGGCACGGTAACGGAGCAGGCTGGAATCCATTCTTTCCTGCTTCCTTTCCTGTATTTAGGAATGGGATAATGTATCTTTGTTTTTATGCACAATGAAATCCCTAAAACATTAAACCCAACTTATGTTATTCATGTATTCAACAAATAATTTAGTCCATCTATTATGTGCAAAGAAGGTGCAGGACATAATAGTGAATAAGAGAAGGGTCTAGCAGGATTCCAGGTAAGAGAAGTTTCCATTTTCAGCAAACAAAACCCCCACATATCCAACTCCTTAGTGATACCTTCCCTTTTACCTTCAATTTGCTACCAACATTTTCTCCCCATTGCTACCTGCCAGGGTCCCAAGCAGGAGAAGCCTTCATTTTCAGTAAACTAAAAGAAACATATAGCTCCCCAGTGACACCTTGTCCTTCACCCACAATTTGCTGTCAGCATTTTCAACACATGTTGTTGTTTTCCTTCGGAATGGAACTCATGATTCACTGGCTCAAGTCCAATGACTATCTGAGGCTAACGCTCTTCTGTGTTCAACACAACTCTTAATTTCTTTTCTTTTCTTAAGCATATGATGAGCTTCTAAGACCTTTGCTTTTTCTGACTTGTTCTTTTACTTTACTACTCTTTTTACTAAGCCAAGAAGGGCAAACTGCAATAAAATCCTCAAATAATCGTAAAACCTTGCTGTACAAACTACATGGCTGGCTGGCATTCGGCATTCAAAGGCAGTTGAGAGGTCATGCGTGTTCAATGTGCGATTCTGAAGGTCATTTGAAACTTGAATATACCAAAACTGCAGGACCACTTGGATCTCGAACACGTCTTGTCTGACCATTATGAGTTTCGTAATCGGCATTTGGCAAAAAAGCCCATTTCCAGCTGTTTCAAGTCACAGATGTAATGTTTTCTAAATTGTTCTAAAAATATGTGCGGGCTGTTTTCTTAAGTTTTAAATCAGAGTCTTCTTGATAGATTTTTGCTTTGATTTGGAATCTTTTGGCTCCAGACTCTCTGTGAGAGTGAACTGGATGCTAGCTTACCCTGGAAGTAAATTTCTGGAGCCAGAAAGTCACGCACCCCTTGCTGTTCCTTCCCTTCTTTTTATTATTTCACAACATGTGCCCCGTCCCGAAAGCTCATGAAGAACACAATGTGCCCGACCATTTTAAGTGTATGGGTAAGGAAGAGAGAAATGAGTCTCTCTGCACGAAAGGAGTCCTACTTGAGGAGGTGGGAGTGGAAAGATCTGTGGGAGGGGAGGGTTGCTTAGGCAGAGGGTTAGAAATTAAGGAGGAAATCAACACTGTCGATGCACTGTCCATAAACTTAATCTACGAGCTCTTCCTAGCAGAGACTGCTTCTTATTTGTCCAAATTCCGTGTCCTCAGGGGCCACTTGGTACAGAAATTGGATTCCCAGCCCAGGGCTACTGTGGACCATTTGAGGCAGATTGGGGATAAACAGAATCATCATAGAAGAAAGTTAAGCCTCGGAAGCTTGGTAGAGCACGTAGGAGGATTGGTTTGTGAGAGGTGGCCTGGAAGAGTGGAACTGACAGAAGCTTTGGAGCCAGTAGACCTGTGTTCAAATCCCAGCTGTGCTGCTTGGACTCTGACTCTGGACAAGAGAGTTGCTGATCTACCCTCAGCCTCAGGGGTTTCTCATCTGTCAGATGGAGATGATAAGAGAGTCTAGCTCATCTCAGGGTTTTCAGCTTCACAATGATGCACGTCCGAAGTCCAGGGCAGGGCCAGCTGCCTAGCCAACCTTCAAAATCGTGGGACTAATAAGTATGGTGTCATTCTATTTCTCCAAGAAATGTCTGGTGATACAGAGAGATAGAGAGCTTCGTTTACATAAACTTGAGGAAAAGTTGGGAAGGACACACAGCAGTCTGTTAAGGAGAGTCACCACCTCTAGGGTTTAGGAGGTAGGACAGGAAAGGAAAGCAGCTCAGTGTTTTCTTTATACACTGAGTAGTGGGATTGTAAGCGCTTTTTTCTCTTTGTTTTCCAGCATTATGTAAATAAGAAAGGAGACAAGGAAGGAGGAAAGGAGGAAGGAAAATGAAAGGAAGGAAGGAGGAAGAAGGAAGTTGGGAGGAAGGGAAGAAGGTGGGCCGGAAGGGGCCAGCCTGAGCTCCCTGACGATCCACGGCGCTCACCACGAGACTCCCGGCATGCAGGAGGCGCTGAGTAAATGTGGAGCTGAAATACTGACTGATTATTATTCAACCAGCAAAACAACATTACGAAAAGATGATCACTCTCTTTGCTTTCACAAATGTGCCCATAACCTGTACAACAATTGTACGAGGCCCGTGCCCTCGGCTTCTGGGAGTGAGGGAAGAACACAGCCCTGGGTAGCTTGTTCTGTGCTCTGCTGAGGAGGGTCACAGAAGGTTCCCCCACATGGTGGGCTCAGGCCACTCCAGGTCCAGATGCTGGAGCTGTCTGGAAAAGCCCAGCAGTGATTTGCCCTTAGAGTTGACGGCACTGAAGCCAAATGCTATCGGGTGCGTGCCAAACTTAAGAAATTGAAAAATGTGCATAATTACACAAACTCAGGAGAAACTATGTGCTCATCCCCCTAGATGGGATCAGAAGAAGCTCCAGCTTACAAGATAAAGGTAGACCAAGTGATTTTCCTGAACTTTCTTTTCTACCAGTGAAATGCCCGTGTTTTTGACTTCATGGATGCCAGCTTTGAAGATGTGGTTGAATAACATCTCAGTCCTGTCTTGAGGTATTTCACCAAGAATTCAAAGCCTTAAGACTCAGAGTCTGAGTGTAAACAGACTTCTGAGTAACCTTTAACATTGAAGTTAATCTTTCCCCCCCTTTCATTAAGTGTATTTGGATGAACAAATTTTGGACACCCAAGAAAACACGTTCTCTTAGAAGGACACACCAGCTATGTTGGAAACAATGGAAAAGAGGTTGTGATTGGGCAGAGAGCAGGGACCTGAGGTGGAGAAGGGCCAGCGCCAAGGAAGACACATCAGCAAGGCAGCCCTGGGACACAGCGAGAGCCGAGCCAGAGGACCCTGGTTGGTGGGTCATGGAGAGATGCTCTGTGTCCACAGGAGAAGGAACTGAGGTTTGAAGCCACAGAGGGGCAGAGGCATCTGGGTAAGGTGCCTATGCTTTGCATGGTGAGATCTGGCATAAAGGCCTTGGGGCAGTGCCCAGATGGCAGGACTTTGGTGGAAAAGGGGCTAGACTTGCTGGTCTGTGGACGATGCAGGAAAGCCCCGCAGAAAGGAAGGGTTGGTCCACAACTAAAGAAAAGATGGTGTTTGATCCTTGATTGACCTTCCCCAGCCTAAACCACGGTTATGATCTCTGTATTTAATACTGACTCAAAGCATCTTTAGACCACCAGCTTAATACAGACGTGTCTGTCCCTGGACGCTCAGGTTGCTTCGAATTTTTCACTGTCGCAAGCCGTTTGTGCAGTGAAACTCTGTGCATCACATTCTTCCTGTATCGAGGACAATTTCCTAAGAATAGATTCCGAGAAGTGGAACAACTGGGTCAAAGGATAGGAACGTTTTTATGTGTCTTCATACATAGTGGAAAGCATTTGGAAAGCCAAATTGCTTTCCAAAGGGTTGGTTGAACCCAATCACTTTTATTTCAAACAAGATTTTATGGGTGATTATGCAGGGCTTTTAATGAGATGTTTGGCTAAGAAATGATAGTATAAAAACTGACGTTTATTCTGGGCTAATCATAGCCTTCCTATCCACTGTCTTATTTAATCCTCGCAACAGCCCTGTGAGGCAGACAGTAGTATCCCCATTTGACAGATGAGGACACAAGCTCAGAAAGAGTAAATATTATCCCAAGGACATGTGGTTGGCTGAGCCACTCCGAACCCACGCCTGTCTGGGCCCTGCCCATAAGCTTGGTTGCTGAAGTTTCCCTCCCAACTGTATGGCCTCTAATGGTTTCAAAAATAATCCATGACACACCGATACACCTGAGATAAATTCTGAGTCCCAAAGAGCTATGAAGCCAGAAGCTGATTCTTTACAGGTAACCCCACATTGGTGGTGAGAATGTTCATTTCAGGAGAAATACACTTTATTTCCCAGTGAAATGGGTTGATTTTTTATCATCGTATTTTATTTTCACCAGCACCACCTTAATTCAGACCCTTATCAGCTTGCGTTGGCCCACAAGATAGGCTGTCAATTGTGGCCCCTTCCCGCAACCTCCCCATAGCCCAGAATGGGACAGGCAGGACAGTGCTGAACTGGGTCCTAGGATTCATGTTCTGAAAAAAATGGGTTTTGACTATTTTATTTCCTATGATTATCATGATCCTGAAACCTTCACTGGCTGGGAGTTGTCATTAGGATCAAATATAAATGTTGGTGTTGAGAGTCTCCAAGGCCCTAAACCAGCCATTCCATTGAGAATTCCTATCTGTGCCATGTCCTTGGTACTCAGGGATTTGCAGCAGGAATGCAGCACGAGGTGGGGTCTAAGTTTCCAAAGACTGACTAGAGTAAGACCTCCTATGGAGGGTGACCAAAGAGGAAAGAATCAGTGGGGTGCATTTAGGAAATAAAAGGTTTCAAGCTGCTAGTGATTGGGAGTCATGTCAAATGGTCAAATGTTAGAATTGGGTTTTCAGGGCTGGAGCAGGGAAATGGAGGCAAGGTTAAGGGTCTAGCTGGGCCGGAACAGCAAAGGGTAGGTAGGGAACAAGTAGGACAGGGTGTTGGGTAAAAGGCATGGTCAGGCGCGGAGAGTGTGGAGCTAAGTTTTCACTTGGTTAGAGCACGTGGCATAGGTGTGTTGGGCTTGTTTGCAGGTGTAAAGTCAGAGCAAACATCATTCACGATTTCCCACTATATCCGTGCTCTCTACTCTGCCTGCTGTCAAACCCGAAGGCCCCCTGCAACGTTCCCCTGAACATCCCATTGCTTCTCTGTCCACCCATTTCCATTTAACTTTTTTTTCCAAAAGACTTTATTTATTTATTTTACAGAGATCACAAGTAGGCAGAGAGGCAGGCAGAGAGAGGTTCCCGGCCAAGCAGAGAGCCCGATGCGGGGCTAGATGCCAGGACCCTGAGATTACAACCAGAGCCGAAGGCAAAGGTTTAACCCACTGAGCCACCCAGGCAACCCCCACCTCCATATAACGTATCTTACTCAGCTGGAGTTCACCTGGAACGCCTTCCCCACCATTAACCCCAATCCCACCTGTCCTACAAGACCCAGAACAGATCTCTATTATTCTATCTGGGCTCTCTGCAGCCTCCTTCTAGCCCTCCCCCACCAACTAGAGCTAAGCCTTCTCTTGTTCATATTCTTCTGGCAATTCTTCTTCTCACAATTCACTTGGCAATTAATCACATACTGTCTTGTGATGCATTTACTGTTGTTGGCTTAAACAGATAAAAATATCTTCTATGCCTGTTTAACTTGTCACATGTGTCTGGCTTGCCTTTCTGAAGGGGAGTCCAAAGGACAAGCCAGCAATCACTATCAGGGGAAAGCTCCTTTTAGAAAAAAAAAATAATGACAACAAGGCCCATATGCTTTTCAAACTCATTTTGCATGTATTATTTCATTCGATCCTCATACAACCTGGGGAGATGCACATTATTATTCAGATTTAAGCCCCAGCTCAATAATCTTTATTGATTATAAGATCAGATGCAAAATATGGCCTGGAAAGGCCCTCCCAGTCATGTCAGATTCAGTTGGACTAATGGAAGGAATAAGAACTCGGGGCGCCTGGGTCGCTCAGTGGGTTAAGCCTCTGCCTTCAGCTCAGGTCATGATCTCAGGTCCTGAGATCGAGCTCTGCATCAGGCTCTCTGCACAGCAGGAAGCCTGCTTCCTCCTCTCTCTCTGCCTGCCTCTCTGACTACTTGTGATCTCTGTCTGTCAAACAAATAAATAAAATCTTAAAAAAAAAAGAGTAAGAATTCATTGCAGTGAGAACATGGGCTCTGACATAAGGAAGTGGTTAGTCTGATACGAACGTGGGTTGATCCGCTGGCCGCCAGCTGTGGTTCATCAGAAATCACAAAACCATCCCGAAGACACAGGTGGACTGAAGAGGTACAGGAGGGATCTACTCAGCTTGCCCCACGCCCTGTTTGGAGGGATACAGATTTAATCCATGTCCACTCTGTAGGGCCGTCTGTAGGCTATCCGTGGGGGCTACAGCTCTTTGGGAAACGGCATATAATTCATCCTGCCATGGAGGTTCAGGTTTCTCCTGCTGCCGCTACCCTTTGTGTTGTAAGGAATCTCTCTGGAGATAAAGGAGCGTCAACCCCTTCACGGGTTGGCCAGCATCCTGCTGCCTGGGGTGGGGGCAGGCACAGAACACATTTTACCGATGAATCTGTACAGAGCGTTCTCCTGTTTATGGGGCGCAGCGAGGAAACACACGCACGTGCTTCCATAGATGCTGACCTAGGAAGGCAGGACCCAGCAGCTTGACTGCCGTGCCACCATCATCTCCAGTGACAACACAAGCAAGGAAGGCTGAATGGAGCTCCTAAAAACCCAAAGCTCTAAATGCTGTTACACAGAGTTCAGTGAAAAGCAGTGCAACGCTAGGTTCCTAGCCTGAGCTGAACTCAGAACCACGCCCCGGGTCTGTTCCCACGATTCTTTCAGGAAAGTGGTTACAAGATTCCATAGATGATTTAGGAGTCCAGCCAAGTCTGACTGGGAAAGGCTGTGTAGGAAAAAGGGGTGGGAAGCACAGCGAACAAGTCAGGGCTGGTGTTAGAGGGAGGAAAATAGTTCCTATAGATCTTGGAGAGTGAAAGAGGGGGTAGATGTCATGGGCAAAAGGGCCAACGGAACTCCGCCGCCAGCAGCAAGGAACATTGCCTAGACTGTTTAAGAGAAAATGATAGGCTTTGCTGATGGAGGGGGAATTAGAGATCGACCCTGTGATAAAGAGAACACGCAATGCCCTGTTTGCTGGATGGGGGTAATTCAGGGAAAGCATTGCTTTGCACAGCATTACTCCCGAGTCAACGTGGAAATGCCTCAGGGCTGAGAGAACTGCCTGAGAGATTTGTGTGACTCGAGGATTCCCTTGGTCATCTGTGAGAGCTGGTTGTGATGGGGGCAGGGCAGAGGGGGCTGATGGAAGGCTCTGGGCTTGCTGGGTCTTGCTGCTGACTTGAGCGTACGCAGTGCTTGTCTTCCATGGGTTCTGGGTGCTGGAGGACGAGGGCCCTCTCAAAGCTGGGGTGACAAAACCGCAGCTCCACGCTGCACTGACCAGACCTTGCAGGGACCAGAGGCTGGCCAGACAAGCAGTCCCACTGTCCTCTTACTTTGCCCGACTGGCTCTCAGAAACTTCTGGGTGGAGAAGGGTCTTGGGGTGAGGGAAGGGCCGATGGTGCTGAGCTGCAGGTGTGTAGCAGTGGAGTTATGGGGAACCCCCGGGCAAAGTCGGGGAGCACAGGAGAGGGGGCCAGCACCGCCATGGTTTGTGTCGTGCCTGCCTTCACATGCTTGAACAGTCGTCCTCTTATCTGCCATTTCAGTGACCGGGGGTCAGCTGGGGGCCGGAAACGGATGACCCTCCTTCTGCTGTATCTCCAGAAGGTCAGCGGTAGCCTGACACTACGTCCTGGTGCTGACGTCATTCACCTGACCGCATCTCATCACGCAGGCATTTTACCATTTCATGTCATGGCACAAAGAAGAGGAAGGGGTGGGTGTAAGTCAATAAGATATTTTGAGACAAAGACCACATCCACAGAACTATTATTACAGTATTTTGTTAGAATTGTTCTACTTTATTATTAGCTACTATGAGTCTCCTATTGTGCCTATTTTATAAATTAAACTTGATCACAGGTATGTACGGAGAGGGAAAACCATGGTACATATAGCATTTGGGATTATCCACATTCAGGCACCACGGGGGACCTTGGAATGTGTCCCCAGCAGATAAAGGGGGCTGCTGCACTTCCAAGGTGACGTTCACTTTCCCTACCTGGCGGGTGACAGCTCTCACCTTTCGCAGGAGAAGCAGCATTCTTTTAGCCTCGTTCTCAACTGCCGTGACCATTTGATGCTTCAAAGGTAATAGCAATTAATGATGATTGTAACAGTTATGAGCCATTAATCCATCAATTAATAAATTAATCTCTTGCCTCATTCCACAAGGGATCTGAGGCAGGAGTTATTAGGAACATTTATCATGGTAACCGGGAGGAAATGATGACGGCCTTGCAAGGAGCCCAGACCAACGGTAATTGCAATCATGGCTGTAATAGCTGTAAGTTACTAGATCGATGCCAAGTACAATGACTATTTGGAGAAAGAATTTATGTTAATAGATCAATGAGGAAAGAGACTTGGAAGAGGGAATCTGCAAGTGAGCGAGGATCACAGAGGGGGAAGATTGCCAGGACTAAGCCTGGCTGAAATAATTGTGAAATGAAATGATTTTGTTGAGTGTTTCAATTCTGGGTAATGTGCTCGATGCTTTCTATGGCACCATGTTGTTTGATCCACAGATCAGCCTAGACACCCCCTGTTTACGGAGGGGGAAACTGAATCACCAAGAAACTTGCAGATCCATTCAATTACATTTGGAACCACGAACCACTCAATTTCTCACGGCCTCATCCTCTTTCGCTTTGGATCTCATTTACCTTGAGTCCCAAGGACAAGGTTTAACTTGTGCTCTCTCTGGCCTCCCTGTGGCGTTGAATACCTGGTTTCAACTTCGTAGAAGGAAGGCAGATGCTGCCCAAGACCTCAGGAGACATTACCCGTCACTTCCAGATAACACTTCATCTCAAGGGCCATTTACATGTCTTACTACCTTCCATCCATACAACGGTGAGAGGATGAGTGTTATTACCATCCCCGTTTTGTAGATGAGGATCCTGATCATCAGTGTTGAACTGACTTTCCAGTTTCCCAGAACCAGTGAGTGGCAAAGAGAGGCTGACAATTTAAATCCCAACTCCATCATTTGCCAGCTGTGTGACCTTGGGCACTTTAAATACCCTCTCTGAGCCAAAATTTCCCCATCTGTAAGTGGAGATAATAAGGCAAGCTCATAGGGCTGTTATAGGCATTAAGCATCCTACCCAGAACTTAGCAGATGGTGCCTAATAAAAGTTCCTTCCTTCCCTCTACCCTTCTTTCAATTCTAATGTTAGAGGCTGAGACAGAACAAACACTATGATATTCAGAAGAAAAGGAGAGAAAACTTAGAGGCTCTAATTAGATCTTAAAAACATTTCAACAATGGTGTCATATTAACCAGACGTTGTGTCTGCTAGCAATACTTAATGGTTCAAGTGGGATTTTGTGCAGTACAGGGTCTATACCTCTAATTGCATAGAAAGTTGTGTTCCATGAACATCGCTAAGCAAAAGGGGGGGGGGAATAGCTCTTCTTTGGTTTCTTCTGTGAGGAGCACTGAGACAATCTAATTAGCATGCCTGGTGTCTCCAAAATTGAATTCAACCTAAGAGTATGCTATTAAAGGCTCCCACATTAGACAGGAAAGTAATTTGAAATGACTGAGCTATCTGCACAAACACCTTAATGTTACTCTAATGGGCCCAGAAAAAGGATGACATCAAATACAGTTAAAAGGAATTTAAGTTTAATTGCTGCCTAATAAAATTATTAGTACATTTTCCTAACCATAAAGCCATTTCACAGTCATGGATAAGATTTTGCAGTTTGATAAATGATTAAGCATAGCTTGCCGCCATAGGTCCTTGTTTATTTGTATATTCTCCCCTTGCAGCAACATTAGCTTGGACGCTGACTAATCACTGGTCCCTCCATATCTGGACTCATTTGGGAACCCGGCTCTTGCCAAGAGGATCCAAGGGTCACAAAATTTTGCTGCTTGGCATCTGGAATGACAACTTCATGATGGCAACTGGAGTCCCTTTTACTCTTCGGTGGTCAGTAACCCTTCTAAGAATGTATTGACTTGCAAGGATCACTAGTCTACATGATGCCTTTGCGGAAGGTAGAAGGAGCCCGTTGGAGATGGACAGGTTAGAAAAAGGATTCCTTCAAGCTGGGGCACACAGCTTGACAAACAGAAATGAGACAGGATTCCAACTCCTCTTTGGGTCCTTCAGCTGGGGGCCAAAGTGCGCAAGCACGTATGGTAGTTCAGAAAAGGGAGGTCCCTGTCATTGGAGGCCTGGTAGGGTGACTACGGGCTAGGAATGTGATGGAGTGCTTTCTAGTGTTGCATGAGAACTTGGGCTGGGTGATGGATGTTTAGAGATTTTACCTAACGGCTGATAAACATGGGCGTTGATCCTGTGCCCGGATGAAGAAGCCAGGATTCGAAGCCTTCTGATTCTGAAAGTCTGTCTCATTTAGTCTTGCTGGGTTGTCTTCTACAGCTCCCTATGGGAAGATTTTTGCTTGAAAGTAAGTTTCCCTCACACATGCCTATTCAAATTTGGTTTTAAAAGATGAGTGAACTTGGGAGGTGAGTGAGTAACTATCAGAAACAATAAGATATGGAATTAAGGGATCTAAGGGACAAATGGTAAGAGGTATATAAGAGAGTTTAAGGTGTTAGAGACCCCTCTCTATTTCTCCATTTCTAAGACTTAGGAGCACAAGTATGGGAGTCAAAGCAGAACACAGGTGTTTCTAGACCTTCCCAGAGACTCACAGACACTTTTTTTTTTTTTTAAATAAATCACCATTTTTTGCTTTCATGGTTTGCTCCTAGATAAACACCACATTTCCCAGACACCCCTGGACAGTTCTACTTAGATCCTGTTCAACATACTATAGTCTTCCTATTCAAAAGCAAGTAGGTTCTAAAATTGCATAAATCTAAATTTGGTTCCACTTAAAATAAGCTTTATGGGAGTTATCATCACCAAGAAATCTACAAATAAGGGGGGAAAATCCTTTGCCAGACAAGAAGCATCATTTTAGCAAATAAGACAGGAGTCAGGAGAGGGGAGTAAGCTAACATGTCCAGGACATACCTTGTGCCAAGTAGGTTTTGTAAATCTCCTCACTGTAGAGTTAGAAAACCGAGGCCCAGTTAAGTGGGGTCACACAGCTTCTACATGCAAGAGCTAGGTTTTGATCCCAGATCTGTGCGACCACAAGGCCCTTGGATCTTTTTCCATTGCACACTTACTTCCAGAAACAATCACTCATGTTCCAATCTGCTCTCATTTTCTCCATCCTGCCAAACCCCTTGAGGTCTTAATCCCTGCTAGGTTTTCTACTCAACTTGCCATAAAACTTTTATAGGGGAGAAAGTTATAGCTTACTGGCTGGAAAGGTGGGTGGAGGAAATGGACAGACCCTGCCTGCTACCTGACTTCCTGTCATCAGGCAGTGGAACCCACATTGTCAAAAAGGGCTCCCAGCTGTTTAATGCTGAGCTCCAAAAAGACTCAACCACTGTGGAAGTGGAAATGACCCATATTTCATCTCTTTGTAGTGGGAAACCCATCTGGTATAGCTTTCTTCTCCATGTGCTAGTGGCCCTTTATACTCAACTGTGTAGGGAACCTAGTTGAGAATTTTCTTCTCTCTGAAATCAGCCTTTGGACAGATATCATTTTTCTTCTGGAGTTTGTGTCTATAGGAGGGAGGCACAACCCCAGTAATTTTTAGCTGATAGCTCCCTAGGGACAGCATGGGGCCATGTTTGGTTCTAACAACTGGTCCCTCGTCCAGGGGCCCATGGT
The DNA here is from genome assembly GCF_009829155.1 of Mustela erminea. Taxonomy (NCBI): domain Eukaryota; kingdom Metazoa; phylum Chordata; class Mammalia; order Carnivora; family Mustelidae; genus Mustela; species Mustela erminea. The sequence goes on along the minus strand of NC_045622.1, from coordinate 68,573,529 downwards.
TAGGGCAGGGGACAAACTGAAGGGAAGTATATTTCACCATGGAAGTTCATCATCTGGCTCCTATCTAAAGACAAGGTGTTTTCGTTCATTTGTTCATTCATTCATTCATTCATTCATTCATTCATTCATTCCACCCGTTCATCCGTTCATCCATTCATCCATTCATCCACTCATTCATTCAAAATATCAGTTGAGCCCTGCTGTGTACCAGGTACTGGAGGAGAGAACCAACAAACCAAAGAAAATCAAGATAGGTGTCCTTTCTGCTTTTGAGAAGGTCATGTAGTTGTGGGAGCGGGGAGCAAATGTGTATTCCTCATGTGTTCATTCTTTCAACAGTGAACGCTGACTTGTGTCAGCTCCTAGAGTTACAAAGATATAGAAGACACAGCACCTGTCCCCAGGGACCTCTCCGTCTGTTTGGGGAGACAGACCAGAATCACAGAAGAGAGCAGTAGATGTCAGGTCAGAGGCAAAACCACATGCTACGGGCGCATAGTGGATTAACTGAGAGCAGGAGCCAGAGAAGACTTCCTGAAAGAGGGGAGAGGTCAGGATCGGAAGGAGTGAGCCAGGTGAAATGAGTAGGGGAGCGGGCATGGCAAGTAGAAGGAATGTCAAGGGCAAGGACAAAAACGGGGCCAGGAAAGAGCACGAAACTTCTGTGGAAGCCCCATATCACCTAAGAAAGTGTGTGTGTGTGTGTGAGAGAGAGAGAGAGAGAGAGAGAGAGAGAGAGAGACTGTGTGTGTAGCAACTAGGGAGGGCGTGGTGAAGACGAAGGTCAAGAGGAAGGCAGGGCCCGATGACAGAGGGACTGTTCTGTGTGCGACAGGGACTAATGTTAGTTCATCTTGCAGTGCTCGAGAGTCAGCGAGAGATTTTAAGCAGGGGATGAAGGGTGACCAATGCTTCCTGTTTTGCCCAGCACTGCCCTGATTTTAAAACTCAAAGTTCCACATCCTGGGAACCCCTTCAGTCCTGGGCAAACTGGGATGCTGATCACCCTGAAAGGGAGGGACGGGAGAGGTCACTGTGGAAGCCTTGCAGACATGCCAAAGAGGGGGTACGATGAGAGGCACGCAGGTCTAAAGAGGCCGCTGCGTGAGTGAAGAAAGCATGCGTGAATCAAGGTTGTTAGCAGTGACCTCCAAGAGGAAGCAATGGACTTGAAACAAGAGACAACTGAATTTACTCACCTTTTCCTTGGGTAGGGGTAGGAGGAAAGGACAGAGTCAAATCTGAATCCCTGTTTTCTGACTTGCTAATTGATTAACATCATAAAGGAGATTTTAAAGTGCTACTGTTAGAGGTATGGAAGAGGAAAGTCAATGAATGGTAACTTTCCTTCCCATTCTGGGACCAGACATTATCCTGAGGGTTTCCTTCATCTAATATGCATAGCAACTAAGAACTAGGAGAGGGTTTATTCTCCAGTGTACAGATGAGGAAACTGGGGCTCAGAGAACCTAAGTAACTTGCCCAAGGTCACCCAGTCCTGGCATTCCCCGTCAGATGTCTCTTGTCTAAAGTCTTCTGTGTTTCCTATTCCCACCCCTACACCGTCCCCAGGGAACGACAGAGGAAGTGGCAGTTGAGCTGTGCGGTGCTGGAAAATGCTGTTTATCCAAATGGAGAAGGAGAGAAAAGGGAACAGCCTGTGCCAGGACCCAGGGGCATGAATGAGTATGGAGTGTTCTGGAAAACCCAAGAATGTCTCTGGCTCTGTCTCAGCAAAACAATAAATAAATACATATGCATGCCAGGGTTAATTATTCTTGACCCTTTTATGCAGAACATCTGCAATGATGGGGAGATGCTGTCTCATATCTTGACCCACTCACTGCATTTTAATTGCCCAAGTAAAATAAACAAAAATAAACTGAATGCTGCTTTCTTCATGGCTTCCAATCTGCTTGCAAATCTCAATGGCTTGCCAGTATTTCCCAATACAAAGCTAGCTGAGTTGTGGCGCAATGAGAAAGGAGATCTGTGTCAGTAGAGACCATTGCACCCTGGATTTTATTTTCCCTTCAGAAAGTCTTTTATTTCAGGACACTAGGCAGGGGTGAAAGTGGTACACTCTTGTAGATGTAATTAAAATGGAAGCGCTTCCCTCTTTCTCTGTGACTCAAGTCATTGAAATTAATCATCACTGGGCCAGTCTATAGGCTGCCACGGTCCTATAGGAAATGCACCTTGGTGCAGTGGCTGCAATTAAAATCTATTGAGCGATGGAATAAAACACCAGACACTACCACAATAGCAAAGGCACTGTGTAATTGAGGGACGTGTAATTAACAGATAACTTGAAATGGGGCCGGGGGCTTCACATAGATGGACACATTAGTGCTTTTTTACAGGAACCATCTGATGGTAAGAAATTACTAATTCTAGCCATGATTTATTTAGGCATTTATTGTACTTATCACTGATTTCACGTGTATGATGGTTCAGTCACAGAAATATCTATTCTTTTTTTTTTTTTTTTTTAAGATTTTATTTATTTATTTGACAGACAGAGATCACAAGTAGGCAGAGAGGCAGGCAGAGAGAGAGGAAGGGAAGCAGGCTCCCTGCCAAGCACAGAGCCCGACTCAGGGCTCAATCCCAGGACCCTGGGATCATGCCCTGAGCTGAAGGCAGAGGCTTTAACCCACTGAGCCACCCAGGCACCCTGGAAATATCTATTCTTATTCCCTTGCAAGGTATGCAACAATTGAGTAAAGGAACAAAAGAGTGGTGGTGGGAATTGGTCATAAGAAGAGACCATGTTTGTGTAAGATTCTGTGTTGTTTCTGACTTTTAAACCTTCATTTAATTGAAGAATTTTGTGGATAATGTGGTTACCAATGAGAACAAATGGCTCTTTGCTAGTCACTTAAGACCAAAGTGTATATGTGTATTTAGGACAGTGTAGTGAAAGAAAAGCAAATTAGAGAATCCTTGATCTAAATATACTTCACAGAACAATTGCCTTGAAAGGCAATGAGAAACTATTATCTCAATCTTGGAAATATTTTTGGAATTCTAATCTATGTTGATAAGGAATAGATTTGACTATGTATAACTCAGAAACTCAAATATGATGACTTAAAACAAGAATAAAAATTTGTCTTTTATGTAAAAATTCTGTAGGTGGACAGTCCAGGGGACAAAGATGGGCATGTACATTCCTTTTCCGTACCCTACCAGGAAGTGGCACACGTTATTTTTCTTACATCTCATTGGTCAGAAATTTAGTGTCATGGCTAGACTAACTCAAGGGAAGCTGGGAAATGTAGTCTTTATTCCGGGTGGCCATGTATTCAATTAACAATTGGTATTCTGAGACTAAACAGTTTCGGGGAGTAGACACTGAGCTACACGTTAGGTCACTGGACTATGGCAGCTTAAACTAGTGAGTGACAGATATTTGGAGGAAGAAATCTGTTCCCAGAGCTGATGGTTAAGGGTGGCCGATGTTGGGGCTCACCTCTCTACCCATTTAACCTGATGAGTGCCAGGTAAAATATAGACATTTTATGAGCTTTTCCAGAAATCATGATATTTAGTGACTAAACAGTGAGCATTAGGTAATGCTTAGAGAAATCATTACTACTATTGCGTGTGTTGGGCAGAATTCCTAGAAAGTTGGTAGCCTCCAGACTGAAGTGCTTTAGAGTACAAGCCCCCCTGTCAACAAGAGGTCATCTGTGCTGTGATAAAGAGCCTTTCCGGGTGAGTAGGTAACAAGGGCTATTGCCAAAGGGAGGTCAGGAATTGGCAAGCCCCTTTCTCAGGACTAAATATGGAGGACAAACACCGAAGGGTGCATTTGTTTCCCATTACCGCATGAGCTCAGGACCCAGAATTCAAATACGCTGGAAGTTTCTGGAAACTTGTTTTTTTGCATGTGTTTTTGTCTTACTCTGTGTCTCCATAGTGATGACAGTAAAGTCCTTAAATCGCAAAGAGCTCACGAATATGCCTTCAGAATAATGAAGAAAAAGGGAGCTACAGACGCTGGAACTCTGCACTTTGCCAGGTTTGGGAAAGGAGGATGAGAGAGCGGGAGGTTATCAACTCCTGAAAGGAAGGAAAATGAGTTGAGTTTACAGGTGCCGACTGGAGCCAAAAAGGGGAAAACGGCAGCACGGGGAGCTGGCCCCAGCCTGAGAAGTAGCAGTGGGCTACCACAGGCAGGACCCATCACCAACTCCCGAGTTCTGCAACAAGGCATGCACGTTAGTGTGGGGTAAAAATGTGGGTTCTGGACTCTGATGGCCTGGATTTGAATTCTGCATTTACCATTACCTAGCTAAGCCTTGGGCAAATCATTTCAGTCCTCTGAGTCTCAATATTCCTCAGGTATAAAATGAGGATCGTAATAGAACAGCCTAAAAAGGGGACCAAGATTCAGTGAGATGTGCATGATTTGTGTGTTGGCTAACAGTGCCAGACTGCACATTCATTGTTGTTATTATCAAATTTAGGCAATATCACGAATTGGTGAAGGAGCTAATTCCAGTCATTTTGAAATCATGCCAGTGAATGGATATGAGGAACGGAGTCCAGGGGGCAAGAAGGGTGACTTCAAATTGACAAGATTCAACTCAAGTGAGCAAAATGAACTGTACCCATTACCGGGATGGTAGAGGCTTTCTTCACTAACCGCCACTTCACCTCCTCGCAGCACTAACCAATGCTTGTCATTCTCTCTGTGGTAAATCCTGACAGAGTCCATAGTACGCAGTACGCAGAAGGCGTCAGCTGTGTGCCATCCTTTGCGACAGCAGCATGTTTACGTTTCCACAGCAGACCTGCGTGTTTACCAAGTTGGGTATGTCCCCCAATCTCCTTCTGCTAGGTATTCCTATACTGAATTTACATCATTTAGGTTTTTTTTTTGAAATTGATGAAAAACGAGTGAGAAAAAGGAAGCTGTCCTTTTGGGACTGCTTTGGAAGGACTCAACTCAGGCAAGTTACTAAAAATATTGTATGATTAGGTGAGAACATGATTACTGTCAAAGACTGGGAGAAGGAAACATTGAGGGTTGTACACTCAGATTAGTTTACAAGTATCTTTAAGTACTAGGTCTGCTTTCAAGAAGCCTAAACAGGAAATCAGGATTGGTAAATTTTTTGAGTGATTTGTATTTGTGACTGAAAGTATACTTATTAAGTTAAAATATCTGACATGTTCATGTTTAGTTTTTATAATTCCCTGATTTAGCATATTCTTTTTTAGATTACAGTAATTAACTACTGCTTGCAACTGAGCTGGATTGGAAGTCATCTACCAAACTAGACATTCCTATGTATGCATTATTGGTGCTCAATATATAGCCAACACAGCTTATTTTATATTTTTCAAAAAATCTGTGTTATTTTAGTATATTTCTCTTTCAAAGATACCAAGAAAGTCTTTGATAATGCCTAATTCACTTCTAATGACTCAACGATTGAGAAAACGTGGCATTAATTTTATAACATCTTAAAAGAATCAGAGTCCTACTAGTTGACTACTGTAAAATATTATTTATTTTAAGTCCACAGAAGTTTAAAAAAGTTTTTTTTATTAACAGTCTGAATATCTGGAAAGGTCAAAATCCAATTTTCTTAGCACTTATAATGACATATTTAGCAAGTCTGTCACTCATATGCAATGGAAATCAATAAGACAGAAAGCAAAGCTCCAAGACAGGTAATTTGAGTTCAAATTCAGGGGCAGGTGGTTCCTTCACCCTGGGGTTATGTGAGTGGGAGGTGGACACAGAAAAATAATGTTTTGAGCAGCAGGAGAGAAATTTCAATGCAGAGGAAAGCCTATGGATCAAAGTACTGGAACATCTTAAGTCGTTTCCCCATTGCAGAATTTTGCCAAATCACTCACATTGAAAGAAGTCCTACCTGGTGTAATACTGTACTTTCCACTATCAATTAGGAATGAAAACAAATAGCAAATATAACTTAGGCAGCAAATGTGCCTGAAGGGAGAGCTTTGAACAGTTATAGTCAGAAAGCCCTAGAGCTCTCCACACTTAGCACATTCATACTAAAACCAGAAAGTGGGTTGGGATGGGAGACAAAGGATGAGAATGACGTCAGAGACCCAGTGTATGCTGGAGAGACAGAATCCACATGCTTGAAGAAGAGATTCTATCTTTCTGAATTAACATCTTTGTTTTCCTTAGGTAAATACCCAGCGGTGGAATTGTTAGGTCATACTGTCATTCTATGTTTAATTTTTTCAGGAACCTCCATACTGTTTCTCATAGTGGCTTCACCAGTTACCTGAAGAAAACAAACACACTCATTCAAAAAGATACATGGGGGACACCTGGGTGGCTCAGTGGGTTAAGCCGCTGCTTTCGGATCCCGGGGTCCTGGGATCGAGTCCCGCGTCGGGCTCCTTGCTCGGCGGGGAGCCTGCCTCTCTCTCGACCTCTGCCTGCCTCTCTGCCTGCTTGTGTGATTTCTTTCTGACCAAAAAAAAAAAAAAAAAAAAAAAGATACATGGGCCCTCTTATTCATTGCAACATTATTTGCAATAGTTAAGATATGGAAACAACCTAAATGTCCATCATAGATAAATGGATAAAGAAATTGTGGTATATATATATATATACACACACCACTGAATATTATTCAACCATAAAAAATAGGAAAAATCCTACCATTTGTGACAACATGGACGGATCTAGAGAGTAAACATTAAGTTAAATAAGTCAGAGAAAAACAAATATCATATGATCTCTTCTACATGCAAAATAATCTAAAAACAAACAAACAAAAACACTAAGCTCATAGATACAGAAAACAGACTGGTGGTTGCTAGAAATGGGGTATAGAGAATGGGGAAAATGGAGGAACTGTTTTTTGGGTTGTTTTGTTTTTAGTTTGAATACATTGAATAATAATAGTAATAAACCAGAAAGGGGCACCTGGGTGGCTCAGTCAGTTGAGCAGCTGACTCTTGATTTTGGCTCAGGTCATGATCTCAGGGTCCTGGGATCCAGCCCTGCATCAGGGTCCACGCTCATTGAGGAGCCTGCTTGAGATTCTCTCTCTCCCTCTGTCCTCCCCCCGCTCTCTCTCTCTCTCTCAAATAAATAAGTAAATCTTAAAGAATAATAATAAACCAGAAAAAAAGAGAAGAGTTTCTAGTGTTACCTCCCACGATGGTGAACTAGCTTGTATCAGACTAACAACCTACCCAAAGCTAGAAAATATGGATGAAACAAAGCGAAACAACTTGTTTTAAAGCACTGGAGAGCTCTCAACACAGCCAGAACTTGAAGGCCAAGATCCTGGAGAGAAGGGAGATGCACAGAAGTGAGTCAGATGTTCTGAGCTGCTTTTCCCCTTTAGGCACCGGCTTTTCCATCAGCCATATGAGGCTAAGAGGCTGAGAAGCTGAGCATAACTTTTGGCAGGACTGGGAGAGAAAATGACCCGAGCCAAGATCCTGAAAAGAAAGGAAGGACAGAGAAGCCAGCCCAGCATTTGGCACTGCTTTCCCTTCTGAGGCAGTTGCTGATTTGTAAGTCACAGGAGAGAAGGTTTGCAAATCTGAGTAGAAATTAGTAGCTAAGAGACTGAACAAAGCTTTCATTGGCCTCATGTTTCAAGAAGATTAAAATTGTAAGTCAGAACCCAGAGGGAAGAGAGACACCAGTAAGCACCCCAGGCTTTCCATTAGGACCCCTTGGAGTAAGGGTGAACGTTACATATTACAGCTCTCACAAAGATTGAAATTCAGATTCAAAACAGCCCAATCCAAGACTTGATTAAAGTGATCTACCCGGGACACCTGGGTGGCTCAGTGGGTTAAAGCCTCTGCCTTCTGCTCAGGTCATGGTCTCAGGGTCCTGGGATCGAGCCCCGCGTCGGACTCTCTGCCCGGTGGGGAACCTGCTTCCTCCTCTCTCTCTGCCTGCCTCTCTGACTACTTGTGATCTCTGTCTATCAAATAAATACATAAATAAATAATGTTTGAAAAAAATAAATTGGGGGCGCCTGGGTGGCTCAGTGGTTTAAGCCGCTGCCTTCGGCTCAGGTCATGATCTCAGGGTGCTGGGATCGAGTCCCGCATCGGGCTCTCTGCTCAGCGGAGAGCCTGCTTCCCTCTGTCTCTCTCTGTCTGCCTCTCCATCTACTTGTGATTTCTCTCTGTCAAATAAATAAATAAATAAATAAATAAATAAATAAATAAATGAATAAAATCTTTTTTTAGAAAAATAAATAAATAAATTGATCTACCCTACACTAATTGCCTGCTAGAAGTGGAAATAGATCTTCTGTGAAGGAGGATACTGGCATCCAAAGCCTCTATCGTTTTTCACATATAATGTGTGGCATTCAGTAAAAAATCATTAGACATACCCTGATACTGGACCAAGGGAAAAAGACAATGGAAAGAGGACCATGGATGATCCAGATATTATAGTTACCAAACCTGGATTTAAACAAAAATTATGATTAACATGTACAAAGAGACAGAAATCAAAATGAAAGATTTTAGCAACATTGGAATTTGTAAAAAAAGAATCAAATGGAAATTCTAGAACTGGAACTAAGAACTTACAAGTTTAATAGTAGTTTAAACCAGAAGAAGAGGGGGTTAGGAAATATCCGGACTAGAGTATGGAGGGCAAAAATGAATATTAAAAAAAAAAAAACCTATAGGAAACATATGGGAACTGATAACAAAATTTAACATAGGTGTCACTGGAGTTCCGAAGGAGAGAGAAAATAGGAGTAGAACCAATCTTTGAAGAAACAATAGCCAGAATTTCCCCTAAACTGACAAAAGATAGGAAGCCATGGAATGAGAAGTGCTACAACCACCCACCAAAGGTGGGTTCAAACAAATTCAAACAAAACCGCACCTAAGCATAGAGTAAAACTTCTGAAATCCACAGACAAAGACAAAAGCTTAAAAGCAGCTAGAGAAAAGTACATGCTGTCTTCAAAAGACAACAGTCAGACCGACAGGTGATTTCACGACGAAATGACGGAAGCCAAAGGCAGAGGAATCACGTCTTTTAAATATTTGCCAACTACTTATTAAAAGATAACCTTCAAAAATGAAGGCAGAATAAAGATATTTTCAGACAGACGGGAAACAAGTTTTGCCTTCAAATTCTCACTAAAGACAAGGCTACCCACACATGTCTTCAGGTAGAAGGAAATAATCCTGGAAGGTAAATGGAAATTCAGGAAGGAAGGAAAAGCAACAAAGAAGAGTAAGTATAGAGGTAATACCAAAAGAATATGGATGGTAAGAAATAATAAGAATAATGTCTCATAGGACCAAATATATATAAAATTTCATTATTGGGCATTATTAAGGCAGCGGTGGGGCAGGAACTTAAAATATCCTAAGGTTCTTGCATTGTCCCAGAAGAAGCAAAGTCTATTCCACGCTAATATATTAGACTCCAGTGAGTCAACAACGCATCTTGTAAAAGAATGCAAAATTCTGTGGAGTTTGGAATAATAAAATAAAGCCCTAAGCCAGACCACATACCTACTCTGCAACAAACACTGTCTTGGGCTCCAATCTGGGGGGCTTTGGAGTTCATCTCAGACCCACTTCTTTGTGGTTAGTTTTGTACATTATGTGTATTTGATACTTATATTTGCTTAAGTTTGGAATCACTACTCTGCATGTAGATCATTCAAAGGGGTGAGTTTTAAATAATTAGCAGGTCCATTTGAAAAAGATAACCCTTTGGGCGTTGGTGTAGAGGAAATCCTCATCCAGGAAGACCCAACCGTATTTGCAGTATTTCCAGATCATTAGCCAGGTGAGCATACTCTCTAGGTCTGGATTGATTGATATTCTTGAATATATTCTGCAGGGAATTCATTATACTTTAAAGAATAAGTTAATTTTTCTCCAGGAGACATATATATACACACATATACATATACGTATACATATACACATATATAAGTTAATTTATATTATATATATAATATATTGTATATATACGTGTGTATATACACACGTATACACACATATATACGTATATGTGTGTGTATACATGTATACATATATACATGTATACATATATGTATACACATATATATATGTATACACATATATATATGTATATATCTGTCAGTGCTTGTTGGTTAAATATATGCATTTATGAAATCCTACCATGTGCTTAGTCTCTCCACCATATTACTGACAAGCCAATAGTCTCCCCTTTCCTACACCCCCAAGAAATCCCAATAAGAATCCAAATATGTGCCTATGCATTAAAGGCTAAAAATATCCCAGTCCCCCCAACACTGCCCCAGAGAGCAGCTCTCAGGAGCTGCAGTTGCCAATGAACAGGGCGCCCATAACATACATGAATCAATGCCCTTTGGAACAGCATTGGCTTACCAGTTAATAGACTTTTGATTTTTCTGTACCCACTGATTAATGAAGCAGTAATTCTCCTTCCTAATAGGAAGACAAATTAAGAATTACTGTAACTGGAGCCTACTGGGAGCTAGGGTGTCGTTGGGAGAATGGTGGTAACTATGGAGACAAAGTTGGTCAAATGGCTGGCTTTGCTAAAGCAGTCCTCCTGTCCGTGAACCCAGGGCTGAAAGGTTTCACTTCATTCCACAGACACAAATGCGTTAGGAGCCAGCCGCCTGGAAAGCCCCGCTGGGGAGAGGAACGGGTGGGTCTGGGGCACAGCCCTTCTCAGACGGACCCCTACGTTATGTTCTTTCTTTCAGAGGCAGACACAGATGCCCACAATATGAGGCAGGAAATGGGCCAGGTTAGGATTCAAGCTACTCTGAAAGACCCGAGGAGGTGGAAGCTACATGAATTGGGATGGGCCAGGAGAGGCACCAAGACAGGGTGGCATATGGGAGCCTGAGTGGAATTCAATCCACCTGGGGAATGAAAGCCCTTCTAGGGAAGGAGAAGCAGCATGAACAAAGGTAAGGAGCCAGCCAGCAGGAAAGAACTCAGATTCGGGTGATTATTAGCTGTGTAACCTGGGGTGAGAAAAGTTACCCAACTTTCCAGGGCTTTGGTTTCCTCATCTGGAAAATGAAATGACTAATGACCACCTTCCAGGCTTGCTGTGAAGATTCCTTTGGATAGTCTGTATGGAGTCTACCACAGTGCCTGGTATGGTATAGATGCTGTAAATGGCACACTATCAGCCCCTTCCTTGACTAGGAAGACTTGGAGAGAATCGTTGGCCTGCCTTCCTTTTGCCTTCCTGCTTTTTGGGTTTTCTGCCTATCTGAACTCCGAGTACTTGAGCTCTCTCAAGGTAAGATCTGTGTCTGTGCCCTTGTGACTGCCTTCCGATTCCCTGAGGGCAGGCCCCACAGTAGGGGCACCTTTGTGGAAAGAAGAAGTAAATGAACGTGTCCCGCCTATTCGGTCTCCTACCGCTCTACTGCCACTTAGGGGTTCATGAAGTCACACGGGCTGGCGTGCCCTCCCCTTTCGTCTACCGGCAAATTCTCTCCATCCTTCAGAATTCAGCTCATGGTTTCATGAGGTCCTTCATTCAAGACAGAATTGGACAGGACTGACACTTTCTCCTAAGTGCCCCCACGTAACCTTCTACAAAACTCTACCATAATGAACACCCCACTCAACAGCTTATGACTGCTTGCTTTTCCCTTTGCTCCCTCAGCCCTCCAAGCCAGGTCCTACAAGCCTTGTTGGCTACGTGGTGTCAATGAGACGTGTTCTTACACGAGGACAGAACCTGAGGAGGTTGCAGAGCATCTCTCCATGAGTTGGGACTCCTGTGCTCTCTTTCATTTGTTTGCTTATGGTTCTATCCTAAGGAAAAATGGCTATGTTTACATAGTTACAGAACAATTGGAAGTCTGATGTATGGCTTTATAATTTCTGTAGCTAATTCCATATAGTAGGAAGTTTCTCAGATAATTTAATTTCTTTCCTTCCCTGAGACAAGGACTTTAAATTGTTGCATGGGGTAAACAGCCCATTATAACCCAGGGGGATGGTGTGATGTGTCTCCCACATGAGGTCTTACTCATCTCTGTGCTTTTGGAACCTCGCACGGGGACTCACTCAGTGCTTTGCACATGAGATGTCAATAATTACACTGAAGGGATGAATGCCGTGTTCTGCTACTTCCCTTCCCAGGAGACCTCAATGGCTGCCCTGTTCCCCCTAGCTCCATCTAATCTCCACAGCCTGGTGTTCTAGTTCATGCCTGAGATGATTCCAATCTCTAACCTCAGGTAAAGCCATTTACCCCGGTACGCCAGGCATCCCTCACCGCGGGCAAGCAGGACTACTGAGTGGATGGCTCTTGGTTCTATGGGCTGACGAATTCGTTTGCTGGGGGAATGCTAGTCTTAGCTTCAGGAGAGCTACAGGATGAGACAGCCGAAGGACTGCATGGCCAGGAGGGCCTTTGCAGACACTCTGATCAGAGGTGGGAAACGAACACCGCATTCTGGAGCGGACCTGAAGACCAGAGGCGGTAGTGGCTGGGGAGACAGCCCTTGGGGACGCTACCAGCCAAAGGGCATGGACTGACTGCATTCCTAACACGCTCCGTTCATGAGTTCATCCTCACCCAGAGAAGGCGACCACAAAAACTGTTATCCTGATGGTCCAGGACAAACAAGATAAGAACGAAGCTAATATTTTTTTGAGCATCAAACTATTGAACTTAAGGCTGCTCCTGGCACCACCATTACCCGAAGCAGGGAAGGTCCTGCCCTGTGCTCCCAGTTTGCCCTCTACTGACCTCTCGCGCCTAAGTCACGTTGTGTTGTTGTCACTGATTTCCATGTCAGTCTTTCTCAAGAGACCACGAACCTCTTGAGGACATGTGATTTTGCAAATATGGTGCCTTGACACATGAATAAATGAATAAATGAATGAACGCATGCATGCATGAATGAATGAAGTCTATGCAAAGTGCATACACCTTTTTTTTTTTTTTTTACCACCAGATGGCAAATATTCTTTGGAAAGTCTAGCTGTAAACTGTCTCAGATAGAGTCTGGTGAAAACTAAGTTTTTCAGGAAACTGGATGAGTACCTCCAACAGCGTGAGATTTTTCAGGGATGCCTATGCTTCCCGTCTCTTAGCAGAGAGAGGAGAAAGCACCAGAATGGAAGTCAGGAGTTCTGGCATATGGATCTATGCTGTCATTAGCATTTGGGTGAGTCACATTATTATTTTACAGGCCTCGATTTTCTCATTTCAAAATATCCTGTGGCCTGTGGTCAGTCAACATGTGTGAGCATCTACACTATCCCAGACCCTGACTCAGGTGCTGGGGGTAAAGAAATGGCTCAGAGAGAGCTTCTAGAACAATACTTCTCAACTCTGTAGTGAAAGACCAGCTTGTTGCTATTGTTTTTAAACCATGTCATCTGTTGCAGACTGTATTTTGGTAAAATTAAAATGTAATAGTAAGAGAAGTAAATAAAAGCATATCAAATCCAAGTTCTGATTTTTTTTATTATTAGATTCATGAGACATTGTTAAAGTGCTATTTCTAAATGCTTCTTAGTTTCTGGACTTAGCGAATCACGGGCCGGTAGCAAATGGCCTGCAGACAGGTGCCACTCCACAGACCGCACTTTGCATGATGCTGACTTAGCTCATACTCTTATGAGAGAGGCTGGCATAGGCCCCAGCAGGGCCTCTGAATGTGGGACACTCCACTGACAAGCTTCTGCATCTACAGAGTAGTAAACACTTAAGCACATAGACCTATCGCCTGGCGGTTACAAAGGTGAAAAGGGATAGTTGTGATTACTTCCGGAGCCTTGAGAAATGTCTAGCTGGTCCCCTCTGACCCTAAGGCTGTCCTAAGCCATGTGGCTGCAAACACACGAGGAGAGGCTTTGGGCACATTCCAGGCCTTTCCATGGACTTCCTTTGGTGGCCTCTCCCCTCAGGCCTAATGCCAGGCACGGACTTGGACCTTTCCTCCTTGGCTATGATTTGTACTCTTTCTCTGCGTAAACTGCTTTTGGCCACCTGGATTAAAAATCCGTACCTCGGACCCGTCCAGTCCCCGGGAAACTAGTATGGGGTTTCAGGGCACACAGGCACCACATTGGCGAGTCTAGACAAGCCTGTTGATTACCAGGATAGGACAATCTACCAAGACCACACAATATGCTTCCTTATATAGTATCTTTTAAAGATTCCTAAGCTGGGGGGCATCTGGGTGGCTCCGTCAGTTGAGCATCTGCCTTCGGCTCAGGTCATGATCCCAGGGTCCTGGGATTGAGCCCCGCATCAGGCTCCCTGCTCAGTGGAGAGTCTGCTTCTCCCTCTCCCTCTACCAGACGCTCCACTTACTTGTGCTCTCCATCAGATAAATAAAATCTTTTAAAAAAAGAATAATCAGGGGCGCCTGGGTGGCTCAGTTGGTTGGGGCCTCTGCCTTGGGCTCAGGTCATGATCCCAGGGTTCTGGGATCAAGCCCCACATCAGGCTCTCTGCTCAGCAGGGAGCCTGCTTCCTCCTCTCTCTCTCTCTCTGCCTGCCTCTCTGCCTACTTGTGATCTCTGTCTGCCAAATAAATAAATAAAATCTTAAAAAAAAAAAGAATAATCACTTTTTCAAATAGATACTGCGAAAACATGGTACAGTATTCACAAGGCACCTTGGGAATATGATGGGAAGCCCCCCTCCCATTCCTATCCCATAATCTCTCAGTCCCCATCCCAGGGGAACCCTTATTCATGTTCTCATACACCCTTCAGGAGACGTAGACATCCGTCTTTAAAAAAACAATGCAAATGAAGCATGCTATAAATACTTTGCTTACTTTCTTTTTTAACTAAACGATTTGTCTTGGCAATGTTTAATTTCAAATTCTCATTTTTATTTAGCTGGTCCTCTATTAATGGATATTTAAATTTTTTTTCACATTTTTTTGGTTACAGTGTTCAGTAAATAGCACCTTCCTATGTGTGAGTCTTTCTGCATATAGAGATTCCTGGATATTAACTACTGAGTCGGAGAAATGTATCTCCCCAAAGCTGTACCAGTTGGTACTGCTGCTGCCGGCAGGGAAAGTGTCTGCTTCCCTCTGGTCAATGTATGGTTATCAAAAGACAAAAAAATAAAAGTTGCAGCTCTGGGGAATTTGGATTTCATAATTGTGAATGAGGTTGAGTATCTTTTAAAATACCTAAAAGCCATCTAATTGCTATGTGTTTTGAGATTTTTTTTCTATTGCTTTATTGATCTTTCAGAAAGCAACCCTTAAGAACTCTTTATGTATTAAAGAAATTAGTCCTCTGCTTATTGTATGGGTTACAAGTATTTCCTCCATTTTGTCCTTTAAGATTTTCAAGTATTTTCTGTAATTAAAAAGTTGCTTTCAGCTTACTTAATCAGTCTTTTTTTTTTTTTCAATGACCTCTGTGTTTTGTGATATGCTTAGAAAGGACTTTCTGGATTCTAACAGTGATTCTCTCATGTTCTCTTCTCATGTTTTTATATCTTCATTTAAAATTTTTATTTTACTTGGTTACTTATTTATGTTTAAAGACTTTGTTTTATTTTTTAAAAAGATTTTATTTATTCATCTGAGAGAGAGTGCATGAGTGGGGGGAGGGGCAGAAAGAGAGGGAGATGCAGACTCCTCGCTGAGCAGGGAACCCGATGCAGGGCTCCATCCCAGGACCCCGGGATCATGACCTGAGCCTAAGGCAGACGCTTAACAACTGAGCCACCCAGGTGTCCCCTAAAGATTTAAGCAATCTCTGCGCCAGTGTGGGGCTCAAACTCAACCTTGAGATCAAGAGTCACATGGTCTTCTGACTGAAGCCAGTCAGGTACCCCATGTTTTCATTTGTTAATACTTACATCTTTGATGTATCTGGAGTTTATTCTGTTTTGAGGACTGAATTATGGAGCCAATTACTTTTTCTCCATGGCACCCAGTTGTACCATTGTTAAATAATCCATCTTTCCTCGACTGACAGAAACTATACTTTTTTCGTATGCTTACTTTCAAATGAATTTGGTTTTATTTCTGCACTTCCTGTCAAATTCTATTGATCTGTTCATTCATGCTCTAGTTTCACACAGTTTTATTTAATGTGGTTTGATAATGTAGTTTCACTTTTATATATTTTTAATTGAGTATAGTGGTGCACAGTGTGGCATTACTTTCAGGTGTAAAACACAGTGATTCAACAAGTTGATACACTACACTATGCTCACCACGAATGTAGCCGCCATCCGTCACCAGACAGTGTTATTACAGTATCACTGACTATAGTCCTTATGCCCGTTTATTTCTGTGGCTTATTCATTCCATAACGGAAAGCCTGTACCTCCAGCCCCCCTTCACCCATTTTGTCTATTCCTCCTATTCCCTGCCCTCTGGAAACCATCCGTTTGTTTTCTGAATTTATAGGTCTGAGTTTGCTTTTTGTTTGTTTATTCATTTGTTTTTTTAGGGTCCACATGTAAGTGAAATCATATGGTTATTGTCTTTCTCTGTCTGACTTCTTTCTTTTTTTTTTTTTAAAGATTTTATTTATTTATTTGTCAGAGAGAGAGAGAGAGCAAGAGCGAGCACAGGCAGAGTGTCAGGCAGAGTCAGAGGGAGAAGCAGGCTCCCTGCGGAGCAAGGAGCCCGATGTGGGACTCGATCCCAGGACGCTGGGATCATGACCTGAGCCGAAGGCAGCTGCTTAACCAACTGAGCCACCCAGGCGTCCCTCTCTGTCTGACTTATTTCACTTAGCATAATATCATCTAGTTCTATCCATGTTGTCAGGAATGGTATAATCTCATCCTTTTTTATGGCAGAGTAATATACCATTGTATGTGTGTGTACGTATCTCTGCATATATGTATATATATATATGTATATGTAGAGAAGGAGAGAGAAATATATATCATATCTTCTTTATCCATTCATCTATCAATGGACACTTGAGTTGCTTCCCTATCTTGACTACTGTAAAATAATGTTGCCAATAATGTTGCAATAAACCTAGAGCTGCTTACATCTTTTTGAATGAGTATTTTGTTTTCTTTAGGTAAATACCTGGTAGAGAAACTACTGGATCATATGGTATTTCTATTTTTGATTTTTTTGAGGAACTTCCATATTGTTTTCCACAGTGACTATATCCATTTACATTTCCACCAATATTGTACGAGGGTTGTTTTTTTTCCCACATCCTCACCAACATTTGTTATTTCTTATACTTTTGTTTCCAGCCACTCTGACTGGTGGTTTTATCTCATTGTGGTTTTGATTTCCATTTCCCTGATGATGAGTGATGTTGAACATCTTTTCATGTGTCTGCAGCCCTCTGTATGTCTTCTTTGGAAAAAATGTTTATTCAGGTCTTCTGCCCATTTTTAAAGCTAGATTTTTTTTGGAGGGAGGTGCTGAGTTTTATAAGTTCTTTGCATATTTTGGATATTGGATAATAACCCTTTATTGGATATATCATTTACAAATATTTAATTTGGCTAGTCTTCTCTCTCCACTCCCCTTTAATCATTATTATCTTTCCAACATTTTCTGGCTATTCTTGACTAATTAGTTTTCATTTCCATAGAATCAGCCTGTATAAGTTAAAAAGTTATTTGATTTTTGTGGGGAGGATATTAAATTTATGGGTTAATTTGGAGTATTGGTCTTTTTTATAATATTCAGTTTCATATCAAAGTATTCTTTATTTATTTAAATAACATTCATTTAAAAATGTAACATGTTTATGTTTAAATAGTACAAAGGAGAATATGATAAAATGTAAAAAACCTTTCAGCTCTGGCCCATATACTCTCTGTTTGCTTTAGAGACAATGAGTTTCTGGTATATGTTCATAGAAATATTCTATGCACAAAAAATGCTATATGTGCGTATAATCATTTGACTCTGCTTTTCCCTACCCAACAATACATACCAGGGAACATTTTATATCAGTACATATACACCTGCCTTATTCTTTTTAATAGCTGCCTGGTATTGAACTATAACAAAGCAGCCTGAACTTTTAGTATGTTCCCTATTGATAAAAGATTGCTTCTTTCAATTATTTTTATAAGCAATCTTGTAATGAATGTACTTCCTCATATACCTTTGTGTGAGAATATTGTTTAAAGACTAACTCCTAGGTACAGATATCCTATGTTGAGTCATAAAGAAAATATACACTCAGCAATGTGGATATAGTCAACACACTGAATGGAACACTTAAAAATTGTTAGTGTAGTAAATAGTATGTTATGTGTTTTTTGCCAAGGAAGAAAAAAGAAAACTTTCAATTTTGACAGATATTGCCAAACTGCCCTTTAAATATTAAGGCAACTTACTAATTATAGCCCATTTAGATTTGGCTTCTGTTTGCCATGTTTTGGGTCAGTTTTAAAAATAGATTTTTTTTTTAGCAAGTTAAATAATCTATATGTTTTGAGTTAGATTGTCCCCCATTTCTCTCAGAGAGAGATTTTTCTGGAAAAACTCCAGGGATCAGTGATGCTCTGAGGGAAAACTGCAGAGGTTGGGAATTGATGCTAATAGGCAGGCTCTGCTTCCTTCCAGCAAAGGCAGCCCGCGCCAGTTTTAATAAAGAACAGGCATTGCTCAGTCACTCCGGCTGCCTGTCCTACTGTGATCTGGATTTGTTTGAAGACTCAACTGAAAGCAAACAAGAGGCTTCATATGACTGAAGCCACACCTTTCAAAGGATGTTCTAATTTCCATATCAAGTGTCTGTGACTGAGAATCTTTATTTAACTTCCTTCCGGGTCCCCACCCTTACAATTACCGTAGTCCTCTCGATCGCATGTCCACTGGGCACAATCCATGGAGTTAAGCCTTGAATGTGATGGGAAGGACAAAGGAGGTATGGGTAGTGATGTCAATGTGAACCAAACAAAATCGGGGCCCCGCTGGGGGCCTTGGGCAGATGGGTGATCTACCTCAAAGGATCTACCCAACCTGACTCCACGAAGCTTGAAACGCACCACAGGTCTTTACTGAATGTTACCTGAGGAGGCAGCAGAGGGTAAATGACCTCACACAATGTTGTGCAAAGTGGACCATAAATATTGCCTTCTGATGGCTCTTCCTAGAAATTCAATTAACAAAAAGTCTTCTTTGGGCCTTTCCTTCTCTTCCCAACTTCCGCTCCAAATGGCAGCTGCTCAAATATGTCTCTGCACATTCCGTAAAATTCTAATACTGTCTCAGCTTCCCGGCCTTCCTTCTTCCTTCACTTCTCTTTCCTGGTCTTCACTCTCTGGAAGCTTCTGTGGAGCACATTGTACCTCTTCCAGTTGCATTTCCTCCCAATAAAACCAAAGCATCTTAGAAGGTGGGAGGAAAAGAGGATGATAAATCCTTCAAATTTAATTTTTTGTCCCAACAATAAGAGTAATAATGGGCTTACCCGTTGACAGTCACTATATGTATATGTTTCCACATATTAATTCATAACCAACATATGTAGATCATATGCTCATTATCACCATTTTGCAAATGAAGATCCTAAGGCTCCGGGAAGGTTGGGTAACTTATTCAAGATCAAAGACTTAGGAAGCCACGTTAAGGGTAAGGGAGCAGGTGGTAAGGGCAACTTGTGGTCCCGACAGTGCTCTCTATGCCCATATCCTATCTCTCTCCTCTCTTTTTCCAAATCCTCATGCTTGGGTCTAGTGATGCTCCCCTTGTCCCATTTCAATGGCTGAACCAATCTAGACTTAGCATTTTCTTGTCTAATCGGCTTAGCTCTGCATCCTGGGGTTCTGTTGAGAAAGGGTGGGGGAAGAGATTCACATAGGAGAAGATAGAAAAAACTATGTGACTCTGGGGGAGTGGTGGGGTTAGGAGAGGGGAAGAGTGATAACTTGTCCTAGCCTGATGCCTTCCAGTTACAGCTCTCATGAGGCTTTTTGCACTCAGTATTAACTTGTGTTCTCTTAAATTCTTTTTCGTCCCTACAATAAAGTCTCCTTTGTTCTTGAGTTAGTTTGAGTAGGTTCCTGTTACTCGTCATCAGGATGCTTTATTAGACCATCTCCTTCCTTAGGTTGAGAGCCTTGTCTGCATTTCTAGCCACCGGCTGTGTCCCATTGCATATGGGAAGATCTCCTGGTTTTAGTTGCTGCTAGACCTTGCTCTGGAGGTGGCATTGACCTAGATCCTGCAGACATACAGATAATGCTGTTCCAAGGAAGGGGAAGAGTCTGATGACAAGAATAGGGTTGGGATGCGTATGGAGTTATGTTGTGGCTCCTTTTTGATATGAGGGTGTAGTTAGTTACTGTCCTCAAATTGTTTAGGGTCAACTTTGGGACAGAAGGTTAGGGCATATGGGGAGATGGCATTGTTCAGCAGGGAAAGGAGGGGCAGGCAGGGGCAGAGCCTGGGGGATGCACTCTGTGGGTGTTCTCAGGCTGAGGAATGACATGATGAACTTGAATAATTAGAGTCAATAGCTTTCCTAGCGCCTGCCTGCAGGGACTCTTCCATCCGAGGACAACTCCTGATTTTACTGATGAGGAAATGAAGACCCAAGAATGAAACCATGGCAATGATAAGTAGCATTCAGTGAGCACTTTCTACAGGGAAGGCTCTGCTCCAAGCACTTTACACATATCAGTACACTTAGTCCCCATGGTAACCTTCTGGAGTGGGAACTATTACCACCCTCATCTCATAGAAGAGGAAACTGAGGCACAGAGGGGTTAAGTGACTTGCCAAAGTCACACAGTAAGTGATGGAGCCAGGATTGAAAACAGGAAATATTAATTCAGAGCCAATGCTTTTAGGTATATATAGTCCTACCTCTCACAAGTACTGAAGATTGTGGGAGCCTTATTGTTCTAACAAAAGCTGGTCATGAGCGAGTGGGTGGCTTTCTCACACAAATGAGGCAGCATGTCACAATCCATGGAAAACATGAGAAAAAAGGTGAGGGTTTTTATTAGAGGAAAGCAATCAAATTTTAGAAACTCAAAAATCAGGAGAAACAAACGTTCGGTAGGCATAGTTCTTTGTTTTAAAGGAGATGAGAAAAGAAAATTCTCAAACCCTTCCTGTGAGTTCCCGGAGCCCTACACACTATTTTAACTTTAAAGAAAAAGAACACCCGCTTGTTCATTGATTCTTATGCCACAGGTGGTGTGACAGTCCTGCCAACTAGCTTAAGTAATCTGCCAAAGCGAGGCCTCCCAAAATGAAATGATCAATGCCTATTTTAGGGTGCACCATTATCTGACCTCTTATGGTTGGGGAAGTCTCGAGTCTTGACTTACATGTTATATAAGTTAAATATAACTTACATGTTCAGACTGATATGTTACATAAAAGCCAGAGTGTTTTTTCTTTCGGGCATTTTCCATGAGCAAGTGGTCATTCAACCCTCATGGTTTTATGCAAAAAACATTCATGGCTCGCTTTTTAATGAATCAGTCCAGATAGGTGTTGAGCACCTAGTACGCGAGAGATACCGTGTTAGGTGCTGGAGATATTAGGTGGACATCCAGAAACACGAGACACTGAGCTGATGCAAAAGCCTAGCTTTCTCCCTCCTACTTCAGACACAAACATGTTAAACAAAATGTAATGGGCAAATTTTTAAAAATACATAACTGAAAACTTAGACACATTTGGAAAAATCTCCTGGATGCCAGCACTGGGGGAGAAAAGTCAAACCCAGAGCAGCAAGCAGGCTGGCACCCAGTGGCCTGTGGGGGTCGCGGACTAGGATGTGGGCTCCAGGGGCAGGGGCCGAGGTTTCACAACCACATGAGGGGAGAAGGGGAAGACTTGAGCTGGCGGGAGAGGAGATGTGGGAAGACGCCGGTGGCATCACGCTAGACATTTTGAAGGGCTGTCCTATTTGCAAACTGGGGATAGGGCAACATTTACCAGTTACCTTTAGGAAGACCGCCCGGAAGCTTGTGCTCTATCTAGGCCCTTGAGTAAAAATTCTCCTTCAGGGATCAGAAGCCTCGGGCTTTCTGGTGCGTAAGAGCAGAGTCCATATTTACACTGGGGGTTCAGGGGGGAATCTCCAAGTTGAGAAAGGACATCAAAATGGGAGTTGACAAATGAAAATATGCTGTCCCCTCCCCAACCAAGAAAACATCACAATTTGAGCACAGAGGATGCCCACTGGAAAAAAAGAAAGGCATCTGCTGGACGTGAGCGAACAACCCAAAAGCAAAGGAGGAAACAATTTAAAGGAAGACTGGTCCCTAAGACCCCGCGATAATAGAGTAATCTGAACGAGATAACTGGACATGTTTAATATTGAAGATATAAAAGAAACCATAACAAAGCAACAGAGTGGGCATGAACAGAAGCAGAGGTGGGTTTGAAAAGGAGACTCCAGCAATGAGGAAAACCAACAAGTTCTTGCCTTCAAGGGACACACTTTCTACCTGGGAGACAGAAAAGGAAAGAGTGGGGACATTCCAGTCTAGGAGAGGGTCTGCACAGGGAGCTAAGGATGCCCAGGGAAGGGGCTCCGGACCCAGCTTCCCAACGTGATATGGAAACTAACATGTGTCTCTCTGGCCATGAGGGACAGGGGCCATGAAAGCCCGGGGTGGTTCAGAAAACGGCACATCAAGGACTGCCACAGTCCAATGCCTGCACGCCCCCAGCTGACGCAGAGATTCCCCTGAAGTCCGAGCACCTTATATGGGAATAGGTGTTCATGGACCTGCCTCCTTCTCCCCACCTGCGAATTTCTCCAGCGTGGAGATAAAAGGCCTCCATTCAACTCGTCTCATGCTGGGCCAACTTGCTCTCCTTCCCTCCTCTCACACCGGTCTTCTCTGGGTTCTTACAGCACAAGCTCTTTTCCACCCCGGGGCCTTTGCACATGTCATCACCCTTCAGAATGACCTTTTCCTTATGTTTTCATCTTTGGGGACTCAGCATGACGGTCTCAGGGAGACTTCTCAGGGAGATATTTCCTGGGCACCCTAATTCCAAGGTCTCTCCCTAACACTGCTTTCTGTGTCCCCTCTTGTCAGTTTCTTCTTACTTACTCTAATTTTTAATTATTTAACTAATTTCATTCTTGTCTCCTTGCTAGAACGCAGACTCCATGCAGGCAGGGAATCATCTGCTCACTGCTGTATTTGCAATGCCTGCCATTTAGCTGGTGTTCAATAAAGTTGAGTGGACAAATAAACTCAGTCAAGAAACATTCATGAAGCAGCTAGCGCTGCCCAGCTCAAAGGAGAGGATGATGGACACACAGATTGGAGCTTTGCAGTTTAGTGAAGGAGACACATCTGACAAGGACTTAGAGTAAATGCAATGGTGGCGATGAAGAGGAGGTACTGGGTGCTGTGTGAGCTCCGGGCAAGGGCACCCGTTTTGTACAGAATCAGAGAAGGCATCCAGGAAGAAACAACATTTAAGCTGAGCCTGGAAGGATACTTAGGAGTTCACCAGGGGAAGAGGAGCTGGAAGATGTTCCAGGCTGGGGGAAGACCCAGATGCAAGAGTGGTATGGCTCTTTGGGGAGACTGAACATGGTTCTGGATGGGCAAAGCTTACAGCTGCAGCAAGAAATAAGACGGGAGAGGCAAGACAAGGCTGGATCATGCTGGGGTTTCTAGCTACGATAAGGAATTTGAACTTGGTCCTAGGGTCTGTGAGGACATCTTAGTCAGAGGGAATGGCCTAATCTGATTTATGTTTTATTGAAATGGCCCTGGAGCAGTGTGGAGAAGAGGAAGAGGACTGGAGGCAGGGAGATCAGGAAACTGGTGCAGGAGATGAGGATGGCTTAGATGGGGCCGTGGGGATGGGGAAGTGAACTGGATGAATTTAGGACAGAAGCCGAGAGGTGGGGCAGGGGACAGAATCCAGGATGAGGGGCGCCTGGGTGGCTCAGTGGGTTAAGCCGCTGCCTTCGGCTCAGGTCATGATCTCAAGGTCCTGGGATGGAGTCCCACATCGGGCTCTCTGCTCAGCAGGGGGCCTGCTTCCCTTCCTCTCTCTCTGTGATCTCTTCCCTTCCTCTCTCCTACTGTGATCTCTCTCTGTCAAATAAATAAATAAAATTAAAAAAAAAAAAAAAGAATCCAGGATGATGCATACGTTTCCAGCATGACTAATGTGGTGAACAGGGTGCCATCTTGGGGCCACGTCTGGCAGAGAACCAGACACCTAGTACACACGCCAGAAGTGTGTGCTTGATAACATGCAATGGACTCAGTACAACATCTTCGTAACAGTGAGTACACACCTGCTCACTGTTAGTGCCTGGGGCTACCTACACATACGACCGCCATTCCCTACTGCCTCACCTGCCTTGGGTTGCCGGTTTGCGACTTATCAGTCTGCTCGAAGCTCCGTAGTTCTAATCCACACTCCCTGCTCCCCACCAGGACACCATCTCTCTGCAAAGACCTGGGCCTTGCGTCCTTCCCCGACCCTCTCTGACCACCAGTGTTTTGGCAATAACGTTACTGTGATTTTTTATTAATTTTCTTGGTTGTTTTGTAGTTATAGTAACAGTAAAATTTATACTCAATAATATTATTACAATTTTCCCCTACTAATGGGATTATTATTTTTGCTCATTTGTGTTTGAAAGCCATTAGCATAGGATTTACCTCCAACAATATCTACTGTGATTTTTAATGCCCTTGAAACTTGCCAGTGAGCGATAGGTCTATAATAAGAGAACGCGAGTAAGCATATAAATGTCTTTCTTGGGAAAAGAGGGCGTTTTTGTTTTTTTTTTCATTCTGTTGGACTCAGGTTCTTTGATAGAGAGATTGGTAGGATATAAGGCATTAAAGGCTGAGAACACTGTGTTAGTTTGTAGATGTGTTCAAACAAGTTCCCCGTTATTCAGAGGACACTTTTATATTCTAGGAGGATTCATATTCTTGCTGCTTTTTATGTTGTTCCTTACCTGACTTACAGAAAAATATAATAAATTCTGTGTTTGCAGGGAACAATATTGAGGACTCTGAAATGTCTGGAAGTGAAGGGATCTGGAAATCACTCTATCTGGCTGACTTTCCAAGGGGCTGGGGGGCTGGATGTACTGCTGGTGGAGCTCTGGAAATAGGGATTATCTCAGAAGCTGCTGAGAGGAGTTTCTGTGAGGCAGCTGTGGGGGCCAGGGAAGTGGATGGGCAGGGCTGGCTTCAAGGGCTGTGCCCAGCAGCCTCCCAGGGTCCCATGCTGTGAAATTCACAGTATCACCACCTTAGAATTCTTAAATCTTGAACAAGTGACCCCACTTTGCATGAAGCCCTGAAATTTATGTAGGTGGGGCCGTGTACAAGAGCGAGGCAGATTTGGGTTCAAGTTCTAGTATTCTCTAGCTATTGACTGTGCCTCACTTGCCTTATCTGTAAAATGGGGATAATACTATTGTCTTCTCAGACCAGACGTGAGAACTAAAAGTAGATACCTAGCACGAGGGGACCTGAAAGGCAGCGACACACCCTAAGATATGCTCCGTGGAATTTTAAATCCCTTGTGCAGTCCTCATCATTAGGTTTATAATTATGATTTAATATCAGGAATACTAGTCAGCTGGGAGAGGCAGACTGTGTGGCACAGAAGCTAATTCCATGGTTAGGAACACGCCAAGCAAAGAATATTTCCCAGAGGGGGACAATCTAAGGCTGGGGGTCCTATCCATCAGCTTCCAACCTTTGTGCTGCTATGACACATGATAAATAGGTTTTTTTGGCACAACTGGTCCCAGCTTCTCATGACTCATACATGATTCTCTTTTTCCCATAAGCCTCTCAAGAAAGACAACAAAGGAGACTGGCATTATTATCAAGATGCCCTTGACCTTGATCTAATTTATTTGCAAACTTTAGTATTTCAACTATTATTTGTAACAATTTTTCTTTCTTTACCATACCACACAATGGGACTCGATAAGCCAGTGTACCACCATCCTATGCTCAAGACCCAGGAACATGGACCCTCATGGTCCCCAACAAAGAACCCTCGCTCATGACAGGCTGGACAGACCAGCACCAAGCTCAAGCCCTCCATGGCTTCACAGATGTCTGTTTTGTGCTGATGCCTGAATGAGCGATGCCAGTCACAAGGTTTTAAATCATATTAAGAAGAAACATAAGCTAATTCTGGGGCATTTCTGGACTCGGGTCCAAAAGGATTCCTCAGGGGATTATAGAAGGAGTCAGGGTGACCTCTGTTGCCTTCAGTTTAAGGCCTGTGGGCAGCCTGGAGTCCCCATGGGTGACTTCAAAGGGAAGCACTGGGGGCCCCTCAGCTGTGCTTGCCCTCCTGTGCCGCTCAGGCTTGTGGGCACGTACACATTGTGACACCTGGGCCTGTGTCTCCAGGGCCTCCTGCAGTCTCGGATGTGGGACAGCCTGGTAGTGACCTGTGCTGTGAAATGACCACAGCCCAAGCGTGGTTTGCGCCTTGCTGAATCCCTCCTGAGCAAGCATGCAGGCAGTGTGCCCTGGCTGCCCACAGAGCTCTCTCAGGCCTGAAGGATTTCTGTGGGCGGCCACGGCTGAAGCTGGCCTGTCACCTCTCCGCAGTACGGCTGTGAATGGCACAGAAAAACTGCAGCTCTTCTTTCCAGATCCCTCCCCACCGCTTTCTAGTGCTTTCCATGGGGGGACGAAATAGCATGGTTAGTCACACAAATCAGAACGAACGATGGGCGATTCCTCCCTCATCTCTTCACTGGGATGCGTGTGGACCTACATGATGGCACACTTCCTGGACCCATGTCAGGTAGTGCACGGACGATGCTCCTGTGCCATCTGTAACTATTGTGACTAAGGACCGACACCTCAAGGCACGGTTACAGAACGCACGTGCTGATAAACAGTTTGTTTTCATGGTGATTTTGAATGGCGACTTTGGTTTAGACAACTTGGGTGTCACTCCCTTGACCCCGGCAAGGATCATAGCAAGAAAACTGAGAGCCAGCCACTCGACTCTCAGGAGACCAGAGATGTCGCAAGTCGCCCGCGCGGCCCCAGCAGCGGCTGTTAGCACAAATTGGGGAAGACACAAATCCAGTCAGGGAAAATCTGAGACCACAAGAGGGGCCTGTGTGTCTCTGTCCTCAACTCGACTTAATTTCCACCCCCTTCCGCCCCAAACTCAGCAAACAGATTTTGCTTCCTAGGGCGCCGATCTCCCCAAACACCGCACACCGTACTATAAACTTCTAGCCCCCAGAGATCTAACCGATACTTTGACTCCGTGTCATTCTGTGATTGTTTTTCTTACCTGTTGCCGAATTTCTTCTTCCATTTTCACGGGTGAGCCCAGTTCTGCAACCTGTTTGACACCTTCGCTGGCGTAGCCTCCGTACTCCCACAGCACGTAGTTCTTGGAGTGGGATCCACCAATGATTGCAGACCAGTGATTGGCCCGACCTGGGAAAGCCAATCAGGGGGCAGGGATCAGTGTGGCTGTGGCGAAAACACGAGCCCCTTAAATGCTGGGAAGAAAGTACAATTCAACCATTATTCCAACCGCGCTGGCTAAGCACCCACTTTTGCTAGGTCCTCTGCTACTCAGGGAGGAGTGAGACCATCTGTGGAAGCAAGAAGGTATTGGGAATCTGCAGACAGGACAGCTGATGCCTGAGTGAGACATGGAGGCAGCCCAGAACGATGACTTCTGTCTGGGAGGGTTTCAGAGAAGGACTTTGAAAGGCTGATCAGATTTGTAAGACAGGATGGAGAGAAGAGGCTATTTCTGGCAGACTCAGAAGCATTAAATAACACTGTGTGTTTGGGGAGCCATAAGCAATCTAGCATTGCTGTGTCACCCACTGTCAGGAGAGAGGTAGGAAGCCATGCCAGGGAGGTAGGAAGGAACCTGGTCACGGACGGCGCTGCTCTAAATGCTTCCAGAGTTCGGATGTCATTTGAAAGGGTCTGAAACCACTGAAGGTTCTGAGCAAGAGAATGGCATGATCATATTTGAATTTTAGATAAGCCATTCAGGCAGCAGTGTGAAGAATGCATTAAAGGGAGCAAGATGGGAGTGTAGGGCTGTGGCGGGAGAGCATGGAGCCAAGGGTAGAGGGAGTGGGTGGTGAGTAGGCCTGGGCCATTCTCAGAAATGAGCCCGGTTGACTTCGAGCTGGCTTTTCAGTGCCTTCCGGGATGAGGGGCAGGTGAGCTGGCCGTGTGAGAGGACGGGGGCAGGCAGTCTGGATATGTGGAAGGGACTGGTCCACGGTGGTCTGCTAAGGATCACCGGGGAGGAGGCCCATCTGGGGTGTAGGAGGGAACCAGAGAGTGCCGCAGGGGAGAACAGAACAAGATCTGGACAGGACCAAGACAAAACTAATGGAGGGGTTTTCAGAGTGCCAGGGGGAGGAAGGAGGGGAACAGAGAGTCAGAATCAGCACTGCGCTGAGTTTGCTTCTGCATGTGATGAGTACTGATACACGCACACACATGTGCACACACACATGCACATATACACATACATATAATACGTATACACACATATGATATATACATACATAGTACGTATACACACACACATATATATGTATTAATTACTGGCTAAGCAACATACAATTCATCATAACACCAGTTCAGCTCTCAGCCATTCTTGGTTGGCTAATAAAGGCGTGACTTAAAGAATGTTTTCGGGCACAGTACAGAGGAAAACTGGAACTGGGTGGACACAAGGGACACATAAGCTTACCACCCGGTGGCCTGCAGTGATCGAACTCTCTGCTCCACCCATCACAGAAGAAGGCCCTTCTGAACAGGACCTGGTCCTCATTTACATCGGCTCCCTGCTACTCCAGAGCCCTCTGCTGCAGGGGCACATCGAGAACTTGGGCACCAACCCCCACTCCCAACCTGCTGAGGGCAGCCATGCCCTTCCCCACCCCCCCACTGGCAGGCAGATGACATCACTAGGTCAGCCGGCCCAATCGCTTGCTCATTATTTCCCACACATCAGGGAAATGCAAATCCTGGGT
This sequence comes from Mustela erminea, assembly GCF_009829155.1. Taxonomy (NCBI): domain Eukaryota; kingdom Metazoa; phylum Chordata; class Mammalia; order Carnivora; family Mustelidae; genus Mustela; species Mustela erminea. The sequence continues at coordinate 68,544,582 of NC_045622.1, read as the reverse complement.
TCATCCATCAGTTCTCTAGAGAAGACAGACGGATGTGCGGCCAGCTCTTCCCGCAGCTCACTCCTGAGTGAGTAGGCTGTCCTAGCTGTTGTCTAACCCAGGAGCACTGCTGGTGTAGGGGCAAGGGCTGGGAGCCACTCATGACCTTCGGTTCATGCTGTGAACACAGGGAGACCAGGTTTGGCATCTCTTGCTCCCTCTGCCTTGTTCCGCCGAAATGCCCCCTTTTCCCAGACCCATCCTACCCGCCATTCTGTACCTCCCGGGCTTAGCACATGCTGTTCCCTGTGGTTCTCTTCCTGCTAGGCTTGGCCAACTCTCATCCCTCCTTCATGATCTATTCAGAAGTCTCTACGGTCCCCACCAGACTGACTTGCCTCCTGTTTCCCCACAGCACAGATAATGTGTATGGTCCCTGCTGCAGGTCTGTCTCCCCACCAGACTGTCCCTGAGGACGCCTGTCTTCAGCGTCGTGTTCCCAGCACCCAACACTGTGTCTGATGCACTGGGAGTGCTTAGTGCATGTTTTCAAAAAATTTTCATCCAAACAATGAAAGGGAAAGGTAGGCAGTATATGTACTCGAAACATTTGGGAGCAGGCTTGCACAGATGTGATTCAATGTGATTAAATTCAAGTCTCAGCTCAGCAGAGTTCCTGACACCTACTGGGCTAACACACTCCGCTCACCTGCGTGCTGTTAAAAACAAACACTACCAACCAACAAAGAATGGCATTGGCCTTACAGCCGGCAGACAGGGATTCACACGCCAGAGCTGCCACTTTCTAGCTAGGTCAACTTGGTCAAATTCCAATTATTTTGCTCCCCTGAGTCTCAGCTCCCTCCTCTGTAATTCAAGGCTGATAATGCCTATCTTACCGACCTATTATAAGAATTAAATTCAATTTCTAAAAGCTGAGATAATATATGTGAAATCACTACTGGCACATAATAGACACTCAGTAATTACAGTTTCCTCCTTTCCTCGCTGTTAGGGAGGCTACAAAAACAAGTAAAACATGAAACCTGCCTTTTACTCAGTACAGAAGACAAGAAATCTACATACGGTGGGATAAGACAAGAGACTAGGAACGGGCACAATCCTAGGAAGCTGAGGGGATTGACCCAGCTGGGTCTTTCTGATTTATTCCCTCAGCTTCCATTTACTGTGTGCCAAGCACAGTGGCAGGTCCCGGACACTGACGGGAATTGGACAGGGGCTTATCCCCACAGTCTGGGGGCGGGGAAACAGATGGTTCCGCGGATTACTTACAATCCAGCACGGCCAGGGATATTATAGAAACAAGAACACAGAACAGCGGGGATGGAACAGCTCACTCCAAAACCCCCGAATCCAAAAAGTCCAAGTCCAAAGGCATGAATACAGAGAAGCAGTTGCCTCAAGAGTAGGTTCCGTCTTTGCGGTTTCTTACACTTAAAGAATACGTCATTGTCCACCTTTCTGATCAATTCAGTTGTTGATTTCCTACACCGGTCTTGCAAATTGCCACATTAATTCAAATTTCAACCCACTGAATGACATCAACCACATAATAGATATCTGACCGGCACTAGGCTAGGGGGAGGGACCAGACTCTATCCTGCCTGGGGGGGACAAGGCAGGAACCCAATCTGCAACATTAGGTAGGGCGATGACTTCAGGTGCGTGGCTTTGAAAACTTTAAAGAAATGTACAATGCAAAGTTCTCCATATTATTATGGACGGAAAGCATAATGGGAAGCCACAAAAGGAATCCAACTATGATGGAGGAGCAAGGAAACTTTCCCAGCGGAAGGAGACTCCCACGGGAAGCCCGGGAAGCCCGGGAACCCCGGCAGGACAGGAGAAGCAGGAATTCCAGTGATAACATAGATAAGAGGACTAAACACCAATTAGGTGTCAGGTGTAATGCTTTCCTGGACTAACCCTCACTACACCCTCATTTCATCTTTTTAGCTAAGAAAACTGAGACCCAGACATGTTGACAAAGCTGCCAAAGCTCACAGAGCTAGCAAGGGTCAAACTGGGGTTCGAACCCAGTCCGCCTGACCCTAGAGCACACGCTCTTGTCCCTATATCGCACTGAGAGGTCAGGAAGGAGAGGACACTGCTGGGGGAACTGGAGGGATTGAAGGCAAAAAGAGAAGATAAAAAAGAAAGTCAGGACTAGGTTGAGGAGAGTGCTGAGTGCCCACTGTGAGAGGGGAAGACATGATGGAAGTTTCCTTCAGGGAAGAATCATACGATAATAGTTCACATGCACTGAGCCCTTAGTAAGTGCCAGGCACTGTGCCAAGGACTGAACTACATTATTTCCTTAAGCACTCAGAAAAAGAGCTTCCTCTGACACAGAGGCTATCAGGCTTCCCATATTTCACAGGAGGAAACCCAGACTCAGAGAGGTTAAGTGAGTTAACCCAAGATCACAGAGTCAATGAGTGAGGACACTGGGATTCAAGGTCAAATCTGCCTGGGGCCAGAGCTACGCTCTCCATCACACCACATCCAGGCCACACCCAGTGGTGGGAAGGTAGAGGCCCAGGGTGAGGAGATCGGTCAACACTCCCTGCGTGAGTGGTATAGGGTTGGACTTAGGGCAGTGGGGAGGGAATGCAGACACAGGATCAGAGGTATGAGCCAGTAAGAGGGAAGCTTGGACAGACTGTGGGAGATAGTTTGGGAAAGCAGTTAGAGCTCTGGTGTTTGAATCAGATCATCGTATATTCTAGGCTCAATTCTGAAGCTCAATTCCAGATTGGACAAGTCAGTAATCACTCTCAAACTCAGTTTCTTCACCTGGATATTGACATGAGAGTGTAGTGAGGGTTACCCCAGGAAAGCATTACACCTGACACCTAATGTGTTATTCTGACGCTAAAGTCCATGAAGTCTTGAGTAGTGGCTGGAACACAAGGTGGGCTTCATAGATCTCAGCCAGCTCAGTTAAATATGAAGAGGATGGACAGGACAAATCCATACAAGCTTCTGGAAGACAAGGGAAGCAAAAAAGATCTGAGCAGGTGATCAGAGGGCAGTTTGGCTTAGAATGAGAGGGTAGAGGCGACAGAATGTCAGATGCAAGGACCTGAAGCTGAAAGAAACACCAGGAGGGAATCCTCTAACTGGGACTCAGCGGCCTGAGAATGAGTTGGCTCATCAGACCCAGTTAGCTGGGACACGGAGAAGTGCAACACTGGGCCCCAGCATCCTTCAGGAAGTAAGGCAGGAAGGAGAGGGAGAAACCACAGGTACTGGGAGGCCTGGAGAGAAAGAAACAACGTACATGCCTTGGTTTTCTTATATGGATGCTCAGGGGGGCTACGGCTGAGGTCCTTGGTGAAACACTAGGGCTTCAGCCTGGGGAGCAGGGGCAGAGAAACAAGACTACTGCCAACCTCTTTGGCTCCCAGGTAGGGCCAAAGCTCTTTGGCTTAGCATGCCTCTCTCTGGTTCCAGCAGTGTTCTAGTGGCCTATACATACCTGCGCCTAGATGTTTTTTCCCAATAGTTTAGAGGACGCAAAAATGAGACAGAGGCAGGTGGGAAGCTGGGAGGACGAAATGATTAGACATGTAAGTTTGAAATACTGATGGACAACCAGGTCTGAAAAGCCCTCCCTGGGAGACGTCCTGAATGTGTGTGTTGTAATCTCACTTCTGACACCTTTTCTGCTGTCATTGCTGGTGTTACGTTACCAGTGATGCCTAAATTTACAAGGATGCCCAAAAGGCCATTGCCAATGAAGGAGGTATGTGGCATGTAGACAGATTCTCTGAGGTTTTCTACCTATGGCAGGCATTTGGTGATAGCCCAGTTTTGCTGGCCTGCTTTGCCAGTGGCGGCCTTCCCCTGCCAACCTCAGTCCAGCAGAAAGTCACCCACGCATTTCCTTGACATAACATTCATGGCATTTCCCTGGAGAACGTCCTACAGCCTTGATGTCTAGACTGTGACAACCTGCCATTATCCAACCTCAGCCTCACCTACTGTATCTCAGCAAATCTTGATTTTTTCCTCTGGTTGGGTCTTTATGGATCTGCTATAGTTGCTGCATGGAAGCTTCTCCAGTCCCTAAGTCCTGCTGGCTGTCCTCCTTTTATATCTAAGAGGATAACTTGTCACTTAACTCTTCCGAGAAGACGCAGGTCAACCTATCCAGACTTATCCAGGCACCATGTGGCTAGTGACCAGCAGCAAAATGCCGTGGACCTGCCAGCTCTATTCATAAAAGTTGTCTTGGATCTCACTTCGCTCTTGCCCTTGCTGTTCTCACCCTAGGCTCACTTCCAGGATCTGCCTGGGTTTTGACGCTTTGGATTTGGCTGCAGGACTTGGCTCTTCTGGGTTTGCCCCTGGGTGCTACCCAGGACACAGCTTGTACTTGCCCTCTGGCTCCTCCTGCCCTTGGCTGCTTCAGGAGCTCACTCTGATCAAGCTATTCAGGTTTTCAAGATCCTGTCCCAGGATGGCCTCCTGGAAAAAACCCTGCATGGGGAGATCTGTCAGGTTGGCCAGAAATTCTTCTATTTTCTCTCTTTCTGCCTTCTTTACTCAGCTAGCCTTTCTTCTTTCTTTGAGGTCTTAAGAAAAGTGCCACTTTTCCATTTCAGGGAAAACACGTGCACTTAAAGAATTGATTGTATTCTCCTGCATTTCCTCTGAGGCTTCCAATAATAACATGCTATTCTTTTAATTCATTCACTAAATAAATGTTTACTAGGCATACTATCTATATGCTAGGTTAGAAATCAACAAGCCATAGCCCACTTTTTTTTTCCCCAATAAAATTGTATATTTCACATGTTAGTTATGTATTATTTATGACTTCTTTCCTGCTACAATGGCAGAGTTGAGTAGTCATAAGAGAGACTGCCTGGCCTGAAAACCCTAAAATATTTACTTTCTGGTCCTTTTAGAGAAATTTTGATAAAATCTGTGCTAGTCCATGGAGAGTCTGAGCTAAATTAGACTTGGTCCTGGTCCTTGAGATGTTCAGTCCAGAAGGTGGGATGAAGCGTATGGAGGAAAGGTCATAACAGGTAATTACAATGGAGTGTACATGATACAGCTTTCATAAAGGCAACACAGAGTAACATAAAAACACAAATGGGGGATATTCAACCCAGACTATATCAGAGAGAGCTTCCTGGAGGAGATGACAGCTGACCTACCTTCTGAAGGCTAAGTAGAAGATAACAAGGCAATTAGGGGGAAGGAGGAAGGTATTTGTTGTAGTAGGACCAGGATATGCAAAAGCAGAAAATAAGAGAAAACCAGAGGTACATGGAAAACTATAAGGCAGGTCAAGAAAGAAAGAAAGAGAGAGTATTTGTAAAGAAGGAATGATCAATGATGAAGCCAGTCAGCCAGGCAGATCAGAAAGGATATGAATTTCTTAATAAAAAGTTCTTATTTTACCTAGGAAAATATGATTGTTTTGTCTACAGCTTCCAAATTTATATGTGCTCACACAACCTCTGCTTCTCACACTGATGGACTACATGGTACTGGACTAGCCCTCTCAACATAAGGGATGGTAAAATTGGGTAAAATGTATGAAGCACCAATTTTCAGAAGTTAGAAAATAGATAGCAAAAACTATGACCCCTGAAAGAAGGGTAACAGAAGAGGTGAGGACCATGTTTGTCCCGGACATTTTCTGGTGTGCGGTATAGGAAGGTGGAACACAGCAGAGCATGACAATCTGGCCGAGCTGAGGAGGTAAAGACAGGACTTTAAGGGCACCGAGGTAGACAAGATTTCCTGGTAAGAATGCAAGAGAGGGAGATGCTGCATAAAGAAGGAACTTCAGAAACATGCATAGGAGTCCCTCTAAGTCTTTGACCAAACACCAAGGTGCACATGGGTAGGACAAAACTCCACAGGCTTGGGAAATACAGCTACTGGGGAGCTATGAGCTGAATGGAGATTGCCTAAGTCACACAATGCTGAAGATGTTGGGGTTCCAACCACCCATATTCGGGAGACCTTGCTGCCTATCCTGAGCATTCAACTGAGACCCTGGAAAAGGCACAATTTAGGAGAAAAATACTTTCACATTAGAGTAAAGACTAGTCTTGACTTAGCCTGACAAAGCTTTGGAAACAAGCCTTGAAAGTAAAACAAGCAGATATACCAGTAAATTAACCATCTGCCAGATGAAAACCCCAAACTCTGTAAAAAAAAGATAATAAATTCAGTTACTCATCAATGTCCATCAATCAAAAACTATTAACAAATGCAGAAGCAGGAAAATATGATCTATAACCATGAGAAAAAAAAGTCAAAAGAGAGAGTCCCTGAAATGATGGGTAGGTTGATATTACCATATAAGGACCTTAAAACACTACTATCAAGTTCAAGGACTTAAAGGAAGAGATGGACATAATGGGTGAACAGATGAAGACACTCATGAGAGAAAAAAAATTTTTTTTGAGAGAGAGAGAGAGAAAATGTGAGTTGGTGGGGGAGGGGAAGAAGGAGAGGGAGAATCTTTTTTTTTAAATTTTTAATTTTTTATAAACATATAATATATTTTTATCCCCAGGGGTACAGGTCTGTGAATTGCCAGGTTTACACACTTCACAGCACTCACCATAGCACATACCCTCCCCAAATGTCCATAACCCAACCACCTCTCCCTATCCCCCTCCCCCCCACAACCCTCAGTTTGTTTTGTGAGATTAAGAGTCACTTATGGTTTGTCTCCCTCCCAATCCCATATTGTTTCATTTATTCTTCTCCTACCCCCTTAACCCCCCAGGTTGCATCTCTACTTCCTCATATCAGGGAGATCATATGATAGTTGTCTTTCTCCACTTGACTTATATCGCTAAGCATGATACCCTCTAGTTCCATCCACGTCGTCACAAATGGCAAGATTTCATTTCTTTTGATGGCTGAATAGTATTCCATTGGAGAGGGAGAATCTTAAGCAGGTCCACACCCAGTGTAGAGCCTGATGTGTTTTTAAAAACCCAATGAAAAATCTAGAACTCAAAAATATAACATCTGTAATAGGATATGGCAAAGAAAATGGTCTATAAACTGAAAGACAGTGTAATAGAAATTTAAAATGAAGCACAGAGAAAAAAGATTAAAAAAATGAACAGGATTCTCATGAACTTTGGAACAACAGTAAGTTGTTTAATGTAAGATTTATGGAATCCTGGAAGGAGAGGATCAAGAGATTGAGTTATTAAAATATTTAAAGAAATAACACATGAAATTGCCCAAAACTTGATGAAAAATATTAACCTAAGGATCTATAAAGTCCAATAAACTGCAGACAGGATAAAAACAAAGAAAATTATACTTATGCACATCAAAAGCAATTAATGATGACTAGAGAAAAAGAAAATGTCTTAGAAGCAGCCAGAGCCCAAAAGAAACAAGACAATCAGAAAAACAAAAATAATAATGACTGCTGACTTCAAAACCAAGATAAACCAGAAGACAGGGAAGGAACACTCCTGAAGTTCTAAAAGAAATAAAAAACTGTCAACCTTGAATTCTATATCCTGCAAAAATATCCCTCAAAAATGAGGGTGAACTAAAACAGTTTTTTGATAAAGGCAAGCTGAGTGACTTTATTACCAGCATATCTGCTGGATGTGAAATATTAAAGGACTTCTGGATGAAGGGAAATGAAAACAGACATAAACTCAGATCTCCATAAAGGAAAAAAGAGTGCGAGAGATGGTAAATACATGCATACGCTCCGCCTTTCATCTCTTTTTCACTAAGGAGCTTCTCCCTTGCAGTAAAGAGGTTCAAATTTCCTCATGGTGAATGAAAAAAATTTTCCTGTCAATGCTCTCTTCCCACAAAGACTGTTTTTTGTCTTTCCTACACCTCTAGGCTTTTTGGGGGAGGTTAAGCTCACTGTTTCCACTTCCTCTCCTCAAATCCTTTTCTTAGATCCTTGCAACCTGATTCTGAGCTCCCACCTAAACTCATTTATGCCATCCAGTCTTTGAAACTTTAACTTTTGCTCCCCTCTATTTGCACAGTTGGACAATTGTGGGGGTCAATCAAGAGAACATTACTGTCTGCTTTATTTTCCTTTTAAAAATAAAAGCATATTTTAAATTCAATAAACGTCATCCTTTCAGATGTATCTTTCAGTGAGTTTTGACAAATGCCTGCAATCATGTCACAATCAAGATATAAAACAGCTTTACTACCGTAAAAAAATTGCTTTGTGCCTTTCTGTAGTCAACCCCATTCCTCCATCCCCAGCCCTTGACAGCCTCTGGTCTGTTTTTGGTCCCTACAGTTTTGGCTTTTCAAGAATATAGTATCAATAACTCATACAGTAGGTAGCCCTTTGAGTCTGGCTTCTTTAACTTAATATAATACATTTGACATTCATCCATGCTGTTATATTTATTGGTTTATCCTTGCCTCAAATGTCTCAAAAGAAAAAGGAGATTTTCTACTGGTTTAAGGTACTTCTTACGCTCCTGTTTCCACCACTTACTAAGCTGTGTGACCTTGAATAAGCAAGCTAAGTTTTTTAAGACTCAGTTTTCTCTTCTGTGAAACAGTAACAACAATGGTACCTACCTTCTAGGGTTGTAATGGGTGTCACAGAAGGACATCCATATAAAAATAGTATAGTTCCTGATACATAATAAACATTCAATAAATGTTTACTTTTAATATTGATATTCCATTTTCTCCAGGGAAGGTAGAGATTGGGAGCAAACTGGAGCATGCTCAGAGTCTATCCATTAGGGTAAGGCAAGGTCTTAGAGGATAGCTGGATTTTCTAAGTAGTCTAGTTAGCTGCAGTGGTCCCAGGGGCAGTCAGCGTTGGGAGGGGGCGGGTGTAGAAACCCACTGGGTGAGTGGAACAAATGGTGGGAGAATAGCAGCAGAATGAGTCAGGGGAACAGACAGAAGTTTCCAAAAGCAAGCAGCAGAGCCTCTGACACAAGCTTATAGTCAGCGTTCAGGTTCTATTTTCTGGAGTCAGGTCTGTTTTCTGGAGGCTGACAAGGAAACAGTGGCAGGTGTGAGAACACAACTCCTACTGTCAGTGAGTGTCCACCTCAAGTGTACTGTGCTTTTTTCCATTTACGGCCTCAAGGCCTCCTCTGGAGCTTTGAAAGCCCACTTGGCCAGCAAGCAAGCACCTGGAGTATAGGGAATTAAGTGTTCCTGGAGACAATCTTAGCCTATGGAGGGGTGGGTGCTAGTGGACAATTCTGGAAGACACTCTGTACGCCTTCCAGAGGTATACTGATGCCAATGACCTCAAAATACACTCAAGTTGCTTCTTCCTTTTTCCTTGTCATTCTGCCCCAGTCCCTTCACTCCTGTTTCCTGGACCACCTTCTACATAAACCACCTGCACCCAAGTCCTTTCCTGAGGCTCTGCTTTTGGGAAAATTCAACATAGCTCATTCAACCAAGATCATGCATACGGGCCCAGAAATCCATAAAATCATAGTCTGGAGATTAAGCAAGAGCCATCTGGGGCTACCCTTCCTGTTTCTGGAAGCAGAGTAATCTTATAGAATATAAATGATCCTTCAGCACCCCTTCCCCCAAAGCTGTGGATGTTGATTCTATTGTTCCTGTCATCATAATTGTTGCCTGTTATCACAACAGATATCATCATCACTACAATCATTACCATTTATTGAGCACATACCCTGCAACAGGCACTCCATAGGCATTAGGTAACCCTTCCATTCTCACAATGGTCCTCCTAGGTGGGTCAGTTACCATCCCCATGTTACAGAGGATGTAACTGAGCTGCAAGTAAGTGGCAGAGCTGAAATTCTCATCAGGTCTGTCAAACTTAAGGCCATGTCCCTTCTACTCCAATGGAGTAGAAAGCCTAAGTCAAGTCCAGATTTAGGTAGGAGGTCATTCTGATGTCACCAGAATATCATGGCTATCACCAGAATCAGCTCTTGGGGTGGGGATGCCAGGGGATAAGTAGGGTGGTCCCTGTCCAATGTTCCAGACAACAAAGAAAGTAGTGACTCTCGATGTTTACGAATTTCCGCCTTTTTGGATACTCAGTCTTCCCAGCCCAGTTTTTCTGAACTTCTGAACTCCTGGTCTATTTGGCTATCTCTAAAATCTAGCCAGTTATCTGATTCTCACCTCAGAGGCAAAAAACATTATCTGAGAGCACCTCCAAACCCATCCCTGTTGCTACTCTAGAGGCTAGTTATAGGTTTACTGTGTACTGAAAAATAGCATCACAGTTATATTTTTAGAAAGAGAAACTTTATTTAAAAGTATCCTTCCAGGGGCGCCTGGGTGGCTCAGTGGATTAAGCCGCTGCCTTCGGCTCAGGTCATGATCTCAGTGTCCTGGGATCGAGCCCCGCATCGGGCTCTTTGCTCAGCAGGGAGCCTGCTTCTCTCTCTCTCTCTCTCTCTCTCTCTGTCTGACTCTCTGCTACTTGTGATCTCTCTCTCTCTGTCAAATAAATAAATAAAATCTTTAAAAAAAAAAAAAAAAGTATCCTTCCAAGCTGACTTTTCTACATAAATACTGTTCTATATGGGAGAGAGGCCATATTTCTAGACAACTTCCAAATGTTTAATACACCATTAATACCCAAGTTTGAAGCCTTAGGGAAGGAACCATAGTACTTTGGATGATAAATTCCAGCAATGTTTATCTAATTTAAAAAAATCTAGGAGCTCGTGTTGAAAAACTTAGCAGGAACAGTAAATAATGGCTTTGTGTTTTAGAATTCAACAAAAAGAATGGACTTCTCTCCTCCCCATTAGTTCATTTGCAGGTTTGAATCTTAACTGCTAGCTAAACTCCATAAATAAGTCAGCCAATGCTGTTATGTATTTAAAAGTTTTTACGCAGTAGATAGAAGAGGTAGTGAGAAATAGGAACTCCTGTACCGGTACCAGGTGCTTTTGTATGTTATTGTCCAATCTACTTTTCTTTTCTTTTTTTTTAATATTTTTATTTATTTATTTGACAGACAGAGATCATTAGCAGGCAGAGAGAGAGAGGGGTGTAAGCAAGCTCCCTGCTGTGCAGAGAGCCCGATGCGGGGCTCGATTCCAGGACCCTGGGATCATGACCTGAGCCGAAGGCAGAGGCCCTAACCCACTGAGCCACCCAGGCGCCCCTCCAATCTACTTTTCAATCCCATTTCATTGATGAGGAAAACAGGCTCCAAGAAGATCTGTAACTTGTCAGTGAACACATTGTCAGTGAGTGGTTGAACCAGCATTTGGCTCGTGATTGCTTTGTCTCTGGGGAGGATTTTTTGCTCTGCCAGTGAGAGAGAAGATAGAGGACGTAGGGGGAAGTTTGTTAAGCTAATAATAGAAGCAAAGCCTATTGAAGCACGTCTATATATAGGATAAAAGGGGAGTCAGGCTGGGGTAAAAAATTCTACCTCAGAATTGAAGGGGGAGTGAAGAAAGAAACCCAGTATCTTTTGTGACCGAAGATATAGAAATCTCAAACAAAATATTAACAAACCCTCTATCTGGTTAAGCCATATCACAACCATGCAGAGTTTATTCCAAGAATACAAGAGTGGTTTAACAATCAAAATTCAATCAATATGATTTATCACATTAACAGAAAAAAGGAAAAATAATATGTATATCTTCATAGATACAGAATAAGTATTTGATTGTATTCAATACCCATTCATGATTAAAAAAAAATACTTAGCAAACTAAGAATACAATGGAAATTTCCTTACATGACAAAAAAAATCTATAAAAAACCATAAAAAAATCATTCTTAAAATGAGATATTAAAAGCTTTCCCCTTAAGATTGGGAAGAAGGCAAGAATGCCCACTATTACTAGCTTTTAGCCAGGGAAACAAGGCAATAAAGAGAAATAGAAGGCATAAGGATTGGAAGGGTATTGTTGGCAGAAGATATAATGATGTATGTAAAAATTCCAAAATAATTTATATATAGGGGCACCCGGGTGGCTCAGTTAGTTAAGCATCTGCCTTCTGCTCCGGTCATGATGCTGCAGTCCCAGGATCAAGCTCCACATCAGGCTCCCTGCTTAGTGGGGAGCCTCCTTATCCCTCTGCCCTTTATCCTGCTTGTGCTTCCTCTCTCTTGCCCTTTCTCTCTCAAAGAAATAAATTAAATCTTTAAAAACAAAAACCAAAATAATTTATAAATAAACTAATATAACTAATACATCCATTTAACAAGGTCTCTGAATATTAAGTCAATATGAAAGAATCAATATCATTTCTACATACCAGTGACAAAAAATGAAATTTTAAAATGCTATTACTTGCTAAGTATGAAATATATAGTATCTAGGAATAAATCCAGTGAAAAATGAATGAAGATTTCTTCTCCACAGAAATCCATAAAACATTATTGAGTGAAAAGAGAGTAAACCTAAATAAATGGAGTGATAGAAGATACTTGTTGATTAGAAGAGTCAATAATGTAAAGTTGTCAAATCTCCCCTACTTTGTTTGTAAGTTCAACATAATCTCAGTAAAAATACTAGTGGGTTTTTTAAAAATGAAAATTGAGATCATGATATTAAAATTTATGCAGAAATGTAAAGGACTAAGAAGGGTCAAAATAATCTTGAAGAAGAATAGAGAACTAATGTTCCCAGATTTGAAGAATAGACAAATAGACTAATGAAACAGATGACAAAATACGGAGTCCAGAAATAGACCCACAGACATAGAGTCACTTAATACACAACAAAGGCAACACTAATGTAGAAGGGAAAGGATAGGCATCCCAATAAATGATTCTAGCAAACAAAAACAAAACCAAAACTATCTTGACCATACACCATACATGATTTCAACTACAGATCAAGTCAGCACCTAGATATTGAGGGTAGAAGCAATAAAACTTTTAGAAGCCAATATAGAACAAATTCTTTATAACTGTGGGGGAAGCACAGATTTCTTAAAAGAGATACAAAAAGGGCGCCTGGGTGGCTCATTGGGTTGGGCCGCTGCCTTCGGCTCGGGTCGTGGTCTCAGGGTCCTGGGATCGAGTCCTGCATCGAGCTCTCTGCTCAGCAGGGAGCCTGCTTCTCTCTCTCTCTCTCTCTGCCTCCCTCTCTGTCTACTTGTGATCTCTGTCTGTCAAATAAACAAATAAAATCTAAAAAAAAAAAAGAGAGAGATACAAAAAGTGCTAACCATGAAGAAAAAAGATCATTTGGCTTATGTTCAAATTAAAACATTCTCTTCATCAGAAGAGTGACAGGGCAAACCACAGAACAGGAGAAGATATTTGGAATACATGTAGTTGACTAAAGACTCATATTTAGAATATAAAAAGAACTGCTACAAGAAAAAGGCAGACAACTCCATAGAAACAATGGTCAAAGGACTGATAGGCACTTTAGATTTATCCAAATGACCAATTACAACATGCTAGTCAAAACCAAAGAAATTCAAATTACAATCACTATGTGATACGACGGCACACATACCAGGTAGCTAAAATGAAAAGATCAACAATATCAAGTGTTGGCAAGATGTAGATGCCCAGATTTCTCTAGCTGTGGAAAACTGTTTAACAATCTCTGCTACAACTGGGCTACATATCTAATGACCCAGCAATTCTGCTCCTAGTAGATGAAGAACAGAAACACATACATGTATTTAGCAGAACGCATGCACATGAATGTTTGGACAGCACTATTCAAAATAACTCCATGTTGGAAACAACCCCAATGTTCATCCATTATAGGATGGAAGAAATAAACGTGGTATATTCGTGTGGTGAAACATTATATAGTTATGAAAAAGAACAAGCCAAAATTATGCATTGTCACATGGATGAATTTCACAAACAATAAAGCTGAACAGAAGAAGCCAAACACGAAAGAGTGCATGCTATGAAATTCCAGTTATAAAAAGTTTAAAAACAGGCAAACTGGACCTATGATAGAAGTCAAGATGGTGGCTGCCCTTTGTAGGGGAGCACTCACTGGAAGGGACAAAAGGAGGCTTCTGGAGTTGCTAACATGCATGTGTTCAAATGATGGGAAATTGTGGGCTGTACGCTTAGGATGTACCCTCTTTTCTGTATGTATGTATGTATGTATGTATGTATGCTTCTATTAAAAGTTCACTTTTAAAAAGGAGAATGTGAAGGTAGAAGCAGTGTTAGCTTTCTTTCCTGGTCTCTAAAGGTGCGCTTTGGTCTACCCTAGGCTTGAGCCACATTGTATTGGAATGAAAAATTTAATCTCGCGTAATGGGAGTGGTGATAGGGAAATGACAGGGACTAGCTGTGAGCTTGTAAGAGGTAGAGGTGGGAACTCAAAGCTTACCTCAGAACATTTTAAGAATCAGAGGTCAGGTGCTCTGGGCAGGAGCTCAGCCTGCATGGAGCCATTAGCCAAGAACTGCAAAGCTGGTATCTTTATTTTGGGATTTGACCTGTCAGGGAGGCAGCTTGGTAGAAAGGGAGCTTTTTTCCTCTTAATTCAATAAATACTCACTGGTCATGTGTTATGCTCTGAATCCTGGGTCCTGGGGATTCTAAGCCAAACCAGACTAGAGTCCTGCCCTGTCTTAGGATATTAGGGGGATCAAACATGTGAACAGGCAATTGCAACGCAGCATGGAAGGTGACACGATAGGATAACCACGAGGCTAGAGCAGGAAAGGGACAGCTGCTAATCCAGACTGGGAAATTGGAAAAGTCCCTCCAAGGCAGTGGGGTTTAAGCTGAGAGCAAAAGAACAAGGAAGGGGCTGGATGAAATGTTGCAAACACAAAAAATGGCCAGTGCAAAGGCCCAGAGGTCACAGTAAGCAGAGTGCAGTCCGAGAAGATAAGATGGGTGTGAGGCCAAAAAAAAAAACCAGTTACAGAGGAGCAAGAGATTAGGCTGGTTAAGTCTCAGTAAATTTAACGCTGCTGAAAAATTAGTCTTTTTTTTTTTAACATTTTATTTATTTATTTGACAGAAAGAGACAAAGTGGGAGAGGGAACACAAGCAGGGGGAATGGGAGAGGGAGAAGCAGGTTTCCTGCTAAGCAGGGAACCCGATGTGGTGCTTGATCCCAGGACCCTGGGATCATGACCTAAAGCTGAAGGCAGACACTTAATCACTGAGCCACCCAGGCACCCCAAAGAATTAGCCTTTTAACCCAGGCTCATGTAATGAAATCCTGGATTACCCTCTCCCGAGGCATGTGACCTTGGTCAAGTCTCTTCTGCTTTGGTAGTATCAGAACTTTCTTAGTTTTGCCTTGAGAGGTAGCTTCCCTTCCAATGTTTTTAAAAATATATAAAAAGGTGACTTATTTTTTTAAAGCCCTGCACATAGTAGGTAAAGTAGGAGCGTTGGTTGAAAGATGGGTGTCCGGTTGGCAGCTTGCTGGGTGTCCAGTGTTCTATAGCAAAGGAGGACAGCATCTCAGCCTTATTATTTAGGAACACAAAAGTTGGCTCATACCAACGCCCACCACCATGTGCTGGCAGCTGAGAACACTGCAAAGGCAATAATCAGGATGGAAAATTCCCTTTCCAAGTTCCCGAAACCTGCAGCCCAAGGTGGCAGCTGGTGGCCTATTATTCCCTGGAGCTCTGGTGAAAGGGAAGAATTCTGCTCGTGCAATTCTAAGCAGGAAAAGTCTGTTTTCTCTTGATGAAGAAGGATCATTTATGATTAGAGGGCTATTTCCTTAGTTTTGGGGGTTTTTCCCCCCAACTTTTTAGAGATTAAATTATTGCAGTAAAGGGGCAGCAGGAATTCCTTTGGCTTGATAAGGTCTGGCTTCCTAGTTCTTCCTTGGAGGGGAATAGAGCTTTGAATAATTTATTCATTGCTTGAACAAATTTCAAGGGTGCTGCCAGAATCAAGACCAGACCAGGCAGTGACCTTAGAGATGAGAAAGAGAGACTGTGGAGATGAGTAGGTAGGCGGGGGAGCCCCAATATTAAAAGAGACCAGGGACACTGGGCATCAATCAGGCCAGTCTGGCTGCTCTAAGAGGCAGAATTCCAGGAGCAAGGGAAGGACCTCATCCTTGGTGGGGCAAAGAGGGCTCCTACATGGGTCTCACCAGGCAACAAGGCAACCTTAAGGACAAGGTCAGCCAGATGGTAGACAGTTCCTAAATATCTATGGCATCAATGAATGGTGTAAAGATTGAGATCCAATTATGAGAACTGGAGTTCAAGGAAAGAGGTGGATCCCACAGAATGAATTCTAATAGTAGCTTACAGTTATAGAACACTTCATACATGCCAGGCTCTTCTAACATCCTCACAAGAGTCCTGTGAAGGTAGTATTAATCTCATTCCCACTTTATGGATAAAAAAAGTGAGATACAAAGAGGTTAATGAAGAGGCGTGCCTAACATCTCACAGACAGTAAGTGGTGGAGGCAGGATTTAGTCTGGTTCCAGAGACCACACTCTGCTATTACATGTCACGGATTTGTTAGAATTGGGTCAATGATGGATAGCTTAACTCCTGCAAAATTCTTCCAAATGAGGAGAATCCCTAGTGCCAGAATGCTGGGGGGCTGCGCTGAATCTGAAAACAGTGCTGAGGGTCTTCAGCAGGCTCACTTTCAAGGAGTGCTTTTGCCTGTAAGTGCTCCATTGTTGGTTGTTGTGAGTTATTCTTCAGGCATATGCCCCCTAGTAGCTTCGATTAGCAAATCTAAGACTTTGGTCTGCCAGTTTCTGGGTTTTGTCCTCCCCATCCCCTCCCCCAACCCCCTGCAAGGTTTGGTGCATTGGCTCCCAGGATGGGGAACTGGTTTCTTGCTTTGGCTGATGGAAGTCTCTGACCGACAACCTCTCACTTGGTGCCTCTGGCATGGAAGCAGCAAGAGCTACTTTCCAAGTGTTGTGTGTTCACAACCTAAATCGACATCACAATTCTGTTAACTTGTTTCCATGCTCTTCCGTTGAAAATCCATGTCACTTTGTCAACCTAAATAAACATTTCCAAGAGTTAGGAGGCTGCTCTGCTCAGGGTAGCCTAAGTACGTACTAATGAAGAATAAGACCCATGTCAGTTGGGTTGACGAGGCACTTTACTGCTTTATTTCCATCGTGAAACCCAAGAATCCTTGCAAA
Source organism: Mustela erminea (assembly GCF_009829155.1). NCBI lineage: Eukaryota > Metazoa > Chordata > Mammalia > Carnivora > Mustelidae > Mustela > Mustela erminea. The sequence goes on along the minus strand of NC_045622.1, from coordinate 68,527,522 downwards.
TTGGGAGGATGTTTGGCAGGAATGCAGTGGCTGGCAGAAAGCACGCAGCCATTTCAGTCATGACCATGAATACTCAGCCTTATTTGGCATAAACAATTCTTCAGGGTATATTTTCAACTCATTGTTTGGAAAACTTTAAGCACATAAATGCTGTTAGCTTCAGTAGAGTTCTGCGCATATGATCTGAGTAAACTTATTAAGATTTTTAGAACATATATATTCTCCCTTCCTAGAATTGTCTTAAGTAGTTAAATATATTTTTTTAATGAAGAAGATTTTTGCAGTAAGCCCATGGAATCACATGTATTGAGCACTAATTCTAGATCAGACACTGTGTTGAAACTGGAGATGCGGTGATGGTCCCAACCAGCTCCTCCAAGGATTGAGCATAAAACCATTGTAGAAGGTGGGGAAAAGGCAAAGAGGAGAGATAAGGTGAGGAAAAGGATCAGATAGAAAGTTTGTCCAATGTTCTCTCTGATATACATAGTACCATAAAGATGCTAATTATAATTGCCTGCCGCCACATTGAGGAGGAAAGAGACTTTTCCAGGTCTCCTGGATTAAAGGAAGTGGGATGCACTTAACTAAGGTAGATTTTTAGAAAGGGTCTAGATTCCATCCGATGTGACATTTCCTTGACTTCATGACAGGGGATGGTGCAGACCCCAGGAGCCTTTGCGCTCAACAGCTAAGTGGTCTCCTTATCTTATTCTAGCTTTGCTTGTTCTCTAGTTGGGCGCTGTTCAGGTCCCTGGATACTTAGAGGCAAATCCCACCTAAGAATTTTTGATGTGCTTATAGGGGGAGGTGGGGAGAGGGGAGAGAAACCAAGTAAAACCAATCTTCATCAACAGAAATCACAGAACACATAAATCTCAAAGTCTGTTTACTTCCCTTAGCTTATTTACAAAAATACAAGTCAGTAAATACTAACTTTTAATCAAGATGAGCTGACGAGTTCCATGTGTTTGCCTGGCTGATTGTGAAATGTATGTTGTATTTGTTATTAAATTCCTTTCTGAGTGGGGACAACTGTCACAGATGCAAACTCGATTTCCTCACTGCTGGTAGGGCTGTCTACCGCAGGAGATCTTTTTAAAGGTATCTTTGCATTTTAAATTTGGGGCTATTCATCTTCTTCGTATTCAGTATTCATAAGGTTAGGGACGATAAAATGTACCTTGGAACTCAGCCCTGTCTCCCCTGGGACGTGGAGGAAATTTAGGAGCCAGGTGGAAACTTCAGGAAAATTCTCACCCAGTGATGGAAGCCAGTCAGATGAGAGGATTTGTCCAAGATTTCAACATGGGATCAGAGCTAATAAATCCTTATGTAAAGGTTGAGAATGTGGGTGGGAATAATGACAGGTTAGAAATAAGCACATTATAGCCACAGTTAACACAGAACTTGCTGTGTATCTGGTTCTGTCAAATAGCCAAACAAAACAAAACAAAACAAAAAACCCCCACCAAAAAACACAAAACAGCAACAAAAAACAACAATAGCAAAAAAAAAAAAAAACCACTTAAGAGTTATCTTATTTAAAATTGACAATGGCTAACACTTTGTGAGCTTCCACTATACACCAAGCCTGTTTTAAGAGTTGTAGGAATATTAATAATCCAGTGATGTAGATTTTGGCTTTACTACATAAAATCAGAGCCCAAAAGGTCAGCTCGTATCTCTTCCAAGGTCCTACAGCTAGTGAAGAGAGGCGCTTAGATTTGAGCCCTGGCCCATTTTCGAAATAGTTTCATGGGGTCGGTGCTCTGATTCTCCCTGCTTTACAAACGAGCAAACGTAGGCACAGAGAGGTTAAGCAACTTTCATAAGGCTCCGTAAGTGAGTGTCAGATGCAGGAACTTGAAGTGGGATCTGATTTCCAGGTCCACAGTGGTTTAGACTCTACGTTGCATACACGGCTTTTTAGGACAGCACTCACCACTGGCCAATCTTTGTGGCAAGAGAAACCTGGCTCAGGGTTCCTCTCACCACAGAAATGTGCTTTCAGCTCTCACATCGTTCTTATATTTGGGGCTGAGCTTCACTATTCCAGCAAGAAACTGCTCTCTCCCCCCTCCTGGCTTTAGCTTATTTTTCTGGCTTTTAGCCTTCACATGAAAAGCTAGCCCTCTTTCACTTTCTTTTCTGATGAGCTCGCCTTCAGAATACAGATCAAAGTTTAAGAGGGAGGCAGAATTAGCCTAGGATCTGGGGAAACACTTAGGTCTGCAGGCAAGAAATGTTTACCTAAAAATCCAGTCAATGGACCCAAGATAGAACCAGAGACTTGAAAAGCCAAGCCAAATGAATCCATGTCTGCTGCAGGAGGGACAGCCGGACAGATGGACAGCTCTCTTCAAAGGTTGCTTAGGGACCCAATAAACCTAAAAAGACTGTGCCCTGAATGTCAATGTGGGTGGGCGGATAAAGGAACAGTATTCCTCTTCTCCTTCTTGCTTTTCCCAGGGTGGGCGCCACAAAGCAAACACAATTTGCATTCAATGACAGAAAGCCACTCACATCTGTAAACATTACCCAGTCAGCAAAAGCCTCCAGAAAGCCTCTTAGCCCCATTTCCAGGAGCCAGATGTGGAGAGAAAGCCTTCTGCTGTTCATTGTTCTTCCACGCGAGCTGCAGGACCCTGGGACGCTCCATGTGCAAGGAAAGCACGGCACACGCTGCTCTTAAATTGAACCAAGCTGATTAGGTTAGAGAGTTTAATTAAACTCTTGCTGGCCGTCGTGAAAAGGGTTAGCTTGCTCGCAAGGCTTTCTTCACGGGTTCCCTACAGGTAGCACACACTTCTCCCTTCCAACCCAAGGTCATTAGGATCACATGAATACGTAGAGATTGAAAGGTTCCAAGATGTTCTGGGGGGGGGGGGCATTTGACTCATAACTTTTAATTTAATCAATCAACTCAGCGGGTCTAGTAAAGAGATTACAACCATCCTCCTCCCTGATCCCTAGCAATCCGCTTTGCTGCAGGGCGGCCCTTACTAATCCTTTTTACTAAAAATAAGGCAGGGCTGCTTGTGCTGTGATTTCCTATATCCTTTGTCCTGTTTCGTGTTTGTTCTTTGCTCTGAAATTTAACTGAGGCTGGGCAAAAGCTGCAAGTATTTCTTTGTCCTCATGCTTCACTTCCAGCCCCAAACAGGAGAGTTCTTGCAAATTGGGAGGGACGGTTGCCAGCACTGTAGTGCCTGGCACAGACCTTTGCAGAAACTCCACTCGTGATTATCAATAGTCTTCCCTTTCTCAGCATAAACAATTCTTGAGGGTAGGTTTTTCAACTTGCTGTTTGGAAAACTTAAGTACATAAATGCCATTCGCTACAGCCAAGTTTTGTGTGCAAATTCCTGGGTAACCGTACTCAATGCTCGGGTTTAATGGGCTTTGTATATTCCCTCTCCTTCAGTTTCATAAAGCCTTTCAGAGTTCCGGGTATTTTCATGCAAAGGGAAAATCAAGTCTTTAAGATTAAAGTAGGCGTTTCTTGGAGTCCCCGCACAGGTACTGGCAAAGAAGTCTGAAGGAAATACTGCATGAAAAATGCATGGGCTGGTGTCATACTTAAATGTTAATCACATCCATTTTGCCAGGGGAACTGGTGGCATTAGAACTTACATAATAACTGATCCATGACTTGCCAATGAATCCAATCTTTCTTTCTCCTCAAATCAGTTCCAAACAGGTGGCCCTTGAAGCTACATGAATGAGAGGCAGGAGCCACGTGCTCTCTGAGTTGCCGACCGGCAGGAGTGAATGGCAAATAAGTCATCAATAAATTAATTTACCCCTATTGGCAGTAATGAGGCTGTAACTTGACAGCTACAAGGGGAGTAATACCTTATAATTTATACTAAATGGTCAGTCCAAAAAGGGCGTCTCTTATTTAAGAAAGGGTATGCTTGAGAAATAGTTTGCGGACTTGAGGAGGGAGGCAGCCCGAGAGGCCAGAACCTTCCCATTTCAAGTCCCATTTAAATGCCAATAAAATAGTCTGCCGCAAAGGTTTTGGGAATAGCAATCATAATCATCACTTGAGGAAAAAAAAGATGAGTAAAAGGGGGAAAATGATTTTGAACTATTATAAATGTTTGGCAGTATAAGAGAAGAACTCTGAATTAAGAAGCTGGGTACAGGGGTGCCTGGGTGGCTCAGTCATTAAGCGTCTGCCTTCAGCTCAGGTCATGATCCCAGGGTCCTGGGATCGAGCCCTACATCAGGGACACTGCTCGGCAGGGAGCCTGCTTCCTTCTCTCTCTGTCTGCCTCTCTGTCTACTTGTGATCTCTCTCTCTCTAATAAATAAAATCTTAAAAAAAAAAGCTGGGTACAGGATGGGGGTGAGGGAGGGAAGCGGTAAACCATGGAACAAAATGAGAACAAGAACAGAAGTTAGAGAAGCGCTGGAATCTATTTTTTAAATATACCTATTTCAGGAGAGCTCATTATGGGAGGAAGGAGTGGGCAGGCGCCAACAATGATAACACGGGTCCAGGGACGGACGGGATGCTACAGGAAACTAACCAGAGAAAGAGAAATGAACCAGGGGAAACAATGCAGAGCACACAGTTCCTGAGGAAACAAAGAGAATAAACAGGAATGAACTGACATGCCGCCTACACACAGGAGATGCTCTGAATAGATCTGGGGAATGACTGCACAAACAATAAACAACAACAAATCAAAGATTAGAAAAAAAAACAACAACAGATGACCTTGAAGAATAATGTCACCACTAATAAAATAGCTGAAGGTATACATAAAGCCCTATTAAAGATCTCTTTTAGAATAGCGGGCATCATCAAATATTTTAGCCGCAGGAGAAGAAGAAAGCACTGTGTACGGAGCTAGGTTATAGATTTCATGCAAAGGACTATAAGCCATAAGTGAATAAGGACTAGGTTTATTTTCCCACTAAAATGGAAAGCCATGGGTAAACCATAGTCAGAGTAAAAAACTGTATAATTTGGGCTTTTACCCAGTTGAGTTGTTAGCCAAATGCAAGACTCACACAGAATTTCAGGCTTAAGAAGTTCAATCACCCACTAATGGGCAAGTGTTGGATTCCAAGTTTATTTCAAAAAGAAATCTGATCTTAAAAGACCTGAGAAAAAAATGATGCTGTTAAAAATAGTAAAAAAAAACCCTCTGAATCAGTATATCTTTATTGAAGAGGTAAGTACAATAGCAGAGAAGCACTGATGGGAGTTGGGAATGAGAAGAATTGTTAAAATGGACAAAAAGAAATGAACTGAGGGGTAAGTGGAGAACAGAAGAAAGAAAGTTGAGAAAAACAAAAAGCCAGCAAAGGTTTCTCACAAGAGTGAATCAAAAGATGCTATCCTGATAAGACAGGGGTCTATTGATAATGTAGAAGTAATATTCTTGTTGTACGTTTTAAATTGACAGCTAGTTGATTTAAGATTTCTGCCAAATGAAATAAAAATAAGCAAAACCAAAGCCAGATACGTGCTCGTTGCCTATGTAATACCAAAGAAAATCTAGAAATAAGAAAACAAATTAACAATAATAGATAAGTAAGTAGACTGGCAGAACATAAACTGTCTAGGACTGAGCTTAAAATAAGTGTAAGTCTAAATAATCATGTCGAGAAACAAAACAGAACAAATAAAAAAATTGAAACCAAAAAAGAAACAAAACAAAACCCCACAAAAGCCCTTCCAATGGGATGAACGCAATAATTTACTGGAAAATCTTTAAAAGGCATAGAGAGCCTAACAATAAGAAAAAATAAATTTAAAAAAACACTTGAAAAGGGAAATTAATTAAAGGGAAGAAAAAGCAGGTGAGGTTTCAGACACGACAGTATTTAAGGCAAAAGTTATTAAAGCCAGCTAATTATGTTAATTATGCGAAGTTGAAAGTCAGAGTTAATCATGAGGATATAATGCTTTGATGCTATAGGTTCCAAAGACATAGTGACAAATGGAAAACAATCTGTTAAACATCAAAAAGAAATGATAAGTACACAGTTTTAGATCAAGGCGTTAATACCCCATTATCAGAACATGAAAAATCAAGAAGAAATGATCAAGTAATAGAGCCTGAATAAACACAATTAAACTTACCATCATACAGTAATAAGTATAGATACTGCCAAGAATTAAATGGATTGAACACTGTAAACAAAAAATCTTGGTAGCACCTACGCCTCGCTCCTCTGAGTTCAACCCTGGGGAACTTCAGAAACACAGACCCATGGAACTACCAGAGACACTCAAATACACAGGGGATCAAAGACTCACTTCGAAAACAACCAACATGAACGTGTATTTGGTTCGAGGGGCGGTAGACAACAAAGGAATCTGAGAATACACTAACATTCTTGTTTTGTTCAGAGGAAGACAAATATTGAAATGTTTATGAAATCAATACAGATAAATCAACACAAGTATGTGTTTTAAATTAGAGGCAACCACCACAAGAACAACAACATAGATCAAATATTGCCTAAACCAGCAGAAGAAAACTTAATGCAGGCAACGGAAAGAAAAGAAGTGGTTTAAAAAAAAAAAAAAAAAAAGAGGAAGAAACAAAAAGAAATTAAAATCAGCAAATATAAAACAAGATGGCGGAATGATTTGAATATGACAGTCGTCCAATGTGGGGAACATGGAATATTACGAAAAGCAAATAAAGCCAAAAGGGCACTGAATGGACCAAGAATGCTTGTGTGCTGTGAAGTAAGTAACACATCCCTCAACATCTGTGTGGAATGACAGAAAAGGCTCAACATATATGAGGTCATGAAAAAACCAAAACAAATTCTGTAAATGCACAAAAAAGCAGAACCATTCTATTACATACTCTCTCACCAAAACAAAAGAAAGAAACTTCAGTGAAAAAGTGATCTATGAAGAAACCCAGTCAGCACATGAAGACAACACCAGAGCTGCTCTGTCTTAGCCTGATCTCCAGGCTGAGCAAAAAGGGTCCCCCCCACCCCCCCAGAATTTATAACGCGAGTTTGAAATTTGACACTGCACCACTGTGTGGTGGCTTTGGTGTGGTTCTGAAGAGGTCTGAGTCTTTGTTGTCTGTTTCTCTGGATGCTTTTTGGGTTGTCCCTATCCTCATTATTCTAAAATTTCCGGATGGGAGGCTTTTCTCATCCTCCGTGCTGAATACCTGGGTCCTGAGCCTATTCCCGGGGTCAGGGTCAGTGCAAACGGCGGGCTTGGCTCTTACCACCCTCCCGGCCGCTATGGAGGATTCTGCATTCTTTGCTCTGCTCAGAGCTCCTACCTCTCCAGCTCCCCAGATACTGCTGGCAATCTCTCTGAAAGGGCGGGGCCTTCTTTCCTTTTTTCTTGTCTTTGTGAGTTTATTTTTTATTCTCCTAGTGCTATCTTTATGAGATTGGAGGAAAGATCAGCAATTCATGCTTGCATTCAGCCTGGCATGTTTAAGGGGAAGACCAGGTGAACGGACTTTCCTTCCCCACTGCCCGTGCATAACACAGTGAGTTGTTGCCGCAAGGCTTCCCAGAGGGATGGAGAGAAGAGAGGGGAAAAAGGGGAAAGAAGATCTTTAATCCTTTCTCTTTTGCTCTGTCGGACACTGACACTGTGGATGCTGAGGCACGTACTCTGGACCAAACTCTGAATTCCCAATCACAGCTCTATTCATATGCAGCCTGAAGGTGGCACTACTGGGGGGCGCTGCTGGGCACAATTACTCAGCCTGGAGAGGGATTTCCCTGTGAAGGTGGGAAGGAGTGGGATTATTGTTTGCTGAATGTTTCATTTTGTTTCTGAAGTTAGATGGGGAGAAAAGGCCTATGGTCCACCTGTGACTCATCACCGTTCTAGGTGGTGGGCTGCGGAAACCCACACGTTTATCTTACCATAAATGGGAAGAAACCCAGCAAGCTCAATACTATTAATTTAGTTAACAGTTCTTCCAAAAGTAATTGAGGGATTTAGTGCAATCCCACTTAAAATTCTGACAGGATCCTTTACAGAATTTGATAAAATGATTTCATGATCACTTGCAAAAACAGAGAGACTATAATATCGAGGAATATTTTAAGAAGCAAGAGTGCTTGTCGGCTCTGATGCTTTTCTCTGTCACTCCTCCGCATCTAATGCGTGACAGAAGCTACCTCTGAGAGCTATCTCCAGTCCGTCCATCCACTCCATCACACACCCACCGCCTTAGTCCGAGCTAGCGCCATCACTGTAATGGCCTCCTCACCGACCTTCCCAATTACTGCCAGAACCATCCAATCTGCTCCCCACTTAGCAGCCCTATCAGGTCCTCTCTCTCCTGCCCCAATCTCTTCAGTGACTTCACTTGTCTCTCTCCACCCTCTTCCTTGCTCAGTTTGTAACTGCTTCTCATTCATTCATTCATTAGAGGCTTTCAAAGTATCAGACAATGAGCTGATCCCTGAGGAGATACTGAGCAAAAGCAGGCTTGATGCCTGTCAGTGCCGTAGGGGTTTTAAAGGCAAATGCAATAAACTCGAGGAAAGATTCAAATGTGTAAGTCATTAAACCAATGCCAATTTAAAATAATGAGATTAATTTTTTATAACCATTAATTGCCAAAACCCAAACAGAAAACGTTAAGTTAAATGCTGAGAAGGCTGGGGGAAAGAGATCTATTTATTCATTATTGGTAACATGGTGAATTGATAGAAATATTTTGGAGAATAATCTGGCAAAATGTCGTAAGAGCCCATAAAAAGTACACATTTTTTGATCGGGCTGTCTGGCTCTTCGGAAATTATTTCAAGGCAATGATTTAAAGGAAGGACAAAGGGAAGAATACTTCACTGCAGTTTTTTTGTTTGTTTTTGTGTTTTGTTTTTTTGGGGCCGCCTGGGTGGCTCAGTCAGTAAGTGGCCAACTCTTGATTTTGGCTCAGGTCATGATCTCAGGGTTATGGGATCAAGCCCTGTGTGGGGCTCCACGCTCAGCAGGGAATCTGCTGGAGGAGTCTCTTCCTCCCTTCCCCTTCCTCTCTTTCTCTCTCTCAAATAAATAAATCTTTTTTTAAAAAAGCTTTTTTGTTATAGTGCTTTCCATGTTAGCAAAAGACCTGACATCACCTTGATGTTCAATAAAAGAACAGTTAGATAAGTGGTTTAGAGCAAGCTGGTATAACAAGTTACGACTATGGAAACAAAACCAAATGCACAAAGTAGGATGCAATGTTTCCAAATGTGCAACTGTGTATGTGGATGAAAACAGGAAGAAATGAGAGCTGTTGCCGAGAGTCAGAGTGGGGGTCTTTTATGTGATTAGATTCAATAACTAGTAATTTTTAAATAACATGGCCCAGTGGAAAAGATGGCCAAGTTTCACTGTAAAAGCTTTGATACTGTAGGGTGTTTTTCCCAGTGGCCATGTTTATATTTTAGGCGATGTGTCCTCAAATGAAACAAAAATAATTGGCTTCCAGAAAAAGTTCCTTTCACCAATATGTATTTGTTAAACAGCATTAAAACTGATAACCATATCAAAAATGGGGAGCATTGTGCAATTTACTTCGTCAAGGTACATTACAGAGTCTCTACAGGGTGGAGGCATTCGTCAGAAAACCTAGGAGCTTGGGACGCCTGGGTGCCGCAGATGGTTAAGCATCTGCCTTCGGCTCAGGTCATGATCTCCAGGTCCCGAGATCGAGTCCCACATGGGGTTCCCTGCTCAGCAGGGAGTCTGTTTCTCCCTCTCCCTATGCCCACCCCCACCCCTGCTCATGCTCTCTGTCTCTAATTAATAAATAAAGCCTTAAAGCCTTAAAAAAAAAAAACAAAACAGCAAACAAATCTAGAAGGCATGTTCAGAGTAAGTGAGCAAAGTGACTCAGCATCTGTTAGGCAAGTCCCAGTCCCCTGGCAAAGACAGAGCATGTGTGCAAACCCTGGGACGTCCCTGAGCTGACCCTGCGTGGTCGCCATGTTCCTATAAAAAACGCCTGTTCTTGGACCACTGCTGGGTACTAAAGACTGCTGAGGACAGACACTGGGGGAGCTTGCTGGCACTTCTAACACTCCAGGGCTCTGGAAGTCTGTTCAGGCTCAGTGAATCCAGACCTTCCCTTTCTGACTTCTAAGTCAGGATCTGTAGAGGAGGTCTTTGTACAGTGGGGCAAAGCTGTTTGGAATTTAGTATCGGCTGAGTCCACATGGGTACAGCAGATGCTGAAAAGATGCTTTGTGTAGAAGGCATTTAATTTCACTGCAGAGGAGAGAAGACTGCCTTGTGACAGCCCCCAGAAGAAGGCAAAAGAGAATCAAGAGAGTTGATCTTTGATTTTGTGTCTGAAACTCTCTGGTTGTGTGATCTGAGTCCTTTGCGTTTCACATTTTTTTTTCACGTATAAAATTAGGAGGTAGAACTTGCATGATCCAGTCTCAAAACGGATTTCTAGAAACAACCCAGTTGAGGGTGTTTTAAAAGGATTTCACGATTTCCAGATGGCCAGCAGAGGTTTATGGCATTACAATGGAGAGGGGATGTCAGCCTGGGCCTTCCCCTGGCCTTCCTGATTTCGCCACACCTAGCCTCTTCCAGGGAGGGGGCTGTGGTGGATGCAGAGTCCCCTGTTCTCTAAGGAAGGGAACTCCAGAAATAGCATTTGGACCCAACCATCGTGGATAGCAGTGTGGCCCCCACAAGCGAGAACTGAAGAATAAGTGTGTTGCCAGATCTTCTTGAAGAGCCCAATGCGAATTCTCCAGGGCAAGTCACCCAAAGAGAACGGAAGGACAGACACCTTAGGCTGCTATCCTGTGTCACGGCAGAGATCCTCCAAGTGTGGTTTACAGATGTCTGGGGACCCTGAGGCCCTTGCAGGAGTCTGTGAGGAGAAAACTATTTTCACCATGATACCAAGACATTTGCCACACGTTCGTTGGCATTCACCCTGGTGGTGTCAAAGTGGTACCGTGTGAACCACTGTCACTTAGTGCCCATCCAAGCAGTGGCCTCGAACGGCGTCCACAGTCACTGCCAGGAATGGCCGTGAACAATGTAAAGAGCTTCACTTTGGAATGTTTTTGATGAAACAATAAGAATTATTAATGTTATCTATTAGTCTCTGTACATCCGAGTACATGGTTTTCTCCCATTCTGTGTGACTAACTGGGGAACATCCACGAAACACTTCCCTATATACTGGGATGCGATGCTGGTCTTGAGTAAATGCTCTTGCAAGCTGGACTGGATACTTTTATTTTCATAAACATCATTTTTACTTGAAAGAACCAATGACAGACAAATTATGGCTATTCAGACTGGAGAATGTGGTAGACATTTTCTCAAAAATGAAGTGAGCCTGTCATTTCAAGGAAAACAACGGACAGGATGTGTTGCCAAGGAGAAAATTCAAACTTTCAAGCAAAACTTAGAATTTTGGAAAACTTGCAGTGCCTGGGTGGCTCCGTCATTAAGCGTCTGCTTTCAGTTCAAGTCGTGATCCCGGGGTCCTGGGATCCTACATGGGGCTCCCTGCTCAGTAGGGAGGATGCAAAGTAGGATGCAATGTTTCCAAATGTGCGACTGTACATGTGGATGAACATATGAAGCAATGAGAGCTGTTGCCGAGAGTCAGAGTGGTGGTCTTTTATGTGATTAGATTTAATAACCAGTAATTTTTAAATAACATGGTCCAATGGAAAAGATGGCAGGAAGCCTGCTTCCCCCCTCCCACTCCCCCATATTTGTGCTCCCTCTCTGGCTGTCTCTTGTCAAATAAATAAATAAAATCCTAAAAAGAAAAGAATTTTGGAAAACTTATAGCTGTCATTATGAATCTGGTAGCTTTCCATACTTAAACACATTTCTTTTTTTTTTTTTTAATATTTTATTTATTTATTTGACAGATCACAAGTAGGCAGAGAGGCAGGCAGAGAGAGAGGGGAAAGCAGGCTCCCTGCTGAGCAGAGAGCCTGATGAGGGGCTCAATGCGGGGCTCGATCCCAGGACCCTGAAGTCATGACCTGAGCCGAAGGCAGAGGCTTAACCCACTGAGCCACTCAGGTGCCCCTCTTAAACACATTTCTAATGAGATTAGAAGTGATATTAATGAATGTGATTTTTGATATTGTATAATGAAATGTCTCTATATTTGAACCACCTGTGTAACTTAGTAAACCAGTGTTTTCCAAATGACCAATGTATGATGTCACAAAATCATTTATTTGTAAAAGATTCATTCCAAGTGCAAAGTAAAGCAATGCATTTTAATGTAACAGAGTACAAGTTCACTAATATGGTTTCATGTTCTACACTGTAATTATCCTTTAAGAAACTACCCTTTGTTGGGATGCTTGGGTGGCTCAGTGGGTTAAACATCTCCCTTCAGTTCAGGTCTTGATCCCAGGGTCCTGGGATGGAGCTCCAAATCAGCTCCCTGCCCTGTGGGGAGTCCACTTCTCCCTCTCCCTCTGCCTGCTTGTGCCCTCTGCTCTCTCTCTCTCTCCCTCTCAAATAAATAAAATCTTAAAAAAAAAAAAAAAAGAAACTACCCTTTGTAGGATTTTGGTATAGTATCAAAGAAGATTATCTGTAATTAATGAAGAAGTTATTAAAATATTCTTCCTTTTCCAATTACATATCTGAGATAGAATTTCTTTACACTTCAACCAAAAAAACATACCACAACAGATTGAATGCAGAGGCAAATATAAGAATCTAGATGTCTTCTAATTAAGTCAGATATTAAAGAGATTTGTAAAAATGTAAAACAACGAGGGTCCTTAACTAAATTTCTTTTGTTTTAGACAATATAGTCATTTTCATAAAATATGTTAATATGTAATGAGTTTGTCATTGCTAATTCATTATATGCTACTTTTTAAATGAATTAATCAGTAGCATTTTAAAACATCTGCAATTTTTGACACACTGAATTTGGATAGGTACAACCCATATAAGCAAAAGGATGTTTGAGTTCTCAATAATTTTTCAGTATGCAAAAAACATCTTGAAATTATAAAGCTTGAGAGTTGCTGCTCTGAGATCCTTGAGGACAAAGTGGTATTTGGGATGAGTAATAATAAAGGGGAGCGGGACATGACATTTATCAATTTGCACCATGGTTGGGAAGCATCATGGCTTAATTGGGCTTCATGGCAAGGGTTGGTTATCGAGACAAGATCATGCCTGGAACACTAAAGGGATAGTCATCTATTACTTAAGATTAGTAGAAATCACTTCAACCAGCATTGAATTTTCACAGTCCTTATTAGACCTTCTCTGTGCCCTTCCATTTGACTCCAGTCCTGAGCACCTTTCCCTCTAAGGAGGGTCTGGCCTATAATCTCTCAGCAGTATTGGCCATGGTGACTCGACGGGAGCTAGAAATCTGCCTCCTAGGTCTCAGTGACGGCTACTCTGGGTTCAACAATCAGTATATAATACTTGGAAAGGCATCAGGCACTTCCAAGGCATTGAGAATGAAAGATGAGTGTGTTACGGCTTTTGTCCTGGAGGACTCCTCTGCCTGATGGAGAAGAAAGATTCCTTAAGAAATAATTACAGTCCAATGTGATAAACACTCCTTTGTACATAGTGACCAAATTTTTCCAACCCAAAATTAAGACACACTGACATCTGACAATGGAACAATCCTGGGGGGATCTAGAGCTCACGTCTGCTTTATTAAGAAACTCCCAACAATTCCACAGAAATTCTGTACAGATTTGTACTTGATTTGACTCACAGACCCAGAAACAGTGGTTTTTTTTTTTTTTTTCAAATTCTGGGGAATAACAGTGTCAGAACAGAACAGCACAAGAAGCTCCTTAGGATTATGGAAGATGAGTAATGGGCCCCTAACATTTTATTTCCTTTGGGTTAGTGGACTGGAGGCACTGGAGGACATTTTTTTTTTCCATCATCCTTGTGCCAAGTGTACCCCAACCCCAGGGCAAAGAGTCTAGCTTTGTTCATGCAGGTCTCCCACACCAGCTGAAGCAAATCAAACTGAGTCCCAGAATGAGAAGAATGAACTAGTAAGATGCTTCTAAGATCACAAGTCTTGATTACAATGTGGGTAAAATTAAACAATAGAGCTCTTGATCTGCCAAGTCCCCGCTGGGTGGGCTGCCTGGGAACTGTGGAGGCTCCGGTCTGGACCAGGTCTTCATAAGTCCCAACCACATACCCTTTGCTCCCCCTTTTTTGGGGGGCTGACCCAAATCCCTCTTTTTAATCTCCTCCTAATTCTGCTCGTCTTTCCCAACTGTGGCAACTCCAAAGTGAAATGAACAAGAATAAAAGAGAAAATGACCAGAAAAATCATGTTGAGTGCCACACACCAACATCCCACCACCCACAGTTAGAGAGAATGAGCATTACTGGGTCTTAAAGGTAGCCAACCGAAAGGCAGGACAAGGAACCAGACAAATCCCTTTTCAAATCTTGGATTCACTACTCACGTCTGAGTAGGGGCAAATCATGACATCTCTCTGATATTCTGATAAAATGTGAGCTCATCCAAATTTTGAGGATTAAATGACATAACATGTAAAAATGCTCAGCACACAGTAGGTCCACTACTCATTGTTAGAATTTTCACATTTTTGTGTGTGAATATTTGATAAATGCCTGTCTCCCCACGAATCTCTGAGTTGTATGAGAATGTGGGTTGCGTCTTTTTTTGCTCACTATTATATCACTAGAGCTTAGCATGGTGCCTGGCATATGCTAGGTATTTTTTGAGACTATGGTATGATAAAAGGGAATTTCTAGGGTCCTGATTAAGGATCTACTCAAAATTAGCAAGTTTGGGGCTTCCTAACAACTCCCATGGATTGGTATCGGCTATCTGGAGCATGGTGTCCTGAAGGATTCTAAGGTGGTATCAGGAATTTGTAGGGAAAGTGTGTACAGATCGATTACCAACATTATGGTTGAGGGTGTTGAATGTTTGTTGACCTTGATCTGTGGAGTCAAGAGCAACCCCCTCTTGTCACCTATTTCCAGCACAGATAGATCTACTGTGTGATTCACAGATACGGCCTCCGTAGGGGGACCAAGGTTACCAAATGCTTGACCTGAAGAGAAGCAGCATGACCTTAGGAGTATTTTTTTAAATCACAGATTAGAACAACGCTACCTAACAAAAGCTCAAAGCATACCAGTATTGTATCTGCTTATCTTGATGACTTTCACTTCCTGGGAACGTGTATTTCGTGAGTCAGCTGTTAAAAGCAAACAGACCCAACATACTTCGGCTGGTGTACTCCACAACCAGACAGAACTTCACCGCGCACCTTCCCCCAATCCATCAAGTGGCTATTCTACTCACGAGGGTAATCCTTTGGGTGCGTCTTCTCGGACCAATTCCCATAAAATGTGAGTCTGTACTTGGCAGTTCCACAGGCACAGCAGTCTAAGATGGGTTTGTCAGTTACCCCGTCAAACATGGAATCTGAAACAGGGAAATCACTAAGTTAGGAAACCAATGTGGGTCATTCATAAGGCAGCACTCTCTTGGTCCTGTCCTGTCTTCAATGCTTGAGAAAAGAAGATGAGGTGCAGTTTCCACTGATTAACAACACCCAGAACCAGGTCAGTACTTGGGCTGTAAAGGATTTTTATATACTTCTAAGTATGGTAATTATATTCTGCCAATAAAAAAGACTCAGAACTTTTGCTCTAACAATGTGAGGAGACCCATGGGACCAATAAGGCTGAATATTTTGGAAACCAGGGATAAAATTGACTCAGTTATCCTTTTTTCCCACAATAGGATTTTTCTACTAGATTTTAAGAGGAAAATGCATGTGTGTGTTTTCTCTAAGAAATGTTCTCTGGGGCCAAATTGCCAGGACCAGAAGAAGCAGCTTTGCAGAGGAGCAGTGAGAACAAGTAGACAGACATAAAGGACTGCCGAACATTATTATAAAAAATGCATCTATAGTCACATCCTTTCTTATCAAGCTTTCATAGACTTGGGAGGGGTGGGGGTTTAGGGCTATGTTGGTAAGTTCAGGTTTACTTCTGAGTACAGGAGTGGTCAGGAAAAACTTAAGATTCCCTCTCTGCCCCCATTTTTATCTGTGGATAGCTGATAAGTGGGGAAAGCGAGATTACATGAATATATTCAGTTATTTCTGATTGTCAGCCCACATCCCTAAATGTGCTTTGTTGCTTTCAGTCTGTTCTGCTTCCTGTAAGACCAAAACAATGGCTTACAGATGCAACGTGTTTCAGCCGCTTTTTCTTTGGTTCCTCCAGTGGTATTAACATAAAGGTTTTTTTTTTTTTTTTTTAACAAGTTGGACATTTATTCTTAACTATTATATAAAGACCAGTGACAGTATAAAAATCTTTTCAAGTGTCAGAGAGAGCATTTTATAAGTCTTCCTTGAGGAATTCACTGGGTTCCGTTGGTTTGAACAAGCAAAATCAGTGATGGGTAGAAGAAAATCCCGTGCTCCAGGATGGAGATAAAACATGAAATAGGTAATAATAACTACATTGTATAGAGTCCTTGTAGGTGCTGCTCTCTTTCCAGGTACGGTATCATTTAATCCCAGCAACCCCAGGAGGTAAGTACTTTAGTTAATTCCATGTTGCAGGTTAGTACACTGAGGCAATTAGGTAACCAGTGCAAGGTCATGGGGTTAGTAGGTGTTACGGGCAGAACTGGATGGCGTTCTATATAAACACCAATGAGAGTAATTTTTGGGTGTGTGTTTCTCTTTATGCTTTTTCAAGTGAAGGCTGGTGCATTTAAAAAAAATGACCTCCCTATAGAGCTCCAGGATTTCTAAATGGCGGCACCAAAGAAGAGGTCTGAAAGCACCCAAAATAGAAATCCTAGTCTGGCTCTTTCTTTTGTACACTTGGAAGAAGCCTGCACATTGTCTGTGCTTGGGGACAGGCTCTCTGTTGCTTAACACACACAAAATCCAGGTACCACTCCTGCATCAGCTACTTTGATAGGGACAAGCCCTGTTGAATGTATTTCAGGAAAGGCAGTGTAAATTAGGAACTCGTAAGGATTTTTTCCTTTTCCTCTTCCATTATTGCTATTATGACCAACTGTGTTTCAAAAGAACTAAATTAGCTTTGGAAAAGGGATTCCAAGCTAAGAGATATGTACTGGGCTTTCAACTGTAGCTTCCTGGAGCTATGTGATGAGGGAGCAATCTCTCAAAAAAACCAAAATAAGGCAAATCGGTGGCTTTACCTTCTCAATCTTTTCCGAAAATATCTTTTCAGCTATGGGTAGTAAGTTTAAAGATATATTCAGAAGTTCAGGGGATACACTTACAATAAATCTTGTGGAATTCCAAAGGAAAATCAGCTTCCATTTAAAAAATAAGGCCCAAGTTTGAAACTAAAGACAGACATACTGTTCCCTATGGGAAAAAGCCTATTGAAAAGGAACCAGATTTTCTGGGGCACCTGGGTGGCTCAATCAGCTAAGCGTCTGCCTTCAGCTCAGGCCATGATCCCGAGGTCTTGAGATCGAGTCCCGAATTGGGCTCCTTCTCTCTGGGAAGTCTGCTTCTCCTTCTGCCTGCTGCTTCCCCTGCCTGTTTCTCCCTCTGCCTGCTGCTCCCCCTGCCTGCTGCTTCCCCTGCCTGTTTCTCCCTCTGCCTGCTGCTCCCTCTGCCTGCTGCTCCCCCTGCCTGCTTCTCCCTCTGCCTGCTGCTCCCCCTGCCTGCTTCTCCCTCTGCCTGCTGCTCCCCCTGCCTGCTTCTCCCTCTGCCTGCTGCTCCCCCTGCCTGCTGCCTCCCCTGCCTGCTTCTCCCTCTGCCTTCTTCTCCCTCTGCCTGCTGCTCCCCCTGCCTGCTTCTCCCTCTGCCTGCTGCTCCCCCTGCCTGCTGCCTCCCCTGCCTGCTTCTCCCTCTGCCTGCTGCTCCCCCTGCCTGCTTCTCCCTCTGCCTGCTGCTCCCCCTGCCTGCTTCTCCCTCTGCCTGCTGCTCCCCCTGCCTGCTGCCTCCCCTGCCTGCTTCTCCCTCTGCCTTCTTCTCCCTCTGCCTGCTGCTCCCCCTGCCTGCTTCTCCCTCTGCCTGCTGCTCCCCCTGCCTGCTGCCTCCCCTGCCTGCTTCTCCCTCTGCCTGCTTCTCCCTCTGCCTGCTGCTCCCTCTGCCTGCTGCTCCCCCTGCCTGCTGCTCCCCCTGCCTGCTTCTCCCTCTGCCTGCTGCTCCCCCTGCCTGCTGCTTCCCCTGCCTGCTGCTTCCCCTGCTTGCGTGCACTCGCACTCTCTCTCCCTCCCCTGACAAATAAATAAGTAAAATCTTATCACCCCTCTTCTGCTAACCGCAGCAGGGTCTGCCCAACAATGGGGGACTTCTGGCCATGCTGATCTCCCCAGCTGCCCCTTCTCTCATTTCTACACTCTATCCACCAGCTTCTTCCTTTTTCAGCTCTCCCCTTAGTCTTCATTTTCTCCTTATCTCTCTCTCCGACATTTTCCTCCCTTCCCTGAGTTCCCTCTGTCTTTCTCTCTTCATCATTCGTGACGTGGTATTAAAGTAAGCGTGGGAGTGCGTGTGTTTATTATAGGTCACCTTTTTGAATATGTTATGTCTCCCCATCCCTAATTGTGAATAACTTAATGTTTTATGTTTCTTTTAAAAAATAATGATTGCCATTGCCTTTTGTGTTTGCAGTTGTTACTTTTCCCCCTATGGATGCCCAGCTTCAACTGAGGAAAAATACTCGATTCTGGTTTCTTTCTCCCCTTCCTTGATAGATTTGACTCGCCAAGGAAGCAGAGAACGTAAAGAACTTAATGAAAGAGCTAGAGATAATTAAGTAGGCATACACATTTAAGAGAAATCCCTTTGCTCTCTGCTTACAAATTAAAGACTTTCTTAATACGATCTGCTTTGCTAATTGTGGGATGTCCTCATGGGTCTGCTCTCTCCAGGGACGATCTACAACTTCACATTAAGATCCTTCAACTCAGGGCCTGTAGGACCTTTTTTGGGTCCACAAAGTTGCTGTTGGAAAATGGTCTTTTTCTATATAGCCATGTTTAGTCATTTTGATAGGATCTCCGCTTCAGAAAGGATAACCCATAAAGACTCGCATGACACGGCATCTGCATAATTTGCATATTTGTGTGGCTTCACTTACATCAGGGCTGAGGCTCCGGGAAATGCACTTTAGTTAATGATTACTCTCCGTAGGTGGGGATGACTAGGTGTTTCCTAAGAATCCTCAAATCTGGGAAACAAGACTGTCCTCTGCATGACAAACTAACAAAACCAGACTGCAGGGGCTGTGCTTAGTCATCTGTGAGTATAGACCTAGAGGCGGTTTATATAAACCTGTGACCCAGAGCGCTCTGACCCCAACTCAAGGGACCTGGACGTCATCTCATGGGGACAGGGCAGGAAGTGGACCGTACTTCGGGAACAAAGAGCCTCATCAGTCAAGATGTTCAGTACTTGCAAAAAGGCTGCGTGAACTTGTAGGCATTTAACGACAAAAAGGAAAACCCCCCAAAGCCATGTGTGGTCATGTCCACCTAGAAGCTGACCAGGGACCTGGCGCCCAGATTCTAGCTCTCTGGCCTTTCTGACAGGGACAACCTTAATGGAGGGCATCTCATTCTCTCCCTCTGCTCTTCTCTTGTTTTCCAAGTCATCTTCCACATTGGACCTCGTTTCTGCTCTCACTCATCCAGAGGGAGCTATGCTTTGGCACAATGTCTTGAAATGTAGTCCCTTTGAGAGGAAGGCAGTGGTTAAGAGTGCTGGCTCCTAGGTCCAAACCCTGTCCCTGACCACTAGCTGTATGATGCTAAGTGAGCTTTTAAAACTTTCTGTTTTACAGACGCCTTGTCTATAAAATAAGGATGATCTAACAGTTTTCACCCTATAGAGCTGCTGTGCAAAGCACATGAGCAAGGCACGTGAAGTGCTTAGAATAGTGCCTGGCATACAGCAGCCTGCGAAAAATATTAGCTATTATTATTATTATTTTTCCCAGAAGACCTTTATAAACCTTTCTTTTTCTTAGTAGCTTATGATTTGCTAGAATTGGAGAAGATTTTTTTTCTCTCAAATTGCTAACTGCTCTAAATGCAAATAAAAATTCTGCAAAAATGAATAGAAATTAGACAGTTAAGATATATAATTGTAGAACATTTTCTATTTTTATTTAGTTATCTAATGACTTGTAAACACATTCAGATGTTTAAGGTCTGAATTTTTTATGATAGATTAATAAACAAGCTTTCGGGTACAGATAATAATAGCTAACACACACACACACATATTTACTATGTGCCAAGGAGGTGCTGTACTATTTTATATATATATTAAGTCACATCGCTGGGAAGAGCAGAGGGAGGATTCAAACCCAGGCTGGATCTGAATCCCAGCCTCTTCTTTGACCTGCCAGTCTACTTGATCTCCATGAGTTTTGTTAGAATGCCTTCAGCCCAAGGAGAGGGCTTCAATAAGCTTGCAAATCTAAGGGCCATGTCTTTGAACGTGGAAAATTCATAAGGTCAGTGACCCCTTGGCAGTCCCACCTCCCACCCGTCTTTCTTGGGTAAAATCCCCCCATGTTGCCCAGCTGCCGCACAAGTTCTGCTGGCGATTATTCTGGAAAACCACTACAGACATCTTAAAGGTACACAATTGTGCATTTCTTAATTAAGTCCTGTGAATTATTCCAAGGAACCTCTCTAGAATCATCACTGTTTCACAAAAATAAGAAGACGACACCAATGTAAGGTACATTATCTCTTCCCCAGAGAATCAAGCTGAGTAATTAATAGCTTACGGTGGATCCAATTATCCACTGCACAGCCAGATTAAAAATCAGCACTACGGGAGGAGGTAGAACCTGGAGAAGTTCAGAACGTCCGTCATGTAAGTCCTGCCGTTGCATGGTCTGGCAGAATGAAGCCCCTTCTGTTTCTCTGGCCCCTCCCCCACCTGCAGTCCTTACCTTGTTCACAAAGCTTCTTGGTCAGAGAGCCCTCATC
This sequence comes from Mustela erminea, assembly GCF_009829155.1. NCBI lineage: Eukaryota > Metazoa > Chordata > Mammalia > Carnivora > Mustelidae > Mustela > Mustela erminea. The sequence continues at coordinate 68,506,565 of NC_045622.1, read as the reverse complement.
TTGGAAATAAATGATGCGTTTCTGTACGATGCTGGCCCTGTTGGGAAAGAAGACATGAGTGCTGTGGTGAGGAGAGCAGGTTCGAGGGACGTCGGATCCTGGCCTGGCCACCTATGGCTGTGTGGCTTTGGGCAAGTCACGCCCCCACTCTGTGCTTCAGTTTGATCGTTGGAAAGCTGGCATTCATAATAATGCATAGCTCATGGGATTGCTCTGAGAATTAAATTTTTAAAAAAGGATGTCAAGAGCATAGCACTTACTTAGAAACCACTCAATAAATATTAGTTGTTGTGCTGCTGGTGGTGGGGCTAATAGTATTGTTAAGGTAAGAAAGGGAAGTAATGGCATTTTCAGCAACTTTTCTCAATGGCTCATTTTATTCTAGTTTTGTATCAAATGACTGAAACCATTTATAGACCCACCAAATTCAAATCAGAAAAGCATGTCAAGTCCTCTTCCGGAAGGGGAAAAAGAGAATTTAAAAATCTATTTTGATTTGTTCTGAAAATGTCATTCTCTATCTTTCCTGAAAGTCTAGACGAAACTGTCTCCTACATTCTGAACAAAGACAATTTCAGCTGTTGTATCTCTCTCTTAAACATGTCAAACACAGGATCTTAGGATCTGGAAAGAATATTTGGAGGTTGAAAATTACTTCTGGCCAGCACATATTTTCTCCTTCATCTCGGAGTGCACAGACAGTCTCCTTCTCCTTTGACCCACTCTGCTGTGTATTTTCAGCTGGCTTTGCAGACGTTGAACCCTGAAACCCAGCGTTCCTGCATGTGAAGTCTACAACACTTAACAATGAAACAGTACCAGTGGATTTTGAGCCCTTCCTATTGATTATCTTCAGCAACGTCACTCAATCAAAAGGTAATTTTTACTTTGATAGGCCCTATTTCACAGAGAAAGGGATCACTTGGCTCCATTACAGCTAAGCACACTAAAGGAGGATTGGGGTCACATGATCCGCCCGGTGTCACATGACAGCAGACCCAGTCAGGGGCCCATTGCACGGCTCTACAGAATATAGATGTGGCTTTCTTGATGGTGTGGGCCTAGGCCAAGATTACTTTCCAAAGAAACATCTACTCTAAACCCAGTCTTGCACAAAAGAATAAAATTCAGACTACCCTACAGATGTCTTTTATAGTCTCTTCTTACCCAAGAGAGATGAGATGTTGAAATAAATGAATGAAATATGCTTCTTGTTTCCGCAAAGCTACTTTGATCATGGATCCATTCTGTTGACCATAAGCAGAAAGTTTCCTCAGGCCAAGAAAACCCTCTTGAGAACACTCATCCCAAAGCCAAATTACAAAGCCTTTTGTTAGTCAGAGCATCCCATTATCTACCACTTCCTGAGTGTAGCCCACCAGGAAGTGCCTCAGGGACCCCTGCGGAAGGTGAGGAGGGGGACTTGTGGGAAGTAGCCCAGGCTTGGCATTCTCGGTTCAACTAAAGGCTTCACCCTCTTACCTATCAAAGTGGTCTCCTCCCCCATTTGTCTTCTTGTTGTATTTATTGGTATATTTTCAACCAACAGCTGTTGGAGGCCTGATTGGTGGCCACACACTGGCCAGGGACACCATTATGTACAAGTCAGATGGGGCCGCTTCCCATTCTCAAAATCAACAGCATACTGGGCAGAAAGCACCAAACAGCTAAATCCACAGCTAATCATATAACATGACTGTGATTAAGTGCTAAACAGACGTTCCCAGGGTGTGGGAGAGTATACCACAGGGGGTCCTGACCAAGCCAGGGAAGACTCCCCCAAGACAAGAAGGCTCCGACTGGAAGGAAAAGGTACTTACTAGGGCAAGTAGGAGGGAGAAACAAAGGAGAGGACCTCCTTTAAAGATCTTCGGGGTGGGAGGGTCATGGCTCACTGCAGAACTGACCCATGGTTAGGTCAGGAAGGGGGTGTGAGAAGAGTGGGGGAGGTGCGCAGGGCTAACTCTCCCTGAATCTGCAGGGAGATGGTATTTTATACCAAGCTTGATAAGACCTCTTTAATAAATGCATCCGAAGATGTGAGATAATCAGATTTGCTCCTTTACAGAGAGAACCTGGGGGGTACCTAGGTGGATGAGTCAGTTAAGCGTCTGCCTTCAGCTCAGGTCCTGATCCCAGGGTCTCGGAATAGAGCCCCACATCCGGGTCCTCTGCTCAGCAGAGAGTCTGCTTCTCCTTCTCCCTCTGATCATTCCCCTGACTTGTGCTCTCTCTTTTTCAAATAAATACATAAAATCTTAGGAAAAAAATAAAAAGAGCCCTTGGGGGGTGCCTTCGTGGCTTAGTCTATTAAGTATCCACCTCTTAATTGTGGCTCAGGTCATGATCTCAGGGGTGTGAGATCAGGCTCTATGATGGGCGTGAAGCTCGCTTAAAATTCTCTTTCTCCCTCTGCCCTTCCCCACCTCTTCCCCTCTCTTTAAAAAAAAAAAAAAGTTAAAAAAAAATAAAATAATAAAAACAAAAAAGTAAAATAAATAAATAAATAAAAAGAGCATTTGGGCCATAGAGTAAAAATGAGTTGGTAGGTGGTTGCAGTGTAGAGTTCTCAGGCAAATTAAATTCTATTTCAACAAAATTCATTTGGGACGCCTGGCTGGCTCAGTCAGCTGTGTGTTGGACACTTGATCTCAGCTCAGGTCTTGATCTCAGGTTCTTGAGTTCAAGCCTTTCGTTGGGCCCAGCGTGGAGCCTACTTAAAACAGAACCAAACGACATTCTCTTGCTAAAATGGTTTGAAAATCCCCGATCTATAGGATAAAATACAAAATTACCATTGTATTCAAAGGTTTTCATAAAATTTCTCCCCAATGCCCCTCTGACTTCATTTGTCCTCATTTTGTGCCATGCTCCCTGGCGTGAATCTAGAGTTTGAGAAGTTCATTCCCCTTATCTGAACACGGCTTCCACTCTACTGGGCCCTGACTGGTGCTATTTCCTCTCCCAGAATCTCCCCACATCTGCCTTTGTTAGCATCTGTAAATACTCTGAATTTTCTTCCTCTTGCTTTGAACAAGAGAACAATGGCAAAGCATATGATCATGCTTAGAAAAATTAAATCACCCCAAATTTTCAAAAGTATAATTATAAAAATGTGGGGAGCCAGAGAGAAAAAATTTCTTCTAAGATGTATTTCCTCTAAGATGTTTTCGTTTCCCTCATGTCTTGTTTTATGAAGTCTATGATGATTTATTCTTTCTTTTTATAATAGTTCTAATTTCTGGGCCCTTCCTGTGTGCCAGCCACCATATCAGGGAGGCCCTTTAGACATAAATATTATGTATAATATATTTGTAACATGTATAATTGTATATATGTAATATGTATTATATGTATAAATATCATAAATACATATACATTGCCTTATATATCTTATATTTTACATATATTACATCTTCTTAAATTCCTTCCTCATCCCAAACTCTTGGGTTAGATGCATTTTTTGAATTCGGAGTTTTTCAGATATTAGAATGTTAAGATGATAATATACTATTAACATCCCCATAATCAAACCCATCCATATTCCATAGCAAAATGTAAGAATATTCATAAAAAGCCAGTAAATAAAAACTTTAAATAGCTTCCTGTCAGTTTAGGTCAACTTCAGCAAACCTGTTAAAGTGCTCTTATTTTTAGAAGGATTAAGATGAAGGTTTGCAGTTTATTTTCCCCTTTACCGGTGATGATGACCAAGAGGCAGGGGGGCAAGGAGCACGTTCAAGATTTTAAGGTTTCCCCTGTCTACCTCCAAAGCTCATGAGCTGCCTCACATGATTTTAAGGGATTAAAGATCACATATAAAAAGTATAACTGGCATGTGAGGTAAGTGCTATTATGAAATGTAACCTCAAATTGATTTCCCTTGGATCCATTTAGCATCTCATGGAACCCACTGTGAAGAACTGCGGCTCTGGTGGGGCTCGCTGGAGCCTGGGTTGTGACCCCCAGAGTTCTTCATGAAGACTGAGCATATATTTTCATGCCCATGCTCGGCCAAAGCTCTGGTCATGGCCTTTGGATTCCAAACTGTGAGGATCAAATGCGGGATAGGAGTCTTTTTCTGACCTGACTTCATCTTTATCTAATCCCTCCTGAGCACTCTGTCCAAGCCATACCCTCTATTTGCCTTCACAATCTCTGCCCCTGGGACTCTGTCCATGGGACTCCTGTCCTCTTCTGTGACTCCTCAACACACTTATGAGAATAACACACACACACTCACACACACAAACACACACACACAGTTCAGTTACCCAGAACTCGTACTCACTAGGACTGGTTTCTCGGCTGTTTGCTCTTCCTGTGAGCCACAGACTCTTGGGTTTATCCCACACGGCATTTAATAATCTGCACTATAGCTGCCTATTTATTTTTCTATCTCCTGGGCTAGTTTCTAAGCTTCTCAAGAGGAGGAACTGTATCTTCCTTATTTCTGTTGATGTTAGTATTGTTGAAGTACAGGGATTCAAGGAGAAGGGACAGTGTTTCGGGAAAGGAGAGGACTTGAGGTTGAGTGGTCTGGTGGGCATGATGGTGGCCAATCTAGTCGACCTTAGACATAGGGACCTGTAACTCAGGATGGCTGTGAGGGGCCGGGGGGCAGAGGCATATGGGTCACCGGGGTAGAAGTAAGAGGTGAAGCTTCCAAAGCAGCTGATGTCACCCGGAGCAAGTGTGCAGAGTGAGAAGAGAGGCTGAACCCAGAACTCTGGAGAAGACCAATATTCACCTGTGGATATGCTGGTAGAGACCAAGATTTGGTACGCTTGGTTGCAGAAGAGGTTTCTTTTTATTCCTCATCCGGTCAACTCTTGAGAAAATTTATATTCTGAAAAAATGCATTTCATTTGGAGTCTGTTCCCATCAAAAGTATAAAACTCAGCTGAGATTTATAAATCATATTATAGTTCAGGAAAATAATAGCTTTACAAGATGAGAAAGCTGTTAGTAAGAATTCCCTTAGCATTTCAAAATGACAAATTTCTCCCATTCTGTGTTGCAATTTGGCAGTCCTGTTGCATAGCATTTATACGCTGAGACGCTGAATGCTCTCTTATCATGAGAGAGCATGTTAAGGAAATCTAAATTAAATTTCTCAGTATGTTAGCTTCTCAAACTTTGGAATATTGAGGTTCTAAATAACTTACTAATCATTTCCATAAGTTTCTTTTAAACCTCAAGTGGTAGAACATTTCTAGAAACACCATCCTGGATCTCTTAGACGTTTGACCCTTTTCTGTCTGCAGGTTTATTCATTTGATATTATTTCTCCTTGGGGGAATTTTCCTGTTGGATAAAGTCAGAGCTTGCGAAGTTGTGGATATGTTGTCTCAGCTAGGCATTCCTTGGACCCCTGCTCTCACCAAAAAGGGACAGGGAGACATTAGAAACTGAAGGACTTGGGAGAAATCAGGCCAGGAAATGACTTCAAAATTCACATGAATCCTCAGGGGCTGGGTCACCGGTGTATAGGGATAATTCATGTAATGTCCCTAATACATGGGTGTCGCATGTCGTAAATAGACACTATGCGGTAGCCATTAACCTTACTTTTTGTTAAACCATTGTCTCTTAGCAAGTACCGTTTACTTAGTAAACGGTAGCTATTATTATACATTGGGTCTGTCTCCTTGGCTTATGGAGAGAGAAATGAGGGTGCTAGCTCAGTCAGCTGCTTCAGGCAGAGATACTGAAGGGCCAAAATGAAGCTCAGGTTTGTGGCCTCCAGACTAAGGTTGCCAACCCTCTTCCCAAGTCCAGTAACATCTCTGCTACTGAACATTTCTTGGGGTGCTTTAAAAACTTTGTCTATGATCTCAGGGATGTTTTCTCTTGGAAGCAGTCAAGTTTATAACCAGTGACATCACTTCCTTCTACCAGTGAAAGAACACCTCTGTGGGAGCACCCAGAAACAAAATATTAGAGTCATAATAGCGGTAATACCATCCAGGGCTGAGGCCCTCTGCCTTATTTTACTTCATGTGGATGCCAAGTACTAACCTGCCCGTGGTCTCATGTTAAACAACAAATATTTAGAGAGATTGGGTGCATTCTGTGACCCAAACTCCTCCCAATTATTTATATGGCTTTAGGTGGAGGTCAGGACACGAAGCAATGTCCAGGAGTTAATAGGCCCCCTGACATGCCATCATAATGTGCTCACGGGAGAAGAAAAGTGAAAGCTTATCTGCAGGGCCCTGTACGATGATCACGGGATTTCTCAAGCTCCTGATTCACATCACTGGACGTAGTTACTTCTACAAAGTCTCAGTTTCAATTTTAACAAAAACTGGGCAAGTACTATTTTTAAACACAGTTTATTTCTTCTCAGAATGACCCCCGCGACCCTGGGGATAACGAGCTTTTCATGGTTCCATTTTTCTCTTATTATTGTCCCAATTTCTGACTTAATCTTTATCACATAGCTTGTCAATACTATTACTCCCAGCACTTTGCATTTTACCTGCCCCAGATCCAATGGGAAATTAACAATGAGGAATTGATTTGCATAAGAGAGAAGGAAGAAGAAAAGAATAAAACTGGATTGTCTTAAAAGAGCTATTTTAGATAGGAGAGGCATTCAAACCAGACAGGCCTTCATTTACTTGTGTTTTGATTATCAGAGGAGGTGCCAGAGAGCTGTGTGAGGAAGGAGAGGTACACAGACAAATAAGGTCTAGTGTGACATCAAAGAGTCAACGGCCTGTGAGGGAGGGAGAGATGCGTCATCTGCCTAATCGGAATCCAGCATAACGAGCACCGGCGTCTACTCAGTACCCACTGGTTCCGTCTTCCATGATTTCCCAACCCTGATCTTTGGAACTGGATAAGCCCGTCATGACAGTCCCGTCCTCACCGTCCCGGACTTCCTTGCAGCTGGGGAACGGGAACATGCGCCCCACACACGGCTTCAGTATCAGAAGGGGAGGTTTGCAGGATGGCGGGGAGACCATCTGAGAACGTTTTGTTTTGCAGATGAAAAAAAATATCAATGACCTATCTTTCCTGTCCTGTTTTTCTCTAGCCTTGACTACCAACACAATGTGTGAAACAAAGCAGCCATTCTGTGACCATGAGGGAAAGGCCAAGGAGAAAAGCAGAGACACTGGCCCTGACGTTGTTTAGCTACAGAACTCACCTGAGCAGTCAAGGTCTGGCCTTTGTGTTATAACAGAAACAAACCAAAAAACCCATCTCTTTGTTGACATTGTCATTAGTCAAGTTTCTTTGAGCGCTGCTCTCAAAAGCACACCTCACTGATAGAAAGAGGTTTGTACGAACAAACCACTGTGGGAGCACAGGAGACGGGGGTTCAAAAGGGAGAGGGAGGGAGAGCCTGTTGTGCTGACCCTAGGTACTGGGCCAGGAGATGGCACCGGGGAGCCACTGGAGGATGCTGGCTGAAGTGGGGGCGGAGATGCTTTGATCCCAAGAGTCTTGGAGAAAGATGCTTTGGATTTGGTGGGTGGGAAGTCATTCTGTCCCTTGCTGGGACTTTCGATGGGACACCAGGGCAGAGGCCTGTTCACAGTGACTCGGAAGAGAGCAGGCAGGCCTGCCGGTACGAGCTAGTGTGAAGAGCAATGTGCTGGAAGGGAAGCAGGGTGGGTGGGAGTCTGACAGGGGTTTGACGCAGGAGAGTGAAATTTTTTTTTTTTTTCTCTGAAGGAGACTTTTACATGCCTGTGAGCTGTGACTGAAGAAACAGCGGGATCCCTTAGGGGAATCTGTTAGATCACTGCCTGGAAATTTGTCATCTGTTGGAAAAATCTTAAATAAACGCACATGAACAAAATAAATAGACTGCAGGATGCACTTCCCAGGTGCTAGAGATCTGACAGGCAGGCAGTTATGGATAGTGAACGGGACCATTTCTTATTTTCTAGAATTGTTTTAACCGAACTATCAATATTTTTTTAGCATCTTTTGACCCTTCATGGATCCCTCCCTCTGGCTTAAACGATCTGTGGCATTTCTTCACCTTGCAAAGAGATATAACGTACATCTGATTGTTGAGCTTGGGGTGAAGGCACTATGTCATGATACACCTTTAGGCCAACAATCTCTTAAGATTACAAGAGCCTAGGGTTTGATGTCCCTGCAAATTCCTTTTTTTTTTTTTTTTCTTTTTCCCCAGTCAGCTTTAGCAAGCTACTCAGATTTTCGTAACATGACTACTGGTACTTGGGGTGTGACCAGTGGCACAACCGACAGTTGGGTTCGCTGCTTCTCTGATACCGCTGAAACCATGATTCTGCTGGATAATGTCTCATCCAGCCACGCTGCTGGTCAGTGCCTGCCTCACTTTCCCTCCATCGTCTTTACATCTGCAAACCCTCAGCGGACTGTGAGCTCCTCCAGCCCTGAAACTGCCTGTCTTCTTCATCGCTGCCTGCCTGGAAACTAGCAGACGATCTGGCGGAGGCTCTTTGAACCCGGGACTCTTAATCTGGGGGTCTACAGACAGGTCTCAGGATGATGAAATTTTGTGTGATGTGCACAAGTGCAGAGGTCTGGGGAGGAGTTCATGGTCTTCCTCTGCTTCTCAAAAGGGTTCCTGGCCTTGAAAATCTTCAGAACCACTATTAGGTCTAAAATGAAGGATAGCAGATATGTGAAATCACATGACTGTCATTGCATTTAATAAAATCTCCAACTAAGATATAGGATTTGTTTTTTCTAAAGATAAAGGTTAAGTTTTTATTCCAATCACCCAAGCCTTCAACTGCTCGTGCTCTCTCTCTCTCTCTAGACTATGCTCTGATTCTATACAGAACCTGCTTCGGCTGGATAACAAGAGACAGAAGAGCAACATCGCTCCTGGCATTTCTGGTGTGCCTTGTGGGCCTTGCTGCTCTGGACAGGGCATGGCTGTCCCCAGCCTCTCCACTCCAGGAAATGCTGCCACACACAAAGGTGCTCCCGGCTGGCACATACAAGTTATCACCTTCCCCAGTCGGACCCGCTCCGCGTGGCCTCCGCTGCCTCCCCTTTCTGCGGGCTCCCGCAAGCCATGGCTGGCAGCACTGTTCTCGCAAATGTAAGGAAACCGTTCAGGGGACACAGCAAGGTCCTCACGCACAGGCCACCTGCCATCCTTCCTGTTCCTCCCAGAGTCTCCCTGTCATGCGGGGCTTTCTGCTGTGGAAACTGGACAGCAGCAGATCTGTGTGTTGGGGGAGTCTCCTTCCTCTAGGCTGGGCTGGGGACTGCGGTGTTGGGGCTGGGTGTGGTGATGATGGTTCTTAGCTAGGAATTCATGCCCATGAATGGGTTTCAGAAGATTCCTGAGTCCCTGAAAAAAACTGCAAAACAGTTTTGGGGAGAGATTCTATAAGCAGCATTGCTCTAAAGTTCAGAGTCATGGTTTTCACGCCAGTTAGCCCCCACAGGAGGCCCACCTCCCTCCCCGTCCAATGAAAGACATGCCCGGAGGAGTCAAGGAAAGGCTTCCCGGACAATTATGGTGGTGACCTCCTAATGCATCGTCTCTCCTTGCCGACCCATCAAATTCACTTACACTTTGCCAGGGGATGAACCGTCACCTCCAGCACATGACCACTTCCTCTCGCCGACTCTAAGGCAGAGTGGCACCATGGTCCTAAGATGTCATCTCCCACCTCCGCCCTGCCCCACTCCACCCTAGCATGGGGTCTGGCACACAGCAGGCCTTTCTACACAAAGGTACCTCTCTCCCTTACAGATCATGGTCCAAACTCTGGGATAAATGTCCACATTCCTGAACACCAGGATGCCAGCTGCCTTCCAGGTCTGAGCCACACACCCCTTGACCCCCACTGAGCCCGAGTCTTCCCAACTACCTACCTGAACTCAGCCCTGCCTTGTCACTGGGTACAGAATGTGTGACACACACCCCCTCCTGGCTTCTGCCCCCGCTACTTGATAAGCCAAGAATGCACTCCCCCACCCCCATCTGTCACCATCTCACCGCTGCCCCCAGAGTCTCATTGACCGCGACTGTCGGCAGCAACCTCCTCTGGGTTTCTAGAACAGCATGGATCTTTCTCGTTCATTTGGCATTCAGACACCGGACACTCGATGTCTGCTTCGACTTTAATGTCTTGTCCTACCATTTAACTTATTGTGTATTTATGTTTTGTTCTTCAGACGGAATTCTGAGGTTTTTCAGGGAAGGGACTTTTTGTAAACACTGGCCCCTCTAGCCTAGGACATAGTGCCTTCTGAATAAAAAGCGCCGAAGGCATGTCAATGTGATATGTTTTCACATTACTGACTATACCCGTAAGTCAACTCTTTTATATTCAACACAACGTGTTGCGTGTCTACCATATGTCCACGATCTGGCAAGAAGCGTAAGGTCCTTTGTGTTAGCAGTGCCGCCCAGAGTGCTGGGTGAACAGCAAACAGTGACTGGTCTGAGTCACGAAACATTTCCCACTGCATAAAGCCTAGTTAAGTCTGCTTCGCTTTGTTCAAGCCAGGCTGTTTGGCCGATGACAGCCATTGTTCGCCAAAGGAACCATTCGGGTTGAATTCAAAATCCCTTCACAACATTGGGCACCGGCAGAATGATGATACTTCTGCCAGGAGGATGTTAAACCCGGAACAGGGCTTTCTTTATGGCAAAACCATTGCTGATTGCACTATGCACGCCACGTTGCTCATTCTTTGAGTTGACTCTTTGGAAAAAGACACCCATAGGCCTTACATTTTTGACTTACTCCAGACTTGTCCCAGGTTTCTTCTTTTCAACATCTACAGCCCTCTCCGAGCATCTGGCCTCATTCTTATGTCATATGAGCTCATTAGCCTTATGCCATGGTCACACGGGACCCCCCCAGAGCTCCAGAGCAAAGACATGAGAACACAAGTTGGCCACAAAATCTGGGCATGATCTGTCCTATTTTCTACCCTTTCTCCTAGAGAATACTTTCGAGATAAGTTAAGACAGGAAGGGAAAGAAGGAGGGAGGGAAGGAGGAAAGAGAGCAAGAAAGAGAAAGCAGGTGAGCCAAGAGCTCTATTTTTCTGAAAAATAATGTGGAAGAGGAGTAATGAGACCTCATTTTAATGCAGAGAAGAATGCAAGTGACACATTTTCTTTGGAAAATATATGGTAAATTAAGGACACTTTCACTAACTCCTGACAGAGGGTAGTTAAGAGTGAGCCTCTTATCCACATTAAACAAGGTACTGCCAATCTTTTTCTCCTCAACTAGGCAAGGAATAAGTTAAAACCCAACAAATCAATGAAAATATCTCTGGCAAAGGTGAACGTGTAACCACATTTACATGTTGTGTATCTTGGAGAGATAAGGATGTTTAGCTCGAGAGCATGTGTCCCTGGGAAATGCTTAGAACCTTCACCGAGTACGGACAGAAGTCACAGCGAGGATGGAGAGGAAGAGAGGGAGGAAGGCTTCAGTTTCCCCAGCTCTAGAAGGGAACAAGAGTAAAACCAGAGGGTGGCCACCTCCAGGGGGCAGCACAACACAGGTCCTGGAAGCTGGACCCTCAACCGCATGGTGAACCCATGGAACTTTTTCCAGGGTCTCTTCCCTGGGGCACTACTTTGTTTTGTGTTTGCAAGTGGTTGAGTTCGTGCCATCTGGATTGGAATGCACATTTCCCTATTTTTCTGAATGGCTCCATGTCAATGACGTTTCTGATACAAAGTAAGATACATTTCAAGAAAAGGAAGGAGCAGAATCCTTATCCTAGGATATTTCGTAATGACCTTGCAGTGAAGGACACTTTGTACTCTCTTTAATCCCACAGCATCCAAATGCATCGACATACATAGTGTTCCTTTGGACTGACGTCCTTGGTTCGGAAAATCTGAAATTCAACTTCCTGCTGACTTGGATTCTTATCTGTTCGAGCTGTCCCGGAGAGGACCGGCCGTCCCCACAGCCAGAGGTCTCAATGCCACTGACCGGCCCGGTTTGGGAAGATATTGCACTGGATTTTCAGTAGAAAGAGCTAATAGATCCTGGCTTTCCATGTGTCTAGTACCCTCCTTAGGAAGGCCAAGCCAGTTGTTTGACTGATACACTGTTCTGATTCGTGTAACATATTTTGGGAAAACCAACTGGCTGTAACTGACTGGGGATCAATACACAGATCAAAGGTGGCCGCAGAGAAGCTGGCAACTTCTGAGCTGTTTTCCTGCTAACTCTGCCCAGTAGGAGTTCTGCATACTGAATGGTGCAAACTGGCCTCCTTGAGTTGTCCTTCGGAGGTTTAAAAAAAAAAAAAAAGTCAGACAAATCAAAAGAAGATGGGTCACTGACACAGGCAATGGACTCTTCTGCTCCTTTCTGGAGCCCATGGCATTATCCCATCATGATCCAGTACAGCCGTAGCCAATGTGCTGATGGGACTTGCCATGCTGTCCCATATGCCCGTGCAGGAGTGTGAGAAGTTTCCAGCCCTAAAGGTCAGCTGTGCCTGACAAATCCTACCTACAAGCCAGCAGTGAGCAGCATTTCCATGTGGATCCCGTTGGGCTCTTTCGGTTGTTGTTGTCAGGGCTTATCAGCATAAAAACGAAGTTGTTTTGACTCACCACTGTCTCTCTGCTATCAGAAAACTGTTATTAGGAAAATCGCATTAATTAGCAGCAGCTGAGGGGAGGTACGGCTCTTCGGAGCTGCAGCTGCAAGTCTCTTGCTGCCTGACTGTTGCCTAAATTTTAACAATTAACAGAATAAATAGTCTCTGAATGTATTGAATCATGTTAATTTTGTTTTCCTCTATTTGTATTACTGTTTAGGAGGGGTAGTTAATCTGCACTAAATACTCTGATGCCATTAGCATCTTTGAAGCTTATCCTCAGCTCTGCTCTTCCTCTCTGGTTTCCTGGGAGTGACGTTTAATGATAATTTTTTAAACTTCATTTAAATGTCACTTAAGATAGACCCCCAATATGCCCCAAAGTTTGGCATATTAGCTAAAATATTGGATGAAATGAAAAATCTTCTTTTTTGAGTGGGCTCCACACCCAGCGCGGAGCTCGATGCGGGGCTTGAACTCATGATTCTAAGATCAAGACCTGAGAGTGAGAGTCGGATGATGAACAGACTGAACCATCCAGGCTCCCCTAAAAATTTTATATTATGGCCATGTTGGGTAACCGATCTGGATGGATGGATAGACAGAAGGAAGGAAGGATAAATGGAAATAATGATAAACAGAATAATGGACAGTTTTTAAACCCTGTAAATTCTAATCCCAGGTAGTTCATTACTTTTTTTTTTTTATAATCACCATGAAATCAGAATGATAAAGACATGGTATAAGAGAAAGACCTTTCTAGTCAGATTTGGTCCTGGATTTACCTCTGCAGAGTGTCAGATGATTTGCAGCTATGTGTCAGTATTTCTCCCCTACAAATTTGGGTTCATATCCACTTTTGTGAGCATTAATGAACTAAACCCCTATGGAAAGTACCTATGCCAAATCTTCTTTTCTTCTTTCAACTTTTTTTTTTTTTAAGAGGTTATTTATTTATTTGACAGAGAGAGATCACAAGTAGGCAGAGAGGCAGGCAAAGAGAGAGGGGGAAGCAGGCTCCCCACTGAGCAGAGAGCCCGATGTGGGGCTCCATCCCAGAATCCTGAGATCATGACCTGAGCTAAAGGCAGAGGCTTTAGCCCACTGGGCCACCCAGGCACCCCTCTTCTTTCAACTTGAAACCTCATGTTGCTATTTAACTTATCATGTATTTATGTGTTTTCTACTCCACTAAAGAGTTAATTAAACCCTTATGAAGTAGGGACTTTCTCTTGCTCATCTCGGTACCCACCCCCAGGGCACCGCCCAGTAGCTGGGGCTCCCCCGGATGCTCATACAGTTCACCAGCGTTCGTCTGAGGCCTTGGCCTTGACGGCTAACATCTACTGAGTGCTTACCATGTGCCAGCACCCTGTAGTAAGGATTTCATATACTTCAAGGGTTCTCAGTGTTAAATAACAAATAGTCAACTGAATAAATTTTAAAGATCTAATGGGCTTTATTAATGGATTCATGAAACAGGCAGAATCCCATCTACCTACCATGTAGAGGAGAGCTCCAAAGGGCTACAGAAAGACAGATTTTTAAGGGCAGGGCAAGGAAGTAAAAAAACAAAACAAAACAAAAAACACAGAAAAACAGATTGTTTCAGGTGCGGTCACCTTCCTTTGGGGATAAAGGGGGTTTCATAGTTGAATTACTTTATCTTCCTTTGGGGGATAAAAAGGGCCCATGGAACTGATTACCTTAATGTGATGACCAGAAAATCCTTGAGAGACTCATTAAAAGTTATATTCTTTGGGGGCAGCTGGGTGGTCAGTTGGTTGTCTGAGTGTCTGACTCTTGATTTCAGCTCAGATCATGACCTCAGGGTAATGGGGTTGAGCCCCGGGTCAAGCTCCGTGCTGGGTGTGGAGCCTGCTTAAGAGTCTCTGTCTTCCTGTCCCTCTGCCCCTACCCTCCCTAAAAAAAATAATAAAATGAAATAGTTATATTCCGTGAGGGGTGTAACTGCAGTTAGGTTAGGTATTAAATCTTGGTTTACTGACTTGAAGTCTTAACCTAAGTGACACCATTTTGGGCCTGAGAATTTCTTGTTAACGTCAGCCCTGGTTACTCATTAAAATATATGGAGGAGTTTCTAAAACATGCCGACACCCTGATTCCACCCTAGACCAAGGAGATCAGAATTTCCAGAGGTGGGGCCAGAACACTAGTGAGTTTAGAAGTTGCTCTGGTGGTTCTAATGTGCAGCCCAAGTTGAAAAATCACTGGCATAGATGGTCCTGTTTAATTCTCCCGTCAATGAGTTAAGTACGATCATAACCGATGAAAAAAAGCCGAGGCACGGAGGGACCAAGCATCTTGACCAGGTTCACGTTACTCTTTTTTTTTTTTTTTTTTTAAGATTTTATTTATTTGACAGACAGAGATCAGAAGTAGGCAGAGAGGCAGGCAGAGAGAGAGGAGGAAGCAGGCTCTCTGCCAAGCAGAGAGCCTGATGCGGGGCTCCATCCCAGGACCCTGAGATCACGACCCAAGCCGAAGGCAGAGGCTTTAACCCACTGAGCCACCCAGGTGCCCCACAGTTCACATTACTCTTAATCAGGGAAGCAGGATTAGGAACCTAATGAGGCTGGCTCTACAAACCACAGCTTTCTTCACGGGGCTCTCCCGACTCCCAGGCAATAAGGAAATCCCGAGCTAAAACCCCTGGCAAAGAGGGTCTATGTAGATGTCCCCAGCATTCTACAGTGACTTTGGTCATCATAAAAGAAAAGGAGCAAAAGCCCAGCAAATCCTTTCTGTTTTAAAAGTGGTACCTCTCGCAGTACCTCTCTGAGCCTTAATTCCCCGTGATGGTATGCAGTCAAGTTTGCAGGAGTACTGGGCAGGTGGTCTATAGACTGCAGACTGTAGACCCACTTAAAGAACATAAAGGGGTATTTCCCATGCCTTAGTTTCTCATCTCCATCTTAGAGGGAGGAAAACCAGCTCAGACCTGGAAGAGCCAACACTCAACCCTTGACCTGACGGACCCAGACCCCATCTGTGAGGAGCAAACTCCCTAATGAGACATTGCAATCAGTCAAGAACCGTCTTGCAAAATGGGATTAGCGATGGAATCTGTGGTGATGGCCAGAGAAATCAGGCTCTCTGTAAAAACCAATGTTTTACAAATGGATGTAATAGTGGCTGCTGGGGGCCAGGGGTGGGGCGCAGGGTGGTGGTGGTAGTGGAGCTTACTCTTCCCTCCCACACCTCCCTTGTTCCCAGGCGATCTCTGTCTCATTCTGGCTTTGTTCTAGGGGCTGAAGTGAAGATGGAAACATAGGCTTGTTTCAGAGAGAACCTGGCACTTCTGGTTCTCAGACGATATTCGTGTGCCAGTCCCTCAGCCTTGTTCCCTCTTCATCCCTCCCCATACCTAGCACAAGCCCGGCACACAGTAAATGCTCACTAAATGTTTGTCAGGATGAATAAATGAGTCCTGTGGCGGAGGGTAGGGCATGGAGAAAGACACAGCGCCCTCCCTTCCTGCTGAGGCCAAGGGCCACCTACAGCACCACAAGGCAAG
This sequence comes from Mustela erminea, assembly GCF_009829155.1. NCBI lineage: Eukaryota > Metazoa > Chordata > Mammalia > Carnivora > Mustelidae > Mustela > Mustela erminea. The sequence continues at coordinate 68,490,470 of NC_045622.1, read as the reverse complement.
GGGCCTTGAACACCTTTGCCTTCGCCTTGATCCAGCTTGGTGCCCTGTTTCTCCCCTCGTGACCGCCTTTCCCACCGAGGGCCCTTTGGACCTGACCCTCAGGCTTTCTTCTGTGATTTGACCCTTTGTTTCCTTCCACCACCATGAGCTGCCTCAGCTCCGGAACCCCCCAGGGTCCAGCCATCGCCAGGTCCAGCCCAGGCTCTGGGCTTGCCTGGGGCCACAGAAGGTCTCATAGGACTGCTGACAGTGTGGGCAGGGGAGGCCAGGAGCCCGTGAGAGGGGAGTGACTCCAGTGGGTAAGATGTACGGACCACCGCAGTTCCCAAGCATCTCCCTCATTTGTCCCTACCATTCAAGAACTAGCTACAAAAGACAATTCTTTAAAAAAAAATTTTTTTTCATTACACATTATATATATAATGTATTAGTAGCCCCAGGGGTACAGGTCTGTGAATCGCCAGGTTTACACTTCATAGCACTCACCATACATAGCACATACCTTCCCCAATGTCCATAACCCAACCACCCAACAATCCTTTTTATAGACAACTAGTAATCCACATGGGAACTCAGCCTCATCAACAATCTACTCATACACTGTGGCCGAACAAAAGCTTGGGCTGTGGAGTTGGGCTATCTGGGGTTCAAATCCCAGCTCTACTGCTTACGATGTTGGACTTGATGTGCCTCAGTTTCCTCTCCATAAAATGGGACAATACTCCCTTTGTCATAAGAAGGTATGTCGGCACATATTTTATTGATTATTTCTGTTATTAAAAATTTAAAGCATGAGCAGACACTTCTCCAAAGAAGACATACAAATGGCTAACAGACACATGAAAAACTGTTCATCATCATTAGCCACCAGGGAAATTCAAATCAAAACCACATTGAGATACCGCCTTACATCAGTTAGAATGGCCAAAATTAACATGACAGTGAACAACAAGTGTTGGCGAGGATGTGGAGAAAGGGGAACCCTCTTCCACTGTTGGTGGGAACGCAAGCTGGGGCTGTCACTTTGGAGAACAGTGTGGAGATTCCTTAAGAAATTAAAAATAGAGCTTCCCTATGACTCTTCAATTGCACTACTGGGTATTTACCCCAAAGATACAGATATACTGAAAAGAAGGGTCATCTGTACCCCAATGTTTATAGCGGCAATGGTCACAATCACCAAACTGTGGAAAGAGCCAAGATGCCCTTCAGACGAATGGATGAAGATAAGGTCCATATATACTATGGAGTATTATGCCTCCATCAGAAAGGATGAATATCCAACTTCTGTATCAACATGGACGGGATTGAAGATTATGCTGAGTGAAATAAGTCAAGCAGAGAGAGTCAGTTATCATATGGTTTCACTTACTTGTAGAACTTAAGGAATAACATGGAGGACATTAGGAGAAGGAAAGGAAAAGTGAGTTGGGGGAAATTGGAGAAGGAGACGAACCATGAGAGACTGTGGACTCTTGAGGGTTTTAGGGGGGAAGGGGATGGGAAGTGGGGTGAGCCTGGTGGTGGGTATCAAAGGGGGGCACGTACTGCATGGAGCACCGTGTGTGGTGCATAAACAATGAATCGTGGAACACTGAAAAAATAATGTTTGGTAAAATAAAAATAAAAATTTAGAGCAATACCCAGTTGAATGTTCCAAGGATGAATGTATTGGTGAAGGAAAGAGAGAGAAGGGAACAAAATCAATTGAGCACCATCTTTGCACCCTCTCCCCCCTCAACCTGGCCCTCTTTCTTTTTTTTTTTTTTTTTAATTTGATCACAAGTAGGCAGAGAGGCAGGCAGAGAGAGAGGAGGAAGCAGGCTCCCCGCTGAGCAGAGAGCTCAATGCGGGGCTCGATCCCAGGACCCTGGGATCATGACCTGAGCTGAAGGCAGAGGCTTAATCCACTGAGCCACCCAGGCGCCCCCCTGGCCCTCTTTCTTGTTCTACCAGTTGGATCCACATGAGGGTTCTCAAACATTCCTTGCTCTCTCTGGGCTAGCAACAATCCTACACTCTGTCTCCTCCCTCTCTCTCCCATCTTGCCTTGTTGTCTGTCAGGTTACCAGCTGTGCTCCCTGGACCTTCTGTACCACCCCAGACTCGGCTGGGTGCCCACTCACCCCAGTCCTGCACTCTTCCCCGTGTGGCTCCTTCTCCACCATATAGCCCTCTTCCTCCTACTGTTCCCAAAGCCATGCCCTCGTGTTGGGCATGGTGCCTAGTACAGACCTATGGTGCCATGGAAGGAATCAAGGAACAGATTAACTTAGCCTGGAGGTCAGGCCTGGCGAGTCCTTGCCTATATTCTTGATTGATCCCCAGCATGTTCTCATCCACATCTTAGCCCAGCCTTCTGAGAGGTGGAAACCAGGAAGAAAAGGGAAAAATCTAGAAGGAAAGATACAAATGCAGCTCTTCCCTTTTCCCTTTCTACCCCACCACCCCCTGCCTTTGCACTGGGCCTGTTTAATTCAAAACCACTTCAACCTTAAAGAAAACTTACAAGAATAGCACAAAGAACTTGTTATCCCCTGAAGCATCTGCAAGCAGGTGGTTGAATGATGTCCAATTGCCTTAAGTACTTTTTTGTGTATTTCCTGCAAACAAAGGTCTTCTCCTGTGTAACCACACACAGCCACCAGACACAGGAAATTAACATCAATACACCCAACCCTCAAACCCTATTCCAGTTCTGACTTAAATTGTCCCTTTATTGCCAAAAGATCTAGTTTAGAATCACAGCATGTACTTAGATTTTATGACTAGGATGGTTCCTCAGTCTTTCCTTGACTTTTATGACTTTGAAACTTTCTGAAGATTACGTGTCAGGTAATTCTATGAAATGATTGAGCTTGTCTGATGCTTCCTCAGGATTAGATTCAGGTTATGGGTCTTCCTTGGGAATATCATAGACGTGACGCTATGTTCTTCTCATTGCATCCTATCAGGGGGCTTGCAATTTAAACTTAGATTTGTCCCATCACTGGTGTCTGCCAGAAGTTCCTGTTCCTCATTATCCATTTGGGGGGCAGAGACTTGGGGATGATATGAGCATCTCGTTCCTTATCAACCTTTCCAAATTTCTTTGTTGGTTTGTTTACTCATTCATTCATTGAAGTGGCACGTGTATTGACTTGTGTCAGACAGCCCCGGCTCTCCATTTTATTGAATGGGCCGCGACCCATGACGTTACTCTTACCACTCTGTGGGAACCGACAGCCCTTGCCTGTTTGTACTTGGTCTTCCTCCTGATGTTAGATTTTAAAGTTTTTCTTTTCCCTGGTCTTGAGGGTTGAAATTTAACATGACTATTTTGTTTTATGTGGTTTTTAATAGCACTTCATATTCTGTATGGGAATTGGCAAGGAGCAGACAAGCAAACGGAAAGCAGACCCAGCAAGACTGAAACCTAATAGGGCTTCAAGCTTTATACCGGGTTTCAGAATGTACCGGTTTTGTCCGAACGGCCCCGAAACTGGAATTCACTGCCAAGGATGAACTGCTACTTTTGTCTGAGAAGCATGTATGTGAGTTCTTCATTTTATTGCAGATGTAAAGCAATAATCACAACAATAGTCATGTGGCCATTTATAGAACTTCTAGACCAGATGTTGTTCTTAAACACTTTCATCTTCATGTGAATCCAAGAGGCAGGTACTATTATTATCCCCACTTTACAGGGGAGGCATCTGAGGCACTGGGAACTTTTAAATTTTTTTCAATTTTAAAAAATTTTTATTATGTTCAGTTAGCCACCATACAGTACATCATGAGTTTTTGATGAAGTGTTCCATGATTCATCAGTTGTGTGTAACACCCAGTGCTCACTACTGCACGTGAGGCCCTGGGAATTTAAAATGACTTGTCTAATGTCATTAGTTAGGTGGCGAAACCAGAATTCAGTCTCAGGTTAAGGAGTTGAGCTTGGGTTTCTGGGCTCTAGCAGCAGCCAACATCTAGAAGTCAATTATAGTTTCTCTGTGCTACAATTCCCTCCTGACACTCCCTAAGCTTTCAACAATGTCTTACTAACCTTTGTGGTTTGGCCTTAGGTGTGACGTGGAGTACCAAGTGACAGGGCTCCAAGTAGGGAGCAAAGTTGGGGAGAAATTGCCCGAGGAATGGACCCATAGTCTAGCCCTAGGTAGACGGCTGTAGTGGCAAGCAATAGCCTGGAGGTTTTGATGTATATGTAATCATTCCCTGAAGACTCCCCATAATTCTTGGGTGGTCACCATGGCAGAAGCCTGGTGTATCTGTAGTTCAGGAAGAATTAGCTCTTAATTAATAATCTTCAAAAACCACTTCCTATTTAAAAAGATGTAGAGCCCCCCTCTTTGAGGAGTCAGGCCCCGGGAGCCCATGTTGGTTCTGTTCAGAGCGTCTTGTCATTCCCAGCGCTAGCTGGATAAAGCTGTAGATGATTCTTCCTTCAAACCGTGACTTGGGAGCTAGGATCCAGGATGTCTGTCAAATTTTTCCTTGGGATGGATTCTTCTTTAGCATAACACCTGTCACAGTTGTTGACCAAGGAAGAAGGAAAGGTGTCTTCCATCCCAGTATCCAAAGAGATGGGTACAGAGATACGCAGGAAGTGTGTTATTGCCTCCAGCGTCCCCGCTACGGAGGCATTGTCAAAGAGGGCCATGGATGGAACACGCGATAGGTACAAGTAGGATCCAAGTGAGACCACTGAAAGCCACACACAAAAAAGCAAAGGTAGAGACATACAATCCGGGAAGTCGGTTTACCTAGCAACACAGCTGGTGTGAAGGAAGAGTTCTCCAAGCAACGTGGAACAGCGGGGCCTGTTCGAGCACATTCTGACTCATCAGATTTCTACGTGGAGACACAGATGTGTTTAATTTTATACATTGAGAACAATTTGCACACTGTGAGCATGTACAAACCCAGCTGCCTGAACCACAGAAGCATGGGAGATAGGAAGAGAGTGAGTGGGAGACCTGGCTGCCATTCCGAGGGCTCTGTCTGGCCTCCCCATTCCAGAGCCGCAAGACGAGACTCAGCCCTGTGGCTTCCATCTGGGGCTGTGGCCCAGTCACCCACCGCTCACTACTCCCCCATTTTTTCTGCACTCTGGAAGGCTCTTCTGGGTAGCTGGGACTTTTTCAGAGTCTGGGTATAATTATCACAAAACAGCCTCCGACTTCAGGAAAAAAAAAAAGGAAGGACGGACCTTGGACGATGTAGGAGGTGGTAGTTAACCACTCCTGTACCCAAAACTGCAATTAGAGAAAGTCTGAGGTCATTGTTCATCACGCCGATTTAGGTTTTGAAAGGAAACCAAATGATGAATATAACGATTATTTCTGTTTCTGCTTCCCCCTCTTTTTCTCCTAAGAAAATTGGCAATAGCACTAAAGTCAAATTAAACATCTGTTTGAAAAATAAGCCGGAGTGCCGATGACAGCTGCCTTGGACTTACAAAAGCACCACAGCTGTCAAACTCTGAATTAACAAGATTTTCATTTATGAATAGCAGAGAAGTAAGATAGAAGGGAGCTTTTGCTCCTATTTTCCTGGCTGCCAGGGCCTGTGTGATGCGAAATCTTTGGGAAATGCCCAGGGAAAAACGGAACTGCCATCGGCCTGTACTAATCAATCATGGAAGGAGTGGGGAACGTTCTTTCTTTTTACGCCATCTCATTTCTCCGTCAGCTTTAGGTTGAGTGTTGTCTCTGGCAAGCAGGCTTCCAGGGAGGCTCATGATTCAGGGGCAAGTCTCTGCTTTGTAGCTGAAAATGAATGGTGGTGGAGATGTGGGTCTCTTCGGAGGAAGAGGCACCGAGGACCCTGGCTTGTGGCACCGAGGACCCTGGCTTGTCGTCCGTATCATCGACTTCTCCGGAGGGCTTCAGCCCCCGTCCCTTCTAGCTGCAGTAACGAATGCCCGGGTCTGTATGACTTAGTTATAGGACCGCTCCATACTGGTTGCAAACGATCTCATCAAGCCATTTTGCTGATGGGGTAGAAGATGCTAACCTGTTTCATACTTCATAACCCTGAAAGCCAAAGTAGACGTGGAACCGATTCTTTGTCCTTTTCTACCCTTGTCCCCGAGTCATCTTTGTCCTTCTCAGGGATGGGGTATGGCTCAGGAGTGGAGCGACACATCTCTCGCGTCTACCACCCAGTTTAAAAAAACAGACTAAGTATAGGTAGGTGTGATACCATGGGGTACTTTTTCACCGTTGCCCAAACGTTTCTAGTTTGATGCTTTGATTATTCCGTGTTAAAAATACCCATGGGGATAAACAAATTGTGGTACAGACAGATAATGGAACATCACTCAGATATATAAAGGAAGGAGTACCGATACTTGAGTACGATTTGGCTCAAGCTCAGATACACTAAGCTCCGGGAAAAAAATCCAGATGCAGGAGGCCGCCTATTGTGTGATTCCATTTATCTGATCGATAGGTGAATCCATAGACAAATGCAGATTGGGGGTTGCCAGGGGCCATAGGCAGGAGAATGGGGAGAGACTGCTTAACGGGGAGGGGTTTTTATTCCAGAGCAATGGCAATGTTTTGGAACTAGACAGAGGGCGTGGTGGTACAACAGGGTGAATGTACGAGATGCCACGAAACTGATGCCTTCAAAATGGTTAATTTCACGTTACCTGAACTGAATCTTAGCCTTTTAAAAACATGTCCATGGGTCAAAACCTTATGTGTTGATCCCACCCTGGCCGGGGCAAGGAAGGTATCAGCAGCTCTTGCTCCATCAGTAGGGGAGGACTGCAAGCTGTCTTGCTGTGGAGACCTGGGGCCCTGGTGCGCCATGGGGACGAGCTGTGTACACCCCCGGCCCCTCGCAACGTTGGCGCCATCCGTAGAGCAGGGCTTTAGGGTTCCATCTGAATGTCAGTCTACTGCTGTGCCTGGAGCTTCTCTGCAGCCTACACTTCCTGTTTAATGCTTGCCAGTTCCCCCCCAGGCGGCTGGATCCTGCACCTGGCACTCCAGCTGCTGAATCTGACTGCTGCCATTGGACCGCTCTCCTGGAACGGCACCACTGCTGGCCTCCCAGGAACTCCTGGCATCTGGATTCTATCCGATAGATGGTAGGTCTTTGGGCATCGAAGTCTTCCTAAGCCGAGCACATGTTGCCCTTTTAGCCATCGCCTCTATCTTTCCGAGTGCTGTTCCAGGACCAGCCACTTTAACAGGCTCGGGGGTTCCCAGCTCTGTTCTGGCCACTCCTGGCTTCCTCCCCTGTGGGGTCCTGCTGATGCCCGAGCCGGCCCGTGGGAGAGGCCCCCCCTGACTTATAACAAAGATGTGGTAGTTCTTCTCAATACCTCACACCAGAAAAATTGTGGGGGAAGCTGCACCCCAGGTCCTCCTAACGCTGCCAGCTTCCTCTAAATCATACACAGTCATCTCATGTGGGCTTCCTCTGTTATTTCCTTCTAAGATAAAAAGGTCTGGTGAGCTCTATGAAGTTACACAGTATTATGAGTGTTCCCTAATTCCTCCTTAATACCCAGCCTCTCTTCCCACGAATAAGCCTTTCCCTTGCCAGGTGCAGAGTTTGTTTCCATTTGCCAAATGACAATTAGTTTCCTCCCTCAGGAAACAACACCCCCCGCCCCACAACCCCTACCTCCAACCCCCCAACAGAGAGTCCCCTACCTCCGGGTTTACAGAAGGGGCTCTGAACTCACAGATCTCACAGACCAACTGAGGCGAGAGGCAGAGGGTAGGTGGGGGTTGGTTGAGCTCAGTCAGGGTAGTTCAGTGGTGTTTCGTTAACAAGAAAGGTTCTGGAATCAGGTGGAAGTGGGCTTGAGTCCCAGCTGCTTTATTACCCTGAATATGAACTCTCTAAACCTTGATTTTTCTCAGCAACAAAATCAGAAAACCCTACAGAGAAAAGAGAGAAGACCCCAGAGACTTTTGCAGGAATTAAGTGAGAGAAGGCACACAGTGTACGTAGCCCGGTGCTTGGTGAGGAATATGAGCTACTCGTGCCGTGAGGCACACTACTGATGCATCGGGCACCTCTGAACACCCGCCTCCTCTCAACCTCCCACCCCAGCTCTGATCCCAGTCACGGGGGTAGCCCTGACCAGCTCTGCCCTACCGCATCTGCAGGATGCATACTTCGTCCGCCTGGGGCGCTCTTGCTTCCTGTCCCTGAGCTTTGTGGATGCTACAGCCCAAGTGCAGAGTATGTCAGTCCTCACATGTGCTGCAACCCAGAAGACCCGAGTTCATGTTTGTGGGGCCAATCTTGATCAATGGAGGATGGAAGCCAAAGGATAATGGCCTCGCCCTCTATCCCTGGGCACACTGTTCTGAGACATGTGTCATAAGGGCTCTCAAAAGTTTCCAGTGGGATCAAGCACCAGTTGCCTACAGTGATGGGCAAGTTAATAACACTTTACTCAATCCTGCCCTCCCTACCACCCCCTTCCCCTGCTCCTTGGGATTACCTCCCAAATAAACTACCTGAATACGAGCCTTTGACTCTGCGGAAAAAACAAAAAACAAAAAACAAAAAACAGCTTTTTTCGGAGAACCTGGAAAAGGATTTAGCACTGGGCTATGCATTAGAGCATTTTCTAGAACGTGCCAGAGAAAAAATATTTTACAGTGGCAACGTCTCAATTCTGTTGCTATAGCATGAAAGCAGCCCTAAACAATACATAAATGAATGAATGTGGCTGTATTCCAATAAATCTTTATTCACGAAAACAGGCAGTGGGCTGGATTTGCCAACCCTCGCACCAGGGCCACAAAGAGGAGTAAAACTGATTCTCCTCTTGAGACTCAGTCTCAGCATCTAGACATGAGGCTGTCCAGGTGACTAAAAAAAAAAATCACAAAGGGTCTTGGACACCACCACGCTAATTGTATTTTTTGGCAATGGGCGACACTGAATAAGTTCTTAGATCTTGTAGCAGCTGCAGCTGGGAACAGGTGATGAAATTGGGCAAGATATGTGTTGCTTCTTTTAAACATTCATGTACAACCCAGTCCTGCCCACGGGGCTACCTCCTCTGTACCCTTGGGAGTGATACTTGTATTACCAAACTTCCCACCTGGGACTGTATCCACAGGGCAAAGCTTCCTTATCTGATACCCCCAAGGCCAGGTGCATTTCAGAATTCAGAATATTTTTGGATTTCGGAAAGACAATGCAATGCAAATTCCATATATTTTGTAATATTTTCTATCAGGGTCTGGGGCAGCCTCTGCACATGAATATTTACACTAAAGACCATGAACAACTTCAAGTCAGTTCAGAGCAGGTCGGGGTCCTCAACGAGTTAAAAAAAAAAAAAATCATTTGGATGTTAGAGCCTCTTGGATTTCCAAATTGCAGATGAAAGACCATGCACCTGATCTGTTTTGCGTGTGACATCCTCAGTCAGCCTCTGAGTCCTCAGTGCCTACACCCAGGAGGCGCTCGCTAAATGTTACCAAGAGAATGAGCCGATGGGCCTGGCTGGAGCACAGGGTTCACGGAGGGATTCAGAGCAAGAAGATGCTGATCAGGGACTCTGGTAAAGGACATGGGGAGACTTAAATGTTCTGATTAAAATTCTAGACTTTAGGGGCGCCTGGGTGGCTCAGTGGGTTAAAGCCTCTGCCTTCCGCTCAGGTCATGATCCCAGGGTCCTGGGATCGAGCCCCGCATTGGGCTCTCTGCTCGGCAGGGAGCCTGCTTCCTCCTCTCTCTCTCTCTCTGCCTGCCTCTCTGCCAACTTGTGATCTCTGTCTGTTAAATAAATAAATCTTTAAAAAAAAAAATTCTAGACTTTATCTTGAAGGTGACGGAGAGCCCTGTTCAGCTTTGAGAGGTGAGGGGTGTGCCTCAGCGGCGCATGGGGACAGGAAGTCTTACTCCAGCGGCAGGAGCAGAGGGCAAGGAACCAGAGTGAGCAAAGAAGTGGTTCTTGTAATACTGGGGCAAGAAGTGTCTGCGGATGAGGCCACGAATAGGAAGCAAGTGTGAGCCAGAAGAGACAGATCTGACAACTAACAGTGTAGGGGGAGAGAGTGAAATCAGAGTTGAACTTGACCCAGGAGCACGGATCTGCGATGGTAGAATGCAGATTTCATTGGAGATCTGGACATCTGATCGGATCTGGAGCCCTGATCTTCTGTTTAAATCCCAGCTCAGTCATGTACCCTGTGATCTTGGGCAAGTCACTTACTCTTTCCTGTGCGCCTCAGTGTCCTCTGTAGTATCTGCTTCAGAGGGTGGCTATGAGGATTACCTAAGTATTTGTAATGCCCCTAGAACAGGGCTAGGCTCTTGGTACTCCCTGGACCCTGTACCAGCCCCTGTTTCATAAGATGGAATTTCCCAAATGGTTCACCAAGTGACTATCTTCTCAGGAGCTGGAGGACCCACATCTCAGACCTTCCCGGAAACTTATGAATGGGTGTGAGAAACCCAGTACTACATGTAGGTAATAAAGGTAATAAATATAAGAAAAGAGAGGATCACTTCAGGGGACAAAACGTTCGTCAGATTTAGGGAGACGAGATTTCCCCCTGGTGGGGTCTGTACACAGCCATTCTATCCACAGGGGCCCTTTCTGTCCCTCGGTTGCTACTTTGCCATCCTGTTTACAGCATTCTGGCAGCCATGCAGCATGCTGGGGCAACGTTAAGTGCTGGGTCATTCATTTGTAGGGAGAAGGCTATAAGGAGGTCTGCCTGGAAAGCCTGTAATTTAGAAATGTTCAAATCTTTGCATCCAAATGGAAAATGGAAATGGTGTCAGGTTTGTGCCAAAAGAAAAGTCGTAATTGCTATGTGCTTCCCCGCCTGCCCTCCTGGGCAAAGGAACACAACTAACCAAGCAGGCTTCAGAGCTGTCACCCACAGGCATTCAGCAGACCTTGCACCTTATTCAACCGGGAATAGTATCCAAATACCGCAACACAAATGCTCCTTTTTGCAAGGGAGGCTGCTGCAAGAATGCCGGCATCTCCCCTTTCATCTGCCCTGAGCCTGGCTGCCAGATTTAAGTGTCCTTCCTAACTTTTTAATGAACTTTCCTCCCAGCATGTCAGTCCACTGTTTAATAACCACTAATGGTTCCCTGGTTCCTCTTGAATCAAATTCAATCTCTTCATCTTGACACTAGAAGACCTCCAGGGCTTAGCAACAGATTTTGGCCCCCAAAGACCTTCTAATCTCACAGAGTCTGTCTCCCTGGGGCTGCCATGCTTCTTCTCACCTCAGTTCCCCTAGATCCACCCCTGTCACCTGGAATAACCTCGTCCTTCTGTGCATTTATCCAAACCCTACGACAGCCTTCAAGATACACTAACTTTCCGAGAAGCTCTGGTGCTCCCATTTTTCCATTCCTCACTCATCTGATTTCTGACTAACCACGTTTAATTTGTCCCCAGTGACTGCTTGTCTTGGGCTTACTAACCTTTGCGTGCATATTTTTATTTATACCACAACCAGATCGAAAATACCTTGGAAGTCAGGATCATTGTTTGTGTCTTTCCTGAGCTCTGGGCGCAGGGCAGGTACACAGGGAACACTGGTTGGCCAGTTCCCCAAATACTGCCTTCTATGTGAAAAGAAGGAAACTTTCTCAGCTAGATCAAGAGTCCTTCTTGGGGCACTTGGGGGGCTCAGTCAAGTAAGTGTCCAATTCTTGATTTCAGTTCAGGTCATGATCTCAGGGTTCCTGTGTCCCGTGTCCATTCTGGAATCTCTGTCTCCCTCTCCCCATCCCACTCTCTCTCCCCCTTCTCTTTTTTTTTTTTTTTTTTTTAAAGATTTTATTTATTTATTTGACAGACAGAGGTCACAAGCAGGCAGAGAGGCAGGCAGAGAGGAGGAAGCAGGCTCCCTGCTGAGCAGAGAGCCTGATGTGGGGCTCGATCCCAGAACCCTGGGATCATGACCTGAGCCGAAGGCAGAGGCTTTAACCCATTGAGCCACCCAGGCGCCCCACTCTCCCCCTTCTCTTAAAAAAAAAAAAAAAGAGAGTCCTTCTTAACTCAATTGAAGTATCAATTTGAAACCTGTACTTCCTGTTATACTTAAAAAGTAAAATACCATAGAATCCCCATTAAAATCAAGAATGAGCAGGAACACCACCATTTAATGGTCTACTAGAGGTGACAGATAATAAACTAAAACATAAAAAGGAAACACAAGGTATACTTATTCATAATTTCCCAAAAGAATGAATGAACAAGCCATTAGCACTATCAAGTGAGTGCAACAGTGTCCAAATTCAAACTCAGAAAATAAGAATCAATGGCTTTCCTAAACACAAGCAATCAATAATTAGAATGTATAACAGGAACAAAAAAGGAGCCCATTCCCCAAAGCACTAAAACTATAAAATACCCTAAGAGGGAAAAGCCAGACAAGAATGTGCAATCTCAATGAAGAAAAATCACAGTACTTTACTGAAGGAATAAAAGACCTGAATAAATAGGGGATATTCCATATTTCTGACTGGGGAAAAATATTGTAGGGATGCTGACATTTCCCACACTGAACTATTAATTCGATGCAACCCCATTCAAAATTCCAATAGAAGTTTTATTAAACTACAACAAACTTATTCTACGATTTGTCTGGAACTATGAATCTGCCTGAATGGTCATGAACATTTTGAACCAGAAGATTAATGGACGATGACTTGCTATCAAAATACAAAATAAAATTGTGCTATAAAATGGTGTGGGTTTTGTGCAGGAATAGATAAAAAGACCTGCAGAACAGATGAAGTAGCATTTCAAGCAACTGGAGAAAGGACAAACATTCAATAAACGGATGTGGGATAACAAACTAGCCATTTTGAGAAACAGAAGTAGATTTTCATTTCCCATCTGTGCTGGATATCTTTGTTGTTTTGTTTTGTTTTTGTTTTTGTTTCCCCCCCTGGATACCTTCTCAAAAAACAAAACAAAACAAAAACAAACAGGAAAAAAACCAACAAAAGAAAGGAAGAACACAGGACTTTGGAGTTAAATGGATACGTGACTCAAGAAATTCACCTAATTTTCCTGGGATCTCCTCTGTAAAATAGAAGTAGTTAGGATGATTAAATCTGTTAAAACCTGCTAGATGCTGGGGCGCCTGGGTGGCTCAGTGGGTTAAACCTCTGCCTTCGGCTCAGGTCATGATCTCAGGGTCCTGGGATCGAGCCCCGAATCAGGCTCTCTGCTCAGCAGGGAACCTGCTTCCCACCCCCTTCTCTCTGCCTGCCTTTCTGCCTACTGTGATCTCTGTCTGTCAAATAAGTAAATAAAATCTTTAAAAAAACCCCATAACCTGCTAGATGTGCCTGCTGAGTTCCTGGTACAGAGAAAGTACTGGTTGACCTTTTCTCTCTTCCATTTGGCCCGTGGAACCTCGAGGGCCAAGAATACATACATGTGGGTTGTCTATATATCCTGCCTGTCTGTGCACAAAGAAGCTCAGTTACATTTGCTGAAAGAATGAGCGACTGAACAAGCCACACTTGTCCATTCTTAATGGATAAACATATGTTCACATATGTTCATTGTTAACGGGTAAACAAGAGATGCCTTTCTGGCTTCTGCCGGGAAGATCAAACACTTCTGCTTTGTGAGAACAATAAGTCAAAAGAAAACCGAGCTCTGGGCCAGCAGGATCAGAATTTTCAGAGCAGGAAGACTCACCACATAAATCTAACATTTTCCAACTTTCTTCTTCAGAGCCCCAGGCTCTGCGGAGTGAGTCTGCCGAGTGACCGGGCAGCCCAGGGCCAAAGTGTGGGTACCAGAAAGCCACGCCGGGAACCTGGTCTCCAGGCTGAGACACCGGATACACCAATGGACAAAAGGGAGGCCACGTGTGACCACAACAATAGAACTCTGACCCCCAAATCTGGCAGCAATCAGCCTGGAAACCACACACCCCTGAAGCGTCAGCCCAGAACATTTAGGACTTGTGAATGACCACCAGCTCCTTTAATTTTTTGCCCCCACTGTCTCCTCTATTTCCAACTCAGGACCAACAAGGGGAAGCCAAACATGCTCTCCAAACCAATCACATAAGATGCTCCACTTTTAGTTATCCTGCTTCCAGCCTCCCCAAGCTAATACCCTATCCTCCAATCAGAACATACCTGCAGTCTGCCCTTTTCTCCCCTAGAAAGCTTTCCCATTCCTCTCTGGTCTTGGAGTCCCTGCCAAATGCTAGTGGTAGCTATACTCCCTAGTTATACAGTCAGCACTCGATAAATAGCCCCTGTGTGTTCTCATTTAGGGGGCCTTGATTTCCAGGGGCCTTCTCCCGTATTTTAACTAAATACTCGATACGTGTTATGTACTGGGTTTATACATAAGATTTCATTTTTGGAAGTTTTACTGCTAATTCTTTTTTTTTTAAAAAATTCACTGATACAGACTGATGCCAAGAGACAATCTTCTCAAGGAATCTGAGTAAGCCCGTTCAGCTTGCATCGAACCAAGAAACAAAGGATATATGGACAGATGGCAGCACAGGGAGGCTACACAAAGACAAGGCTGGGCCTGGACAATAGACAGAGGCTTCCAGAGACCTCTATGGGCATTTTTTTTTTCTTTTTCCCATAAGCCAGGCACAGCTGCGTCCAGAAGCTGCAGGGACTAGACTGCCTTGTTGGAATGCCTCCTTACTAGCCCCTCCCCAGAGCTGGGCTGGACTTAGTCACAGTTCTAAAATTATAGAAGTGTCCACCTGCCAGAGGGGCAAATATATAAAATAAGGCCCCAGGCGACTCAAATAAGAAAAGGATGGTTGGGAAAGTCCCAGCCCCTTACCTTCATGGGAAAATGGCTTCTTAGATGCTGAGATTGGAGCCTTGTCCATCTGCCTGTGACGATTTGCCTGTCTACAATCTTAAAATTTCCAATATCCCTCTATAGGGTATTTAAATCTATTTAAAATAGGTTATGGCTGCATTTCCCAAACCGGTGAATGTTAATATATGTCTCAGGATAAAAAGGGAGTCCAATAAATTGGGGAAATTCTGGTGAAACCAATTTAAACACATTTCATTTGAGTAGGACTTCGTAAAACCTTGAATCTGCTAATGATAGTTGTGACTCTGCAAGAAGGGGATGGAGTTTACAACATTTTTCAAACTTATTTAACTGCAGAAATTGGTTTCCTGCCCACCTATTTACATCTCTCTGAACATCACCCTATGGCATACCATTTTGGAAGCACAGGTCTGAGATAATGCTACCTTACATAGGAAAACTACGAGCGGGTTAACACCTCTTTAAAAAAAATTGTTTTTTATTAGAGAGATAGAGAATGTGTGCACACAAGTGGGTGGAGGGGCAGATGGAGAGTGAGAAGCAGAGAATTTCAAGCAGTCTCCGAGCTGAGAGCAAAAGCCCAATGTGGGGCGCGATCTCAGGACCCCAAGATCATGACGTGAGCTCAAACCAGGAGTCGGACACTTAACCGACTGAACCACCCAGGTGCCCCAAGTTAATACCTCTTATCATGTATTGTAACTCAACAAAGGGAGGGTTAGGAGACCAGGTAGGAAGTGGCACACGAGGGCAGTTTTGAGGACATGAGGAAGAAAATCAGACCATAAAGTAGGGCCAGAGACTAAGGAGGTTACATTTGGGTCCCCGGTCAGCCTAGCGCAATTTAAGGATAGTGGTGTTAAATTCCAGATGAAGGAAGTCAGAGAGCATCCTTACCTGATTTGTAACTTTTCTTAGCCAGCCCTAGTATTAATATCTCTAGAAGCTGGAGCGTGGCCAAGAGAATCACTGAATTTGAGAATCACTGAAATCTCTAAAAATAGAGATTTGGGCAAATGGTTCTTTTTACAGCATTGCATTAATGATGGCCTTTGACCCTATTTCAGAGTTAAAATAACTCTGGGGAGAGAGATGATGCCACTCACTTGATGCCCCAACAAAGCCACTTTTCCTTCTGCAACCCCACCATGAAGTCTGTGACAGACCACAGGGAGGGAGAATGAAGTGTTCCACGGACCCCTGGTTCACTTACTTGAGAATCACACAGCCTGTACCCGCTGGGGGCGCTATCCAGAACACCTGAATCCGTGTCCTCCGCCGTGGGGTGCTTTCCGTGACCGCAACGGGGCAGTTACTCATAAACTGTGTTTCTTCTTCATCTATGATCTGTGGAAAGTAAACACATTATAATGCAACATCACTCTGGGAAGGCTCTCAAGTTTCCGAGTTGACACTTCCTCAATTTTATTTTTAAACCTGTTGTTTTGTGTTAGCAGCCCTGTATCCCCTGACACCAGAATAGTGCCTGGCATAGAGCTCCAGTCATCGCTAGTTGAATTAACACGAGGGCAATGATTTGGCACCTGTGCTCTGCTCTCTGGGACCAGGATCTGTGTCAGCACTTTGAGGAGCAGGTCACTAGGTGATGGTCTTGCTTATTTCACTATCATAATGGCGTCCAGTTTCAGGGGAGGAGGAAGAGGAGGAAGAGGAGGGGGAGGGGATAATCCAAAGCCAACACTCTCTAAATAGCTAAAATTTGCAATTCAGCTACAGTTTTATAACTTGAAATCGAAATGCTAAAAGAAAACACCCCTTTGGAGGAAGTCCACCAAAGTACATAAACTCTATCCCAGCTTCCCGGCACTATTTCCTTGGCAATCTCTATCTCCCGCGTTTGTGCACTGTGTCAGAGTTCTCCCAAGTTAACCATCAAGCTTTCCGCGGACACTGTGAAAAATCTGGTAGCCATTCCCATTCCCCAAGACTGGTTCAGCATTTCCCCTGAAATGCTGCCAGAACTTGCCTATCTCTCTAGTATTATTACAGACTATTAGACCTGGAAGGATCTCTCGGGGGGAATCATCTAAATCCAAGTGCCAACTTCAAATGACTGGTATATGCTGTGTCATGAGTAGTGCTAATAACAATAACAGATAACATTTATTGTTTAGTAAGTGCTAGGCACTAAGCTAAGTGCTTTATCTGACTTACTCATTTAATCTTCAAATAAATTTAATAAGATGATAATATCCATATTGTATTTATTTTACTTTAAAAATTCATATTTCTTTTAGGATAGCAGGTAAAAAAAAAACAACAATGAAGTCACTCAAACTCCTTAGTTCATCATATATTTATATCCCTGGATGAAGCAAAAGCAACCTTCTTTATATAGTTTTTATCTCAATATTCTTTATCCTACTCCCACTATCTATGCCCTTCTGAGTGTGTGTGTATACACATAAACATACCAATGTTTATATAATTCATAATGTATATATAAAATATGTGTAATGTATATATAAAATATGTGTATATATTATATATTATGTGTGTGTATATCTATATACATATACATATATATGTAACTTGAAGTTACATAGAATTGTTTTGTATTTTATTTTTTTAAAGATTTTATTTTTATTTATTTGACAGACGGAGATCACAAGTAGGCAGAGAAGCAGGCAGAGAGAGAGAGGAGGAAGCAGGCTCCCTGCTAAGCAGAGAGCCTGATGCAGGGCTCGAACCCAGGACCCTGGGATCATGACCTGAGCTGAAGGTAGAGGCTTTAACTCACTGAGCCACCCAGGTGCCCCTGTTTTGTATTTTAATGTTTCTTTCACTTAATCTTATGTTTTTAAGATACAGGTTTCCCCCACTATCTGAAAAGTAGAGCATGTCTATGAAATCTTTTGTAAGCTGGAAAGGTATAAACTGAAGAAGCAATTACCATTAATTTATACGGAAAATTTTTTTAAGTGTTCCCAGACCCCAAAAATAACCTCTCTCCGGCTTTTCTGATACCTTAGGACACATCTTGCTAACAGATGCACAAAATAAATCAAGATAAAACACAGATGCTCCCAGACACAGTTCAAAGCCATACAGGGCTTGAGGCTGAGATGCTGAGTGTAGTTTCTGGGGAAGGAGTTTGGCCATATCTCTCTTGCTGTTTTGTACTGCCTCTAAACGGCTCACTGTAAAACAAAAGCTGAGTGCTATTTGCATTTTTTACCCTTTTCATAAAAGTGAAAATCCTCTTTGGATTTCTTTCAGGTGGTGAAAACGGGTACTAGTGTAGGTCTTCCA